>NC_083230.1:59589619-60839619 GCF_032191835.1 Heteronotia binoei
CTTAGGTTTTATATGTTGAGTTTCAAGCCTACTTTTGGGCTCTCTTCTTTCACCCTCAACAAGAGGTTCTTTAGGTCTTCCTCACTTTCTGCCATTGGAGTGGTGTCATCTGTGTATCTGAGGTTGCTGATGTTTTTCCCGGCAATCTTAATTTTGGCTTGTGCTTCATCCAGGCCAGCATTCCACATGATGTACTCTGCATATAAATTAAATAAGCAGGGTGACAATATACATCCTTGTTGAACTCCTTTTCCTATTCTAAACCAATCAGTTGTTCCATATCTCGTTCTGACAGTTGCTTCTTGACCCTTATGCAGTTTTCTCAGGAGGTGGTCTGGTACTCCCATCTCTTTAAGGACTTGCCACAGTTTGTTGTGATCCACACAATCAAAGGCTTTAGCGTAGTCAATGAAACAGAAATAGATGTTTTTCTGATACTCCTGTGCTTTTCCCACAATCCAGCGAATCTTGGCAATTTGATCTCTAGTTCCTCTACCTCTCCAAAATCCAGCTTGAATGTCTGGTAGTTTCCGATCTACATACTGCTGAAGCCTAGCTTGTAGGATCTTTAACATGACCTTGCTGGCATGTGAAATGAGTGCAATGGTGCGATAGTTTGAACATTCTTTGGCATTGCCCTTCTTTGAGATTGGAATATAAACTGAACTTTTCCAATCCCGTGGCCACTGTTGCATTTTCCAGATTTGTTGACATAAAAACTGGGATAGGCCAAACCTACTGGAGCAATGCTTGCTGCCTAAAAGTCACAAACTGCTGGCCAGATCTCTTATACAATTTCCTGGTGCTGTGGGCAGGGGCTAAGACCATTGTCCTCTCAACTTCAGCCTTCCAATCTGCCACTAATCCAAAGGCATTCTTACTGGAAAATGATCATTCTCTGGAGCCAACTGATGGAATCTCTCCATATTTTTTGAGATAGAGCATCAGTGACCCCATTTTTGACCCCCTGTACAAGCTTGGCTTAAAAATATATTCTGTTGTAGACACCAGAGAGTAAAGGCCGTGACCAGCACCATGACTCTGAGCAGCCTGCATGCAAAGTTAAGAGTAACCCATAAATTGCTGTAACTCAATCATATTCTTTTTTGAAAAAGCCTCATCAACCGTGCACAGAAGATTACTCAGATTGTCTGGTGCTAACCTAGATACTTGCTGGACAGTATCAATTTCAAACCCCTCCCCCCAAAAAAGTAAGAACTATGCTTCAAAAATGTCCTCCAAAAGCAATGCTTAACAGCTCAAAATTGTCTGGATGGACCAGTAGTAAGCAAAAGGCAGACCTGGTGTCACATTTGGCCAATTCAGCCCCATGCCCACAATAGCACACCACACTGATGGCTTAGTTAAATAAATTGTATTTAACAGAACATAACTTGGTATCACATCATTCACCAACTTATCCTGAGGGTATGATAGATGGTGAATTAGACAATACTCCCATAGGGCCTTCTTTGGAACCACCCCCAATGGATACACCCTCAGGTCAAGGACTGGGGGAGAAAGAAAGGGGCTTAGTACCCTTGTACTCTCTATCAATTTTCCCTTTAAGTATATACTTCATTCCCCAAATCAAATGCAAATTAGAGGCCTTATATGGGCATCTCTTACCAGCATATGGAATACAAAATTCAGAAGTACACCTATTTAACAAATATGTGTGATCCTGTAAACTGGGATACTTATGCAGCCAATGTTCTAACACCTGAAGTTTAACTGGACTGGGTCCCTTTGTCAGATGGGGAATATATTCCACTCCCACCTTGTCATTTACCCCTGTTTGTATCCTTAGCCCCGGCCATACTTTTGGTCTTTGGGCAGGATGCAAACTCATGGGAGCCTGAACAAAGTGGACTCTCATGTAGAAAATTGCATGACTTCCTGCTACAGCCCCTTGGAAAGTGACTTCCCAGCAAAGTAGGAATTTTTTAAATGCCTGCCCTGTTTGGGCATGGGAATCTACACTACACCGTAGCTGGTGAACAACACGCCCACTGTCAGATCACTCTCCAAAGGTTGGCTGTGCTGGAGACATTCATTGCATCCACAATTGTGAATGGATCTGATCCCACCACAAGGCTGGGATCATGGCTGCCTGCATGCGAAAGACCTTTTAATATTGCATCCAGGCCAGCCTAGCAAGAACACTGTAGCCTTTATAAATTGTGTCCATATATTGAAGCATGGACAGGGCTCTCCAAGGCTGGTACCTAACAACTAGTCTCACATAAATCAAGAAACCTGTGTACAAATTGACTCAGGTCTTATCAACCCTATGTCACTTAAGGCGCTGCTTATTTCTTTCTTCAAGATCCTCCTTATCCTTTTTCTTTTTTTAAAAAAGTTCTTGTAATAATAAAAAGAACACATTGACATTCACGTCTGAGAATCTTTTCACTAATGGTAGTGGTGAAGTGAATTTTATAAATATTATGAGAATTTTATAAATATTATGCCAAGTTGTTTAAAAGTCATACGGTGGGTAAGGAAAAAATCCATGTATATTTACAGAAAATTAATGTAAATCCCTTAACTGAAAATATGGAGAAGGTATTAAATGAACCAATTGGAAAGGAAGAAATAGAGGCGGCAATTAACTCAATGAAATTGGGAAAAGCTTCCGGTCCAGATGGTTTCACAGCAAAATTTTATAAAGTCCTCATGGAGACTCTATTACCAAAACTTCAAAAACTGATGAATACTATAAGAATAGATGGGAAAATACCTAATACTTGGAAAGAAGCAGTAATCTCGTTGATACCAAAAGAAGACAGAGACGCCACGAATGTAAAAAATTATAGACCAATTTCATTACAAAATATATGCCAGACTATTAGCAGAATGCCTGAAACAGCATTTGAACAATTTTATTAAAGAAGAGCAAGCAGGGTTTCTTCCCAGAAGGCAAATTAGAGACAATATTAGAACGGTGGCAGATATTATTGAATATTATGAGAAACATCCTGAAAAAGAAGTAGCACTATTTTTTGCAGATGCAGAGAAAGCATTTGATAATGTGCATTGGGGCTTTATGTTTGCAGTGATGGAAAAACTGAGATTGGGAAAAGATTTTGTAAGAATGGTGAAGGCGATTTATACTGAACAACAAGCAAGACTTTGTATAAATGCGGATTTGACAGAAAAAAATGATAATCAGTTAAGGAACGAGACAAGGTTGCCCTCTATCTCCATTGGTATTTATAATGACTTTAGAGATATTACTTATGCAAATCCAAGAAGATAAAGAGATAGAGGGACTGAAATTGAAAGGTTTTTCTTACAAATATAGAGCGTTTGCTGATGATGTAATGTTTATAAATGAAAATCCAACTCAAGTTACACCATTGCTGCTTCGTAAGATACAAGAATATGGAGAGCTGGCAGGTTTCTATATAAATAAACAGAAGTCAAAAATTTTGTGTAAAAATATGTCAAAGACTAAACAAGAAGAACTACAAAATATAACAAAATGTGAAGTGACTTCTAAAGTAAAGTTAGGTATAGAAATAACAACAAAAAATATTGACTTGTATAAAAACAATTATGAGAAGCTCTGGCAAAAAATTGATGGAGATCTACAAAAATGGAATAAGTTGAACTTGTCTATGCTGGGCAGAATCTCAGCAATTAAAATGAATGTGTTACCAAGAATTATGTTTCTGTTTCAAATGATTTCAATAGTGAAAGATAATAAGCAATTCAATAAATGGCAAAGGAAACTCACAGAATTTGTATGGGCTGGCAAGAAACCAAGAATTAAAATGAAAATTTTGACAGATGCAAAAGAGAGGGGAGGCTTCCAATTACCAGATTTAAAGCTATACCATGATGCAGTTTGTTTGGTGTGAATTAAGGAATGGATGACGTTATTAAACAGAAAATTATTAACATTAGAAGATCATGGAAATGTTTTTGGTTGGCATGCATACTTGTGTTATGGGAAAAGTAAGATAGATGACTTCTTTTTCATCACTATATGAGAAGTAATTTGTTTAAAACTTGGTTGAAATACAAAAGATTTGGGGATGAGAGGAAACCACTTTGGATTGTGCCAACAGAAGTAATAAAGCTATATTCCGATATCAAAAAGCAGAAATGGTTATCATATAAACAATTGTTAAAAATGCACGGCGGTAAGGTGGAACTAAAATCGGTGGAAGAATTAGAATACGAGTATAATTGGTTTCAATTGCAACAAATTAAGAGTTTGCTTGAACAGGATATTAAAAATGATGGAATAAGACAAGAACAAACAGAACTGGAAAGAATGCTGTTTGGCGATAACGAAAAATTGATTTCAAGAATTTATAAATTATTGTTGAAATGGTCTATAGAAGATGAAGTAGTAAAATCTCAAATGATAAAATGGGCAATTAACATAAATAAAGAAATACATATGGAACAATGGGAGTACTTATGGAAGAACTCTATGAAGATATCAACATGTAATAATATAAAAGAAAACTGTTTTAAAATGCTTTACAGGTGGTATATGACACCTAAGAAACTGTCAAAAATGAACAATCAGGTGTCAGATAGGTGTTTGAAATGTAAAAAACATGAAGGATCTTTCTACCATATGTGGTGGACATGTGAAATGGCAAAACAATTTTGGCAAATGATTCAGCAAGAGATTTCAAATATTTTGGGTTATAACATCAAGAAGGCACCAGAAATCTTTTTGTTGGGATTACAAATGGAAAAATTTCCGAAACAAGATAGAACGACAATTTGGTACATGCTTTCAGCTGCAAGGACATTATATGCACAGATGTGGAAGCAAGATAAAATACCAGAAAAGTGGAACTGGATTATTAAAGTGAAATGGAGTGAAATGGACAAGCTTGCAAGAATCTTAAAAGAATTTGATTTAGAGAAATTCAAAATTGAGTGGGGTAAATTTCAAAAATACGTTGAAAAACAATGGAAAGTTAAAGGACATTTGGTGATTTTTTATAATAGTTGAATGTTAGAGGGATAACAAATGGACTACAGTTAAATAATGAAACTATTAAATAAGGGTTTTTTTCAACCTAGTTTGATAAGGATTATAGTTAAAAGGAATAGTTATTCTGCTATTTTTAATGAAGATTCTTAATTTGAAAATTAATTTTTAGTTTGTTTTGTAATTTTTAAAATGCACAGGTGGAGGCCACGGAAAGGGGGGGAAATGTGATGTATTGGTATGAAGTTTTTATTACTAGATGAATATTATTGTTACAATATGTTGCAGAATAATAAAAATTTGTTTATACAAAAAAAAGGAAAAGTGCAGAAAGGGGCAACTAGAATTATTAATGGATTGGAACACTTTCCCTATGAAGAAAGGTTAAAATGCTTGGGGCTGTTTAGCTTGGAGAAACATCTCTTATGCCACTGTTGCTCAACTCAGCAACTGAGTGCAGAAACCTTAGTTTCTGAAATTTACTCCTGAAAAGCCATAAGGAGTGCAAGTGGGTTATCTCATGTTCTCCCTTTAATCTAGGAAGATTTCACCAGCTGGAGTCCTCCTTCCCTACTGGTGCTTCTGGCTGTGATGTTTTGTTACTTCTTTGGACATCCCAGCCTGCCATGAATCCTCATTGAAAGTCCCCAGCAGATGGTGGTCTTTTGTGACCATGTGTGGACAAAGAGATCTGTTTAGTAGATACATGTAAATATGAATGGGGCTTATTTTTCACTCTGGCCCCAGTCCACATTAACGTTCATAAACGGAGCATAGGATAAGAAAGAAGACTGGTTACAGTGCTCCTTGCTTGAAAGAACTGCTGCCGTGTTCTACATCTGGCTTAAAGGAAACCTGCCAACTTTGGCAGTGATCTAAACAAATGGTTATAAAGGACATTCAATAAATGGCAAAAACAGCACTTCACGCTAGGAAGCAATACTGAGAATTTGGGAAGTGTGAACAAAGGTTTAGTTAGAGGAATAATACAAATAGATGGAGAATTAACAAACATTAATAATCAAAATAACATAAAGCATTCAGCAATAATACTTGGTATTGGAAAGTTCTGTTAAGTACCAAATATTCAAAGCAGTCATGTACACTCTGAAATATACTCAATTAAACATAGGAGGGCAAGAATCCAAGGAAATAATGTAAGAGGGCAGAGAAGTGACTATGTCTACCTAGTTGTACAGTTCAGGTAGGTGTCCGGTTCCAAAGCTGGGATCAAAAGATCCAGGCAAAAAAATAATTCAGAAGCAAGATCAAGACGTTTTTAAGTCATCATAGTAGATATGCACTTTAGCTGCACAGATACAGATGGTTTGGAGCAGGTCAAAAATGTGGTTTGTGGGCAGATTCTGTCTTCACTTATATGTCAAGAGGCTTGAATAAAAAGCAAAATATTCCAGGCTTGGAAAGGAGAGTGCTACAAGGTGAACATTCAGGGTATTCTACCTAATTGGCCCTAATGGAGAAGGGTGAATCACACTTACTGAAATTCAGATAGATCCAGTTACGTTAGTGGGACAGTGTGACCTATTTAAAACACCAGTGTCACTGCAGTGCTGTTGGATTTTTGCACAGTGAATAGATGGCTTGTTGCTCATATGTACCCTCAACTATGGGCTTTTGGGGAGCTGAGTTGCAGTTCGATGTGGCATTTTTCCTACAAAATAATGTAGGAAGGCTAACTTGATTAAAACCAGGTACATTGAAAACAAGATATAACATAAATCAGCAATCAAAATACCTGGTCATGTAGGGTTGCCAAATGCCTGGGGGGAAAGTGTTGTCTGCCTTTAATAAAGGCTTAACAGGATGCTATTTACCAAGCGATGCTACTGACCTTCATGCCATGAGAAGTTCTATTTATGCATTTCTGTTAATTATGTTTCTATTAAAGAGACAGGACATCCCTCCCCCAGATTGTTGGCACTCCTATCAAGTCAAAATAAAATATTTCAGTCACCTTGGCAAGTCCTAATCAAACCAATCCCAAAACCTTTAATAATTAAGATACCCAATTATGTATTACTCATAGGTATAAGAGAATTGTGTGGGTGACTTTGATGAACAAAGAAATAAAGACTATTTAATAAAAGATAATGTAAGAACTGAGTTTTCAAAAGATTCTCTTTGGCACCCTCTCCAATATCCAGGGGTCTTTCTACCAACTCCCCCCACCACTGCCACTGCTAGTAAATCCCCTTCTTTTCACCTCCTTCCCCACAAAAGCACCTGCCCTGGGTGCTGGAGACCCATTCTCTCTCTGCTCAAACTCCTGACCTTCGTCTGTCACCTCCAAGGGTTAACCCATCAGCATGACCCATGCAACCACTATCAAACCTATCATACCACCTTTCCCTTGTTGACAGCTTCCTTCCCCTGCATCAAACTCCCATCCCCCCATGGAAACCACCACAACGTTCACAAGGAAACTCGGAAGTAATTTAAATGCCTTCTGAGCTCACTGAAGAATTGTGCCACCATGGTGGTCTGGCTCACCATTGCCTTTGGCACCAGCATGTCTGGCCCATGAACCTTAACTGAACAAACAGAAAACCAGGCTGGTTCACTGGTGGTTTGCAAACAACATCCTTGCCCAGATTGCAATCCATGAACCATCCTGGTTTGTCATGAAATTCGGTCTATAATTTAGTTTTTGCCCATTCCTAGTAACAAGATCTTTTGTGGCTAGCAGCACACTGATTAATCACTTGAAAGCTTCTGATTAATAATTTGATTTCCTGATAGTGGATGAGTTTCCTTCTCTTTTTTATTATTATTTAGTAAGTGTAAGGCAAGGTCTGCTCTACAAGCTCTCCTGCCTTTATTGTGGTAGTGAGCCCAAAACTCTGTTGAACAAAGAAAATGCCAGAATGAAGGAGGAAAGATGACAGTTTCCTGAATGGAGATGCAGGGAGCAGAAGACAATATTTTTGCCTCCTCTGCAGTTGTTAAAGGCAGCTAGTTAAGAATCCATGCCTCTATCTCTCCTGCCCACCAGTGTTAAAAATAAAAGACACTTCACCGATGCCCCAAACAATTCTCCTGCCCAAAACAATTATCCTGGAGGAGAATAATTATTTCACAAATGTGTTGTGAAAATTAGGGGAGCATAAGAACAACTTGCCAAATCATTTGGGGATTTCACTAAGCAATTAGCCTAAGGAACTGAACATTGGGAACTCTTGGTAGATAGTTTGAAAGGTTGCATTCATGCATTCTTTAAGCAGGTATTCTGAAGGAATGCCACCATAAATCAACAGCTGAATGAGACATCAGCTATGGTGATTAGAGTCCAGTAGTAGTTCTTAATGAAAATTCCAGATTAGTATACTGAAGAGTTTATTGTGTGTATGTGCTTAATTCACAGAATGCCTATCATGATGAAAGCATCATTTGTGCTGATCCAAAAGGACAATTTAGTACCCACACAGCATGCCTCGCAGCCCTGGGTCCAGGGCCGGCCCTAGGGTGTGTGGCGCCCCAGGCAGACTCACTGCCCACAGCCTCCTTCTGTGGTGCTGCCCTGTGGCACTGCACCCCACCACCCACACGGTGGACAAGTGACAGGGAGGAGGTGGGATGGGTGAGCTACGGAGGAGGGGAAGGGGCGGGCAGGCAGAGGAAGATGGACAGCAGGGAGGAGATGGGGCGGGTGAGCTACGGAGGAGGGGAAAGGGTGGGCAGAGGAAGATGATGGACAGCAGGGAGGAGGCGGGCTGGGCGAGCTATGAAGGAGGGGAAGGGGTGGGTGAAGATGATGGATGGCAGGGAGGAAGCAGGGTGTGTGAGCTATGAAAGAGGGAAAGTGGCGGGTGGGCAGAGAAAGACAATGGACGGCAGGGGGGAGGTGAGCTGGGCGAGCTACAAAGGAGGGGAAGGGGCAGATGGAGGAAGATGATGGATGGCAGGGAGGAGGTGGGGCGGGCAAACTACGAAGGAGGGGAAGGGGCGGGCGGAGAAAAACTATGAACAGCAGGAATGAGGCAGGCCGGATGAGCTATGAAGGAGAGGAAGGGCGGGCAGAGGAAGATGATGGACAGCAAGGCGGAGGCAGGGCGGGCGAGCTATGAAGGTAGGGAATGGGTGGGTGGAGGAAGATGACAGACAGCAGGGAGGAGGTGGACCGGGTGAGCTACAAGGAGAGGAAGACGACAGATTGCAGGGAGGAGGCGGGGCGGGCAAACTATGAAGGAGGGGAAGGGGTGGGCGGAGAAAGATGATGGACCTGCCTGGGTCTGGAAACATACTTGCTTCCAATGCACTGTTCTGGGTACCAAAATGACTGAGATGGCATTGTGGTGCATATTATCATGTTTGAAGCATGTATGTTTATTCTATTAGAAACATGAAAAAACAGGAATATCAGGCATGTGCCTGATTGTTTTTCCACTTTTCATTTAAAAAAATTGCTCTGCTCTTGAGTTAAAAAAAGCAGCTTAGGTATTAGATATGAAAATTAAAATAGAAACTGGTTTATATAATGTTTTGTTTGATAAATGGATCTTGATCTTAATTTCCAATTTGCTTTTTGAATTCAGTGAAATAATAGACTAGGGTTCTGGTAGCAAATTTTGAGACAAAATAAAACAAAAACAACCGGTCCCTTTATTTATTAATGGTAAGTCTCAAAGAAAAGGGCAAGAAAATAAATAAATAAAATATATTTTTGAAATAGTACAACAGGTATTTGGCCATTGGATGGCAGTAAGTGTTAAACTGGAATTATAGGTCTTGAGGAAAGAAGCTAATTTTACCTCTACAGCTATCTTGTTTTAATGTGGTACAATTTTACACAATAAATACAATAAAACTCTTAGTTCTTATGAACTTGGTACATGATATATATAGATAATACATGATATATAGATACAGATTGCATTCATTGTGCATAATTCACTTATAGAATTCCTTTTTCCACAATGGAAACCCAAAGCACATCATTATCTTATCCTGCATTTTAACCTTACAACCAGGCCTTGAATTCCGCAGAAGCTCACAGGAGTGCAGCTCCTGAACCTTTCTGAGGGCTCCCTCTCTTCCTCCCCACTTACCTACCTTGTCCATTGAATAGTAGGTGCAGCTGCATAACAATCCCTGGATGAGCTCCACCACCTCTTTTTCTACAAAATGACCCTTGCTTACAACAACTCTATGATATATAGCCTAGGCTAGGACTATGATACTCACCTGAGATCACCAGGTGGGCTTCCATGGCAGAGAAAGGATTTGAACCTAGGTATCCCAGATCCTACTCTGACATTCTAACCACTACAACAGGCTGGCTCTCAGCTTTCCCTTCTTTCCCCCTGGCACTCTTTCTCTGGGAAATGTCTGGCGAAGTCGTGAGAGTTGTATGGTAATCACTGCGGATCCTGCCAAGTCACACAGGCTGCTGCTGGGCTCAGGTAAGTTTTGTGACATCAAAGTTATAATTACCACACCTGATTGAGTTGAGCAGATTGCAAGGTAGCAAGCTGCCCATTGGTTGCTGCTGGGCCTGGCCCCAATAAGTTATTCTTTCAGGGCAGGAATTACATGAGCTGGGGGATGCAGTTTAACAACTGAGAGGTGATACAATCACCATCTTCAAGTACTTGAAGGACTGTCATATAGAGGATGGTGTGGAATTGTTTTCTGTGGCCCCAGAAAGTCAGACCAGAACCAATGGGTTAAGATTAAATCAGAAGAGTTTCCGGCTCAACATAAGGAAGAACTTCCTGACTGTTAGAACGGTTCCTCAGTGGAACAGGCTTCCTCAGGAGGTGGTGGGCTCTCCTTCCTTGAAGGTTTTTAAACAGAGGCTAGATGGCCATCTGTCAGCAATGAAGATCCTGTGAATTTAGGGGGAGGCATTTGTGAGTTTCCTGCATTGTGCAGGGGGTTGGACTAGATGACCCTAGAGGTACCTTCCAACTCTATGTCTCTATGATTCTAACTATGTGTAGTAGGATACATCCTGGCTAACTTTTTAAAAAATCTGCTAATGATGTACCTTTAACATATACAACTCAGTGCACCATAGCATTGTATGGTAAAATATAAAGCAATGGGGTATAAACTTGATAAATACAAATATTGTTCACATAAGACACTGTATATTTAGATCCAAACTCTGACAACTCTCTTAAAAAGGTAAAGGTAGTCCTCTGTGCAAGCACCAGTCATTTCCAACTCTGGGGTGACGTTGCATCACAACATTTTCACAGCAGACTTTTTATGGGGTGGTTTACCATTGCCTTCCCCAGTCATCTACTCTTTCCCCCCAGCAAGCTGTGTACTCATTTTACTGACCTTGGAAGGATGGAAGACTGAGTCATCCTTGAACTGGCTACCTGAACCCAGCTTCCGCTGGGATCAAGCTCAGGTCATGAGCAGAGAGCTTGACTGCAGTACTGCAGCTTTACAACTCTGCGCCATGGGGCTCCTGAAAACTTTCTTAGAAACCCCTTATATTTTAATGCTAATACAAATGTTAAAGCTGATTTTTTTTGCACAGATATCTCCTGTTACTTGATATAACCAGTGTGTATCTCTACATAGTACTTGACAGAAGAATTTTAATATTTGTTGCAGTGTTTAATTCACATCATATGCATTGTGTTTCAGTTCCAGGACCTGTGTTTGATTTGCATGTAGCAGTGGTATCAGCAACTTTTATCAGAATTGCTTGGAAGAAGCCACAGCAACCAAATGGAATCATCACCCAGTACAGAATAAAAGTAACACTTGAAGACACAGGAGAGATTCTTGAAGATACAATTCTTACAGGAAAAATTAAGGTGACTTGATTTTAAATTAGTTTTTATTGGCATTCATATTACCTCTGGTTCTTCATTGTAATATAAATATTTGGAAATTACAGGACTTTATCCAAAGAGTTTTTCTAATTTGTGTGTCGTTCATTTTTAGAACTTTATTGAATTTGTGGATCTAGACATGATAAATGATAACACATCATCACCTTTCATGTGGAATAAAATACAGACTGCCAATGAGTTATATGAAGGTTCAGCTGATAGCTTTCCAACAACAACCTCAGTTTCACCAATAATATTTACAAGTATATCCAGTGATAATTTATTAGAGTCAAATGGAGTTTCAGAATTACATCCAGCTTCTGGTAAGCGTTGCTGTTGTTATTTTGATTATACCTACCTCATAGTTCAAAAGGACATTATAACAGATGTGATCTTTAGCACAGAGTTTAGTCAAATTATTAATGAGTCATTTGCTAAAATCAGATTTTTTTGGCCTACAAACTGCATTAGGAGCAAATGAGAAATGCCACACAAGCAGAGACTGCTAGCCTCTTGTCACCCAGTTGACCTTCCTCCTAGAGAAAGAAGATGCCAGAGTCATTGGAGAAGCTCCATAGACAATCAGTTATTACAGTTGCCAAGGCAGGTGTGATTGGAGATTAACATATCTCCATGTTCTATACAGACCTTAATTTCTTCATGAGCCTTTGACTAATAGGTTTTCAGATGTCACTGGAGGTAAGTATGTCAAAAAGTTACAAATCTGCTACATGGGGCAGCAAACAGGTGGGGACGACCCTATGTCACAGTGAGGTCATTAGCACACTCACTTACACAGCATTATCAATGGAGCATTTTTCTTGGTTAAGTATGGGTATTTATGACCCATTAAATAAGACTTGGCTGACAGATACAGGCTTAAAATGCCTTTCCAAATTTTTAGAGTGAAGGCTTTGAACAAAAGGCAGAAGGCCACATTCTGATTTTATTTACATTCCATTGAAGGTCAGTTGTAAATGAAACCAGAACTTTGGGTTACTTTTAAAAACACAGCCAGTTTTCTTGATATAATGCTACTGACTTTTTTACTGACTTATATATATGTGTATATTTAATAGTTTACACAATATTCCATTTACTTTGTGAAAATTAAGTGAACATTTTCTTAAACCAATGAGTACATTATAAAAATGGAAACATCCCTTGTTTTTCATTCTTATTATATACTTTGTAATGCATATGGTTCAGTTCTCTATCCTACTCAACATTAGACTTTTTCCTTTTGAAATAATTGTTTTTTTTGTTTTATGAGAAAAAATTAATCATTTGCTTTGGTGCTGATCAATGTGGCGAGAGAATATTTAATATACTGGTAAAGTAACAACATTTTCCTTCTTAAAAATGTATAGCATTGACGACCGATACCATCAACCTTGCAGCTAAGCAGCTGTCATATCTTGTAAAGGAACTCCAGCCTTTTACTCAATATTTAGTTGCTGTGTCTGCTTTCACTATCATTGGAGAAGGACCACCAGCGATTCTCATTGTCAGGACAAATGAACAAGGTAAAATTTTATGACTGAAATAATTTCATGCTGGCACCTCTTTATTTCTCCACAGATTTCCAGTGGTTTAAATCCTCCACTCATATTAAATTGACTTGCTTTTGTTCCATAGTTCCAAGCTCTGTAGAAAATATAAATTACAAAAATATTAGCTCATCCTCTGTTTTGCTGTATTGGGATATTCCAATGAATCCCAATGGGAAAATAATACATTACACGGTTTATGCAATGGAGCTGGATACAAATAAAGCTTTCCAGATGACAACATCAAATAACAGCATTTTGATTACAGGTAGGAGTCTTGTTTTTCTAAAAAAAAAAATGTAATGGTGACTACGCAAATTTGTTTGAATTGAACAGAAATGTAGTTGTTTCCATCTTACTGTATCTTTACAGTCTAGTTCTGGACCTCCTAAACTTCCATTTTGTTGTACTTGGGATACTGCAGTTCACTTGTGCAGAATTTCATTGTGCCAAGTTGTTCTATCATTGCCATTTTCATTTCAGTAATGCCTTGAATGTTGATGTCTGCTTGATCCAACTAAATATTCTGTTCAAGACCATGCCCAGGATCCAAAGATTCATTCACCTTGTTCTTCATTCTAAGAAAACACTGATTCTGTGTTTCTTGAACGGCCTCCCCCCCCCCCAAACCCACCCTACTTCATACCACATTCTGCTTTTTAAAAAGACGGGATTTGTAAAGGTCAGTTTTGATATCACATGGCTGTTCAAGGTGGGGAAATCAAAAATTCTACTGGCTTTCATAGGATTTTTATGGCCTTTTGGATAGTTAAAATCAACTTTCTCCAAAAGAAGCTCCATATCACAGAAATACCCTTATAAGGAGGGAGGGGAGGATGTACTATATGTCAACATGTTTCCACTTGTAATTAGTTCAAAGATAATAATTAGGGATGGGCACAGACCCGAACACCGAACTAAAATCTGGCCTGGACTTTACCTTGTTCGAGGTTTGGACAGCTCAGTTCAAAAGTTAAATGTTTGGTCCAGAAAGTCTCCGAACTTTCTGCCCAGCTCAGAACCTCTCATGCACTCTTGGCAAAGAAACTCTACCCAGGGAGTTTCATGCCAAAAAGTGGGTATGGGTGGTATATTTCCAGCCATCGAGAGACCAGTAATGACTGAAGCTGACAGGCAAGTCTGATTTGCAATCACAGGCATCGATCTGACTTCCTCAGGATGGGGGGTGATGTATATAATCACTGAAGGGGCATTCCTGTTCTCAGTTTGCATCAGGGTTTTGTGAGTCTTGTTTTCTTTGTGCATGAAAGAGTATTTTTTGGTGGTCTGGGGGGGATTACTGGGTGGGTGGAGAAACCTGTTGAATCTCCTAGCCTCCATACAAACTGCCAGAGTAAAAGCATCACCTCTCTCTCTTTTCTCCTTTCCTTGCATTCAGCAGGGGTGTAGACTTTTCAATTTCCTGGGGGGGGGGCTGGGGCCCAGCCAGAGACATTTGATCCAGTGACATCATAGGGAGGAGCCATTATCACTACTTATGAATTTATGGAGAAACTCCCTCCCCATAAATTTAGGGAACACCCTCCTCCCAACAATGCCCATGGACTGGGTCAAACCAAAGAAAAGGTGGGAGTTGGCCAGTGGAATAACACATTGGGTAAGATGTGTAAATCACAGTAAATTGGTATACAGATAATAAAGCAGTCAACAAATGTGAGAACTGAGTTGGAGCCCAGTGGCACCTTTAACACCAACAAAGTGGTGTCTATAGCTCCTTCACAGTGCCTTCTTACCTTCTGATATTTTTTTTTCAGACACTAGCATTTTGGGGGTTACACACACACAGAGACACAAAAATATTTCTCTGACACGAGGCATGGATTTTTTTTTTTGCTAGGGGGGTAGGATGGGGTATAAATTGAGATGAAGAGGAAGAAGGAGAAAGAGAAGGAGGATATTATTATTGGATTTATATCCTGCCCGATAATCTGAATCTCAGAGTAGTCACAATCTCCTTTACTTCCCCCCCTTCACAACAGACACCCTGTGAGGTTGAAGGGGCTAAGAGAGCTCTTACAGCAGCTGCCCTTTCAAGGACAATTCCTATGATAGCTATGACTGACTCAAGGCTATTCCAGCAGCTGCAAGTGGAGAAGTGGGGGATCAAACCTGGTTCTCCCAGATCAGAGTTTGCGCACTTAATTACTGCACCAAACTGGCTGTCACCAACTACATGTTGGGTTCAGCATATGCTACAGTTTATCAGGGAAGCTGTTCATACCTAAATCATTACGTTTTCACTTATAGTCAGAAATCAAACTTTCATTTCATGTATTCAGCATATTGTGCCCTACCCACAAAGTGGGCTCAGGGTGGTTCACATCATAAAACCAACAGCAGCAAAATAAATAAGATCAATGATTAATAGCAAAAAAGGCGCATATCAGATAAAATAAGTATGTGTGTAATCTAAATGAAACAGTGTACATGCACACAAAAGCTGATGCCCAAAATAAAACTTGGTTGGTTCCTAAAGGTGCCACTGATCTCAAATTTTGTTCTGCTGTTTCAGACCAACATAGCTATGCCACCTGAATCCATTAGGAAATTTTTAAAGGCCTCAAATCTTCATGTCCACCCACACTCAATCTCAATTTCCCCCCAAATGTAAATTGGAACCAAGCAAGTATGTTGAATCCACCAAAGAGAGCCTGCAGTCTGACTGTTGGTACATTAAAAGTGGGTGTAGCCAGCCAGACTTTATTTTCCAACAGACACCAAACTTATAAGGATTGATATGTGCTGGATTACTTTATTACTTTAGTAATTAATCCAAAGAATTGCTGGATATCAATACTTTAGTAATTAATCCAGAGAATCCAAAGATACAACTGAAAACTTTTTCTGATCTCAATTACCTTACAATATCAAGAGTCCTTCAACACTCTAGATTGGCTGGATGGATGAAAAAAAGTCACTTTTCCTAGATCTCAGAGAGGTCTGTATCTCATGTGTGCTGCGAGAGCTATGCCGGGAAAGAAAGTTACCAGATCTCCCTACCCCCTTGACTCAGTTCTGCCAATGTATTGATTTACCCAATTAGAGCTTACCAACACTGGTTAATATGCATATTGACAGCTAGCCTCTGGTGGGAGAAGTTTCTCCATCCCTCTATTTAATTCATTTGTGTGTGTTTTAGCTCAATTAGCATTTCTAAGAAGGTAAGGTTGTAAAGTCATTACACCACTGACTGCAGCTCAGAGGGAAAATCACACATAGACTTTATTACCCCATTTATGCCTTTGAAGCCCCAAGTCCTGTGTTGGTTGCCCGGGGGCTCAGGTCCCACCAGTAAAATCTGGAGGGGAGGGGCGGGGGGGCTTGAGCCCCTGCGTAGTTTACACCTATGGCATTCAGAGCTACATTTCTCCCCCTCCCCTCATCTTTTTCTTTGCAGTGAGGAGTGGGAAACGTGGATAGATTTTTTTCTTTTTAAAACATGTTTTTGATTTGATTTGGGAGTGGACTGTTCACTTTTGTGAGTTCTAAAAGCTGCCCTTTTCTTTGCATGCTGGCTGTGGGGAGCCCTTTCTGCTCCTCCAAAAAAACACCAAAGTTCTTCCTGCATTTTTTGAGTCTCTGTCTGGGGGGTTTCCACGCTCCTCTCCCACTCAGGCACTCAAATTACCTACAGATTTCTGGGGGGCTTGGCTAACTGGGTGGCTGGTCCCAGGAAGACACAGCCACCTGCAGCCATGTGAGTGGTCCCTGGGGAGGTCCTCTGGGAGTCTGATGCCTGTAGCTTAACCAAGTCCACACTGTAGCATCTCAAACTGGTGCTGGACAACTCCCCCAAAATCAGTTTCTTGGAGGCACTTTGCTTGGTGGTCTGCTACTTGGATCCCCCCAAATCTGACTTGCATGTAACATGTGGGCCATGTGGAGGGTCACCCCAAGGAGGAACTGTGTGCGTTGAAGGCCTCTAACTCACCCAGGTCAATTTTTGTCACTCCTGAACCAGCAATGCTTTTCAATGGAAGCATTGCACTGAGTGACCTTTTTTATGGGTCTATAACTCAGCCCCCTGAAGTCCAATATGGCCCAAACTTGGTGGATACATTGAGGAAAGTGATCTGGAGACATCTGGCCATTTTGGAGCCTCAAAGCCCTGTGGTTCGCGAACCAGGCTGTGGTTCAGCTCACAAACTGATCCGTGAACCGATCCAGTTCTGTTTGTGAACTGAACCAGCATTTTCTAGTCTGTGCCCATCCCTAATAATAATATTTATCCTTGAGCCACATGGAAATATGGACCCGTGGAAAGAACCTCAGAAGCAGAATCCCCAGGAACATCTTCTGCTTGAAATGAGTAGATACTGTGCAATTATATTCATAGCATATTATCTGTAATTTTTTTAAACTCCAGGTTTGAGAAAGTATACAAATTATAAAATGAGAGTAGCAGCTTCTACTACTGTAGGAGAAAGTGCTCTTTCTGAAGAAAATGATATTTTTGTAACAACACCTGAAGATGGTGAGCATGGATTTCATAATAATTTTATTATTTGTTACGCCTTTGGTTGTTAATCCTTGTAACTATCTTGCACTCTTAATGACATATTAATGTACTCTAATGATAATAAGTCAACTTTGTGTAAGATAGAATGTGAGCTCTTTAAAAATTCCTGTTGTGTTTCAGCTTCAATGCCAATAAATTTTAGAGTTTTTAACACCTTCCTGTAAGTATATGCTGGAAGATTAGAAAGACTGAGTCAGATAGCCCAGTGGCCTTACAGTAGAAGAGTATATGTTTGAGGAGCTATCATAGCGTAGTGATAGAGTCCAGGCTTTGCATACAAAAGTGTCCCAAGTTCAATCCCTTGCAGAAATGGGATAGCTCCTTGTCCTCACAGTAGGAATAAAGAGACAGACACAATATATGGAATCAACAAGGGCTACTTTAGTAACTATTTATAACTGAAATGGTGAGGGGATGCCTGGAAGTGCAGAAAAGCAGAACAGATGTCATTCCTTGACAACCTCCTGCCCAATATAGGGTGAGACATATTCCCCAATCTTGAGCCAATCTTTTGACTCTTGATCAGCAGCCTGGCAAATTGACAGTGCCCCTGACCCGCCACCCCAGAAGCTGTCCAGCCTGCTGGGATAAGCCAAACTAGAGAACTCCAAAATAAGATCCACTGTTCCCTGCCCTGAGCCACAAGACCTGAAGGCCATTCCTAGTAGATGCCATATTTGCAACAAAAAGTGCCTAGGTGCTCATTATTTTTGCTTCCTTATCACAATAATTCACTAAGTGATCAATCTAATTAACATCCTGGCCCACCATAGCCAATTTCCAAATCCACTGCTATCACTGCAAGGTAGACAAAAACACTACCTCCTATTGGCCAATGAGAAAGTGAAAAATTTCTACCTGGCCCCAATAGGCAACCAACATGAGCTTGCACTGAAAACAGGATGGGAGAGTGGGTTGAGCGCACCAAGCAGAATGAAGTGCCATAAGTGAAGCCAAGCCTTAAAAGGCCAACCCCTCCCCCTCCCAATGATGAGACGTGTCAGCATTTCAGTGCCAATGTGCCCTACTCTCTCTCCCACCATGGGAGCAAATTGGCTACCGGCCCCTAGTGGTGAGCCTCAGAGGCCAGAAGGTAGCCATATATTTTAAACACGAAATGAGTCCTCCATTCAAAAACATCTCTATGTACTGTACTTTAGATTACTTTTTGATACTTAGGGCTGATACAGTTATGACTTGGAAGATCTGTGATTTCCTTTGACTTGAAAAAAAATTCAAAGCAAGGGTGAATGAATAGAAATCCTTTAAATATAACCTTCACAAACATTTTAACTCTTTTCTGCCTTCCAGAACCAGATTCTCCACCCCAGAATGCAAAGATATTAGAAGTGACTGCAACCGAAATAAGCTTAAGATGGTCACCCCCAGAAAAGCCTAATGGGATCATAACACATTATGAAGTTATGTATGACAACTCTACTGCTTTAATTATTAAGAACACTACAGGAACAAGTATTTCTTTAAATGGACTGACCCCATACACTCTCTATAATATTTCTGTAAGGGCATTCACCCATCTTGGTCATGGAAATCAGTCATCTGCCCCATTGCTCATCAGAACAGCTGAAACTGGTAAGTGCAAAACTTTAGATTACTGTTATTTGACTGGGGTCTGGCAATCCTAAGAATAGTTATTTGATCCGATACTACAGAGTATGAAGAGGAGTTTCCCAGGAGTTTGAGGGGGGAGGAGAAATAGTGTATTGATTGGACTCCAAATAATTAGTGTATTGATTGGACCAGGAAGAGGAGTGTCAACGTGCAATACTGTGCTGTCCTAAATAGAGTTACACTCTTCTGAATCCATTAAAGTAAACTCTGATTACAGGAGTGCTATCAGTTTCTATAGCCTATGCTATCAAATATTTTGCAACATTTTGAATTGTCCAGGAATTTTCCAGTGAGCTTTTCAAACCATGTTGTAGCAAGTGTGGTATGGTAGAGTATTGGAGTAAAAGCTAGGAGACCCAGGTTTGAATCTCACTCTGCCATGGAACCCTGGTGGTTGACCAATCATACACACTCAGGCTAACCTACCTCACAGAGCTATTATGAGGATATTATGGAAGACAGGAAAATGATGCAAGCTGCTGTGAGTTCCCACTGGGGAGAAGGGAAGGGTATAACAGAAATAAATAAATAAAAATAAATTATGAAGTCCTCCTTTTCAGTAACCGGTATCACAATCTTGATATAAGGAGAAAATTTTCTGCTGCTTACCACTTTGGGGAAATTTGGCTATATGCACACCTTCATAAGAGTTTTCAAGCAGAATATCCTCTAATGAACTCTGAAACCCCTGAAGAAATGAAAATACAACTGA
The DNA here is from genome assembly GCF_032191835.1 of Heteronotia binoei. Classification (NCBI taxonomy): domain Eukaryota; kingdom Metazoa; phylum Chordata; class Lepidosauria; order Squamata; family Gekkonidae; genus Heteronotia; species Heteronotia binoei. The sequence continues at coordinate 59,609,829 of NC_083230.1, forward strand.
AAATAACGGTTCATAAAATAGTTTAAAAAATGTTGTAGGGAAATCACTTTGTTTCTCTTTATCTGGAATTCAAAGCTTTAAAAGGTATGATGGAAGATAATTGTTTTGCTCACCAATAACTTTGTAACTAGGAACATACACAAGATGCACTGGATATCATACATCCACTTAGAGCCGTAACATGTCATTGTGCTTTAGGGGGAATGTATTTCCTTTTGCAAAGCACAAAATAATGTCTTGTAGAAATTAAACCAAATAAATAAAGTGTGTCTGGAGTTGTCCTCGGACTCCATTGCCTTCCCCGGCTACCACATGGAGAATCCACCTGGGGAAGACTATAGCCCAGCATCTTGTGTGTGTTTGTGTGTGTGTGTGTGTGTGTGTGTGAGGTCTTTGGACTCCACTGCCCTCCCCAGCTGTGCCATGGAGAACACACTGGGGTCAGCCAGGGAGGGGAAGGATGAGTTGGTGTCCCTCAGTGATGCGCAACATAGAAAGTCTCCGGGCTGCCCCACCTTCCCTGGCTGCTCTGTGGGGTACACACCTGGGTTAGTCTGGAGGGAGGGGGTTGAGCTGACAATGCTGGGCAGTGTGTGCTACAGAAGGCCAAGAGCATTCATGGCTCTGACCCACCCCTCAGCACCAGAGATGGAGCATGTGGCCCCGGGCTCAACAACACTGGTGCTGAAGGGGAACCAGTCAGCAGCACAGGGCTGCAGAAGCTACAAAGCCCAAGCTTGGGACCATGGACAGAGGTTGAGGACAGAGAAGAGGGCTCAGGTAGCCATCACCAGAAAGGAAATGGCTCAGTCTCAGGGAGGCCTGAGGAAGCATGGGGGGATGATTTCCTCCCAAGTAAGCCACAGGGCAGTATGGAAGAAACTGGGAGAGCCCACCCAGGAGAAAGGAGAGAGAGGCTGTATGAGGTGTTGATGCTAGCATTAAATAAGTTTTCTTCTGTCATGTTTGGGGAAAGGGACATAACTGGAGGGGGGGGAGATAGGAAGGACAGGGAGGACAAAAGGGAGGTGAGAAGGCCAGCTGAGAAGAAGAGGAAAGAGCCTGCTGCATGCTGAAATGGTGCTGCAATACAGAGGAGAAGAAGGTCAACATAGAGGTCATTCCTTCCCGGTGCCTTCCAATGCATTTCTGAGGCTGGCTGGCCCTAATGGAGGGGCAGACTTGGCAGAGAGGGGTGGGGAATTTCCAGTGGAGCCACAGGAAGGTACCACAACGTGCTTACAAAATCTGATATAACCTTCTATAAGAGAGCTAGTAGACTATGTGAAACAAAAGATAAATAAGTGTACATTTATTGCATCAATACTGTTCATGAGGAAACGTCTCTACATTCCTATCCATTACAAATAATTGTAAAACTCTGATTTTAGAATTAAAAGCACCTGCTTTGTTCTAAACAACTTTTCATTGCTACCAAACCAGTGAAGAGGCTGGAGGACAAAGAGCCTCCCCCATAGTTTTGTTTAAACTATTTTTTGAGATTTAAAAATTGCCTCAGTGCATGAGAGAGAAAGTTGGTTGAACCAAGAAGTTGAATAACTTCTTTGATGGTCAGGAGTGCCTGTTCATTCTTTAACTACATCCTTAGATATACCATAACAATAATTACAATCTGAAGTTTTAGTTACAAACAGAACTTTTTGCCTGCTTTCCTTTTTCTTTTCAGTACCTGAATTTCCCCCACAAAACATAATCTACAGGAATATCTCATCTACGGAAATAGAGTTATCATTTCTTCCACCACCAGTTCCCAATGGGATTATACAGAGTTATACTATATATCTCAGAGAGTCTGCAGCAACTGAGGAAAGAATCATTAACATCACCCATCTGTCACTGAATATTACAGGTGATGACTATCAGAATATACTATTTAAAAATGGATTGTGCCATTGTTTAGGTTGGCCACTTTATATTATATAATGCATGAATCCTTTATTTAAAATATTTTATCCCATCTTTTGATTGTTGTCAGCAAAATGACTTACAGATTATAATTAGAAATGCCATTATAACAAAACAACCACAATAAACAGGATTTCAGCTAAACCCCATTCAGACACAATACCAGAAGAAGAGCCAGCAGCATAACAATCTCCTGTATTTTATAAAGATCCATTAGATTAACGATCCTAATTGTGTATTTTATATTAGGAAGAAATTGATACATAGCCTTGAACAATATGTTCTGATAAGCACTGCTAAATGTTGTATTTTTTCAAGTGGCCAATCTGACAAAATTTAGCATGTGTGCAATGGATTCAGGGTAGGTAGCTGTGTTGGTCTGAAGCAGCAGAACGAAGTTTGAGTCTAGGGACACCTTTCAGACCAACAAAGTTTTATTCTGGGTATCAGCTTTTGTGTGCACACAGTTGTTCAGGTATCTGAAGAACAAAAGCTGATACCCAGAATAAAACTCTGTTGGCCTTGAAGGTGCCACTAGACTCAAACTTTGTTATGCATACCACAGAATGAATCATTTTAAAATTTAAAAAGACATAATTTCTTTGTCACTGGTTTACTGGTAAATTTTATTTTCCAGTGGCATATTATTATAGCAGGCAACTCTGTAAAAAGCAAAAGAAAGAAGGTACTTTCATTAAAGATGTTCATTAGTGGATGGCATGGTAGGGTTTCTAGGATATTTCCTGGTATGTTAATGTTTGTAAGTTGGAGCATATTACTGGGGAGGGGGGACAACCCATTTTATGCTTTCATACAAGTCTCACATATTTTGTGTTTATTCCGTTTCAAACACTTTCTCAGTAAATGATTATTAAGTAAACCCAACAATTGTAATAAACAAAAAGGACAGTGTCATTTAAGCATAGGAGCCCTGTGACGCAGAGTGGTAAACTGTAGTTATGCAGTCCAAGCTCTGCTCATGACTTGAGTTCAATCCCGGAAGAAGCTGGGTTCAGGCTCAAGGTTGACTCTAGCTGTGTATCCTTCCGAGGTCAGTAAAGTGAGTACCCAGCTTGCTGGGGATAAAGTGTAAATGACTGGGGAAGGCAATGGCAAACCACCCCATAGAAAAGTCTGCCATGAAAACACTGTGAAAGCAACATCACCCCAGAGTCGGAAATGACTGGTGCTTGCACAGGGAATTACCTTTACTTTTTTACATTTAAGCATTTGCAAATATATTAATAATTGTTAATTACTGTTTGCTAACTTTAGCATTACTTAGATATTTTTTTAAAGTCTACAGTTCATGAAAGTTGGTTACATTTAAAGCATGACCCATTAATTAATATGTTGTAAAATATTTTAAAAACTGGAAATAGTTTAATATTCATGTAATGGTTTTCCTATTCATAACCAAGAAGTGCAAAGAATTTTTCAGTACCTAGTACTTTTGAAACAATCACAGATAACATGTAGTGATTATAAACACAAATGCATTATGAATTAACATTTTATTGAAATTTTGTAATGAACTTTGATACAGAACAAATATTTAAGTGATTTGGCATATTATCAACAGAGATTTAAAAAAATGCAGCAAAAGCACAGCACACATAATGACACACAGGAATAGCATTTGAACATAGACATTAAACATATAAGTGGCATAATTAGTAACTAAAAATTACCATAGACACATCATTGTGAGTATTCTTGTTGGATTGCTATGTACTTAGAATAGGAAACCATATTGGTGTGAAATTTGAGGACGAATTAACACAAATGCATTGTAATGTCTTTACTGTAATATTCTTTATTCAGATTTGAAAATATATACAAACTATATAGTTGAGGTGTCAGCAAGCACTTCAAAGGGTGAAGGTGTTCACAGTGAGCCCATGTACATACTCACCGATGAGGATGGTGAGTCTTTTATTATTGTACTATTGCAGATTATATCTGTACTCTATCATGTGGGGAAGCCTCTGAATTAATTGGCTACACTGGTAAAATGGTATGGAATTTTTACTTTTCTATTGTTCAGGGGAAAATTATGTGGGAATGTTTGCAATCAACCCTTCTGTGAAAAAAAGGAAAAGTTGATACAGCCAGGAATCATTCCATGTGGTAGTTCGATGACTTAAGAGATATCCCAATTAGAACTATCAGTCTCGAATAAACCTAGTAAATATAGATATTTTATGTTTTAACAGCCCTCATCTAGCCAAAAGTAAGAGTTCTTGCAAAACATATGGAATGTAGGAGGCAGTGCTATGAAAGGGCAAGCAAACAAAAATGTTTACAGCACGGGTGTCGAACTCATTTGGTACAAGGACTGAATTTGACATAAATGGGACCTTGTCAGGCCGGGCCATGTGTGTCATAAAATGTAATGCCAAGTACCAGAGATATAGTCATTATGAAGGATATAGACAACACAATTAAATATATTTTTCTTAAAATAACAAACATGCTTAAAACATTAACACTTTTAAACATTCATTTAATCTGACATCTCTTGCTCTGAATTATTGCGTCAAAATCTAGAGACAATTTTGAGTATGCTGTTTATATGTGTATCTGTAAGCTGTGAATGTGCTTTTGATTTTTTAACATTCAATACAGAGAAGAGTTGTTCATAAACATATCTTGAAGGCTTACAAATAAACCCAATTGTGCTTAAAAAAAAAAAAGTAAAGCTACAATTAAACCTGCTGGGCAGTTGAGCTACCACTAAAATTCCCATCTTGCAATCAGGCCATATTCCAGGGCAAGCACCAAAGAGGGTTGTGGAAAGATATCATAAGCAAGCTTGGACTTAAATGGAACAATTGTAGTGTCATGAGCCCTGATGAAGAGGAGCTGGAAGGGTTAACAGACCTGGAAGAGTTGCCAGCCAGTTCCTCAGTTGAACAACCAGCAACTGGCCCATCAATCACTGTTACAGGCAATACTTTTAAGTCTCTTATTTTTGATGGGGAAATTAGCTAAGAGACTAGGTGGAGCAAAGATCTTTGCTTTCAATAATACAGAGTTCGGGTTTTCAGCCAATAATAGTCCAAGCAATTGTAATTTTATAATGTTTACTTAGGATATGTATCAAGAGAATTTACACACACACAGATCTATGTACACGCAATCAAGACACTAAGAAAATAGAGGTTATCAATAGATGAATTCAAGGGTTGCTGAAGCAGGTAATATTCACCTGATCCAGAAGAGGAGATGTCCGTTCAATGGAAAGTACATGGAGAGGAACGTGAACAACTAGCGTAATGCGCCCTATAGACCCAATTACAGGAGTAAAGGGTGGCACAAACTGCAAAATGACACCGCACAGAATGCACTCGGAGGTGGGTTTTTGACCCACACTATATAGGTGTTTGACGGATGGGTGTCGTTATTTACCAAGGGGCTTTGATGTTTCATTGATGGCTTTCTTGAATTGCTACATAGGGAAACGTCGCACCTTTTCTAGGATGATAAGCTCGGCACGATTGAATAATTTGTTACAGGTTTTTGGCTGACACTCGGAAAGGGATCAAAGACCTTTAAGGGTAGGATCAATCAAATTATGCATTTGATTGGAGTTAGCAAGGTAGAGGTGATAGGCTGGAGGAAGAGACAACTGGCAAGTAGCAGAAGATCAGAGTGAGATTAGTACTTACCTGCAGTTCCCATGTTATTATGCATCCCGTTTGGGCGGAGGCGCTGGAGGGGGGAATGTGTGAGACTATGCCGAGAGACAGATTTCAGGCGCCATCAAAACAAGCTCTCTACTGGGTCCACTCCACCTGTTTAGATGGAGTGTTTTCTTGGCCTGTCTTTAGTCGGACTCCATTTGTTTAACAGAAGTAGGAGACCCCGTCTCTCTTTATTTGCACTGGGGTACTCCATTTTTATCAGGCAGCGCCTCTCAGTAACACCACTCTCCAGGCACCAGTGTCAGCTGTTGATGATCAATCTCCTCCAAGCTCTCCTCCTCCCATCTCAAGAGTTCGAAGCAGGCTCCAAAAAGAACTTTCAGAGTGAAGACATGAGGCACGTTGATGCTTCAGATCTCTCAGCCCTGAGTTCTAGCAGAGTCACTGCCACCCAGGGAGCAGGCTGATTGAGATTCCTATATAGCTCCCACCCAGGACTAGTAACCTTGTGGAAGCAACAAGTCTATTCTCCAGCTTACATTCACGCTCCTTCCTGATCCTGACCTGCTATATTTCCTTGGCACCCTGACCTTTTGGCTCTTGGACATTGACTTCTGATTCTGGTTTGTGATTCTGCATTGGTGACTTGGCTCCTGCTTGACTTCCTGAACTTTGGACTCCTGCCTGCCTGCACCCTGAGAACGTGACATGTAACACAAGTGCTGCTTCCTAAGATACTGGCCTAATAATTAATATTTGCAATACAAAATGCAGCTTCACATTATAAACAGTGTTACTTATTCAAAGAGATCTTTTTTGGCTTTTATTTTTGTCATAACCGCAAATAAATAACCACACTTTCACCTCAAATAAATCAACCAAATTTAAATGTAATTTAATGGCCAAAAATGATTCACTCCAACCTGCAATGCTCAGAGAACCAACCACACGGCTACAACATACAATTGTGCTTCCTTGTGCTCTGCTGCTTTTGCAAACACAGCACATAAGGAAGAGCTGCCGGACATCACAGGAAAACCTGGAGAATCAATCCAGTCAAACCTTGCAGGGGCCAAAACGCTGCTCAGGAGCTTGAGAAACTGAAGAACAAGCCATGCTCTGCATTACCACACCGTAGATCCCTGCCAGAACGTCAACATCAAATTCAACTCAACAAATTCAACTCCCAATGACGCAGGGACAACCAGTTCGGTCGATTGAGCTCCGGCTCGGAAGGAGGGGAGGAGCCCAAGGCGGCTGCTTTACCTAAACAGGCGCACAATTCAGAAAGGTACCAGAACTTGGGGCCAGTTGGTTCTCTCTGATGCAGGGACAGCAAGCTCAGTCAACTGAGCTCCTGCCTTTACAAATCTGCTTGGTGGGGAGGGGAAGATCACAAGGCAGCTGTTTTACCTGAATAGGCACAGGATTCAAAAAGGCACCAGAATGACGGAAAACGAGCTGGTTCTGTCCACTGATCTCCTCACCCCAGACTTCTTCTGACCGGTTTGTTTGGTTCTTTCTGGCCAAATCTGTGTGTGTTTTCTCATGTTGCCCAGCTCTTAAGCATTCCTTTACAAAGAAATCTGCAGTCCTGCCCCAACTGCAGAAAGTTCAGAAAGTACTGCAGCCACCGCAAAGCAACAGGCTCCGTGCCTGGTTCTCTCCCCAGCCGCCCCAACTCTTGGTCACCTCAGGGCAGCCATGGACTGCACTTTCAGCCTGTGCACACACACACACACAAACAACACACTTGGTCACCTTGGGGCAGCTGCGGGCTGCTCTCTCAGCCCTTACACGCACGCACACACACACAAACAAACACCGTCCCAACTCTTTTTTTTTTCCACTGCCCCAACTCTTGGTCCTCTCAGGGCAGCCATGGATTGTTCTCTCAATCCTTGCACATGCACACACACACACACACAAACACTGCTCAAATTCTTGGTCACTTCGGGGCAGCTGCAAGCTGCTCTCTCAGCATTTGCATGCACATAAACCCCAAGTTGCAACAGGCTCCATGCCTGGTTCTCTCCCCAGCCACCCCAACACTTGGTCACCTCGGTGCAACTGCGGGCTGCTCTCTCAGCTTTTGCATGCACAACAGGTTCTGTGCATGGTTCTTTCTTCAGCTGCCCCCATTTAAGTACTTACACAGAGATTCCAGCCGCCAGTGGGACTCTAGAACGCAGAGATCGGTTCCCCTGGAGAAACATGCTACCCAGCCAGCAGGGTTGTGAGAGGAAGTAGCTAAGAATAGTCAATAAGAGAAGATCAGCAGGATCACATGGAGCCACTGATCATGTAAGGCAGCCTCCACTTCTGGAAAAGTACACAACAGGGAAGAAGCATACTTTCTGAGCCTTGCAAAGAGCTGCTGGTACCGTAGCTGGCCCAAATTGGAGGGGGGGAGCGGGGGGAAGCTGTTCTACCCGTGGGCCGGATTGAGGGCTTCTGCGGGCGGCTTCTGGCCCGCGGGCCGCATGTTTACAGTGTCACGTTATAAACTTTCTTGCAAGTGCAGGCTGTTCTAAGCATAATAACAAATGTTTCACAGATTGGCTAAGAGCTATGCTTATGTTTCCAGTTTCCATGCATGACTTGATTTTCTAATACAATAGGATGCTGTTCTGTGTGATTTAAGATATAGTGAAAATGTGCCTGTGAAAAATGATTAGAAATTATGTCGTTTCAATTGAATGAATATCCTGGTAGCTTTTCTTAACCTTGAAATGTTGTGATAATGAACTCTACAGTGTTCTAGAGGTTAATAAGGAGATAAGGAACTGTTTTATATTAAATAGTCCATAGGTGCTTCCCAGTTATATTACTTAAATTCCTTTTAACTAAGATCCTGGGTAAATCATCATGGGACTTTCTATAAGAAATAATTGCTCTATCATTGTTCTACACTCTGAATTTTAAGAGCTTTAAGTTATATCCCCCTCCTGTATAGTATTATATCTGTCTTGATTTGATTGAATGTTTATTGTCTTGAGCCATTGTATATGCTAAGATCTTTCTTGCATTCTTGAGTGCATTCTTAAAGTAAAGATTGTTTTTAAAAAATGGTTGAGCTGATTTAAATGCTGCATTCTACATTTTTATCCTCCATCAGGGCTATCCTCATCTATTTTCCCATCGGAGCTTAATATAATTATTTTCAATCTCTTTGGTTTTCAGGGGGACTGTACTATAGTTTATATGGGTTCACACTTACAAAGTTCCTGCTTTTATTATAAAGAAAAAATGACAACAATGTACTCAGACAGTAGGTCAATCACTGTGACATATTCATTACTCTGTTCTCCCATGAAATAGTTTCCCATCAAATCACAGAAACAGATGTATTAATGTCACCGTGCAAAATTATTCTATATCACCTTGCAACAAAAAAATTGTTCTGGCTATAATGCTAATTTTTGGATAGAAGATCCATCTCAAGGTATGTTTTTAGCTGTTTCTGAAATCACAGCCACTTAAGATTTTGTCTTCTAACTTTACAGCTCCTACTTCTCCTCCTCGATTGCTTACAGTAAAACAGTTGTCTGGAGTCATTGTGAAGTTGTTGTGGAAACCACCTTTAGAGCCAAATGGAATTATCCTCTATTACACAATTTATATCTGGTAAGATTTGATTTGCAAATCATTCTGAAAAAAATATTAACCAGTCATTTATCAAGAAAGATATCTGGCTATCCTTGACCAGAGGTAGGATCAGAGCCTGGATCTGACCTGGTGGAACTCTTGGCCAAATAAAATCCACACCCTGCAGGACCTAATGGAGTTCTGCAGGGCTTGCAAGCCAGAGATGTTCCACAAGGCTTTTGGTTGAGGACAGCAATGGGATCCACCTCATCTGGCACTCCCCCACCCCATTTTCTGTCCCCTATGAGGCAGTTATACAATCTGAAGCTTTTAGCACCATCTGGAAATGTTGTGTATTATTTTACTTTTCTGAACTGTTTTTTTAAATTAATTTATGAATGTGTTTTGTTGTTGTTCACTGCCCTAAGCCTTGTGTATACAGAGGAGGGCACTCTAAAAGTTAAATAAATAAAAATATTAGTTTTCCTCACTCTATAGTGTTTGACAATTATACGTTTGCTATGTGTGAATATTAGAACATCACTTTAAACAACTTATCCTGTATACATTTAAATTGAGCTTTTGATAGGGATCCATGCTTGTTAGTTTCTAAAGTGTTTTTGCAAGCAGAGTAGAACCAACATATTTTGTCATCTTCAAGCTGCTGTACTGCAGAAGTGCACTTCACAATCCCTTGCAGAACTGCAGTAGATCTTTTTTATGCTTTACATTTTGCACTGTGCCTCTGCATTCTTTTTTTAAAAATAATTTTATTAGTTTTTCAAACAAAAAGAAGAAAAACAACCACCGCTCAAGACAAAAAAAGAAAACCCTTCTAATTTCCAAAGAGAAACAAGAACATGTAAAGTGCAAAGACAGACAATGCTAAATCAAATTATTGATAGAGGGCTTAATATTTAATAGGTTTTTCAATTTATGATAGAACCTTTATCCTCCTGCATGTCACAAGCCAGGTTCTAGAGACACTGACTACCATTCTCACAAAAAGTACATTTCCAGTAATTTTCTTCATATTGGGTTTTTTTTTGTTAACAGCAGTGTGATAAAACAAGGAAAAGCTGGGATATAATATTCTTTATTATCAAGGAGGCCATCCATTTTTGAAGCTTTACAAAAGTGACAAATATATTCAAAGACAAAGTGATGAGAAGAGAAATGCCAGAGGAGAGTGGAAATTCAAGTCCATGTGCTCACATGACTGTACTGTTAATATTCTGCAGGAATAAAGGGAAATAAAATATTAGGTTTAAACTTACTACAAGCCCATCTGAGTGCTTCTCCTCATTACGTCGGTCCTTAAGGAAAAATGTTAAAAATATTGACAGATCAGTTATTTATAAGTATCATTGTTTAAATGGCAATGGTGTATTTCTCTTTTATTATTTCTCCTGGAATTCTGTGGTTGCCAAGCAACAGCCAATGAGGGAATCTGTTCTTTAAAGCTTCAGACACTCCTTTTATCATGTTCAGTTTTTTTTTTTTAAAAAAACACAAACCTATATACAATTTCACATTTTTTCTGCAAATCTGGGGCCCTTTTCAGATTTGTAGAAAAATTTGTCTTGCCCATTCACAGCTCCAGTCACTGGATTTAATTATCCAAAAATTGGTTGGTTTCACTTTTACAATATAAAATATTAGAACATTAATATTAGAACAGCAAAGTTGGCCAAATATGAAAGTACTTAAATTATGTATTTCAAGTATAGTGCTACAGCAGCACTTTGCTCTTACACATTTGTTACATGTCAAATTGTCATCTAGATTTTCTGGTTTATTAAAATATCTTTCTACCTTTTAACTACATACTATTTGTAACATTTTCTCTTAGGAATATAATGGTGAACAGGAGCATTAATGTGACAGAAACCTCATTAGAGATCACAGATCTTGAACATAACAATGAATATCATGTCTATGTGACAGCAAGTACCAGATTTGGAGATGGGAACATAAGGAGTAACATGACTAGTTTCAAGACGTCTGAGGGACGTAAGTGTTATATTGCAGCGACCCTAGAAAATTAGAATGAAATGTAGAGATTTGGTTTACTGAAAATTGTTGTTGTAGTATAGAATAAATAAATAAGATTTTAATGGAGTTTATTTATAAATAAATAAGATTTTAATGGAGTAGAACATCATGCCTTTCTCCTTAAATTGGTTATTCTCTAATATGGCTACAGGTTGATGAGTCCGTGCACAGTGAGCTAAAATGAACACATGAAGTGGCCTTATATTGAATTAACACACACAACTCTTGGCACATAGGCTCTGACTTTACTTGATCAATTCTGGACCACATGGCATACAAAAAAACACTGAATGCTATAGGTATGCTCTTGATTAAGACATAAGGCTATAGAACAAGAGGCCTCAAGAATATCTCTAAGCCTTTGTCACTTCACTAAATTTCCTTGTGGTCCAGCATTGTTCTATTGTTTTATTCTGTTCTGTATTGTGAGCCAATATGTGTACTTACCTTTCTGACCTCTGAAGAAGACCAATTTAAGTCGAAATGCATCAGGTCAAGCTGAGTGGGTTCCCATTGAGGTTTTATGATTTTACATAGGATAGAGGCTTATGATGGGCCCTTAAATGGTTTTAGCTTTCAACAGTAAATACATGCATGTTGATTTATGATTCTTTTACACTTTGTTTTTAATGTTCGGCCCTTTAATTGCATATTAACCTTTTAGGTTTCTTACTCCAGTTTTTGGATTAAGTTTCTTTCCCTTCTTTGTTTTTCTTATTGAATTAGACCATTGGTGAATCAAGGTCAATATTAGGGATGGGCACAGTCCAGAAAAATGGCAGTCTGTGAAAGGTTGAGGTTGTGGGGTTTATGGACCCTGGAGCATAAACATCCATGGTTAATGAAGGGGGTTGTGATCTGTTTGGTCCATGGCACTGTGCCACTTACAAAGCCATTTAAAGGGAATGTGTTCCATTTAAATGGCTTTTGCTAAGTTGCCAAGCATGCAAATGAAGATCAAGCAGTGACTTCACCCACTTTTGGGTGAGTGAAATCTCCACTTGGCCTTCATTCAAGCACTGCACAGCTTGGCTTTGCAAAAGCTTTTAAAATGGCTTTTACAAAGCTGCATGGTACACAAGTGAAGGCTGAGAGGCAACTTCATCTACCTGGAAGTAGGTAAAATCTCCTCTCAGCCTTCACTTGCGTACCATGAGGCTCAGCTTCTCAAGTGCTATTTAAATTTTACATGGATTTGTAAAAGTCATGCAGCATGCAAGTGAAGGCTGAGTGGTGATGTCATCCACCAGGAAGTGAGCAAAGGTGTGTAGTGAAGATCGAGCAGCAACTCAGTGATCACTCGCATGCTATGCAGCTTTGCAAAAGCCATTTAAAGGGAATGTGTTCCCTTTAATTGGCTTTTGCTAGCCCCACCAGCACAGATCTTATGAACCTCTGGGGGGGGGGGGCATGGGAGCTCCATATTGTCAGGATTGTATGGACTGGGACACAGACTGCAAATTGGGCTCTGGTCCATGGAAAAATTCTGTTCTGTGTCCATCTCTAGTCAGTATAACCTATTCAATACATGTAGTGGTTCTTCAGGGCCCCTGGTAGAAGATTTTCACATCACATACTACCTGACCCTTTTTAACTGGAGATGCCAGAAACTGAACCTGGGACCTTCCAATATTTTGGAGAACATTTCCATGCTTCCCTAAGCCCCATGCGGTTTGCATTTGTTACAATAAGTCTTACCTATGCCCACATTCTTTCTTCACTGGATTATAAATACAAAAAAATACACCTCAATGTGGGTTTCCACTACCACCTGCTAATAATTGTTAGACCAAACATTGATTTTTATAAATGCTAAATTGTTAAAATATTTTTCAGCTCCAAGTGACCCACCTAAAAATATCCGATATACAAATCTAACCTCCTCATCAATACAAATTTTCTGGAACCCTCCTCAAAAGCCCAATGGAATCATAAGGTTTTATTCAGTTTACTACAAGAATGATTCAGAGATTTACACACAGGTACATATTTCTGTTCTTATTTCTTCAACTCCAGAATTTATTGATTCTTTTGTTACTTTGTGGTATCATGATCAAAAAAAGGGTCTAAGAAATGTCACAGTTTTGTACTTCTATTTAATTATGAAGTAAGTTTTGCACACAATATTAGAGAAAATAAAATACTATTTAGTCTTTACCATCAAAGATTTAAGGAGAACCTTAAAATAAATGTGATCTTTATTTTTCCATTTAGCACAATATGGAGGTCTTAAACTATATTTCTAGACTGCTTGCCTATATATATATATATATATATATATATATATATATTGCTTCCTTATATCTGAAACCATGCTAACATCATATATATCGGTGCTCCTAGTTTTCTGTGTGCCAAATACTGTCTTAATATTTGGATATGGGTTTTTTTGTGGGGGGACGGAAATTCCAATATTATTTGGCTCCATTATTCCCTATGGGGAATTTTTCTGGAAGGTCAGTTTTTTGACCAAATTGCTCAAAATTGCAGCAATGCTGCTGGTGCCTGTCCTTAAAAAAACAACAACCAAATTTAAAATGAATTTAGCCCCTAAACAAAATGCCCCCTACACTGCTTGCCATGTTTGATATTGGGTGGAGGAAATTCTGTGTTTTTTCCAGGGCAAAGAATAGTCAGACATACAGGAGCAAGCAAGGCAATCCTTGGCCAGAAACCTCTCAAAGCAGAGAGAACCAACAAGCCCAAAGAACCAATACAGAACCAGGGAATCTTAGCAGAATTGCAGGACAATGTGGCAAGCGCAACACAACAAATGTACAATCTGAGAATCCAACCCATGTCAAACCAGAGAATGATCCAAGTCACAGAATAGGAACTCTATTGCAAGCCTAATTAATGTAAAATCAGAGAATCTCTGCCAGTGTACAAAATGAGAATCTAAGGCAACATGAGACTCAACCACAAATCAACTCATTGAAAAATACAATTCTGCAAGACCAGCAAAAATAAATTTAAAAGGACAGACTTCGTTGTTTGTGTTGTGTTTTGAAACAGCCAATGGCTATATGCAATAAATTTTTGACTGACTGACTCAAAGCCAAACCAATACGGGGCAATCTGATACCAAGCCTGGGAAGAAACAGAAAGGGGGGGGGCATCTTGGATGCCTTCAAATGCCAGCTTCTGATATTCACAGCTAATCCTGAATATTTCCAGGTATCACAGAAAATTCTGGATACCATCCAGATACCCAAATATTAGTAGAATATATATTTTTCCAGATATATATTTGAACCAGATTTATTTATTTCAACTTTTATCCCGCCCTCTCTGCAAACAAACTCAGAGTAGCTAACAAGCAATTCATACAATACAATTGAAGTTTGAAACAATAAAATACAGTAAAATACAATTTAAAACATTTATGGTGCTGTTAACTTCAAAACAGGTGGGATCTTACTTTCCTCTGATAGTGATCCTATATTTAGCCAAATGCATATCCCTAGTTACAACTACCTAATTTCCCTCATATCCTTTCCCCATGCTATTTCTTTCTCCCCTTTTCCTGGCTGCCCTTATATCCTCAGTTAGTACTGCTTTGTTTTCTACTTCTGTGAGACAAAGCAACCTACTTCCTCTCAAAGGGTTAATATGAAGTATTTGTGGGGTTACACTGGCTTGCAGGTGTCTGTAATTGGGCCTCCCTGCCTCCACCATTTTTTGTCTTTTCCATGGCTGGAGTCAAGAATGTGGTAACTGGCTATTCCTGGGAACCTGTGGTCCACTAGATGGGAGGGGGAGCAGGTGTAATGTTGTAATCTTCTAGAGGGTTCCAGTGATTATGTGCTCTAATTGGATTTGGAACATCACTTGATGCCAAACAGCAAAATACTACAATTGAGTCATGAACCAGAGAGAAACCATGCTAACATTATAATTCTACAGGACAGAAGCCTGGACTATGTTGTTGTTGTTCAGCCACACAGTCGAATCTGACTCTCTGCAACCCCATAGACAAAGTCACGCCAGGCCGTCCTGTCTTCTACCATCCTCTGAAGTCTGCTCAAATTCGTGTTAGTTACATCAGTAACGCCGTCCAGCCATCTCATCTTTTGCCATCCCCTTCTTCTTTTGCCTTCTGTCTTTCCCAGCATCAGGATCTTTTCCAATGAGTGCTCCCTTCTCATTTGGTGGCCAAAGTATTTGAGCTTCATCTTCAGCATCCGATCTTTCAGGGAACAGTGAAGGTTGATTTCTAGACTATGCCATGAGCTGAAAAATTAGCTTTCTTGTTCTTATGCTGCAAGGTTAGAGAGACTGTGTTGCCAGATGTTAGTTTGTTTCCTAGATATTTAATAACTCTTCATATTTTACAAAGTTTATTGTATTGTCATGGCATTGAGGACCCACAGCTCTAAATACTGCCTGCTTACTCAAGAGGTGGCATCTCAGAGGGACCCAAGCTTGGGTCCTTGACAATTCCCACGAGCCAACCAACCAAACTTTTATCTTTCCCCATCTTCAGCTAGATATATTTATTATTCATTTACTTCATTTATACCTTACCCTTCTCCACAGAGGGAACTCAAAGCAGCTTACTTCATTCTCCTTTCCTTCACCCTCACAGATGACCTCCGGAGACAGCTGGATTGAGGCGAGTTGGCACTGCTTGTTGCTTTTGGATCTGAAAGCAGTGTTTGACACAGTCAACTACAATCTTATGACCCACTTCATCACAGACCAAAGAGTTCAGGGGGTTGCCCTACAGTGGTTTTCCTCCTTTCTCCATGGTCAGGGACGTAGGGTGGCACTTAGTGAGCAGGTCTCCTCATGACACTCACTTGAATGTGGTGTGCCGTAGGGGGCAATTATCTTGCCAATGATGTTTAACATCTACATGTACCCCCTCATCCAGTTCGCCCAGGGCCTCAGGTTGAGTTGTCACCACTATGCTGATGACACTCAGTTCTATCTGCTGATGGATGATTGTCCAAATTCTGCCCCAGATCATCTGGCTAAGGCATTAGGGGCTGTGGCTAGATGGTTGCAGTAGAGTTGACTGAAGTTTAATCCACCCAAGACAGAGGTCTTGTACTTGGGGTGGAGTAGCATGGGGTATCAGGTTACCAGCCCTGAATGGCATATCTCTTGTTCCAGCCCAGAAGGTGGAGAGCCTGGGAGTGATCTTGGATGTCCCACTTTTTATAAAGGCCCAGGTCACTGTGGTTGCCAAATCAGCCTTTTATCATTTTCAGCAGATTAGTCAGCTGGCACCCAAGCTGTTCCCTCAAGATTTAGCTACAGTGACCCATACAATGGTCACTTCCAGACTGGATTACTGTAACTCGCTGTACATGGGTTTACCCTTGGGGCTTATTCCTTCAGTTTTAATATCATTCTCCACCAAGCTCTTTATTTGTTGCATTTGAAACCAATCATATTTATTATTCAACTCTTCAGCAGTTTTCAGTTCTATTTTGCCACTTTGTATTTTTAACAGTTGACTATATGACAACCACTTTTCTTCCCCTATCTCAGCTGTTATTTTTATTACTTCCGCCGGTACTATCCATAACTGTCTTCTCTCATCTCCATACTTCTTATATTTCATCCATGTATTTAACAAATTATTTCTTATATTATGGTGAAAGAAAGAACCGTCCATCTTCTTTTTTCTATAATGCAAATATGCGTGCCAGCCAAATTTATTTCCATGACATTCCAACACTAAAAGTTTTCTGTTTAACAGCGTTATCCATTCTTTTATCCACACTAAGCAAACAGCTTCCTGATATAATCTTAAATTCGGTAGTTGAAATCCACCTCTCTCTGTTGCATCTGTCAAAATTTTTATTTAAATCCTTGGTTTCTTCCCAGCCCACACAAATTCTGAAATTTTTCTTCGCCATTTATCAAATTGTTTACTATCCTTCACAATAGGAATAGTCTAAAACAAATACATTATTCTTGGTAGAATATTCATTTTAATTGCAGCTATTCTACCCAACAATGACAAATTAGGCTTGTTCCATTTTAACATGTCTTCATCCATTTATAAACATTATATCATCAGCAAAAGCTCTGTATTTATAAGTAAATCCTTTTATTCTTAATCTTTCTATATCTTTTTCTTCTTGTATCTGCATCAATAATATTTCAAGAGACATTATAAACAACAATGGTGAAAGTGGACAGCCTTGTCTAGTACCTTTGCTGATTTTCATATCTTCTGTAAGATCTGCATTTATACATAACCTTGCGCTTTGTTCAGAATATATTGCTTTTATCATTCTTATAAAGCTTTCTCCAAGCTCCATTTTTTCCATTACTGCAAACATAAAGTCCCAGTTTAAATTGTCAAATGCTTTCTCTGCATCTGCAAAGAATAATGCTACTTCTTTTTCTGGATGTCTTTCATAATATTCTACAATATTTACAACAGTTCTAATATTGTCTCTTATTTGCCTTTTGTGAAGAAAACCTGCTTAATCTTCCTTTATAAAATTTATCAAATGCTGTTTAAGCCGTTCTGTCAAGATTCTTGTATAAATTTTATAGTCATTATTTAATAGCGAAATTGGTCTATAATTTTTTACATTCGTGACGTCTCTATCTTCCTTAGGTATCAACAAAATAACAGCTTCCTTCCATGTGTTTGGTATTTTCCCTTTCATTCTTATCATATTCATCAAGTTCTGCAACTTTGGTATTAATTCCTCTTTGAAGATTTAAAAAAAATTAGTTGTATATCCATCTGGCCCAGGTGCTTTTCCATTTTTCATCGCGTTGATTGCTGCTTCAATTTCTATTTTTTCAATTGGATCATTCAAAACTTTCCGCATATTTTCAGTTAAGGGCTCTATTTTTACCTTTTGTAAATATTCATCCATCTTCTCCTTCTTTACTTTAACACCTTTAAATAATTTGGCATAATACTTAAAAAAATCTCTTTTTATTCCCTCTTGGGTAACCACTTCTCTTCCATCTACCACCATTTTATTAATAATTTTACTTGCCCTCTTTTTTTTCAATTGCCAAGTCAAATACTTTCTCAGTTTATTTGCTTCCTCAAAGGTTTTCTGCTGCAATCTTTTCAAACTCCATTCCACTTCTTTATTTAACAAATGTCTCATTTGAGTTTGTAATATTGTAATTTCCCTTATAATTTTCTTTTTCCCTGGCCTTTTTCTCAACTCCCCTTCTTTTTTCTTTATCTCATTTTGAATGTCTAACATCTGTTTCTCTTTTACTCTTTTGTCCTTATTATTCAAAGTAATCAACATTCCTCTCATTACTGCTTTGTAAGCATCCCAGACCGTCTGGAAATCTATGTCCTCTTTGTCATTCATTTGGAAAAAGGCTTTAGTTTCATTTTCTAGGTATGTCACTGTTTCTTTATTCTGCAGCAAATCTTCATTCGATCTCCATCTTCTCAACTTCTTGGACAATTTTGTAATCCACATTATTGGGTTATAGTCAGCCCCAATCTTAGGTAAAATCTCTATTTTCCTTTTTATAAGACCTAAATCTTTAGTTCCCCCAAACATGTCAATTCTAGAAAAAAGTTTTATGTCTTGCTGAAAAAAAGTATAGTCCCAAACTTCAGGGTTAAATTTCCTCCATATATCTTCTAGATTTTCTTGTTTAACCAATTCAAAAAAAGACTTTGGCAGTTTTCTTTACTGTTGTTTTTTTCCCCTCCAGACCTGTCCAATGAGTTCTTCACTGTTCCATTAAAATTTTCCATTATCAAAACTTGATCATAAGTCAGTTCATCAAGCTGTTGTATAATGTCTTTTTAAAAAGCATCCTTTGCACCATTAGGCGGTGGGACTAGGCAGAATTACAAGGGAAGGAGATCGAGACATAATAGTGCTTGACCTCCTTCCAGCCTTCGTCCCATCCCGACGGTGACAGGTAGTAGGGCCAGGTTGAACTACTCGCCTCCGTCACTGGTGTTATGCAATGCCAGGTCCATTAACAATAAGACCTCTGTCCTGCGGAACTTCCTGTCTGAACAGGACATGGACCTGGCTTGTGTGACCGAGACCTGGGTGCGTGAGGGGGAGACGGTAGCTCTCTCCCAGACGGTCCCCCCGGGATACTCGATCTTTCACCAGTCACGGACCAGCGGGCGGGGGGGAGGGGTGGCACTTCTCATACGAGAGGCTTACTCCTTTAGGGCTCTTCCGGCTCCAGAGATTCCGGGCATTGAATGTGTTGGCCTGATGTGGGATGTTGGGGAGGGGTTGGCGATCTGGCTGGTGTACCGACCGCCTAACGCACCGGCCGGCGCCTTACCATCCCTGGTGGAGGCCGCGGCGGGCTGGGCGTTGGAGTGCCCAGGGCTCTCGGTCTTAAGTGACTTCAATGTCCATGCCGACAACGCGGCCTCCAGCCAGGCGATGGACCTGGTGTCATCCATGGCGACACTAGGACTCTCCCAGGTTGTTACAATGCCCACTCATCAGGCGGGACACATGTTGGACCTGGTCTTCGCGGCCGGAATATCAGTGACCGATATTGCAATGGAAGCAGTGCCATGGTCGGATCACTTCGCCCTTAAGGCTCGTATGAATGTGTCACCCAAAACCTGTTTAGGTGGAGAGTGTATTTTAGCTCACCCGCGGAGTCTGATGGACCCGGAACGGTTCCTAACGGCCCTACGGGACACCTGGCCCACTGGTGATTCCCTGGATGATCTGGTAGAATCCTGGAACGATGGGCTCTCCAGGGCCATCGAGGAGATCGCACCAAGGCGCCCTCTGCGCCCCCGCTCGAAGCCGTCGCCCTGGTTTAACCGGGAGCTGCGGCAACAAAAGCGGGGACTCAGATGACTGGAGAGGCAATGGCGGCATACTCGAGACGAAGTAACCCGAACGTCTTATAGAGAGAGTTTGAAGGCCTATGAGATGGCAATCAAATCCGCAAAGAAAGCATTCTTTGCGGCTAAGATTGCGTCCGCAACTTCGCGCCCGGCACAACTGTTCGATATAATTCGAGGATTTACAACGCTGCCGCAAGGCAGACCAAATTCTACTGAATTGGAAATAGGCTGCGAGGCTTTTGCGAAATTTTTTGCAGATAAAATCGCATCACTCCGCCCCGACCCCCCTGCCAGTTTTAAGACAGTTAGTGAAACCGAGGCCCCGAGCCTGTCTTCGGATTATATTCTGGATGGAAGGGGAATCTTCCTACCAGTTTTTGATGGTGCGCCACTGATGGCGGCGGACAGTGTCAAGAACTTGGGGGTACTATTGGAGCCTTCTCTAAAGATGGAGGCTCAGATAGCAGCCGCTGCCAAGTCTGTGTTCTTTCACCTTAGGCGGGCAAGGCAGTTGGCCCCCTTCCTGGAGCGCGACGACCTAGCAACAGTGATCCATGCTACGGTCACCTCGAGGTTAGACTACTGCAATGCCCTCTACATGGGGCTGCCCTTGTCCCGAACTCGGAAATTGCAGCTGGTGCAGAATGCCGTGGCCCGGCATTTACTGGGTCTTCCAAAATGGGGACACATTCGGCCAGGTCTTCGGACCCTGCACTGGCTTCCCGTGATATACCGAGTTCGGTACAAGGTGCTGGCTATTACCTTTAAAGCCCTATATGGCCTGGGACCTGCCTACCTGAAGGACCGTCTCTCCCCACATGTTCCCCAGAGAGTACTGAGGTCGGGAACTCAAAATCTTCTCACTATCCCTGGGCCAAAAGAAGCCCGCTTAAAATCCACCAGAGATAGGGCTTTCTCTGTTATGGCCCCTACATGGTGGAATCAGCTGCCGGAGGAGGTGAGGGCCGTGCGGGACCTTGTTCAGTTCCGCAGGGCCTGTAAGACGACCCTCTTCCAGATAGCTTACACCTAGCTAAGATGAGAAACTCAATGTAGCTTGCCAGACTCCTGTTTTATATATATATTTTTGGAATGTTTACTTGTTTTTAAGGTTTTAACTGTTTTAAATGTTTAACTGTTTATATATTTAAATATTGTCTAATCTTATGTTTGACTAATTGTTGGGAGCCGCCCTGAGCCACTTGTGGGAAGGCGGGATACAAATCTTAAATAAATAAATAAATAAATACAGTCCCAATAGCAACATTTTCTTTCCATTTAATATTGTTTCTACTGCTACAAATCTCCCATCTTTATCTTTAAACACTAATTTTGGCTCCAATTCTTGTTTAATATAAAAATCACTCCCCTTGTTTTCTGTTCAGCCAATGAAAAAAATTCTAGTCCCAATTGTTTATTCCATAAAAATTTGTAATCCTTTTCTTTAATACGCACTTCTTGTAAACAAATTATATTACAGTTTTGTTTCTTAATCCAATGAAATGTTGCCCTTCTTTTTTGTGGTGAATTTAGTCCATTTTGTGGTGAATTTAGTCCATTTAGTCCAAGACAATAATTTGTAATCCATCATGATTCAAATTCTTTATTTTCTTCATAAAATCTACACATTTCCTGTGCATTTGTAATTGTGATTCTTTTCCCCTGAAGTTCGAAGCTTAGACCTTCAAGTATTAAACATCTAAATCTTATTCCATTATCTCTTAATTTTTCTGTCAATTTTTATATGTTCTTCTATCATTTATCACTTGCCTTGGCAACTCCTTCATAATTCTTACTTTACTGCCTCCCACTATCAATGTCTTTTCAAAGTTTTTATTCATGATCCTTCCCACCATTTCCTTTGTCATAAATCTTATAACAACATCTCTTGGTAAGTTGTTTTTCTTGGCATAAAGTGAGTTCACTCTATACATATAATCATACATGTTTTTAGTCTCTTCAGGATCTTCCTCTAAAAATTCTGCAATTATTTTTATTATATATTCCTTTAGATCACCATCTTCCTTTTCGGGTACTCCTCTCAGACGTATCTGAGTCTCCATTAGTTTACAGTCATGGATTGTCACTTTTTCTTGCATTTTCAACAAGGAGGAATTATATACTTTCATTCTGCCTTCTACCTCCTGCACTTTCTTAGATGTTTCCTCAGTTTCCTTTCTGAGATCCTCCATACCTTTTTTAATCTCTTCAATAATTTCTTTTTTCAATTCAGTTATCATCTCTCTCATACCTCTCATCATTCTGGCCTCCATTGCTTCTAATTGGTCCTGCATTTTTTCTAATGAAGTAGCCCTTGTATGGGGTTGCTTGTGTTCTGACATTTAAAAAACAGCAAAAATTTAGACCTCACCAAATTCAAATTCAGCTATCAAATTCAAAAGAATAAGACTTGCCTTTTATAATAAGCCTAATTTCACCGTCCTCCAAGCTCCCAAAATCAAGATATTAATTTTTAAAGTCTTTAAATGTTTCAAAATGGCGGTTGCGACTTTTTGCTGCTCCTTTTTTTCCCTTTTAAAAACTTCTAAAGTCCACACACATAATATGTCCAATAATACTTATCTTCTTGTCCTCTTCTGAGTTAATTCCAACAATTTTTAATGTCCCGAACACTTTAACAACCTTATTTTAATTTTGACCTCCAAGCAATGGGCGCTGCTATTTCTCAATGGTGTTATATTCCTAGAGTAGTTTTTCCATCCACTACTTCCTGGTTTACTTGCCACGAAGTCTCATTCACACTAGTAAGGAGATCTCACTATACTTGACGTACTTCCTGTTTTGCTTAAATATGCTGCAGGTCTGTGACGATGGTGCTCTTTTTTCAAAACCGCAAGTAGACCAAACAATAAATTCCTTTCCACTTTTTAGCACTGTCCTTTATATTTACAAAGTCCAAATTTCACCTCTTTTTCCCTTCTTCTTCCAAGCTTTCTAGATTTTCATTTCCCACCTTTTAAATTTACTCCATTAAATTGTAAATAGTCCCGGAGTGAAAGATATTAATCTGTACCTTCTCTTCCAATTATCCAAGTTCCCACTGGTCTTGCGTAGCTTTAGATGTTTAGCAATGTCCAAGAAGGTTAGGATTCTGTCGAGCTTATGTCAAATAAATTACTCTGAAAACTTCTGCAGATGATGAAAATGTAACTCTTCCCGGAGACCCCTCAAAGGAGCCCCCCCTGGGACTCCCTTTTAGCCAAGGTAAATCTCCTCAAAGTTTCCTGTGCATATCTTGGACTAATCTCTGACTGAGAAAAGTAAGCAGTAGGCATTAATTTGCCTTCCACTACCCCGAACAGAAGTTCCAGCCTGCTCCCGTTATGAGAAGCAGCTCAGCTCGACATTTTCCTCCCCTGGAAGTCCCAGCTGTTGCAAAATGTGGCAGCATGTCTGTGGGCATGTATTCAACCAGCACTACGCCATTTGCACTGGCTACCTATTGAATACCAGATTTGCTTCAAGGTTCTGGTAATGACCTTTAAAGCCCTGCATGGCCTGGGACCAGCATATCTGAGGAGTCATGTCTCCCCATATGTGCCCTGAAGGGCTTTATGCTCACAGAACCAACATTTGCTGCTTGTCTGCAGCCCTAAGGATGTCCGTTTGGCCTCAACTAGGGCTGTTTGGCCTCAACTTTTTGGCCCTGTCCCCAACCTGTTAGAACGTGCTCCCATTGGAGGTTAGAGCCCTGCCAGACTTGCTACCATTTCATGTATGACAGAGCTGTACCACCAGGCCTTCAACTGAGGTGGTGCGCATCTATACTAAATCAATACTGGCCTCCATTGCCCCGGCATGCTGACATGTCCAAAGTATACTGAAATGAAGTGTGAAGTATCCATTTGACAGCCCAGTTATGACATACTATCTGATTCATTTGTCAGCTGGAAATTTTGTAAACTATTTCTGTCTCCTGTTTGTGACTATGAGGTTAACTGTTTTAGTGATTGTTTTATTGATTTTATTGCCTTTGTTTTAATTGTTTAATGATGTTGTAATCTGCTCTGAGCCCACTTGTGGGATAGGGTGAAATATAAATCTCCTAAATAAATAAATAATTCTTTATCCTCATAGCAGTCCTCTGAGGTAACTTGTGCTGAGAGTGTGCTTCTATTATTTTGTAGGGTTTTAATCCACCTAGTATATTTTTTAAGATTTCAGATTTTTCTGCAAACCGGGGGATTTTCTTAGGTTTATAGAAAAATTTATCCTGTCTGTTAATAGCTCCAGTCTCTGGGTTTAAGTATCCGCAGATTTTTTTCTGTTCAGAATTAACTAAATTGATGATAATTTTACACATGTTATTCCAACTATGGTATCTTGGGAGCTCACCAAGAGTGTAAAGAGGTAAGATGGGAAGATAATAGCTCAGATGGAGCTCCTAGGTTTGTCTCCTTACAACTGCAGTTGAAGCATCTGAAGCAGCAGAGCTGGAAGAGCTTCTCCTGGGTTTGAGGGAGCAACAGATTGACTCAGAATGCAACCAAACTTGGTTCAGTCAATAAAAGGCAAGAGGAGGAGGCCCTTTCCAGGCCTCTTTTGGCCTTTGAGGGAGAACTCGTTGGGCCCAGTCCTAACTAGGACTGCCAGTTCCAGATTGATGGAAAATTACTGGAGATTTTGTGGTGAAGCTTGATAAAGGCAGGGTCTGGGGAGGGAAGAGTCCTCTGCTGACTGTAATGCCATAGCAGTTATTTTCTTCAGGGGGAAAGAGAGCTGTTGTCTGGAATTCAGTTGTAAATATCAGATCTTCAGGCTCCACTTGGAGGTTCTCTACCCTAGGCCTGGCTGCTTGTGACTGCTGCTGGGAAAGAGATACTGTTGCCAACTCCAGGTTGGGAAACTCCTGGAGATTTGAGGAGTGGACCCTGGAGAGGGTGGGGTTTGAGGAGAGGTAGGACCTCAGACATGTACAATAACAGACTCCACCCTCCAAACCAGCCATTTCCTCCTGGGGAAACATTGTTGCCAATTTCCAGGTAAGAGCTGGAGATCACTCAGAATTACAACTGCTTTCAGGATGGTAGAGATCAGCTCCCCTGGTGAAAATGGCTGCTTTGCAGTGTGGACTCAGTTTCATTATACCCTACTGAGGTCACTTCCTTCCTGCTTTGATCCTCCTGCTTTGTGATTTTGGACCAGTCACAGACTTTCAGCCTGACCTACCTAACAGAGTGGTTGTGCAGATCAAAAGGAGAAGAGGAGAATGATGTAAGCTGCTTTGGTCCCCACTGTGGAGAAAGACCCTTTTCTTAGATAGAAGTTGAAGGGGGAGGAGATGGAAGGCTGAAGTCAGATAAATTCCTCTACAGAAAACAGCCACCCTGGGAGAGTGGAAGACACCAAGGTTGGGGGGAGTGAATGCCTTCACTTGGGTGAGTGAGTGGGAAGACATAAAGGATGGGGGGGGGCACTCACCCATAGCTTCTTTCTATAGCCCACTGTATTTTCCTTCACAGTGGGCCTTATTCCTAACACTCATAAAAACCAGAACATTCCCAACACTCATAAAAACCAGAACATTTAAAATAAGTAAAGGAAATGCATATACACTGTATTTTCAACGCAAATCAGAATGAACAGCCAAGAGGCTCAACAATGGGTTCTTTGCCTTTTGAGCTCAGTTAGGTGACATTCAGTAGGACTTCTGGTTTATTAAGTACAGATTCATCACCAAGCAAACTGTCCCATGTTCAAGGCAAACAATTTTCTTTATTGACTGCAGGCCTCAGATTCAACAGGAGCTCACAGGAGCACAGCTCCTGAACCTTTCTGAGGGTTCCCCCTCTTCCTTCCCACCTACCTTGTCCATTGAATAGTAGGTGCAGCTGCATAACAATCCCTGGATTAGAAGAGCGGGCAGCCAGTCAGCCACCAGGGGCTTTGCCATGCCCCCAGCAGCCCTCATTAGCCCCTGGGGAAGCCCTTTTCTCCACTTCTTATGGGATTTTGGGTGGCAGGTGGCTTGCTGGCCTTTTTACTGGGGGCGGCAGCCCAGGAGAGCCTCAGGCGAACAAGGCCTGCTTGGGCTGGCTGAATCTCTAGCCAGCTCAAGCAGGCCTCCCTTGCCAGGGCTCTCCTTTCTTGCATTGGGTTGCTTTTGGCTGGGGTGATGGTGGCATATGCTATATGCTAATGAGTTATGTTAATGAGTTCCACCACCTATTTTTCTACAAAACAACTCCTGATCGACTGTATGTATTTATGTGAATATATAGTTTATAGGGAAATACTAATTTGACTTTAACACTTAATCAACTGAAGTTTGTGTTAATATTTCTCTCCAGAATTTTACCAGTTATGCAGTTGACACTGGTGCTGACAACATAACATTATCAACAGTATTGAACAACTTAGCGAAATGGAGTCACTATGTACTTTGGTTAGCTGCAAGCACAGCCTTCGGAGATGGAAATCAAACAAGTGAGATAATACACGTGTACACGGATCAAGATAGTATGTACACATTTTTTCATCCTGAAATGTGCTAAGTAAAACATTTATAAATTATTCTGTTGGAAGAATTATGTTCAGAAAATTACAACGCTAGCCAGTGTCTCAGCACCATCATGGTGTTTTGTTTTTTAAAAAGGGAATTACTGTCGTCTTGTAGTCATTCCCCATCTTCACCCTTTAGAACAGGATTTACTGCATTCCTTCTACAAGGGATCAAGATCAATATACATTCATCAGACTTAGAGCACAGTAGAACTCGCTATGTTTCAGAGTAAGATATGAACCTGACCTCTGCATTCCACACTGCACCTGCTCTCAGCCTGTGATAGTGCCCAACCAGCTGCAGATGTTCAATAAACATATTTATATTCTTTTTGTCCTTCTCTGAGGTACAGCCTATAGGAATTGTGCCCATGCAGATTTCTTTCAGTGCATCATTCCTGCTTCTTCAATTCTCAATCTCTTTAAAAGGTGGAGGAGCAGAAGAGCAGGATGTGCCAATACATAGGTGCCTTTTTGTGTGTGTGATTCTGTGAACTCACTTTTCATTTGTTGACTTAATATGTGTATCTGAGGAATGCCATTTCTCTTTATTTTCATAATTATTACCTAAATGCGGAGGCTCTCTATTTTTATCCTTATCATGCATTCCTGGAAAGCAAGGTTTATTAAAACTGAAAAAGCTCCTGAGAAAAAAATTGCTCAGAACTGAAGCTACAGGAGCAGATCTTTGGTTTTCACTCCAGTTTTCTTGGAAAGCTCAATAAGCTATAGTTACAAAACGACTGTCCCCAAAATATATATATTTAGCTCTCCCTAAGTGAACTTATTCCTTACCTGGAGAAAACAAAAACACATCAGTAATTCATGGGAATGAGCAGAAGTAGTTCAAGTTCAGTGTATTCAATAAGAGCCCAGAGACTTATGCAAGTGAATCACATGGAGCAGTCATTCTAGATTGTTTCACTGTAGAGGATATTTGAATTATAAGATGTTTAAACCTTCTCCATATACAAAACATAGCAAATGTTGAAAATTAACATGTCAGGCAAAGGGCTAAACTGCAAACACTAGTATTCTGTGCTTGAGGAGGTTCATTTAAATGTGAGGGAACATTCAACTGTGCTTGGCTATCACTTCCTGATTTAAAATATGTTCACACACTCTGGAAATACTGTATTTGCTTTTAATAGTTGCATATAGAACTAGAAAGATTTTTTGTGGTTCTTTGAAAAATTCTATACAAAGAATGCCTTATCACAATTCTCAAACATTGTATGGAAGTAATTTCCACCAAAATAGGTGAAACTACTGCACAGTAAAACAAAGTTTGAGTTCAGTGGCAACAAAGTTTGGAATCTATTTCCATGTGTAGTATTTAAGATTGAGTTTTAGTGTATTGTATGAATGTAAAAGTCTAGAGTATACATTTGGTACATACAGATACTTTAACCTTTGTTCACTCATGCTACAGTTCCTGATGGACCTATTGAAAATCTAGCCTATCAAAATATTTCATCTACTGCTGTTAATGTAAGCTGGTTGCCCCCAGTCCAGCCAAATGGAATAGTCTTCTACAATGTTTCTCTGACAAAACAAGAAGCTCAAATGGACTGTGAGTTTCTGTTACTCGTTTTGCATGATACAAACGTAGTTTTTGATAGGCTGGAAAAGTATACTCGTTACCTTCTGAAAATTGCTCCAGCAACAGAAAAAGGACTATCTGAAAAACACACTACTACCCTTCACATCAGAACAGAAGAAGATGGTACGTCATTTTTTCTGTTCATCTTTGGTTTTGCTCCAACATAAGCTGCATATGATTTAAATATATTATATTGACCTGTGATGTGTGTGTGTGTGTGTATCTCCTCGCATAGACGATTTTAAACATGAGAGGGGAAAATGCTACAAAATCAGAAACCAAAAAGAAGGTAAAAAGATACCCAAATGATTTTTAGATCTCTATACTGGAACTTTTTAAGGGTCGGATATAATAGTATTTTTTAAAATAGCTATTTCAGAATTGCACATTTTACATTTGGGGAAATATCCAAGTCAAATAAGCCAAAGTTTGAATCATGGTGTATTTCTGATGTTAGCCCTCATGCTGACCAATTTATTCCTCTCAGCTTTAGCAAAATGTTAAGTTTTTAAAAAGACTCTTAATTGTTGTATTATTGGTGCAATACACTATTTAACTATTGAAAAAATAACTTAATTACAGCTAATTTAAAGAAATACTGGCACACAACTACTGTTGTCAGGAACGTTTTCAGTGAAGGAAGTGAGCTTTTATAATATTGGCTGTTGCTTTCTATACATTTCGTCATAATGTTTGCATTTGTAATTTAATATTTTCCTCCTTTTTAAAATGAGGCAGTTCCAGAATCTGCACCAATTATGAAGTCATACAAAAATCTCTCATCTACCTCTGTGATGTTATCATGGGATCCTCCAGTTCAGCCAAATGGCATTATAATGAAATATGAATTGCAGCTGCAAGGAACAGAAATAAATTCCTCTTTCAGTACGTCCGATGATTTGGTCATTTTAGAAGATCTTTCACCATTTACACTATACAGCTTTTTTGCTTCCGCAAGAACCATAAAAGGACTTGGCCCATATGCTGTACTTATGTTCTCCACAGATGAATCAGGTAAGTGATGAATTTCAGAAGGTTCCAGAAAGTGGTGCTGGGAAATTACTACTGCACCCCTTAGTAGTAACTAGGGACCCCTATCATCATCAAAGTGACAGGTGCCCCTCCCACACATGCATGCCTTGCCCACACAAAAAACAAACATATGTTTCTTATGGGGGAGTAATGCAACAGTCCCCGAGGGCGGCCTCCCCCAGCAATGCCGGCTGTTTCCTAAGGGGGGGAAGGAGGGGGAGCCACTGGTGTAGCAGGCTTCATATTGTTTGAGGAAACGCGTGTTTTGCAACACAGACGTTATTTAGAGAATTGTGGAGATGCAACATTTCTAAGCAACCATAATTTGGAGAAGAGACATACCCAACGGATAAAATGATGGCCTTAAAACTGAGCACGGCTAATCTTATATGTGTAACACGTCCCTTTAACATCAGGTTGCATCAGGTTGCGTGTCGATACAACTTATGCTCTTTAACGTGTTCATTAATGATCTGTAGTCGAGAGTAAGCAGCAAAGTGGCCAGGTTTGCAGATGACACTAAATTGTTCAGGGTGGTGAGAACCAGAGAGGATTGCGAGGCACTCCAAAGGGGTCTGTTGAGGCTGGGTGAGTGGGGCGACAATGCGGTAGATGAGGTTCAACGTGACCAAGTGCAAAATAATGCACATAGGGGCCAAGAATCCCTGCTACAAATACAAGTTGATGGGGGTGTGAACCGGTAGAGACTGACCGAGAGAGAGAGAACTAGGGGTCGTGGTAGATAACTCACTGAAAATGTCAAGACAGTGTGTGATTGCAATAAAAAAGGCCAACGCCACACTGGGAATTATTAGGAAGGGGATTGAAAACAAAGCAGCCGGTATCATAATGCCCCCCTGTATAAATCGATGGTGCGGACTCATCTGGAATACTGTGTACAGTTCAGGTCACCGCACCTCAAAAAGGGTATTATAGCATTGGAAAAAAGTGTAGAAAAGGGCAACTAGAACGATTAAAGGTTTGGAACACTTGGGGACTCTTTAGCTTGGAGAAACGTCGACTGTGGAGTGACACGATAGAAGTTTACAAGATAATGCATGGGTTGGAGAAAACAGAGAAAGAGGTACTTTTCTCCCTTTCTCAAAATACAAGAACTCGTGGGCATTCAATGAAATTGCTGATCAGTCAGGTTAAAACAAATAAAAGGAAGGGTGATTAACATGTGGAATTCACCACTGCAGGAGGTGGTGGAGGCTACAAGCATAGCCAGCTTCAAGAGGGGATTGGATAAAAATATGGAGCAGAGGTCCATCAGCGGCTATTAGCCACAGCATTTTAATGGAACAGTCTGGGGCAGTGATGCTCTTTATTCTTGGTGCTTGTTGGGGGAGGCAAAGTGGAAGGCCTTCTAGCACCACTTGTGAACCTTCTGATGGAACATGGGCTTAGTTTTGTTTGTTTGTTTTGCCACTGTGTGATACAGAGTGTTGGCTTGATCCAACAAGGCTTCTCTCATGTTCTTATTATGATCTGGAACTTGCATTTCACAACTTGGTGCACGCTTAAAGTCACTGTTTAAGATTGGCAATGTGTGGTGATTAACATGTGGAATTCACCGCCACAGGAGGTGGTGGAGGCTACAAGCATAGCCAGCTTCAAGAGGGGATTGGATAAAAATATTTAGCAGAGGTCCATCAGCGGCTATTAACCACAGCATTTTATTGGAACAGTCTGGCACCACTTGTGAACCTTCTGATGGAACATGGGTTTAGGGTTTTTTTTGGTTTTTTTGCCACTGTGTGATACAGAGTGTTGGCCTGATCCAACAAGGCTTCTCTCATGATCTTATTATGATCTGGAACTTGTGTTTCACAACTTGGTGCATGCTTAAAGTCCCTGTTACTTACTTGATCCCTTTTTAAGATTGGCAATGTGTGGTGATTAACATGTGGAATTCACAGCCGCAGGAGGTGGTGGCAGCTACAAGCATAGCCTGCTTTAAGAGGGGATTGGATGAAAATATGGAACAGAGGCTATTAGCCACAATGTGTGTGTATCGACACGCAACCTGATGTTAAAGGAATGTGTTACACGTATAAGATTAGCCGTGCTCAGTTTTAAGGCTATCATTTTATCCATTGGGTATGTCTCCTCTCCAAACTATGGTCGCTTAGAACTGTTGCATCTCCACAATTCTCTAAATAACGTCTGTGTTGCAAAACACGCTTTTCCTCAAATAATATGAAGCCTGCTACACCAGTGGCTCCCCCCCCTTCCGCCCCCTTAGGAAACAGCTGGCATTTTTTGTGTGGGCGGGGCGTGCATGTGTGGGTGGGGCAGCTGTCACTTTGATGATGATAGGGGATCCCTAGCTACTACTCCCCTCGGATTCTGTCTGTAGAGTTCCACAGGCTGCCATCTTCTTTTTCATGCTATTTAATGTCTACATAAAACTACTGGGAGTGGTCATCAGATGTTCAATTATATCAGTTTGCTGATTATACAACACTCTCGCTCTTTCTTCTTACCATGAAATTCCATAAAGATGGTAGAAACATTCTATTAATATCTGAAGATGGTGTTAAAGTCTGTACATGGGCAAAGTAAAACAACCTTAGAAAGGAAAGAAATAATTGTTTGGAGGTAACAGATGTGGGATTAGGTTTACAAATGGTTCTAGACGGAGTTGCACTCTCTCTGGAAAACCAGCTTTTCATTCTAGAGATACCCAGCTCTACCTGGTAAGAAATAGATTATAGAAGTGTCCAGGAGCATGGTTTAACAGTTGAGGCTCACTCTCAATTTGTGGACATACCAGGAAAGAGAGCTGATCTTGGTTTCATCAAGAGTAAGTTGTAAGATGCCATGTATAGAACTGACTGTGACTAGTGTGATGATCTAAACTATTTGAGACTTACAAATCCTGAACATGTGCTGGGAGGTTCAACTGGTGGCTGTCTGTTTCTTCTTCTTCCTCTTCCTCTTCCTCCTCCTCTCTCTCTCTCTCTCTCTCTTTCTCACTCACACACACATTCTGAAGAGACAGCTCTATTTCAGGATTCCTGCATGCATAAAAAGGCCTTAAATCCAGGTTTTGGGTTCTGGAACCATGAAGCCCACAAGAACTTGCTCAGCTAATAGACATTAGAACATCAAAGAAATGTCATGTTTTCATGCCTGGCTGTAAAACTATACCATTCAGTAGGATGTTTCTCCCAGCTCCAGTGTTACTTCAAATCTTAGCAATCTTCATAAATGGCATGGCTTATTTGCTCTCATGCATGACATTTATTTGAACAGTAATATCCTGCTCTTCTCCCCAAAGGGTGGTTCACATAATTCCTCTGTTCTTCATCTATTTTATCCTCACAACAACCCTGTAATGTAGGTTAGAGTGAGTATGTGTGACTAGCCTAAGGTCACCCAGCAAGCTTCTTGATGGCCGAGTGGGGATTCAAACCAGGATCCCCCAGATCCAGGGTCTGACATTCTAACCACTACTCACTGCTTGCTCTCAACCTGGCAAAACACACCTGGCAGCATATAGCGTTGCCAGAAATACCTGGGTACTTTGGGGGTGGAGCCAGGATATTTTGGGGGTGGAGCCAGGAGGAAGGATGTGACAAGCACAATTGAACTCCAAAGGAAGTTCTGACCATTACATTTAAAGGGACCGCATCCCTTTGAAATGCCTTCCCTCCATTTGGAATAATGGATAGGGGCATCTTCTTTGGGTGCTCATAGAATTGGATCCCCTAGTCCAACCTTTCTGAAACTTGGGGGGTGTTTTGAGGAGAAGCACTGGATTCTATGCTGAAAATTTGGTGCCTCTATCTCAAACAAACAGCCCCCCAGAGCCTCAGATACCCAGATCCATAGGGTATAATGAATATTCCTCCCCCCAGCTTTTTGATGACCCTGAAGCGGGGGGAAGGCCTCCAAACTGGGGGATCCCCCGCCCTCAACTGGGGATTGGCAACCCTAGCAGGGTATCTAATTTGAACTCATTGCAGCAACCATATTAGACCAGCACAACAGCAGATGCGCTGGTTGTCTTAGTTTAAAGTTTTTATATTAACATTAAATGTTCTAAAGTGCCTGAAACAAGGGGAACTGGAAGGCTCATCCTGCTTGTTCTGTGGAATAACTGTTAATCTACTAAAGTGTATTGACAGACTTGAGCTTGGCATGTATACATATCAAGACCTTTTGGGGGATGTGGTGCCTAGGCAATGGTATTCCCTGCCGTAGAAAAAGTGTCA
Organism: Heteronotia binoei; assembly: GCF_032191835.1. Lineage (NCBI taxonomy): Eukaryota > Metazoa > Chordata > Lepidosauria > Squamata > Gekkonidae > Heteronotia > Heteronotia binoei. The sequence continues at coordinate 59,643,213 of NC_083230.1, forward strand.
TTCTTTTGATCTGCCAGAGATTGGCTAAAACTGGTTCAAAGAGACTTTCAGTGATTTTATTTCCTGAATCACTAGTATTTTAATATTTTTTTTTTCCCCAATTTCAAATTTTTATTAGAATAATAACATATACATCATTTAACAAACATCAACTATAACACTAACAAACATAGATTCTATCCATGAGCCATCACATTACAGAACATGCCAAGCAAATATCCTAATCTGGGTTTCCACTGACAAATTCTTTTTCCACATAGGTTAATTTATTTTTGTTTACTTTTATCACATTTAAAATGTTTTAAGAGTGCTGTGCTGTTATTGGTCTGCTAATTCTGATTTTATTATGTTTTAAATTTTTATCCATCTGAGCTGCCTTAAGCCTTATTTTTAAACGAAAGGCAAAATATCATCATCATCATTTTTCAGACATGTCTCCATCTAGAAGTACATATTCTTCAGCTGTGCAATCACCCTCCATTGTATCTAATGGAAAATTTCTCCTGACAGAAAGAGGGGAGGCAATTTTTACCTATTACCACCTTTTTCTGTAGACTTTTGACTTTCTCCTTATGCTGTTCCAGGGAATCTCCTGTGTCCTATATGATGTGTGTGTGTGTGTGTGTGTGTGTGTGTGTATCCAAAACCTAAATCAGTATTTTCAACCAATAAATTTGCTGGAGTCATGCCTCTGCCATTACAGTGTGATGTGCCAATGCAGAATTTGTTACACTCCAAATAAAATCCCTGCATGATGGCAGGGCAGGCATGTATGTTATTTAAATACCTTGGAATTTATGGTTTAGCTGACTGATTTTTCTACATGTATGAAATTGCCTTTCTTTTAGTAGAAAGCTCAGTAGATTTTACAATTTATTACTGTTAATCTCAAGGGAAATGTATATAGGTTAAAAATATTTTAATTATACATAACTAAAACACTTTGTAAAATATGAACATCGCCCTGTTGATTCTGAAGAAGTTTAGAAATGAATGCGCAAAAAATCTCTCATGGTGAATTTCTCTTGCAATTTGTCCATAGGTATAAGTAGTGTTTTTAGATTAAAACAAAAGAACACTTTCTTTCTCAGTTCCATTAGCTCCTCCTGAGAATCTGCAGGTTATCAATTATACATCTAACTCTGTATGGCTGAGATGGAATCCAAGTCCTCAACCAAATGGTGTTATTAAAAGATATACTTTTAACATTTTTGAAAATACCAGTCAAACTACATTTTATCAGGTATGTAGTATTAATATGTATAATTGTTGTTGTTAAGAAATATTTAACAAGTGCCGACAGAGTGCAAGATGATGCACCTAAGGGAAGGGACAAGGCATATTCTTAAATAATCAGTGGAATGGTTCTGATAACAAATACAATCCTAAAATCTGTTTTAAGCACAGTGGTGAGTTTTGATGTTATGATGACAATCTTAAAAGAGAAGATGATTTGATGGGTTAGAAGAGGATTTTTCCTGGCACAGGGAGAACTTTGAAAAAAATGGAGTTCAAAAGTAGAATTTTTTTTAAAGGAATAATTACAATCAAGATGCAAGTGCATATATTCTGCAAACACTTTCATTTTGTGACTGTACTTAGCAGTATTTTGTTGAAAAGCTGTCATACAATAAACTACTGTTTGATTTTCTTCCATGTCCAAAAATAAGTTTGAACATTGGTACAAATGTCACTTAAAGGGAGAGTTCTGGGTTTTTTTATGTAGCAGGATGAGGATTATATTATAGTGTTTAAAAGTAGGTTTTAAATTTTCTGAAGAGCATATGAGGAAGGTTTAAAAGAGATGTAAATAAAAATTAAGGAGTTTTAGTAGAAGAAAGGACTTGCTTTTAGTGTTCCCAACTGCCTGGAAAAAAATGTCCTCTCCCTGTTTAATGGATGCCTAATGGGACATTATTTACCAGGTGATGTTATATACCTCTACACTGTGATAAGCTTCAGCTGCCTGTATGAAGGGAAGTATAGCAGTAGTTAATTGAGATCTGCCTACAGGAGGCAGGGAGCACAGCAGGTGGTGCCCCCTATCCCAACGCTTCCCCCCACAAAGAAGAGCAATGCACCCCCATGCCGTGACAGAGACAAAAGACAAAATATCATCTCAAGAGAAACACCAGAGTTTCTCTTTAATTTCAAGCACATACAGGTCAGGGGGCTTTTTAAAAACGCAGGGAATCCACCACCTAAAAAATCCCAACTATGCTCACCACCTCACCTTCCCTCCCTACCACCCCTGCTGTGGCTTGAGAGCCACCTTTGCTCCTCATTCAAATTGTGTCAGAGGGGTGACAGAAGCAGCCACCAGCCTCCCTGCACCATTTAAAAAGCCTGCCAACCAACTGTTTGGTGAGGTCTTAAAATCATTCTGGGAGGCCAGTGGCTGCTCCTGTTGCCTTTCCTGCATGATTTGAATTGCTGGGGGAAGGCGGAGCTGCCTGCAGCCTGCACCATGGCTTCATAACCTTTTCCCTTCCCCATGATTCAAATTGTGCTAGAGTGTCAGCAAGAGTAGCTGCTGGCCTCCTGGAGGCTGGGACTGCTTCTACCACCCCTCCAATGCAATTTGAATTCTGAGCAGTGGGGGCAGCCCTCAAGCCTTGGACCACCCCCTCCCCTCATGATTCAAATTGCACAGGGGAACAATAGGAACATCCCCAGGCCTCCACATGTGATTTAAAGGCCTTGCCCACCAGCGAATTGGCGAGGCCTTTAAATAGCATGCAGAGGCCAGGGCTGATCCTGCTGCCCCCTCAAGTACAATTTGAATCATGGTGGAGGGAGGAGGCTGTGGGACCCCCCACCCAGATGTTGGGGGCAGGGCCTCCACAGGCCCCTCCGTAGCTACAGGCCTGCTCTAGAGGATGCTGCATGCTGGAGCTAGAGTCTTAGTTCCTAGCCAGGGACCACATGCTTCTACACTACAGAACCCCAACCCTCAGTTCCTCTTTCACTGCAGAAGTAGGTTGTAGTGTGTTAGTTTCTGTACTGTCAGACTAGTATGGACTTGGAAAATGTTCTTTTTTTCTCTTGTGAGCCCTAAAGATGGCTCAAAAAGTGCTCTTGAAAAAGTGTACCTGCTGAGGGGCAAAAATGACTGAGATAGATGAGCCTTTTTTGTCTGAAGGACATAACATCTCCACGTAAGATCTGCCAACAGTTTACCCCCAAACTAGAAGGGATAGAGCCTCCAAATTAAAGGCATCATTGTGAGAGATGCAGCCTAAGAGTCGCCAAGCCTCAGACCCAGCATCCAAGTCGGTTTCAGAGAAACCAGCATCGGGTTCAATGCAGTCGGCTCTGCCCCTAGGATCCGGGTCCCAATGAGTTTCACATTCTCCTCAGATACAGCATGTGCCATCTGAGCCTCCAGCCCAGAAGGCGAAGACCAAAAGGAGAAAAGAAAGACTGGACCCCAACAACAGGCTTTGGTACATACAGCCTGTGGGCCTGCACAGGACTCTAATCCAGCCTGTGAGCAGCTTGCCAAGATGGGCCCCATTTGCAGTCCTGCGTGGGGGTAGCCATTGTGGCCACTTCTGGAAAAATAGGGTGTGCTGCAGCAGTGGGAAAGTCTGGCCCTCCCCTTCCCAAGCAGACCTACGGCTCAGTCTCAACTGGGCTCGGAGGATTGGGAAGGGGGTTCGCTGCATGCTGCATGAGATTGCTTGCTCTTCAATGCTCCACTGAGTTTTGCTGCTCCACATGGCTGCCTGATGTGAGCAGAGCTCATCCACACCCGAGCCAGCTTTGCCAGAGGAAGTTGATTCAGCCATATTGATTTTGCAGAGCTCAGGAGTGGCTTCAACGAGAGGAGGCAGCTGAGAGGTAAGTTCAGCCACTCTCCCACCCCAGCTCTCTGGGTATGTATCAATGACCCAGACTTGCAGTAGCCTGAGCAGGTGGAAGTTGAGGAGCTTTAGCGAAGTGGTGTGGGGTACCATCGAGGGATTCAGCAGTCAGGATCACTATGCAGGCTCCTCCCTCCCTTACTGCCACTCATGGGGATATGTGAGCACTTTGTTGGGCTGTGGAGACTTGCTCCACTCCTTTCACCACCTCATAAGGACTGGATGTGCCTGAATTGTCCTTCGTGGAGCATGTGGTCCAGTCTGAACTGGTTGCAGCAGCCGGAATTGTGGCACTGGCCACTGGGGTACTAAAGCTGGGGTACTAAAGCCAGGGGGCCACTGCTGACTGTGGTAGACCAGTGTGGGAAAGCCCAATGGAAAGTGAGGAAGCCAGGAATGCCATGCACCCCCTGGTCTCGCAGGCCTCATTGATCCAGAGGCTGCCAGCTTTCTTCAAGGGAGCTGCTGGGAGGTGAGATGTGATAGCTGGGTCTGCTGTGTGGGCTGGCTTCTCCTATTTTTTGTGTGGTCTCCCCTTTTTGTGAGCTAGTGGAGGGGAACAGAGTGTTGCCACGGACACCACACGCTGGGGCACAGCAACAGGTTGTTGTTAACAGTATTGGAGAGAGATCAAAAGGGAGTTGAGAGAGCCGGAGTTGAGATACTGCAAGAGGTGGTGCCACAGCCATAGCCAGCAGGGGAGCACAGCACCTATCCCAACACTTCCCCCCACAAAGAAGAGCAGTGCACCCCCCCTCCCTCACTAGGACAGAGACAAAAGATCATCTCAAGAGAAATGCCGGAGTTTCTCTTTAATTTCAAGCACATACAACTGCATGTTTACAACTTCCCAGCAAAGTAAGGTGAGGGGGAGCAGAGACAAGAGGATGGCTACTTCCTTATTGTCCTCTTCTCCCTCCTCCCCAGTGGCATTGAACAAAAATAAATTGTAAAAATAATGCACCATCCACCTCCCTGCCAGTGTTCCCTCTAAGCTGAGTTAGCGTGATACCAAAAGAAGACGAGTATTTGGTGATTTATATTCTTACAGCTGCTAGAATCTTACTAGCTAAATATTGGAGGAAAGGGAGATGTCCAAATTTATCTGAAGTGACTGAAAAAGTACTTCATGCTGCTGAAGCGGATATACTTTCAACCATTTTGAAAGGGGAGGCTAAACCAGTAGCAAGCAATAAATGGAAGAAACTGTATATATGGTTTGATAGGAAGACAAAAGAAAAGGATAACAAGGATCCGGTGGTGATGAATAAATGATATAGTAATAAGTTTAGTTTACAAATCAGGTGGTTAATTTTTGATGTTTTAATCCATTTCCACTCTATGTTTTATGTATAAAATAGCTTAAATTCAGAGGCTCTGGTATATGAATTGGATGAAATTATAAGAAGAAATCTGTGTTCTGTATTTACACACCAAGAAATAAATTAATAAACTCAAAAAAAAAAAAGAAAAGAAATTTTTAGTCTCAAGCTCACACATTTTTGTCTTAGCTCAGGAAGGATGACCCTCGACACACTGATTTATGCAGTAGCTCACAACTTTAATGCCAGGAGCTCACAAAGTAGAATTTTTGCTCACAAGACTCTGCAGCTTAGAGGGAACATTGTGGCCACTATTCTGTTCTCTGCTCCAGCTCCTCCAGCCGTCAGCAGCGAGCTCAGGGAAGGAAAAGCTGGCTCCACATTCATCCATAATGGACACAAAAACAAGAGTCTTTAAAGAATTGTTTGTTTAAATTCATTTATACTGCAATGGAGACCCAAAGCAGCACAGATCATTTCTTTGTGGGAGAGGCACATCTTTAACTGCCATTGGCTGTTCTCTGCCATTGCCTTTAGGCAGCAATTGCTGCCTCCGTCCTGATCTCCTCAGCTTAAGGTAGACACACTGTTAAGCTGGATGGCCTCCCAGTCCTGTTTTGGATGATTTTAAAATGGATCGTTTTATTTCCAAGGTGAAATTGACATTCATTCTTGTAGCACTTGATTTTTATTTTATTTTTTTAAAAACACTCTTTGGAGATGAATCAATAATACTGTTTTTGGATGGTCCTCTTTCTCTCTTTCTCCCCAGCCACCTTAAACTAATTAATAAAGCTAATTTGATTATCCAAGTATATCAGAATTGATTGTCTTTGAAGTATGTTTGTATTTTGAGTAAAAATATATCATTACTTGGGTTTGCTGTAATTTTTATAAAGTTTATATCTCTGGTATCTGGCATTATATTTTATGGCGCATATGGCCCAGCCCAACAAAGTGACGTTTATGTCAGATCCAGCCCTCATAACAAATGAGTTCAATACCCCTGTGTAGAAGCTCCATCTTGCCTATGGCAAGTGCCATTGTCCTTAGATGTCACGCCTGGTTAAGGTCTACAGCAGAGGTATCAAACTCACAGTCTGCATGCCAGAACCAGCCCAATAATGGCTTTAACCAGGCCTGCTGGTCTCTTCCCCCCACTCCCTCCCCTGCCTGTCTTCAACCTTCAAGGTGGAGCTGTAGGAAGCAGAGGACAGGGCTGCCTTTGTAGTTGCTGACTTCTCCTCTGTGCTCTATTGAAACACAGAAAAAATTGCAAAGAAAATGCAGAGTGGATTTTCTATTCCCAGAGTAGTCTGCCTGTGCCAAGAGACCTTAATGGAAAATCCATTCCCCATTTTCTTTAAAACTTTTTGTATGTAATGGAACAGTCTGCCTCCCCCCTTTTCAATATCTGCATGATTTAGTGTTTGTTTCAGTTTCTTTCTGTATGTTAACTCCAAAAACCAGCAGCTTCAGCTGTCTCCTTGCAAATGGCTGATGTTTTGAGCCAGCATCTCTCTGCTGAATGGACCTGATTATGGGTGCCTGAGTAAGTTCTCTAACCTGGGAACCCACAGTCAAAGCCAAGGGGGAGCATTACACCTGGATAATCACAGACACTCTAAGATGGGGGGGGGGGGTGGAGAGAGAAGTTTGCAGTGCTCAGCCATTTAATGTCTTCCTAGGCTCAGAGCATTAGAGAAGAAAAACCTCACCACTTTACAGTTTGTCTTTTCAGAAAGTAACCAACAGCCGAATTACAAGAATAACTGGCATGCATGTAAAAATTCAGATTGCTCCATAAAACTTAAACTTCATAAAACTCAAACTACTAATTATCTGTAGGTGGCACTGATAACAGCTTTAGTGACTCATTACTCCAAGCTAATCTCAGCTGTAAGAGTTTATAGAAATTTCAGACAGAGTTCGAAAGCAAGCTCCTTGGAATGCTGTTACAAACTAGAAGCCTCTGTGCAGTTAAACAAATAAACAGTGCAGTTAAACAAATAAAGAATGCGATTAAAAGAGTAAAAATAATTCACTTGCAGAGCACTGCACTGCTAATCAGTGTAGTTGTTGTCTTGGCGCCATTAAGAAAAAGCACAAAGATCACAGCAGAAATTAAAACATCTTGAATGACTCAGAGCATTTTATATTTTTTAGTTTCTGCTGTGATCATTGTGCTTTTTAAAAACGTTTTATGTTTTAAAATTGCATTGCCAAATCCCACTATTCCACCACCTCTCCATTTTAGGCAGACATCTTTTAAGGGCAGTGGTGGGGAAGGTTTGGGACCAACCACAGTTAAAATATAGAGTTCTGCAAACCCAAGGAATTCCAACTTTGCAGAGAAACATTAGTTTTAATGCACACACTCTTCTAATATGGAGTTCCAATGCAGAACAAGTGCTGAGGAGGACAACCAAAATTATTATCTCAAACCAACCTGTATCAAACTCTGAAACCCTGGAAAGCTATAACCACTCAGAGTAGACCTGGAGTAGGGGGGAAGTTTGCAATGCCCAACCATTTCATATCTCTATAGGCTCAGAGCATTTTATATTTTTTAGTTTACATTTTTAGTTTCTGCTGTTGTGCTTATGCTTTTTCTTGATGCTTTGTTTTTAAAATTCCATTGCCAAATCCTACGATTCCCCAACCTTTCCATTTTAGACAGGTATCTTTTAAGGGTGGGTGGGGGAATATGGCTGTTTTCAAAGACTATTAAATACACAAAATATAGCAAGAGTGTTATTGTTTTGACATGTTTTTGTTTTAAGTTAAAAATAATAACGTTTTAGTATGTTTGTTGGAGTCCTTTATAAAGTTTGTCTATGCTACCAGGCATTACATTTTATGAAACACGTGGAACAGCCTGACAAAGTCCTATTTATGTCAGATCTGGCCCTCATAACAAATGAGTTTGACACCTCTGGTCTACAGCATTACCAGCAGAAACCAAACAAAAAGTAGAGGACTTACCTTTTGAAGGCTTCACTTTGGTTTCCATTGATGAACAAGAGACTGTCTCTAATAAAGACAGATGAACAAACTGCAAAGTCCTCAGGGATGTCTCAACCTGCCATGGCCCAGTACAAGCAGAGCTCTTTTACATGGCATCCATATCAGATGGACTACTGGTATTCCAACACTCCTGGGGCCTAGTATCCTGTGCTTAAGTCATTTATGCCACAGCAAAGCTAACAGAAGCACAGGGGTTTCAACTGATCTAGATCTTCTGCCCAATTACTTCCACCCAGAGAGGCATTCCAGTCACAGAACCATCTTTTTTACTAGGGTGGGTACATCCACTTGACAAATTTGGTGATAGACTGGCACAGTTTTATGCTGCTTGAGGAACTATCACGTCTAATGAGTAGGTTTTAGCTATAGTTAATGTAGGTTGTAGGTTAGAATTCAAAGAATGACCCTCATGTTTTCCCTTGTCGAGAGCATCTAAGCAGGCAGTTCCTGTCCTATTGCAGGCACTAAGTGCTTTAAATTGAAAAGGGTGCCATGGAGGAGCTTTCAGAACCTCCAGCAATGGTGGGTTTCTTCTCCAGAATGTTTCTGGTTAATAAGAAAGATGGAGGAACTAGGGTCATCTTAGAGAGCTGAATGTTTTCTGTAATGTTTCTAAATTTCACATGTATCTATTCCCTCAATGTTGAAATTATTAAAATTTAGTTGTTGATTCATAGTTATTGATTTGCTTATTTTTATATTTCTATTCATCAGCAATACCACGGGTTCTTACATTTTTTGAGTGGGAAGCATGTGTTCCATCATGACTTGTATCAACTCAGTCTCATTGTCTGGATGCTTGGGACAGGGATTTAATATTCTCTTAAGAGATTAATGACATGCTGTTAAACTCAAGCAAACCCAATATTAGGAAATCTTATCTCTATAAATGGAGAAGGGTTTTGGTATGCTGTAGAGAGAGGGGGGGCATCTCTCCGTATACTGTACTTTTGCAAGGCATATTTGAATATTTGTTGAATCTGAAGGTTTGACTTTTCATCAGAGAAAGTCCTCCTTGCTGCTATTCCTTGTTACCACAGTGAAGTAGATGGGCAAATCTGTATTCTCACACCATCTATCCAAAAGATTTTTGAAGGGTTCATGTAACCTTTGTCTCCCAGAGATCCTTTGATTTGCCAGTGGTCTCTTTCACTTGTTCTGACTTTTCTAATGCAGTGGTCCCCAACTCCCGGGCCGCAGACAAGTACCGGTTCATGACCTGTTAGCAACTGGGCCACAGAGGCAGTTCACCCGCCTGGGTCCCAGGTGGGTGAAAGTGGCAGCGTAGCTTCACTCCAAAGCACAGCCTCTTTAATCCTCCCAGGTGGGTGGAAGGGGCAGTGTGGCAGTGACCTTTGCCTACCACTCATTTTAAGTCCCCCATGAGGGGGCAGGGATGGGATGTGGGCAGGGGGGCAGCCTGGGACAGCAAAACCCCCAGCAGTGCCACCACCACAAGTCCATGGAAAAATTGTCTTCCACAAAACCGGTCCCTGGTGCCAGAAAGATTGGGGGCCACTGGTCTAATGCACATATCTACTGAATCCCTTGCAACATGCTTAGAAGAGCCAGTATCAATGAAAGTCTGTTTTGGTAGCAGTACATCGGCCAGGAAGAAAAGCAAACTAGCAGCCCTGCAGGTGGAACCTCCATTTTTGAAGAGCTTCACTGAGAGTGTAGTCTTAGGTTCCTCCCTAAGGTGGTCTTCAAATTCATATATCTCAGGAGATCATTTTACCGGTATTTTTCCCTGTGCCAAGTTCTTGACAATTAGTGTCATCTGCATTCTTTAGATGTTAGAAGGGTGCTGTTTTACCTTTAAAGGACCGAGGAATTTTATAAATTGAAAATATAGTTTGTATGTTTGGGGACCTAATAAAGGGAAGAAGATTTCTTCCCAGACACTGTCCAGATCATAAAATCAAAGAATCAAAGAGTTGGAAGTGACCTCCAGGGTCATCTAGTATAACCTCCTGCACAATGCAAGAACTTCACAAATACCTCCTCTCCCACACATGCATCCCCAGTGACCTCTGCTCCACGCCCAGAAAAACCTCCATGATCTCTTGCCATACTGGCCTGGAGAGAAATTGCTGGCTGACCCCAAAGTGACAATCAGCATTTTCCTGGGTATATAAGAAAGGGTCACAAGAACTAAGCAATGATGCAACCCTTCCTGTCCTCCTTCTCATGATCTGCCTAATTCACAGACTCAGCATTGCTGTCAGATGACCATCTATAGCCTCTATTTAAAAATCTCCAAGGAAAGAGAACCCATCACCTCCTGAGGAGGCCTGTCCCACTGAAGAATCACTCTGCCAGGAAGTTCTTCCTAATGTTTAGCTGGAAACTTTGATTTAATTTCAAACCCTTAGTTCTTATCTGACCTTCTGAGGCAACAGACCTTCTGAGGAATCATTAACAAGCACTCTTTGGATGCGATCTGTCAACCAGTTACAGATCCATCTAACAGTAACAGGATCCAAACCACACCTTACCAACTTTCCTCTTTCTCTACAAGCACTGGTTATTTGTTTATATTCATTCTTTTTAAAAGACCCTCCTTCCATTTCCTGAATGAGGTTTTTTTTTATTTCTCAAGTCCTTAGAGAGCTGCTTATGGAACCACCTTGGCTTCTTTAGGCTCCTCCCATTTTTCCTTCTCATAGGAATCCTTTGTGATTGCGCTTTCAATATTTTGCTTTTAAGAAACTCTCACCCCTCTTGAACTCCCTTCTCCTTAAGTATTTCTGGCCATGGGATTTTACCTAGCATAACTCTAAGTTTGTCAAAATTTGCTTTCCTAAAGTCCAACCTATATTTGCTATATTTAGCATCTTAATGTTAATTTTAATGTAACTGTATATTGATTTAAGATGATTTTATTGCTATGTATGATTTTATTGTATTGTATTACATTTATGTGTTTTGAGCCGCCCTGAGCCTGCTTGTGCGGGGAGGGCGGGATACAAATAATAATAATAATAATAATAATAATAATAATTATTATTATTATTATTATTATTATTATTATTATTATTATTATTATTATTATTATTATTATTATTATTATTATTTCTGACTACATGCAGCTTTTCCCTTTCCCAAGACTATAAATTCCAAAATCATATGGTCACTACTGCCCAGCATGCCCACTGCTTCCACCTCATCAACCAGTTCTTCTCTGTTGGTGAAAAGCAAGTGCAAGATAGCAGACCCCCTTGTTTCCTTCTCCACTTTCTGGAAAATGAGAGCCAGGTTGGTGTGGAGAGCCAGTTTGGTGTAGTGGTTAAGTGTGCGGACTCTTATCTGGGAGAACCGGGTTTGATTCCCCACTCCTCCACTTGCACCTGCTAGCATGGCCTTGGCAGAGGTTGTCCTTGAAAAGGCAGCTGCTGTGAGAGCCCTCTCCAGCCCCACCCTCCTCACAGGGTGTCTGTTGTGGGGGAGGAAGGTAAAGGAGATTGTGAGCCACTCTGAGACTCTTCGGAGTGGAGGGCGGGATATAAATCCAATATCATCTTCTTTCTTCTTGTCAGCAAGACAAATCAGGAATTTATTTGACCTTTCATTTTCAGCAGTGTTGGGCTTCCAACAGATGTCTGGGTAATTGAAATCTCCCATCACCACTGTGTCCTTTTTCTTTGAGAACTTGGCAGTCTGCTGTAGGATTATCTTATCTAAGTCCTCTGCCTGGCTTGGTAGAGATGGATTGCCTCTACCACAAGACAATGTTATAAGTTAGCAGACATACCACATCCTTTAGAGATTAATGCACATTCTACTACAGCTGTAGCTTTCTCTGCAGCCTTCTTTGATGGCTTGCCTTTGACAGAGATTTGCTGAGCTTCTACTTGGTCATCTGCTGACACCTTCATATGTCACTATGCCTTGGATCTGCAGGTGAGATGAGAGGCCCAGGTAGGAAAGGCAGTTCTTCAGTCTGTGTTTAAGCGAGGTAAGCATGCCTCACAGCCTCTTAAATAGCTTGCTAGGATTCCCATGTGGAACTGCACAGAAGACTGATAGTGAAAACAGGGTTGCACTTATGTGTAACTGCTGTTCATCAAGTATCTTCTGTGCAAGCACACATGCCCTCCCTCATGCCCTGCTGTGTGCTCTTGCTTTAGCGATGCTGAAGGTACTGAGGCTGGAGGCACTGAAGTGGGTGAGCATGTGGTCCCTATGTGAGAACTAAGACTCTCGTTCCAGAGCACAGCACCCTCTGGAGTCTTTTAGCTGTAAAACCTCTCTGATGGCAGGTCTGCTCATGCACAGTCCCCCATGTGGGCCTGCACAGCAGATACTCAATGAACAACAGTTACTTGTAAGTTCACCTCTGCTTTCATTTGTGCTGATAAGTATTACTACTGAGCAGGCTGTGGCCATCATAGCAAAGTCTGGCCATTTCTGTCTGCCCCTGTATAGGTAATGTGATGGTGGTGGTCTATTTTTATTCTAATTTTAATGTTCTGGCTGAGTTTTTAATAGTTTTCCTAATTTTTCATGTTTTTAATGCTAGTTTATGTTTTACCATGTTTTATTTTGTAAGATTTATCACGCAGGTTGTCTGGAGAGGTGGCATAGAAATTTTCTAAATACATAAATGCTTTATGTTATGAAAGACACATTTTGATCATGCATCAAGGCATGGTGTGGGCCACAGCCTGGGGATAACTGAGGAAGACTAGTCCTGAACATGTTAGACTGCTGTCAGAGTATAGTAAGCCCCTGTTCTGGTCCTTTGTGCCACTTGATGAACCATTTTGAAATTATGGGGACTTTTATATGGAAGGGGAAAAACCTATTCTAAGAAAAGGTTGTTTTTTTTAAAAAAAATGTCCTGGAGTAGCTCAACACTGTTGTGAGAAACTAATGTTTCCAGACTTATATAAAAAATCTTGCAAAATAACAGCTGTACAGTAATTTCTTTCTTCTTCTAAGAATGTTTCAGGTTCTCATAATGAAGCTAATATTGTTGGACTAGAACCATTCACCACCTACTTCATCAGTGTATCTGCATTCACAAGATTTGGAAATGGCAATCAATTCAGTAACATTGTTCAGTTTACAACAATGGAATCAGGTTAGATCTATTAAAATGCTGTGCTGGATGCATATTATTCACTTTTGTAGCAGTAGGGTTGCCAAGTCCAACCCCAGAAATATCTGGGGACTTTGGGGTGGAGCCAGGAGACTTTGGTGGTGGAGCCAGGAGACACTGGGATGGAGCTAGGGGGGAGGGGGGGAAACGGTGCCAGGGAGCATGGCGAGCCACCCCGTCTCGGAGCGGGCAACGCCGCTGCCGCCTCTTCTTCGCTCGCCGTGGCTGCTCCTCTGAGATGGGCTCAGCCTGAGCCCATCTCGGAGGAGCAGCCATGGCGAGTGAAGAAGAGGCGGCAGTGGCACGGCGGCCTCGTCCACTCCGCTCCGCCTCTGGGGTGGAATCAGAGGGGGGGTGGAGGCAGGCCGGGGGTGTGGCAAGCCGCGAGTCCGGGTCCTAGAAGGGCCCGGATTCGTGGCTCGCCATGCTCCTGGCCTGCCTCCGCCCTTCCCTTCTCTGGTTTTGCCTGCGCTGCTGCCGCCTCTTGGCTGCTCCTCCGAGATGGGCTCAGCCTGGGCCCATCTTGGAGGAGCAGCTGCAGTGGGCGGAGAGGGGGGGGCAGCGGCGCGGCAGCCTCGCCCGCTCCGGGATGGGGTGGCTCGCCATGCTCCCCGGTGCCGTTTCCCCCCTCCCCCTGCTTTTTTGGGGGGGAGCGGGGGAAGAGGGTGGAAATCCTGGGGTCCCCCGCCAGGGCAGAAGGGTTGGGAAGCCTATGTAGCAGAGTTAAATTATTTTTACTTTCTCCTAATGTGATATAACTTAAAGCAATGTAATAATAATCTCTTTATTCAGCATTCATTTTATCTATCACATTTACATTTCTCCTTTGGTCTTAAGAGAGTGAAGGTAATGGAACAAAATCCTTGCTTTCAATTTATCTGACCTGAGACACTAGTTGTTTAAATGTACATGATCAGACAGACAGAGGTGGATCAACTACCACTTCCTTGATAAGCTGAATTTATTTCCAACAAAGGGAAATACAACTCACCCCTGTCTCTATTGCATGTCAGAAGAGATTTTGGTGCCATGCTTCTGTGCCTGAAATCCAGATCTCCTGAGGTGGGGCAGAAGCTGGGATTGGCCCTATCACTTTAGCTTCAGCTAAACTTAAGGTTAAAATGGCTAATAAAGCTTTTAAATGGAAAACAACTTTTTTTTGTTTCACTTCCCTGGTTTAGGACTTTGCATTAGAACTTTGTGAATCAAAGGCTCCTTTACTTGACCGTAGATTCCAAAACGTAGTCTCATATCTCTCAGGACATTCTTACTACACTCATACTGCTAAATCCATTTTGCATAAAATTTACCAAAACTTCTAATTGATTTGAGGAGGACATTGTTGCAAGCAAGTTTGGAATTGCTAAATACCCAGAATGCAAAACCAAGGACTTAACTCTTGTTATGCTGTCAGTATCAAAGGTTGGAATGTTCACTCTTGAAACATTGCATTCATCCTGAAATATACTTTAATGCTGTTGCCCTTTTAGTTTTGTTGGAATATTTACCTCTGGTGCATGCTTTTCTTTGAAGCTCCAGATACTGTCCAGAATATCCAATGCACCGCAACCAGTTGGCAGTCCGTCTTAGTCTACTGGGACCCTCCTTTGAAGACAAATGGAATTATTACCCATTACATCATAATATTTGGAAAGAATTCAACAATCTTGTCTTCTGATAATGAAACAGTGCATATTTTCAGAGGCTTGTTATCAAATACCTCTTATCAGTTTCAAATAAAAGCTGCAACAGCTGCTGGAGAAGGAAAAGAACAGCTATGCAATGCAAGCACATTTCCTGAAACAGGTAATGATTCTTAGAATTGAAATTGCATTTGCTGCTTTTAATAATTTTTCTGCCTTGTTCATATTTACTGTGCAACCTAATTCTTGCCTTTTATTAAGTATTAAGAAAATAGTTGTATGAATTCATAGACTGAGAACCAAGATGTTGTTATTAGCGGTAAGAAGGGTACAGCCATGTAGTGAGTATAACATAACATTTCTGCTGTGTAATTCTGAGGTCCAATTTTGTTGAAATTTACTAGGAAATTAGAATTCTGTAGAAATCACTGGGACATATGTTGAAGTAAACATGTTCAGGAAGTATCCAGAAGTATTTGCTGCAAGAAAATGATTTGATTAGGTAATGTTTTAAAGCTATGTTTACATAAATTGTTTTTTGTTGAGCAATAGCTGCTTGAAATTGGAAACTCATGGTTAGGGATGGAAACAGTTTTATAGTTGTTCTCAGCTACTTATTTACGGTGGTCTATGTTAGTCACAGACACATAGCTATCACTGAGTCACTGCCAAAGCATTTATTTTTGACATCAAGTAAAATCAAATTAGGTGCACTGACTCATTTCAAAGACTCTGAACAGCAGTTTTTGAATGTGTACTTGATTGTTGGGTTTATCACAGCTGAATTCAATTTCTATGAATAAAGATTTACTACATTATTAGAGTACAATATGCAATTTAGTTGCATTAGTGAAGCACTTATAACACTTATATCCAACTTTTTGGATCATTTGTCTCCTTTTGAACTCTGACAAAGGTGGTGGGAACAACCACAAAATGGCTGGCACATGGGATAGAGCCAATGACAAAATGTCAGTAACTGAAATTATACATAATTCAAATAGCAATTATACATAATTCAAATAGCAATTCAACATTTCACACAGAAGCTCTGCTTAATACGATACCTTTCAAATACAATATATTGTTTTAAAATATTTTCCTGCATATGCAGCTTACTTTCAGTCATGCAATGAAAATCTTACTTTCAGTCAGATTTTCAGTCATGCAATGAAAATCTGCTACCAAACATTTTTTTTTAAATCTGCATAGTCAATCCAGTGGCCAGTTAGAAGTTATGGGCAAAAGCCTCCTGCCTCCCCTTTCTAAAAACACCAGGAAAGGTCTACAGACACCATATTGGGAGGCTCTGACTTACAGCATAGTAAGGTGCATTTAAATCTCTCTGCATATAAAAGGCAAGCTATGTTGCTGATGATTCCCCCCACCTTCCATTGACTGAGCTGTGTGTGTCTCAGTCTCAATAGAGAACAACCCCACCCTCCAGGCCCAGGACAGATGAGGATTGGGCCACTGGGGAAGCTGCCTTCTCCAATGACCCACTTTGGCTGTTGCTAAGCAACTATAGTATTCCAAGCTTGGTTCTGTCAGTAACGGGCAGGAGGAGGAGGAGGCACTTTCCAGGCCTGTTTTAGCCTTTGAGGGAGAACACATTGAAGCCAGTCATGACTAGGGTTGCCAGCCCCAGGTTGGGAAATTCCTGGAGATTTTGTGATGGAGTCTAAGGAAGTCTGTGTTTGGGAAGGGGAGAGGCCTCAGTTGAATATAATGCCATAGAGTTCCCCCTCCAAAGCAGTTATTTTCTCCAGAGAAGAGTAATCTGTTGTCTGGAGTTCAGTTGTGATACCAGGAGATCTTCAGGCTGCACCTGAAGGTCGGCTACCCTACACTTGGCTTCACCCTTTGGTGACTTGATGCCTCCTGACTGACTGGCATGCCTTAACTAAGCCTGACTGCTTGCTGCTATTCAGCAGCAGCCCCCTATGACAACCAGTGTGATGTGGCAGTCAGAGCTTCAGAGCAGGGTCTGCCAGATCTAGGTTCTTGCTGTGGAAGCTGAATGGGTGATTTTGGACCAGTCACAGACTTTCAGTCTAACCCTACCTCACAGGGTTGTTATGCAGATCAAAATGGGGAGGGGTGAATGATGTAAGCTGCTTTGGTCCCCAATGTGGATAAAAACTGCCCTTTTCCTAGGAAGAGGCTGAAGGGAGGGGGCAGGAGATGGAAATCTGAAGTCAGAGGGTCAGATAAAGGTAGGCTGATGGTTGGCTGGGAAGGAGATAGTTGCCAGTTCCAGTTGGGAAATTCCTGGATATAAGGGTGAGGTCTGGAGAAAGTGGGGTTTGAGGAGGGGTGGGACATCAGACAGGTACAATGCCATAGACCTACCCTCCAAACAAGCTATTTCCTCTTGGGGAACCATTGTTACCAATCTCCAGGAAAGGGCTGGAGACCACTCAGAATTACAACTGCTGTGCAGATGGCAGAGATCAGCTTGCCTGGAGAAAATATCCTTCAAAACCTCACCGGTTGAATTATCACTCTCACACAAAAAGTGTGTAAACAAACATTTAGTGCGCAGTTTATAAGAAGTCCATACAGCAAAATAATAGAATGAACACCCACATGATGCTCCCCCAGACTGTTTTCTAAAATCACGTCTCAGAGGCACTGCCTTCAGCCGCTTTTTGCAGTTCAGAATCTAGGTGGAGACAAGGGCATCATTCTGGACAACTTTTCACAAAGAGTTCAACAGACCGTATTTCCTGGATTTCCTAAGGTTTCGTTGGTTTCACCCTTCATCAGCCATCTCTCAATGCTGTTTTAACTGGAGCCACAGTACAAAGAAGTCAATCATGGATCAACGCATACATGTTCAAGTCTCTGCTACCAGAGAAATCCAGGAAATACAGACTTTGTGAAAAGTTGTGCAGAACGATATCCTTGACTCCACCCAGATTCTGAACTGCAAGTGCCTCTGAGACGTGACTTTAGAAAACAGTTTAGGGGAGCACCATGTAGGTGTTCGTTCTATTATTTTGCTGTATGGACTTATTACCTGCGCCTGTGCTATTGTATTGCACCTGGAGAAAATGGCTGCTTTGCAGGGTTGACTTGGTATCATTATGCCCTGCTGAGGTTACTTCACTCTTACTTTTGTCCCCACCGTAGAGAAAGACTGTCCTTTTCCTAGACAAAGGCTGCAGGGAAGGGGGAGGATATGGATCACTTCCTCTACAGAAAATGACTGCCTGGAAGTACATACTCTATGGCAGTGGTGTCAAACTCATTTGTTATGAGCAGGACCTTTTTAAAAAGGAGGAATGCATGCAGCTATTTCTTCTGGGATAGGGCCAGAGCATCATTTGGAAAACTAAGCTTTCTTTCTTACCACCCAGGTTAATTTTTTTTCCATTTCTGGTAAGTGGCTCCATCCCCCCTTCCCAAAACAAAGCACCAGTTGTCATTACTTCTAATATTATAATTTCTAACAAACATCTATTTCTTCTGGAATGGGATCAGAGTGTCATTTAGGAAAACTAGGCTTCCTTTTTTATCACCAGGTTAATTTTTCTCTGTCTGCTAAGTGGCTCTAACCACTCCTTCACAAAACACCAATCGTTATTCCTTTTAGTATCCACCTTGGAAAAGGGCAGTTTTTATCCACAGTGAGGACCAAAGCAGCATACCAAAGAATTCCCTTTGTCAAGGAGCTATTAATTAAAGATACAATTTTAAATTTCAAAGTGGAGCCAGGAGACTTGGTGGGTGGTGCCTAGCGAGTATGTGACATCACTTTGTGATATCATGCCCTGTGATGTCACTTTGCCACTTCCCCAAACCTGCCCTTTCCTCTGAAATCACCTTGCGGATCTCATACATCTGATGTTTAGTCTATGTGCGTCTTACATGAAACAAGTTTGGCCACCCCTGGTATTAAAGGTGTTTTGTATCTCTCCCATGCAATTGAGGGAACTGGGCAAAGGAAGCTCTTTCCCTCTCTCTTCCTCCCCATGGGATGAGGAGGGGGAGGAGCCTCAGCCAATGGAAGGAAGAATAGCTCTGCCATGTGATTGAGAGAGCCTAGCAAAGCAAGCTCTCCCTCCCCCCCTTCCTCCCCAAGGGAGGAGCCTCAGCCAATGGCGAAAACAAGAGGATTTGCTCCATAGCTCCTGTGCAATTGACCTAGCCTGGCAAAACAAGCTGTGATGCAGAAGGAAGTAAGAGAGAAGGAGATGGAAGCAAAAGATAGTCAGTTGCTCACAGGCTTGATAGGAGCTCTCTGGAGGCCTGATCTGGCCCACAGGCCACACATTTGACACCCCTGCTCTATGATATACCATAACACAACCAGCCCAGGACAAAAAAGAGAAATCACACCACAAGCACTCACTGATGCTAAAAGTTGCAAGGCCAAATATGACAGGAAAAGGTGGCAACAATGCTCTGCAGACAAAAGGAATGCTGAGCTCCAGCATCTGCATGATCTTTGTTATGCTATGATGCCACAGCAAATTGAAGCTGAGTGCAGAATATTAACCCAGAACCTCTTTCTAGAGCCTGTTGTATTTATTCCCACAACAGGCCTTATTCCTAGTCAAATGCAGGCAACAAAGAAGAAATATGCAAAACACTTCTGCATTAAATGCTTTTTGCCTTTTAGAACTGTAAAGGTAAAACTAGTCCCCTGTGCTAGCACCAGTCATTTCCAACTCTGGGGTGATGTCGCATCACCAGAGCTTTTTATGTAGAAAAAGCCCAGCAGGAACTCATTTGCATATTAGGCCACACCACTGACATCACCATTGTTTCACACAGGAACTAATTTGCATATTAGGCCACATCCCCTGATGCCAAACCATCTGGAACTACGTTTCTGTGCGTTCCTGCTCAAAAAAAGGCCTGCACATCACAACATTTTCATGACAGACTTTTTTATGGGGAGGTTTGCCATTGCAATTAGAATTAGAATTAGAATTACTAAACAACAGTGACAACAAACTTTATTGGCATAACAACATAAATGTGCGCAATCAGCCAGGAGGAAAACATCAATTACTCCAGCATTTGAAACATTCCTCTCCTCTTAGGGCAGCCCTTACTAGAAGTGTACAGCCACAAGCAGGCGAGTAAAAGGACATAGGTATAGGAACCTTTTACGTCCTTGAACTTCAAGAGTGAATTAACCCCTATTAAGCTTACTTTGGTCAGTTTATTCAGTTTCAGTCATCATGAGTGAACTGGGTGTATTGTGTCCTCCAATGAGTGCCTTGAAACTCACTGCCTAAACGATGTCCCCTATGGGCTATTACAATGCAGTGGACAAGACACACAACTACTGCAAAAGGCTGGGCTAAGCTCTGCCTCTTGTTTAAAATAATTCCAAACACTATAGCTATTATTAACCCAGGAAATGGGTTGTCCCCTGTTCTGAATCAGATTGTACTCTCCCTAAAGTAGCTAGTTTGAAGCTTGGAAGTGCTCAAACAGATATCAGTGCTGGCCAGTGGTGCCTTTCAGCAACTTTAGCTGGTAAGCCAGCTGCAGCTCTTCCTGGGCAGAAAAAATCTTGCCACTGTGGTGCATACCCTGGTAACATTTAGATTAGAATACTACAATGTGCTCTATGTGGGGCTACCCTTGAAAACCATCCAGAGCCAGCATGTGGGAGTAGGCAGGGCCGGTGGTGGCCTAGGGGGGAGCCGGGCCCAGAGCTCGCATACCGTGCTCCTTGCAGGAGCGCGATACACAAGCCTCGGCTTTCCCCACCCCATCACGCTAAGAAGCCTCATTCAGGCGGGGAAACCCAACAGATGGCTGAGTGGGTGGGAGGGCTTGCATACTGTGCTCTAGGAGTGCAATACACAAGCCTTGGCTTTCCCCACCTGGATCAGGCGAAGAAGCCTCATCAGGGCGGGGAAAGCCAAGAGGGGGCTGTACGGGGGAGGGGAGGGCTTGCCTACCATGCTCTAGGAGTGCGATATGCAAGCCCCAACTTTCCCCACCCCGATCAGGCTAAGAAGCCTCATCGGGGTGAGGAAAGTTGAGGGGAGGTGGGCTTGCGTACCGCACTCTAGGAGCGCAATACGCAAGCCTCGGCTTTCCCCGCCTTGCTCAAGCTTCTTGCTTTGATCGGGACGGGGAAATCCAGGGGGAAGGGCTTACATACTGCTCTCCTCTTTGAAGTGCGAGAGGGCCAGCTGAGCTCTCGTGCGAAGCATGTGCAGTCCGAGACATCACTTCCAGTGACGTCATCGGGCTGTGTGCGCAGAGCATGCGAGAGAGAAGACACAGGAGGGGGTGGGGGCACAGGACTCGGTCTGGGGCACCAGAAGACACAGCGCCAGGCCTGAAGCCATCTGGAAGCTACAACTGATACAGAATGCTGCAGCCGAAGTGTTGACAGGGTCATAGGGCAAATAATAGGGACTCTATAATTTCAGGCTTGTTCCACTTCCTCTGGCTTCCAGTTAACTCAATACAAGGTATTAGTATAGACCTTTAAAGGCCATTTAGCTGGATCTTTACTAAGTCTGAAAGTGCTTAAAGAATGTGAACATTACTTTTACAAATCAGTATAACAATGATATAAGAGTCATGATAGCTGAGTCATGAATGTAAAACACAGGTACCTGCAGGATTACACCAGGAACCAGTGAAACTGACACCATCTGTGCTTAGAAAGAGATGAGGGATTCTGGAAGAATGCATATCTGATTGCTTGCATCATAGTTATTTCAGTCCTATTTGTATTTGTAACCTAATAGCATGTCTGTCTTGAAGTTGTCTAGTCTGATGTACATAGTTTATCAAAAATGTAATACCACCAAAGGTCAATATTAGTTCATTTTGATATCCTGTCTTTAAACACATTTCAAATTAACTATGATTACAATAAAATAAAAAATTGATACAATTAATAAACTAAAAGATCAATAAAAGAAAGTAATGACCAAAAACAGCAACAATAATATAAGCCACCAAAAGATCAATCACATATACTCCATTTTATCTGCAGACTCATAAAAATATGTCAGATTTACAAAACAATGTAGATGCAAGTGATTGATATACCACTAATCATTTACATGGCTACAAACAACCATGTTATATGTTTACCTAGACCAGAAAGAGGAAGGTCTCATCAAGATTAATCTCAGTGAGATTAACATTCTTTCTTCTAGCTTGATGTAGGGAGAAAATCCAAAAAGAGAATATAATGCCAACCCGTTCACTATTCTAGAAAGTAGAATGATTTTTTTAAAAAGTACTTCATATGCAAGAGTGCAATTGAATCATTTTAAAAAGATTCCTTAATTAACATGGCAAAAAAAGATATTTTATATAGTAGCATTACATTCATTTTTTAAAACATCGCCCATACTTGGACTTTTTCAAATGAAGGATTAAGATGGTGTATTTAGATATTACTAATTGAAACTTTACAGGTTTGTGCACCCCAATTTAACATTTTTCATACAGTATCTAATACTGTCTACTTTAATATTTCATTTCTTTAATTTCCTTCTTACCATGTGGTCAGAAGCTGCAGAAACTCTCCTCCCCACCACCACCACCACTTATGGTGGAGCTGACCAAGGGGTATAGTCTATGTTCTTAATTAAAAAATAAAAATAAAAATCCTTTTCCAGACTCAGGCAAACAACTTAGTGTTGTTTGTTTGTTTATTTCACTTATTCTGCCCTATTCCACAAGCAGGCTTCAGTTTTTCTATTTCTTCAATAGAAATCAGCCATCACAAAGGGAATTTACATACACCCAGCTCTCTTGGAAAGCAGAAGTATGGGGGGGAGGTGAGAGATGAAGACAAGCTCCCCTCATTCTCCCGCCTCTAGCACTGTCCCTAGCTAATTCTGGTTTGAATTGGGAAGTGGCTGAGCTGCATGATTGAGGTTCTAAGCAATCAATCCATGCTCAAGATCAGGGGTGGCCAAACTTGCTTAATATAAGTGCCACATAGAATGTCAGATGTTTGAGAGTTGAGAGACATGAGCAAATATTACACACACATCTTTATTAAAACTCTTAATACTTATTATTAACATATTATATACTTTACAACACGACCATGCTAGAAGGAGACTTTTTATAAATCAAAAGCTAGGAATAACAACCTCCATAAGACCAGCATAGGGGAAGGTTAGGGATTTTTTTTTTTTTGCATCAGTGGGAGAAGGAAACACACATCTACTGTATAAATCACTGGTGACTGCATCATTATGCATCTCTCTTTGTCGTGATACCAAAGTTAGTAAATATAGCTCCTAGAAGAGCTATGAAGCTAAGGGGGGGACCCTGCACTGCCCTCTTTACAGGTGGATCTATAACTGGTTGACAGAACACACCCAAAGAGTGCTTGTGAATGGTTCCTCATCCTCTTGGAGAGGAGTGACAAGTGGAGTGCCTCAAGGATCTGTTCTGGGACCTGTTTTGTTCAACATCTTTATAAATGATTTGGATGAAGGAATAGAGGGAATGCTTATTAAATTTGCAGATGATACTAAATTGGGAGGGGTTGCAAATACAGTAGAAGACAGAAACAGGATACAGGATGAACTTGACAGGCTGGAAAACTGGACTAAAACCAATAAAATGAATTTTAACAGGGATAAATGTAAAGTTCTGCATTTTGGTAGGAAAAATCCCATGCATCGTTCTAGGATGGGGGAGACTTGTCTTAGCAGTAGTATGTGCGAAAAGGATCTAGGGGTCTTATGCTGAACATGAGTCAACAGTGTGATGTGGTGGCTAAAAAGGCAAATGTAATTTTGGGCTGTATCAACAGAAGTATAGTGTCCAGATCACGTGATGTGATAGTATCGCTTTACTCTGCTCTGGTAAGATTTCTCCTGGAGTATTGTGTTCAGTTTGGGGCACCACATTTTAAGAAGGATATAGACAAGCTAGAATGGGTCCAGAGGAGGGCGACAAAGATGATGAGAGGTCTGGAGACCAAGTCCTATGAGGAAAGACTGAAGGAGCTGGGCATGTTTAGCCTGGAGAGGAGGAGGCTGAGAGGTGATATGATCACCATCTTCAAGTACTGCCATCTAGAGGATGGTGTGGAATTGTTTTCTATGGCCCCAGAAGATAGGACCAGAACCAATGGGTTGAAATTAAATCAAAAGAGTTTCTGGCTCACCATTAGGAAGAACTTCCTGACCATTAGAGCGATTCCTCAGTGAACAGGCTTCCTCAGGAGGTGATGGGCTCTCCTTCCTTGGAGGTTTTTAAACAGAGGCTAGATGGCCATCTGATAGCGATGAAGATCCTGCGAATTTGGGGTAGGTATTTGTGAGTTTCCTGCATTGTGCAGGAGGTTGGACTAGATGACCCGGGAGGTCCCTTCCAACTCTATGATTCTATGATTCTTTAATTCTGTCCTTCCTTCCAGTGGTTCCCTTTGCTCTTGAG
This sequence comes from Heteronotia binoei, assembly GCF_032191835.1. NCBI lineage: Eukaryota > Metazoa > Chordata > Lepidosauria > Squamata > Gekkonidae > Heteronotia > Heteronotia binoei. The sequence continues at coordinate 59,667,574 of NC_083230.1, forward strand.
CTCTCTTTCCTGAATCTAGGTCTCCTGGCAACCTCTGTGGTGGAGAAGAGCTTGCAAGCCTGCCTATTTCCCCCTTCTTTTCTGCTTCACAAACGGCATAAATAGTCATCCACCGATGGGTCAGCACTCAGAGGTTGACGGAGGTCCCAATGCTAAGCACTCTTACTTGAAAGTAAGCCTGCATTAAGTTCCTCCTCGACCTCTGAAAGCCTCACAATATGTGTGAAAGAGCCACATGTGGCTTCTGAGCCACAGTTTGGCCACCCCTGCTCAAGATCATTAAGGGCAGGGCTTTTTTTGAGCAGGAACGGACAGGAACGCAGTTCCGGCTGGCTTAGTGTCAGGGGGTGTAGCCTAATATGCAAAGACATTCCTGCTGGGTTTTTTCCTACAAAAAAGCCCTATGTGAAACAATGGTGATGTCAGGGAGTGTGGTCTAATATGCAAATGAGTTCCTGCTGGGCTTTCTCTACAAAGAAAGCCCTGATTAAGGGGACAGATCTTTAATAAATAAATATGAACCCTAATAAAGCACAAAAAAGTTGCAGCAATCAGAAAACAGATCACTACAAGCAGAACAATAGGTAAAAGAACTGAAAGAAGTCATGCTAGCTAATTCTGAACTTACAAATGAAAAAACATTTCTTCCCCAGAAATGGGTTCATAAGTGAACATCCGGGCACAGCCTGGCAGGGCTTACCTTGGATAAATGGACCTTAATGCAGAACTCCAGTCCAGACTGACATTCTATCAATTCTTCAGCAACCTGGGAGGATATTTGTTAACCCAATCAAATTTAGGATGGGCAGACTCAGAGTTTTCCTCCAAGCCTACTAAAGGCCAAATCTCCTCAGAAAGTTTAGATAAAGATTTAATGGTGCAGGACAAGAAATTAATATGTATCCACCTTTGCTCTCTTTTGACAGGTGAGCCAAATAGCAGAATATGAATCTCTGAGTCTATTCTGCTCCCAGCCCATCTGTGACCATAAACTTGTATTCTTCCCATCTGGGTAAACTTTAGGATTTTTATTGCCCCAATCTCTCAAACAAGCCTGTATTGTTTTTAGGCACATTTCATCCTCATCCTCATACTGTAGAATGTACCTTTTATATATTCTGCTCTTGCACAGAGAATGCTACTTTAATTTTGTGGGAATCACTCTCCTATATACTTTAAAATTTTCAGATTTTTCTGCAAACCTAAGGAGTGCCCCAAGTTTGTTGAGAAATCTGTTTACCTCCACATGGCCCTGATTTAGCTATCTGCAAATGGCAGCCATGGATGGTTAATTTATAGATATAAGAGGCAAGCTGTCTTGGTGAAGACTCGACTACCCTGCCATTGACTGAGCTGCATGTTGCTCAATCTCCCACCCTCCAGCCCCTGCCTCTGTGTCAATATACCCTGCTGAAGTCACTTCCCTCCTGCTTTGATCCACACTGTGGAGAATGACTGGGGATTGGTAACAATGGTTCCCCAGGAGGGGGGATGAGATGGAAATCTGAAGTCAGATCAATTCCCCAACAGAAAATGGCAGCCTTGAGGAACATACTCTGTGGTATACTATAACACAACCATGCTAGGCAAAAAACCCAAAAAACAGATCATGCCACAAGCACATACTGATGCTAAACACTGCAAGCCATATACAACAGGAAAAGGTGGCAGCAACACAGTGCAGACAAAAGGAATGCTGGGCTTCAGCATCTGTGTGATCATTGTCATGCTATGATGCCACTGCAAATTGACTCTGAATGCCCAAGGCCAGGGCACTCAGAAACTCTTTCTAGAGCCCATCCTATTTATTTTCACAACAGGCTTTATTGCTAGTTAGTATATAAACAAGGGGAGACCTGCAAAAAACTTGCAGGGAGGGGGCATTTTTCCACCTTTGCTTCCTTCTCTCCCCTTCTCTGTCAAAGTTCCCTCCTCTGTCTTTCTGCACCCACCCTTTATCTAGCAATCTTCCCTAACCTTGCCCTCTCATCCCACCTATCTATGTCAGCTTTCCTCCCTATCCCCTTCTCTAGCAATCCTATCTTACCATCTTTCTCCTCTGACCTCTTGTCACCCCTCTCTTACCCCAGTCCTTCTCAATGTCCTCTTTCCCCACCCCTTCTCAGTCTGCCTCTCTCTTTCTCTCACTTATTTCTTTCCCTGATAATCTCCCCCTCTTCTTTTTCTTTCTCCCTCGCTCCCTCAATCTCCCATTCTTTCCCTTTCTCTTCCCCCCTCAACAGGAAATCCCCTATTCTTTCTTTCCTCTCCAGACAACCCCCTTTCTGTCTGTTTCTCTCCTTCAGACAATCCCTTCTTGTTTTTGTTTTTCTTCCCCAAGACAATCTCACTTCTTTTGCTTTCTCTCCCTCTCCCTTTGCTTCTCTTTCACCCCACCGAGCCAGTCTTCAGCCCTTCTTTTCCCCTACTGATGATGGTATCTGTGGAAGGCCCACAAGACTTGAAAGGGGACAGAGAAAGGCATCTGTCCACCACCATCACTTCTCCTGGTCCCACTACCCACCTACAGTCACAGTTTCAGTATTCGGAAGCAATTCCAAGCCTAGACTGGCTTCCGGTGTCCTCCACCCATCTGGCTGGCCCCAGAGGTACTCCTGGCATCCTCTGTCATGCAGCCAGGCTCAGAGTGCCTCTTAGAGTGCTCCATCATGTCAGCCAGGCAGGGAGTAGCTCCCAAAGTGCTCCAGTGGCTTGTCCAGGCTTGGCCCCTAGTTGATTCTGCCATCTTCCATGATGGCACAACAAACAATAACCATGGAAAACTAATGAACACAGTAATTAAATAATGCATTATCTATTTTCAACATTCTATATTGTCTCTTTCCAGTATACTGAGGTTCAGTTACCTAATCACATACATGAATTCATTAATAAATATTCATAAAGAACTCAGTGTGATAACTTTCAAAGTCCATTCAGTACTTTCAAACTATTCTTGATGCGTGGGGGAGGGGAGTGTCCTGCCCCCACTGATGGACCACCTGATGGCACCTGAGCTTTTTGGCCACCGTGTGACAGAGTGTTGGACTGGATGGGCCATTGACCTGATCCAACATGACTTCTTTTGTTCTTATTCACAAAAAATCCATATAAAATTTGTAAGATTTCAGAAAGTGCTAATATCATCTCACCGCTTAGAAGAGCAGATTTAAAGTGCTTGTGCTAGTCCTTTTTCAATGCAATAAAGTGCTCACAAAGTCCTTGTATTCATCAATTTGTGGTAGCCTTTTTTCAGCTTCTAATAGAGTTTGTACATGGATCCAAAGTATCCTCTGATGGGTACACTGACCTATTAAGCCATTTCATTGCTGGTAATAGTGATCCTTTTGAAGACATGGGTAGGCTGCCTCTTTGATAAAGAGATTTTAAGGAAATGGCTTCATAGGTTGACATACCCATCAGAGGCTACTTTGGATTCATGTGAAACTGTATTAGAAGCTGCTGTTGATATCGACAAATAACCAATACAAGGGCTCTAAATCTGCTCTTCTGAGTGGTAAGATCATGTCAGCAATTTCTGAAATCTGAAAAATCTTAAATGGACTTTTTGTGAATGGACTTTGAAAGTATCTCACTGAGTTCTTTATGAACACTTATGAATGAATTCCTGTATGAGATTTTGTAACTGAACGTCAGTATATTGGAATGAAATCATATAGAATGTTGAAAACAGTTAACAAATTCTTTAATCAGTGTGTTTGTTATTTTTCCATGGTTATTGTTTATTGTGACCACATCTTATTCTGTGGAACTCTCTGTACTATTGCTCTCTGTGACAGCAGCTAGTCTGGAGTTCCCATCTACAGCAGTCACATCCACCACGAGCTCAACTGATAAGTACATTGTCTGCACATGGTCATTTTATTAATTTGGGGAAATTTAACCCCCTGGTGTATTTTTAAATTGTTTTTTTTTTTTGCATTTTTCTGCAACCCTGGAGAGTGCCCCCCAAGTGAACAAAAAACGCCCCCCTCCTATCTTCCATGTGTTCCCATCTGCAGAAATAAGTATCCGTGCATAGGAGGCACAGTTGGAAATTAGACATATATATTGTGGAGATTCATAAAATATCTGAGTTGGGGAATTAGCATAACTCAAGTACTCAAAACAATATGGGGTACATGGAATGCTGTCAAGTTGCAGCCACCTTATGACAACCCCAGAATGGGACTTTCAAGGCAAGAGAGAAACAGAAGTAGTTTGTAATTTCTGCAGAGTCTTCCTTGGTGGTCTCCCTTCCAAGTTTCAACCCTTCTTAGCTTCTGAGATCTAACAAGATTAGGCTATACCATCCTGCCTTCCCTCCCCAAAACAATATTAACCACTGATTATCACTGGATAGCCCAAGCTAGCCTGAGCTCATTAGATCTCAACTGCTAAGCAGGGTTGGCCCTGGTTAGCATTTGGATGGGAGACCACCACAGAATCCCAGTCATGACATGGAGGCAGGAAAATTACCTCTGAACATCTTTTGCCTAGAAAACCCTATGGGGTTACCATAAATCAGCTGTAACTTGACATCACTTTCCACCACCACCACCATCACTGCTCAGTACCAGAACTTCAACAAAGTGTCAGTTATTTCAAGCACCCAAATGTTACACAAGTAATTATGTTCATGAGGGAAGGCAGAAGGCCAAAAAGATGGAGAGAGAGCTTATGAGATGGTCCAAGTGGAGGATCAAACAGCAGGGCACAGGTCCACGAATCTGGATAGCGAATAATCCCCAAACAGAAAATGAAAGGCCATACACTGTCATAATCAAACTGGAGCCTAAGCAGCTCCACAAATCCAGGTAATCTGGAGTCAGTAAAATTATACCCCCTAGGGAAATTTATGGTCTCTCTTTTACAAGCAACAGAGTAGAAAAAAGAACTATATAATTTTCTTTCCTGACTTAGAAAGACAGAAGGGAGGAGCTCAGGTAAGTCCCTGACTGGTGTGTGTGTGTGTGTATATGTGTGTGTGTGAGGGGGCGTATAGCATCCTGAGGACATTCCGTATAAAAAATGATAAGGATAGCTGCAAGTGGGGAGATGTGTGTGTGTTTGGATACCAGGTTCAGTCTAAGCAGAGAGATGAGGTTTGATGGGCATTCAAACTACACAGATAAATCCAAGGTGGAAAAGAGGCTTTCTTGTGCAAATATGGACTTGGAGCCAGTGTTTAGGTGATGGAAATACTTTTAGTGATGAGTTCTGCTAGTGGCTAAAGACACCCTGAGGATTGTTAATTAATGGACTGGATGTACAGTGCTGGACATGGTGATGCTTCTTTCAAATTATTCCCCAGGTCACCTGTTCTACTTCAGTTAGCATATCTGCATGAGGTGCACTTTTCCTTCTGCCACTGCTGTCTGCCTTTTGTTTCTGTGAAAGCCAGAGATCTGTTTAGTTGCTTGTTGCAAAAACATTAAAGGGAAACTGGTCCCAGCACCAAGGAAGTATCTGAACAAATTGTAGGTAGTTTGGCAACATCCCTATTTACTAATAAAATATTCAAAAAATGCTTAATACTATGAGAAACTCAGTCAACATAGGGACATCTGTATATGAGCGCTTCCTCATTCCATCTACCTGAGCAAGCATCCACAGAGGAATATGGAAGCAGATACACTTTCTTCTTCGCAATAAATGTGGAATTCTCAAAGGTGAGAAAACTTTAAGGGAACAGAGCTCCTTACATCCATAAAAAATGCATGAACTCTTGCTTCCCTAAGATTGTAAAATACCTTGAACCAATTTTAAGGCAATAGTAGCATATACATGTTTTAAACAAGTAAGTGCTTTATTTCTAGAAATTTAACTGGGTAGGTATTCCAAGAGATTGTGTCTGAGTATTTGGGACTTCAAAGGGGTAGAAAAAGTCTTGCAGTTAGCAATAGAATTAAAAGATGGTGTACCTGTGTTCAACACTGTACTAAATATTGTGTTATTCCTGCCAAGGTCTGCTCCTGAGAATAGCAGCAACAATAATACTCCTAACAGGGCACAGAAAAGTTCAACATTATATTTTACATTTACTAAGTCTGATATTTAAAAAAAAACTTATCTTCCGTGGCATGGTGTTAGGGATTCCTATTGTGTCAGTAATTAAAGAAAGTATCTATTATTTATGCTGATGTATTCCATTATTAAAGTATGAAACATTTATTAATACTTAGATAATTAAATGGAGCAGAATTTATCATGCTGATAAATATTTAATTCATTGTAAAGCCTCATTCATTCAGTGTAATTTTGTTTTCAGCAAGTACAGACTGCTTATTGTAAAATGAGGTACATAACATTAAAATTTTGTTTTGATTTTTTTAGTTCCAAGTGCCCCCAGAGATATTGCATTTGGAAATGTACAGTCCACCAGTGTAACCTTGATATGGAGAATGCCAGTTACTATATTTGGCTACTTTCTAAACTACAAGATTACTCTGCAGTTACAATCTATCCATTGCAGTAACTGGGAAGATGCTGAATGTATTGAACATGAGAAAGATCAATATTCATATCATACTGGTGCTTTTATAGAAGAAACAGTGCATGATCTAAAAAAATTCAGATGGTACAGATTTAGAGTTTCTGCTAGCACAAATTCAGGTTATGGCAGCCCTTCATCTTGGATTTCTACACAAACTCTACCCGGCAGTAAGTAAGAATAATTATTATCCTTTGAATTTTATGTTGACATAAAATCTTTCAAGATCAGGAGCAAGTCACACCCATGAATTTGGTCATGCAATTATCTTGTGCCTGTCAAAAGAGTGTCCTGATGTATCCAGAGTTTAAATGTTCAGAATACTGTGATAGCCATGAAAGAGGAAGAGTGCTTTAAAATAGTACTGTTCCATTGCATATTAGCTGTTTGTTTTTGTTTCCTGTGACTAGTTCAGTTTCCACAGAAATAGATCCTAGTCAAAGAAAATAGAAAGTCATGTTTATAATGTACAAAACTGATTCTAATGAAGCATTTCCTCATATATTGGGTGTAAATGTGGTCTAAAGTTTTTAAAAGATGAAGCTTTCAAAAATAGAATCTCTTTTCAGTTTCTTACATTGACATAACTAGTGGATGTAAAACTTTTAAAAATAGACTTAATGTTTCTTATTTGTGCAGGAAACTATACTAATAATCAGCAGTTCTGGGGGAAATATCTCACTTGGCATACCCTAACAGCTGCTTCTTGTGCTAATTTTGAAAAAAAAAAAAAGCTGCTGAATCTAGAGTTTTTCCATATTATGGAAATTGTTTAATACAAGCTAGTGAAAACATATTTCATGTTTCCCTTTATGGAAGACTGCAGTAATTTAAAGACACGGTGGTTCTGCCTTCCAAGTTTTCAGCGTAAAAGTTGCCTAAGAATATCAAGATAATAGTCACTCCAAAAACAATTCTTAGAATCAGAATTTCCATGTTGTTACCCACTGCTGGTTAGTCTGGGAATTTGATAAAGAGGTTTTAAAATATACAAGAATGTTAGTTGTTGTAGATTTTCCAGGCTGTAAGGCTGTGGTCTTGGCATTGTGAGACCTGACGTTTCACCAACTGTGACTGGCATCCTCAGAGGTATAATCCACAGTTGCTGGCAAAACATCAGATCTCACAATGCCAAGACTATGGCCATACAGCCTGGAAAATCTATAACAACTAATGAACACCGGCCATAAAGCCTTCAACAACATATTATACAAGAACTGACATCACATCTCTTAACAAGTCACTGGAACAAATCTCTAGACTACCTTTGAGTACTGAGAGCGTTATGGGTTACCATCTAAAGGACAAAATCAGAGGAAAATATAGATATCTGTGCAGAACTGACTCCTTTCCATTAAAAACCCCCCAGTAATTCTGTGATGATTCATGAAAATGAACTTTGAAAAACTTTATACAACCATACCTACAGATACATCAATATTACCCTTTGAACAGCGCAATCCTAAACAGAATTATACTAAATCAATTTAAGAAGTTTGGTAGGATGTACCTTTGCTTAGAATGCCCTGGAAGTGTGTCACCAATGCTGTTTCTGCTTTGACATTTAGATAAAGAACCAAGCCTTCTGTTTTATAGATTGTTCTCTTAGGAACTGTCTTTCTGTCTCATAAAATAGTTTGATGGCCCTGTTACCGCACTGTTGATAAATTATACAACCACTTTGCAGGGAGATCTGTTTTCTAGTGAATAACTCTATATACATATAATTTTAAAGCATATGTTGGTTTCACAGCAGATGAAGACATTTTAATTGCAGCTTGTAACCTAGGGTATAAAGCATTGTTTAGGAGTCTGGTCCTACTTTGCACATTGCTACCAGAACACTAGGAAAGTAAAGCAGAAGCTTCATTGGTAAGGTTTTTCCTGGCATTTATTCTACCTACAGTAGGGTTGCCAATCCCCAGGTGGGGGCAAGAGATCCCCCGGTTTGGAGCCCCTCCCCCCCACTTCAGCATTATCAGTGGGGGGAGGGGAAGAAAATGTCTGCAGGGAACTCTATTATTCCCTATGGAGACTTATTCCCGTAGGAAATAATGGAGAATTGATCCGCACGTATCTGGAGCTCTGGGGGGGCTGTATTTTGAGGTAGTGGCACCACATTTTCAGTATAGCATCCAGTGCCTCTCCCCAAAATACCTCCCAAGTTTCAAAACGATTGGACCAGGGGGTCCAATTCTATGAGCCCCAAAAGAAGGTGCCCAGTCCAGTATTTCCTATGGATGGAAGACATTTAAAAGGTGTGTGGTCTCTTTAATGTGATGGCCAGACCTCCCTTTGAAGTTCAGTTATGCTTGTCACACCCTTGCTCCTGGCTCCACTCCAATGTTTCCTGACCCCACCCCCAAAGTCCCCAGATATTTCTTGAATTGGACTTGGCAACCCTAACCTACAGTGTCATATGTATAGAACTATTGAACATACTTCTAGTTGTGAATAGGCTGCATAGTTGTGCCTTCACAAGATTACAGTTAAAAGTCACAATAAATTTAGTATGTTCCTCATTTTCTCCTTCTTGTTCCTGCATAGCTGATGTATATATGCCCCTGTTAGGCATTGGTGTGATCAATGGATTTCCACTTTGAGAAATGACTAACCTTGACTTAACTACTTCCCTTCCCTCTACATTCCTTACTGTAACCACTAGATAATGTTTGCTGTAGACTTGCTTCTAATGGATTAAAAGGAAGAAGGAACATTACTGGATCACCTCTAATAATCCTCTAATTTCTTATAGAAATTGCCCTAATAAAACAAAGTCTACTTCGCTTCACCTCAGTCATTTTCATCTGTAAAATAGTGGAAGCAAGCTTCCCCCCCTCCCCCGCCCCAGGTTACCAGATTTGACATAATTTTTCCCCGTAGTAAGGAGGTAAGCATGAATTTACATTAAAAGATCTAGGTAATAATATCTCTATCTTTAAAAGCCTTCTGCCAGTACAGCCCCAAGTTAAATGAACAGACTTTGGGTCAGAGGATGTATCTTAGCATCAGTGAATCAGCCTTGTTTTTTGAAGACCTGCTTTGTAAGATGATAAGCTAGCCAGACATACCTTCCAGCTAACCAAAACTGCTGCCTTAGCATCAGGACACAGATGGATGGGAAAAAATGACCCTGACCTCCATAAGACCCACATTCCTGTGCAAGCATAGAAGCATGATAATCAGGAAATGATGGTTATTAGTTACAGAAAATGCATTATTGTGAAAACCAGGAGAAAAGTGCTCATGAGAGGAAGTGATTGGATTATAGGGGGAACGAGTGAATAAGACTAGGTCATTCCTACTGAGTAAATTGTCATGATTTATAAGAAAAAGGGTATAGTGATATCTTACCCCATTAGTGGCTAGACTCATTTCACAAACAGTCTTAAATCAGTATGTGACAGTTACCATTGGCACACGTTTGTTTATGTAAGATGTTTGTTGTAAAGCCTCTATACTGAAGCGAATACATCTGCAGTTTCCAGTCATGTTTGAGTTTACACCACTCATTTGATGTAAATTTTATTTCTTGGTGAACATTCTTTAGTTATGATAAAAGCCAGTGAGGGAATGTCAAGGTACTTTTGAAGAAGGTATTGCAATATATTAATGTCCTGATCCTAAATGAATTTATATGAGAAGTCCCTTTGAGCCTGTATCAGCTGTAGCTTTCACTCAAGCCATGTTGGTTCCCAGGGATGTTGCAACAGGCTGAGGTGGCAACATGCATGCTGGCTACCATGGCCTGAGCTCAACCCATATTGATTTTTCTTGACTATCAGTGCCCAAACTCAGCCATTGCAATTGGTTTCCAAAAGCTTCTACTTATGAAAGGGGGAAAGAGACATTAAGGACAATAGTCTTTAACAACTTGCCCTTATAGTATTTGTTTTACTAGCAGTTATTCCCAGTTTGGAGCTTTTTTGCAAAAAGGCATGCCTGAATACTGTGCAATTAGTCATCAATGTACTGTCAATATGGGTAATAACTAGTATCAGGGAAGTATCATTTAAGTTTGATCTTATATTAAATCTGCCTACAAATATCTGCACATTTACATAAAATAATCTGGTTACCATTGTAATTTGTTAAACTTTTAACCAGAGCCCAGTGCTGCTATTTTATTTAAGTACTGAGTAATATCACAGAATCATTTTATTATATAGTAGGCACCAAAGAATGTTTTTACAGTCGCATTTCCTATGTTTCTATCACGGTTACAGTTAAAATTAATATATGCAACACAGTAAGTATTTACAGATGAGTCATCTGGTCTGTGATATTACATCAGAGGTCTTCATTAATTGGAAAAGCAAGATGATTTGGGTTGACTTTCATTATTGGTTGTTTTGCATGAAATGTATTGATTACATTGGTTTAAATGAAGTGTTTTGATGAAATAGATCTCTTGAGCTACATGTAATTTCACTCTTTTTGTAGCTCCAGATGCTCCTCCAGAAAATGTGTCTGTAATAGTTATATCTCCTTACAGTATTAATATTACCTGGAGTGATCCTGCCATCATTACTGGACCAACATTCTATCTCATTGACATTACTTCGGTAAGTAATTTCTGCTGTAGATATACTTTACTGAAGTGAATTAAAATAAAGGCTAGTCCTTGCCCATAAAAATAAATCAGATGAAGTTAATCTAGAAATCATATCATGCCCTGAAAACTTTTCTTATGAATTCTAGCTATCCTGACCAAATGTTTTTTCAATTTGTTAATTTCACTATTTTGCCATTGGTTTCTAACTTTGTACCACTTTGCATTCTTAACCACTGCCCACCAGCTATATGTAGCTCTGCTCACTGTACCCCATTCCATTGTCTGATGAAGTATGCATGCATACAAAAGCTAACAGTCTGAATAAAAGTTTGTTGGTCTTAAAGGTGTAGAAGCTGATTGTGAATTCTCAACAATGAAGGAAACTTCACAGTGGGCTAAAAGAAGGAATCTCTATTTATACTCCATGTTTTTCATAACATCCTTAGCTATATCAAACTATAACTTAACTATACCTAAATAATCTGTACCTAGCACTATTTAGCCCCCTGTAAACCTTATAGACTGTTTGAAAATATCCCGGTGGGTAGCTGTGTTGAACTAGTAGAACAAAGCAGGAGTCAAGCAGCACCTTTAAGACCAACAAAGTTTTATTCAGAATGTAAGCTTTTGTGTGCTAGAAGCAAACTTCATCAGACAATAGGATGGGATGGCAAGCAGTCCTTAATATAGAGAAAGTGGGCAGTGAATTAGTATGCAAAATCATGGAAATGTTTTTTAGCAGATTAAAAGAATCACAATTTCGGGTATGGTGATTGCCAGCCTGGGTTATTTTAGAGGGTACACACAAAAGTTTTTTTGTAGTTGTCTGATGACAGCTGCAAATTACTTTGCCAAAAGGCACATGTTTTAAAAATGTTTTAACATTGTATACTATTATGTGATTTTGATTTTCTGAATTTTCATTTTGGGTGAAGGTAAATTTCATCCTTTGGGATAAAGTGGCACTGAAATATAATAAGCCAGTGATATAATGCTGGGCAACTCAATCAACTTCCCAGTTAAACCAGTTAACTCCCACTGATTTTAACCATGTTAACTAGAACAGAATTAATTTAAATCTAATGGTTCAGAATCTTTGGAATTTTTGAGAAAGTGTACTTTAAGAAAATAAAACCTATTTATTTTTTTCTTTATTGGTGTTTCTATTTAAGAATGGCTTCTTGTTTAGCATTGTCTTATATATGATCAGTAGCTACAGGTGTGAAGTCTATATAGACAGCTCCCACCACTGCTTAAAGCCCAATAAAACTATCAATCTGACTGTACTGAAAATCCTGGAATAAAATGTTGTAGCTCTCTAGGGAAACCGTGCGTTACTGCTTCAGATTCCACAAACAAGCACTATTTAACAGCATTCCTTTTCTAATATTTTAGCTGATGTGCATATTTTCAGAGATGCATTTTTTAATCAAGCATGGTAATTTTAAAATGAATTTTGGTATATATAGAAGTTAACTTTTATGTTAATTTTCCTTCACGTCAATCATTCATAAAGAATCTGATCCAGCCAACATTGTACAAAGCCTCATTTTTCCAATGCAAAATGCATTTCGTTCCTATGAACAGTATACAATGCTTGGTAATATTTATAATTCTTGCAGCAGTTTTCAGTACATAGCTATGATGTTAATTTACGTCTGCTTCCTGCAAATCTGCTTTTAAGCTAAAAGATGGTGACTTTCCTGAGGCCACCCATCATGTTTCCTGACTGAGCTTTGATTTAAAATTTCCTTGACTGAACCTAGTACACCTATACTGCCCCTCTATTGGTATCCTATCAATCAGTGTATATTTGTTCAACCTTATTTTTGCCTCTAATGGATACAGATGGTGAATGCAACCCCCTAGGGCAGGGGTGGCCAACGGTAGCTCTCCAGATGTTTTTGCCTACAACTCCCATCAGCCCCTGGCCAGCATTGCCAATGGCTGGGGCTGATGGGAGTTGTAGGCAAAAAAACATCTGGAGAAGCTACCGTTGGCCACCCCTGCCCTAGGAGGAATTAGCTAACAGTTTATACCAGTTTGCACTAATAGTAAGGTAGTACTTCTGAATGAAGGTGCTTTTTAGAAAGAGGAGAAATAAAAGCTTATTGTTGCTATTGTGAAATAGTTGTAATTAACATTTCACTTGTAACTATTATTGAGCGATGATATATTTTTTAAAAAAGCAGACAAACACAACTTTGTCTCTTGATGGCCATCCCAGAAAATGAGTGTCTGTTTAGTACATCAGATATTTTAGTTAAGGTTAACTCTCAGTGGGGATACTAAGGCACATCTGTCAAAGAAAATATATGCTTGAACTATCTTAATGTGTTAGCAGCTGCATTTACAACACATTTGACCCTTGGGGATTGCTACTGTAGAGATTCATAATGTTTTTCTGATTCAAATATTAGAATGTGGAGAATACCTATGTGGAAGGGATTATTTGTGTTTTATAATCTGGTAGCTGTGGCATAAGAAATTGGAGGCAAGCCCACATAGAAAAGGAATAAAGAATAACGATGAATTTGGTGGAAAGAGCTTTCTGACAGTGTCTGCATTCAAAAGGCTATCTAGATCCCTTGTTACAGAATCTGCTCCAGACTGTGGCACTGTGGTGCTTGGTCTTGCAGGGCAGTATGGAAATACTCTTGCAGATTCTTGAACTAAGAAAGATATGGCCCCATAGTTCTCCACCATAGCAAGCTGGCTTTAGTTATATACATATTAGTTTTAACTGTGGATCCAAGCTTGGGTTCAGTTTCCCAGCATGGTTTTACTTTTGTTGGTAGAATGCATAGATAAGAAGATAAGAACATAAGAGAAGCCATGTTAGATCAGGCCAGTGGCCATCCAGTCCAACACTCTGTGTCACACAGTGGCCCCCAAAAAATTATATATATACACATATACACTGTGGCTAATAGCCACTGATGGACCTCTGCTCCATATTTTTTTATCTAACCCCCTCTTGAAGGTGGCTATGCTTGTGGCCACTACCACCTCCTGTGGCAGTGAATTCCACATGTTAATCACCCTTTGGGTGTAGAAGTACTTCCTTTTATCCGTTTTAACCTGTTTTCTCAGCAATTTCATCGAATGCCCACAAGTTCTTGTATTGTGAGAAAGGGAGAAAAGTACTTCTTTCTCTACTTTCTCCATCCCATGCATTATCTTGTAAACCTCTATCATGTCACCCCGCAGTTGACATTTCTCCAAGCTAAAGAGCCCCAAGCGTTTCAAGCTTTCTTCATAGGGAAAGTGTTCCAACCCTTTAATCATTCTAGTTGCCCTTTTCTGGACTTTCTCCAATGCTATAATATCCTTTTTGAGGTGCGGCGACCAGAACTGCACACAGTACTCCAAATGAGACCGCACCATCGATTTATACAGGGGCATTATGATACTGGCTGATTTGTTTTCAATTCCCTTCCTAATAATTCCCAGCATGACGTTGGCCTTTTTTATTTCAAACGCACACTGTCTTGACATTTTCAGTGAGTTATCTACCATGACCCCAAGATCTCTCTCTTGGTCAGTCTCTGCCAGTTCACACCCCGTCAACTTGTATTTGTAGCTGGGATTCTTGGCCCCAATGTGCATTACTTTGCACTTGGCCACATTGAACTGCATCTGCCATCTGTCATCTGCATCAGATGAAAAACTTTGTTCTCTTAGGAGATTGTCACCTGTACAATAGTAAACTATGTCCCCAAAGTGCAGCCAGCTAACACTTAAGAGACCATTTAACATACCGGGGTAAAACATACCCCATGAGAAAACACTGCTGCGGGGAACAAATTTAAGTGCTCTGGAGAGCTAGAGCCCTTAATGACAATCTGATGATTCTTCCTGATAACTTGGTTAACCTCACCACCAAGAGACAGATCTGTGGGGAAGAAAAACATCCCATAATACAAAAATGTTAGAAATTATTATTAGATATTTGGATATTTTCCTTTAAAATGCATGAGGATTTGTTAACTGTATATTATCTTAAATTAGCTGTCTAATTATTTAAGTTCTAAACAGTTTTTGCTGTTTCAATTATTTTTTTAAAAGCTTCAGAAAGGAACTATGCTGGTGTGAATCATTCAATATACAAAAGGGAGGGGTAAATGTGTACAAGAAGAAAGGAGAAATGGGCCTTTTTCACTGTGTTAAATATTCTATTCTATTAAATGTTCTATTCAACATATGACACCTTTGCTTTGTACAGGTTGATACTGATGAATATAAAGCTTCATTTGTCAAAACAGATTATGAAAGTAAAATCCTTGAGGTTTCAAATTTAAAAGCATTTACAAGATATTCAGTAGTGGTCACTGCTTTTACAGGAGATATACATGCTGCACACATAGAAGGCAAGTCAAGCACTTCAGTCATCATTTCCACTTTTGAAGCAGGTCAGTCCATGTTCTTTCATTACTGTTTTCCTGCTTTTCTGTTCAGAAAAGGAAATGTGAAACCAGTATTTTATTATGCATTTTAACTGATTATTGGAGAGAATAAGATATGAGTTGGTATCCTTTTTTTGTATTAGCTGTAACAACCCAAGAATTTGAGCTTTCCAAACTCAATGAATCAAGAGACTGTCCATTTATTCCCAATTGCTACTGCTGCTTTTTCCAGAATGGCAATGTACTCATGGAAGCAGCTTTATTTGTTGATTTTGCCTTGTTAAGTAGCTGTTAAAAGCACAGTACATATGTCCATAAAAATAGTAGAGCTAAGTATGACACCTAGGAAAGACAGATTCAGGTGGGTAACAATGTTGATCTGAAGCAAAAGAGCAAAGTTTGAGTCTAGTGGCACCATTAAGCCTTGGGGGCTCCATTGTCCTGAGTGTTGTAATTAGGGATGGGCACAAACCTCATCACCTCATGATAAGCATCACCCTGGTTGTGGTTCATGAGCTGAAAGTTGTGCAATTGTACTCACAGCAAACTACCCATGGAAGTTCTGGAGATTCGTGTGCGGGTGAAGTAGAGGAACCCACTGCTTGGACTTCACTCGCATGTGGTACAGTTTTTTAAAGGGCTTTTGCAAGATCTTTCCTGCTTTCCATTCTGCTGACTTTGTGGAGCTGTTGCCAGCAGAAAAGAGGAAGAGAAAATCTCAGATTCCACCCCCACCCTTCCATTCTGTTGGCCTCAGGAAGCTGCTTCCTCCTACCACATCACAGACCTCAGGAAATAAACTGGTTTGGTAAGCAAGGAGGCTCATGAAGAATCATGATTTATGTGACCCCATGAATCAGGATGAACCTCAATTTTCCTGGTTTATGCCCATTCCTAGTTGTGATAACTTGTAATTCATCAATCTTCTATTCCAGTCTATTTCTGAAGTTCCTTTGCAATAAAACAACTACTTTGAGGTCCCCTGTTGAGCGCCCTGGGAGGCTGAAATGTTCTCTTATAGGTTTCTCAGCTTTGTGATTCCTGATGTCAGATTTCTGTCCATTTATCCTTTGGTGCAAGGTTTGACCTGCTTACCCTATGTAGAGAATTGAAGGACATTATTGGCATTTAATGGCATATGCAATGTTAGAAGATGAACATGTGCCAGGACTTCTGGGGTTGAATCATGGAGAGTTGAGTCGCTTCTCAAAGAGGAGCGGACCGGAGCCTCTGTTCTGGGCAGAGAAGGTGATTCCAATGCCTGCTGCCTACTTTGCTCAGTTAGGGAAAAGGCCAAGACATGCTTAGGAAATTTTGAGGGGGTTTACTTTGGCTGACGAGGAGTCCCAGTGGGGTTCCTTTTAGGCTTTGAAGAGCCCCCGGTGAAGAATTGCATTCCAGCGTCTACAGAGGGTCTCCGTGGTTATTAAATTGACTTAAACTCATCAAGATTCAAGCTTTCTTTGGACTATTCTAACATCTTAAATTTATCTTTGGAAATAACGGTGTAAAGAAGGATAAATTTGGTTTCAAGGTAAGAAGATCTTTATCTATCATTCCAGGACTAAAATAAACCTTACATGAGATAAGAATTGAAATTCGGACTTAATTACAACATTCTAAAGTTAAGAAGGAGGAAAGGGGGTTATTTCGGGACTTTTTAAACTTCAAGAAACAAAGTTATAAGATGAAAAACAACTTATGTTTGGAATACTTGTGGTTTCTGCAAAAAAAAACCCATCGTCACTGAGTTGCTGATCTGGAAGATGTCACAGGAAGTGGCATCATACAAGCATCGCGAGATTTCTCAACCATCAAAAATGAGACCGTGACAAGAAAAGCAGGAAGGTGCCATTGGAAGAAGGGAAATTGTCAAGCCTCCTGACCTTCTCTAGGACTAAACCATAGAAAAACTTTGGCAGCCATTAAAGGAAGGTCAAAAAAATTAAAAATTTTAAAAGAACGGGACTTTAAAAATCAGTGGAGCCGGCAGATGTTTTCATAACAGGGTGAAATATATTGGATTATATAAGTGAAAGTAAGTTTGGTGGACTAAGAGAAAAAAGGAAAATTTATAAAAAAGGGTCAGAAAAATTGCCGATGCCATTTTGTGTAAATTATAAACTTCAAAAATTAATATCTTGAGCTAGGAAGCTCTGAGAATGGCGATTTTGGGCTCACTGAAAAGGGCATGTTCTAATCTATAAGATCCTGTGGTTCAATGTTAATTTTGTGAGACCAACTTTAAAGCCTATTTTTGTGATGGGAATACAGTAATGTCTGAACACAAGCCAGGACCAAAGCTGGCATGTAAGAGGACCAGTTCACTGGAGTAAGGAAAAATGGCTAAAGTACAAATACAAAAGCAATTGGAGGCTATGGAGGCAAGACTGGTTAAAGTAATGAAAGATTTAATAACTGATAAGAAACAATTAAAAAATTTAAAAAAGATATTGAAGCAAGTGTAGAGGTTGTGAAGATGGAGATCAAAAAAGAAATTGAGGATCTCAGAAATGATACACAAGCAACATTAAAAAAGTACATGTGGTTGAGAATAAAGTAAAAGACCAAGATTCCATGATTAACAAATTACAGGAGAAAGTACTTCTACAAGACTGTAAATTAATGGAAAACCAGATATGTTTGAGAGGAGTACCTGAAAATGAAGAGTCTGATTTGAGGACATATATAATAAGAATCATTGCTAAATTTTTGGATGTGGAAGCTGATGAATCTAGCTATATTTTTGACTATATATATAGGGTCAATTCAGTGTATGCCAAGAAAAACAAGTTGCCAAGAGACATGGTAATATTTGTATCAAGAGATATGGTGGGAAAGATCTTAAGTAAACAATTTGAAAAAAACATTGGAAGTAGATGGAAACAGAGTAAGAATTATGAAAGAGTTGCCAAGAAAGGTCATAAATGACAGAAGTCTGTATAAAAAACTAACTGACAAACTACAGGAGAATGAAGTGAGATACAGATGGATTCTGCCAGGGGGTCTAAATTTTGAACATGGAGGAAAGAGGATTACAATTACAAATGTTCAAGAACTGAGAAGGTTTTTTGAAGAACACAGGGGATTTGGGGATACAGAATAAAGAAGAATCACTATGGATTACAAATTAATATCTTGGAATGTAAATGGACTAAACTAACAGCAAAAAAGAAAGCCTACATTTCATTGGATTAAGAAACAAAAATGTAGTATAATTTGTCTACAAGAAGTACATATTAAACAAATGGATTATAAAATTTTATGGAATAAACACTTGGGAATGGAATTTTACTCGTTGGCTAAGGAGAAAAAAGGGGGAGTGGTTTTTTATATTAAACAAGAATTGAATCCAAAGTTGATTTTTAAGGATAATGATGGGAGATATTTAGCAGTGGAAGTGGTGTTGAATGATAAAAAGACGTTGTTATTAGGACTGTATGCCCCAAGTGGGGCGAAAGATGCCTTCTTTAAAGATATTGTGCAACAATTAGACCAAGTAGCATATGAACAAATAATGGTAATGGGAGACTTTAATGGCACAGTTAAAAATATTTTGGACAGATCTGGAAAAAAAAATAATGAAGGGAAATTACCAAAATCATTTTTGAATTAGTGAAACAAGAAAGTTTGGAAGATATATGGAGGAAATTTAATCCTAAGGTGCATGATTATACTTTTTATTCAGCAAGGCACAACTCTTTCTCAAGAATTGATATGCCATGGACTACAGAAGATTTTTGACTTATGACGGAAAAAATAGAGATTCTTCCTAATGTGGGGGCAGATCGCAATCCATTAACGTAAATGGCAAAATGTGCGAAAAAGATGAGGTAGAGGATAAATGAAGATTTACTACAGAAAACGGATATAGTGGAGTCTCTAGAAAAAGAAACTAAAGTCTTCTTTCAAATAAATGAAAATGAGGATGTTCAATTTCGGACAGTGTGAAATGCGTACAAAGCTGTAATGAGAGGTATTTTAATTACAATGAACAATAAAGATAAAAGAGCAAAAGAGAAACAAATGCTGGACATACAAAAAGAGATTGCAAAGAGAGAAAAGGAACTCAAAAAGAGACCGGAAAAAAAGATTACAATATTACAGAATCAATTGAGACATTTGTTAAACAAAGAGGTTGAATGGAATCTTAAAAGGCTGCAACAAAAATCTTTTGAAGGCGCAAATAAGCCTGGAAAATACCTGGCTTGGCAAATGAAAAAGAAAAGGGAGAACAAATTTATTAATAAAATTGTATTAGGAGGTAAAGAAATTGTAGACCAAGCAGGAATTAAAGAGAATTCTATAAGTATTATGCTAAGTTATTTCAAGGCCAAAAGGTGGAGAAAAGAAAAATAGATGCATACTTACAGAAAATTCAGGTAAATCCCTTGACAGAAAATATGCAAAAGGTTTTAAATGAACCAACTGAAATTGAAGCAGCAATAAATTCAATGAAATTGGGAAAGGCACCAGGTCCAGACGGTTTTACAGCAAAATTTTACAAAGTCCTAGCAGAGACATTAGTACCAAAACTTCCGAAATTGATGAATATCATAAGGATTGATGGGAAAATACCAAACACATGGAAGAAAGCAGTAATTTCGTTGATACCGAAAGAAGACAGAGACAACACAAATGTAAAAAATTATAGACCAATTTCACTACTTAATAATGACTATAAAATATATGCTAGGATATTAGCAGAACGACTCAAACAGCATTTGAATAATTTTATTAAAGATGAACAAGCAGGATTTCTTCCCAGGACACAAATCAGAGATAATATCAGAACTGTTACAGACATTGTTGAATACTATGAGAAGCATCCTGAAAAAGAAGTGGCATTATTCTTTGCAGACGCAGAGAAGGCCTTTGATAATGTGAATTGGGATTTTATGTTTGCAGTGATGGAGGAATTGGGATAAAGAAATAGAGGGGTTGAAATTGAAAGGTTTCTCTTATAAATACAGAGCGTTTGCTGATGATGTAATGTTTATAAATGAATATCCCATATGTGTAATACCATTGCTGCTTCGTAAGATACAAGAGTATGGAGAATTGGCAGACTTCTATATAAATAAAGAAAAATAAAAAAAAATGTGCAAAAATATGACAAAGAGTCAATAGGAAGAACTGCAAAATGCAACAGAGTGTGAGGTTACTTCAAAAGTAAAATATCTAGGTGTGGAAATTACTATGAAAAATATAGACTTGTATAAAAATAATTATGAGAAGCTCTGGCGTAAAATTGATGGAGATCTGATAAAATGGAACAAATTGAACTTGTCTATGCTGGGTAGAATTGCTGCAATTAAAATGAATGTTCTACCAAGAATTATGTTCCTATTTCAAACAATTCCAATTGTGAAGAAGAATAAACAATTCAGCAAATGGCAAAGAAAAGTTTCAGAATTTGTATGGGCCGGGAGAAAACCAAGAATCAAAATGAAAATTTTAATCGATGCAAAAGAAAGAGGAGGTTTCCAATTGCCGGATCTAAAATTGTACCACGATGCAGTGTGTTTGGTGCGGATTAAGGAATGGCTGACATTATTAAATAAGAAATTGTTGGTTTTAGAAGGCCATGGAAATATGTTTGGTTGGCATGCATATATGTATTGTGGGAAAAATAAGATGGATGGTTTTTTCTCACATCATTATATAAGAAGGAATCTGTTAAGTACCTGGTTAAAATATAAAAATATGGTGATGAGAGAAAGCTGCTATGGATTGTGCCAACAGAAGTAATAAAATTATCCTCAGAAACGGATGAAGGGATGTGGTTAACATTTAATCAACTATTAAAGATACAGGGAGGAAAGGTGGAACTAAAATCGGCTGAAGAATTACAGTACAAATATAATTGGTTTCAACTGCAACAAATTAAGAGTTTGGTGGAACAGGACATTAAAAATGAAGGTATAAGCAGGAGCAAACAGAATTGGAAAGAATGTTGTTGGGCGATAATGAAAAGTTGATTTCAAGAATTTATAAATTGCCATTGAAGTGGTCTACGGAAGATGAAGTAGTTAAATCTCAAATGATAAAATGGGCAATTAATTTTAACAGAGAAATACAAATGGAATCATGGGAATATTTATGGAAGAACTCTATGAAGATATCGACATGTTAAAGAAAATTGCTTTAAAATGCTATCTAGATGGTACATGACACCTAAGAAACTGGCAAAAATGAACAATCAAGTGTCAAATAGGTGTTGGAAATGTAAAAAGCATGAAGGATTTTTTTATCATATGTGGACTTGTGAAAGGCAAGACAATTTTGGCAAATGATTCAGGAACAAATGTCAAACATTTTAGGTTATGACATTAAGAGGTCTCTAGACTTTTTTTTGTTGGGATTACAAATGGAAAGTTTTCCGAAACAAGATAGAACGATGGTGTGGTATCTGCTTTCAGCTGCAAGGACATTATAAGCGCAGTTATGGAAGCAAGATAAAATACCAGAAAAATGGGATTGGATTTTAAAAGTTATGTCTTGGAGTGAAATGGACAAAATTACAAGAATCTTAAAAGACTATGATTTGGAGAAGTTTAGAAAGGAATGGGAGAAATTTCAAAAATACATGGAAAAACAATGGAAGGTAAAGGGACATTTAGTGATTTTTGACAATAGTTGAAGTGTGGCGGAATAATAGACTAAAATTTATAAAGAAATAATTTCCTTTTGTTTAAGGTGAAAGGATAAGAATGAAGATGGACTTATAGGGTTTGACTTTTCTTATACTCATTTCTTTTTCTTTCTTTCTTTTTTACTGCTATAAGGTTCTAATATGGAGATTCTTGGTTTGATAAAATTATCTTGTATTTTTTACCAATTCAAGTAAACACCGGTAGGGGTCATGAAAAGGGGGGACGGGAGGAGGGGGGAAAGTGTAATGCATTGTCATTAACTTGTATTGATTCATTTATTCTTTTAAAAAATATCATAACAATATATTGCAAATTTATAAAATTGTTTTACACAAAAAAAGAAGATGAACATGTTCCTGAGGTGGTGTAGCTGATGTTGTTAGGTCCAGTGATTATGTTGTCTGAGTGTGTGTGGCAGCAAAGTTAGCATCTGAATTTATTGCAAGCTCTGGTTCCAGTGTCCATTTCAAATTAGATGTTGTATTATTGTGGGCGAGGAGTTGTTTAAGATTGGGAGCTGTCTGTGGGCAAGATAATGGTTGCTTCCCAGTGCTTTTGAAAGAGAATTGTCATTATCCATTAGAGGTTTTAAGTCGCTGCTGATGTATTGAAGAGTTTTGAGTTGTAAGCTACATGTGACCACTAGTGGTGTTCTGCTATTGTCTTTTTGTGCCTGTCTTGCAACAAGTTTTCTCTGGGTACCATTCTGGCTTTGTTAATCTGTTTCTTGATTTCATCAGGTGGATATTTTAGCTCCAAAATGGTTTGTTGCAGATAAGGGCTTTTTTCTGGAAAACGAGGTGCCAGAACTCTCAAGGGGGGAATGAAGGAGAAGAGAAACACATGGGTACCCCTCATGAACTTTTAAAACATTTTTTGAAAATGTTGTTTCCACAAAGAGGTTCCAGAACTCCATTCTGCCACGTTCCCCCAGGGAAAAAGCCCTGTTGTGTATACTTAGGGAAGAGAAATAAATAGGGGTTTCTCCACATTGTTTCTAATTGTCTTTGTAGCTGAAAGTGATTATGGCCTCCAATTTGCAAAGAAAGGATCTGAGGAAAAGGATCTGAGGAATCACTAGTAGGGATAGAAACCAGGTGATTCTGGAATGAATGAATTAGTGGCCTAGATCCAGACTAACATTTCTGTGAGCACAAGGATTTCCATGGAGTGCAGTTTTCACATTTCCTTTCTCCCATGTCAGCCCAAAACAGCTTCCTGAAATCTTATTCCTTGAAGTCTCTTCTCCCCTAAGAACAAGGTTTGGGAAGAGTATTTCAGGCAGCTGTGAAGGGTGAAACAGGAATATCACACTCTATGGACAGAAATCCTTGAATCTGTGGAAATGTGTAGGATCCAAGCCACTATGTTACCATAATTTGATCAAAGATGCGATTCCAGCACCAAAATATTCTTTGACTTGGGATGTACTTGGGTGGGGGTATACTATTTGGGCTAAAGAATAACTGTATGTATAGATGCTTTAAAATAGCTTGTGTGTCTCTTTATGGCAGCTAAGTTACACCATTCTGAGAAAGGTTTTTTTATATGCTTAACTGTATTGCTTTGGTGGTCTATTTAAAATAAAATGTTGCAAAGAGCAGTGATATTATCCACGTATCCAAAAGTTAGGTTTCTTGTTCTTTTTATTATGATGCAATGCATCTGGATTTTTAATACTAATCAATCAACATTCAAAAACTCAGTTAATGAAAATTCTTTCAGTGCCCAGAGACCCACTCAACAACATAACATTTCAGAAGATACCTGATGAAGTGACAAAGTTCCAGGTGACATTTATGCCACCATCTGAATCCAATGGGAATATTCAAGCATATCAAGCGATGGTTTACAAAGATGATGATCCTAGTGTCATCCAGATCTATAACTTAAGTGTTATAGATAGGACAAACAAGTCGGTCACTGCCATTCTGGAGGGACTAAAAGGAGGACGTACTTACAATATCAGTGTAAGTTGAACAATGTGTCTGTTTCTATACATTAACAAATCTTGAGAGAGTTAGTAAAACAAAGCTAAATGCATGTCTTTATTTTCAGTTATATTTTTCATTTATTAAATCTTAAATAAAAATATGACAATCATCAGGAAAAATTGTAGGGCCAGTTCTGACTTGTAAACATAAAATTCTATAAATTAGTTCAGTGCAAGTGTATTTAAAATCCAACACTGAATTTGTCTATGTAGGCTTTAAATATTATATTATTGAGTGCACACAACACACGTACAGAGCATTGGCTCTTAATCAATGTAAGTGAAGGTTAAATTAATTTAATAGGAAGTTTTATTTGCATTTAGATGTATGCAATCAATGGAGCTGGTGCAGGACCAAAAATCCAGCTGAAAATAACTACAGACATTAAAGGTAGGCATGGATGATGCTTGTTCAGTTTTAACATAGATATATTTAATAAATATAGCTATTATAAAGATCATACCTTCTCTAGGAGATGAATATCTTTGAGCAATACCCACAAGGCTGGATACTTTAACACCTTCTTTGCAATCCCACCATTGAAACTAATTTATGTTATCTGTTAGCAACTAATTTGGAGCAAATCTGTGATACCCGGGCCATGAGCAGTAATTTTAAATTTGTGTCCCATACAGCGCTGGTGTTAGGGTGCTAGTGCTAGACTGCTGCCCCAGGCAAGGTGCCCCACCCCTGATTTCCTGCCTGCTGTGCACCCTTTTTACCCCCCACCCAAGTGCAGCAGTGGCGGGCCCCAGTTGGTGCGCTGGAGCACACATGCCACCCTGCCCCACTACCCGTATCAGCTGGCAGTGACTCTCTTGCCACCAGCCTCCCTGCCTCCCTCCCTTGGTGGCTGCAGCAGTGAGAAGAGGCTCCTCTGGCTGCCAACCCAGCCAAGGTGGGCAAGAAGAGGCAGAGCAGTGATGGGGAGAAACTGAGAGTGGCAAGACTGGGTGGGCACAGTGCTTCCTTCCCACCACACCACCTCTTCTGGCCCGTTGTTT
Source organism: Heteronotia binoei (assembly GCF_032191835.1). Taxonomy (NCBI): domain Eukaryota; kingdom Metazoa; phylum Chordata; class Lepidosauria; order Squamata; family Gekkonidae; genus Heteronotia; species Heteronotia binoei. Next base: position 59,692,682 of record NC_083230.1, read on the forward strand.
TTATTTGCAAGCTTCCCCGGCACAGCTGGGGAAGCCACGCTGGTGGCTCAGCCTCCCGCGAAGTCTGCTTGGGCCACCTGTGGGGAGAGGGTGGGGGTGGGAGGGGGTGCCCGGAGCCCCTGTAGGCCAGGTGTCACCCTAGGTGGCTGCCTACCTGGTCTATTTGGACATGCCATGTCTGCTTCCGCAGCAATGCATAATACAGTTATTAGGGAGTAATTTTCGTGAAATCAGCAGGACTTGCTTTCTGGAATCAGTCTGCATAATTTTTTGGTCTGTTCCTACAGTATTGAATTAATTTAAAAGAAAGTAGTCTCATAACAACCCTCAAAATAATGTATATAGTTTAGTGTAGATGTGACTTCTGGTAAGCAAAATATCACTGCAATATTTATAGCTTAATCACATGGCTCCCACTATCACCCCTGGTTGGAAAAGGGATATATAGAAATGCTAAGTATCAAAGCTGATTCCTGCTGCTTTCCCAATATTGGGATTCTTTATTCTGAATCATCTGAGCTGCTGTCTTTGGTCATGGGTTTATTGGAGTTCGGCTATTAGAACATTACAAGGACATTTGACTCCCTTCATTAGAAGGTGATATGAAAGATCAGGACTGTAATATTTATTTGTTTCAAAATAGAACCACCAAGGCCTAGTGAGAAGCCAATGCCAGTTTATGATACCAGTGGAACGATACTTGTCACTGCTACAACAATTACTATTCGTATGCCTATTTGCTACTATAATGATGATCATGGACCTATCAAGAAAATACAGGTTCTTGTTGCAGAATTAGGAGGTACTGAAAAAGTTTTTTTAAAAATATGCTTAAATATATGCACCTTTGTTTCTATTTGTTTTTTGTTTTTTTCTTTGGGGGGTGCCTCGTTGGTATAGCCTTGATTTTGTCACTTACAGCAGAAATTCCTTCTACAGGTATGCTCCATCTCCTAAAATAATACTTTTTTTTCAAGTGGACAGAAATTTTCCTATAGTAGTAGTAAGAGCAAAATAAATGTACAGTCCTTTTTTACTAATAGATGAGATCTAAAACTCACTCATTCTAATTGTTAAATCTTTATTTATATACCTAACCTCCTATGTTAGAGATATCCCTATCTTATTAAATGGGAACATACAGGTATTTGAATTCTTACTTGTTAGTTATTTGTACATAGTTATAGTCATTTTAAAAAAATTTATGCTATTTGTTTTTTTGTAGATATCTTTGTATGGTAGCCAGGGGTCATTTTGTGGAAAAACAGTAGGGGAGCTCATCCAGAGATTGTTATGCAGCTGCACTTACCATTCAGTGGGCAATGTAGGTATGTTGGGAGGAGGAGGGGGAACCCTCAGAAAGGTTCAGGAGCTGTGCTCCTGTGACCTCTTGCTGAATTCAAGGCCTGATGGTAGCAATAGTTATATGGGAAGTTATACACATTACTATGCAATTATATTAATTCAATAGAATATGTTTATAGAATTACTTATCTAAATAAATTTGTTTGGGAGATCTTTTTGGTTGATTAATTTATTTTTGTGGCTATTTTTTCCTGACTCTAGTTCAGAATGATAATAATGTAACCAAGTGGTACCATGCCTACTTCAAAAAACCAAAACCATATTTTGCAAATGATGGCTTTCCAAATCCTCCATGTATAAAGGGAAATGAGGGGCTGAGCAGCAATGAAGATGTGTATGTAATAGGGGCTGACAGTACATGTATGATACCAGGCAGTGAAGAAAAAATTTGTAATGGCCCACTGAAACCCAGAAAGCAATATCTGTAAGTATATTATTTACATTCTGCCTCTGTAATTAATATTATTTGGAGTTAAAATATGTTAATATTCTAATGATCTTTTCAGAAAACGCAACTAAAGCTTACTTAAATAAATTAAAAAAGTAAAATCAGTTTTAAAAACTGGTTTGGATCTGAAGATGCTATTCTGCCTTCAGAACATTTATTTCCACTGGTGAAGGAGCAGAGGGCAGTTTTTTCCATTTCCACTCACCAGCTGCAGGGCTCTACTTTGCCTCCCTCATGCAGTTCTCTGACCATCCCTCCAGGAACAGAATTTTGGAGCAGGGGCTCAGTAGATTGCCATAGGAGGGGGGCAGTGAAGGTCCCACTTTGCAAGCTTCACTATGGTGGCACTGTTTGCTCTCCAACCGACTGTTTCAAGACCACATGGAAAGACTGGCATAAATCAGTCTTCTATTTTGACATGTGTGAATGGGTACATGTATTGGAACAACATCAGGCTATTAGAGGGCATGATCTCTGATGTCCCCATCCAACCTACATGTTCTGCATGATCAAAGGATGCCCCTTTTTAGGATGTGTATTGTATACCATTTTTGAAACCGAAGAGTTGAAAAGCATCCTATAAATACCTATGAACTCTAACTTGCAGATACTCATAACTTGTAGGCAGATGTCCTTATGTTATTATTGAATTCTGTACATTGCTAGATATAGAATGTATACTGTGCTTGGTGGATCATCAGTCTGGATCTCTATGGCAGTTTCTATTTATTTTTACAGATTTAAGTTCAGAGCTACAAATATCAAAGGCCAATATACAGATTCAGACTACTCTGACCCCATCAAAACTTCAGGTAAGGAGAATGTCATTACTACACTAGTAGCACTGTGTACAGGGCATTTTTCACCATGCCTGTTGACAACCCTACCTGCAAAACTTGTTAGCTTGATCTCCATACTCTTGTGGGCATATATGGAGAGCAGTGATCAGGTTTGTGGGTACCGTGCTATGAAAGCTGAGCCTGGATGCAAACTCGTAGTTAGGGCAGCTGCTATAAAAGTGATAGACATGATCAAGATGATTAGCTGAAGATTCAAATTTGTTTTCAAAGGCACCTCATGAACAGTATATTGCAATCTAGAAGGGGTGCAAGTGTCTGTAGGAAATGAAGTTGAGGAAGGCATTTTTAGGACCAAATTACCTGCTATGTTTTGTAACAGGTCAGGTCTAGTCAGGGTTTTTTGTAGAAAAAACCCAGCAGGAATTCATTAGCATTTTAGGCCACACCCCCTGATATCACCAGAAGTGCAGTCATCCAGATACACCCACCTCATAGAATTTCTGGTGATTGATGCTGGAAGTGCTAGAGAGAATAAAGATACCATAGTCACTCTAGCAGTACCACACATACGCTAGCTTTAAAGCAGTTTCCAACACAATTGTTAAAATTCTTCCCTGAAATGTTTTTTGCTTCTTATTTCGCTGTTTACCTTTTGTGTTGTCAAAACCAATAAAATATTATTTTTTAAAAAAGGTTTCTACACTATAAATAATATTATATTTATTTTAAAAGTAACACTAGTTGTAACAGTTGCCAAGTGACTGTAGTCAATTATGATTAGAGCATTGCACTGCTGAGACCCAGATTCAAATCCACAATGATTAAGTTCAGTGGTTTAGCGCAGTTGCTCTCCTCCTTTTCTTGCTTGTGAAAATAAAATGGATGAAGTATCATACCCAGTTCCTTTTACTAATCAAAGGAAAGGCAGGATAGACAACAGAATACATAATAAGATTGTAATGGTCAAATGCACAGTCTTAATTAGCTTTCTATTAAAGCTTAAATATTACCATGGGCCATGTTCAGTTTAGCAGATGCATCTCCAAGATCTAGCCAATTTATCCCCCCTCAACACAAGCATACAATTAAACTGGTAGTGAAGATTAAGTCATGGGACTTGATGGTACACTCCTACACAGAATTACTCCAGTCCAACTGAGTTAAAATCCACTGAATTGCACATTTACAGTCACTTTTACAGTAGTGGGGTGGGGGGGAGGGAAAGAAATATGTTAAATAAAGGCTTAGCCACCTTTCTACCTCACTGCTGGTCAGGTCAACTGCAGCTTGTGAAGTCACCAAATTTAGCAGGTGATAGTACCTCCTTCCCCACCCCAGATGTCTCCAGCAGGTAAAGGTTTCCTTACTGCTTTTCTGCCCTTTGCCTGTGGCGGCAAAAAAATCAAACTGGTGGGGGGGACCAGGATCTTGAGAGGGTGCCTGTGGTTACAACACTTCCCCCAAGCCACCCACACCCACCTTCAGTGATGATCTTCTTCATCCACAGTTTCATCTCACCCATCTCCACTACCTGCCCCATGAAGTCCTTCTGGTCTCAGCTGGCAGCCCCAAAGGAGCCAGGTCCGGCTAGGAAATCCAATACCAACAGAAGTAATGACATGGCCGGGGCTAGGTGGAGGGTTGCAGGGGAGATAGGAGCAAACAGGCTGGTTCTGCCTGCTCAACAACTGTACCAATTGTAACCCTTGCCAGCCGCTGTAATCTTTTTGCCCTCCCTTTAGAGCCACACTAAAAAAAATTCTGCCAACATTGTGCATCGAAAGCCAAGTGGCTGCTGCTGAGTCCTGGCAGGCCAGGCCAGGTGGCAGAGGCAGGAAGGCGCACTCAGCCCTGGGGGCCACCAGCCCCCCCCCCAGCAGACTGAGCAGCAGCAGGGCAAGCTGGGGCCAGAGCCTGCCCAAGCCAGAGCACAGCAGGCATTGTGGTGCACTTTTACTAATCCTGCCAGCTGCTGACACTGCTCTGGAGATGCTGCTGCTGAGCCAGAGCCCTGGCCAACCCAGTTGGAATGGTGCTCTGGTGCGTTGTAGCTCAAAAAATCCTGGATCTAGTATTGGCTGTAGTCTCAGGAAGTAACGGGATGTGCTCAGTTTCCAGCAGATCTTGAGAGTGATAGTGGAGTTTTCAGCTTTTTCTTGCAAAATTGTGTGCATGCATGACACTGACTGGCCAACATAAGCTGGGACAAGACATAGATAATGATGGAACTGACCCACATGGACATTATTGGCCACTTAGCCATGGAGTTGCCAAATCAAGATCCAATGGGCAGATTGAAGAGAAAGAAAGAAAATTAATTGTAATAGCCAAATGAGCTTTTACTATGAAGATCAAAAACTCCACTCAGGGACCACACAGAGCTATTTATTTATTATCTGATTGCAACTGGTAAAACTACAATAAATACAAAGTTTATAAAAAAAATACTATTTGCTTGAAAAATTACTGAGGATGTTAAAAACTCCCCAAACCATTACAGTCATAGACAAAAAGTTGGTATTCTAGTCATCAGAAAAATGATTGCTATAGAACAATATCCAATGATGTGTGGATGCAGTCTCAGTTTCATGCAAATTGTCACTAATGGAATGGGGAATGGGTCCCTCTGGTGGACATAAGCTGTCCTTAGAGATCTTTTTAGAGAACCTGAAAGAGATGGCCTCTTGAAAAAAATAACTTTGGATTCTCAGGGTTCTTCCAATTACCTCCATGTTGTGAACTTACCAGTCCTTGGTAAGGTAATTGAGAGATTGGTTGCTGAACAGCTCCAGAGTTTCCTAGATGACACATTGGCACTGGATCCATTCCAGTCCAGCTTCTGCCCTGGCCATGGGACAGAGTGTACTCTGGTTGCCCTCTCATATTTGATTCACAGACATCTAGATTGGGGTGGGTTGGTGCTACTATTGTTGCTTGTTCTCACAGCTACATTCAATGCAGTCGACCACGATCATTTGACCCATTGCCTCACTGACATAGGAGTTTGTGGGACTGTCCTGAAATGGCGCTCCTCATTTCTCCAGGGTTGGGGACAGGGGGTGTGCTGGGAAAGAGAATGTCCCCTAGGAACTCACTGATATGTGGTGTGCCTCAGGGAGCTATTATATCTTATTTAACATCTACATGTGTCCAGTTTCAGGCTGGGTTGCCATCAATGTGCTGATGACACCCAGATTTATCTGTTGTTGAGCAGGTGGCCAGACACTGTCCCAGCTGATTTGTCTGAGGAACTGGAGGCTGTGGTGGGATGGCTAAAGCAGAAGCCAGTTGAGACTGAACACTTCTAAGATGGAGGTTCTGTGGCTGAGTTAGGGAGAGACAAATACAGGACTCCAACTTCTTGGCTCTGGACAGTGTGCCATTGAAACTGGCACTTTCCATTTGGAGTCTGGAGGTGATGCCTCTTTGACAATGGAGTCCCAGGTTTCCAGTGTTACCAGACTGGCTTTTTGCCAACTCTGCCAAGTCAGGCAGCTTGCCACTGTTTGTCTTGCCACAACCTAGCCACTATAATGCATGCAATGGTCACCTCCAGGCTGGATTAATGTAACTCACTCTATGCTGTCCTGTCCTTGAGACTGATTCAGAAATTCTAGTGCAGAAATCAGTGGCCCAAGTTTTCATGGGAACCCCATGCACAGCTCACATCTCCCTTGTGCTAAATGAACTATATTGGCTCCTAGTGGAGTACTGGATCAGATCCAAGGTTCTGGTATTGACCTTTAAGGCCCTTAGTGGTCAGGGACTCGCTTATCTTTGGGACTGCCTCTCCTGGTGTGCCCCCAAGATAGCTTTGCACTCTGGTGATCAACATCTGCTGGTGGTCCCTTGCCCTAGAGTTATCCGTCTGTCCTCGGCCAGGGCCTTCTCTGCCCTGGCCACCACCAGGTGGAATTCTAACAAATTCCATCCAGGCCCTGCAGTACTTATTACTGTTCCGCAGGGCCTGTAAGGCAGAGATGATTCGCCACACATATGGTTGAGGGCAGTGACAATTCCATCTTGGCACGCCCACTTCCACTTTAGCTTCACTCCTTCTATGCGATAGGATCAGACACCATTTTGTCCTTTAGGGGATTGTAATGTTTTTAATGTTCTTTACTCAATTTTATTTGTTATAACTGTTATTTAGCTGAGCCTGGCTTTGGGAAGGGCAGTCAAAACTTCAATTCAATAAATAATAAACAATAACATAGTAATAGCTCTCAGTAATGCTGGTCAAGGCACAAGAATCCTAACATAGTGGCCATTCTTGAATTCCTTCAAGAAGCTCTGTAACTTAAAACACCAAGGAGATGCTGAGAACATTGGTCAGAAATAAGTAGTAAATAGCCCCCATGCATAATTAATGAAGGGGGTGTGGCCACCCACTGCAACCTCATTGAACTTCCGCCTGTAGCACCCCAACCCGGAAAATGGGGGCTGCCACTGAGAAAGCCTGAGTAGGTCTGTGTGATCCCTCTAACAACACGCCCAGTCACTCCTGGCCAATAGCAAATGGGCTGGGGCCCACCCCACCAGGTTATTTTAGGAAAGATGCCATTTGTGCTTGAACACACGTGCCCAGGCTCTTGCTGAGAACATGGAAACTCTGGCCAGGTCCAAGGTATTCACCACACCACCGCCATTGGGGAGGCCTAGCTTCAACAACATCGGTGCTCCTGGCAGGCAGCTGGTATTTGACATCCCTTCTGCATCTACTGTGTACTTTGGTGGAGTTGTCCCTATGCGCTGTACTTGCCTGGTCTCTAGTGAGGCTGCAGAGATGCCCGAGCACTCCACAACTCCAGAGGTAAATGGCAGAACAGAAAACACAATGATGCCTGCATGGAGAAGCCAGCATGATGTGTGGACAGCACTTTCCAGCCGCCCTGAAGATGGGATGGACTTGGGAATGCCCAACTCGCTGTGGTGTATTTACCTTTGAAGATGATGATGAAACTCCACAGGGGGGTGAAAATGAAGAGGTTTTAGATGAATCCACGGAACAAGAGAACACGATGTCAGACTCACAGGTAATCAGGTAAAGCAGTGTTTGTGAATGGGTGTATAATGAAGACAGGTGAGCTGTTCTTTTTATTTTATTTTGACAGCTTGATGAGAATTTTATCCAGACTTTCAGTAATCTTCACATCGGTAACCCTGTTGACGTGAATCTATCATGTGTGTTGTGTTTCTGTACCAAAGTTACCCAGTGCGACAAGAAAAAGAAGAATAAAATGAATAATAAGTGGAAGAGGTAGTTCTGTTACAATAAAGACATTTGTTTTATAACCTTGTGTGATCATTTCTGAGTTAAGCCGGCGATTATGGGAGCAGTTGATGAAGAGGAGGCCTTAAGGCACATGTATTATACACCCGGAGAAGCAGGGAGCTTTGGCGGGGTGAGGCCTCTCTTCCAGGCAGCCAAAAAGCAGTGTAAAGCTCTCACTCAAAATCATGTTACTAACTGGCTTTCAGAGCAAGATGCTTACACATTGCATAAGCAACTGCGTCCGCTTTAAGAGAAACAAGACCATGGTTTCTGGTCTCGATGCCCAGTGGCAGGTGGATTTAGTTGATATGCAGAAATTTTCCAAAAATAATGATGGCTACAAGTACATTTTAACAGTTCTTGACATATTGTCTAAATATGCCTGGGCTTTGGCCTTAAAAGACAAGACAGAGGGAGGGTGTCGAAAGTCCTTAAGGAAATTTTCAAACAAGGTAGAATACCTGCCAAGCTTCAGACTGATGCAGGTAAAGAGTTTCTAAACCAGTCTGTAACCAGCGAGTTAAAGCAACACGGAGTCCACCACTTTTACACCCATAATGAAGTCAAAGCAGCTATTGTGGAGCGCTTCAATCAAACATTAAAAACAAAAATGTGGAGGTATTTTACTACCAACAGCACCTTCAGATATATTGACGTGCTGCCGCTGCTTATTAAAAGTTACAACCACAGCTTTCACAGGACAATCAGAGCCTGTCCTGCAGATGTAAACCACACCAACACTCATACCGTGTGGAAAACACTTTATGGAGACTGTGTTGGGGCAAATGTAGAGAGGCCTTTCATTAGAAAAGGAGATAATGTGCGTGTGTCTAAAAGCAAAGGAGTTTTTGTAAAAGAATATGAACAAAATTTCACAGATGAACTATTTATAGTAGAACAGGTCATCTGTAGAGGCATGAGGCCTGTGTACTTGCTCAAAGATTATGCCAGAGACCCCGTCTTAGGCTCATTCTGTCCTGAAGAGTTACAAAAAGTTAAGAGTAAAGCAGACAGAGTGTATTGAATTGAGAAAATCTTAGCCTCCAAAGGCAGGAGGAAGAGAAAACAACATCTAGTGAAGTGGCTAGGGTGGCCTGATAAATTTAACAGCTGGGTTCCTGCTTCTCAACTCTGTGATCCTATATAGAAGAAAAAATGGCTGACAGCGGCTTCTTTATTGCGCTCCCTAGCAATGCTTGCACAAGTGTTTTTCCGCAGAACACTACAGCGGCCTTTACCACCCATCTAGCACGGTTACTGGACCTTCCAGGGGCCTGGGAGGTTGGGCTTGTGGAAATATAGTATCCTCACAGCTGAAAGACCCTCACCAAAGATTTCACCATTGTAATCACTACCAAGGAGAAACAATGGAAATGCAGATTCAGTAGCGGCTATTATAAAAGCATTCTTGACCTGGTGGTGAAACTGAACAACACCATACAGTCACAGTTTTCCCTCCTGAACTGAGCATAGACTATGACCCGCTGTATAGGAAGATTAGTCTAAGTGCATCATCTACTTATACCTTTTCAGCTTCTAAAGAATTGGCTCACCTTTTAGGGGCACACCCAGATAAGGCAATCCAAAATATAAACTTTACAGCAGACATCACGGGGGGGGGGGGTTCAACACTTTGTACATTTACACAGACATTGTGGATCACCAAATTGTGGGTGATGCATGTGTTCCACTACTGCATTGTATCACTGTGGAAGGGGAGACTGGCGACTATCAATAATATCTATGACAAGCCACACTATATTCCTGTGAATAAGCACCACATAGACACCATCACTATTGAAATAAAGATGGACCAGAACAAGAACGTGCCATTCCAGTTTGGTAAGGTGATCGTGAAGCTTCACTTTCATCCACGGAAAAGCCTGGGCTGTTAAGCACACAAAGATGGTTATCTTAAAAAGCTATGGGAATTCTAACCTCTATAGGAATTACTACAAGAACCAAGCTGGCTATGCTTTTCCTGGTTACCATGGTGCCCTAATGATGTATGGGGCTGGGGTAGGTGGAATTTTCCAGCGCCTTTTCAGAAAAGCTGTCCCTCTTTTGAGAAGGGGGTTTGAACTCATGAAGCCCCATGTGAGAACCGCCGCCAGAAATATAGCCAAAGATGTAGTAGGTCACATTTCTGGCGCTGTTCTAAATAAAGTGAGTCCCCGTATGCCACAAAAGAGCTCAGGCCTCATGTCCCTTAAAAGACAGCGCGGAGTTAAAAGAAAGGCATCACGGGCACAACTAATTGGCTCACCGTGCCCCTTTAAAAGAAAAGCTGTGAAGTACAAGGTCCCTCAGAAGCAGAAGGCCAAGAGAAGGGCAGGAAGACGTCTCCCGAGCCCCCGAGATATATTTTAAACAGCAATGACGTTTATTAACAGCGGGTCGGAAGAATGCACCAAATCTGAACTGGACCTATTCCAAATAGCCCCTATGCAAACCAGCATTGAGAGATGTCTATATATTGAAGTTCCTCCCCTGGCTGCTTTGTCAGAATCAGCGCCACTTGACTTTTTCATCGCTGGAAATGGAGATGATTATATGGATTTAAATAATACTCTGCTTTACCTGTGCTGCAAAATCGTGAAATAAGATGAGACAGATCTTGACAGAAATGCAAGGGTTAGTCTGGTGAATTACCCTATCACGTCCATCCTTAGGCAGCTGGATGTGACTCTGGGAGACAGGCTCATCACGCAGTCACATAACGCATATCCATACGGAGGGTTTATAGAAGCTGTACTGAATTACAGCAATGATTCTCTGAACACTCAGTTCTCTGCAGGTCTGTTTTACAAAGATACAGCTGCTCAACATGAATCAACTGCCCTGCATGGAGACAACAAGGGTTTTGTTAAAAGAGCAGCTCTAGCAGCTGAAAGCAGAAAAACAAATTTGCTGGGTCAGCTTCACAGTGACGTTTTCCCAAGAAAAACTGCTCTTAAATGGCGTGGATGTCAAAATTAAACTGACACGCAGTAAAGATGCTTTTTGCCTCATGGTGGATGATTTAAACAGGGGTTGCAAATTAAACATCTTGTCTGTTTCCCTTTTAGTCAAGAAAGTCAGAGTAGCCCCGGGTGTCCATTTAGGCCACACAGAGGTGCTTTTCACAGCTAATGCCAAATATCCTGTGGACCGTGTGGGCACCAAAGTGTTTAGCATCACTGCAGGAAGTCGTGTCAGCAACCAAGAGAATTTGTTTTGGGGGCAATTACTCAAGCTGCTGGTTATTGGACTGGTGGATAACGAGTCCTTCAGCAGGGCCCATAATAAAAACCCATTTAACTTTAAGCATTATGACATCAATTTCTTTGTCTCTACTTGGATGGAGAACAGGTACCCACAAAACCACTGCAGCCGGACTTTGAAGGTGGAAACTGCATGAGGGAATACATGTAGCTGGTTCAGGCCGCTGGAAAGGATATGAAAGACAGATCTTTGTTAGTAAACCGCAAGGAGTTTGCACAGGGCTACACGCTATTTGCATTTGATCTTTCCCCAGATCAAGAATGTGCAGACCACTATTCCTTGATTAAAACTGGGAACCTGCGGGCTGAAGTGCGATTTGCTAGAGCATTGCCTCACACTGTCAACATGCTTGTCTATGGTGTTTTTGACAACGTTATAGAGATAAACCACAGGCGAAATGTTTTGTTTGACTATATGTAACATGGACATTCTGCAGTTAACAACTGTTATATACTAACCCTTACACCAAAAAGACTTTCTTGGGAGTGTATCCAAGCGACTGGCTCCCCAAACAGAGAGTGGATCAAAGACCAGCAGGACTAGTTGTAAATACCCACCCACATGACCTCCCTGGAGAACATTGGCTTGCCATATACTTGACAGAAGATGGGTGTGGCGAGTTCTTTGATTCATATGGACATGCGCCTAGCAGGTTTTATTTCCTAAATCCATTGTGAGATTTTTGAGAAAAAATGCCAATGAGACTGCATTCCAACCAAGGCAACTACAGGCATCTGACTCTGTGGTCTGTGGATATCACTGCATATTTTTTCCACAGTTGCACAGTAAAGGACTTTCTTTTAAGTAGATTCAAGAGCTGTACTCTGATGATTTAGCACAGAATGACCAAATGGTGGAGCAATTTGTAAAAAAGAAGGGCATGCCCAGACATGCTCTAAACTGCTTTGTGCAACCCCAGGCCTGTATCTTGCAGTGAATTCCACAACAACAACATTGTATTTCAATAAATCCCCCCTTGTGGGCTTAAAACATGACCTTTTGTCTGTTCATTTTTTTTAAAAAAAACTAACCAAACAAAATTTCTTTTAATTAATAACATTTATTTATATGATTACAAGGTTATCCAGCCAGGGGATGTGACAGCTTTGTGTTTTTAGATGCTCTGCGAGACAGCTGTGGTGTCTCTGGAATGGAGGCGGGGTTCTTTAGGTATTCCAAAGCATGGCGATTAGCCGTGTTGCCCACAACAGAAGATGGAACGTTTTGTTCAGTCATAGCCTTCATGAAAACATCCCAACCTTTAGGCTTGCGATGGCTAGGCAGATCACCAAATCCATAAGATGAGATCCCTTTATATTTTCACCTTAATATACAAAGGTTCCATTGCCACCCCAAGAAGAAATAATTTTGTTCTGCTTCATTTTGTTTAACAGCATTTTTACACGGTTCTTAAATCTGTCAGGCAAGCTGTTTATTATTTCTTGGAAGACCACATCAGAACTCATATTGGTTTCTCCAGAGTGTGTATCTGGCTGAGGCAGAAACAGGTTCAGTTTAGATTTTTCAGTTTCCCCCTGCTTCACATGAGCTAAATATTTTTGAAGCAGAGTTTCAAATAGGCTTACTTTATGAAACTCTGTTAAATCTTGCCTTCGGAGAACACCCTTCATTTCAGTATCTAGGGAATGCATTGCATTAGCTCTGATGTTCTCCTCCTTAAAGGGAGGGGGGTTCCTTAATTGTTCCAGCTGATGGCTAGGATCCAAGTAAATTTTTTCTGCATATTCCATCACCTGCTTATTAAAAGGCCAGTTAAGAGAGGAATAGCAAAGCTTAACAGAGGCCCTATAAATCCTCCAGACTGTTTCACCAGCTGTTTCTTCTTTTTCAGTGGTACTCTCTTGTTAGTCAGTTTTTAATGAAATGTCGCCTTTTCCTCAACACGCACACCTGCTGTGGTGAAAGAGGAATGTTCCCTTTTAAAGTACTGAGTGCGATTTCTGAGATAGCTGCAACCAGATCATCTGAAGCTGAGCATAGAATGGCTTTCTTTTGTTGCGAGGTATCTTGATACGTAGTTTTAGGAGGGGCAGATTCCTCTTTATATGGCTGGACATGTTGACCCTTTGGAGGATTCAGAGGTGACAGACTGTTTAGCGTACTGTCCGTTTCCTTTTGTGCCCACTGGGAGCTTGTTTTGTTTTTAAGACAAACGCAGCAGGCCACTGGGGCGGGAAAAGCCCCGTTCTTAACCTCAATGAATCTGGCATGCACGCATTTAAATCCACCAGCATATACCCATAAGGTTTTTGTGTTGCATCCTCAAAGGCCTCCAGAAAGAATTGGGACTTCTTCAGGTATATATGGTGGGCCAGAGTGGAAATCTGTAATTTGTCCCTGGAGTTTTTAAACGGAACCGTGTATTTTGTATTTAAACTTATGGTTCTGGTGCTTTTTCCACAAAAGAAAATATTCTCAGTAATATATATATAATGCTCAGATTCCGATGATGCATGTATTTCTTGAAGGCTCTCTCAATTTCAGGGTTTTGACAAGCAGAGTCCATCAGATCATCCACTATAATCAGACTTAATTTATTAGCGGGGAGCAGTTGATCATCATTTAGGGTTTCAGGCAGCCCTTCAACAAACTTTACAGATGTGAATTTACAGAGGATTTTATCATACAGATTCTGCCAACAGCTGTAAAACCACATGACGTTATCAGGTGATACAGAAAGCACATGTTGAGCATTGTCCAAAATACTTTTTACAAAGACGCTCTTGCCACAATTGCTAAGCCCTGCCAGTACTGCAGAAAATGGATGTTTCTACCTTACATCCATTTTAAAAACCATATGGCAATGTTCTGTATTTGTCCACAAGGACCCTCTTATCATAAACAACTTTGAGGGTTTTCTTAAGTGGCCCCGTCTCAATAAACCACTGATTCTTTTTCCTTATGATGGAGGGTCGCTGGACTCTGATCTCTTTAGATGTCTGCTCAGCAGTGTAATCTAAGACCAGGTCCTTCAAGGTATTAAAGTTAATTTTTTCACTTTTAGAAACATTGAGGGTGATGCCTTTGGCTTCCATGCATACTTTTCCACCTGGCAATTTGTAACCATAGATTTTAGGACCTGCTGACGTGAACTCTGTGATATGTTCAGCTGGTGGGAGTTCCAATGTCAGATCACCTAAATAATCTCCAAGAGCCAGAATAAAATCCCCCTCCCTACTGACAAAAATGACTGAATTGGTGTCATGGTAAATGACGCGGTCCTGCAGCCTGTCTAAAATTTCATACAATTCTAACTGTGCATAGGATGCTGTAAAACATGCAATCAGAACATTCGTGTTGCCAGCTAAGGTAACTATCTTTTGCGTGTTTCCAGGACACACTTGCTGTTTCATCGTCAATTATGTCAAACCCTGACACATCATATACTGGAGAAAAGGCAAATTCTATAAGCTTGGTATCATCCCTCACTATGGTAGTGTTTACCAAGTTTGAACGCTGTCCAAACTTGCCCCACAAGGAATTTAAAAATATTTTTGCAATCTGCCTCTCTGCAGGATTGACAGCTATGTGTTCAGGACACAACTGAACACCCTCTTTCTCTAGGTAATCCTGTATGTATTTGGCCCTTTTCCCCTCATCTGTACACCAGCTAGGATAGCCAGAAGACTCCTATTTTTGGCGGAGGTGCACTTTAATGTATTCAGAAAACAGGTCTTCAGAGCTATCCTCAAAATGCCACACCTCGCTAATAGACATGATCTGATACCCCTTCTCGAGGGCCTTCATCAGTTCCACTGTGCACCACACGCCTTCTAGCACTCTTTCCAGTGAAGAATGCATACAACGCTCTTGTTGCTTAGTCTCTGCACATGTGCGACAGAGGGGGAACAGAAGTTTGCCTCCCACCTTGTAGGGTAATACAGGGAAAAAGAGACCTTGAGGTGGCAACACCTTCAGTTTGACCAGACCAAAATATAAAGATACTGGGGCAAAGTCCTTATAAATAATTTGGGGGTGTCCAATTGGATATTTCTTTGTCTTGTTGACAAAAGGGTACAGGCTGGTGAAATCATAGTAATGTATTTTTTCACCAGTTTCAGCATTGTAGTAGAGGCAAATGGGCAATTGTTCTGCCCTTAAATAAAGCATCTCTGGGGAGCAGCAGAGATGGAAATTTCTTCTCAGAAAGCCTCCAAGCTCCCTATCAGCTGTCACCATCTCCCTACACTCATATTCCCCTATGGACCTAACAGCATACCCCTGGCTTTTCAAGTAACTTTCTTTCCTCAGGGTTCTATAGTGTAAGTCAGCAAAGGATGAATCTGTCAGCAGGTTTCTATCACTGGGGCTGTAGGATGTGGGACAACCATGGAAAAAGCACCCATTGATTCAAAGACTGTTGGCCACCCCCCAACCATCGCATAACTATCAAGAAAATAATTTCCTACTTTTAGCTCACCACCTTTCAGGGCGTGCTGTATCCGGAGACCCTCCTTGTGCTCAATATACATTAGCCACTGTATGGATGAGATTGAAAAACGCTTTTCTTGCCTGTGGTAATGGTCATGTGGCAGGAGGGCAATTGTATCAGGTTTCAAAAACATGTGCCTATACATTGCCATGCACACCCCAGCGAGAGATATGTGGTTAAAGGGGGCAATTCCTGACATGGATATAATTTCCTCCCAGTACAAGAGACAAGCCTTTCTCAGGATGTTAACATCCTGTTGACAATAATAAGCCAGATCTTTTTATAGGTTAAATTCATTGCTTTTGTTCTTCATGTACCAGGAAAGAAACTCTGCTTTCTCGCCCTTCATCATGTTATCAACCCCATAATCCTCCTTCCTAGGCATTGGCCCAACATACTCCCAATTAGCAGTTGTGTTAAAGTAATGGGGGAAGAACCCCTTACATCCAGAGAAGCCCATGGCCTGTGGCAATTTGGCTAGCTTCATTGGCAAGAAGTTTAAGCTATACAGAAATCTGATGCCTAGCTTCTTAACCATGATGCACATGAGCTTTCCCCCTTGCGTAAGCAGGTCGACTTCCATCTTTTCTACTAATAATTGCCTAATGATAAAGTAATTATCATACCCCTTTGCATTATGCGTTAGAAAGTTATAATTCTTGAATTTCTTGTTGATGAATTTTTTAACAAAGCTTGACACAAAGCCCTCTCCTTTGAATTCCCAGGTATCACTTTCCTCTAGCCCCATTGCATAGATATAATTTGGAATATGTATGCTGGTCTCTTGCATACATTCGAAATCGTAAAAAATATAATTGTTGCCAATTTCAACCTTTTTAAGAGGAGGCATGAAACAGCGGTGGCTATTTATATCCCCAACAGGCTCTTTGCATTGCTTACACCAGCAAACACGACATGTGTGTTTCTTTGGAGCATAGGATTGGCATGTTTTACAATATATTTTGGTTTTGCAGATGTCTGGCAGATCCCTGTGTTTTTCAAAGCAGATCTGGGATTTACAATATACTTTGCAGTTATTGCATTATACCTCCTGCTGACGACTACTTTGGGGTACAAGCACATGTGACAGCTGTATTTGCACATATGTGAATGGTTATAAACATTACCACACACCTGACAATAATTTTTCTGGCCATAAAACCCTTTCAAATTAATTATTCCATAATAATGATTCTCATGATTCAAAACAAAATGGGTTGTCTGGTATACAGGAGGCCCTGTTCTAAAATTTTCCAACCTTTACCACCATTCAATATCACTCCTATATTTACCTTTAAATCTTTTTCAAAGGTGGCAACATCCAATAATAATATCTCCTGGTCATCTGAAAACCCAAGCTCTCTGTACAACAGCCACGCCCTGTTAATTCAGGGAAGGCTGGAAACTACCAAAGGTCTGGCTGGAGTTTCCATGTTCTCAGCAAGAGCCTGCGCACGTGTGTTCAAGCACAAATGGCTTCTTTCCTAAAATAACCTGGTGGGGGGTGGGCCCTAGCCCATTTGCTATTGGCCAGGGGTGACTGGGCGTGTTGTTAGAGAGGTCACACGGACCTACTCATGACTTCTCAGTGGCGGCCCCCATTTTCCGGGGTGGGGTGCCACAGGCAGAAGTTCAATGATGCTGCAGTGGGTGGTGCTGCAGAAGGGGGCAGGGGAAGGGGCTACACATGTGATTTCCGGCCTGCTCAATTAATATGCAGGGTTGCTACGTCACAGTGGGGTGGACGTAGATGCTGATTGGCCTGGCTATGCCACACGGTGTGAGTCAGTAAGGTCATTTCCTGGAGGAGGTGCTTAATTAATTAAATATGCAGTGTAGCTACATCACAGCAGGGTGGAGGAGGTGCTTAATTAATTAAATATGCGGGGTAGCTACATCATGATTGGGCATAGATGGTGATTGGCAGAGCTAAGTCACATGGGGGTGGGGCTAGACAGGACACCTCCAGGGTGCCTATATCATGGTGGCGCCCCAAAAATAGGTCACTTTCTTCCTCCATTTGACGCAGTTTCCAGTCACGTGACTCCGGGGTCATGACCTGGGTGACGTCATTGGGGTCATGACCTGGGTGACGTCATTGGGGTCATGACCCTGATGACGCAGTTTCTGGTGATGTCACTGAATGTGACGTCACTAGCCATGCCCCTTCATTAATTATGCATGGAGGCTATTTACTACTGAAATATCTCTAATTCTTGATGGTTAGATGTCACAATTCAAGATGAATAAGGATCAGATTTACAAATGGTCACCTTTGCAACCTGCAAAAGCCTTGTTCCCAGTCAGACACTATAACGAACTCTGAGAATGCAAAGTGACCATGTGTCACTTGCTGGTGGTCCGGAGAGCCAGTTTGGTGTAGTGGTTAAGTGTGCGGACTCTTATCTGGGAGAACCAGGTTTGATTCCCCACTCCTCCACTTGCACCTGCTGGAATGGCCTTGGGTCAGCCATAGCTCTGGCAGAGGTTGTCCTTGAAAGGGCAGCTGCTGTGAGAGCCCTCTCTAGCCCCACCCACCTCACAGGGTGTCTGTTGTGGGGGAGGAAGGTAAAGGAGATTGTGAGCCGCTCTGAGACTCTTCGGAGTGGAGGGCGGGATATAAATCCAATATCATCATCATCTTCTTCTTCTTCTTCTTCTTCTTCTTCTTCTTCTTCTTCTTCTTCTTCTTCTTCTTCTTCTTCTTCTTCTTCTTCTTTTCTGTCATGTCCAAAGCTGTTCAATCACTGTTTTAAATGCCAATCCCATCATTCTTCTTTATCCACCTTTCTGCCTATGTTACACAAGAACTGAAGATACTCTTTGTGAGATGTGGGATGCTGCTGTGCACCTCAGCAAAGCAAGGAAATTTTCTGGTGCATACACTGCATACAATTCATGCCACATTGGTTCTGATCTGCAATTTGCTTCTGTGCTTTCTGGAGCAAATCTGGGGTGCATACAATAAAAATACCATTCGACAGATATGCCTGATTATGACATAAGAGGACTCATTTACAGTTTTCAAACTTGTGCCATTCTGTATTTATTAGGGGGGGACCCCTTTTTTGTTCCAGTATTGATTTGTAAACAGTTATAAGTTGTATCATGAGCCTGAATGTATAAAATATACTTGACCTCAGAAGAAGGCCTTTTGGGGCTGAAACATGTAGTGTTGCATTGTTTCCCACTTGTGCTTTATGTATTTCAGTGAGTAATGAGGGTAATGTTGGGCCCCTAAGTATTTTAAATTATTTAATAATAAATGCATGTATTTTGATAATATTTAAATTATATATATTGATTTTAACAATAGGCCTTCAACTTGTTTTGTTGTTAACCTCTTCGGTTCTTGATGCCAGCAACAGTAACTTTTGTTATGCTTAGGGTTGCCAAGCTTCTGCTGGGGGTGGGGTTTTCCCCAGTTTGGGGGCCCCAACCTGCCAGCATGGTGTGTTGTCATTGTGTGACATGCTCTGTCATTGTGTGACATGCCCAGCATGATGACATGACTTGAGAGTTGTGATCACTGGGCATATTGTGTGGAGGGCACTCTAGGATTTGGGGTAAAAACTCTATGGTAAAATAGAGTTTTTAATCTGAATTCTAGAGTGTCCATGGTACAATGTGCCTAGCGCGATGATATCACTTCCAGGTGACATCATCATACCACGCATGCAAAGCACACACAAGAGAACTCCCCCACCGCAACCAAGGTAGGATTTGGCAACCCTCGTTATGCTATTGCTGAATTTATGGTCAGCTCAGGACTCAGCCCTAATAATAATGTAACTATATTTGGAAAACTACAATAGAAGATGATCCCTAAAAATACGGTATTCTAGTCTCTGCTAAAATATATGAAATAAAGGAGCACATTTGTAGGAAATTTATTTCCAAAAGTAAACACTTGAAAATAACTGTATGATATCAGTTTTCTTTTAATTTTTAACTGAGATTTTGCCTACTTTATATACTACAGGTGATGGACTATCTGAAAGAGCTGTAGAAATAATACTTTCAGTTACTTTGTGCATACTCTCTGTGATTCTTCTTGTGGCAGCAATCTATGCTTTTGCACGGTAAGTACTTTGCTGGTTGTTCACTTGAATTATTTTAGATTTAAATAGTGGAATCAACTGGACTTGCAGTATTCTTCAGCATCAAACATGTATGTGTGTGTTTATATTAATTTGTAGCTGAGTTAGTTTTTCAAGTTGATATGAAAGATCTATTACTACAGCTCTAAATGTTTTAAAGGCTAAATGCAGCTGCAGCTGGTATCCGGAGCATAAATTTGGAAATTATTATTCATTGCTAATCTTAAAGTGGCCCAAATAAAGCTTTGAAAGCTTTATTGAGATGTCCATCTAATATGTGGGCCTCTATGTAGAAGTAAGAGAAAGGTCTTTAACTTAAGGGCCTTATTTTTAGTCTTAATTATTACATTTGGATCATTAAGATGGAATGGCTATAACTCCTTAAATGCAGCACAGTAGGGCAGGTATCTCACATAAGTGCTCTTGCTGGGAAAGAGTCAAATTCTTAATTTTATATGTGCTTGAGTATTTGCCTTTTAATAGCCATTCTGCCACTGAATCACAAAACTTAAAATATTGATAACTAAAATGGCCAAGCAGTATTAAGATCTCACAGATTTTTCCAGTTATTTTAATTTTTTAAAAAAATCTTTCATGTCTAAAGTATTTAAAGAGTTGTTGGATTTAAGGAGGAGTTGTTGGATTTAAGGAGCTATATACCAAAAACTATAGAACTTTTCGATTCTAGTCTGTTGCTGTGGAAGTCCTAAAAGAAAGGTATCAGAATCCCAGTATGAATGCTGAAGTTATATTTTTGGGTCTAGGGAAACTGAGGGTCTTCCTAATTGCCTGTTTAAATACCATCTATGTTTCTTGAATCTAAAGGAGCACATGGCAAGTGAAACACTTCAGTTTATGCAGTGGGGCAAGGGTTCTGCAGTTTCCATGACCCCGACCTGCACTATCCCATGAAGTTTCATGCATTTTCTGACAGTTTCCCACCCCTTAGGATCAGCTTTAAGGGAATGAAAGGAACTCTGACAGAAAGAGGGAAATGGGGAATATCCATTATATAAACTCCATTCCTAGTTTTTTTAAAAACCATCAACCCAGTGTTGCTAACCAGAAATAAATTCTGGGCCACTAAGTAGAAGATAGAAAACATATTGATAGCTGTCAATAAGGCTGTTAACAGTTAAATAGCTATTTTTGTAAAAGTAAGGACAAAATACTCTATGGAGTTTCTTTGGTATGAGAGCAGGGAGTATTGCTATCTTCTCTACTTTTAAAAAAATCTAATTTTTCATTATACTACAAAATTGTATTCAAAGTCTGATTTCCTATATTGTCACACCATATAGTTGACATAGTAAAAAACTGTCAACATTATTTTGCATTAACAACTGTAGCAAATATACCAAGAAATAAATATGTTAAATATATCTCAGTACAAGTTAATAACAGTGACCAGCACCACATTTCTTCTTATTACTGTTTTCATACCACTAACTCTATGAAATATTGAGTATAATTTTTGCTGAAGATTGTCCAGTGAAGTCAGAAGTCACTGACTCCAGTGAAGTCAGAAGTTATATTTGATGCTGAACATCAACTTTTCCTGTGGTTTTTGGCTTAGAATTCGACAAAAGCAAAAAGAAGGAGGCACGTACTCTCCACGTGATGCCGAAATTATTGACACTAAATTTAAACTTGATCAGTTGATCACAGTGGCAGACCTGGAAATGAAGGATGAGAGATTTACACGGTAAGTGTATTCCTTAAGGAAAACAATAGTTCTGGGGTTCTGCAGCCATGACCCCATTGTGACCTTTTACTTGTTTAGAAGTGTTTGTGGAGTTCTTATTTATACAGGTCACAAAGATCCACTTTCAAAGGATGACCTCTATCCTCCAACTACTTCTCTCAGGAATTCAGAAAATCATTTGCTCTTCCTGTGTTCTAGAATGAACCATAAATGTAAATCACTATATAATTCTACCTCGGTGATATCTGACCACCTTTCACATTTCTATCAGCACTAGTGCCAATATAATATAGTTGAGAGTGTGTTGAAACCAGAACTGTGAGACCTGGATTCAAGGGCCTAACTACAGATTATATTTTCCGTGTACCCTCCCCAGGTTTGCATGATCAGACCTAAATCATAAACTCCATCTTAATTCCCAGTCATGCTGAGTTTGATTTGGATTAGAAACACACTACACAGGGAGTTGGGCTTAAGCCTCCTCTGTGTGTTGTTTTCCTGACCTGAAATGGTAGACACATGAACCTACTTCATACTGAGTTAGTTCCTTGGCTATTCAAATCAATATTTTCTCCTAAGACTGATAAAGGTTCAAGGCAGAGGTTTTTCACATCATCTAATACTTGATCCTTTTATCTGGAGATGCCAGGGGTTAAACCTGGACCATCTTCATGCTAAATAGATGCTCAATCACTGACCCAAGGGCTATCTCCTATATGTATCTCTTCGGTACATGTCATTTCCTCAGTGGGGCATACAGCAACACACTAGGGCCATTTCATGTTGCGAAAATGGTACAGGAAGGAAGTCTTAATCCTCCTCTCCCCATCCACAGCAGTAATAATCCAAATTGGCCTGTATATGCTTGTGCATTAAGTTTGTCTTTATTCTCTGTGCTTCCACATAGAGAGATATTAAAACTATTCTATTTGTTGGTATAGAACACAGGGGTGGTGCTGTCGGTTTGCACCTGCATGATTTCATCTCAAAAAGGGTCTGTAAAAGAAGCAAGAGCAAGGCAAATTGTCCTAAGTTCCAAAATGTTATATAAGGAAGCCTCTAAAAAGGACCAAATACCCTCAGGGCCAGCCCTTGCCTATCTGGTGACCTAGGCAAGCTTAACTTCTGGTGCTCCCCCCCCCCATTACCAATTTCTGAAAAAAAGATGAATTATCACCATGACTTCTAGGTGCACACACACACAAACAAAAAATTCAAATTAACCAACATGAAATTGCTTTTTAAAAAAACAATTGTGAGAAAAAATAATTCATTGTGAGAAAAAAACAATCCTTCATTTTTTTTCTAAACATAATACAGAGATAATATAATATAGAGATAGATATATTAGAATCCAGCTCTTCTACAGCTGACCAACATACGTAAGAGGCAGGTTTCCTAAGAACACAAGAGAAGCAGTGTTGGATCAGGTCAGTGCCTTGTCCAGTCCAACACTCTGTATCACATATTGGCAAAAAAGGTGCCATCAGGAGGGTCACCAGTGGGGCCAGGACAGTAGAAGTACTCCCACTGTTGCACCCCCCGCAAGCACCACAACATATGTTGCAATTGGAACATACAGAAACACTCAGATACTGAATCCAAAAGCTATCACACAGCTATAAATGCTGCAAGACTGAAGACTAGAGTTGTTTTATTTTTCTACTGAAACACACACAATGCCTTAGGAAGAACAGAAATGCAAAGTATATGGTTCTATGATTTGCTCCTGGATTTGAATCTAGTTCTTCTACAGCTGACCAACACACATAAGAGGCAGATGAAGTGTGCTTTTAGCACACTAAACCTTACATTTTGAATAAAACTTTGCTGGTCTTAAAGGTGCCACTGGACTCCAATTTTATTCACACTGGTCTTGTCACCTGTTCTACCAGTCAAGATTGCTTGCTGGGAATGCTCTGGAATCAGGGTCAGCTACCTCTGACTCCAGATTTAGTACAGAGTCAAATAAGACTCATGTTCAAACAGACTAAAATCCCTATGGTACCCGAAGGAGATATCAATTTATAACACTTAAAAAGAGAGAACATTCACAAGCAGGCTACAAACCATCCAAAAAGTTGTTCAGCTCCTCCCTCTCCAAAGCAAAAGGAAGAAACATAGAGAAATGACTGTGACAAAGGAGAAATAACCATGTTCTATTCAAATGAAGTCACCCTAGTTATTAAGAACCATTTAAAGCAGAGTGACACAAAGGTCTGTGGAAAGCTCTGATGATGGAAGACAATAACAATACTAATAATATAAAAAAATAATAATATAGAATAAACTTCTGAGGATAGCTCTAGGAATTAAATCACACACACACAGAGCAGCCAAAATAAACATAGCACACACACAGGAAAGCTATTGAATGCAACCAAGTTCTACAGACCAACACAGGGAAACCAGAGGTTCTAGCTTACTCTTGTCTCTCTATTGTACTGTGCAACAACTTCTAACTAAAAGGAATGCAAAAACAAACACAGGGACTGAGCTAGTTTCTTACTCACAGCACTGGGAGCAGCCATTGTTCCCCTTCTCCATTAAGACTGGAGATTAAACAAAGTAGGAGCCAACACGCATCCCTTCTTCACTCCTTTACAGATTGCAATTCTTTTTGTAAGTGAGCCTGAAGTTTCCACTCTGATTTGAGCACTAATATCAGTATGCAACTCGCGTAACAAAAGTAACAACCTTTTGTCAATATTCAAATCTGATAGCTTTTGCCATAAACGGTTCCTATCAATAGAATCAAATGCAGCAGCCAGGTCCACAAATGTTACATATAGAGATTTTGTGGGACCTTTTAGGTGGCATGCACCAAATGATGAAAGGTATGGCAATGGTCAACAGTGCAAAAACCTTTCCTAAAACCTGCTTGGTGTGGGTGAATAATATGGCTCTCAATGACCCAATCCTCAAGCTTAAACAGTAAATATTTACTGTATATTTTTGCTGCTATGTCAAGCAAACTGATTGCCTATAATTCTGAGGATCTGATTTAACCCCTTTCTTATGAATAGGGACGATGATACTGAGCTTCCAGCAGGAAGGGATTATGCCTGTATCATTGATTTGTGAAAAAACTGTGACTAGCACAGGCCACCACCATGAGGGAACGGCTTTATAGAAGTCTGAGGGGATCAAGTCTTCCCCAGGAGATTTTCTAGAGGCCAAAGAACTAATTAGACCATCAATCTCTTTCTCCGAGACTGGGGCCCACACGGGTAGATCTGTTATATCAAAATTAAAATTTTGCACTTGTGGAATATCTACAGGGGAAGAAGCTACAGATAATACCTGAATATAATGCTGAACCCAAGCTTTGGGGGGGATGTGTGCATCAAGCTGTTGAGGGTGGCTATTAAAACAATTAGAGACAATATCCCAAAATCAAGTTTCATTTTTCCTTGAAACAGCTAATTCAAGCTCATTCCATAAAGAATTGGCATACCCCCTTTTCTTCTGTTTGATTAAATTTTTATAGTAAGACCTAATTTTCAGAATATGTGACATCAGCAAATCATAATTATTACGTCTTGCTAGTCTCATTAACGATGTAATCTCTTTTTTGGTCGCCTTACATTCCAAATCATACCAGTCATTGCTAGTATACACTGTAAAATTAATTGGCCTACCATTAATAAAAAAGGGTTTAAAATAGCCATTTATAGCATCAAGGGTTTTGATGGCATTATTGCCAGACTGGGAAAGAGCAAGTTTCAGAGTCTCCAACTCAGGATTAGCAAGGGTTTGGGATTGTTTGGAATGTAGTTGCTCTGACCACCTGAGTCCCCTGAACCCTTGGATTAAATCTTCTGCAAATTCTGGGACTGGTTTCAGGAGAATATTAGAATTGAGATTAAATGTAAGTCTCAATGGACAGTGGTCGCTTAAAGGGCTATCAGCGACCTCAAACCTACCCACTAACTTCAATAAGGTGGATGATATGACAAAATAATCAATAGTACTAGCCCGTAAAGTTGATAAGTAAGTGAAAGAGCCACTAGTTACATCTAAATAGGTACCATTTAACACATATAAATTAGTCCATGAAAGCAATTCCAAAAATTTGAGTCCCGATTTGTTAATGACTTTATTCCTCAAAGTCCAGTCCAAAAGAGAAGCATGGACTGCGATTTGAGAATTCATGCTGGCTCTTGAATCTAAAACACCTGAACCAATTCTGGCATTAAAATCACCACCCACTATAAAAAAAAAATTAGGAAACTGTAACGTTAAAGCCTCAATGGTTACACCCAACCAGTCCCAAAAGTTTTCATTAGCTTTAAACTTAGAATTAATTGGGGGAATATACACATTAATACAAATAAGATCACCGAAGTGAAAACCATTAACTAAAAGGGTTTGAAAGTTGCTTGAACAATACTTTTCCAAGACCTGAATCTCCACATCCAAATCTACTGAAACAAAAATAGCCAGACCTCCAGAGCTCCAACCCCTTAGATGCAATTTGACAGCAGGAACTGAAAAGGCCCTGTATCCCTTAATAAAAAGCTGTTCGTGGTCCTGACTCCAGGTCTCCTGGAGGAAAAGAATATGGTGTCCTTGTAGAAGAGCCAGGAAGTCAGGGTCATGAAGCTTATTTCACCACCCCCAAGATTCCAAGACAGAATTTTTAATTGTCAGCCCTCATGCGATACCTTATTCAGGTCAACCTCAGAATCAGAAACTATACAACCATTTTTATAAGATGCCCCAGTTACAGTTTGGACGTCACCATCAGTCAATACAGTGTTGCAAGTCGGATAAGAATCAATGACCTTCGGTATAGGTTTAGATTCGAGGAATCTGTTGGTCTGATTTATTCAAGCCTTATGTTTTACTGGAACTGACGCAGAGGATGGCAGTAGCTTGGGCTTTGATAGGCAAACAGAAGAATCATTGTTCTGACAGGAAGCAGCCGGTACGATTGCTGAAGAGTCTCTTTTAATACTCAAGAGCCTAAGTCTTAGACTTTCCAACCTGGTAGTAATCCCTGTTTGTTCTGTAGCTGGGAGTCCCAAGAATGAATTTAAAAGATCTTCCTCTATTGTGTTATCAGGGGAAAAATGGTCGGGATGTTCTGCCTCCAGAATGGGGGGGTAGGTAAAACAGACCAGTGAATCAAATCTTTCTGAGAAATATCAAGGGGTCGTCGATCAGCAGGCCCATCACTATGTTTCAGCTTAAGGGGGTCTGGGAAGTTCACAAGCATAGGAGATACAACTAGGTTGTCAAACACTCGAACTGGAAAAACCCCTTTTAGGGCCAAAAAAGTATTTTGATGCAGCAGCATTGTAGGAATCTTGGAGCTATCAAAAGTAAGAAGAATTTGTTGAGCCTGATTTGGGTTATGTAGAGGCTCTAGTGAAATTAAATCAATTGAAGAGAAACTCAAACCCAAAAGGGCTTTTAGATGGTGCTTAACCTGATGTTTAAATTTCCAGGACAGCATCTGGCCTCTGAATCTGCAAACTGTAATACATACTTTACGTGGCTGTAATTGTAGCTGATACTGTAGTGACCCATTCGCTATCTGCTGCTTATTCAGCCTCTCAGTCCCACCCTTATGTAAAGTCAAATTTTCTTTATGAGCAATTTGTCCAAATGAGCAGGGAGAAGTACACAGATGATTTGGCAACGCCTGCAATAGTTGCTCAATTTTGGTGTCAATACAATTTAATCTCTCAAAGATGAATTCCACAGTTTTAGCAATCAGGCTGGGATAATTGTTTAAAATGGAGTCCTCAGCCTCCATATCAGCTGTTCTGAGATTATCTTTATTGACTTCATTATTATTTTCAAAGCAAGTAGATAAATCTCTCCACTCATCAGCTTGACTTTCAAATACATCGTCTGCCAAAGGAGCGAATCAGTTTGAGGTAAAAAAGACGTCCAATTTTGTCTGTTTACGGACCACGGGAGGAGTTGAGTCGTCCGAGTCACGTGTCCTCTTAATCTGTCCCCTTCCCATTGCTGAAAGGAGCAGACTGATTCTTCTTTGATTAAATTAGAAGGTATACAACAGTAGCCAAATTAACACAATTCCCAAACAACATTTCCATTCATGCTATACTCCTCCAAGACGAGTCAAAGCACTGTAGTATTTTCAAAAATAATCCAGGCAAAGATAATTCAAACAGGCTCCTACAGCTATTATAAAAATATTACAAAATGAGACTGGGAGAGCCACAAGACAATGCTGCTGCCACTCCAAATCTACTCACAGTGTCAGATTTTATTTATACATAAGTTGATTTGCACCATTTCATTGCATTTTAAAGCACAGGCTGTATTGAGCTTGCAAAGCAAGCTTCCTAACAGACAAACCCACCCTGGCTCAGAGCAAGGTCGGGATCCCTCTGGACCTTATTCATCATGGCCCACACACCAGTGTATAGAAGGGATAGGGGCACATTCCAGCCCATGACTGCAAAGCCTTAAGGCTCATCATATGCTCCCCCAACCTTGAAGAGGCCCCCAACTGAGTGATCTGGACTGCAACGACTCTAGGTACCCTGTTTGAGTATCCCCCCTATCACTGATATCTCAGGGTGCTTGTCATCTCAAAAAAAACAACAACCCTCAACCCATGCTTTTCCTGCTTTCCCTGTAAGAGCCTAACCAGTTTTACCAAGTGTATTTATGCCTAACCCCTTCAGACCATGCAGAGCAGGCAAAAAGGCCCCCTTGTGGCCAGTTTGAGTGAGGCCCCAAAAATGTATGGTTAGCCTTGCAACCAGTGACTAGCTAATCTCACATGGTCTTAAGAAAGAGGGTGGGTAGGTGGAAAGCTCGTGCTGGGCTTGGAATGCTTGGGAATGGCAGCCATTGCTGGACCTGGCTGGCAAGCTAACCCCTAATTGGTCCCACACTGTAGCTTGATAGGCTCCCCTCACCCTTCTGATTCCATCTGAAGAGGTGGGGGACAGGCAAAAAACAGTGCCTGTTTCAGGGGCTAGCACCAGTCATGTGTCTGAATGTAAGCTAAAACTGAGTTGATTATGTTTATTTCAGTGGGACTAAATCATCTATATTAGCTCTTTTAATCTGACAGCATGATTTACTCAGATGTAAAGAAGATTATTTTTCTGCTTGTATTCAAAAAGTACTAACAGATGCTAGTAAACCTTCCACCAGAAAATTACATGTCTGTAGGTGGCAAAAATAGTTCAAATAATGCAAAATAATATTCAGCCTACAACTTATATTGTGAAAGATTCTGAATATCTGTTACACTTAAATGTTGGCTTGTCACCTTTATTAAGATCCACTTATTAGCAATTTCTACTTTCCCTGAGCCAAATCCAAGTGGGCAACCATGTTGGTCTGAAGCAGTAGAACAAAATAAGAGTCAAGTTGCAACTTTGTTGGTCTTAAAGGTGAAACTTGACTCCTGCTTCCCTGAGCCAGCTAAACAAAATGCTCTTCTTTGGTCTAAATGCTTTCTAAAAGGTTTAATGACTACCCAGTCCTTAGTGTTATCCATATTGATGAATAGCCCACTGAACCCTTAGCTGTATGCTCTTTATAGTTTCTCACTACAAAGATGGCATATTTGTCAGTTATCTCAGCTTGCCAGGTGAGTTAATTGTGAGTGCTAAGACATTATTAAATAAATAAATTACCCTATTTCCTTAAAATGCATAAGGACAAGGAAGTTTTGAGGCCTAGTTTAAGTTGTTGCAAAAAGTAGTGTCTCGGTTTCATATGAACCAGAATGTAGTGTTGCCTGTTTTTCCCCCAGCACCTAAAGATAACAGAGTCCTACTCTCTTTGTATGTTAGAAAAACTTTACTATTTTATTTATGAAGGCCCAAAGAGTTCAGAAGGGAATCTCATCAAGCATCCACACAATCTCTATTGTGTTAGATCAAATAAGAACATTTTATCAAACAGCAGAAGTTTAGTGTCCATTGCAGCTGTGTTACTCACTCCACCAGAGCTCAGCAATGTTCAGCTGCATTCCTGAAGGAAGCTCCTGTTGAAGAAGTGTGTAAAACTGCAACATGAGATACAGCATCCATATTTATCACACATTGATGCTTAAATACCAGTGCTAGACAAGATGCTGCAGTGGGGAAAGCAGTGCTACAAAGTTCATTTGAATTAGAGTCTTATACTCATCTCTTGTCTTGTAAGCAGCTTCTTAGCATGACACACATCTCAATGAACAAGGGTTGTACTTCCCTGTAACAGATGTTCATCTTGAGCTTATCTGAACAGTCATACTACAATTAATGAATACCCATGGTGGCTCACAGGAATTGAGATAAAAAGTTCAAATATATTCCACAGGTTAGGAAAGATACAAATAGGTAAATATATATTAAAAAGGTCCTGTATAGTTAATGAAAAAAGTAAAGGAAACAGTAGAAGGTTAAGAAGGATTTCTTTAAGTGGTGGGAAGCTAGTCTGCATTAAGTAAATAAAAAGGAGCACAGGCAGTGGCAAATAAAATGTAAGTCAGTGATCAGACAGGATTATGAGGAGCATATTGCAAAAAAACATTTTTAAAAACAATAAAAATTTCTTCAAATACATTAGTGGCAGAAAACTTGCTAGAGAGGCAGTCAGGCCCTTAGGTGACCAAAGAGTAAAAAGATTACTAAAGCACAACAGGGAAAGGATTACTAAAGCACGACAGAGAAGCTGAATGCATTTTTTGTCTCTCTCTTCACTGTCAAAGATGGGAGGTCCTTGTCCACTTCAGAACCACTGATTTCAGAAGGGATGTTGGAAGACCTGAGTCAGACTGAGGTGACAAGAGAGGAGGTCCTATGATAGATGGACAAATTAAAAACTGTCCACCATACATCCAAGAATTCTGAAATAACTCAACTGTAAATTTGGATTCTGTAAGGGAGGATCTTATATTACTACCTTTTAGAGTTCTTTGTGGAGGGAACAAACATGTGTACAAGGATGACCCAATAGATGCTGTTTACCTAGACTTTCAGAAAGCTTTTGATAAAGTTCCTTATCAAAGGCTCCTAAGTAAACTCAGTAGTCATGGATAAGGGGACAAGTCCTTTTGTCGATTAAAAACTGGTTAATGAACAGGAAACAGAGAGTGAGTATAAATGGGCAGTTTTCACAGAGGAGAGTGGTAAGCAGGGGTACTACAGGGCACAGTAACAGGTCAAGTGTTCCCTTTAAGCTGAGTTAATATGAGCTAGCTCAGTTTTTTAGCCTCTGCCTCACACATTTTTGTCTTAGTTCAGCCTGCCCAGGAAGGATGACCCAGAGCAAACTAATTTGTGCAGTAGCTCACAACTTTTAATGCCAGTAGCTCACAAAGCAGAATTTTTGCTCACAAGACTTCACAGCTTACAGGTCCATTGACCAGGTCCTGTGCTTTTTAACTAGTTCATTAAGGATTTGGAATTGGGAGTAAGCAGTGAAGTGGATAAGGAGGATTGTAAGATTCTCCAGAGGAATCTGTCAAGGCTGGGCGAGTAGGCATCAGTGTGGCAAATGAGGTTCAATGGGGGCCAGTGCAAAATAATGCACATGGGAGCCAAAAATCCTAACTTATGTGTTGATGGGGTCTGAACTGACAGAAACTGAGCAGGAGAGAGATCTTGGAGTCATGATAGATAACTCACTGAAAATATCAAAATGTGACAGCAATAAAAAAAAAGAGGCAAATTCTGGGGATTATTAGGAAGGGAATTGAAAACAAATCAGCCAGTATCATAATGCCCCTGTATAAATCAATGGTGCAGCCTCATTTGGAATACTGTGTACAGTTATGGTCACTGCATCTCAAAAAAGATATTATAGCATTGGAAAAAAGTCAGAAAAGAGCAACTAAAATGATTCCTATGAAGAAAGATTAAAGATATTAGGGCTCTTTAACTTGTAGTAATACAAGATGACTGATGGGTGACATGATAATGGTTTACAAAATTATATATGGGATAGGGAAGGTAGAGAAAGAACTACTTTTCTCCCTTTCTCACAACACAAGAACTTGTGGGTACTCAATGAAATTAATGAGCAGTAGGTTTAGAACAGATAAAAGATAGTACTTCACTCAAAGAGTAATACATGGAATTCACCACCAGGCTTCAAGCAAAGACAACTTCAAGAGGGGATTAGATAAACATATGGAGCAGAGGTCCATCTGTGGCTATCAGCTGTAAGGTATAAATGGAACATTATGTCTGGGGCAGTGATGTTCTGTATTCTTGGTGCTTGGAGGGGGCAACAGTGAAGGCTTCTGGAATCTGCCCCCACTGGTGGACTTCCTGATGGCATCTGGTTTTGGCTACTGTGTGACACAGAGTGTTGAACTGAATGGGTCATCGACCTGATCCAATATGGCTTCTCTTATGGTCTTACAGAATAGGGTGGGGTGTCAAACATGTGGCCCAGGGGCCAAATCAGGCCCCCGGAGGGCTCATATCAGGCCCCCAAGCAACTCACTCTTATCTGCTACCTTCTTCCTCTCTCTTGATTCCTTCTGCATCTCAACTTGGTTTGCAAGGCTTACTCTATCGCACAGGAGCTACAGAGCAAAACCTCAATTTTCTCCATTGGTTGAGGCTGTTCCCCCTCCTGGTCCCCTGGGGAGAGAGGGAAAGAGCCAGAGCTTCCTTTGCCCAGTTCCCTGGATCCCACAGAAGAAATACAAAGAAAGCACCTTTAAGACCAACAAGTGCTAATATTTTAAGTATGTTTTTATTTTAAGGTTGTTGTTTTTTTAAAAAAAAATAGTTGTGTTTGTGTCCTTTAAAAAGTTTATAACTCTGCTACCTAATCTTAAATAGGTATATATATGGCCCGACACAGCCCAGCTCAGTCTCATTTATATCATATTTGGCCCTCATAACAAATGAGTTTGACACCCCTGGAATAGGGTGTTATCAGTCCCTTTTAATATGATGCCTAGGTCAGAAAAACTGAAAGAGGCTGGAAATAAAAATTGATTCCTTTACCATAAATTTCCGTTCTTAGTGGTATAGTGGGGGGGGGGGCAGTCCAACATCCTTAAATGGTCCAAAGAATTGACCATTTAAATAAATAAATAAATGGACAAAGAAAAGTGGTGTAGAAAAAGATACAGCTCACTGGAATTATTCATAAACTAATACCTATGCAGGGCATCTCTGCAGAAGCCATCCCAAGGTTATCACACCAACAGCCTCAGTTAAGGATATTTCCGCTCCAAAAATGAGGGGAATCCCTATTCCACACAGAATGGAAATTCACAGTAAATGAACAATGTTTCCCTTCTCCAGTGGTAGTGCAAAGACAGTTCAGCTTCTGGAACGTAAAAAAGCTCTGAAACCTAAGGTGGAGTCATGTGCCTCTTGAGCTAGCTTTCCTAGTTAGGACAGCTTTCTGCCAGGGAACCCATACTACATTTGATGTAAGCCAAAATGTCAAGAAGAATCCATTGAAATTAAAGTATCATAACCTGAATGTCAAGAGAAGACCATCCAATATAAAGTCTCTTAGGGGAGGAACCCTGTATGACTGAGGAAGCAATTTCCTAAGGAAGGATGCAGAAATATTCATTAGGGGTACTGAGTCCCTAGAATATATCTATAGTATCCATAATCTATGATCTTGACAGAGAGGATGATTCACATTATATTAGGAAGAACTGCTAAAAGAAGCAAGCAGTGTCTCAGATCTTGCAACACACACACACCCCTCCAGGCTAGACATAAAGTTTTAAGGACCCTTAAAGCCTAAGCAAAGCTACTCCCATTCCTGGAGAGAAATTAAGGAAGAGGAAAAAAAGGTTTTTCTCTATCCTGTGAAATACTGAATAAACTGTAAAACTAAAGGCAAGATTAATCCCTAAAAGCCACCCCATGCTTATGGGACATAGATTCTCCCATGTCAAATTGATATGAAGTTCTAAAACAAAGAGAAAAGTGTTTATTCCATAAAATCCTTGGTAAAATAGAAGACTGAGGAGGAGAGACCCTGTTAGAAACTGGTGAACCAGTAAAAGGCACATAAGATTCTTTCACTTGCTAATCCTCCATAAACTTCAAATCAACTACCACCTAGCATATTAGCATATTAAGAGTATTAGCATCCAGATCTTTGTCACGGTCAGCTTGAAAGGCTGAAGAAACTTCTCCAATAATAGCCTATGTGGATTTAGCAACACATCATGATGTGCACAGTTTCCACTTTATAGTGTTACCTTCATTTCTAGAGGCTGTGTATATCTTAGCAATCACCTTGAGAGAATCCAGTTCTAGAAATTGGCCCCACTTAAGCTCCAAACTGTTGTTAAAAATGAGAGTCATGACAAAATGCTAGCCCCTGCAAAAGAAAACCCTCTCACCTGGCAAAAAACAAATGGAGTCAAGAAGAATATCAAGAATGTCCTGGAATCCAGAGAAGGTCACTAAAGTGCACAAAGGAACACTACTTCTCCCAGATCATCACTCTTGGGATGAGCTATACCTGGTGGGAATATGAAGTTTTCATGGCCACTAGAATACTGGTAGAATGGCACCATGTGTCTATAAGCATGTCCCCCTACAGTGGAGACTCTTCACCTGTTGGAAAACCCAGTGACACCAAAAGAATAGTAGTGACTACTACTAAAACAGTACATATTAATCTCAGGACCCCAGGATGATTTATCTGCACAGTTTAGTACAGGAAAACTCCTATAGATTGTTCCATTGAGGTAAATACCACTACTACACATACTACAGTACTAGCCTATGTCTTGGCAGCGTGCTAACTGTAAGAATTAGAGTTTCCTTTTCTTCCCATTGCTCCTGGAAGGTAAAAAGCCCCTGCTGAAAACACACAGATATCCAGACTCCTGGCAATCGTCCTGGGTTATATCTTTGACATTCCCAGAATTGCCACTCTCTAAGAGTGCCCCCCTCATGGATTCCTGAGAACCAATGGAATTAACAATCTCATGGAATCTCACATGGGAGAAACACTACAAGATTACCTTTTCGAAGACAGCTCCTGGGAGTTTCGAGTTGAGTAAGAGAGGAGATGGATGCAGACAGAAGACACAATTTGGAGGCATGTCTTCTGTAGGAGTCTGGTGGGGAATCCTGTCCTCATAAACTATTCTGGCAAGATTCTATGATTCCATCAGTTGTCCTAAACACATACTTTTTCCTGCTACAGCTGTCATACTACCACCTGCAAAACCTCACTGAACTATGGCTGTTCCACTAGAAACAGAAATTCTGTGTGAGAAGGAGCTGGTATAAACTCCACAAGGAGGAATTTGCTAGGGACTAGTGAATTCTGATGTCTTGGTAACCAAGACAAGGTATATTCAATATCCTGCAGATTTTATTGAAAGTGAGTCCATTTATCTGGACCTACAAGGAAAAAATACTGGGACCCTCTGGTTGTTGCTGAGATGCTATGAGCAGGGATTAGTGATTCCATAAAGCAGGCCCATGGATTACCTTCACAAAGCATATGTGTCTATCGATCATAGCCAAGTGGAAAATTGAGCTGGCAACCTCGTGGATCACACCTTATTCTCTGTCACCATGATACACCAGATGTGTTGGATCCTGTGATCCTTGTCACTTCTGAAACATAGGTTTTGACAATTCATTCTGTAATCTCCTGCAAGAAGTCTCCACACAAGATCAAAGACAAAAAAAACCCCTGGTATGAAGATTAGCTTCTTTTGCAAATAATGGAGGACCACTGTTTCCTTCTGCTGTAAATTAAACATGGTCAAGCAAAGGAAACCTCCAGTAAATAGTACATTACAGTCTTCACTAATACTTTATCATGTAATAGTATATAATAATATCAAACAGACACCGCTCATACAATATCAAAATACACAGTAAAATCCTTACATCTACTGCTCTTTCTGTTTAAGGCTGAGTAAAGAGTCGGACTCAACTGTGTGACTGAACAACAACAGCATTACTCTCTCAATGGCATTTGGAAGGCTTCTGTCTCTACATTTCCAAGAGCCCTTAGCAATACTGGAGGACTATGTTTAACTTGAAGCAGATCATAGTATTCTCTGTAGGATTCTACCATGAAAGAAAGAATCCCTCCTAAGACACTTAATGGGTTTTTCAATGCAAGAAAAAAATTGTGAAGCTAGAACCACCTACTGACTTTCAAGCTGTAAGTTCATAAGGAACCAAGGTTTTAAAGAATGGTGCCCTAACTCAAAGCAGCGGACTGTAGGGGAGCAGTCTTCTGAAACATGGGGAACACTGTGGAAACACTGAATCTCTGGGGAGCCATCTGAACTAACCAAACTCACTAATTAGCAGCAGATGAGTACGCTCAGAGCACAGAGAAGGCAGGGAAAGCCAAAGATCTTCAAGGGGGGAAACCCTGCATTGAGTCTATGGGTGGAGCCCTATCCAGTTATATCCTAGCTTTATTTAACTATGATCTTCCCTCTGGACATTCATTTCCCTCTGATTAGAAGGACTCTAAGTACTTGTCATTATCTCCTCTGTCTATGCCAGTGACTGACTCTGTCCTCAGGAGAAGAGACTGAGGAGGACTAGGGAGGACCCAACATGGCAGAGGTGCCTGCTACCAGTGTTCCAACAGAACCAGAGGCCCCCCTTGCCAAAGCCTACAAAGGCAACCTGGTCACTGACTCCTGGAATAACCACCAGGCCTCCACTGGGCAGGTTGTGAACTGGGGTCCATAGCCTCCTAGGGCATTCCCTTATTCTTCAGGAACAGCGGCAACACAAGGCCTGGGCCAAAGTGGCCCAGAGGAGGTATTGTGCTTGACTGGCTGCATGCAATCCCATCCCAGAGCCAGGTGGTGAGAACAATAATTCTTCACAGTTCCTAGCCAAAGGACAGTGCAACCACAGGAGCTCAACACCTGCCAGCATGGCAGATGAGCCAGATCAATTTCCAGCCTATTAAGTCTGAGATCTGGGAAGGCTGCCTTGGTGGATCAAATGATCTAGTAGGTACAAGCCTGTGTTCCAGCTTCTTGCTGACAGCTGCTGTTGACACTGCCAAGCCTCACTACCTAGACCTGAGGGCACTGCTCCTGAGGAGACCTGACTGGGCTGGCCTCCAGAACACAGAACAGTACTAAATCTAGTAAAGAATTATGGAACCTAGAACAGCTGAATAGTCTGAGAGGGGGGACTGAGAGAAAAGGTTTTGATTAGGTTTCCCAACTTTCCACTAAGTGCTGGGGTTCTCCTGATTTCAGGGCCTCCAACCCACCAGCACAGGATTGGCCAGTGTGGGGAGCCCTGCCTCTGAAGAGCTTGTCAGTGCCTGACATACTGGGTGTGATGACATCACCCAGAAGTGATGTAATCATGCTGGGCACATCACACAGGGACACTCTAGCATTTTGGTTAAAAACTCTATTATGCCATAGAGTTTTTTTACCAAAATACTAGAGTGTCCCCTCCACTGGTAGCCAGGCAACCCTAGTTTTGATGCCTAGGAGAAAGTATGTAATCTAACATCTTTACTTAGACTGATCTGGATGAATGATTCTGTGTTTCTAGCACAGCCATTTTACCGCCCTGAGGTGGGGCAGTTTCTGGGGCTCAGGGCTTCTGATAATCGGACCCACTGCTGCTTTCTCCCCATCCATACATCTCCTCTGGTGCTTGTGCTCACATCCTTCCAATGCCTAATTCTGAATGCTTGTCACCCACACTCCTGGTTGCATATGTTGCCTAGAGCTGCTGGGGAAGGCCATGCATGTGATGCAAACAGCAGCAGTGCTCCTGGTGACCATGACAGAGGCACTCCTAGCTGTAACCACCACCCCATACCATCAAGGTGTGCAGGTAGAGGAAGAGTTCACAAGTAGGTGGGGAAAGAGTCTTTCTGAAAGATGCACTAGCAGGTTGAGGCACACAGTGGATTGGCAAGAAGGGGCCCTAGTAGTGGGCAAAGAGAGACCTATGACACTTTCTGCCCAGGGCCTTCTAAAGCCTTCACCCAGACCTGCTTCCACTCTGCCCTGCTATACATCTGCATCTTTACAGAAACCACATCATTACTATCAACAAGAGGATTGGTATGGATCTTCCCCCACCCCCAAACAGATAGATAGGTGGAACCCAGCTCATCTATAATCAGGGCTTGGAAGAGATGTGAAACAGGTGAAAAGCTGGTCCCTGAAACCCCAGACTTGCTAGGCAAGACTATTTATGATAATAGTCTCATCAGGAGGCCAACTTAATGGTTGCCTATCCCAACTACCCTGTCCTTTTCAAGTTGCATGAGCACAACTGCTGCCTGACAGGTTGTGCAAAAAGCCTTCCTTCGACAGGAAGGCATAGCAGGGGAGAGGTCCTTTTCAGGGCCATTTTGGCTGCCTTGTCCCACCCCTGCATGCCTCTGTAGAACCATTACCAATAAATCTTCTTGTCCTACCCATCCAGCCAATAAAATGAAAGGGAGTTTACGTTTGTGAGACCATCATCTGTGGCACTGTTTCTTCTAAAAGCACCACCCAAATTCTTTACTAGAATGGGGAGAGAAATGTGCTGCCATGAGATCTTTGTTCACGGGCTTCTCACTATATGCTGCTGGTTGGATCAGGGAAGGGTGTACACCTCAGCAAGGCCTTAATCCATGGGTGTTTTGTTGCTGCAGTCTCCCATGAGGGTTGCCAGGCCCCTCAGGAAATATCTGGGGATATTGGGGGTGGAGCCAGGAGCAAAGATGTGACACACATGACTGAACTCTTAAGGGAGTATCGGCCATCACATTTAAAGTGACTGCATTTCTTTTAAATGCTTTCCCTTCATTGGAAATAATAGAGGATGAGGCACCTTCTTTGGAGGTTCATAGAATTTGACTCCCTGGTCCAATTTTTTTGAAACCCCAGGTGGGGCGGTGTTAATGAGAGGCACCAGATGCTATGCTGAAAATTTGGTGCATCTATCTCAGAAACTAGCCTCCCCCAAAAAGCCCCAGATATCCGTGGATCAATTCTCCATTACTCCCTATAGAGACAAGTCTCTATAACGGAGTGCCCAGTGGACATTCAAACCCACCCCCTGCTTTCTGATAACCCTGAAGCAGGGGGAGGGCCACCAAACCAGGGGATTCCCCTGCCCCCAACTGGGGATTGTTGCCAGAATTGCTTGGGCCTACTCTTTTGATGCGGGAATTTGCAAGAGATAGACCATAGGTAGAGCTATTTTTGGAGTGGGTACTCTCATCAATACAAAGGTCCAGTATCAGAAAGAAGACGCGAGATTTAAATAGTTTAAAATATTTACTTAGAAAAATATGTAGTAATACAATCACACATAAGCAGTCAAAATACATGCAATCAAGAGGCTAGGAAAATTAGGGATGAAGAATAAAGACTTTCAGGGATTATTATAGACAGGGGTCATTTTGCAGAAAAAGAGATGCTGGAGCTCATCAGCACAACTCATTTGCATAACTCATTTGCATAACTCAGAAAGGCATTAGCACAACTTGTTTGCATAACTCATTTGCATATGGCACACACTTTGATATGTCGAAGAGGCCCAATTACATAGAGTAACAGGGTAAAGACCGTATATGGGGCCCACAGAATGCACAAAGGGGCATGATTTGGTCTCATGTTTTATAGTATTTGGAATGGTAGTCCCACCTCCTGGAAGTATGATTGAGCTGAGAGCCAGTTTGGTGTAATGGTTAAGTGCATGGACTCTTATCTGAGAGAATCGGGTTTGATTCCCCACTCCTCCACTTGCAGCTGCTGGAATGGCCTTGGGTTAGCCATAGCTCTCGTAGGAGTTGTCCTTGAAAGGGCAGCTTCTGGGAGAGCTCTCTCAGCCCCACCCATCTCGCAGGAGGAAGGAGATAAAAGAGATTGTAAGCTGCTCTGAGACTCTGATTCAGAGAGAAGGGCAGGATATATATCTGCGGTCTTCTTTTTTCTTCTAATGATCATTGATGGGCTTTCCTGGGTACCCTGAATGGATTCCCAGTTTGAGACAAAAGGTGAGAATGGGTTCCTGATGGATGTCAGCAGAGCCAGCCCTGCCCCTAGGCAAACTAGGGAATTGCCTAGAGTGCTGGCCTTCTGGGGGGTGCCGAATTTAGCACCCACCACATGACTCAGTGATGATATCAGCGCAGAGGGGGCACCAGATGTTAGCCTTGCATAGGGTGCCAGACAGTTTAGGGCCACCCCTGTCAGGAAGGGCCATAATGGGTTTAATTTTACCTTGATTCAATGGAGAGGAATCAGGAAGGAAAGGGGGTTTATACAGTGGGTTTGCACATTGGCATAGGATAAAACAATAGGTACCAGGATGGGGTATTGGGGAATGAGAGAGGATTAGGCAGATGTTGCCAGACACCTTTAGAAATTGATATACTCACCTGGTGGAACCCATTCTCTGGAATATTTCGTTGCAGAATGGTGGGGAAAGCAGGAGACTGGAATTACCCTTGAGGGTGTTTTTTGCAACCTTAGGCAAAACCCCTTTCTGGAAAGCCTTAGCAAGCTTTTTGGCCTGAGCAGAGTGTTCTCACTTGACCTGTTTTTGGTTTTTTTTTGGCAGAATCTCTGGTTCAGGTAAAATTATGGAGATCCCATTAGGTATTGGGGTGCTTCCATGAGTCAGGCAGCACCTTTTGGCTACAGGATTGGCAACCATGTCTCCCACCAGAGTATGAAAGGGAATGCACCACCATGAGGCCTTCATCCAAGAGTGGTTTGTAGACGCTGAGCAGTGTTGGGGAACTTGCCTTTGTGAGGCCTTTTTCTGAAAACAGAAAGGTCTAAGGCTCTGCTTTATGGGAAAAGGCTGTGAAAGCATAAAAAATGGGAGATCTTGCTCTAGGCCTCCAGCCTGCTGTTTTATAGCCAGACATACCTTGAGAAGAAATTGAGGAAAATCCCCTCCTGCAATTGGAGGAAGAGTGTTCCCCAGAAGCTGAGACCATTCCACCTTTGCTGCTGGAAAAGGGTATAGCCTTTCAGTACAAGTATTCTTGGAATCTTTTCCAGGCAACATCCATATTCATGGATCCCACATGTGACTGCAGAGATGACCATTAAGAACATCACATACAGCCAGGGCTTTTTTTGTAGTAGGGACTCCTTTGCATATTAGGCTACACCCCCTGATGTAGCCAATCCTCCAGGAGCTCACAGGGCTCTTAGTACAGGGCCTACTATAAGCTCCAAGAGGATTGGCTATATCAGGAGGGTGTGGCCTAATATGGAAAGGAGTTCCTGCTACAAAAAAAGCCCTGCATACAGATAAGTTTTGTCCTGATTTTCTATTAGGACTGCCAGGTGCCCCCTGGCCACTGGTGGAGGATGGGGAAGTAGGGTTGCCAGATCCAGGTTGAGAAATTTTTGAAGATTTGGAGATGGAGCCTGGGGAGGACAGGGACCTCAGTGGGGTATATCTTGTCTCCATTCCATTGCCTCAACCCAGCCTAAGCCATCATTAATACTCATGCAGATTCAGGGGAAAGATACTGATTTCTCCTTCAGTCATTTATGGGGTTTAAATATAGTTTAATATTATATGTTTGAAGAAATCATAAATTGTACTTATTTATGTTCTGTCTTTTTAAAAAAAAATGTATAGCACTTTATGCAGTTTGATATTAAGTGGGTTAAAAAGGTTAAAAGTGATCTACAAGTTATACTCTTCTAAGTTTATTAATCTTTTTAGGATTAAACTGTTAAATAACCTTACTTAAGAAATCTCAGTGCTGCAGACCCTGGCCAGTTGGCAGAAAGAGGAAAAGAAAAAGAACTGGACTGTTGACTTGAGTGTTCATTTTGTATGCGGGTAGTGCACTCAAGCAATATTTGGGCTATATATCTAATGAACCACAAGTAGATGCACTACAAATTGGGTGGCTAGTGAATCTGCAATTTACTGATTGGTTGGTTGATTGATAGCAATAATGTGCACTTTATAAGGTTGACAGGAAAGTCTTACAACTGTTTTACTTAAAGCAAAGTGAGCACTTTAATTAATGCTACATATTATCTCACCTTTGAATACTTAATTATAAATGGGTTTTGTTTCCAGATATTCCTCCTTTTTCTTTAGACGCAAGGAGATATTTGTCATCCAGTAAGTTACTGCATGGCTGAAGAGTCCATGTGTGATTTCTAATGTGCTGTGTTCACTTGTGTGATACTATGCGTTATTGACTTTATCAAACATAAATGTTCATTTTGTAATGCCTAGGTACATTTTTAAATATTTTTTTCTGGGTTTGATTATCATAATTCTAAACCGTTGGTAACATTTGATTTGTATATAATGAAGGGCCCTTCCTATATATTATGATTTATCCAGAATTAGTGGTATAATGTTCTATTCCCATGCAATGAATGCTGAGGGGGAAGCCTTCCTGAAGGGAAAATAATTGTGCTTTAAAAAAAAAAAAGCAGAACAAAGTTGTGCATATCTAGATATGATGAAGCAAATAGTCTTCAAAAGGGACTTCTGAGGGATTTCACCTATGACAGATCGATTTTATTATGGCAGAAGGGAATTTTTGCCAGTGTTCACAACTTTATTTTTCTTTTCAAAGGTCCACAACAGATATGCTACTGTTAAAAGAAGTACTTGTTAAAAGACATGGGGATCACATTTAACAGCTGAGTAACAGCTGCACATTTATAGTGTGAAAAAAAAATCTAAAAAGGCTCTCAAAAGTGGATTCCAGTGACCCTTTTACCTATGATGAAGTTTAAAAGATCCACTTAAAGTTTAAATTTAAACTTTGCAAATCTTATTGTAATGTTTTCTAAACCTGTATTTACCTGCAAATGGTTTGGAATCTCCCTACAACACAATTTCTAGAGAATCTCTGCAAAGGGCTCATTGCAAATTTAATTTAGGTAATTTACGATAGAAAATATGAAAATGGCAGTTTTGATAGTGGACAGTCACCTCATACAATATGGAGTGTACAGATAGGGTCTAGATTCTCCACTCATTATTCTGTTTAACAGTCGAATGTGTCTTGAGGGTTCTCCTCAACTGTCAAATACTGCAACATGCATGAAAGAGTTCTGCCTTCATCCCCTATGCCATTTTCTTGATCTGCAGTGGCCCTAGAGTGCGTTATTAGGTCTGTTCAAGAAACCTATTAGTACAATTGTGGGTTTCCCAGCACCCCAAATAGCACCTTCCCACCAGGATCGTTTCAGGTTAGGAAAAGGATGTGAGAGATAAAGACAAAGCCCCTTCTCAATGTGTACCACAACCTTGATCCAAATTGGACCACTTTTACTAGATCCCCCCCCCCTCAAAAAAAGACATCCACACTTCTGAAATGTTTAGTGCTAATATTAAGATTGCCAGATCAAAATTTAAGTAAAATAATTGTTTTGGCTTGTATGACTGTGTTTTGCCTGTGCCTCAGCCCAGCTGCAGCACAGTTTGCTTCCTGTGTCACTAATAGTTCCATTTGCTCAAGGCTTATTGATAACCATTGATCTTGCTGAAACAGAAGTACTAGTGGCAAAGAAAGTGAGCTGCAATGAAGCCTCAACAAAGCATGTACAGAATGTAGTTATAGAATCCAAGTTTGTGAATGTGTGTGTATGTGTGTGAATGTCTTGAATTAATGTGAACTAATCTAAAACCTAACACTGAGCTACACTGTTGTTGTTAGATAAAGAATATTATGGGGCCTTTTCTTAAGGAATTATAGTTCTGTGCTGTCCTTAAATGGTTACCCTGATGAAGCTCTCAATTAGGTTGTTGAAAATTAGTTCCTTAGTTATTTCTAGCAAGTGCTTGTTGTGCTTATGAACTAAGCCGTTAGTCTACGTATTAATTTCTGTGGTTTCCACTGAACAAGTCTCAATTCCCAGTAGATTTCAACTGACTGACCCAAGCAGAAAGCTGATTCTGTGTGACAACATAAACTTCATTCACCATTGCCAACATAAATAAATGAGTTCTTTTTGAATCTAGACAAAGAACTCAAATGAGGGTGGAAGGGGAGAAAGTCACTCTGAATTGAAATTTCAGCTGATCTCACCTATCATTCAAGACAAGAAATAAATATGTTCATAGGCTGCAGTCTTTGGTATAGAAATACATCAGTTAAAATTTGTGTTCTTCAAACTCCAGTGGGATGATTGTCCATTGACAAATTTTAAATCACTGTTCCTTTGTGGAACTCTCAAGAAATGAAGGAGAAACACATGGATGCCCCTCATGAACTTTTAAACAATTTTGGAGAATTTTGTTTTCACAAAGAGGTTTTGGAATTCTGTCTCACTGCATTCCCACCGAAAAAAAGCCCAGCCTATAAGACTAGATTTGAAGAGTGTAAATTTTTGATAACACTTTTCAATGCTGAACAGAGTTAAAAGGTCCATTGACTTCAGTGAACTTAGAAGGGTATAATTCTTTTTAGGATTGTGCTTTGAGTTTCCCCCAATTCACACATTATGGGCTTGTATGTTGGGTCTGGGTGTGGCACTTCCCTCACCAAAGAGAAGTCTGTTTCCCTGCCAATTTCAGTTTCCACAAAGTATGCTCCACCAGAATTACACTGGCTCCACATTCCATTAAATCCCCTTTTTGGTAAATAAGGCATACCCTGAAACTATTAATCTTAGTGTTCAAAAGAACTGTTAGGGCATGTTTATAGAATGACTAAAAACAAATTTTATGTTAAGAAACACAAAGTTCAAACTATTCATTTCTCTTAATTCAGTCCAAGACTGGGGCGGGGGGGGATGTAAATCAATGGGTGCTTTCACACGGTGACTGTTTGCAAGTGGATTTTGCCATTCTTACACAGTAAAAATCCAGTTGCAAAGTGCATTATTTAGTG
This sequence comes from Heteronotia binoei, assembly GCF_032191835.1. NCBI lineage: Eukaryota > Metazoa > Chordata > Lepidosauria > Squamata > Gekkonidae > Heteronotia > Heteronotia binoei. The sequence goes on from NC_083230.1 coordinate 59,736,868, forward strand.
TGTGTGAACGCACATGTAGAGAAAAAAAATCAAAATATACAATCAACCTTCCTAACCCTTCCTTTTCTAAATTACCTCACTTTACAAACTACCTGAGACAATAATGCTAGGAAAAGTTGAAGGCAGAAGAAAAAGAACCAACATGAAGTCAATTGATTAAATAAAGGAAGCCACATCCCTCAGTTTGCAAGACCTGAGCAAGGCTGCTAACAATAGGAAATTTGGAAGGTCATTACTTCATAGGTTCACCATAAGTCAGAAGCAACATGAGAGCACTTTACATATACACACACCTATGCCTACTTCTGTCATTTCTTTCTTTAAGGAAATTATTTCTTAAATTCTTCACATACACACACAGACACACACACTCAAACACAAACACATCTTCTTATCTACTTTATTCCTGGTGTGCTCTCTCTCTCTGGCTGATTCTGCACTAACCTTGCTCTGTGCCAAGCTTCTGTTTCTCTCTGGAGCAAACTAGCGATTTTGCACCAGCTGCTCCGTGCTGCCATTTTGCACGGGAAAAATCTGCGATTTGCTGCACCACAGTGTAAACCTGTTTTTTTCCAGGTTTACACTGCAGTGCAGCAAATTGTGGATTTTCCCTGTGCAAAATGGCGGTGCAGAGCAGCTGGTGAGAAATCACTAGCTTGCTCTGGAGAGAAATGGAAATCTGGTGCGAAGCAAGGTTAGTGCGGAATAGCCTAGCGCTCTCTCTCTCTCTCTCTCTCTCTCTCTCTGTTAGTTTAGCAAAGAGCACTGCAAGGTGTCTGGACAGTCATTTTGCATACATGGAACCGGATCCATCAGAATTTTTCTTGTTTAGAAGCCCATTTCTGTTTGGGTTTTATTTGATGGATCAGGATGTTTGAGTCAAAGACCTCGAATAACTATCATGTCTACTGAACTACAACACTGAATTTGTAGAAATAACATGTTGCTACCATCCTTATTACTGTTTCTGAAACTCTACAATATGAGATCAGAATCTTCCCAACCAAGTTGCTTACATTAATTACGCAAACTGATATATAAGAATAGATCAATCACAGGCCAGAATTCAGTCAATCTGAGGTTGTATTTAGTTCCACTTAAGGCAAATGATTTTCTAGTAGCAAAATTAGTATATTTCCTGCTTGAGTGTTTTTAAAGATTTTTCAAAAATAAATCACATGGTTTCTTTATGGAGAAATAGTGAAGTTCTTTAAAATATTAGCCTTCTTTAGACAAATGTCTAGTTCTCTTTTCACCTAAACATATGTAGAAAAGAACAGGATTGCACCTACAGGTCATACCCAGCAATGCCATGTTCAACATAAGGTCTGAACAGAGCTACATGCACAGGCATGTGTGATTGTGGATGTTCTTTGTTACAGCATTCCCAGTTGTCTAGAAGAACCTGTGGGCATATGCGTTAATATAAATATAATTATTCATATGAATGAGCATATCCAGACCTTCTACTGAACATGTGGATGTTGGGAGATCCAGTGCACACAAATAAAAATGTCTGAAGCAACCTGTTGTAAGTTTTTCCCTCTCCCCCCAGAAAAGCCTGTTTGGTTTAGTAGCAGCATAATAATGTTGCTACAACAGTTGTTGACACCATAGCAATTTAAGTAAGTTGCATTAATCTTATTTTGTTGATTGAGTTGTATTTACATTTTTTGGTTTTTAAAAAGATAGCGGTTACCAGGGGTTTCTTTTATTAGATTTATAAACTGAGTTATTCCCATGAATTTTGACCTAACGGATTTCTCTACTGGCATATTATTGTTACTTGTTCTTCCATCCCTTTTAAAACCACTTGATTTTTCTCAAGTGATGGTACCCTTGAAAGAAGGGTTTTTTTCATATTTTAAGTAAACTTTAATGTGCTTTATCATGTTATTTCAATCAGAGCATCCCAAGATCTAATATATTAACAGTTACTGTTTTACGTATTGTTTCTCCAACAATTTTTAGTGTGTTACGACCTCATTCATTATCAGTCCAGAGCACAGACCTGCAGTTTCAGCAGCCCGAGCATGATGGCTGCCACAATTTAATTTCTAACATCTCCCATTGACATCAGCACACACACACACACACACACACACACACACAAGCCAATTTCACTAAAGTCAGTACATACCTTTCTAGGTGAAGGGGCCCCAAAATTGACCAGAACTATCACTGGCAATGGAAAGTTATCTTCTTTACGGTGAAAAGGTTTGTAGGAAGCATATTCAAAAGGGCCTATTGGAGTAAATACTATACTTTAGATCATCATTATGTGTTTCTCAAAATCCTCACATTTCATAATTGGACATCCCATTGATGAATATGACCCCTTCCCCTAAACATAATCTGTATTTATTATATTTCATATTCCAATACTGATTTTACAATTCAAATTTTAAATTGCATGGATCTTTTCAGATATTCTGCCCCTAATTTGGAAATGCCAATTCAGAAGCAGTACAGTTCATAAGAGAATGATGATTTGTTATTTTCACCTCAATTCATACTTTAGAAAACTGGAAGATATCACAGAAGCTGGATTTTCTGAAATGCTGTCCATATTTTTCAAATTAGGGGGTACAGGCTTTACTTAGCAAAATTGTAAGGGGAATAGTAGCCTGGTTGAAAGGGAACCTGATCTTCAAACAGCTTTGCCTGTACTCAAGCTCAAGGTTTGAGCCACTGGTGACTTGAATGCACCTTGAGTCCCAATATGAAAGACAGACTATACATGCAAATAGTTACAATTATAATTATTTAGGTGTTGTGCAACTTAGACTGATTCAGAAAGAAACTGAACTTATATGTATTTGTTAAGCGTGTGTGTGTGTGTGTGTGTGTGTGTGTGATATTTCTTCTAAACATAATGTGTGCTTAGAAGCACTCTATAGGGAGCAACAATGGTAAAATACGTCATGCCATATTCAGTTAGCATACACAAAATGTCCTGTATATGGGGGGTGGGAGATGCCCATTATGAGGAGAGGAGTTTGAAAAGAATGTGAAAAGTGAAAGAGTGTAAACTTTCCTCTGTAAAGCTACCAACAATGACTTATACTAGTCATATCAAACTAGATTCTCCATAGTGCCAAAAATCTGTTTCCCAGGCTAATAAAAAATCTTAAGCATGTTTTGTTATTGCACAGTTTGCTTTGATATTCCTTATGAGGAAGCAAACATTCTTTTTTAAAACTGAATCATTTGTAATAGTGAATGCCTATCTTACTCCTTAGTTGCATCTAAAACTTGACTGGAATGCAAAATATTGTCTGACTCACAATTTATCTCATGTAACATAATCTCTGTTGCAGGTTACTTAGTTATAGAAAATCCATCAAGTAAGTTAATTGTTGATTTTCATATTGTGACTATAGATTTGCTAGTTTGATTAATAATATTGTGTGGCTCCTTTTTGTAAACCTATTAGAAAAAACTCCAAGCTGTGTATAAATCATAAAAGCATGACTAATTGCATGGTAACTGGAGAAACGCTTTCTCTCTCTCTGGGGTGAAGCCTGCATGTCTGTGTTTTAGCTTGGCAAGTAATACAGGGATATTTAACTCCTTGGGTTTTAAAAACCATGTCATTATGGGAATGAAGTCACTGCTATATTTTATATGACTAAAGCCCCACATTGTATAAAATGGTTTTTGTGTGACAAAAGAAGTATTATGTGCTTGAATTGAGCTGAAAGGTGACTTTGCAAACATGTATAAGTACCAAAAGACTGCATCTGAAGAAATCAGATTTATAAAGCACAGATTGTATATAGCAAATAGCACTACATCAACAAAATCAAGGGATATTTAAAACAATAAGCTATACTATCACAACAATTACAACTTAAATGAATGGTTCATACAACTTTTTTTTTCATTGTGTACCTGAATTGTAACATTATGATGGCTAAACAGGCTTTTTTCTTTGGGGGGGCAGGGGGGCCCACAAGCTAATGCTGACTTTTTATTTCCAGGCCAATAAGCAAGAAATGTTTTCTACAACACGTTGAAGAGCTTTGTTCAAACAACAACCTAAAGTTTCAAGAAGAATTTTCGGTATGTTACAGCAGTTGTCACAACATTGTGAGACCTTCACTTGGTTCATGCTTCATATTTCATGTCCATTTTAAGCAGGCAAGGCCGTGAAGGACATTGCCCTTGATCAGCAGTGCTCAATTACCAGTCTGATTGTTTAAAAAGTAATGTTACACACATTTAGGCACTGTTGTCTTCTCATTGCAATGTAAAGAGAAATATTTATACAATGACACTAGAATTGATTATCCTTTTGACTAACAATAGAGCAATGTTTCTTAAAATCGTCCTTTTAGGTACTGTAAATACTAGTCCTAATCTAGGTAGTACTGTAAGTATTTACAAGTATCTACTAGTATTTACAAGTACTGTAAATACTAGTCCTAATCTAGGTAGCCTAGTCTCATCAGATCTCAAAAATTAAGCAGAGTTGACCCTGTCTAGTATTTGGATGAGTGACCACCAAGGAATACCAGAATCATGACCCAGAGGCAGGCAATAGCAAATCACTTCTGAACTTCTCTTGCCTTGAATACCCTACAGAGCAGCCATAAGTCAGTTGTGGCTTGCTGGTACTTTCCTCCAACCAATTACTGTTGGTGTAATTTAATGGAAGTTTCCTGGGAACAGTAAGCCCTTCCTCTTCTCACCATCTGATTGTCTGCTAAGAGAGGACCCTAATTTATTCATACTGGATTTCTGGGATGACCACATGTCTCATGAGTCTAACATTATTTGAGAAGCGTTGCTGCTTTGTTCCAGATGAATTTCCCTGTATAGATATTTTTGAAGCAATAAGATATTGGTTACTTTTCTAATACCAGTGTTAGATATATGCCAAAGTCTGCAGATCTTTGCTCACAGGAGTAAATTGCATTCACCACAAGGATATCTGCACAACTACTGGAAGGGATGCCAGCAGATGAGGGCCCACCATTAAAAACTGAGAAACACCAGTTTACATTTTAAATATGCAAAGTTGTCATTGGTTCTGATGTGAACAGTTACTAGATTTTATGAACATATAGTAGTGCTACAGCATTATAAGGAGAATTGTTAGATGTTACTATAGTCAGCCCCTAATTGCAACCTGTTAGCTGTTACTATATTCAGCCCCTAACTGCAGTCCTCAGTTATAGTCTTCTTAAGGAGTAGAGCCATTTGCTTTAATTTGGCTGTTCTGCAGTTACATAGATTGTTGACTGAAAGCTCTCTGGATGCAATCCTAGAATGATAAGAGTTGGAAGGTACCTCCAGGGTCATCTAGTCCAACCGCCTGCACAATGCAGGAAACCCACAAATACCTACCCCAATCCTAATTCAGGTATTAATCAAGATGAGGATTTTAGTAATTTAGCATCACTTTTTATGTTACCTGGAACCATCACATGATGGAGAGGTGACAGGTCATATCCTTTCTACCACAGAGACTGCATAGTGTGTAAAATGGGGGTTCCACATGCATAACTAATCCTATGGGAGCCTCATTCACATGATTTCATCTCCTATTTGTAGGTAGAGAAGAAAGAGAAATAGTGCAAATAGGACTGCATACTTGGGTGTTCATTTGAAGGTCCTGGATTGTAAATTATATTATTTGCACTGCAGAAGGAAGGAGTTGTATTCCTGTTCCACCACATGAAGCTTTTAATTCATATGTAAACCAGCTGGTGAGGCTGTTTGGGCACCAGTAGTTTTGAAGGGTAATCCGTAGTCCATGACTACAACAATGTACAAGAAGATGAAAATAGCTTATGGCAAAATACAATTTATCACTGAGCAGTTACTTAAAGCACAAACATGTAGCATACACACAGAAACATTCCCTGCTTCCAAGCAATTTCCATGCACAGACTTCTTTGAAATAAACAGGAGTTACTGAAGGGCACTACACTGGTTTTGTTTACTTCCTATTCATCTCAGTAGAGAATCACAAGAATAGTTTACAACAGTTTGCAAACAATTTTACAACAACCAGCAATGTCTCACTCAATAGCACTGCAAGTCTATTCCTGTTGAAAACAGAAAGGTCTTCCAAAATATGCATGACATTTATGTAATAACTACCTCATACAGAAACTATGCTTAAACCTTGGACTTTCATTGCTTTTGTATGAAACTTTTTCTATAGCTATAAAGTTTATAATATTTCACAGTAGATCCCCTATTTGTTATCTCAGAATCATTGTAGTCATCATATTTAGCACACCCAGTCCTTTGCTTTTCCAAAAATCATTTGTCAGTCTCCAATGACTTTATTATTTAGGATTTATACATTTGCCATGAATATCTTGCTGTCTGGATCTATGAATAATGAAGAAAAAAATCAATTGAGACTTATGCTAGTAGATGATAGCATTTCATCCTTTCAGAGAATAACAAAGGGTGAGAAGATTAATCGTAGCTCATACAGATTCTTGGTCATGGTCCTTTAGCACTTCTGTTCTGCATTTAATAATGCACTAACCATAAGATACTTCTGAAGAATATGTCATATAGAGCTGTTATCCCACTTCAAGGCCAAAAATTCCATTTTAATAGTGCAGAAATTTTGGAGGCACCTTGTGCCACACTATTCTGCTGAATAGTTGCCTTACCTTACCAAGATAGCATTGTGTCCAGAGATGTTCATTTACAGTCCAGGACAGCAATCCTTTGGATACTTTGTAAGCCAAAATGCCCTCAATAGAGTTTGGAAAATTGACAGGTGGGCAAATTGGCTCAAAAGGATCTAAAATCTATATATACAGGATTCCACTTCCAGAAATTATTGCTAAATTTACCAAGGACACTAATTAAGTAAAACAATTATGATTTTATTACAGAAAAATATAGAACACACATACAAGACAATAGATACGTATAACATACATACAGACCTAATAAAAATAGAGAGAAATATGTAGAGGTAACATAAGGATGGGCAAACAGGGTGATAATTACCAATCATAGTCTTCGAGGAAGGCTCCAACGGCTACAAACTAGGGGGATGGGGGAAGGGACCCTCAACTGATCAGGAATCAGGGATGTATCTAAACAGCAGGAATGGGGTACTGCTAGATGCACACCTGTGGGGAGTTGGGTCAGAAGTTATAAGGACTACCTTGAGCCCTTAGGGGGTAGGAGGTGCAGGGGCAGATGACAGGTGGTCAGAAAAGGGGAGGCTCTGGTACATGACCTCAGAAAAGGGGAGGCTCCGCAATGCCCATAAGGGCTGGACTTATGCAGTGGCCAATGGCCAGTTTATTAGAGACATCTGATAGGATACGCATATCTGGCCAATGAGTGGACTTGGCCCTGGTTACCTGATTGGGCTTCCAAGTAACAATGGGCAAAAGGGGGAGGCTTCAGGGTGACCATTAGGGTAAAGAATGGGTGGGATTATTGGGGTGGAAGTGATTAGCAAGCTATCAAACTTATCTATAGGTGACAATAGAGAGTCAAATTGATACCTATGGTGACACCCGATTTATACAATAACTATGGCCCTGAGTGAAGCTGTTCTTCCTCTTTTTTACTCCTCTACTGGCACCATATTTTGTCTTGGGTTCCGTTGGACAAAAGCTTAGACAGTCTGACAGGATCCACACCTAAGATAAGCTTGATTGCCTTATGCATACGTGACGGCTGTTGAGTACGTGAACCTCTCGCTTCACTGTTATGGAGTCTGGCACTGCAGGAAGATAGTTGCTGATGATGTAGCCTACCAACATGGATTTCATGGTCAAGGCTGGAAGCCACTTGCCCGGACAGTTCCTGGTGGCACAACTTCTTCTGCTGCAACAGCCGAGATGGTGCATGTACGGAGCGGCTGAAAACCCATCTGTCCTCCTGGCTAGCACTCCTCCAGAGATACAGAGTGCTGCTGCAATGCTGTGGCTGTTAGTACTCACATAAGTCCCTTACATTCTGGTAGACAGAACCCACATTTCCCTGGCAGATGTGTGTGAGTTGAATCTCCAGGCACCCTGGCAACTAAACGGGTGATTATGATGTCTGTATATCCCTGAATTAAGGGGTCTTTTTCTCACAACTTATCTGTTGTGTTAAGGGGTCTTTATCTCACAACTATCTCACAACTTATCTAGAATTGTACTGTAAGTTTATATAAAGGACCACATGCTTCCATAGGACAGGGAATCTAAAAAGCCATGAACCAGCCTGACTGCTAGATCATCTGGTTAGTGTGCTGCCATTGTCCAGTATAAAGAGGGTAGTCATGAGAGATATGGCGTTTTTTTATGGTGGCACTTCTTTTGTGAAAAGATATACCATTATTGTGCTGGATCAAGCCTGTAAGTTTTTGGAATCAGCTTAAGGACTATTATATGTACCTAGTCTTTAAATTGGCCTTTATGGAACATTTCACCTTAATTGTCTTTGTTTCCTGTTATGTAACTTCATGTGTGCATGCATGCATGCCGGGAAGATGGGGGGACCCCTCCTGGGGCATGGAGGACATTAAGAGAAATATTTGGTGCAGCCTGCCTCTGCCTCCTGCTCTTGATATTCCAAGAAGGTCTAAGTTCTTGCCAGTGTCAGCCCTTCTTAGCTTTCAAGATCTGATGAGATCAGGTTTGCCTGGGCTATCCAGGTCAGGGACTGTTATTAAACTTCTTTTGACTGCTACTGTTTATATATCACATTTTTACTTTCTTATTCTTTTAGTTGTCTGTTTTAATGTTTTTAGTTGATTCTTTTGAGGTTTTCATTCCTAACATTGCTTTTTTTATTTTTTATTTTAATGCTGACCTTTTAACTGATTATTTTTAATAAATCTGTACCCTGACCTAGATGACCCAGGCTAGCCCAAACTTGTCAGATCTCTAAAGCTAAGCTGGTTAGTATTTGGATGGGAGACCACCAAAGAAGCCAAGGTAGCTTACAAAGAAGCAGTCAATGGCAAAGCATCTCTGAACATCTCTTTCCTAGGAAACTGTACAGGGTTACTATAAGGTGGCTGTGATTTGGCAGCACTTTCCACCACCACCAATCATTTTGTAAATTGTCTTGGGATTCTTTGGGCTTTAAAGCAAATTTGAGTGTCACTTAAACTGAATCAGAATAATTGATAGATGAGAAAGAGCTTTTGGAGTAGCTTTCTCTTCTGTTAGCCTGTTGTCTACCAATATCACAATAGACCAATGTACTGCACCTATTAAAAACATTTTTCAACAAATGCTGGAGTGTAGAGGAAATCTATGCTGTGTTCTCAGATTGTCTGGAATTTGCAAACAGATACTTATCATAGTATCCAAAGCACAGCTAAATTCAAGTCCAGTAGCACTTTAGACACTAACAAGATTGTTTATATACAAGCTTATGCGAATCAAAGCTCTCTTCATCAGGTACAAGTTTGTATCTGTTCTACTACTGGACTCAAATCTAGCTGTCCTACTGCAAACCAACACGACTGCTCTCTGAAGCTATCCTAATCATAGTTACACTCTTCTAAGCACATTAACTTCAGTAGCCTTTCAAAGGTGTGAGTGCTTAGGCAGCATGCATAGTTTGTCAGTATAATTAGGACTTTTGTGCCTTTAATTATCTTTTGGAAACAAATGGTATGCCAAAAATACTTTTTTGCTATGCAAACTAATGATAGACTGTGTTACTCTTCATGTGTAACATTTGCAACAGTAACACTATAAGGCACCACTTTGCAGTCAATTTTACATTGCTTTGGAAAAGGAAAGGAATTATATAATTTTGCCTTGAAATGTTTTGAAGTTTTCCTGAGCATCTAACATTAGCCAATTTTCAAATTCTTGGAGTCTGAAAAACATTGATAATTGTTTGTTTTTTGGAGATACATTTTGAATATTGTGTCATGCAGCACCTCAAGGATTCAATCAATGCTGTTACTAGTATCCTGAGGATGCTGGGAACCGCTGGTAAAATGATGGAAATTATAAGAATAACAATTTTATTTTAGTCCTATTATTCCCCTAGTTCTTCTCTAACTCTCTGAGGAATCTGAAAAAGTGTACAGGCACTCAAAAGCTCATACCTTGAATAACACTTTGTTGGTCTTAAAGGTGCCACTGGACTCCAACTGTATTCTTTTTTTAAAAAACCTATCAATATATTTCAGGCTTTTTAATGTGACCTTATTATGCCATTCCATGCAATTAGATAATATTTAATACTTTGAATTGGGATATGAGCCACTCATCCTTTTTCTTATCCCTATTTGTTATGCCCAACATACATCTTCCTGTCCTTCCTGCACAGAGGCAGAGGTCAGTGAGCAATAACAAATTGCCAGTTGTCCCTGCTTGATTAAGTACTTACTTGTTCTCATATGAAGGACTTAGGAAAATTGTGCTACTGATAGGTGAGACCAAGACACTAGGCCATCATGGCAACATTAAGGGACTCAGGAAAAGGCTGTCCCCCCAAAAGCCTCATGAAAACACAGAAAGGTGGCTTTATGCAGTCTTCTAAGGTGAAAGTTCATATAAGCTTAGATTGTTCAGGCTGACAGTCTCTTCTGTAGCTGAGAATCTGACATTGCTGATGTAACTAGAGTTGACAGTAAGGTGAAAGGCTTCTGTAATGTTACTAGCTGTCCTTAGAAATGCAACATACTTCAGACATCCAAAGTCTTTTCTAACACTACAAAGACACAATTGAATCCAATTACTTTGATATCATTGTTACATATTCTGTTACAAAAACAAATTAAATAAAAGCTCTAGATATTACTAGGGTTTTCTTTGTCAACATTCATTACTGATTAAAATATGTTATGATTTATATACAATAGAGAAGAAATCTAAAAGATGATCTGGCATGTCTATTACTCTACAGGAACTTCCCAAGTTTCTTTCAGACCTTGCTGCAACAGATGCTGATCTGCCGTGGAACAGGTCTAAAAATCGGTTTCCAAACATCAAGCCGTGTATGTATTTTTTCTTCTGATTACTCTGCTCCCCTTTTAAATAATATATATGTGTTCTGAATTCTTTTCTCTCATTCTGTTGTTTGGCTGTGTTTATGCATATAATACTTTCTTATTGCAAAATGTGTCTTTGCATCCTTTTTGTTTTGTTAAGAGTTATCTACAAATGTGTGTTTTCTCACTGCCCATAATCTGCAGGTGCAGAAACTATACCTTCAAATAGCTTCTTAGCTTGTAATATAACCTATGTATCAAAATCCTTATATTTTTTCTGGACTTCTCCTCCTCCTGAAAAGTAAACATGTAAGATATTACTATGTAAAATATACCTCTCTTTATATTCATTTTCTGTAGAAGCATGTGATGCTTTTTAAAGTATACTTGTAAATGTGCTGTGTAAGAGTCCACTAAAGATCAGAGTCAATATATAGTAACGTATAAGTCTAGGATAGATTTTATCGCAGGAGACAGAAGTCTGTCTCTCTGTAGTCAACACTGCTTCATTTTTCAGTTAATAAGACAAGAAGTGCCATTATTATTTTAAGCATTAGCTGTGATGTGAGATGGGGGGCAAGGCATTCCTCTGTTAATGTAGCCACATTCTGCACTATTAACTTTTCAGAGCAGCTGCTCCTGTTATCTGCTGCTGGTTCTGGGGATATGCTGTGCTGTAATTTACAAGAGTAAAAAACATATATTAGTAGCCTGTTTGTGATATAATGTGATAGCAGAATCTCAACATTTATTTGTTTAATTTTTTACAGACTGTATTAACTTGTGCATATGTTCAAAGTCCTATTTTAATACTGTATTATTTATATTTTTCTGATATACCCCTAGTCTTGTAATTTATACTGTAATGCATATACTGTATAATATTCAAGCAAGTTCACATTCAACATATGTATGCTTAAAAATTAACACTATGTTCACATTAATAAAAACCACATTGGAACTTGTTATATAAAGGTTATATGTAGATAAGAAAACAAAAACCTTGAAATACTTTCATTCATTTATCTCTTGTCACCAGTGAGTAGACAGAGAGAACAAGTGAATTCAACAGAATTATTTGCCAATACGTGGTTTAACAGAATGTGTTGAAATCCAAGGATGAATTGGTAATGAAAAATATAGATTCTTCATCCTGCACAGTGCAGCCTGCTTATGGCTTTACAGCATCCCATTAAAATGAATGCATGAGATAGGATATCAGATAATATTGCAAAGACCCTTGTTTATAGAGTAATTATCATATGATGAGACTTCAAATAAAACTACACAAACATAAAACAGAAGGAATATTACGATATATTAAAATGGCAACTGATAAGGTAGCGTCATTTGTCTTAAGGGTGCATAGTTTTAAATGTCATGGAATTAATACAATTAAAATTATTTAATTACTATATTATGATAGCTTGAAACAAGCATAATAAATTAACTTTATCTCTGTCACACAGATAACAACAACAGAGTGAAGCTAATGTCTGATGCTAGTATACCTGGTTCTGATTATATCAATGCCAGCTATGTGTCTGTAAGTTTGAAGTAACATATAACTATTACAACATTTTTCCTATTTTAATCTATTTTGGGAGAGTGACTTAAAAATAGATTTTATATAAGAATGTGCCTAACCTTTCCTTTATCTCATTCCACTGTTGCTTTTTCTCTTACTATTGGTTTGAGCATGAAAAATGGCTGTTTTTTTAATTAAGATTTAATAGCAGTTCTAATATTTACCACATTAAACAGAAGATTGAAGTAGGAACACCATAATTTTGTTAATACTTTGTAACTACCTCTACAGCTGATCTTATAATGACTGGTGCCCTAGATTTCAGTATTTTGCTACTGTTCCCTAGAAGTATTTCCCTGCTTTCACCCACTTCACAACACTTTTATTCCTACTATTATTTCATTTATGCTACAAGTAAGAAGCTGCCAGTTACTGACCCAAAACTATTAGCAGGTGGCTATCTTTTACATGTTGCATCAAGAGAGTAGCAGATTTTTGGCTGATGGAGGATTTCCCTGGGATATGCTCTGGAATTTGCCAGAAGACAGACTAGCATACTTGTTGCCATCTCACACTTCTGTTCATTCAGAATATTCTGGACATAGATGCTATGGTTTCATAGAAAAAGAAGCTCTCTGGAGTATATTCAGTTTTTTTCCTTAGTTCCAAGAACCAGGAAATATGTGTAGTTTTGGATTTGAAGTGTCACAGCAGATATTTAGACAAGAGGCATTTGAAGATGACTGTGTTTATATGTAGTGTATTAGCCATCAAACCTCAGGAATCTCCAGTGTCCATCAACCTGTCAGAAGTTTATCTGCATGATCTAATATATGCCTCTCATTGCAAGTATCTGCAGTTTTCCTACAACTGCTAATATATCCAGTGGAAAGCAATACCATTTGGTTTTGCAGAAGTTCAGAGTATTCATGAAAAAAGCAGACTTTTTTCTATGAAACTTGTGAGGAAAGTAGATGAGATGCTGACGATGAATACTTGAAGCTGCCCAAGTCAGATGTAATGGTTTACTCTGATTGGCAGTGGCTGTCTCTGAGACAATGACTGATGAATTAGTACTGACTATGTAGAAACCTAACTGCTTGGTGCTGCTGATCCATCTTCCAGCACAGGTACCCACATTAGATCTGAGTCCTAGATGTCAGAGTGACAGTTCTGCCTTTCTCCTTCAATTCAGATAGGCAAATGGCAGTACCCATGGAATCTAACAATGTTTCTGACAGGCTGCTAAAGCCTAAAACTGAGTTAGGCCATTCCAGTCTATCCTCCCACTACGAGTTAGCTTAAACTGCTAAAGATCTGCTCATAGGGCTCCTAGCCTCCTGCTGGGGGCAGGCTTCCCCCAGTTTGGGGGCCCTGGGGAGATCCCTGTCTCCAAAGAGCTCTGTTGCATGTGATGTTCCCGGTGTGATGGTGTCACCCAGAAGTGTGTGGTGATGTCATCACACTGGAAACATCACATGGGGATGCTCTAGCAATTTGGATAGGATAGGACCTGGCAACCATGTCTGCTCACCAACAAATGTAGGCCTAAAATGATCACTCTGTCTTCTTCCTAAGGTATAGTTAACCCCACTCTGTGCTCCACCAGGGACAGGGCTATACTGTCTACATCTGCTCTCTTGCTGTGGCAGACTAAAAACTGTCAGCTGCTATATAACTCCTAACATTCCATAAGCTCTTTAAAAGGTGATTGCATTTCAAAGCAGCATTGAAATAGGCTCAGTCATCATCATCATCATCCCTTTTATTGGCATACTCAGGCATAACATGAAATAAGGACAGACAAGATATACAGTCTAAGATTAAGAACAATAAGCTAATAAAATTTATAGGCTCAGTCACTAACAACCAATTGGCTGTTTCACTTTCAGGGGCTGGACAGGTTCCTGTCTATCACATTCACTTTTCCATTTAAGAAAAAAAATCCTATAATTACTGAAGTTCAGCACCAAAACAGGAGTCCAGGTGGATGGTCAGCAAATAATTCAAAATGTGGAAAAGCAGGGCCAAATATCGCATGACAGATGAAAGCCCATATAGTTCATAAAACAAAGCTAGTCTTGGAGAAGCCAAAAATATGCTTTGCTTTGGGAACCAAAGGAAGCACAGGATAGAGAATGTCTGTGTGCCTAGGAGAACCTCAAATAACATTAAGTCTGGATGGTTCTAGAAGCAAGGGGGATTAAGGCAAAAATTGGAGGTCGCTGCCCCAAATATATAAGTTCCTGTGTGGCATAATTGGAAATCGTAACCATGGCAGACTGTTGTGGCAAAATGCCCACTTATGAGCTATGAATGGTCTTGGTTAATTATTCTAATGTAAGTTTTGGCTGAAATTTGAGATGCCTTTGTCAGCTCTCCAACTAGCATGACTAAATCAGGGGTGATCCTATTTTATCTGATGCTTTGTGTTCTGTGATGACCAAAGTCTTGTTTATCCGCCTTAATGGAAAACAGAAAGGCAAGCAGATCTTAGCTCCAACACAAAGATGACAGGATAATAAATATGTTCCCTTGAGGTTCCTTTCGCCTTTTAATTTTCTTTTGTAAAGAGATTATAGGCTTTCAGTTTTTGATTTGAATTAAAATAGGAGAGCAGCATAGGAAGTCAGACCCATATATCAGCTTGTGTTCCATTCATAGACAAAGCCTACAATCCTAATAACCTATTGCTGGGAGTAAGCACCATTGAATAAAATGTTATTAACTTCTGAGTAAATCTGCTCAGGATTGCAGTCATAATTTCAAAAGGAGATACTGGTTCACATTGAAGAATGATTTACTGCATCACAGATCTATACTTACTAGTCAAGTAAAATCAAGATGCTTACAGGTCAAGTAATTCACAGCTGTTAGTTATCTGATACATAATATAGAGAACAGGTGGCAGAGAGAAGCTATGTTAATCCTCTCCAGTGCAAGAGTAAGGTGAAGAACCATAACTCAGAGATCCAAATCATTGTTTGTTATATGTCCCTTCATTCTTGTGGACTAGCACCGAAAACAGGGTATTTGGACCCTGGTCCATCAGAATTTTTCTGAAAGTATTTATACTCTTGCAGGAAAACAAAGAAAAATTAATATAGTAGTATCTGCGCAAACACCTATTGAATATATCCATATATAATTCCCCTATGGTGGTGGCCAAATAGAGCTCTCCCATTGGCTTGCAGGTGCATTCCATGCACTCAATTGACTCATCATGCATCAGTCACCACCTCTGGGTTCCCATTGGCTGACTCCCCTATCCCCCGCCTACTGCGGTCCTGGGAACACTGAACAAACCATCAAAACAGTCTTACCTCAGAGACAGACACATCTCAGATGCTGCTCTGTGTCCTCTCCATCAACTTGTCTCAGAAAGGGCTGTCACTCTACTGTGGCCTCACAAAGAATTTCCTCAGAAGCCATGGTGGCCACCTCTTCCCTGTCCTTCCCTCCTCCCCATTGGGGAAGCTGTTAGCCAGAGGCTGTTGCTAGGCAACCAGTGTTGCCCTCTGCTGAATATAATGCCATAAAGTCCACCCTCTAAAGCAGTTATTTTCTCCAGGATGGGCTGAGAGATCTATTGTCTGGAGTTCAGTTGTGATCCCAGGAGATCTTCAGGCTCCTCCTGGAGGTTGGCTACCCTGAGCCTGGCAGCACCCTTGGGGTGACTTGATGCCACCTGACTGGCATGACTTAACTAGGCCTGGCTGCTTGCTCCTGTTCAGCAGCAGCCCCTCCCCATGACAGCCAGTGTGACCTAGCAGTTGTCAACTTCAGGTTGACAAATCCTGGAGATTTGAGGGGTAGAGCTTGGAGAGTGTAGTTAGAGGAGGGGTGGGACCTCAAACAGGTACAATGCCATACACTCCACCTTAAAAATCAGCCATTTCCTCCTGGGAAACCACTGTTGCCAATCTCCAGGTGAGGACTGACGATCACTTCAAATTACAACTGCTCACAAGATGGCAGAGATCATCTCCCCTGGAGGGGGGGGGAGTGAATGCCTTCACTTGGCTGGGTGGGAATACAGCAAGGGGGGGGTCGCTCGCCCAGAGCCTCTTTCTAGAGCCTGTTGTATTTTTTTTTCCACAATGGGCCTTATTCTGTGTGTGTGTGTGTGTGTGTTTGTGTGCGTGTGTGTGCATGTGTCAGGCAGATCTCTGGTTATATATAGAAATATTTATATAGAGAAATTGTACAGAAATCATGTAGAGGAAGATTTATATAATATGTTTGATTCTGAATATGGCACTAGATGTGGATTGTTAAGCCCGCAGATTAGGGCCATGTACAGAGGAAGGGATATCTTTCTGTAAACTTGGGAGAACTCCAGGTTTGCAGAAAACCTTAAATTGCGAATAACAAGGAGGCTTTTTAAAAGTTTTAAAATGCTGATATATGACATGAATTCCTCATGAAATTTTGGTAGTCATTTTGAATTGAATAGGAAATTCAGGTAATCTACAATGGTCACTGCAGCTACACTTCCATACTGGAGGTTAACTGGGGAAAGCAGAAGCAGGCAAGCAGCCAAGGCATGAAGGAAGATAAAATGTGTGGAAATAAGGAAAGAAAAATTGAGTATAGGGGGAAATGGGCACTTGAGGGAGTTAAGGAAACAGGAAAATAGAAAAGCTGCAAGTGGGAAGGAAGGGAGGAAAAGTGGCAGATAGGGGATGGGAGAAAGGGAAAGACCTAATAAAAGAAGAGAAACTGAGGGGGATGTGTTGGGGAGGGAAGGAGGAAAATAAAGGCAGGTTAGGGAAGATGATCAGCAGGGCATGAAGAGGTTCTCCCTGCAAGTCTGCATGGATCCCCTGCCTGTCAAAGGTATTGTGGTACCAAGACTATTCCTACCACCCTGTATAAATATTTTGGTAATTCCTGCTACATTTATTACTAAACGCTGTCACTTTCTAAAACCTTTAGTTAGGGACAAATTAAAATACTGTGTAAGACTGGAATGGACAAATTTATCCTGAATGCCATAAGAAACACTAAGAAATGAAAGAAAGAAAAAAGATGGTTTTCTGCAGCAGTGGAGCAGGTTTCTGCTATGAGCAGTATAGAGTTTACTTCAAATGACATTGCTACCTGAATTTATTCACCTTTTTTCTTCATCAGCATTGAGTGTTGTCTTCTCCTTAGGGTTATTTATGTCCAAATGAATTTATTGCTACTCAAGGACCATTACCAGGCACAGTGGGGGATTTCTGGAGAATGGTATGGGAAACTAGAGCAAAAACTCTTGTGATGCTTACACAGTGTTTTGAAAAAGGACGGGTAAGTAACTAGCAAATGAATTGCAAATACAATTAAAAATTGGCAATTATGCATCCAAAAAAACAGCACATGACTATTTTGTTCCATACTGGTTATAGATAAGATGTCATCAATACTGGCCTGAAGACAACATTCCAGTGACTGTGTTTGGAGATATCGTGATTACTAAATTAGTGGAAGACCATCAAACAGATTGGACCATCAGGGATCTAAAGGTTGAAAGGGTAAGGCCAGGTCTGATTAATTAGTTTTTAAAGATACTTCCACATATTGTAAAAAATCATGATTAGTCTGCTCCTACTTTTAATCCTAAACTCATCTAGCTTTCCTGAATGTTTATGGTTTCTTTATGTACAAGCTATATTAGAGTTTATTCTGCTACATAGTTGAGTGTTTCAAGACCTGTCATTTTGTTCTGCAAGGCTAGAAAATAACTAAGTATAACTTAGGAACGATTTCTCCTACTCCTATTTCAGCACAGTAGCAAACAACTAGGAATGATGAAAATGTCAAAGGTTCACAGACATTAATTGAGGCTGATTCCACATTTGGCATTTGCCTCCCTTTTGCTTGTGGTTGTTCCATGCGGACGTGATTTCCCAATTCCACACTAGAGGATTTCTCCCAGATTCAATTCCCAATCTGTTCCGTGTGTTCTGATTCCACATTACTGCTGCTCCCGGAGTTTCCCCCACAATCATAGCAATTTCCTCCTCCCTCATACATTTCCCCTTTTTTTTTTAACACACATGCATGTTCGTGTTACAACGCGATCGTCTTTGTTTGCGTTACAACGTAATGCCAGAGGCATAATACTGGCAAAGTCACATATTTTCCTTTCACCCTGCCATTGGCAGGTTATCTAAGCCCTGGGAAATCTGAGTTGGCGATCCACCATTTTTATCCACACGCGCTGAATGTTAAGCACACAGTTTTCCATTAAAAGCTATAACAAATTACAAATAGATGCATGTAGGTGGGGGGGAGATTTATGCCGAGGGGTTAAGGGAGAAAGTTTCCCCAACCTATCAAAAATATAAACCTATAAACATAATCAAATTCCCGTTCCCGTTTGAGGCCCTATGGGGGGGATCGAGAAAGGTGACAATCGTGCATCTTTAAAGTAGATCATGTAACATCGTTATTTATTTAGTTGCATTGTAATGATCTTATTTGAAAAAAAAATGTATAATAGTCAGGAGTGATTTAATCGAAGGAGGAAAGTAATCACAATGCAATGACACATTATCAAAATCATGCGGAATACCATAAAGAATGGGGGCGGGTGGAAGCAAGGGATTTATTCAGTAAAAGAAAATCGTGTTACATCATTATATTTTTTTTGCGTTGTAATGCGAAATGTGATAAGGGAGGGGTGGTGGCTCAGTGGTAGAGCATCTGCTTGGTAAGCAGAAGGTCCCAGGTTCAATCCCCGGCATCTCCAACTACAAAGGGTCCAGGCAAATAGGCTTGAAAAACCTCAGCTTGAGACCCTGGAGAGCCTCTGCTAGTCTGAGTAGACAGTACTGACTTTGATGGACCAAGGGTCTGATTCAGTAGAAGGCAGCTTCATATGTTCATATGTTTTTAAAAAATTACTTTATTTCAGGAAAATATTGGATAATTTCCAAAGGGAGTAAAATTAAGGAAGTATGATGAAATAACTGGGTGGAATCATGGGCATGGAGTTATGTGGGTGTGTTCTACTGATGTTTGACAGCGCATTGGCGTGAGTTCCGCACATAAATTTCGAGCCCCAAAACCGCATCAAAAATAAACTTCTCGCTTTTTGAGAAGCTCCTAAATTCAGGTCGACACCGCTTTGGAGGCGGGTCAAACTGCCGTCCCGGGTCAAGATATGCAGAAACCAACATCTGCTCCAGGGGAAACACAGCGCCGGAGCAAAGGCTAATGCGGAATCAGCCTGAATCTCCATATAGGTTCACACATGTATTACTCACTAGCTTTAGCATCAAGTCGATCACTTGCTTGTGTGAAGCAGGTGTAATTTAGATATATATTATACATTTACTGCATTTATATACAGCCTTTCTTCCATCACGAGCCTGAATAGCCCAGCTTAGCCCAATTTCAATAGCTTGAAAGTCAAGTACAGTCAGACACAGTTAGTACTTGGATTGGAAACTCAGGGAGGCTATACAGAGGTAGACAATGGCAAACCACCTTGACTTAATTCTTGACAAAACCCCATGGTCTTGGGGTCTTCATGAGGTGATTACGACAGAATGCAATAATTATAATTATTATGCTTTCCTTTATAGAAATCATGGTGAACTACACAGGATCACCTAAAGGTCTCCTATTGAGGCACTAAAAGATGTACACTTGTTAGGTACAACAGGTCTGCTGTGTCATGTGCCCTCCAGCCATGCTCTGAGACCATATTACAGATTAAACACAGAAGTTTTTCATGTAATCATGCAAACTACAATACTTTTTATTTAATGCTATATGACACTGAACGATGAAGTATTAAGTAAAGAACTTGTACATTTTGAATTCACTCTGGCTGCTGATTGTATCCTAAGATAATCAGGTTAAGGGTATTCTTCAAGACAAAAGGATTTAAATAAGTTTCACTAACAAATCTTACTGGAATTTATCCCTGTATAAATGTGAGCACTCAATTTATAGGTGAACATCTACTGTGAAAAGTGTAAAACAAAAATCTTTATTGTTCCATCTTTGAAAGCATGGGGATTGTATGATGGTACGCCAGTGTAATTTCACTTCTTGGCCTGAACATGGAGTACCTGAAACAGCTGCATCATTAACTCGTTTTGTAAAGCTGATCCGTGCTAGCCGAGCACATGACAATACACCTATAGTTGTTCATTGCAGGTAAGTGGAGATTTCAGTAGAAAGTAATAAGAATAAATAGTAATAACGTTAACTGGAAAGCTAAGAATACACAGAAACACTCTTTCATAAGGGGATCTTCAAATTTTGTGGAGAAGGGATCTTTGGTCTGTGTTTGAAATGTATGCAAACTTGGGCAATACATCAAAAAGGGATTTGGAGTATCAAACAGTGAGGGAGGCAGTACTTGAATTCTTATCTTTATAGAATGTATAAACATAAAAGAAAATGCAGGAAAATATGAGGGTAGGTTGAAAAAGCAATCAAAAATACTAAATTTAAGGGAATGAATGAGCTATGAGCAGCTAGAAGATCTGTAAAATCACACAAGCATTTGGAAAATTAGCAACAGTAAGCAAATCAGATGATTCCTTGTGGAAGCCATCCCAGGTATACTAAATGTTTCCTCCCTTGAGCTAGTCCAGAGTTGGAACCCACCTTCAGTGTTGCTATGAGACTACAGTGTCTCCAGAAAGGTAGTAAAGAGGAAGGGTATGTTGGAGGGAGGGGATTGAGGTTTTTATCTCTGAATGGCACTCAGAGTGGGGGAAGGGAAGGATCGGATTCGGATCAGGGAGATACCCTGAAGTGTCCGTAGTGGAGGGACAATCTTGGTGATCATATTGAATCTTTGAACTAAACCTTGTTATGTAGTGGTGGAGGAGCAGTCTGGGGTGGAACTGAATCCAGTTTACTTATGAAAAGATGCCACCTTTATTGTATTTTTCCTGGGGGGAAATCCTACTCAATTTTTTTGATCATCTCTGCACTTGTGGGGAGGAGTCAGAATCCTAGATGGTGCCAGGTAATGGGGAAGGTGGGATTTTTCTGGGAAGGATGTCTAGGTTACCTGAATGGCAATCCTGATTAATGCCTGTTACCAAAGGTCAGGACTTGGAGATGGGTTATGTCCCTGGCTTTATTTAGGATTAGATTTCTAGGCTTATTTAGGATTAGATTTCTGCATTACAATATTTCTGTATTGTAATGCAGAGTCCTGGGTGGTCATAAAAGGTTTATTATTGTCTTGCAAACCTCTATTGGTAATCATGACCAGAATTTTGATGCGTCCTCAAGGAGCCAAAGACTGGAGCTCTTGTCAGGATATGTCCAAGCTACCAAGGGAACTTGGCTACTCCCATGTGAGTCAGTTTCCCAGTTGCCTGTAGCTCAATATTGCCACTGGACTGTTTTATTGCATTTGTGGGAAGACCAGTCCAAAGCCCAGCAGCACTTGTGCATTGCTAATGGTGGCATAGAGTCAGTTTTGGGTTTACAAGACAGCAATAGCAATGATTGGAATGGAATCGCTCCTGATTGCACTGGCAGGATTATATACTATCACACCTTGAATATAACCCTTTCTATACTATGCATACTAATCCTGTGCTGACTTTTTAAGAGACAAGTGTTACCAACTGTTAAGGTTATGGAGCCAGAACATTGTAGGTAAATATTGTAAATGAGACAGGGATCAGCTGTCTCTTGTCTGTGCGGGTGCATTATCCTGCATCCCCAGTTAGAGAAACTGAGTTTCTGTAGTAATTCTGAGCAGAGCACAGTTAGCAATATGCTGCGTTAATTCTCCACCTTAGCTGCTTGTATGAAGTGCTGCTTGTACAAAGTGGTGATAAGAGCTCTAGATAAATACTATCTATCTAGAGCTCTTATCACTAAAGTCTTTTTATGTCTCTCTCTTCTCTGTGGTGTTCTAAGAGTGTCCAACATGAGTCTAGAGAAATATAGCCTCATACCATGTACTAAGTCATCTGAGCTATGGGTGTACTGGCAGATTTACAGTGTCCTAAGCTGCACTATGGCTGGGTCAGGTGTGTATTTGTTTTTTTTTCTTTCCCATTGAGATCAATTGTCCTGCAAGTGTTTATATTTACACTGCCTCTTTCATGGCATAACATTATGCAAGTACTGGGGCAGGGCATGGATTGAGAAGCATTAGGAAGCACCATTCCTCTCTGACTCTAAGCCATCACAGTCACAGTGCATCACTATCACCAGTTCCTCGCTAGGAGTTGCTCCACCCCGGGCTTCTGCTTTCTTTGGCTCAAGTGATCAATTCCCCACCAGCTGCTGCGTGGGTGCATTTTGATCTGTGGCTCCCTCCAATTTCCCTCATGGTTTCTTCCCCCCTCCCTTTTTAGAGCAAGAAACCCTGAGGGAAATTGGAGGGAGCCATGGATCAAAATACACCTGCACAGCAACTGGAGGGGAATTGATCTCTTGAGTTGGGGAAAGCAGAAGCCAAGGAGGAGAGCAACTGCTAGTGAGGAACTGGTCTATGACAATATATTTCCATGTTACTCAGTGCAGGGACTTACTTACCATCCTAATCTGTAAGGTTGCCAACCTCCAGATGGGCCTGGATTTCTCCTGAAATTACAACTGATCTCCAGACTACAAAAATAGTTCCCTAGGAGGAAATCGCCATGTCAGATGGTGGCCTCTATGGTGTTATATCTCTGCTGAGTTCCTTCCCTTCAGCAGACTCCATCCTGCCCAAGCACCACCTCCAAATCTCCTGGAATTTTCCAAGCTGGAGTTGGCAACTCTACTAATTGGTTCCAGGTTGGTCTTAGTAGTTCATCCTTAGACTTACAGGTGCAATAATTGATTCACCATTTGTTCTTTATAGTGCTGGAGTTGGAAGAACTGGAGTTTACATTGCCCTTGATCATTTAACACAGCACATAAATGACCATGACTTCGTGGACATATATGGACTTGTAGCTGAGCTGAGAACAGAAAGAATGTGTACAGTACAGAATTTGGTAAGCTATTTTAGAGCCTGTTCGGTAGCATAGCTCTCACAATCAGCAGCTGAGAGGGTAAACTTGTCTCTGGTGTTGGACTGCACCACTTCAGAACAGCAGATAGCAGCTTGCATGATGGAATGCTGCCCCCTTGAAAAAACATTGCTGCACATAGAACACTGGCATGACAGCTGTAAGGCTGGGCCAGGGCAGTCATGCTTACAGTATGGAATGTAATTTTCCTTCTTGATGGAAGATAGCAAAAAGAATGGACAGTCTCTTTTATGGCTCATCGATTTCTGGTCTCCATTCCTAAAAAACACATGATTCAGTGGGTTTTGCTATCCAGTGCCACAGAGGAAAGATAGATAGATAGATAGATAGATAGATAGATAGATAGATAGATAGATAGATAGATAGATAGATAGATAGATAGATAGATAGATAGATAGATAGATAGATAGATAGATAGATAGATCGAATAATCTTTCATTTAAAAAAAACTAAAGTCACATTGATGTGACATGTCTGGTAAAGGATTTTGTTCTACTATTCTGCATTATTGTTTTATACAAATCAAACGTGATGAGTGTTCCTCTCATTAGAGTGGACTCCTTTTTCTTCCTTTTTCATTATAAAAAAACATTGGATTAAAATCCAGATACTGAATTACAGAAGACAGCCAATTGGAACCTTGTTTGATTTTTTCCCCCTTAACCTTACTGTTATTTACTTACTGCTAAGATAGGATCCCTGTGCAGACACTATATTGGCATTTCATTCGTGTGGAGTTGGAGGCTGTCAGCTCCACTTTGAGGAGTGCAATACATTCAGTTACTGTATTGTGTGAATGCATGGATGTTCCTTGCATGTACAACTATACCTATCCGAGGGATGGGAGGGTGGGCCAAGTTGTCCAATTCTGGAAAGATGGTGAGTAGGGGCAGCACAGTTTCCTAAATAGTGCCAGGGCACACCCCACCCCCACACGCCAACAGTTCATTGATAGACCCAGCGTTGTGTCGGGCAGGCCCCAGCTTCCTGCACTTGCAACCAGCTAGCAAGGATCCACCCAGCAAGGATCACCATGGCTGCCCCCACTCTGATCCCCTCCCCACAGCACTGCAAGCATGATCCTGCCTGAGTCCCAGCCCTAGCTTCTTTAACATTCTCTGTGTACATATTCCAAAATTTTGTCACAGCATTTTACCATCAGAAGCAAGTTATCCATTCATCAATCATCTCAAGCATTTTAATTGATAATTTGGAGTATAAATATTTTAAATAAATAATCTGAATACCCTTTCATTTTTACCTTTCACAGGCACAGTATATATTTTTGCACCAGTGTGTTTTAGATTTGTTGACCGTGAAAAGGAGCAGCCAGCCACTATGTTTTGTAAATTATTCAGTACTGCAAAAGATGGACTCTTTAGATGCCATGGAAGGTAAGTAAATATATTTTATGGGTTTTTTTTAATATAAGAAATTTTATAAACTGCCTTTCAACACATGATTCCCAAGGCAGCTTTAAAAGATCAAAGTAAAATACAAGAAGACAACAAGGAAAGCACTTTAATAGATCACTAAGACCAGTACATTGGTAATATAACCATAACAACTGGGGATGAGTTAATTTCTGCAGCTCTGTTCTATTTAGGATTATTTCTGGGGGGTTGATTTGAAGAGCTTTTGTTGAAGTTCGTGGATTTCATCAGAGGAACATCAGCAGTGAACAGGGAATGATTCCATGCCTTTCTTATGACCCACTAGCCTACTCATTTTTCCCATCAGTGTCTGTGGAGAATTACAGTGGTTCTGCACAGGTGTCAAGAGTCAGAGCTCAGAAGTGCATGCTTGTGGGCTTTCAGAAAAGCACAGGTTTGCTTCTGAGAGCAGAGAAGTACCTACTTCTGTACATGCGTCTGTGTTCTCAGAAGTGAGTCAAGCACTTGGAGAACCATCTCTAAGCACCAAAAATTGAGTCTTGGGTTCAGACTTAATAGGACTGCTCATCAGAAGTCCCTTGGGTATGATATAATGAGCAGCCTAAAGGAACAGGGAACCGTTTAAAAATTACAAAATCCAGTATAATCTGATTTGGTAATAATCTATAATAAAAACCAAAGCAGATCTAAATGTTCCTTTCATTATATATAATTGTCAAGGGGCAGTTGTTTGACCAGATTTCATTAGTAATCTTTGAGAAATGCCCCGGTCTATATTTTATGCATCCTACTCAAATTGGCAATTAGTGAAGTTCAGCCTGTCTAGAGTCATAAATTTACAGAAGAAACAAAGAAGTACCACTCTACATTATACTCTCCCATTACTCTGGATAATCCAGAACACAAACTAACATGGACAGCAAGATTAAACAAGAAGTCACAGTGGTACTTGTAGATCAGAAAGCTTCAGACAATTCCCATCATCCTTGTTTTGCTTGTAGAGTTTGCGCTAAATATCACATGCAATCTATTACATTCTTAAAAGCTTCAGTTAATACTTATATCTATTTCTTTTGTAGGTGATGTGGAACTTGAGTGGGAAGAAACTACAATGTAACTACTACAAGAATGAAACCTTGTTATGTTTCCAGAAATATCAGGGGCCAAAACAACCCCCTTGTTAGAATTAATTAAAAACAAAGTGCACGTTTTTGTAAAGACAAAAACTTTGTTCTCTTTATATGCCTTCATAAATATTATAAATTATTAAATGATACTTTTGTACAGAGCAGAAACCTATTATTGTACTAATACATCATTTACCATATACAAACCATCAATTGTTAGTAAAATATGATTAATTGAAACCTGAACATTTAGTGCTGCTTTTGTCCCCTGGATTTTATTGGATATCATAGTAGAATTCCATGTTGCAAAACAGGCCTAGAACTGCTGCTTCTCCATGTCCCTTTTTCATGACTTCAAGGTAATATTTGGTATGGTACAAACGATACATAATCCACACTGTTTTCCCCTGGCCTCACAATTAATTATATGAGACAGAAAGTGAAATGCAAGGCATATGAAAGGCATGAACTGCCTTTTCTGGGTGAAGGCATGGGTCTTTGATTAAAAGTTTTAAATATAAACATTCCATTTAATTCAAAACAACTTTTTAATACATCCTAAATGAGCCAAATGTAATGTAAAGCATTCACATTCCTCAGGTGTACATAGTACTCTGTGTGAATTTGTTGAACTTTTTGTTGTTAATTTGTGTGTGAAAACTGCCATCCCTCAGTTGTACTAAATTAGCTTTCTATGGAAGATATAGTAAACTCAGTGGATGACCTGCAGGATTGTCACAATAACATTTCTTGAAATGTATTGTCTTGTGCTTTGTCTCTTTGTTTTATGGATCCTGGAATGCCATCTTATGATGCTGAACAGCTGAAAACTCATCCCCTGTCATTATGGGGATGAGTTATATACAGTAGACAATAGGTTTTCAAGGCCACTTGCTTGAGGCAAAGTGTGACAGAAGTTGTTAGATTTCTCATTCTGTTTTGTAATGCATTTAGTTATATCTCAAGGATGAAAATTATGTGTCACATTCCTGTTACTTTTCTTATGCTGAAAAAAAGAAATAAAGTTTTACATTTTTATTATACAACATAACCTTTAGTAATCTGTTATATCATGAATACCAGTGATTCTCAGACTTTTTTGAAATGTCAGAGTAGGGCTCCTTAGGCTAGTAGAAGACTTCAAGTTGCTGGGCCACTGTACTTTTTGGGTCCCACTTGCAAATAACTCCATACTACTTCGCCCTTTCATAGTTTTAAAAAACAAAACAGAAATGTCATGTCAGTTAGCATTGAACAAGCTTATATTCTATTTTTCATATTCAGTGTTCAAACAACAAGAAGCTAAATTTCATAACCATTTTGCAGAGGCAAATCCAAATTTGTCTTCCAGTTCACCCTACTCCTCCTCTTCCTCTTTTCTGTCCTTGCAGCCCACTAAGGAGAAGTTACAATCTATTTGGCAGTTCTGACCCTCAGCCTGAGAACTACTATAATTCTTTTAGTTGTTTCTGTGCATAGTCTGTTCAAACAGAAATTGTAGGACTAAAGCCCTATACATATGACCCTGATAACTGGGATAGAGTCAACACACATACAGCTTGATAAGCATAAGCACTCTGTGCACACATTTTACAAAGTTGTTACTTGTTTGTTTATATACCAGATTCATATCCCACCTTTATGTTCTATCAGGGCTACACAAGTGGCTAACAGTTGCTTTGCATGAGAGCTAGCATGGTGTAGTGGTTAAAGAGTTGGACGAGGACCTGGAAAACCCAGGTTCTAATCCCCACTCTGTCATGGAAACTTGCTGGATGACCTTGGGCAAGTCACACACTCTCAGCCTAACCTACCTCACACACTGTTGTGAGTTTAAAATGGAGTAGAGGAGAACAATGTAAGCTGCTTTGGGTCCCCATGGGGTGGAACAGTGAGGTATAAATAAATAGATAACACACGATTTTATAAAGCTCTGCTCAAGCTTTATTGTAACAAGTCGAAGATTCTAATAACCATCTGTGGTCAGCTAAATCTGTGAATGGGGGCTAAATGGAGGCTAAAGAGATTTTTCAGCAAACTTGGAGAACTCTGTGCTTGCACAGAAAACGTACTTACATCTGGTGGTCAATAGCAGTGGCACACCAGGGAGCTGTGCCAGATCCAGTGGCTGTGCAGCCTGGGGCTCTGTGCTGGGCCCAGTGGCAGCACAACCCAGGGCTCCATGATAGGCCCAGCAACAGCCACACAGCTCAGGAGCCATGCTGGGCATGCCACCACTGGCACAGCCTGGGAGCTGTACTAGGCATGCTGCTGCAGCCAAAGCATAGAAGTCATGCTGGTCATGCTGCCATCGGTACAGCCCCAGAGCCTAGCTGGGTCCAGCAGTGGTAGCACAGCCCAGGGAGAGCCTGGGGGCTGTGCCAGCCTTAGTGGCAGCTGCTAGAGATTCCAGCAGCACTCTTTCCACAACCCCGGACTCTGCACTGGGCCTGGCAGTGCCACAGCCCAGGAGCTGCACTGGGCCCAGCAGCAGCACAGCCAAGGGGAATCTCGAGGGCCACCCCAGGCATAGTGGTGGCTGCCGAACAGTCCAGGACCTGGTGACAGTTGCCTGAGAACCTGGGATTTGCACTGGGGGCAAGAGAGTGGAGGGAAAGATGGGATTTCCTCCCTCTGCAAGTCTCATGGGCCCCAATTTGTATATTTGTAAAAGACAAAACATTTGTGTTCCTGCATGAATTGGTAAAATGTCTTTGGCTATTCTTCAGCAAACAAGTCTTGTATAGGAAACATAGACAAGAAGTCACTGTTGACAATGCTAAAATTTTGCAAAACTTCACATACTTCTGAAACAAAAAAAAACACCCTAAGCAGTCTCAGTGTGATGGGGGGAAAGGCCTCAAGCAATGATGCACTGCAAATATTGCCTTTCTGAAAGACTAACTGTAAATGTTACCTGTCAGCCTATATGAATAACAATTCTTTTTAATGGTGAACAGGAGGAAGAGGTGATGCCCACAGTTGCTCATATCCCTGGCAAGTTGTTTTGTGCAGCTTCTATATCATCTGTTTTTTTTTAAACGCACACACCCACCATTTATTTTATATGTATTTTCAAGTAGTTGACAAGTTGCTTTAGGGATTGCTTGTATACAGTTTTATTTATATTTGGTAACAGTAGATTGCTTTTATAAACACACTAGGAGTTAGGCCTGTTGTGAAGAAAAATACAATGTGCTCTAGAAAGAGGCTCTGAGTGAGTGCCTACCCACCTTTGCTGTCTTCCCACCCACCCAAGTGAAGGCATTCATACCCACCCACCTCTAGGGGAGCTGATCTCAGTCATCTGGAGAACAGTTGTAATTCTGAGTGAGCTCTAGTCCTCACCTGAAGATTAGCAACAGTGGTTCCCTAGGAGGAAACGGCATTTTATCTGTCTGAAGTCCCACCCCTCCTCAAACCCTACCCTCTGCAGGCACCATGCCTTAAATCTCCAGGAATTTCACAACCTGGAGTTGGCAACCATATCTCCTTCCCTTTATTTCCCCTCTTGAGTTCAGCTTTCCATTGCCTTCCCCCTCCCTGTAGCCTCTACATAGGAAAAGTGCAGTCTTTCTCCACAGTGGGGGCAGGGACCAAAGCAGTTTACATTGTTTTTCTCCCCCCCCCCCCTTTGACCTGAACAGCAACCTGTGAGGTAGGTGAGGCTGGAAGTGTGTGACTGGTCAAAATCACCAGGTCAGCTTCCACAGCAAGAACCTGGGTCTGGCAGACCCCGCTTTGAAGCCCTAACTCCTATGTCCTCCTCAGACTCCACCACAGAATCTCTAGGGATTTCCCATCAAACTGGAAAGTGAAGGCATTCACTCCCCCCCACACCACAAGGGGAGCCGATCTCTGCCATCTGGATTCCAGAAAACAGATCTCTCTCCCCATCCCAGTTGGTTGTATTTTACTGACAGAATCAGCTTTGCTAGCTAGCAACAGCCACTCAGACAGGAGACAGGAGTGGACTCAAGTAATGGCATGCAAGTACTCTTGATTGATAGTATGACTGACCAAAGGCTGATACCCCACAGTCCCGCCGATCAGTGTTCCCTCTAAGCTGAGTTAGTATGAACTAGCTTACAGATTTTTAGCCTCCAGTTCACACATTTTTGTCTTAGCTCAGGAAAAATAGCCCCAGAGGAAAAATGGCCCCAGTACTGTAAAAATTGCACTGGCTACCAGTCAAGTACTTGATCTGTTTCAAGGTCTTAGTTTCAAAATTTAAAACCTTACACAGCCTGGGACCAACATACCTACAGGACCGCCTCTCCCCATATGTGCCCCGAAGATCATTAAGATCTGGTTCACAACATCTACTGACTGTCCCTGGCCCAAAGGATGTCCGACTTGTCTCAACCAGAGCCAAGGCTTTTTTGGCCTTGAGCCCAGTCTGGTGGAATCAGCTCCCCACAGAAATCCAGGCCCTTACTGATTTGTTACCTTTCTGTTGGGACTGTAAAATAGGCCTTTGGTTGAGGCAACAGGTGTCCTAGCCTATCCCATTGGCTGGCCTTCTTTGCTGCAATACCATCTGATTGCTATACCATCAGCCATTGTATTTTTAGATGATCAGTACACTGAATTGTAGAATGCGCCTAATTGAAACCGCCATCTAAGGTCTATAACTTGCCTATTATTTTATTGTACTGTGTTATATTGTTTTGATTTTAATTGTAAGTTTTAATTGTTGTTTTATGTATGTTGTCATTCACCCTGAGCCCATTTCAGGAAAGGGCGGAATATAAATTAACTAACTAAATAATAAATAAATAATTTATGCAGCAGCTCACAACTTTAATGCCAGTAGCTCACAAAGTAGAATTTTTGCTTATAAGATTCCATAGCTTAGACCAAGCCCCAACCAATCAAGATGGTCATATTTGCCACCACGACAGGAGAATTATTGCTAAAAGGTAATATTAGTCTAATAATCTCTAGTCTTGCATACAAGTGTTATTTTTTATGAGAATTGTCAAGTTCCCATGTAACTTCTACCCTGGACAGTGCAATATCTTATATCAACGGGTTTAAAGCATAAGCTATGCTTATGACTTTTCCTATATGCACCAGAGGCCTTTCTGTATTCTTTTGCTTTCTGTAATCTTTTGCTAATCCTGTTTAGGGCTTTGAAGGTTAATACCAGACCCTTGAACCTGATCCAGTATTCAATCTGGAGTTAGTGCAACTGGCAGAGCATCAGTTGAATATGGTTTCTAAAAGAATAGGATTGCCAAGTCCCTCCACTGCACGTGGCATGATAACATCACCCAGAAGTGACAATCTTCTTTGTGGTCTCTGTGCTTCACACTGTTGGGATCTACGGCACCTGCACCAACTCCAACGGTGTTTCTCTAAGCTTCTGCGAGGGTCTTGGCGCCCTCCCACTGAGCATGCCCAGGAACTTTACAGCACCAGAGGGGGCACCCAGATCCCACCAGTTCTTCTCTGACCACGCTCATGAGAGGAAGCTCTCCATTTCGCTCCGGTCGGTACTTTTTCTTCTCTTAAAAAAAAAAAGATTATTGTAGTGTTAGTTGTTAGTTTTTTCCAGTCCAGG
The DNA here is from genome assembly GCF_032191835.1 of Heteronotia binoei. Classification (NCBI taxonomy): domain Eukaryota; kingdom Metazoa; phylum Chordata; class Lepidosauria; order Squamata; family Gekkonidae; genus Heteronotia; species Heteronotia binoei. The sequence goes on from NC_083230.1 coordinate 59,768,419, forward strand.
TAGTTAGAATCCAAGTTTTTTTCCTTCTTCAGCCCCACCGCTGGGCCCGTTGGCCTATGTGGGGGTGCTTCAAGCGCTGTTCCCAATGCGGGAGCAAGCTCACCCCCACAGACGAGCATTCCCTCTGCCTCTTCTGTCTCGGCGAGGGACATCGTGCAGATACATGCCCGCATTGCCAAAAGTTCAGAAGGGAAACACAGAAGAATCGAGCGGCAAGACGCCGAACAGCCCTCATTGAATCTGCTCTCATCCCCCGACCAATGGATGAAGCATCCACTCTTGAGGGCTCCCTGGCATCGGCGGTAGCTACTTCCCGCCTAACTATGCCAGCTAAGTCATCTGCCTCAACCAAGATGGCATCGACTTCGAACCCAGCTGCATCGAGCAAGTTGACATCGAACCGACAGTCGTCAGCCTCTCAGTCCTCCACTTCTTTGTTGACAAAAAAAGTGGAAGAAGGACAAACACCCCCACAAAGAGCACTCCAAGAAGCGTCGGACCTCCTCCACACCGGAGGATTCTGCATCACTCCAGCTCACTCCACATCAACTGGACCCTTTGGTTTCGGAGTCCAGACCCCTGAAAATCTTACAGACGCCAACCCATTGGGTGAACTCCCCAGTTCGCAGACAGGACATGACCCTGGACTCTACTGAGAATGATGACATAGACCTCACCCAGCAAAGTGCAGCCTCGTCCAATTCGGCTGCAACCACTCCCGCCGGATCTTCCATCAGAGACCCCCCAGAGCAGGAACCTGTCGACCATCCACTAGAGCCAAGGATACCTCTCGACGATCAGCCGAGACTGGACTTCGATCAGAGGCTTTCACACCAATGGCCCCCGGCACAATACTTTCACCAGTGGGATCAGAGGCAACTGCAGTACCCCTACCCTGGCTTCCGCTCTGACGCTACACGGAGTGGGACCAATACGCCACACTCTCCACCAGGTTGATTCCGAGGGAACCCAAACAGCTCCCAAAGAAACCTAAAGATAGAAAAAGCACCCCGTCGACTTCAACCAAGCTGACCAGACCAGCACCATCAGATTCAGGCCAATCCGATCCGAGAGGATCCGATGCCTCATTGGCGACCGACTCCGATGAGTCCTATTCAGGCAACCCAGCGGGTCCTTTCACCCCAGTAGGGGAAGACCTTCAGATCTCACCCTCCGAGGACTTAAGATCTTATAGTGACCTAATCAAAAGAATGGCCTCTACACTGGGTTTCTCCATCGTGCAACTGCAGTCAGAAATCACCAATCCAGTGTATGACATAGTCCAAAAGGACACTTCAGCAGCCATCACTCTACCGATGACCTCCGTCCTCCTACAAGCAGCAAAATCCCACTGGGAGAAACCAGCATACATCTCCATTTCGTCCAGGAGGCTGGACCACCTGTACAAGGTGCAGGACAAGGAAGCAGAATTTCTACTCTCACATCCTAAACCAAACTCCATGGCGGTGACATCGTCCTCTAGAAACCATCATTCTTCCACAATGCCCATGGACAAGGAAGGGAAAAAACTGGACTCCTTTGTGAGGAAGTTCTACACAGCAGGAGCCTTAGGCATCAAGAATGCCAACTATTTAGTGTGCCTCGCCAGGTACCAATATGTCCTATGAGACCAGATCATGCCCCTGCTCCAGGACATGTCCGAAGGAGTGAGTGCCCAGTTGCGAAAAATACAGAAAAAGGACATGGCAGTTGCCAAACAGCACATAAACTCTATTGAGCACAACCTGGACACGGCAGCAAAGACCCTCTCCACAGCTGTTGCACTTCGAAGACATTCCTGGCTTCAGTCCACATCTTTGACTCAGGATGCAAAATCCACCATAGAGGACCTCTATTTTGACAGGACAGGATTGTTCCACACCACGACTGACTCCACCCTCCAGGAGATTGATAAGAGTGTCAAGGCATCTAGAAACCTGAGTGTTTCATCCTCCTCCACCAAATCCTTCAAGGCGCGCACAGGTTCTAGACCCTGGTCCAGACTCTCATCCGCAAGGAGCTCCCCGGATCAACCCTGGAAGAGCAGACCTTACAATTCTTCCCAGAGGCCGACATACAGCAGTAAATCGAAGTACCAGAGCACGCCTCAACAACAGTGTTCCAAAGCTCCCAAGGGCCCCAAACAAGGGGTTTGACTCCCCTCGAGTTGACTTTCCTTCAACCAGTTGTCTTCTATGTACCACCCGCTTATACCCCCATCTCCCATCATGGCTAAAGATTACATCAGACAAGTGGGTGCTATCAATAATTGCCAGGGGGTATGTGATCGAGGTCACACTCCACCCCTACCATCTGGGGTCGTCATGACACACCCATCCCCAGTCCTTCTGGACAAGGTCTGGAATCTGCTGATCAAAGGAGCCATAGAACCTGTCTGCCTGGAGGACATGGGACAGGGTTTCTACTCCTGGTATTTTACCATACCCAAGAGGGATGGCGGTCTTTGACCCATCATGGACCTCAGGGGATTGAATGCTCACATCCCACCCAAAAAGTTCCGCATGACTACTATGACACAGATCCTGCCCTTCCTGCAGCAGGCCTACTGGACAGCCACGATCGACTTCCAAGACACATATTTCCATCTCACAATCAGAGGGGACCATCACCAGTTTCTGTGGTTCTCAGTGTGACAACAGCACTTCCAATACAAGGCACTGCCCTTCGGCATCTCCACAGCCTCCCAAGTGTTCACCAAAACCGTGGTGGTGGTGATGGCACACCTCAGACTCCAGAACATCGTAATTTTTCAGTACATAGATGACTGGCTTTTGGTAGCCAACTTTGAATCCAACCTCGTTCGGGACACCCAAACGACACTGGGACTACTAGCTGACCTAGGCCTCCAAGTGAACTTCAAAAAGCGAAGCTGCAGTCGTCGCAGAGGGTTCAGTTCATAGGAGCGGTTCTGGACTCTGTACAAGTCAAAGGCTTCCTGCTCCAGGACAGGGCCCTCACTCTACAACAACTGGCGCAGCAAGGGCTAAAGGACGGTCAAGCCTCGGCATTTGAGATTCAGTGCTTGTTAGGCCTAATGGTGGCAACCATGGCAGTAATTCACCTGCCAAATTGAGAATGCACCCTCTGCAGCTCTGGTTCCTAGCGTGTTTCGACCTATTGAGGCATTCTCAAAGCAAGATTCTCAGACTCCCGAAGAGCGTGACGCGCTCCCTGTCATGGTGGCTGGCAGAGCAACATCTTCTGGAGGGCGCTCCATTCCACAGTCAACCCCCATCAGAGACTCTCACCACGGACGCCTCCCTGTGGGGATGGGGAGCACAATTCCGAAACCTATCTGTGGGAGCAATGTGGGACCACTTGCACAGACAGTGTCACATCAATCTGCTAGAGTTGCAGGCAATCTTTTTTGCCCTGCAGTCATTCTGCCCACTTCTCCAGAACAAGGTGGTCACTATAATGACGGACAACACCATTGCCCTGGCATGCATCAACAAACAGGGTGGCATCATGTCACGCAAGCTGTGCAATCTAGCTATCACACTTTGGGACTGGTGCTTAGAGAAGGACATTACACCAGTAGCGGTACATCTCCCCAGTACTCTCAATGTCCAAGAGGACTTCTTGAGCGGGGGGGTGCACTACTCCATGAGTGAGTGACTCAACGATGTTTTTCTGTCCCCACTCTTCCACTGATGGGAACAACCGCAGATAGATGTCGTTGTGATGTGCCTAAATAGGAAGGTTCCACTGTTCTGCTGTCGAGGGGGAGCAGACAGACAATCACTGGGGGATGGCCTCCTATTTGACTGGGAGAACGAATTCATCTATGCCTTCCCTCTGATACCCCTAATACCCAGAGTGCTCACCAAACTGCAGAGAGAGAAGCCTACCTGTATACTAGTGATGCCTTGGTGGCCCCATCAGCCATGGTTTTCGGTGCTCCTGCTTCTCAGCCAGCACGTTTTCCAGCAACCCCGGACCTCCTCATCGGCCAAGGAGGGGCGATCCTGCAACACAACATCCCTCATCTGTGATTAACCGCATGGCTAATCAAACCGGATCATTCTCCCTGAGAGTCCAGGAAGTCATGGACAGTAGTAGGAAACCGTCCACTAGGCGGTCTTATGTCGCTAAATGGTGGAAGTTCTTCTCCTTCCTGACAGTCTCATGTGTGCCAAAATCTGCTGCCCTGGAATTTATCTTCTCCTTCCTCATTACCCTACGAAACAAGGGACTGAGCTACTTGTCCCTGAAGGTATACTTGGCGGCCATATCGGCCATATGTGAGAACATACAGGGGACATTGGTCTTCTTGCATAGGGACACTAAACAGCTCCTTCGGGGCCTCCGTAGGACATGCCCTCCTGTTAGGAACCCGACCCCATCCTGGGACTTGCCCCTGGTTCTTCAGACACTGACAAGGAAGCTGTTTGAACCGATGGCAAGATGTGACCTCCGGTTGTTATAATGGAAATGGCTTTCTTGGCAGCCATTACCTCTGTTAGGAGGGTGGGTGAATTATGAGCCCTCAGAGCGAGCCCTCCGTACACCACATTTTCAGCTGATGGCGTTTAAATGCTCCAAGACATCATTTTTCTGCCTAACGTGATATCAGACTTCCACGTGCGGTCTGAGGTGTTCCTACCCACTTTTCTCCCTAACCCCAGTTCGGAGGAGGAATGTCAGCTGCATTCCTTGGATGTGCGGCAGGCACTCTCCTTCTACTTGCACCGCACGCGTCCATTCCGGAAGTTTCCACACCTCTTTGTGACTTCTGCAGAGTACGATAGCGGAAATAGACTCTCTTTGCAGAGACTCGTGAAATAGATAGTAAAGACTATCAAATCATGCTACTTGCTTGCCAAAAGACCCCTATCTGGACACCTTCGTGAGACATTACGCCCTTGATCTTCAACTTTGCCCCTCGGCTGGCGTTGGGCATGCAGTTTTGCGATACAGTCAAGTGTGAGGTCTCTTCAGCACCCGCCTTCCAGGTAAGACCAAGCTTGCTAATCTCCCAACAGTGTGAAGCACAGAGACCATGAAGAAGATAAACAGGTTGCTTACCTGTAACTGATGATCTTCGAGTGGTCATCTGGGCATTCACACTACCTGCCCTCCTTCCCCACTGCTGAGGACCTACACCTTTAGTGGTTCTTTAGCGATCAGAAGGAACTGGTGGGATCTGGGCGCCCCCTCTGGACATGCGCAGTGGAGTTCCTCGGCATGCTCAGTGGGAGGGCACCAAGACCCTCACAGAAGCTTAGAGAAACAGCATCTGAGTCGGTGCAGGCGGCGTAGATCTCAACAGTGTGAATGCACAGATGACCACTCAAAGATCATCAGTTACAGGTAAGCAACCTGTTTTTATCAAACTGGCCCTGTCACACTGTGGATGCTCTAGGATTTGCAGTAAAACTCTATGGTACCATGGTGCGACACTTCCAGGTGACATCATCATGTGGGGCATGTCACACGGCAACAGGTCTGTTTGGGGGTGGAGACCCCCTGGTGGCCTGCTCTGTGCTGGTGGGTTGGGGCCCCCCAAACCAGGAGATCCCCTGCCCCCAGCAATGCTGGATTAAACCCTGTGGTGGCACCTAGGCAGTCAAAATCTCAGGGGGGGGACCTTTGCAAATTATCTCAGAGTTGGAGTGCCTGCCCTGCTGCCTGTGGCCCCTGCTGCATCCACTTTCCCTAAATCCCCTTCAACAACGCTACAGGGGAGAGGAGGCAAACTTGGCGATGACACCAGCAGTGGACACACTAGGTAAGTTTGGCAAAAAGCGGCTCAGTTGCTGGCTGAGCATGGAGACTGGGAGGGCTGCAAGCAGGGGGGAAACTGGGGGGGAAGCCAGCCCAGGGCCCCTAAAGGCATGGGGGCCCATAGGCCAGTGCCTACTTGGCCTAATTTTAATCCAGCCCTGGCTCCCGGTGGGAGTTTGGCAGCCGTATAAAAGAAGTTCCCATAAGAGCACACACAATTGCATTCTGGACCAGTTGTAGTTTCTGGGTCAGTCTCGAGGGAAGCCCTGATTAGAACAAGTCGAAGTAGTTTAACCTGGAGATGACCGTTGCATGGTTCACTGTGGCTAGATCAAACAGAGACATGAAAGGAATCAAATGCTTAACCTGGTGCAGATGGTAAAATGCTAGTTTAACTACATTTGTGACCTTGGCCTTTATTGAAAGGGATGCATCCAGGATCACACCCAGGCTCTTGATGGTCAGTCCTGGTGTCAGCAGCAGACCACCAAGAGCCAGGAGTTGGCATCTCAACCCTGCATTCCCCAACCCAGCCACAGGACCACTGTCTTCGATTTAATTACAGCTGGCTCTGTTTTAGCCAGCTAACCACGGCTTCCAATCCCTTGGCCAAACTATCTGGGGTGGCGTATGGCCTGCTGCTCATCAACAGATACAGCTGGGTGTCATCAGCCTACTGGAGACACTCAGGTCCAAATCTCCATACCAACTGGGTGCGGGGGTGCATAAAGGTGCTGAATATGTAGAATAAGTCTATCAATGGCTACTAGCTTTGGTGACTGAAGGGAAGCTCCACATTCAGAGGCACTAAACCTCTGAATCCCAGAGCCAGGAGGTAACATGGGTGGGGGCTCAGCCTCTATGCCCTGTTATTGGCTGTCCAGAGGAACTGGCTGGCTGCTGTGTGAGACAGGATACTGGATGAGATGGACGGTTGGTCTGATCCATCAGGGCTCTTCTTATATTCTTATTTTTTACTGCTAGTCATGTCAACTCTGATTTCAGAATTCAGATCCAATGATTCTTTTCTGCTAAGTGGGATCCAATTTCTTCTCTAATGAAAGCCTTTTGCCAAGGTATTTGTTTGTTAAAGAAGACTTAACAGAAGGTAATTCTTGAGTCCAACTTGGTAGAAGAGAGTTAATTGATCCAACCCACATTTTTTCAACCATTTTGCAAAACTTGGGATATATAACTGCCTTTAGTCTTTTGATACATATTTTATTTAGCACAACTGTTTGCATGTTATAAATTAATACCATTTTGCACTAGCTGTAATTCTCCTTCTCTGCTATGATAATTAATGTAATGGAGACACAGAAGTTTCTTGCAGAAGCACTGTTGTATCTGAAAATTATAAAATAACAAATTGAAAAGGCCCTGAGTAATTAAAAAGGAGTTAAGAACATCAAAGGAGTATATGGCATGTCTTTTAGATACCTATGGAATCTCTTTATTTAGAAATAGACAAGCTTCACCAAGAATATAATGAAAGATAATTCCCCCATCCAAATGACAGGTTAATAGAGTAGAACTGAATTTGGTTTGGCTGGTATTTTGAATTGCTGTATAAATATATTGTAGCCTTGGCATTTTATGACCAAAGCTTTATTAAAGCTGTATTGTGTTAAAGATACGAAGTTATAATTTGCTGCGATAATGCAAGTCAAGAGCCTGCTAAGAAAAACAATCAGCACATGCATTTACTCATTCATCAGCTGCATCTGCCTATGAAATCTTTTAGATTTTGCAATGGTTTGCAAACTATTATAATAAATAATATCTGCATATTAGGTTACAATATATATTGTATGGTCATGCTTCATTATTAGGCGAAGGCAGAAAACATATACAGTATTTGAGTCAGTCATATTTCATATAAAAGTCACACATGACAACAAAGTTTTTTGCCAGCTATATAGAGGTGTACAAAGTCCCCCTCCCCTAAATTTGGACTAAATTCAAACATTTCTGAGTAATTTGAAGGAGGAAAAATACCTTTCTTCAGTTTTCTCTGGAAGACTATAAAACCATTCTAAACATGAAACTAACACTTGTGTGCCATGTATTCATTTTTCTTTTTCTGAAAAGAAAAAGAAGACAGTACCCAACCATACTTTCACAGGCTGTTTTGTTTGTTATGGTAAATATATATTTTAAGATGTGATCTCACAGTCTCCAGGATTAAATAAAACACTAGGTTTACACATTTTTTCAGTTTAAGTGATAATGTGTATCAGGATTCTACAATTCCCTGCTTTTAGGAGACACAAGTTTTGTTCAGATAGGGAGTGTCTGAGCCGCAACTAATATAATAATCCATGATGCATGTAGTGTTTTATATCTGGGATCTGTTTGATGCTCAACTGTATGGTTTGTGTGTTCCATTTGAAGGATGACTTCAAAAACTTCATTCTGCTTCTGATACAAGCACTGCATATTTCAGATTCGACTGCAGTAGCATTTTTTAAAGAAATGTTCAGAAATACTGGGCACATTGCAAGTATCCAGTCATTGCCTTTGGCTTAAAGGTGTATCTTTAATCTTAGTGTTCCTTTTCAGTTAAGTTTCATATCAATTTTTAAGTTGCTGAACACACACATGTGCAGTAGTGGGGTATTGCTGAAATTATTAAAACATTGTTGGATACTTTGTCATGAAATCTAATTTTTAGGAACTGTGCCAAGATGTAATCTATTTCTTCATACCAGGGATGTCACCACTCAGTACATAATGAAAATATCAGTTTGCCAAATAGCTCTCCTCATGTTGCTTCTTATCAAGTAGCAATGGTATAGGAAAAGATTTTCTCCAAAAGTATCCCATAATTAAATTGACTGGAAAAGCACACATTTCTCTAAGAACTAGCTGAACTACTGATGTGGCTCTTTCTCAGTTCATATCTCTCCTTGCTTTCTAGCTATCAGCAACAGTATATTTACTCCTGCATTCTGGCTAATAATTGAGCTGTGATATCAGTTGCATGTCTGTTTTCATACACAGCAATAAAATGCTAACACTTTTACTGGTAAAGTTGACTGCCAGTTTCTTACCAAGAAGATGTTACCATTGATTGCTGTTCTAAGTGTTAGTGTGAATTTGACAATGATTGATGTGTGACATCTGTTCAAGGTGAGAGCAAGGTCTTGGTTATTTTTTTTTAAAGATAAATTTATCATTCACCTCTGAACTCTCTAAATCTATACTGAACTAAATACTTATGTTAACATGTAATGGTATTTCTTTAGCTTTTTTGTAAAACAAGATCCTTGCAATATTAGAAAACGGAGATAGTTGTTAGCAGTCATATATGGTATATTTCACAGAACTCACTTTTACAAATAGTTCTCTTCAAAAAAGACTATAAAAATCCAATTTAATAAGTAATATAAGGTGGATTCGCAAGGAATGGCCAGATTTTGGGGAGCCACTGAAGCCTATGAGCATGCCATCCTGGGCAAGGATACAGAGCATAACTCTTTCACACTCCTTTTAGTCTGTTGGAACTAAAGGTGTTAAAGAGTAATGAAAGTCATACTTTGCTCTTTCCTCTAGGTGCCATTCTCAGTAACAAATAGGTAATCACCTTCAGAGGCTCCTATGACACTGCAAGAACCTCTGGGTTGATCCCCCATTTCCTGATTAGAGAGGCACAAATAGGAGCCAGGAGAGTGCAACAGTCTCATTTGAAAGTCATTCCTTACTGCTCCCAAGCACACCTTCTAGCACAGGGGTGGGGAACATCCAGCCTGAGGGCCATAAATGGCCCTCAAGATCACTTGGTCTGGCCCTCGGGATTGCTGGGCCAAGCCAAGCCACGTGGTGGCCTCTACAAAAAAAGCCCTGGACCTAGACATTTGCCTAGGGCTGCAGGCCTGGTGTGTGTGTGTGCACACCAAATTAGGCTGTCCCCACATGACTTCAAATAGAGAAAAAAATATTTGTATTAATTTTGCTGGCCTGAAGCATTGTTTTTTAAGTTGTTCATTTTGTATAGCCCATGAATGATGTTATAAATATCAATATGGCCCTTGGCAGAAAAAAAGTTCCCCACCCCTGTTCTAGCAGGAAATGAGAGATAACCCACTGGCTCTTATGATAGCTAAAAGTTCTCTGTGACAATCTCCCATTCCTAGTAGAAGCAGATCGACTAGCATCTTTTGCTGGTGGTGGATCATGGGACTCACAATACATCCCAGTTATGCCAACTCTTGAAACTGACCTACCTTGAGGTGAATGTTCACAGTCATCTCAAAGTATAGATCCAAGATGGTGTGATTTTTTAAGATGGGTTTCATGAAGAAGAAGAAGATATTGGATTTATATCCCGCCCTCCACTCCAAAGAGTCTCAGAGCGGCTCACAATCTCCTTTACCTTCCTCCCCCACAACAGACACCCTGTGAGGTGGGTGGGGCTGGAGAGGGCTCTCACAGCAGCTGCCCTTTCAAGGACAACCTCTGCCAGAGCTATGACTGACCCAAGGCCATGCCAACTGGTGCAAGTGGAGGAGAGGGGAATCAAACCCGGTTCTCCCAGATAAGAGTTCGCACACAACCACTACACCAAACTGGCTCTCAAGTTTGAACCTGGAAGTACTAAAAAAGGCAATTCAATGCATATTGAACATGTGTGGCTTTTCATTGCAAACTGAACGCAGCAGTCACCTAACAGTGGGAACATAATTTTCTACCAGTTTTTGGAAATACTGCACTGCTAAGTTGAATAGTCCTGTTAGAGAAAAGTGAGACTGTATTTGGATCAAATACTGTCACTTTCACTACATATTACCATCCTGTTTAATTAGTTTATATGAATACATTCATATATCCAGAAGATTTTAAAGCTAATATACAAATGAAACCAGAGGCCTTTTGCTGGGACTAGTAGATAATTAGAAAATATTCATGGAATTTTGTTTCTGTATATGAGAATGGCAGCAGTACTGCTATATGCCCCAAAAATGAAAAACATTGACATTACCTACAATAGCGGAATGGTTGGTGAAGATGCTGGAGCTTGCAGAGATGGCCAAGTTTACTTCTTTGGTAAAAGGAAAGACATTATCTAAATGTATGGCTATGTGGAAATCCCTTATAGACCATGCATGAAATTGAAAAAAAAAATGGACTGATGATTTGTGGTTTTGAAGTTTAAGAGTTAAAAATAATAAGCCAGGGTTAGGGAGATACTTCCCTTAATCTGATTTAAGAGTAAGGTTGCAGCATGTAAATGTATAGCTTCTGTCACAAAGAAAATCAATTATTATTCATTTTTACTTTGCTTTTAATTGTTATGTTGAATTCTCTTTTTTCCTTTGTTTTTCTTTTTCCTTTTTTTTCTTTTCTGTTTAAAAACATCAACAAAATTCATATTAAAAAGGAAAATAAATTAGTTCTTGACAAACACAAGCCCATCATGACTTGTGGGTTGCCTGGCAGTAAGGTGGGTATTTAAATATTTTAAATAAACAGTTCAGAGAATTTAAATGTAATAATGGATTTACCAGATTCTTTTAATGGAGGGACAGAAGCAGTGTACCAACACTTAAGGATCTTGTCGTTTTAGAGCTTTATGACTTAAACTACAGAAACAGCTGTTACTCTTTTTAAATTCAGCAGCTAAGAAGAGGTTGTTGAATCTAAAATTTAATAGGCAGTTTAACAGGGAATTCTAGCTGTATCAGTTAGTCATGGAATGCCTGCTTTACTGTCATGTATGATATTCTTACATGCTAAATCTTTCTTAGTCTTGTCAGAGAGATGGAAAACTATTCCCATAGTATCCTTTGTTGTTTCTTTGCCTGGTCTGCTGTCTCCCTCTTCCTCCTGTTCACTTCTCAGTGTTCCCAGCAAAGACTACTCAACATCAGTCAATATGTCTCCTCAGGGCTTTTTTTTTTAGCAGGAACACACAGGAATGCAGTTCCAACTGGCTTGGCATCGGGGTGTGGCCTAATTTGCAAATTAGTTCCTGCTGGGCTTTTTCTACTAAAAAAGCCCTGTACCTCCTCCAATATGTCCCTCCAACTGTTTCAGTATGAACACAAAAGCTGGCATTTCCCCATAGACATAATAATCTCACTAGTTATCAGGCCATGGGTATTATGATAACTTCCCATCATTATGAGCAGCCAAACATAACTTTGATTGCCTTGAACTGCAGGCATACATGATTTTGAGTCTGTTACCAGGCAGACACAAACATTTTCATTGGCTTCCTACATATAAAACACAGCACAGCCCACTGACATTTTATGAAACATGAGCCCTAACCTGGATAGTCCAGGCAAGCCCAATCTCATCAGATTTTGGAAGCTAAACAGAATCAACTGTAGTTAGTACTTAGATGGGAGACTTCCTTAAAATACCTGGTCAGGAGGACAGGGCGGGCTCTATTCAGCCACCTCTCTGAATATCCTCCAGGCCCCCAGTAGGGGTCAGTCACCAGAGGCCAACATGACTTTCATGTGCAAACAAAAACATACAAAAAAAAGTTTATGAGACATAAAAAGGTGACTAAACTTCTCCCCTTTTCTAGAGAGGGCTTTATAATGTCCATTGAGAAGTCCGATTAGTTTAAAAAAAAGGTCCACCTAGGTCTCCAGTATGTTTGAGTTCTGTATATGTAGTACTCAGTTATGGTTTTAAATGTCATATTGTTCTGGAAAATTCCACACAGGAGGGAAAAACTTCATTTAGGTTTGCACTGACTATTGCACAGTAACACTGTAATTTACCCTTCAATACTGGCTTCCCAGAGTTCAGTCCAATAAAAAATAAAGGAGAAAAACACAACCCTGCATGAGAAAGGTAACCAAAAAGGCTGGAGCAAAGACAAAGAAAGTAAATTATAACATTGTGTGTGTACAAATGTAAAAAACATCAATATATAATTTAATAATGCAATCACAGTGCTAAAATTTAATTAAAAACAACAGTCCTGTGGTTCAGCATATAAATACTTAAACCCAATAAGAAGACATATGTCTATTGACAAAAATATAAGTTTCAAGGTTACTTATTGTCTCCATATACAAAAGTAATACCAACACATTTCAGCAGTTGCTCTTCCTCAGTGATATAAGTCAAACTGATTACTCCATTAATTTAACAATAACATACAGAAAACTAACCAACCCCATGGTTGATTGTTTTCCAGTTGTACTTGAGCACTCCGCTGGAGTTCTGAGCACTTCTGATTGGACTTAAGAAGATCCATGAGTAAAGGAAATCAAAGATTTCAGGTTTTCACGGCTGGTAACATCATTAGGATTTGTAGAATCTTTCGGGCTCAAGTGCCATGTTCTATTGGAGAAAGTTTTCCTTCCAGACGTTTTGTTCTCAGCTGCGGAGAACATCCTCAGTGGCGTTGCAGCCGGAGCAGGCGCTCTGACCTTCTTGGCTGCTGTGCATTGAGTGGGGCCAGGGCTGCTGGAGAGCTGCTATTTATAGGCTGGAGCGGCTGTGATGAAAGGGCAATTGGTTTGTGGATGTGCCCATTGTTTGGTGGGGCTTCCTGGAAGGGTAGTGATAAGGAAACTGGCTGTTGAATGTGGCCATTGTTCTGTGTTAATTGCTGGGAGGGTTGGAAGGGTGTGAAGATAAGGAAGATGGTTGTTGACTGTGCTGATTGTTCTGTGGAATGTGCTGGTTGTTCTGTGACTTTCTGCAATTTATAGTCTGTAGGGTGTTTTGCAGAGCAGGGTACCAAGATTGGTGGATGAAAATGCCTTCTTCCTTTCTGTTAAAATTGTGCTGGTGTCTGTAAATCTCAATAGCTTCTCTGTTCAGGCGGGTATGATAATGTGAGAGCATAGAAAGGACTTCAGTTCTTTCAAAGTGGATGATGTGGTCTCCTTCTTGAAGTGCATGTTCAGCTACAGCTGATTTTTCTGGCTGAAACAAGCCACAGTGTCTCTTGTGTTCGGTGAGACGGGTGTTGATACTGCGTTGGGTAGTGCCAATGTAGACTGCACCACAGGAGCAGGGTATTTTGTAGACTCCAGGGGTTGAAAGTGGATCTCTCATATCTTTGGCCGAGCGCAGCATGTGGCGGATCTGTTGTGTGGGCTTGAAGACTGTGTCAACATTTCTTTATCCTTAATACTAACTTAATTATTTCTAGCAGAAGAAAAAGAAGAAAAACAGAAAATACAATACTTTGTCTATTTCAATATAAACAGATTCTCAAGTCAAAATGATCAGGAGCAGATCTTTAAAAATATAAGATATCTATATTATCTACCTTATTATAAATTGACCCAAATTACTTGTTTGTCTATTTTGAATATTTAAGATTCTTTAAAAACTTTTGGAGATTATAACTCCTATTTTCATATTACTCTAAGAAAAACAAGTTTGATAAGCAGTAACAGCCTCATCTCCCACGTTATTTATTTTTGCCTAGGAAAGAAATCATACAATCTCTATAACCCACTCTCTATTAAATTGTCCTATTTAGCTTTAACAATATAAGATCCATAGATGAAAATAACAAACAGAAGAGAAACATCCAGATTCTAAAAACCTCACTTGCCATTTCAAAGTGGCACACCAGTTTCCTTTTATTAATTCAATGTTGACCAATTACATAACAGAGAAACAGTTTATAATCCCTTCTTTTTGAAAGCTTTCCAAGTCTTGATCTTGATGAAGTCTGCCTCTTCTTCCTTTGGCACATTCATCCATTTTGCTAAAAATGATGAGGCCTCCGTGCCATCACTTCCTCCTGTATAAACTTTAATCAGTCTTGATTTCCGCCTTCTCTTTGTATCTGCATATGATGTCTCCATTTTGATTTGTTTTGGCTCCTTCCCAACAAATCTTTGTCCACTTCTCTCGACTCCCTCTCTCTAGACATTACTGGGGTCTCTTTACCACTCAGCTCATGTACTGTTAGTATTATGTAGCCTGCTGTGAAGCATGCTAGATCAAGAACTGTCAAAGTGACAGCTAATCACATGACAAGAGTCACAGGACTACTCAACCTGGCTGATGCAAGAACTGGCAATATCTGGATCTGTCCAGAGGAGTTATCATGAGTCAGCAGTTTACCTGATTGGTGGGCAGTACTATATAAGCAGCAGAGTACCATAGTGGTTTTTCTCTCTATGTATATGGGTTACTGGCGAAGCACTTTGCTACACTGGACTGTATCTGTATATAACTTCACTGTAAATATCTGTATAATACACGGTTTGTTATACAACCAAACTGGTGTGTTGGCTCTTCATATCTATGTTCCTATTGCTAAGGCAAGTTATTGCTTTGGTCTACCTGCACTCAGCGCACGCTCCTGCCGTCATGTACATTCTCAGTTTCGCTGTACTTCAAAATAAATGTTTCCACCTTGTTTTGTATCAACTCTGCCAGCAGACTGATTTCCTGTTTTAAGGAGAATATGGTAACTATAACATCTTTTTATCAAGCGCTTCAAGTTGCAATGCCATCTTCTCCACAGTATAAGTCAGTCTGATAATCAAAGTTAAAAAATAACTCAAAGTCCCAGATAGTCTATCTTTCTAAATCTCCTCCAGCTGTGTGCTTTTCTTTTACATTCTGGTTGTAATCATTTCAGTCCCGATCAAGTATCAAATGCATTTCTCTTAAAGGTATAGCCAGCTTTTATTCAGACCGCATTGAAATGAAATAATGTTCTCATTATAGCTTGTTTAATTGTAAGCCAAATTCGTTCGAATATCTATGTTCAGTCCAATTTAAGTTATTGAGAATTCTTAGGCTTGTTCTTTGTCTTTTTGAAGCCTCCCTTGCAGGGAAGGGGGAGGGGATATCCTCCTCTTCCCCCTTTTTTTTAACAGTCCCAATTGGCGTTATTAGTAGAAGATCTATTAGTTGGTAGCGATGTTCCCTCTAAGCTGCAGTTTTCCGAGCAAAAATTCTACTTTGTGAGCTAGTAGTATTAAAGTTGTGAGCTACTGGCATGAAAGCTGTGAGCTACTACATAAATGATTGTGCTCTGGGGTCATCCTTCCTGAGCTAAGACAAAAATGTGTGAGCTGGAAGCTAAAAATCTGTGAGCTAGCTCACTCTAACTCAGCTTAGAGAGAACACTGGTTGGTAGTATTAAAAAAATATTTACTTGCATGGTAGTATTTCAATTATTAAGGTAGAAGAATAAAGTATTAAAAGCTTGCTAGAAGAAGAAAACAGTCAGGCATTCACCTCTTGTTGCCATCATGGCAACCGTGGTGGAGAATTGGAGTGGACAGGAGGAACGGGGACCAGCTGCCTCTGTTTCCCTGGCTCCTGTAAAACCCCTTGCTGTCAGGAGACCCCTCCAGGGTCCCCTTCGAGATGCCACAGCTGTGGCACCCCTCCTACCGCCCAGTTCGGGGGGGCGCTGAAAACGAGTTCTGCGGATCCCATTGAGCTCAAGATGCCAAAACCCTGGGGGAGCAGTCTCTGCTGGCTTCCCCAGAGCTGTTCCAAGTAAGCCAGTGGAGACTTCACACCAGCCACCTTCGCACCAGGCCCACTGTGACCCAAAGGTTTTACTGCTGCTGGTGGCATACCCTGCTGTTCTCCCAGGCTGTGTGGCTGATATCAGGCCCAGCAGGACTCCCAGGCTGTGTCACCACCACTTACCCCTGTGCAGCTCCCTGGCACAGCTACTGCTGCTGTTGGGCTCCGCAGCAGTGGTGCAGCCTGGGAGCACTGCTAGGCCTGGCAGTGGCTGTCCAGCCTGACTCCCAAGTTGTGCTGTTGCCAGCAGCAAACCCCATGTGGCTCAACAGCTATGATACTGTCATGCCCAGCAGGGCTCCTGGGCCACGCTGCCACAATTGGGCTCAGTACTGCTTCCAGGCAACATGGCCACTGCTGACCCACTACAGCTCCTGGTCTCCTTCAACTGCTGAAGGTAAGTGCATTCTGTCAAGGGTTAATACTAACAGAGTCTGAGAACCTTTGAATGACAAGCTGTTCAAATGAAATTCTGTGGAGAGAGTCAGTTAAGAAATGACAGTTGGGAACTGACAGTTGAAGAAGAAACAGTTAAACACTGTCTGTGGACTGGGAAGGAGGCAAAAGGAGTTAGATCATCAGAGAGGAGCCCCATTCAAGTAAAAAAGTGAAATTACTTCTAGTTAAGAGAAGTAAGAGCCCCATGGCGGAGTGGTAAAGCTGCAGTACTGCAGTCGGAGCCCTCTGCCCACGACCTGAGTTTGATCCCAGCAAAAGCTGGTTCAGATAGCTGGCTCCAGGTTGACTCAGCCTTCCAACCTTCCGAGGTCGGTAAAATGAGTACCCAGCTTGCTGGGGGGAAAGTGTAGATGACTGGGGAAGGCAATGGCAATCCACCCCGTAAAAAGTCTACCGTGAAAATGTGAAATCAAAAACGACTGGTGCTTGCACAGGTGACTACCTTTACCTTTAAGAGATGTAATCCCTACCCAGTGAGAAGAGAGATAGCTCTTAAAAGAGGAGTGATCTCTGGTCTGTGTATACAGAAGAATTTTGGGGAACTTGGTTGCATGTTCCCATCTTCTAGACTTTAAGAGCCAGTGGAACTCAGTTTCTGCTCACTCAAACTGCAAAGAAAGCCTCTCTTCTCAAAGTTTTTTAAAGACCTTTCTGAATAGCAGAAACACTTATTTGTTGGCAACAAATTACCTGGAGTTAGTGTGATCGCAAAGTTATCTCATACCAATTTTGCACTAGAGCTTTAATCCTGGTTTAACTCTGTCCCCAAACTGACTTTCTACGCTAGAATTATACTCGTTTCAAACAATTTTATTAGTAACATATGGTAATAAATTTCAATTTCTTACATCATTAATAATTACTTTTTTATCTATCCCATATATTACTTTCTACCCACCCCTCCCCCCGTTACTTGACCCCCAATGGTATTATATACTTAAAATCTTAATATTAAAGGTACCCTTAATTAATAAGAACCAAAATTAATATCCTCCTCCCTCTTATACTTAGTCATTATCAAAAATTGTCCAATGTCCTTTTATTTTCCACTCTTTTTCTACGTATCTTCTGAACTTTTTCCACTCCATCTTAAATATTTCTAAATCATAGTCTCTTACGGTTCTTGTTAACTTGTCCATTTCACTCCATGTCATAACTTTTACAATCCAAACCCATTTCTCTGGTATTTTTTCTTGCTCCTACAACTGCGCATACGATGTCCTAGAAGCTGAGAACAAGTACCAGATTAAAGTTCTATCTTCTTTTGGAAATTTTTCCATTTGTAATCCCAACAGAAAAGTCTTTGCAACTTTGTTAAATTCGTATCCCAAGATCTTAGAAATCTCTTGTTGAATCATCTGCCAATACTTTTTCCCTCTTTCACAAGTAAATCTTATGACCACATCTCTTGGCAGATTGTTCTTTTTTGCATAGAGTGAATTTATTCTATACATATAGTCATACATATTTCTATTCCCTTCAGGATCTTCCTCCAAAAATTCTGCAATTATTTTTATTATGTATTCTTTCAGGTCTGATTCTTCATCTTCAGGTACACCTCTCAGACAGATCTGAGTTTCCATCAGTTTGCAGTCATGAATTGTCACTTTTTCTTGTAATTTTAACAAGGTGGAGTCATGTGTTTTCACTCTCTCTTCTTCTTGTACTTTCTTTATTATTACCACAGTATCATTTCTGAGCTTCTCTATTTCTTTTTTTAATTCTTTTTTTGAGTCCTCAATATCCTTTTTTATTTCTTTTTTAGAGGCAGTTATCATTTCTTTCACCCCCTTCATTATCCTAGCTTCCATTGTATCTAATTGGGCTTGCATTTTCTCTATTGAAGCAGACCTAGCACGAGTTTGTTTCGGGTCTGACATGTAAAAAAAGACCAAAAATTTTGATCTCCCAAATTAAATTTGAACCACCAGGTTTGATGATGATGATGATGATGATGATGATGATGATGATGATGATGATGATGATGATAATAATAATAATAATAATAATAATAATAATAATAATAATAATAATAATAATAATAATAATAATAATAATAATAATAAAATTTTTATTTATACCCCGCCCTCCCCACCGAGGTAGGCTCAGGGCGGCTTACAGAGTGTGGCAAAAGCCATGTTAAACAATAAAACAATTATACATTCAGTACCATTTAAAATTACCATTAAATTTACATAATATAAAAATCTAAAATCAATCTAAAATAATCTTATCTTATTGCTAACTCAATTGTTGATGTTAGTGATGGCATGGTGTTTATTTCAGGTTTCATCTTGGAAGGCTAGCCGAAAGAGGGCGGTTTTGCACGCCCTACGGAATTGGCTAATGTCCCATAGGGCCCGCACCTCTTCCGGCAGCTGGTTCCACCATTGGGGTGCTCTTATAGAGAAGGCCTGTTCTCTGGTTATTTTTAGTTTGGCCTCCTTTGGCCCAGGTACTTCCAGAAGGTTTTGTGAGCTGGATCGCAGTGCTCTCTGGGGAACATATGGAGAGAGGCGGTCCCTAAGGTAAACAGGTCCTCGGCCATATAGGGCTTTAAAGGTAATAACCAGCACCTTGTAACGAACTCGGTAAACAATTGGCAGCCAATGCAGCTCCCGCAGCCCAGCTTGCACATGTTCCCACTGAGGTAGGCCCAATAGCAGTCTGGCTGCTGCATTCTGCACTAGCTGCAGCTTCCGGGTTTGGCACAGGGGCAGCCCCATGTAGGGGGCATTACAGTAGTCTAGCCTCGAGGTGACCGTTGCATGGATCACTGTTGCCAGGTCATTGCACTCCAGGAAGGGAGCCAACTGCCTCACCCGCCTAAGGTGGAAAAAGGCGGATTTGGCAGTGGCTGCTATCTGGGCCTCCATTGTCAAGGAAGACTCCAGTAGCACTCCCAAGCTCCTGACCCTGCGCACTGGTATCAGTGACGCACCGTCAAAAGCTAGAAGGGAGATCCCTCCCTCCGGACCACCACGCCCTAGACAAAGGACCTCTGTCTTCGCTGGATTCAGTTTCAGCCCACTCGACCTGATCCAGTCTGCCACAGCTTGCAGCGCCCGGTCCAGGTTTATAGGAACATTGGCAGCCCGGCCGTCCATCAATAGATAGAGCTGGGTGTCATCTGCGTACTGGTGACAACCCAGCCCATATCTCCGGGCAATCTGGGCAAGGGGGCGCATGTAGATGTTAAATAACATCGGGGAGAGAACTGCTCCCTGAGGCACCCCACAGTTGAGTGAGTGTCTCTGGGACAGCTCCCCCCCAATTGCCACCCTTTGTTCCCGACCCTCCAGGAAAGAGGAAAGCCATTGCAAGGCTAGCCCCTGAATCCCTGCATCGGCGAGGCGGTGGGCCAGCAGCCGGTGGTCGACCATATCGAACGCGGCCAAAAGGTCTAACAACAGCAATGTGCCATATAAAGTGAAACTTGCCCTTTCCAATGCACCCAATTTCACTGTCCTCTAAGCCTCCCAGGCTCAGATATTAATGTTTAAAGCTTTTATTTCTCCCAAAATGGCAGTCGCAACTTTTGCTTCACTTTAAAAAAAAATTCTTTTTTCCTTTTTACCAGTTCAAGTCTTCTTATCTACTATCCAACAGTAGTAATTTTTTAATTGCCAAATCTGTTAACTCCACCAATTTTTAATGTCCCAGTCACTTTAAAAACGATGTTAAAACTTAGTCCTCCCAACAATAATGGCCACCGATGTTTCTCTCTGGTATTATAATCCTAGAGTAGGCTGTTTACTTCGTGGACTTCCTTCTTCTTCCTCCAATACTTCCTGCTTTTCTTGCCTTCAAATCTCAATTCACTGGTAGAGAAATCTCACGATATCTGACGTATTTCCTGTGTTGACTGTGAACGCTGCAGATCTGTAACGATGGAGCTGCCTCCTCAACCACAGATAGACTAAACAATAAATTCCTTTCTTTTAACACTGTCTTTTAAGTTTACAAAGTTCAAATTTAGCCCCTTATCTTCGTCTCCTTTCAGGCTTTCAGTATTTCCAACTCCCACCTTTTACTTTTGTTTTGTTTAACTTTAATTAGTCCCGGAATGAAGAGATAGCAATCAGTACCTTTTTCCCGTAGTTTATCCAAATTAACACCAGTCCTTTGTAGATTAGATGTTTAAAATTGTAAAAGAAGGTTTGGATCCTGTCGAGCTTATGCCAAATTGATGACTCTGGAAACTTCTGCAGACGATGAATATGCAACTTCTCTCTGGAGATCCCTCAAAGCCTCAAAGGAACACCCCCCCCCCCCCGGGACTCCCTTTCAGCCAAGGTAAGTCTCCTCAAAGTATCTGTGCATATCTTGGACAATTCTCTAGCTGAGAAATGTAGGCAGAAGGCATTAATTTGCCTTTTACTACCCTGAACAGAAGTGCCAGCCTGCCCCCGTTAGGGAAAGCAACTCAGCTCGCCATTTTCCAACCCCGGAAGTCCCTCTATGCTAGAATTATAGAATCAGAGAAACCAACATTATGACTCTATGATTTTATGGTTTTAGTGTAGAAAGTCAGTTTGGGGACAGAGTTAAACCAGGATTACCAGTTCATTTCATACATCCTACCCCAGATTCCACTTGACCTTTTCTTCTCTAAGTTAAATAAAACACTTTATTTTGAACTTTCAAAAGCCTCTTTTGGGTCATTTCAGAAGCTGAATATAAGTAGGTGACTGGGTCTCTTCCTTCAGTTCCCTGGGCTGGGACAGCAAGAAAGAAGAAGAAAAGGGGGAAATCCTGATTGTGAGGGTGGGAAAAGATTGCCATAGACCTACTGCAGCTCCTGGCTTCATTCAGTGGCTGAAGTAATTGCATTCTCTATTCTTGCACAGAGATTTTTTTTTATTGGGGGGGCAGGGGATTTAACCCCCCAGTGTGTTTTCTTGAAACAATTCAGATCTGGGCCCAACCTGGCTTGTTAGCTTTTTGTAGAGCCTGTAAAATGGAGCTGTTCCACCAGGCTTTTAGGTGAGGCTGAGGGTGTCTATTTCTTGATCTAACTAACAGATAATTTAAAAAGATAAATTGATGATGTGGCCTCAGTTGAAATACTGTGTACAATTCTGGTCACCAAACCTCATAAAAGATATTATAGCATTGGAAAAAGTGCAGAAAAGGGCAACTAAAATTATTAAAGGGTTGGAACACTTTCCCTGTAGAAGAAAAGTTAAACACTTGGGGCTCTTTAGCTTGGAGAAATGACAGCTGAGGGATGACATGATAGAATAAGGGTAGCCAAACTGTGTCTTGGGAGCCACATATGGCTCTTTCATAGATATTGAGTGACTCTTGAAGTCCCTGAAAGGCTTGGAGAAGGCATATATCTCTTTAAATCATTTCTCCAAGCCAAGACAGCCAGTGACTTGGAGAATGTATTTAAAGTTGCTTTCTTTCTACCTCCCCCCATCCATTCACTTTCTTTCCACTTTCCTTCATTCTTTCCTGCTCTCAAACATCTGA
Source organism: Heteronotia binoei (assembly GCF_032191835.1). Taxonomy (NCBI): domain Eukaryota; kingdom Metazoa; phylum Chordata; class Lepidosauria; order Squamata; family Gekkonidae; genus Heteronotia; species Heteronotia binoei. The sequence goes on from NC_083230.1 coordinate 59,790,586, forward strand.
TGTTCAGGGCTCTCAAACATTTGACATTTATTCTATGTGACTCCTACATTAAGCAAGTTTGGCCATCCCTGTGATAGTGGTTTACAAGATTATGCATGGGATAGCAGTACCGGATCTACATGTTTTTTTGAGGGGGGGGGCAAAATTAAAGAATGGTGCCCCCTTATGGGCCATTCTCTCTTATGGTCCCATAGAATACAATGGACTCCATACCCAATTTGGCGCTCCCCTTCATCAGCGCCTGGGGCAAGCACCCCCCTCTGCCCCCCCCCCCCAGATCCAGCCCTGTGGGATAGAGAAGGTAGAGAAAGAAGTACTTTTCTCCCTTTCTCACAATACAAGAACTCGTGGACATTCAATTAAATTGCTAAGCAGTCAAGTTAGAACAGATAAAAGGAAGTACTTCTTCACCCAAAGAGTGATTAATGCATGGAATTCACTGTCATAGAAGGTGGTGGCGGCTACAAGTATAGATGGTTTCAAGAGGGGATTGGATAAACATATGGAGCAGAGGTCCATCAGTGGCTATTAGCCACATGGTATAGATGGAACTCTTTATCCGGGGCAAGTGATGCTCTGTATTCTTGGTGCTTCTAGTGTCCTGACCCCACTAGTGGACCTCCTGATGGTACCAGGGTTTTTTTGTCACTGTGTAACAGAGTATTGGACTGGATGGGCCATTGGCCTGATCCAACATGGCTTCTCTTATGATCTTATGTTCTTAAAACAGTTTTATAAGAATCAGACCGATTTCATAGTCGGCTTACCCCACGGTCACATTCCTCTTCTCTGAGCAGCGCCCATCGGATTTCCCAATATCTGCGCCGGAGTTACAGGAAGTGTCCTGTAACTCTGGCACAGATCGTGGGAAATCCAACGGATGCTGCGCAGAGAAGAGGAACATGGCCGCGGGGTAAGCTGAGTGTGAAATTGGTCTCACTTTAAGCTGCTCAGAGTTTTATGCTGTTTATATGCTTTGGGTTTTTAATGCTGTGTTTTTAACAATTTATTAACTGTTAAAATGTCTACAGAATTTTATGTTTTATTATAAAACTTCAAATGGTTTTTCTGAAGAAGCAGCACAGAAATGTTCTAAATAAAAAATTTTGTGAATCTGCAATTATAGATTGTTCTAATTATTTTTCTATTGTCAAAGCTAATCAGAATTAATTACATGCTGGGGCAATAGTATTCTTGATACTGTACATCAGGGGTTCCCAAGTGTGGCACCATGCCATCCTGCCAATTCCCTTCCTACCAAGTGTTTTGAGAAAGTGGGTGTGGCCAGGTGAGGCTTTTTGAGTTTTTTATATCTATTCTCAACATAGCCCCTCTGTGTGGATACTTTTCCCCACACATCTGAGGCACATTGAAAGCAAAAAAGATTTTTCTGCACACTTGAAAGACTCCCCAGGTTTGCAAAAAATAATCTAAAACTTTACAAAAATAGATTGAAGGGTTTTAAATTTTCCCCAGTGAGGCTTGGAACTATGAGGCTGCATCACTGGCCTTCCTTCCTTCCTTTGGTGCAACCCAGAGTGGATGAGGCCAGGCCTCCTGCTTCTCTCTCAGGGTGGAGTCAGAACTTCATCCAGTGAGGGAAGCGAGGGAAGGAGGTATCTCAGGTGAGCCGAGTCATTCCCCAAGCCACAGTGGCGGCAGCAGTACCCCTCTTGCCTTGTGGCCTGAGGTGAAGTAGCTCTCCTCTGACTCTCCATGCCACCTCTTTCCCCACTGTGGGCTGAGATGGGGCCTTAACCTCCATTGTTGCTGGGTCTCCTCCTCCAGGCACTAAGCGAGTCAAAAGCCCCCCAAGCTGCACCCCCTCACCTCGCCCAGCTCCTAAGACAAAGAAGCAGTACTCTTCCACCTTTCCATCCACTGCTCCTCCGGCTCTCCCTGGGGAGCAGCTGCTGGGGGGCCAGATAGGCCAGGCCAGGCTGGGCAGGGGGGATGGAAGAGGAGAGAAACTGAAGGCTGCTGGGGAGTGGAAGGGAAGGGAATACAACTTTCCCCACAAGTTTCTTGCAGATCTCTTGTTTATGGTATAATGCTTAACAGTGGCTTTATGTAAGTACTTTATCTATGCAAATAGTGAAGTGATAGTCTAAGAACACAGTTGCCCTTGATTCTGACTTCAAAGAACTGGGCTGCATGGTTAAAATGCTTAATGCACCTAACTAGAATGTCTGCTGAAGTCATCAAATCTTCCCAATTTGAATGTATTTTTATAATTCGTGTGGAATTTGATACTAACATCACTACATCAAGGTTAGTTCATGTTTCAAAAATCATGCATGTTCCTATCAAAATCTGAACAGAATCTATCTCTTGTATATACATGCAAGCAGCTCTTACCAGCCCTTTAGTACCAACTGCAATTGTTACAAGTAATAGCCCAGGTTAAAAATAGCTGGGGTCATGAGACAATGATTCATGTAAAGGGGCTAGCCAGGAAAGAAGGCTTACTTTTTCTTTTGCATAAGTGTTAGTTGCTTGCAAAATGAAAACAGATACTGCTAGATGAGATATTCTTAGCTAGCTCAATGCATTTACTTGTTCTGTGTGTATCCAAGACAATATTTATAATTTCAAAAGGAATCCCATTAAACAGAGCTTCTGCCTGAAATGTTGAAGAGCTACTGTTAGACTTATGCATAATCCCACTCCATGAAATTGTGTGGTTGCCCCTGCCTCCTGCAGCAACCATTTTGTGACTAGCTCTGCCTCCCACAGCAGCCACCTACCATCCTGTGTCAGAATTCCAGAAGTGCTTGCATGGTCAAAAATGTTGGGAGTCTCCGTTGTACATCTTGAATATATGGTCAATGTTAAACAAAAGCATTGGCTGTACATGATGTTGTTCCAGGTGATTTCACCGATTATGCTATTACAGAGATGCCATTGGATTTGCTTCTGAGCTGGCAACCCCACCTAGATGGCCTGCACTCATTTCAGGTACTTACAACAGCAATTCTTAGGAACAGGATCCATGGAAATGTGTAAACATGATTATCTGTAAAAGCATACATAGAGTTTCCAATGCCCTAGACAGAAATTTCAGCTGTCACTTTTTTGTTTGAGCAACTAAGGTTTAGCTAGACAAGATGCTGGAAGATTCATAAATGGATCTTTGCAGAATTTTTCAAAGGCTAACAGTAACTGTAGGACCCCAGTTTGGACTGGGACCATAGCAAAGGAAGAGAAAGAACATAGCTATTCTGCCCCCATGTGGTTTCACTGATTCCCTCCCAAAGGTGGTAGTTATTCTTGGAAAACAGCAAACATGGTGCCTATCCTTGTTCCTTTCCAGAGCTAATAAGAGGGAGGGATTCATCAACAAAACCATGAACCCTTCTTTAATCCCTGATCTGAACTGTGATTCTGCATAGCTGCTACTGGCTTTTGAAATTGCTGGGAAGATCCAATATAAGATCTTCCATCATCTCAACCAGAGCTTTTTTCCTAGAAAAAGCCCAGCCTGAGCTCATTTACATATTAGGCCACACCCCCTGAAATCAGTATTGTTTCAAACAAGGCTTTTTGTAGTAAAAGCCCAGCAGGACCTAATTTGCATATTAGGCCACACACCCAGACACCAAGCCAGCTGGAACTGCATTCCCATGCATTCCCCTGCTCAAAAAAAGTCCTGATCTCATCTAGTTAAATACTTAAACAAGTGCATATTGTGAAGGAACTTCTGCCATACCTAGCCTCAAAGAGGATATTTCCAGGGAAGTATGTTTTGATTCTGATGGCATTGCTGTAGTGTTAATATTCTTTGCTGCTATTCCTCCTAAGCACACATTTGACTCTGGACTTTTGAATTATGTTTATGTAAAATTTAAAGGATCAATGTGGAAATTAACAGCTAGTTTTGAAACAAGTTCCTGAATTTCTGATAATTAAATCTTGTTAAATGAATTGACTTTTAAAAATATTCAGTATTTTGAATGACTTCAGCTTTGGAATTGGAAGATTTAATAGGATAAAGTTATCAGTATTCAAATCTGCATGAAATTTTGAAGTTGCTTTTCAAACACAGACCAAAGCAGTCCTGTTTGGTTTATTCGAGCCCAGTATCAGCCTTGGAACCTGATTTCAATGCCAGATGTCAAAGAAAAGAGATTAGCCTGCCAGGGCTTTTTATGTAACAGGAACTCCTTTACATATTAGGTCACACTCCCTGATGTAGCCAATCCTACTGGAGTTTATAGTAGGCCCTGTACTAAGAGCCCTGTAAGCTCTTGGAGGATTGGCTACATCAGGGGTGTGTGGCTTAATATACAAAGGAATTCCTGCTACAAAAAAGCCCTAAGTTTGCCTCTTCATAGGGAATTTAGCTACTGCCCAGGAAGTTCTAAATTTTACTCTTCAACCCTTTAGACTATGCTGCAGGCTATGGACCCTTCCCCAGCTTTGATCGTGTGAAAGTTCTGGCTATAGAGAAACTAATTCCTCCACATCTAGGGAAGAATCATATTGCCTCAATGTGAAGTCAAGATATTCAGAATGAGGGTGCATTCCCATTGTTGGAGCTGATGACCATATATGATGGACTGTGTTCCCAGTGCCCATGCTGGGGAGCTGGCACAAGGCTGGCGCCGGAGGTCAGGTGCCCCCACCACCCCTCGCCTCCTCAGCAAGGGCAAGCTTGGTGGCAGCCACCTTGGGGCTTCTGGGCTCAGCATGCACGAGCACATGTCATCACTCCACCCCTCACATCTCTGCTTGGAAAGCACAGACATGAGGGGCAGAGAGATGGCAAGCGAGTGGCATTCATGCCCGCTGAGCCAAGAAGCCCTGTGGTGACCACTGCTGAGTTCACTATTTTCCTCACCTTGGAGGTGAGGGTGGGCAGGAGGGCCAAAACCAGCACCCTCCCCTCAGGGCTGTGCTCCAGGCAACCACCTCAGGCTGCCTAATGGATATGCCAGCCCTGTGTGTTCCATGTTCTTCTTGTTTCTGAAAACAAAGCTGCTCTAATGCAGAGGTGTCAAACTCATTTGTTATGAGGGATGAATTTGGCATAGATGAGACCTTCTTGGGCCGGGCCATGTGTGTTATAAAATGTAATACCAGGTGGTGGAGATATAAGAACATAAGAGAAACCATGTTGAATCAGGCCAATGGCCCACCCAGTCCAACTCTCTGTGTCACACAGTGGCCAAAAAAAATTATATCTGGGCAAAAAAATTAAAATCTGGGCAAACTCCACAAGCTTCTCTTCCTCCTCCACCCACCCGCCAGCCACTGTCGAACCCTCCTTTCCCTTCCCTTCACATCCTCCCCAGTGTGCTGCCTGCCCACCGCCTGTGCCTCCTGCCACTGCCACCCACCCCTCCTTTCCCTTCCCTTTGCACTCCTTTGCACCCCCAGCATGCCACCCACCCGCCGCCGTAGCCTGTGCCTCCTTTGCCAGCTTGCCGCTGCCACCACCAGCCCCTCATTTCCCTTCCCCCCACGTGCGATCACAGTGCATCGCGCCCTGCTGTGATTGTGTGGGGGGGAGATGAAGGGAAAGAAGGGGCAGGTAGCAGCAGTAGCAGCAGCGGGCCATCTGAGGAGGCATGGGTGATGGGAGGGCGGCGTGGTGGGGGGGGTGCAAGTTCAATGGCACTAAATAGAGGGCCCCTATAGGGGGAAGGGGGGTTGATAGAGGGGCTGTGCCCCCTGCCCCCCCCCCCCCGGTGGCTACGGACCTGGGTCAGTATCAGCCTACTGTCTGGGAAATCTAAGTTCAAAATCCCCAATCAATCAAAGGAAATCAAAGGGAAATGTGAAAGAAAAATAAAAGAAAATGCACTGGGTGAACTTGGTCTGGACACACACTGTCAGCCTAATCCTGGCATGTTGTTATTCCTTTTCTGAATCATGAACAGTGTTTCCTCTAAGCTGAGTTAGTGTGAGCTAGTTCACAGTTTTTTAGCCTCCTGCTAATACAATTTTGTCTTAGCTCTAAATGGATGGCCCCAGAGCAAATTAATTTATGCAGTAGCTGAATTGCTTGTTCACAACTTTAATGTCAGTAGTTGACAAACTAGAATTTCTGCTCGCAAGACTCTGCAGCTTAGAAAGAACATTGATCATGAAGGCATGGATCATGAAGGTAAGAATACAGTGACTTCCAGGATTGGAAAATGGCGAGCTGAGCTGCTTTCGTTAATGGGGGCAGGCTGGCACTTCTGTTCAGGATAGTAAAAGGCAAACTAATGCCTTCTACCTACTTTTCTCAGCTAGAGAATTGTCCAAGATCTGCACAGATACTTTGAGGAGACTGACCTTGGCTGAAAGGGAGTTCCGGAGGGGGCTCCTTTGAGGCTTTGAGAGATCTCCGGAGAGAAGTTGCATATTTATCATCTACAGAAGTTTCCAGAGTAATTTATTTGACTTAAGCTCGACAGGATCTGAATCTTCTTTTACAACTTTAAACATCCAATCTACAAAAGACTGGTGTCGATTTGGAAAACTACAAAAAATGGTATTGATTGCTATCTTTTCACTCCAGGTCTAATTAAAGCTAAACAAAACAAAATTAAAAGATGGGAGTATTGACAGTGCATGTGCAGAGTGCAAAACAGAGAACTGTTCAAGAGTATACTCCGGGAAGAAGCAGAGCCACACACCAGCACCTAGTATAAAAGTAGTGTATTTACAGACTATATACAATACAACTAGTGCGGTGAATAACATTAAACTGAGTGACAAAGTGCTACGCCAGGAACCAACTCTCAACTGAGAGGAATACAGTCTGGCACTGTAGTGCTTATATATACATGTCAGCCAATCACGGCAGTCCATACAGTTGCTGACTTCAGCAGGTGCTTTCCCCTGGTTACAGTCCAGCCAGAACCGGCTTGCTCACCTGTCAGATACTGTCACAGTAGATCCACCTGCTGCTTCTTGCTTCTGTCATGCTGTGGAAGGAGGACTCAATACACTGACAGGGAGTTGGATATAATGGAAGCCTGAAAGGAGGAGAAGAAAAAAGGCTAAATTTGAACTTTGTAAATTTAAAAGACAGTGCTAAAAGGAGAAAGGAATTTATTGTTTTGTCTATCTGCCGTTGAGAAAGTAGCCCCATCGTCATAGATCTGCAGCACTCACAGTCAACACAGGAAGTATCTCAGACATCGCAAGATTTCTCTACCAGCAAAACGAGACTTGGTGGCAGGAAAAGCAGGAAGTACCAGAGGAAGAAGAAGGAAGCAAGAGAAGCAAACAGCCTACTCTAGGATTATAATATCAGAGAGAAACATCGGCGACCATTGTTGGGAGGACAAAGTTTTAACAACATTTTTAAAGTGACTGGGACAATAAAAATTGGTGGCGTTAATTGAGTTGGTAATTTTAAAATAAGGACTATTGGACAGTGGTGAAGAAAATTTGAATTGGATTAAGAGAAAAAAAGGAAAATTTTTAAAGTGAAGCAAAAGTTGCATCTGCCATTTTGGGGGAAAGAAAAACTTTAAACATTAATATCTGAGCCTGGGAGGCGAAATTGGGTTCATTGGAAAGGGCAAGCTTCACTCTATTAAACCTGATGGTCCAAATTTAATTTGGTGAGATAAAAATTCTCGATCTTTTTTATATGTCAGATCCGAAGCAAATTCGTACTAGGTCTGGTTCAATGGAGAAAATGCAAGCCCAATTAGATGCAATGGAAGCCAGGATAGGGAAGGGGGTGAAAGAAATGATAACTGCCTCTGAAAAAGAAATAAGAAAAGATATTGAGGACTCAAAAAAAGAATTTAAAAAAGAGAGAGAGAATCTCAGAAATGAGACTGTAGTACATATGAACATATGAATCTGCCTTATACTGAATCAGACCCTTGGTCCATCAAAGTCAGTATTGTCTTCTCAGACTGGCAGCAGCTCTCCAAGGTCTCAAGCTGAGGTTTTTCACACCTATTTGCCTGGACCCTTTTTTGGAGATGCCAGGGATTGAACCTGGGACCTTCCGCTTCCCAAGCAGATGCTCTACCACTGAGCCACCGTCCCTCCTCCAAAATAACAATAGTAATAATAAAAAAATAGCAATTACAAAAAAAGTACAGGAGGTGGAAGAGAGAGTGAAAACACATGATTTCACCTTATTAAAATTACAAGAAAAGGTGATAATACATGACTGCACGTTGATGGAGACACAGATTCGTCTGAGAGGTGTACCAGAAGATAAAGAATCTGATTTGAAAGAATGCATAAAAATAATTGCAGAATTTTTGGTGGAAGATCCTGAAGGGAATAGAAATGTGTATGATTATATCTATAGAGTGAATTCACTCTATGCAAAAAAGAACAATCTGCCAAGAGACGAGGTCATAAGATTTATGACAAAAGAAATGGTGGGAAAAATTATGAACAAATATTTTGAAAAAACATTGCTAGTGGGAGGCAGTGGGAGGATAAGAATTATGAAAGAGTTGCCAAGACAAGTGCTAAATGACAGGAATGCATACAAAAAACTGACAGAAAAATTACGTGACAATGGAATGAGATACAGATGGATAATACCTGAAGGTTTGAGCTTTGAACTTCAAGGGGAAAGGATTATAATTACAAACACACAGGAACTGTGTAGATTTTATGGAGAAAATAAAGAATGTGTACCATGATGGATTACAAATTAATATCATGGAATGTAAATGGACTAAATTCACCACAAAAAAGAAGGGCAACATTTCATTGGAAAAAAACAAAACAAAATATAATTAGGATTTGTAGAATCTTTCAGGCTCAAGTGCCGTGTTCTACTGGAGAAAGTTTTCCTTCCAGACGTTTCGTTCTCAGCTGCGGAGAACATCCTCAGTGGCGTTGCAGCCGGAGTAGGCACTATGACCTTCTTGGCTGCTGTGCATTGAGTGGGGCCAGGGCTGCTGGAGAGCTGCTATTTCTAGGCTGGAGAGAGTGTGATGAAAGGGCAATTGGTTTGTCGATGTGCCCATTGTTTGGTGGGGCTTCATGGAAGGGTAGTGATAAGGAAACTGGCTGTTGAATGTGACCATTGTTCTGTGTTAATTGCTGGGAGGGTTGGAAGAAGTTTGAAGATAAAGAAGATGGTTGTTGACTGTGCTGGTTGTTCTGTGGAATGTGCTGGTTGTTCTGAGACTTTCTGCAATTTACAGTCTGTAGGGTGTTTTGCAGAGCAGGGTACCAAGATTGGTGGATGAAAATGCCTTCTTCCTTTCTGTTAAAATTGTGCTGGTGTTTGTAAATCTCAATAGCTTCTCTGTTCAGGTGGGTATGATAATGTGAGACTGTAGAAAGGACTTCAGTTCTTTCAAAGTGGATGACGTGGTCTCCTTCTTGAAGTGCATGTTCAGCTACAGCTGATTTTTCTGGCTGAAACAAGCGACAGTGTCTCTTGTGTTCTTTCATCACACCCTCTCCAGCCTAGAAATAGCAGCTCTCCAGCAGCCCTGGCCCCACTCAATGCACAGCAGCCAAGAAGGTCAGAGCACCTGCTCCGGCTGCAACGCCACTGAGGATGTTCTCCGCAACTGAGGACGAAACGTCTGGAAGGAAAACTTTCTCCAGTAGAACTTGAGCCCGAAAGATTCTACAAACCCTAATGATGTTACCAGCCATGAAAGCCTGAAATCTTTGATAAATTTTAATATAGTTTATTTACAAAAAGTGCATATTAGACAAGTTTATAAATTTTTATGGAATAAGCAATTAGGTCTAGAGTTTTATACATTGGCTGAACAGAAGAAGAGAGGAGTAATTTTTTATATTAAAAAAGAATTAGATCCGAAATTGGTTTTTAAAGATAAAGATGGAAGGTGCATCGCAGTGGAAATTTTATTGAATGCTAAAAAAACTTTGTTGGTGGGATTTTATGCTCCAAATGGTGCAAAGGACACTTTCTTTAAAAATATTACGCAACATCTTGATGAGTGACTTATGAGCAAATTTTGTTGATGGGGGATTTTAATGGAACAATTCAGAATGCACTAGATAGATCTGGGAAGAAAAAAATTGATAAAGAAGGGAAATTGCCATAATCTTTTTGAGCTGGTTAAACAACAAAATTTGGAGGATATATGGAGGAAATTTAATCCTGAAGTATGGGACTATACCTTTTTTTCAGCCAGACATAATTCTTTTTCTAGAATCGACATATTGTGGGGTACCAAAGTCTTGGGACTTATAACAAAGAAGATAGAGATTTTACCCAAAATGGGAGCTGACCATAACCTAATAATGTGGATTACAAAATTGTCTAAAAAGTCGAGAAGATGGAGAATAAATGAAGATTTACTACAGAATAAAGACATAGTGACATCTCTAGAAAATGAAACTAAAGCTTTTTTCCAAATAAACGATAAAGAAGATATAGAATTTCAGACGGTGTGGAATGCTTATAAAGCAGTAAGGAGAGGAATATTAATAACACTGAATAATAAAGATAAGAGAGCAAAAGATAAACAGATCTTGGACATTCAAAATGAAATTAAGAAAAAAGAAGGTGAATTAAGAAAAAGGCCAGGGAAAAGGAAAATTATAAGGGAGATTACAATATTGCAAACACAAATGAGACATTTGTTAAATAAGGAAATGGAATGGAATTTGAAAAAATTACAACAGAAATCTTTTGAGGGAGCAAATAAACGTGGAAAGTACTTGGCTTGGCAAGTGAAGAAAAAAGGAGAAAGTAAAATTATTAACAAAATTGTGGTTGATGGAGAAGAGAAGGTGGATCAAGAAGGAATAAAGCGAGAATTTTTAAGTATTATGCTATTTAAGGGTGTTAAAGTAAAGAAAGAAAGGACTGAAACACATTTGCAAAAAATCAAAATAGCACCTTTAACTGAATATATGGAAAAAATTTTGAATCATCCAATTGAAAAAATAGAAATTGAAGCAGCGATTAATGTAATGAAAGTCAGAAAGGCACCTGGACCAGATGGATATATGGCAAAAAAAATTTAAATGCTTAAAGAAGAATTAGTACTGAAACTTCAAAAATTGATGAATGTGATAAGATCAGATGGGAAAATATCCAATACATGGAAAGAAGGTGCAATTTCGCCGATTCCAAAGGAAGATAGAGATGTCATGAATGTAAAGAATTATAGACCAAGTTCATTATTAAATAATGATTATAAGATATATACAAGAATCCTGGCAGAACGGCTTAAACAATATTTAATAAATTTTATAAAGGAAGATCAAGCGGGTTTTCTTCACAAAAGGCAAATAAGAGACAATATTAGAATTGTTGTAAATATTGTAGAATATTATGAGAGACATCCAGAGAAGGAAGTTGCATTATTTTTTGTGGATGCAGAGAAAGGTTTTGATAATCTGAACTGGGACTTTATGTTTGCAGTAATGGAAAAAATATAGTTGGGGGAAAACTTTATAAGAATGATAAAGACAATATATACTGAACAACATGCAAGGTTATGTATAAACACAGATCTCACAGATGAAATGAAAATTAGGAAAGGTATAAGACAAGGTTGTCAGCTTTCACCATTGTTGTTTATAATGACTCTTGAAATCTTACTGATACAAGATGATGAAGAAATAGAAGGAAATAGAAGGAATGAGAATTAAAGGTTTTATCTAGAAATATAGTGCATTTGCAGATGATATAATATTTATAAATGAAAAACTATACAAGTAACACATTTGTTATTAGCTAAAATACAAAATTTTGGAGAATTGGTGGGACTTTATGTTAATAAAGAAAAATCAAAACTTTTATGTAAAAATATGCAAGTAAATAAACAAAAGGAACTGCAGAGCCTAATGGGATGTGAGGTTACTTCTAAAGTAAAATATTTGGGTGTGGAAATAACAATGAAGAATATTGATTTGTTCAAAAATAATTATGAAAAGCTATGGCGGAAAATGGATGAAGATATGATAAAGTGGAACAAGCTTAATTTGTCTTTGCTTGGGAGAATAGCTGCAATTAAGATGAACATTTTGCCGAGAATAATGTATTTATTACAAACAATCCCGATTGTGAAAGACAGCAAACAATTTAATAAATGGCAAAGAAAGATCTCAGAATTTATATGGGCTGGGAAGAAACCAAGGATTAAAATGAAAGTTTTAACAGACGCTAAAGAAAGAGGAGGTTTTCAACTACCAGATTTAAGACTATATCATGAAGCAGTTTGTTTGGTGTGGATAAAAGATTGGGTGACGTTACTGAATAAAAAACTTTTAGCATTGAAAGGTCATGGAAATAAATTCGGCTGGCACGCTTACATGTACTATGGGAAGAAAAAGATGGATGGTTTTTTCTCTCACCATTATATAAGAAACAACTTGCTAAATATTTGGATGAAGTATAAGAAATATGGTGATGAGAGAAAACCACTATGGATAGTGCCTGCAGAAGTAATAAAAATAACAGCTGAGTTAGGAGAGGGAAAATGGATGTCATACAATCAATTATTAATACAAAGCAGGAAAGTAGAGTTGAAAACTGCTGAGGAGCTGAATTATAAGTATGACTGGTTTCAAATGCAACAAATAAAGAGTTTGGTGGAAAGTGATCTTAAAACTGAAGGAATAAGACGAGAACAAATGGAAATGGAAAAAGTTCTGCTTGGAGATAATGAAAAATTAATTTCGAAAATTTATAAGTTACTTTTAAAATGGTCTACATAAGATGAAGTAGTGAAATCTCAAATGATTAAATGGGCAATTAATGTAAATAAAGAAATTCAGATGGACACATGGGAATATTTGTGGAAGAACTCTATGAAACTCTCAACATGTCAAAGTATCAAAGAAAATTGTTTTAAGATTATGTACAGATGGTATATGACTCCTAAAAAATTGGCAAAGATGAACAATAAGATGCCAGACAGATGTTGGAAATGTAAAAAACATGAAGGTTCTTTCTACCATATGTGGTGGACTTGTGAAAAAGCAAAAAAGTTTTGGCAGATGATTCAACAAGAGATTTCTAAGATCTTGGGATACGAATTCAACAAAGTGGCAGAGACTTTTCTGTTGGGATTTCACATAGAAAAATTTCCAAAAGAAGATAGGACTTTAATCTGGAACTTGCTCTCAGCTGCTAGGACATTGTATGCGCAGTTGTGGAAGCAAGAAAAAATACCAGAGAAATGGGATTGGATTGTAAAAGTCATGACATGGAGTGAAATGGACAAGTTAACAAGAACCTTAAGAGACTATGATTTAGAAGTATTTAAGATGGAGTGGAAAAAGTTCAGAAGATACGTAGAAAAAGAGTGGAAAATAAAAGGACATTGGACAATTTTTGAAAATGACTAAGTATAAGAGGGAGGAGGATATGAATTTCAGTTCTTATTAATTAAGGGTACCTTTAATACTAATATTTTAAGTATAGTACACCAGCGGGGGTCAAGTAACGGGGGGAGGGGTGGGTGGAAAGTAATATATGGGATAGAGGGGGAAAGTAGTTATTAATGATGTAAGAAATTGAATATACTACCATATGCTACCATATGCTACCAATAAAATTGTTTGAAAATGGAAAAAATAAAGGTAAGGGGAAGGGGAAGGCAAACTCAGTTGCACCCATAAGCCAACAAAAAAACACACACACAAACTTTGTGTCTGTGTAACAAGGCAAAAAGCTTATACCTTGAATAAAATGTTATTGGTCTTAGCTCTTTTCTTTGTATCTCTCCTGAGGGAACTGAGCAAAGGAAGCTCTTCTTCTTTTCTTCCCTCCCCAGGGGACAAGGAGGGGGAGGAGCCTCAGCTAATAGAAGGCAGAGAGGCTTGACTTAATAGCTGTGCTGGGCAGTTGAGAAAGTCTGGCACCCCAGGTTCTCACACAGCAGAGCTACATAGCCAAACTCTGCCATTGGCTGAGTTTTTCCTCCCTCCTCCCTTTGAGAAAAGAGAGGGGGAAGAATGAAAAAGCTTTGCTTGGCTGCCTCAACCCAGGGAAAAATACAAAAATGGTGATGACAAGCAGGAGACAGAGAAGGAAGCAGACAATGGCAATTTGCTGGTGGGCCAAATTGGAGCCCTGTGGGGGATGGATCAGGCCTGCAAGCCACATGTCTGACACCTTGCTCTAATGGATCTGTGCAATACTTTCTGTTACATGGTTTTCTGGACAAAGAGGAAATGTCTAGCATAGTCTTGGAAAACAGCTCTTTAAAAAGCAAATACTGCTACAACAACTGGTTTAGAGGAATCATTGAGCAAGTAAAATGTAACAATGTACTTTTGTCATGTTAATAACAGCATCTGCAGCCCTTGGCTTTCACATGGGAGGTACTCTTTCACATGGGAAGTACATTCTATTTGGATGCTTTAGCAGCAGGTTGGAAGTTCAGATGTTTCCCAAACAACAAATGTAGACTACAACCAAGAACTGCAATACATCCTACATCCTCTCCACTATTGTACTAATTTGATGCAGATGGGAAGAGGCTGAAAACCTATGACTGTGGGGATCAGATGCCTGGAGAAGCACATCCAATCCCCAAAGAAAACTTCATGCAGATGCTTCTTTGATTGGCTGTGTCACACTGCTGAAGATATATCAGGCTCCCCACAGTGAATATGTCTCTCTCACACACATCCCAAACCCACATAGCTGAAAAGGTACATTTCCCAGTGGCTGGGTAAAATCAGTTCCTTTGTCATCTAAGAAACCCTTCTATGAAAGTCAGAAGCCAATGATAAAACAGCCCATCTGGGACCACTTTACAGAAAGCTGAAAGGTGTTTTTTAATAAAAATGTATGGAGCAACTGCATTATATTAATCCAATCTCTTACTTGTGACAATTTAACCATGGAGATGAGCAAAGACTTCAGGGGAATAAAAATTGAGGTTTGAGCTGAAACAAAACAACAGGTTTGTGATCAGGTCTTAGACATTTCATTTTGGAATAACATGGGCATAAAAGAGAGAGAGACCTCTGGTTTCCAAAAACTGGTATGTGAAAAGCTAGTGTTTCAGTAGTCTGGTCTGGAAGCCACAGTGCTGATTTCTTTCAGCTTGCTGCTTCTCCTTATTCATTAATGAAAAAGAGTGAAAAAGAAGAGAGACCTCTGTAGGAAGCTATAAAAGATATTTATTGAAAAATTATCCTTGACTGCATAAAACCAAATTGTTAATATTTACAGTGCAAATGTTACAGTACAAACAGTTCCTATATAATATTATGACAACTTTGGGTTCAGGTAAGTGGCTCAGGTTATGCACTGATGTATAAGCTTTGTAATGATTTGTGAAGAGAGACTCTTAGACCAGGGGTGTCAAATTCATTTCTTGTGAGGGCCAGATGTGACATAAATGAGACCTTGTTGGGCCAGGCCATGTGTGTTCCTATTTAAAATTAGGTAGCAGATATATACACTTTATAAAGGACACAGACAAACACAATTAAAGATTTGGATTTGGCTCTGGCTCTTTCTTTTCTTCCCCAGGGAACCAGGAGGGGGAGGAGCCTCAGCCAATAGAAGGAAGAGATGTTTGGCTCAGTAGTTCTGTTGTGTGATTGAGAGAGCCTGGCAAAGCAAGCTCTGCCTCCCCCTCTTCCTCCCCAAGGGAGGATCCTCAGCCAATGGAGAAAACATAGGTTTTGTTCTGTAGCTCCTGTGAGATTGGGCAAGCCTTGCAAAGTAAGCTGTGATGCAGAAGGAAGCAAGAGAGAGGGAGAAGGGAGCAGACAAGAGCCAGTTGCTTGGGGGCCTGATAGGAGCCCTGCGGGGGCCTGATTAGGCCCCGGGCCACTTGTTTGACACCCCTGTCTTAGACTCAAGAATAAGGTATACTGTTGGAAGATATTAGAGATGTTTAATGCTGCGATTAACATAGTTCAACAACCATGAACACTTGTTTGGAAGTTTGTCTTTAAATATGCAGACATTACCATTACCTTGGGAATGGTACTTTATCCTTATAATAGTATTTTTTAATATAAGCTTTTTCAGCAAGCCTAAGGTTTCCCAAAGGTTTGCAGAACTAAATGGTAGTGGTTGCTGCACCTGTTCCATGGATATGTCTATTTGCACAGGAGCTAGCCCTTGACTATTATAGTGGTAAGTAACAAAAATAAATCTTAGGATGAACCCATCAACATAGTCATCACTGTGATTTGGGAGCATCATTGATTCTGTAATTAGAAAACCCAGCAAAAGCAAACTTTGTAATTACAAGAACTGCAAGCAGGTTAAGAAAGGAAAATTTTAAAAGTCCCAGAAAGTCATTGTGTGTAGCAGAAATAGATGAGAAATGTCATCTTAGATTGACTCAATTCCAGTTATCCTAGTCACATTGCTTGTATCCATAGTTACATTAGTTACATATACCACAGCAGAGTACAGTATTCTGGTGACCCTGACAGCCTTGAAACAGCTGTGCAGCTGTGCAAGGAGTTCCGACAACTATGGGAGCTAATATAGGTCATATCCAAGGTCATCTCTGCTGCTTAATACAAAACCAGTTTCTTCCCAGAAACCCTTTTCAAAAGCTTTTTCTTTCTGCATGAGCACAAGTGGGCTTTTAGGGAACAGTGCAGTGTGTGAGATCTAAGAAGTTCTTTCCTTAGCAATGCACACTGAGGGTTGGGGACATTTATAAGACCACCGCTTTTCTGTCAGCACAGTTTTAATCCACTCCACATCCCTTTAGGAAGCCCCCTCCTGTTCTACTTCTGCATTAGTGCAGAAATATACTCAGGCAAAGCTGCCAAGATCTGTGCAGGGTTACCCTTGCATTCCTTGCCTAAATCTGAGTCTCAAGGATCACAATTCTGCAGCATTACAAACAAACAGAGGAGGGTTCTTTGCCTGTAATACACGTCTATGCAAATACTGATGTGCTTATGGGATTCTCAGACTTTACACAGTGCTTTCCTATAAGAACCATGATATCACTGTGGCTGCTGAGACACTACAGAGACAATGGTCCAATATGCACATCTAACTGCAGAGAAACCTTTAAACCTGACTTCAGATTCTGTCTGCAGTACACACCATTCTTTTTCTCCAGTGTATTTATTCTGCAGCCCAAAATAGATACACTGGGCTCTGCGCTGCCCTCTCCTGCCACCCAGTTTGAACCAGGTGGCAGGAGAAGGCAGCCCAGCTTGCTGCCTCCTCCTCCAGTCACTGAACTGAAACCAGGCAACAGGAGAGGACAGCCCAGTCAGGCTTGCTGTGCATGAGGAGAGCTCAGCGCTGCCTCCTCTTGCTGCCCAGTTGAAACCAGCTAGTGGGACTGGATGGCCCAGTTGGGCTGTGTAAGTAGAGAGCCAGTGGCCCCTGGCAGGAGCAGCTCAGCACTGGCTTCTCATGCTACCTGGATCAAGCAGAGCAACAGGAGAGGGCAGCCCACGAGGGAGTAATTTTTTTAAAAACAACATGAGACTAGCAATGGTAGCTAGGCTCATTCTGCTTGAAAAAAAAATAAATGTAGGTAGGGGTATGGCAGTGCCGGCACTGGAGAGCTGGTGCAAGGCCAGCACCCCAGGCCAGATGCTCCTGCTGCCTCTTGCCTCCTCAGTGAGGGCAAGCTTGGCAGTGGTTGCTACAGGGCTTTGG
This sequence comes from Heteronotia binoei, assembly GCF_032191835.1. NCBI lineage: Eukaryota > Metazoa > Chordata > Lepidosauria > Squamata > Gekkonidae > Heteronotia > Heteronotia binoei. Next base: position 59,808,110 of record NC_083230.1, read on the forward strand.
GCTCAGCACGCGTGGGTGCATGCCATCGCTCCACCCCTTGCATCTCTGCTTGGAAGCATAGACACGAGGGGCAGAGTGATGGTGAGTGAGTGGCATGTGGGTGCTGAGACCAGAAGCTCTGTGGTTATCACCATGGAGCTTGCTATTTCCCTCGCCTCCAAGGTGGGCAGGAGGGCCAAAACCAGCACCGCCCCCCCAGGGCCATGCTCCAGGCAGCCGCCTCAGGCCCTGGGGAGTGACCTACGAGGGGCAGGGGTGGAGACAGGGCATGGGGGAAATCCAAGGGAATGTGTATGCTCTTGGAAGTAAAACAAGGGGGAAACTGCCACAAATCCACTCTCAGAAAATCAGGGGAAAGAATGAACAGAAAGGGAACTGAGCACTGAAGGGAGGAAACAAAATACAGAATGAAAAAGAAAACCTGTCAGACATGCATGGTGAAAGTGAGGCAAAACACTGATGCATACAGCACCGGTGCTAGGGTGCCTAGCACCTCAGGCAAGATGCCCCCCCACCCTGACTCCCTGGCCTCCACCCCTGGTCTCCCCCCACCTGCGGGCAAAATGTCTTTCCTTCACAGGTGCCAGCTTCACCTCACCACCTTACCTGAGAGGCGGAGAGGCAGAGCTGCCTTTAGCGCCAGCAGCAGTGATCATGCTGAGTGTTCCAAATGGCAGTGTGTGGTGCAACCTGGCTGCAATCTGGACATCTGGATCACAGCCACACATGCCACCTTCACCTCTGCCGCTGTCTCCCTCTCACATGATTTAAAATGTGTGGGTGGGAGCAAGTTAAGGGACCTGTCGACCAGCTGATCAGTAGTGCCTTTAACTACAGCAGGAAGGGCTTGCTGGCTCCCCCACTAGCACTGGGGAGGGGAGGCACTCAATTCAGCACCGCCCCACAGGGCTGAGCCTGTAGTCAACCGCCTAGGGTTGCCTAATGGATACACTGACCCTGCATGCATAATGGGCCAATGAGGCTTGCACAAGGCAGTTTTTTCTGATAGTTGTTTTTGAAAATATTACAATTTTTGTCCAATCACATTTATTCCCCAGGTATCAGTGGCTACTGTGCATTCTGTATTCTTTATAATATCTTCTTCTTATATTAAGAATTTCATTAGCATTTTTATCTTCTTCCTGTTGGTTTTGTATTCTGAAAAGGATCCAGATTCTTCAATATGTTCCATTACATGCTGTAAATGTAATAAAATATAAATAAATAAATAATTTTTGGGGATCCCAGACTGTGAAAACCATGTTGTCTACATAACTTTTCATTTTTAATTCTGTATCATCCACTTTTAATTCCTTTGATCCTTGTATCAGATCTCATCTTTGTAACTAAAATTTCTATTGCTAAAATGTATAATAGAGACAATAAAGGACAACACTGGCATGTTTCTTTTTCAGTCAAAATAGCTTCTGTTAATTTTCCATTTATTAAAATCTTTGTTTATTTTATTTGTTTATTTTGGTAGATTTATATTCCGCCCTTTCCCATAATACACTCAGGGTGGATTACAGACATAAGAAAAACAGTTAAAATCCAACAATAAAATAATAATATACAATCAAAACAGCACAGTTCAATAAATATAACATAGGTGGAGCAGGCACATTTTGCAGATTAAAACATCAATATTGGCCTGAATATTGTGAGTCATTGCAGGGGAGCACAATAGATGGTATAGGCAGTAGAGGAAGGACATTTGTTGGTCTGAATATATATCTTGCATCCAGTTCCAGAATTATGATTTGCAGTCCATGTTTTGAAGTATATTTAGTAGAAATAGCCATGTCATATTACCAAATGCTTTCCTCTGCATCCAAAAATAAAATGTTGCCTTTTTTTTTACTTATTCATGAATTCAATTGCATCTAATACATTGTACATTATATTTCATTTTCTTAATCTTCCTGCAATTATTGTGGCAAAGATTTTATAATAGGGAAATAGGATTGTGTGATTGCAGTAGCACTGTGTTAATGCCTTTTTAAATTAACATTATATATGCCTCTTGCCACATCAGAGGTATTGTCTTTCCTTCTTTTATGTCATTCATAATTTTTTGTAGTGCTATTATTAAAACTTCTTCGGAGTGTTTATAATTCATTGCTGTCAGCCCATCCAGGCCTGGTGCTTCGTCCTTTTAAATATTTTATTGCCTGGGAAATTTCTTGAATTGTTATTGTTTTGTTTTAAAATTTTCTATGTTTTTTATTTTTATTTACCTTAAATTTGTATGCCGCCCACTCCATATATGGACTCTGGGCGGCTTCTGGTGTAAACTTTGTAATCAGGATATCTTTTAAATATTCTCTAATTCATTTTTCTGAGACAGACTTCTTTATCCTGAAAGTCTAGCATAGTTTATATATTTATTTGACTGCATTTATAAATCACCCAGTCCCCACATTTGTGGGGCTCTAGGCAATGTACAGTGTTATAAAAATAATAAAACTATAACATCAGAATCAAAACACATAATACATTAGTTTGAAATCAAGTGGTAAAATTAGCAGTTCCCTCCCATTTCCAGCTTGGGCACCCTAAAGGTCAAAACCAAAACCTTGAATGTGACTTGGTGCTCCACTGGAAGCCAGTGCAGCTGGGACAGCACAGGTTGAATATGTGCAGGCCATGGTGTTCCTATCAGGACTTGCAATGCCACATTCTGGATCAGTTGGAGCTTCTGGGTCAGTCTCAAGGGCAGGCCAGCACACAGCAAGTTACATTAGTCTAGCTTGGAGGTGATCATTGCATGGATTACTTTGGCTAGGTCAGAGCGCAACAGGAAAGAAGCCAGCTGCTGAACCTGGCATAGGTGGAAAAATGCCAGCCTGGCTGTATGCATGGCCTGGGCCTCCATATTCAAGGAGGCATCCAGAGTCACACCTGAGCTCCTGACAGACTGCACCGGTACCAATGGTGCCCTGCCAAAAGCAGGTACTCTGAACCCAAGCCGTGAAGTACACACACACACCCCAGCCACAGAACCTTCGTCTTTGTCAGATTCAGTTTCAATCTGCTCTTTTTAAACCATCCCACCATGGTCTCCAAACCCATGGCCAGATTTTGTGGGGTGGCATCTGGGTGGCCATCCAGTAGCAGATATAGCTGGGTGTCATCAGCGTACTGGTGACACCCAAGCCTGAAGCTCCATACCAGCTGGGCAAGAGGATGCATGTAGATGTTAAACAACACAAGGGGGAGAAGTGCCCCTGAGGGACCCTGCACATTAGGGGGTGTCTAAAGAACACATTATCTTCTAGCACCACCCTCTGTCCCTGACCATGGAGAAATGAGGTAAGCCATTGAAGGACCACCTCATGAATTCCCATGTCAGCAAGGCAGTGGGTCAAAAGATCATTATCAACCATGCCAAACACTGCTGTAAAATGTAATAATAGCAGAAGCACTGACCTGCCTCAATCCCAGCTGCCTATGGAGATCATCTGCCAAGGCAACCAACACACTGTCTTTGTCCCATGGCCAGGGCAGAAAGCCAGACTGGAATGGATCCAGTGCTGATGTCTCATCCAGGAAACCGTGGCATTTTGGCCGCTGTTTTCTCAATTACCTTACCCAGGAATGATAAGTTCAAGACAGGGCAGTAACTGGACAGATCAGAAGGACCCAAGGTTGTTTTTAAAAAGAGAGTCAGAGCAGTGCAACTATGGTCTCCTTGAGGACTTCCAGACAGGCCTTTATTTCCAGGAATCAGTTGACAATATCCCTCAATGTGCCCCATGTCCTCTCATCCCCATCTGAAAAGTAGTGGGTCAAACACTATAGTGATTCCAGCATAGCTCTTTTATTAGTGAAAACCCAACTGAAAACACACATGCTAGCTGTAACCATATACACAGAAACTCCACCCAAAACACACCTCCAGCAATAAACAACCCAATTGAAAAACAGGCACTTGGAACTCTTATTTGCATGGGCTTCATTCAAATGGATATTACCTAATTGGCTGGCTCAGCAAGGGTGGCCGCTCTGAGTGTAGCTGCAAGGAGCCTCTCAAACAATGGGCTTTGTTTAAAGCTCCCAGTACACTACACCAGCTTTCACTAGCCGTGAGGGGCATGGGTCAAGGAGGGACATGGTCAGTCTGACAGCACCCAGGATCCTGTCTACATCAGCAGAGGAGACCAGGTTGAAGGTGTCAAAAGTTGAATCCAAAGGCTGCCATGGGCCGCCAGTTCTATTTGTTTCCCTCTCTCCCTCCCTTCCTTCGTACCTTTTCTTTCCAGTTTTCTTTTCTTTCCACCCACCCCCTCTCTCTTTTCCTCCTCCCTCCTCCTCTAAAGTTAAATGTGTTTTCCAAGTCCTGCTCTATGGTTGTGCTGGCTGACTGGCTTGGCTTGGAGAAGGCAACCTTCTCCAAGCCAAGCCAAGCCAGCTGATGGGGGGGCGGACATGGAAAATACATTTAAAGGTGCTTTCTTTCCACTTCTTGCTTTCTTTCTCTCTCCCTCCCCCATCTATTGGTTTTCTTTCCACCTTTCATTCTTTCTTTCCCTCCCTTTCCTATTTCTTTGCTTTCTTTTTTTCCTCTTTCTCTTCCCCCTCCCTCCCCAATCTATTTGCTTTCTTTCCAGCTTTCTGTCTTTTTTGCCTTTCTCCCTCCCTCCCATCTATTATCTCTCTCTCTGTGTTTCCCACCATCTCTTTCATTCTTTCTTTCCACCTCTCCCTCTCTCTTTCTCATTTATTTCCAATTGAGGGAGCTAGAGAATGTTTGCCAAAATCTATCACTTTCAACAAAAAATTCAGAAAACAAATAGTTCTAGTTATCTAGTAGTTCAGTTTATTACCATATGGATCAGTTAAGAATTGAAATAAATAAGATGTTGTGCCAACAGCTCAAGGCTGCTTTTATTCTTGCCTGATGCTCTCTCTCTCTCTCTGTATGTCTAATAATATATAATTGCACGGTGAATCAGACAAGGGCATGGCCAGCATCTCGGGAGCTTGCAGGCCAGAGCGAATTCAGCCGCATTCATGTCTTGAAGCTCTCAAACATCTGATGTTTATTCTATGTGGCTGGACTTAAGCAAGTTTGGCCACCCCTGGTATATACTATGCTTCTCTTTATGCACCTAGTGTCATCCTCATTACCATCTCTGTCTTCCTCTCTTTCTTTCTAGCCTTCTTTCTCTCTCCATTTTTCTCTAGATGGAAATGATTTACGGGCATAAGAGATGAGAAAAACCTAATGCAGGAAGCAGTATTAAGATTAAAAACTCTAGTCTGTTTATTTATTTCTGGGATTTCTATCCTGCCCATCCCAGAAATAAATAAATGTTATTAATTAGCAATATATAATAATTAAAAACAAGAACAACAAATAATTAAGACAAGATGGTGGTTGTTCTTAGACCTGCCCAACACATTCTAATAGTCAGCTTCAAGTTATAGGCATTTAACACATGTAAATATATAAACAGTCAAAAGAACAAAAGAACAGGTCTGGGGAAATAATTGATAATCTCACATGGGAGGTCTGAACACCGTCTTCACAAACTTTCACCAGCCAGGGCAAGCACGGATCGAGGAGGTAAGTAGTGGGACTCACAGCCACAGGGGTACTGTCTACCTCTTCCTGGTGGGATGGCTGGATGTGTCCAATATAGGACTAGAAGACAGCCATGGGGCTTCCAGTTCTGCTGTTGTTTCAACTGTGGTGCTTACAGCCTATTTCTGATTCAATATTTTGTTTGCCCTGTGGCAATGATGTCAAAGACCAAATTGTTCTAAATAATTGTGCCAGGCAGGAGCTTGCTGATGCAATGGCAGTCACATAATAGTCCTTCTTTGTAGCCTTCATTGCCATTTCATAGGCTCTCATAAACTACCTACAAGGTGCTCTAGTCACTTCATCATGAGTATACTGCCATCTTCACTCTAGTCGTCTCAGTTCCTGTTTCATCTGCCAAAGCTGTGGGGTATACCACAGGGCCAGTTTGGAGTGGGGATGGAGAGGGTGCCAGGGAGTGATCATCTCAATGGCCTCAGAGAGACAACTATTCCAGTCTCCCACTAGCTCATTGAGTGAACCTCCAGGGGCTATCAGGTCCCACAGAATCTAGCTATGTGCTCATTTATACTTCTACCTATTGTTAATGTACATGACTGAAATATTCCAGGTATCATCAAGGTGTTCATAACCCAAAGTAGAACTTCAAGTAGAACTGCAGTCAAAATTGCAACTAGCGTACTACAATAATGGGGAAAGGGGAAGTTTCCATAGGATCAGGGCCAGGGCCAGATTTCCTAGTGCCCTAGGCTGAGATGGTGGGGGCTGCCCCACTCCCTCCTGGGTGATTTAAATCATGCAGGAGGGCCCCAGGAGCAGCCACTGCTCTTCTGACAGTGAATTGCACAGGGAGGCTGCAGCTGCTTTTGCCAGCCCTCCCGCATAATTTGAAACACTGGCGGGAGTGGCTTTCAAGACCCTGCCCCTGCCAACAATCCAAATGGTGCAGGAGAGGTGGCAAAAGCAGTAACCTGCCCCCCCCCCCATGATTTAAAGACCCCACCAACAAGGTGGTTGGTGGGTTCTTTAAACAGAGGGGAAAGCTGCCCGGCTGCTTCTGATGGCTGCTTCTGGGGCCCTCCGGCATGATTTAAATTGCCCAGGAGGGAGGGGACAGCCTCCACCTCCCAGGGGGCATCCAATTTGATGCCCCTGGGCTGCCACCTTAGGTGACTGCCTATGATAGCCTAATGGGCGCACCAGCCCTGCATAAGATTCTTAAAATGAAAAGTCAGGATATCAATTAGTATGCTTTGTATTGACCAGGAAGAGAAAATGCAGATAAATTTATGTAAGCAGCTTCTGTCACAATTGTCTTTAAAAGAGAGAAGTGCAAGAGCTGCAGCACAAACCTGTGCATAGTTTACTCTCATAGTCGTATATCATTTATAGTCACAGAGGCAACACTGGCTACATACTGTACTTTTACATGCAAATAGCTTGGATCCCTCATGAATAAAACAAATTACCATGCTCCTGCTAATCACAGCATTTTTTTTAAAGTGCTGTTCAATCATTAAGGAACAAAGCAGTGGACAAGGTGCGCCTTTAAGACCAACTAAGTTTTATTCAGAATGTAAGCTTTTGTGTGCTAGAAGCTTACATTCTGAATACAACTTAGTTGGTCTTAAAGGTGCACCTTGTCCACTGCTTTGTTCTATTGCTTCAGACCAACACAGCTGCCCACTTGGATCAATCATTAAGGAAGTTTGATTTTGACTAGCAATACTGATGCCATCCTTTCTCTGACTAGGAAATCTATACATACACACACCCAATGTAGTAGAATAACTGTGTTTGTGCAGTGGTGGCTATTTGTCACTGTAAACCATGACATGGGCATGAAAGTATCTGATACTTAGAACTATGTATCATAACCACCCAGTGTGAAAATTGTAATAAAATCCAACCATACTATTTTGAAGCAGAAGTGTCTGTTTAGATAGCAAGGTTTCACCTCGTGAAGACAAGAGGGAACTGTAACTGATCTGAAGACTAAAGTCCATTTCTGCTCAAAGAGCAGCAATAATAATTAGAAACACCCAGTCAAAGAAAAGAAGGCTGTAAAATATAAAATACCTTTAAAAACAAATAAAACAGAAAATTAGTCATCAGATTTGATTTTCTGACCTTTTTTCATTTTTATTTGTCTATATAAAAATATTTTTAGATTTCCCAAAGCTGTAAAAATGCATTCATATGCTGGATAGTAATTGTTTAAAATGTACATGATATGCAGCGTTCTGCATGAATTTTGTTTTAAATATTTCTGTAGATTCTTACTGTGAGATTTTAAGGAGGTCTAATGTAGATGGTAGATCTAATAAGCAGTATTTTCAGAAATAAAACGATTTTTAAAAAGATTCTATTAAAATGGCAGGCAATCCTATGGGGCAGGAAATGAAAGCTTTGCATACATGCAAGAACATCAGACACATAAGAAAAGCCTACTGGATCAGATTGAAGGTCCATCTAATCCAGTTTCCCATTTCCTGTAGTGACCTAAAAGATGTTTCTGGGAATCGCATAAATGGGCCATGAAGATCATTGTGTTGTTTCCCCCAGCAAACAGTATGCTTATCATGTGGTCTTGGGAATACAGAGCCATCAGGGCCAATAGCTCTTAACACACCCTATCCTCCACAAATTTGTCTAATCAGCTCTTAGAGGCATTGAAGCTAATAGTTATTACTACTTCTAGTGACTGGGAATTCCATACATTAGTTATCATTGTGTGAAGAAGTTTCCAGTTTTGAATCTTCTTCCAATCACTTTTATTGAGTGTCCTCAAGTTTTAAGATGGTGCAAAAATGAGAAAAAGTTCTTTCTGTCCACTTTCTCCACAATACTTAATTTTATAAATCTCCATCATGTTGTTCCTTAGTTGTCTTAAAGACCACACAGAACCAATGAAGTATATATAGAGATTCTCTCCACTACCACCTTTCAAGCTACATTTTACTTCAGTCAGAGAGGCTTCTTCTCACCCTCCCAAAAGGATCTAACCAAACTCCTATCAAAACCAACTCAGATGAACAAGAAAATATAAGTCCCAGTATTAATATAACATTTGGGTAATGAATGCATCAAGCTAATACTCAGAACAAGACCAAGAATGACAAAAAAGGACACCCCTCTGGGTTCAAATTGTTCAGGCTTGCTGTAAGCATGAATATCTTTCCAAGGAAGTCAACTGGAATTTCTGGTGAAGACAGTTCAGTAGCTTCTGTACTTTGAAAAATGAGACAGGAGATTGCAACACCCTGGAACTACCAAGAAGGGAAGTTCATGGTATGTGAAGAAAGAAAATCCTTTGGCTCCTGGGGTGTCTAGACTGCTGGGATATAGGAAAGTTGTGCATTCTAGGACAGGACAATCCCCCTGATTGGTCACCATCTGCTGGAGGACCTTCCTCCTGAAGGTAATGTCCAAAGATGTTAACTTGTCTATATAGTGGAGCCATATAAACATACGGACAGACTCCCTGGTGGCTGCCTCACAAATAGAATCATAGAGTTGGAAGGAACCTCCAGGATCATCTAGTCTAACCCCTGCACAATGCAGGAAACTCACAGATACCTCCCCCTAAATTCACAGGATCTTCATTGCTGTCAGATGGCCATCCAGCCTCTGTTTAACAACCTCCAAGTAAGGAGAGCCTACTACCTCCCAAGGAAGCCTATTTCACTGCGGAACCGCTCCAACGGTCAGGAAGATCTTCCTAATGTTGACTTCAATCATCTCCATTGAAGGGACTGAGTGGTAAACTATAGAAGTAGTGAACCCATGAGCAGTTAGCTCTAACTTCAGTTAGAGGCTGTCTTGTAAGTCAAAGACATACATCCTTTAATCCAATGGTGCAAAGTAAACATGATCCCCAAGGAGGGGAGCAGAGTTTGGAGGACCATCCTTGATCTAAAATGCCTTGAATAAGGAATAAAAAGAAGAGGTTCCAGATGAACGCATTCAGAATTATCATACCAGTGATCAGGAAAGGTTATTTGCTAGGTGGATTTGTTGGAATCTTATCTCCAAGTCCCTGTCACATGGACAAATGAAGCGGCCTTATACCGAATCAGGCCATTGATTCATCAGTCAGTATTATCTGCTCAAACTGGTACCTGCTCTCCAGGATCTCTGGTACAGGTCTTTTACATCACCTGCTACCTCATCCTTTAAACTGGAGGTGCTGAGGAGTGGACCTGGGACTTTCTGTTTGCCAAGAAGATGTTTCACTGAGAAATCATTTCAAGAGTCTCCATCATGTTGTTCCTTAGTTGTCTTAAAGACCACACAGAACCAATGAAGTATATAGAGAGATTCTCTCCACTACCATCTTTCAAGCTACATTTTACTTCAGTCAGAGAGGCTTCTTCTCACTCTCCCAAAAGGACCTAGCCAAACCCCTACCAAAACCAACTCAGATGAACAAGAAAATATAAGTCCCAGTATTAATATAACATTTGGGTAATGAATGCATCAAGCTAATACTCAGAACAAGACCAAGAATGACAAAAAGGACACCCCTCTGGGTTCAAATTGTTCAGGCTTGCTGTAAGCATGCATATCTTTCCAAGGAAGTCAACTGGAATTTCTAGTGAAGACAGTTCAGTAGCTTCTGTACCTTGAAAAATGGTGTGATATGATAATTCAAGAGTGTGGGAATCTTTTAAAACATCTTCAAACTGCCTCTAAGGCTTACAAATAATGATGCTTAAGGTACTCTTTCCTTCAATTTGAGCTTTTAAAATGGATTTCTATATTTGGCGGATGACTAGGAAAAGAACAGTGTCATACTCATGGTTGTCCCTGGTAGTTTAATGCAGAGTTTATCATTGAAGTGAAAATATTGTTTTGTAAAGCCCAAGCCATGATAGCCCTTCAGTGACTCATATTTCTCATATATGTTCCATGTTCAAAAGTACTTGTTTTCAGGGAAATATACTAATATTGCCTCAGTGTATTATGGACAAAAATAATTGGCCATCCTCTGAATGTGTCTTGTGGAAGATTTTGAAGAAGGTAGGAAGTTAATTCAGTCTATTCAGAAGTTTCTTTTTGAAAATATACTGAGAAGTTTTATGTGATTTTTGTTAATTTGTATTCCTTCCTCATTCCCAGATGCTCAGAAAATTGAAATTAAAATGTATTTTTCATTATTTAATGTTTTTATAGTATGAGAAAAGTTTTTCCATGTTTGAAAAGTATTGCATCTTAGAACTGGGGTAAAGAATTTCTGAGTTTTAAAAGTTGAAACTGGAGAACTCTTAGTGACATAAGAAGGAAGGGGGTTTTATACTTTTTTTCTCTACCCTCAGGAGTCTCAAAGCATCTTACAATCACATTCACTCCTCCTCCTCCCTACAACAGGCACCTTGTGAGGTAGGTGGGGCTGGCGCAGTTCTGAGAGAACTGTGACTGGCCCAAGGTCACCCCACAGGCTTCTTGTGGGTGATCAGGGCTTTTTTTGTAGCAGGAACTTCTTTGCATATTAGGCCACATCCCCTGATGTAGCCAATCCTCCAAGAGCTTACAGGGCTCTTAGTACAAGGCCTACTGTAAGTTCCAGGAGGATTGGCTACATCAGGGGTGTGTGCCCTATTATGCAAAGAAGTTCCTGTTATAAAAAAAAAAGCCCTGTGGATGATCAAACCTGGTTCTCCACCACTCTTAACCACTGAGCCATGCTTGCTCTCCTTGTGCCATCTATTGCATATTGAACAAACCAAAAAACAAAACACAGCGATATTACAGGCAAAATACACAAAAATAATTACAACTTTGTAAGTGTGCCATAATCACCCATTAGACTGTACAATTTCATATATTCAAAAAGTGCAAAAAAGCTTTATAACCGTATAAAACTAGACTCGTCAGAAAAACCATTCAAGGTGGAAACAAAGTCCATTTTAGATGTTCATACATCCACTTGTTGAAAATTTCTAAAGGACATCAAATTCCTTCTTCTTGCCCTGGGTGCCAGAACAAGGGGGGCGCCACTTGCACCCCTTTTCCCTCCAAAAATAGGTAGATCTTCATGGTGGGAGGGTAGTGGGGGTGCCTTTTTTTAACTTTGCCCCCCCCTTCGAAAATAGATAAATCTGACCCTGCCCATATAGTGGGTCCCCTCCCAATCAAGTGCTTTAATTGCTAAACAAAATCTTTTTAATCCTGTTGTCATGGATCCTTACTGTAGAATTTGTCTTTAATGCAACATCAGGGTGCTACTGAAAATGTAAAGGAGGAAATCATACAGTAGTTTCCAAATTTTGTAAAAACATAGAAGTCCAGTCCTTTGGGTAATGTTGTTGTGTAATAATGGCATTATAATGTTCTTTAATATTTAAACCATAGCCCTTCTGGTTTTCTTGAGCTGAGGCTGTTTATGTTGACTCCATATTTGCTTTTGTACAGGTCTTGTCATCTCAAGTCCCCCTCCATGTATCCTGCTTTGTGAGAAGAATAAATATGAATTACTAAAATCAGGCCGCTACTAGTAATAGTGATTTCTAGTTTCTCCTCTTCTGCCACATAACATGCAACACAGTATGTCATATGCAGTATGACATCAGAGCCATCACAATGTTTGTCTCCCCATCCTTACTCTACATTTATTGGCTGTCTCAAGTCAGTAGGATGACATCATGATTATGTTTCACTATTGCCTTATTCACCATTTACTTTCTTTACACTTTTCCCTTGCCTGTCCTCCAAGAAGACAGCTAAGGGAAGAGATCATAGAGGGTTGTAAAATTATGCATGGATGGAGAAAATGAATGGAGGATGCTTTTTCTTCCTCTCCGAAAATACTAGAAATCAGGGAAATAAATTGTTGGGAAATATATCCAAAACAGAGAAAAGGAGATACTTGGAGAGGTCCATCGATGGCTATAAGCATGATAACTTAAGGGCATATCAGTGCTGGCCCGGTAACATCAGAAGGAAGCCTCAGCCTCTGCACCCTGTTGTTGGCTGCTTTGTGAAACAGGATACTGGACTAGATGGACCACTGGTCTAATCTAGCAGGCTGTTCTTATGAAGTCTATGAGGGAAGATTATTTTCGTACCTAGAAGTTTCCAAATTGAAGTTCAGTGCAGATGCAAGGCCCATCAAGGTGGATGAACAGACTAACAACATGAAGAACAACAGTTACAGGTAAGCAACCTGTCCTTATTTCCAGCCCATCATGATTAGATGCTGAAAGTTTTTGACTTCTGCACGTTGAACCAGGCCTTCTAAATGATACTTGTTAAAAAGTTTTAAAATGGTTAAAATTAAGCATGGAAATGCTAGAACAACTAAAGAGCTTACATGTATAAATAGAAATTAATACAGTGTAATGTCCCCAAAGAAATGTGCCAGGCATGATGAAATGTTGTGACAGTCCACACAACACTCTGAATCAGTGAATGGCTGAGCAAGGATGTAAAATATGATACTTGGAGATGTACAGCAAACACTTTTAACTTGCACTGACAGGGACAGTTTGAGATCTTACTTTAATGAAAAAAAACCTCTGCATAATTTCTTCTTCCACATAAGCATTTTATTTAATGTTATTTCTTTTCTGTTTTAAGATCTGTACAGCACACAAAATAAATAACAACAACAAGATCCCAGCTCTCACCCTACAAATCTGATCATAAGTTAGTTTGGTAATGAGGAAGCAGGAAAGATAAGTTAATTTGCTAGGTAAAAAGGTAATATAATACTGGTGCAAGCACCAGTCATTTCTGACTCTGGGGTGATGTTGCATCACGACATTTTCATGGCAGACTTTTTATGGGGTGGTTTGCCATTGCCTTTGCCAGTCGTCTACACTTTCCCCCCAGCAAGCTGGGTACTCATTTTACCAACCTCGGAAGGATGGAGGGCTGAGTCAACCTTGAGCTGGCTACCTGAACCCAGCTTCCGCCAGGATTGAACTCAGGTTGTAAGCAGAGAGTTTGGACTGTAGTACTGCAGCTTTACCACTCTGCGCCACGGGGCTGCAATTTGCTAGATAGTAAACAGGAAAAACCAAGCCAATATGAAGAAAAACAGAGATGGGTGTGTGTGGTGAAGAATGAGAAAAAAGGATACAGGGTAGACCAGTTTAAAACTGAGCTCTGAGACAAATCCATATATCCAACAAATGTATTTCACCTATTATTATAAGACACTTTTCTTACACCCTGAGGTCTACTTTTCAGTAACAGTAAAGGGGATAGAATTCCAGTGAAGTATAAACTTCTTTGACCTTTTTAGCCACACATAGTAGATACTAGGACAGAAAGAAAAAAATAATATAAATCTGCACAAAATAAAATACAATGATCCAATTCATATCAGAACTTCAGTAACTTTAAATCAGTTCCAATAAATATGTTCAAAGTCTGCTTGGTGATAAGGTATCTAACATATCTACCCCCTCTAACCAAATCACATTTAAGAAAGTAAGTTGAAGGTGTGATCAAAACAGAATTTTCTATTGAATAAAGCAAAATCTTGTGTTCAGTGATAATGTCCTCACTGTATTCAGGGTCAGTTTCCACTTCACAGCCTGAATTTATACCTTCTAGTGTCCAGCTGTTGAGCAAGGAGATTTACTGTGCAATTTTTAGTAGACATACTTCCTTCTAAACCCATTGAAGTCAGACTTGTGCTGTTTAAAAAAATTAAGACAGCGGAATCTTTGTGTGATCCATCTGCCTAAGAGAGTTGTCTGAGCTAATCACTGCTTTGGGATACCAAAACCTCCTTGCCCATTGTCCAAAATTATACTACTGGTAACCCAAGATCAACCAGTAGTTGTAGCAGTTGTAGCTCTTGATGTCCTGACAGATTCTTGCCCATTGCCTTTGAGATGAATGCCGGGGGGCGGGGGGGGGACATAATAGTGCAACTGGAATCTGATTAGTAAAAACAGAAAGGGCAGGGAAGAATTCCAATACAGTAGTAGTTTGTACATACCTTTTTAAAAAACAGGAAAACAGAGCATCCTTTTGTTCTTTGCCATATTCCCAGAAATAAATTACTATAGGAATAGGGTAATGTTTTACAAATGTATTTATTTTACAACTTCAGCCCTAAACCCATTTAAAAAGTCCCCCCCCAAAAAAAACAATAGACAGGACATCCACATTAAAAATCTGTAGAAATACAGAATACAAAATTAACTTACTTTTGCAGGTTAGATGCATGTACTTCTCCAAAAAAAGGCTGGTTCACATGTTTAATGTATGAAGAATCTAGAGACAACTTCCATGTTTGAATGGGCATATCGAAGCAAACAAAATTTTCAGATTATCTCCTATCATCAGAAAATAGTTTCAGAGGGTAGCTGTGCAGGTCTGCAGCAGAAGACCTGGATTCACCTCCAGTAGCAGCTTAGAGGCCAACAAGATTTTCATGGTACAAGGGTAAAAAAAAAAAGGTAAAGGTAGAGTCCCCTGTGCAAGCACCAGTCGTTTTCGACACTGGGGTGACGTTGCTTTCACGTTTTCCCAGCAGACTTTTTACAGGTAGACCAGTCTAAAACAGTTCAGAGACATATCCAACAGGGCTATTTCTCCTATTATTATAAGACACTTTTCTTACACCCTGAGGTGATTGGTCTCTAGGGTAGTATGAGACTTGAATCTATCTTTGTTAACAAAAAGGTAATGAGCCCTGCTAGATCAGTCCAGATGTTCACCTAGTATTGCATCCTATTTACAACAGAGGTCAGTCAAAATCCCTGTTGAAAGCAATGCATAAAAGCATTGCTCTCCCCATCACTAATTTATCTCCATATACTGTAGGTACACTTCCCCTGATTGTAGAGGTTCCATTTAGCCCTTAAGTTAAAACTATTGACAGACTTTTCTTCCTTAAATTGATATAGTTCCCTTTTAAAGTCATGTAAGCTACTTGCTGTCCACTACATCTTGTGGCAGTAATTGCTATTAAGTTAGTTTCAGAGGGCAGCCAAGCTGGTCTGCAGTAGTGTGAAGAATATTTTTTTATATATAAACTGAAACTGCCACCAATGAGTGACCCTGGGGAGGAAGAAAAAGTTCTCTCTTTTTGCATAATATTTTAAACCAGAGATGTCAAACATATGGCCCAGGGGTCGACTCAGGTCCCCAGAGGGCCCCTGAGTGACTGGTTGTCATTTGGTTCCTTCTCCCTCCCTCTTGCTTTCTTTTGCATTACAGTTTGCTTTGCAAGGCTTGCTTAATTACACCAGGAGCTACAGAGCAAAACCTCTGTTTTCTCCATTGGCTGAGGCTCCTCCCTTGGGGAAGAAGCAAGGGGGAGGCAGAGCTTGCTTTGCCAGGCTCTCTCAATAGCAGAACTACTGAGCAAAGGCTCTCTTCCTTCTATTGGCTGAGGTTCCTCTCCCTCCTGGGGAAGGAAAGAAAGAACCAGAGCTTCTTTTGCCCAGTTCCTTGGATCCCAAGGGAAAAATACAAAGACCTTTGAGACCAACGAGTGCTAAAGTTTTAAGCATGTTTTAAGGAGTTTTTTTTAAAAAAAAAAACTTTAAATGTGTTTGTCTGTGTTCTTTATAAAGTTTATATCTCTGCTACCTAATCTTAAAATGGCCTGGCCCAACATGGCCCAGCCCAGCCCAACAAGGTCTCATTTATGTCAGATTCGACCCTCATAACAAACAAGCTGGACACCCGTTTTAAACCCTTTTTTACCCATATCTTGCTTTTCTCTAAACCCTAAATTCTTTCAATTTTTTCAAATATACAAGATACTCCAGCCATTCAATATTTGGGAACCCTTTTCTGCAACTTTTTCAGTTCTATAAGTTTCTTTTTGAGACAGGAAAGGAGAGTGATCTAATTGTATACAGTATTCCAAACATGGTATAAATTGTATAGAATACTCTGGTTTTTAAAAAATTTCCCAACATTTTCCTAACAATTCCTAGCAGATCATGAGGGGGAGGGCAGGAAGGGCTGCATCAGTGCTTTAGTTCTTGTGGCCCTTTCTTACATGCCCAAGGAAATGCTAATTGCCACTTTGGGGTCAGGAAGCAATCTTCTCCAGGTCAGTTTGGCCAGGGATCCTGGAAGGTTTTTTGCCATTGTTGTTTGCCATCTTCTGGGCATGCAGCTGTGGTCACTTGGGATGTGTGTGTGGGGGTAGGTATTTGTGAATTTCCTGGGAGTTGGACTAGATGACCCTAGAGGTCCCTGATACAATTCTGTGATTCTGTGATTCTATGATTCTGATTCCTAGAATGGAATCTGTTCTTTTCACTGCTGCTTCACACTGAATCATTGTTTTCGTTAAATGTCAGCATGACTTGAGAAACTCTTCCCTGGTCAGCCCCACAGATACTATGCTTCCCAAATTACATATATCATTTCACTGAAAATCATTGAGCAGATACTTAGCTTAGCCATGGTGTAGATACAGTCATGCCAAATAACAAAGATTGCTTTCACATATGGCACAGGAATTCCCCATGGAAAGATATAGCTTCTCCCCACCCTTTTTTTAGGTGATTTTGTTGAGCACCTCCATAATTTATATGCTAGGGGGTGAGGGAAGAGTGCCATTCAGTTTTCTTGCCATTCCAGGAAAATGTCCAAATAGCAGTTTTTGTAGCAGGAACTCCTTTGCATATTATACCATGCCCCCCTAATGTATCCAATTCTCCCAAAAGCTTATAGTAGGCCCTGTAAGAAAAGCCTTGTAAGTTCTTGGAGGATTGGCTACATAGAAGTGGTGTGGCCTAATTGTCAAGTCCCCAACAGTTCAGTGATCAACACCAGGCCATTCAGAGAATAGTCTTTTATTGACTTACTGACAGGTTTGGATCAAGATGGTTCTTGCAAAAACTGACTTTGGCAGGCAAATGCCCTCTACTTATACCTTATGCCAAAACTGCTATACATTCAAACCAAGGCGTGAAGCAAACAGTCTCTCCCCCATTGTTCTTTCCCAGGCCCCTTGCCATCTCTGAGATCAAGCAGAAAGAATGCTTCAGTTGTTACATAGAGATAGGAGCTGGCTAAGCGAGAAGTGAAAGTAACATCCTCGCTAAATGGCAAGAAGCGCTCTTGACACTAATATGCAAAGGAGTTCCTGCTACAAAAAAAGCGCCCTGACAGTGTAGCAGATGGATGCATGTGGTTTGCAAGTGGTGTCCATGTGGTTTCAGTGCCGACTATATATATCAAGGGCTAAATGGCTAAATGGCAAGAGGCACTCTTGACATACTGCCCCCCCCCCAAGGCCCATCACCACCACCACCCCTCCAGTTTGTCCGGATAGTGGCGGTGAAATGCTTTAATGAATATTTGGGCTTGCATGTCTGATGATTTCACCCACGCAGCCTTACTGGTGGGGAAATGAGTCCACTTGACAAGATAATACAGTTTGCCCCTCTTCCATTTAGAGTCAAGGATGTCCTGAACCCCGAACCAAGATGAGTGAGGGAGCTGACATCAGTGGGTGCCAGGGCAAGGGTCCAGGGTCACGTTTCAGGAGGCTGGAATGGAAGAAGAAGAAGATATTGGATTTATATCCCACCCTCCACTCCGAAGAGTCTCAGAGCAGCTCACAATCTTCTTCACCTTCCTACCCCACAACAGACACCCTGTGAGGTGGGTGGGGCTGGAGAGGGCTCTCACAGCAGCTGCCCTTTCAAGGACAACCTATGCCAGGGCTATGGCTGACCCAAGGCCATGCTAGCAGGTGCAAGTGGAGGAGTGGGGAATCAAACCCGGTTCTCCCAGATAAGAGTCTGCACACTTAACCACACCAAACTGGCTCTCCTGGAATGGAATGGAATGGAAACAGGGGTGCACATATTTTAGAGGTTAAGGCAAATCCACTTCAACAGTCACCTTATTGATTACTCTCTTGATGGTAAAAGGACCCAAATACTTGAGACCTAGCTTCCTGGAGGGCTGAGAGTTAGGGAGCCTCCTTGTCCTGCACGAATCAATTGTGCTCAGTAGAAGTGAATGTGTTTGATACGTACGCACACGGATGTAATTTCCCATCCTCCCCCTCAAGCAGGAGCACCCCTGCTCAGGCAACATCGCTTGCATCATATTGGACCACATTTTTTTATTTTTGTCGGGATGAATTAGGATGGGTTCTGAGATAAACAGGCATTTTAACTCTTCAAACACATTCTGGCATTTGGGCGAACAGTCTACACGCTATCTGGGCCTTTTGGCTTCAGACCCCTTTTCTTTCGTTTTCAGCAGGTCTGTGAATGGAGCACCACCTCCGCAAAGTTACTGATGAAGTTTCTATAGAAATTTGCAAACCTGAGGAAGCTTTGTAGCTGTTTCTGGGTCCTGCGGGGGGGTGGGTGGGGCAGCCCTATCTACTACTGCCTGGACTTTGGCTGGATCTATTCCCAAACCTCCCGCTGATACTCTGTAGCCCAGGAAGTCCATTTCAGTTTTGATAGTTTGGCAAACAGTTTATTATCATAAAGAGTCTTTAATATTTCTCTCACAAGTTCTACATGGGAGGAGAGGTCCTCTGAATGAATTAAAATGTCATCCAAATAACAGACCACACCTTTAAACAAGTGTTTCTGTAGGACCTCATTGATCAAATTAATGAAAACCCCCCAGGGTGCCCCGCAACCCGAATGACATTACTAAATACTCAAACTGTCCAAGGGGGGGTGTTGAACGTGGTCTTCCACTTGTCCCCCTCTTTTAACTGGAGAGCTAGTTTGGTGTAGTGGTTAAGTGCATGGACTCTTATCTGGGAGAACTGGGTTTGATTCCCCACTCCTCCACTTACAGCTGCTGGAATGGCCTTGGGTCAGCCATAGCTATCACAGTTGTCCTTGAAAGGGCAGCTGCTGTGAGAGCCCTCTCAGCCCCACCCATCTCACAGGGTGTCTGTTGTGGGGAGGAGAAGATATAGGAGATTGTAAGCCGCTCTGAGTCTCTGATTCAGAGAGAAGGGTGGAGCATAAATCTGCAGTCTTCTTATGCATACTCTAAAATAGGCATCTCTCAAATCTAGCTTAGTAAAGATTCCCCCCGAGATACTTCACTAAGGACGTCTTTAATGAGCGGGAGGGGTAAGCATTATTCATCAAGATTGCATTGATTCCCCTATAATCGGTACACAGTCTCAGGCTCCCATCTTTTTTCTTTCAGAATAACACAGGAGCTGCATGGGGTAATTGGGCTGCCTGTATGAAACCCCTCCATAGGTTGGTTTCAATGAACTTCTTTAACTCCTCCCATTTTTGGCTGCTCATAGAGTATAATTTAGCTTTTAGAAGAGCCTCCCCCTCAATTAGCTCATTGGCACAGTCCGTAGTTCTGTGAGGGGAAAGTTCATCTGCCTCCATGGCCTCAAAAACCTTTTTTAAGTCTCTGTACTCAGCATGAATGGCAGTCACAGTTTCTCCATCTGGGGCGGAGGTTCCAGACCCCACTCCCCTCTCCACTTAGGGTTATCACACTTCTCATCATTGAAATAGACGGCGTGGCTATGCCACCAAATTGATCTGCCAGCCACTGAATTCCTAGGACTGCTTGGAAGCAGGCAGAGGGGACGATGACAAATGGTCTCTCTTCCCAATGCACTCCCACTCCCATCATGTAGGGAATGGTCTCGTGCATGCACATGTCCCCCTTCATGGGTTCCCCATCCATTTGCTCAAATAGCAAGGGGAACGGTAGCTCCTTTCAGTTTAACACCAGGGCATCTGCTAGGCCCAGAGAGAGCAAATTTCGGGAGCACCCAGAATCCAGTAATGCCCTCAGTTGTATAAATCTCTTAGCTAGGGGGTTTACTAGGATGACTGGTATAAAATACAAAGTTCCAGAGACTCTCACCCTTAGTGGCGTGGCGATGCCCATGACCTGCTGGGTTGCACCCTTCACAGCAGGTTGTTGGAGTTTCCCACTGGCTGGTCCTCAGCACTCTCATCCCCCAAGGTGTCCCCCTATTGACCCAGGAAGTGCAAGAGGGTGGTGCTCCCCTTCTCTGGTGTCCGTGCAGAGCCTTTCTTCTTTGCTTCCCCCTTCTTTGGGACTGAGGGGGTTCCACTGCGAAGGGTACTTGGGCATTTGCCCACAATGTGGTTTCCCCCCCTACACTTGAAACAAAGGCAGTTCTTGATCCATCGCTCCTTTTCCCCCATGGAAATTGTTGCCTTTTGGAGGGGGGGGCTTTTCCCTCACTTTTCGCTCCCTTGGGGGTCCTTCCATCCTGCTACCTTCAGTGCAGGGTCACCATACGCTGTCGGTTCTTGATTTCACATGCCAGCTAGATCCACCCTACCAGGGTTGGGGTGGTGTTTATCACTACCACTTGGGTGAACAAGGTGGAGTTGAGCCCCCTTTTATACTGCTCGATCTTCATCCGCTTGTCCCAACCATGCACCTTGCTGACTTGCATGCAGAACTCGGCAGTATACTTTCACACCAACTTCTGCCTGTTTGAACTCCTGGAGCACTGTAATAGCCTCCGTCTCTTGGAGGGGGTCTTCAAATTGTTCTTAGAGGGCCCATAGGAGATCTCTAGCCATCCTGAGTTTGGGGGCCCACATTTCATATCAACCTGCTGCCACCCCGTCCAGGCACAAACCATAGCATCCTCAGTCAGGAAGTTGTCATTCCAGACTCAGAGATGACCCCATGTTTGCACCAGGAAGTAGCCGAGTTTTGTGGGGTCGCATCGATCCAGGTTTCTGACACCTTGGGTCCACTGGGGGTGGGTCTGGGTTCTGGCTCAGGTACTGGTGCTGCCGGTGGGACCGATAAGCCACCAGTCCCCACGCCTGCCCCGACACCGGCTCCTGCATCCACAGCTCCATCTGACAGCACAGTGGGGGGTGCTGGTTGTGCAGGAAGTGCTCCAGCAACATGAGCAACTACTCCCTGTAGCTGACAGGTGAGGTTATAAAAAAGTCCCCCATGTTCAGCATCTCCTCTTGGAGCTGTTGACTATGCATTCTCAGTTCCTCTCGCATCCAGAAGGTTGTGTCATCCCCTGCCCAGCTCACTGCGGCCCCCATGGAGCTTTCATCCTCCTTGTCCAATCCCCAGGCATTGTATTCTCCCTGGAGCCCTGGTGAGAGAGAGTATTGGTTGGTGGTGGCTATGCACTAGTCCTCCCATTCTACAAACCCTCTCGAGCTTCTGCCATCCCGCCATGTGGTGATGAAGCAGTGTATCAGTTTCAGTACCTCTTTCAGGGACCCTTCTGGCTCAATCGGATCTGTTTGAGTGTCCTTGCTTTTGACCTTCTCCTCATCTGACATGGTTGGTGGTGAGAGGCAGCAAGACAATGGAGAGTTTTCGCAATATGTCAGTCCCCAACAGTTCAGTGATCAACACCACATTCAGAGAATAGTCTTTTATTGACTTACTGACAGGTTTGGATCAAGATGGTTCCTGCAAAAACTGGCCCTCTACTTATACCTTATGCCAAAACCACTATACCATCAAACTCAAGGCGCGAAGCAAGCAGTCTCTCTTCCATTGTTCTTTCCAAGGCCCCATGCAGGTACGCACATTTCAGGCAGAAAGAATGCTTCAGTTGTTACATAGAGATAAGAGCTGGCTAAACGAGAAGTGAAAGTAACATCCCACTAAATGGCAAGAAGCGCTCTTGACACAAATATGCAAAGGAGTTCCTGCTACAAAAAAAGCACCCTGACAGTGAAGCAGATGGATGCATGTGGTTTGCAAGTGGTGTCCATGTGGTAAATGGCCATCTGCAACCCACTCATAGTTGCCCAGTAAATATAGGTTGAATTGCAAGATGCATATATGCTGAAACAATTGTATGACTTTGACAGATAGGGGGAAAGGTGAAGATCTACTCCATACAAATCCACAGCATCCCATCTTGTGGCTTGGACATGAAGGCTCACTAGCAGCTTGAAAGGAAAGTACAGCACCATCTCAAAGATGCCAGGAATACAGTTTCATTTATGATAGGCCCAGATGGCCCCTTGTCACCACTACAGGCTGAAGCTCCAGCTCTTCCCTTTGGCAGCATTCCTTGGAAGTTCAGGCTGCAGCAGTGCTTGTATCACTTTATACCACCCCTGGGCAGGGCCTAATGGATTTGGGTCACAGGAATGGCATGTTTGTGGGGGAGGGGGAAAGGCAGAGAGATGTTTGCAAATATAATCATTACAGCCGATGTAGTACACCCTCCTTGGAGTTCTATACTTAGCCCAGAAGGGGGAAGGGAAAGGGGATTTTCATTCTAAGCCCTAGTATTTTGGCCTGCGATCAACCGCTCCCCATTTCACTCACACTGAAGGGCACAGAATTCACAGGAACTGGACGTTGCTATTCTTTCTTTCTGCTCCCCCCCCCGCCCCAAAAAAGGGTCTTGGAGTCTGGGGAGGCGGGGTGCCTTTCCCTTGCTAACTCTGGGAGATGATGGTGTCGGGCCAGCACCCAGGAGGAGGCTGGTTGGCCGGGCCTGCGGAGGGTGATGCACCACGACAGCTAAAAGTTGGATAGAGTTTCAGCGCCGACTATATATATCAAGGGGCCGGGGGCCCTGATGTCACCGCGCTAATTAAATTCCGCCGCCGCCGCCGCCGGGCCGCCTGGAGTCTCGGGGGGCTTCCCGGGGGAGCCCGGAGGCCGCGCAGAGGCGACGGGCCCGAGCATGATGATGGACCTTTTCGAGCCCGGCTCCTATTTCTTCTACTTGGACGGGGAGAATGGAGGCCTGCAGCAGCTGGACATGGCCGAGGGCTCACCGCTGTACCCGGGCAGCGACGGCACCCTGTCGCCCGCCTCCTGCCCCGACCAGCTGGCCCCGGAGGGCGGCGGGGGCGGGGGGGACAGCAGCAGCGGCAGCGGCGGCGAGGAGCAGCACGTGCTGGCGCCGCCGGGCCTGCAGGCGCCCCACTGCCCCGGCCAGTGCCTCATCTGGGCCTGCAAGACCTGCAAGCGGAAAGCGGCGCCCACCGACCGGCGCAAGGCGGCCACGCTGCGCGAGAGGCGGCGCCTCAAGAAGATCAACGAGGCCTTCGAGGCCCTCAAGAGGCGGACGGTGGCCAACCCCAACCAACGCCTGCCCAAGGTGGAGATCCTGCGCAGCGCCATCAGCTACATCGAGCGCCTCCAGGACCTCCTCCACCGCCTCGACCAGCAGGACAAAAGGCAGCAGCTGCTCCTGCCCAACGCCGCCGCCGCCGCCGCAGCAGGCACCTTCAGCCCCAAGGCGGGCAAGGTAAGCGCCGCCGCAGCCCCGGTCACGTCCCTTAGCCCGGGAGCCCCCGCGCTCAAGCCCCTTCTTCTCTCGCCTCCTCTGCAGATGCCCCCTGCCGACTTCCTGAGCACCTGCGCCGGCGCCGCCGACTGGCCCAGCGGCTCGGAGCATTCCAGGGCGCTGCCCCTCAGCCCCCCCAAGGAAGGTAACGTGGCCGGCGGAGGGGGGGGATGGCCAGGGCTGGGAGTGCCGGGGGGCTTGCTTGCTTCCTTCCCCTTGAGCTCCACCCGCTCTTCCCCGGGGCGTGGACGGAGCTCCGGCTGGTTTCCAGGACTGGCCTGAGCATGGTGCGGTCCCGGCCGGCAGGCTCTCCCTTTCGCGGGAAGCCGCTTGTCCCTGTTGCACCCAGGCGCAGCCCAGCCTGAAGCCCACCCGGTGATTGGAAGCCGGTGCTGGAGGGAGCAAAACGCCCTTGCCGGGGTGGGAGCCTTCGCGGCCCCTGGGGAATCCGGAGTCCCTTGCGCCGGATCCTTCTGCTCCAGGCTGGTCGAGTCGCTCTCTTCCGAAGTAGCCCCATTTCGCGTTGACATGCCAGGGCCAACAAGGGGGGATCGCAGCCGGAGTGACATTCCCGCCCGCCGGCGAGTCCTTCCGAGGGTTTCAATGGCCCTTACTGCGGCGTAGCAGAATCAAACAGGAGTCCCGGGGGGGACCTTCACGGGCACAAACGTGATACAAACATAAGCGCCTGGAAGCGTCAATTTAGAACGAAAGCTTGTAAGCGAAAATTTAAACTTTTCAAATAAACGTATACATGAAATGCCGATGCGTCCGCCCTAGGGCGCCACAGGACTCCTGTTTTATTCTGCCACCCGGAGCTCGGAAGCTAAGCCGTGGTTCGTACTTGGATGGGAGACCTCCAGCCGAGGAATGCCGGGATCGTGACGCGGAAGCCACCCGCTGCTCGGCTCTTGCGCTGAAAGGCCTACTGCGGGGCCTGACTCTCCCGCCCTCGAGCAAAGGGGAAAGCTGAGGCGCCCCTGGCATGGGGCACATCCCTCAAAGTAGTCCCGAATTCAGCGGCGGCGGAGGGCCTGGCCGTGCTTGGGATGGCAACTTCATCCATTTGACAACGGGAAAGTAAGGCGAGGGTGGGCAGCCCTGGAAGGTGGCTTTGCAAGTCAGCTTCACGGTGGAAATCGGCGGCACTTGCTGCCAACTAAATCGAAATGTGGTCGGACTTGGAGAGAAGGCGCGGCAGTTTCTCCGGCCTGCTTTGCGGGGAGACCTCGGGGTGCCTCGTCTCCCGCCCTCCCCTCCCCCCGCTGGGTCCGGGTTGACTAACCTGCTGTTTCGCTCCTCTGTGCCCCCAACGCCAGGCGCGCCGCCCCCCGACTCTTCGGCCTCCAGCAGCCTGCGTTGTCTCTCCTCTATCGTGGACAGTATCTCTTCGGAAGACCGCAAAGTGCCCAGCGGGGAGGAAGTGGTGGAGAAGTAGCCCCGGGGGAGTATTTGGGGAAACCTGCAGCGCAAGGAAGTGGCCATCCCGTCGCCCTGGAGACTACATCGCCAATTAATTTCTGATCTCTTCTGGAAATCCTAGAGGGGTGACTAAAGGATGCCAACTGCATCTTCTTAAAAGGAAGATTGGCCCTCGGCTAGGTGCACAGAGACCAGCTCTCCTTTCTCTGCTTCCCCTTCCAAGGTCATCTTCTTCTAACCTCCTGCGGCCTCGACCACCCGCTCTTCCTCCTTCACAATTAACGCAAGGCCTTGTGCTCTAGTGAGGATCTTCTTTGTATAATAACAGACAGAAAAGTTCATTCCTGTTTGAATGACGTTCAAGGTTATCTTTTATTTAAAGTCTCGATATGTGTTTTTTGTGTGTGTGAATGTTAGTAATAAATGTTAGTATTTTTCCCTTTTTTTAAAAAAAGTAGCAAGATAAATATGTTTAATATGTGTTTAAAATGTGGTCTTTGTACATAAAGCCAGATAAAGTTTTAAAGACTGTAAAATAAATGTTTAAAACCCCTTTGTGTGTTAATGGTTGGAGATTTGTGTAAAGGTTGTTGTGAAGTGATGAAAGGAATGGCTCTAAAATTGGGGGGGGGGGGGTTGCATATATCTCTTCGCCAGTCCTACAGGATCCCGCTTTTTTTTTTAACAGCTTAAGTAGCTTCCTAGGCTCAAGAGTAGCGCGGCGCTTCCTTCAGGTTTCTTTTCTGGACTCATAGGCAGAAAGTCCGAAGTGGGCCTGGGGAAGTGAGTGAGTGGCTGGAAGAAGGCGGGTCATCTGCCTTGGCCTGGGAAGCCTGGAACTGGAGGCCCTCAGCCGCCTCCTGCCTGCATGCCGCCTTGCACGCACCGGGGGACTAGGCCTCATACTGCAAAGCGCATCCACCTGTGGAGGCGACCACAGTTCCACTCCTTAGGAATGGCCTCTGAAAAGAATGGGAAACGTCTTTCTGCGTCATATACTCCCCCCCCCCCCTTCCTGGATTGGGTCTTGTTTGGGAAAAGGACTCTTCTCCGCGTGGAGGGATAAATGCTCTTTCCATCATGGCAACAGCAGCAAGGCTTCCCTTCACTTTCGGGAGAGAGAGAAAGGTTAGAAATCCGCCCCCCAATCCCCCGGCGCGGCTTGTTTGCCTCAGAATTGATGGGCGTGGACTAGCCGAGCTCCCGTCCCGACTCCCTGGGGAGGAGGCCCCTGGCAGGAAGGGGTTAAGTGGCCGCAAGGGCGCCAAAACGAGGCGCCTCTGATTAGCGGGCTGAGCAAACAACCCGCTGCTGAGGCGGGAGCGGCAACTTTACCAGCAGCCCCCGGCTTGTTTATACTCTCGAGACGAGGCGGCCACCAAGGAAACGCAGCACGCCCCCCTCCGCCGCCAGAAAGAGCGGGTGTCCCAGCTCCCCCCCCCCCCCGAGCGTGAGGGGCAGGTCTTGCCCTCCCGGCGCAGGGAAAGCATCTCGGCCCAGGGCCACGGCCGGCGCTCCTCCCGCTGCTGCTGCTCGAAGCGCCCCTGACTCGAGGCTTTCGGGTCTAATAAGTTCCCACTTCCCCGGCGGAGAAAATCGCTCCTGCCTTTCGGCGCCTGGAGGCAAAGAAAGTGTCCTCCAACCGAAGAAGCAGCGAGCAGCGAAAGCCACATATTTGGTTGGCCTTCAAGCTGCTACTGGACTCTTGCTTCTTTCTACTGCTAAAGGCAGACTAACATCCGGCTGTCTTGATTTAACTCCAACGGAAGGTTGGTCTGGATCAGAACTCAGTTCTTGGCGCGCCCGAAAACCAACGCATTGCAAACAGCAGAAAGGCTGGGGGGGGAAAGGAGGCGTTACAAAGAAAGAAAGCTCGTTAGATTCGAGTCCAGTCAGTGGCGCTGGAATCCAACGAGCTTCTCTTTGTGACGCCTCCTTTGCCTCCCAGCCTTTCTGCTGTTTGCAGGCTTTCGTAGGAATGCGTTAGAGACCAACAAGAGTTGCAGGGCTTAAGTTTTTGAGAGTCCAAGCTCCCTTGGTCAGACAGTTTAGATTTTAGAACAAGAGAGGCCAGTTTGGAACAAGACCCACGCAACGGCGGAATCAAGCCGCTTCATTCACATTTTCGGCCTCTCTTCTTCCACGGAACTGGGCCTCCTAGCAGCCACCCTCGGGGGTAGGTTTAGGTTGGCAGAGAGTGGTTGTTATACTAAGATCTGGCAGGTGAGCCTAATGGGCCAGGGAGGAATTGGAACCCAAGTGACCGCTACAATGCTCCTCCACCCTTTGACCACTGTGTCCCACTGCTTCTACTGCTCGTTTTATACAAACAAATACCGCAAAAAGATAATTGCCCGAAGTTTTTTTAAACAATCTTAATTAAGAAAAGTAAATATTGTTGTTATTTGATTAACTTTATAGTCCACTTTTCTCGCTGAGACTCAAGGCGGGTTATAGGCTATAATCAGAGCGATCTGGCAACCTAAGATAACCAAGGGACAATGCAACGAACTATGTAGTTGTTGAAACCTCCAGCAACTAAATCGTTTAGGGATGGAGTCTGAACGAGGAGCTGTGCCCAACTCTGGATTTTTATCACCTTGTAAGCGGCTCCATGGGGTCGCAAAGAGTCGGACTCGACTGTGCGACTGAACAACAAAAAAAACCCGGCTCCATTCCCTCCCCTCCAAACTAAACCCTTGATTCTATGGTGTCCAGTTTGTTCCTTTAAGCAAGAGGACTTCATTGGAGGATTCGGACACTTGATCGACCGGAAACGTTGGACTTTTCTCAGCTAAATTGGATAAAGGAATAGCGAGTCACTTACTTGAATTCAGACATAATCTGCTGCAAGTTTCTGTTCTCTACTACACCTGTGTTTTAGTTATACAAATCTTCTTGTATTATTCTGTATGTGGGAGACTTGTTGACTTAAATTTGTTTGCTTAGATAGTCTTTCAAGTTCTGTTCCTAATTTAACTCCTTAGAACTCGCACTGGCAGAGGGTACATCGCAGCGTTCAAGATTCCAAAGCAATATCATGGATTACTCTAAAAATATGATGGTGTCCTTATTTCTACTCCCAAAGACTGCTTACAGTGTTCCAAACGGCCTTTCAAGTTATGTGGGTGCATTTCATATATACATTGTTCTATATATATTACCTACACTAACAAATAAAACTCACCCTGCTATATAGCAACGGTTTTTTCAGGGAAAACAAAGCGTTTGGTAACTGTATATAAGCATAGAATATGGATAGTCACCAACTTTTCCACTGATATTTGTAGTTTTTAGATAGAGTAAAAACTTTGGCGCTTTTTTTTTTTTTTTTTAAAGAACCCCCAAAGAGTAAACCACCTACGCTTTAAAAATTGTTTTCCAGAGTTGCTTTTTCCCTGACCGAAGGAGGGAGCGGACAGCTAAAAAGCTCCTTTGCAGTCTGCAGCCGGGAAGAAAAACACCCGGCTGGATATTTTAGCCCCGCCAAATGATGTTTGGCTCCCCCGCCCATCCCGCCGTCTTTGTCCTCTGCGGCCAAACAGAGTAACGTGAGAAATTGTTTGGAGTAAGCGGGGCTTCAAGGTTTCTCATTAAAGCAAGACAAAGGAAACCCCCCCCCCGCCCCCAAAGTGCCCGCGACCTCAGGGGCTCCGGCCCAGGCCTCGAGATGTTTCTGATTCCAATGTTTGTGTTTGATATTAATAACGATAATCTTTATCTAAGTCTACAGCCAAAGCAACGAGGGCCCTGGAAGTCCAGGAGGAGCGGCGCAAAGATAAGCAGGCTCCGACTCCCCCAACCCCCCGCCATCCTGAGGAGCGCTCAGAGTGATCCGGTTCAGCTCTAATTGGAAGTGATTTCCCTCTTGGGTTGCTTGAAAGCGAGGACATCACCTGTAAAGCTAACCCGAAAAGCCACTGCTTATTTTTCTTGGCACCAGAGCCTGGAAGCCGAAGGCCTCTTGCGGCGACTGCTCCCGGCTCGCTCTCAGCTCCCGGCTCCCGATCCTAGTAATCGCTGCCCCAGAACAATCCTTGGAAAGGCCGGCTCTAGTGTGGACCCGAGGCAAGGCCCTTCGCCGAAGCCTGCCTGGGGAACAGCGTTTTTACTGGTAGCCCGTTCAGCAAAGATTTGCCGGAAGGATACTAACGGCAGCAGTGACTCTCCCTGGCATATGCCGCGCTCCGGGATCTCCTTTCGAGCCCCTCCTCCCGTTGCCAGCAGCTGTTCCTGAGGGCGAAGAAAGCCGAGAAAGCTCCCTTCGACCAGGCCTGCGCCCAGACCCCGCTCCTCCCCTCCCCTTTATGATGTTTTCCAAACTTCGTCTGCTGAATACATCACTCAAATTCTTCTAAGCTTAACCCAGCTGCGATGGAAGGCTGGCACTTTTCCTAACCAGGTTCTGATGATCTTTACGGCCCTTTCTCTCACATTCGCACAAAATTAAATCGTGTCTGCCAAAAGTCACGCCGAATTCTGTCTACGAACTAGAATTCAGAGTGAGGCATTCGAGTCCCCAACCACCCACCCACCCGCAAACTTCGGAATGTCTCGAATTCCAGGAGTCATAAAATCCCCCACCGCCACCCCTTCGTCCCCGTCTGGCGTGAATCTCTCCCCTTACTTGTCATTTCTCCAAGAGGAGCCAGTCAGTGCCTCTCTCCAGGCGGGATTCTTGCTCCGGATCTTTGGGCTTTGCCTGCCGGCTTATTGTGTTTGTTAAAGGAACATGTGCCTCTCCAGAGGATGGCGGTTCGCTCCTTGTTTGGTTGCTATAGCTGTCAGAAGGGACCCCTGATTCTGGGAAGTTTAATCCCAGGATCGGACCCGTCTCTGGAGGCATCTGAAGGTTTCTGCAGTGGCACCCAAGGAGGGTGTGTGTTTTATGGGACGAGGGGAGACAGATTTAATTTCTACACACGAAAGTGCTGAGGCTCAGGCCTGCCTAGGAACTCATCACCGTTTAGATCTAGATGTTTTAATCACTAGTATGTGGGGAGGGGAGGGTTGGGGGCGGATGTGGATGGTGCTCTGTAGGGAGGGAGGCAAGTGCGCACTCCGTAGTTTCTTGGATGCGAAATAGTCACCTACGCTGCTGGGAGAAGGCAGCAATTGGGTTGGTCAGGGACAGGACCTCAGTGCAGCAAGACCTCATCCTGACAATCTGTTGAGATTGTGGCTGGCTGGCTTGTTTATCCATCCACACTCTTAATTCTTAAACATGCACTGTTCGTAATGACCAAATATAACCTAACCATATGCTTCAAACCTTTGCAAATGTATTATTTGGACCAGGGGGTGTCCTTCTCTGGCCCAAAGGTAGCACAATCTGATAGAAATATTTTTAGGTAGACTGAAACTGCAGCCTTTGCTCTTGGAACCGTTCTGTTTTATTTCATAAATTGAACCCAGGCTGAGTTTGGAAGAGACACTCTTGAAAATGGCTGCTGGAAAGATCCTCTCCTCTGGACTGCGATGCCCCCTGCTTCACGCTGAAAACCAGAATAAAAAAGAGGATCCGTGGAGCAGCTCCAATCAGAGTCTCCCCTGCCAGCTTCTGTATGATACTTCTTTTTTGAGGGGAGGGGGAATCTTAGCTGCATAAGTGGTTGCTCATCTTTTGGAGAGGAAAAACCATAGACATAAAAGAGTGCAACTGAAGTGAGATGTTAATGCTACTGAAAATAGCCATTTTGACCAAATGCACAGGATATTTCCCTGGAGTCCCTAAAAATTATAACTGTGCTGTGGATCCTGTCCCAAGCCGCCGGTCCCTGTGTGGAAAGCCCCCCAAGCATCTGGCTAGACCAAAGGTTATGTGGGGGTGGGGGCAGAGCTTGTGCGCGCTCCTTTGGTTTTGCCGTCGGCGCACACTCCTTTGAACCCCGGGATGCTCCTGCCGCGCTCTCTTTCGGAGCGCCGAGTCGTTCAGGTCGCCCTTCAGATCGCGTTTGCATGTGGCTTCCCCTGCCTCCAGCTTGGAGATGCTCTGCACACCAGCCAGCGCTTGCGCTGTGCCAGCTGCATCCCAGAAGAGTTTCCCGAGCCTCCTGCTGGGTCGGACTGCGGCAGGGCCTCGATCTCGCTGGCTTTTGGGGCACCTGAGAAAGGGGAAGCCCCTTCCGGAAACGCGCGCTCTCCAGCAAGGGCGGTTTCGAAGCCTGCGGAGCCGGGCTGGACTGGGAGGCAGAGGCGGCGGCCCGGAGTGGAGCATCGCTCCCTCCCCCAGCCCCAGCCAGTTTTGGATCTCGCCCGGGAGTGCCTGGGCCCCGCCCGGCCGATGGTTTGCGCAGCTGGGCCCGGGCGGAGCATTCCCCACGCCGGCCCCAGCCAGGACTGCTGCTGGTTGTTGACCTAGGTGCGCCCAGGCGCAAGCGCGGTTGCCGCCCCCGAAAAAAGTGGCGCTCCGAACACCAGCCCGGCAAGGAGAAAACCCATCGGAGAGGAAAGCGAAAGGGGAGGGGATTTCCTGGCACCTCCAAGACGCGGCCTTCGCATTAAGCGGCGCACCAGAGAGGCGTGAAGTCTGGCCTCAGTAGACAGCTATATAGACCGAAAGAGGGAGGAAATGTAGGCGGGGGGCGGGGATGTGACATTTCTAGGCAAAAAGAAGCACCGCCACAATCCACCACAGCGCTGATGATACCTGTCCGCCCAGTCTGGGTAAGCTTCAGTACGGGCAAAGCAATTGTGTGACTGAGGTTTGACTGACACCTCCCCCCGCCCCCCTCAAGTAGTGTGTAACCTTTCTTTGGATTATTTTTGAAAAGCATCCTTCGCCTTGCACTTACATCCGTGTAAGACTTCTCTCCACCGCCCACCTTCTTAGGGGTCTCAGCAGTTGCAGAATCCAATAGATTTAAGGGAAATTGAAACCTGCCTCTTTCTCGCAGAGTACTACATATATATTCAGTATCTGAACACTTCTTCTATAGAACAAAAATCTCAATGTCTTTCCTCGGTTCTCCAGCTTCCATGGATTGTGACCACCCCCCTCAGCCGCAGCCTGGACAGAAATCGAGGTGCTGCTGCTGCTCGGGCATTTCTGGGACAAGCTTGGCCGCGAGACCCGCGAGACCTGCAGCCCCACGCAGGTGTTAAAGCCACGAGCGAGCCTTCCCGTCGATTTGCATGCCGCCGGGTGGCCGTGCAGAGCTTCCTTTCTTTCCATGGGGTGAGAACGGCCCTCGGCACATTCTCTCGGAGACTCTTTGCTTGAGGCTGTCCAGTTCCCTCAGCGGTAAGGAAAGCCAGGCTAGAGCCATCTCCGGAAGGGGTGGGGGCTGCCTCTTGCTGTTGTTGGCAGCCGCCCCTGCACGCCGGGCTTGCTCGGTTTCTTCCCAGCAGTGTCTCCGTGGCTCCTTCGCATTCCCAGGACCCGCTTCTCGAATTCCTCTCCCCTGCGGGACGCTGCTGCAACTGCGTTTGGAGATCGGTTTACAAACGGGAGCGGGTGCCTCAAAGGGAGGCTAATTGCCCCCCCCTCCCCGCGCGCTCCGCCCGCCCCAGAAGCCAGGAGCAGGAGGCAATCGCCGGGTGGCGGTCCGGGAGGCTCTTGGCCAACTAGGCGAGATGGGGCATTTGCGAAGCCCGCGGGTCTCCTGGCCTCAAGTAGCCTGTTTCTCAGCTGCAGGAGCAGAAAAGGCGGCCGCCTTCTTGCGAGCTGGCCAGGCATGAGAGGACTTGAGAATCTGCTGGTTTTACTAATTTTTTAAAATGTCCTCAGAGCGCATGCCTGCCACTTCTTCCTCAGTCTGTCTTCACAAGGATCCTGTGAGGGAGACGGCAGTTAAGGGGAGGCTCCCTGCCTGCGATGTCTCAACCCGAGTCTCTCTTGCTAACGCGAACCAGCCTCCTCCAGCTCCGTGGCCCGCAGGCCTGCCCGGGTCTGTCATCTCTCGCTCTTACAGATGAGGCGACTGCTGGATTTCGGCCAAACCAGGAAGGCTGCCCCTTCTGCCCCAGCGCCCCAGCCCAGCCTTGCCTTTTCACTCTTTCCTCCACGAAGGGAGGAACAATTTGACAAATGTCAATGTTCTCAGCGCACAAATGTCAACGTTCTCATCAATATATTCATAAATTTCTGCAACAAGTTGTACTGATTCACTCTAAAAATGGAGAGCGCTTTTCCAGTCGACACATAAACCCAGCTTGAACCTGGCAGTTTCCTCAGACTTTCCCACAACTCTCTCGAAGTTTTATAAGATAGTGGATGTATGGGTTAAACCAGAGGCGGCCAAACTGTGGTTCGGGAGCCACAGGTGGCTCTTTAACCCATATTGTGTGGCTTTTGAAGCCCTCCATTGCCCCATCAGTCAGCTTGGAGAAGGCATTTCTCTCTATCACTTCTCCAAGCCAAGCCAGCCAGCCAGCCAGCCAGCCAGCCAGCCAGCTTCCTTCCTTCCTTCCTTCCTTCCTTCCTTCCTTCCTTCCTTCCTTCCTTCCTTCCTTCCTTCCTTCCTTCCTTCCTTCCTTCCTTCCTTCCTTCCTTCCTTGTGGCTCTTCAACATCTGACATTTATTCTATGTGACTCTTACGTTAAGCAAGTTTGGCCACCCCTGGGTTAAACTAACAACATCCTTTTCTAAGGGCACTTTTGCATGTGCTAAATAATGCACTTTCAATCCACTTCCAGTGCTCTTTGCAATTGGATTTTGCCAGTTCACACAGTAAAATCCAGTTGCAAAGTGCATTGAAATTGGATTGAAAGTGCATTATTTAGGGTGTGTGGAACACCCTAAGAGTAGTTCTGTCAGAAAGATTTCTACTCCGTTATATTGCATACTATTGGCTGACGAAGTGAGCTTTTAGTACGCGGAAGTTTATACCCAGAATTCAACTTCGTTGGTCTGAAAAGTGCTCCTGGAGTCCAACTTTCTTTTGTTGCTTCGGACCAACACGGCTGCCCACCTGGATCTCTCCAAGTTTGCTAATGTAGGTTTCGGCGTCAGTGAGTTCACCAGAAAGTGCAAAGCAGGTAGAGCAGGGAATATTTTCATTCGTAGAGATGCAGAATGGGCGCATCGGAGCAGCAGCGACAAAAGAAAGGCCTGGATGGTCTGACCGATATGCACAGCCTCCAGGTCGGATTGGAAGATGGGAAAATTTCGTGCGCTTCGAGAGACATGAGATCCCTGTTACGCACAAGAACAGTCAGAGCAAGGAGTGCAGTATCCTCTTGGCCCTGCCAGGCTTTCCATTTGGAAACGATGCAAGGGGCAATGCCCGAAATCTTGTTTAGCTTTTCCTTTGCGCTCATTCGTAACAATGCTAGGTGAATGCGCAACTCTGCGGCCATCCCCGTTGCCCTGGCGGTGAGGGAGGGCTGTTCCCTCCATACAAGGGGGCCGCCGGGAGTAGCCTCCCAGTCAGGGCGGCTGATGCACAGTAGGCATTTACAGCCAAAGCGCCCTGAAAGATCAAGTTTATTTGTGCTCAAAGCATAAATCTGTAAGCGGGTCTATTTTCGCCCCTGGGAATGCGCTAAAGCAAAATCTCGATCCAAGCAAGTCCTCGAGTTACAGCTGACAAAAAAAAAAAAGGCTGCTGGTGGGGGGGGGCGTGTCTTTCTTTGCTTGCTGGGAGATTCCTCCCCAAACTCCGAGAAGGCGTCGACAGTCAGGGCGCTGCAGCCCTTTTTCCTGCACAGCGCTAATTCCCTGGCTGTGTCCTCAGCAAACTGATACTGATACCAGCCTCATGGCAGCAGAGTCCGACTCTTGTGCTTTGATGTAATCTGATCACAACTTTCGAATTCAGCGGCATGGCTACAGCTATAGAACAAAACCATTAAAATTAGCTTGAATTTGGCATGTGGCTTCTTTCACAGAGAAATGTGGGGGGTTGGAATTTGAGGGTGGTACGGAGGAAGAGAATCATGTCTTGGAGCCAGTCCGCAGCCACCATTCCTGCGGTTTCGGAGTCTTCACCTGAAGACCATGGCCACTTCAGAAGGTGGACTCTATGGCATTGTACCCTACTGAAATCCCTCTCCTTGCCAAACGCCACAATCCTCAAACTCCACTCCTCAAATCTCCAGGTATTTCCCAGCCCAGAGATGGCAACCCTACATTCTACCCACGAAACAGATGAGGGAGCTAAATAACTGGGCTGAAATGCCTGCTTTCCGGTTCCAGCCCTTGGCGAAACAGCAGCACCCATCCTGAGGAAGAACTCTGGAGAACTGGAAAGCTAGCTTGCTGTCTGTATGGTGTTCTTTTGGTTGATCCTAACAAAGGTTGTTAGGGTTGTTGTTTCTAGTTGCAATAGTACCATGCTATTGAAAGAGCCAGTTTCGTGTAGTAGTTAAGTGTGCAGACTCTTATCTGGGAGAAACGGGTTTGATTCCCCACTCCTTCACATGCACCTGCTGATGTGATCTTGAGTCAGTCACAAGTTCTCCCAGAGCTGTTCCTCTCAAGAGCAGTTTCTGCTAGAGCTGTTTCACCTCCACCTACCTAACAGGCAGTGTTCCCTCTAAGCTGAGTTAGTGTGAGTTAATTCATTGTTTTTTAGCTTCCGGCTCACGCGTTTTTGTCTCAGCTTAGAAAAAATGGCCCTAGAGCAAACTAATTTATGCAGTAGCTCACAACTTTCACGCCAGTAGCTCACAAAGTAGAATTTTTGCCCAAAAGACTGCACAGCTTAGAGGGAGTATTGCTCACAAGGTATCTGTTGTGGGGAGGGGAGCCGAAAGCAGATTGTAAGCGGCACTGAGACTCCTTCTGGTTGTGAAGAACCGGGTATAAATTCAATCTCCTCCTTCTCCTCCTTTAGGCCTCACTCAGAATCTGAAAATGAGGATTAATTCAGCTTGTCCTCCGGTGAAAGAGGTCTGGGGTGTGAATGTGTGACCTGATTTCAAGGGCGCAGAGCGCGATCCAACTCAGAGTAAAATGGTTGGGGCCTGTCAATCATGAAAGCAGCTTGAGGTGTTTTTCATTCGTCTCCGAGGATCTCCGGGCCTGAGCCTCATTCTCCCTCCGTCCGTCCGTCCCTCCTGCCAAGCAGAGTGTGGGTGACTGACTCCCCGCAGGGGCAACAAGCTTCCTGGGCGAGAGAGGGGACTGGAAACCGGCGCGCCTGGTCCACCCCCTAAGCAGTGCCGTCTGCAGGCTGCACCAAGCCAGCAGCTGCCGGGTGTTTTCACCACTTGTGCTTGTTGAACATATGCGCGCCTATTTGCCTGGACCCTTTTTAGTTGGAGATGCCGGGGATTGAACCTGGGACCTTCTGCTTACCAAGCAGATGCTCTACCAGTGAGCCACCGTCCCTCCCCTGTAGGTTTCTGTCCCTCAAAGGAAGGCGACTGGCCTCCGCGAGACAGCAGTGCTGCACCCGGCAAGTCCTCGCTAGGCCTCATCCGGTGGGGGCCAAAGGGGGGGGCTTAGCAGAGGTCTGCTAAATGCCTTTTCATCACCAGTGTGATGAAGTGCCCCCCACCCCCGCCAAGCGCTTCATCGGATCTCTGGGAAGCTTTTGTCGTCTCTCCGGGCTGGTCGGGCTAGAAATTGCTGGGGGGGGGGGGAGAGGGAGGCTGGCAGCTGGATCGCATCTGTAACGGTGCTCGGGCCCAGCCCTTTATCCTCCTCCAGCTCCTCTGGCAAGCTGAGCCCGGAGGCCGCTTTGTCTTGGGGCACCGGCTTCCCGGCATAAACGGGACCAGTTGTGGGGAGGCTCAGGCAAGAGAAATCCCGTCGGGCCAGACCCATCCCGCGGCTCTGTTGAAGAGCTCGGGAGGGAGGGAGGGAAGAGAGGCACCCGGCTGGTGGTGGCGCTGCTAAGGAACGGGCCCAGGACGTAGAGCTGCACGCCCGGTGCTGCCTGGGCTGCTCCTGACCCCAAAGCCAGAAGAAATGTGTCCTGCTCACAAAAAACTGCCCCATTGCTGGAAGTGCCCTCGTGGTCGCCAAGGCCTCTCAAACCCGGCCGGGGTCACTATCGCTACTGGGAAAGTCGTGGCGAAGAAGGAGGGCTCTCTATAAGAAGCGCACCTCCTGCGGGAAGCAAGTTCTACTGAAACCCGCCTGTGGGGGGGGGGGGGCGGGGCGGTGGGGAGACGATCCGTGCGCCCCTTCCCGAGAGAAGGAGAGAGAAAGAAGACTCTGCTCCGTCCCAGCTGGGAGAGGCTTCCTTCCGAGGAGGGCCAGGGGGCCTCGATGACCCTGGAGCCGGCGCCTTTCCCGCCCCTCCCCTCCCCCTCGCCTCCCTCTCCCGCCCCTTTCGCTGCTAAGTTCTGTGATCTCCGAAGTGTTACTAATTGCCCCCCGCCCCGGATCCGGCCCTTTAAGAAGGCGGCAGCCAGCCCACCGGCTCCACAGAGAGCCCGACGAGCCGCCCACGGTGCCAGCGGCAGGATGCCCCCAGGCCCGGGCAGCTAGCCGCGGACTGGTGGGGGCGGGAGGGCTCGGGCGCCGCGGGATGGAGGGGCTGCAGGGCCGCCGGTTCTCGCCCTCCTTCTTCTCGGTGGGCTCGCCGGAGGGGGAGCGGGCGGCGGGCGGAGCCCTGGCCGAGGAGGGGCAGCTGCGGCCGGGCGGCGGGCCCCACCAGTGCCTGCGCTGGGCGTGCAAAGCGTGCAAGCAGCAGTCGAGCTCGGGCGACCGGCGCAAGGCGGCCACGCTGCGGGAGCGGCGCCGCCTGCGGAAGGTCAACCAGGCCTTCGAGGCCCTCAAGCGCTGCACGGCCGCCAGCCCGGCCCAAGGGCAGCGCCTGCCCAAGGTGGAGATCCTGCGCAACGCCATCCGCTACATCGACAGCCTCCAGCACCTCCTGCGCCGCCACCAGCGCTGCCGCCCGCCAGCCCCCGCCGCCTCCCAGCCCGCCAGCCCCACCTCCAGCTGCTCCGACGGCGCGGTAAGCCTCCACGGAGGGCGAGGGGTCCGCGGCCACGGCTGCTGCTGCTGGGGGGGGGAGGGGAGGTCCCCAGGCAAAGGGGCGCACCTGCAGCACGGGGGGGGGGGGAGAGGAGTCCTTGTGAGATTCCCCGAGAGCAGGAGGAAAGAAGAAAGGGCCACAAAGAGCCGAGGACTGGCTGAGGCCCAAAAAGAGGCGGCTGAGCACAGCGCTTGCTCTCTCCTGACCTGAGTTCGATCCCGGCGGAAGCTTGGGTCAGGTAGCCGGCTCGAGGTTGGCTCAGCTTTCCATCATTCCGAGGTCGGTAAAATGAGTACCCAGCTTGCTGAGGGGAAAGTGTAAAGGACTGAGGAAGGCAATGGCAAACCACCCCGTTAAAAGTCTGCTGTGAAAACCTCCTGATGTGATGTCACCCCAGAGTCGGAAACGACTGGTGCTTGCCCAGGGGGACTACCTTTACCACCACCACCTCCTCCCTCCTCCTCCTTCTTTGGCTGGTCACACAAACCAGTCAGCCTGGCTCACCTTTCTGTCAACCACTGTCTGCTGTCTTCCAATGGCTGAGCAAGAATCTGAACCCAGAACCCTCATAACACTGCTTGCTGCTGGCCCCACATAATGACCAGGAGAACAATTCTAAGCAGGTCTACTCAAGCCTTTTTGGTGGGGTTAGGGCTGCCAGCTCTAGGTTGGGATATTACTAGAGTTTTTTGTGAGTGTATCCTGGGAAGGAGGGGGGGTTGCTTCAAAAACTTGCAATTTCTAACAACAGCTAAGATTGATACAAAGAAAACTGGGCCTTCAGCGCTCCACTACTGAAGGCCAAATATGTAAAATGGCCGTCTACTTGGAAGTAAACTGTACTGCAGGCAGCAGGACATTTCCTAGACAATATGCATAGCATTGGAATACTGTTTCTAAAATGAGCACCTGATGAATCCCAGAAGTCCAAACTGACTCTCAAAGAAGGAAATCTTTACATTAAAGAAAGCCCTATGCTTTAAAGCACTAATTTAGAAGATACACTAGTGGCAGTGCAACTAAATGCACTTACAATACCGTCCAGACTCCAGAGAGCATGTGTTCCCAGAAGGAAGTCTCACTGAATCCTGTGGGACTGGCTCTCATGTAAGCGTGCTTAGGATTGCATCCGCAGGCTGTTAAATCAGGGCAGTTGATTAGACACTCAGATCTTTCTAATGATGTTGCTTTGAAGTTTGTTGAAACCAGTGGGGTTTCCCAACCACATGTTTGGGATCCAAGCAGAGACCTTTGTATTCCAAGTCATCCGACCTAATTAGCTGAGGATGGGACTTGCTTTGGCAAACATTCTTGCTGCAAGCCGTGGCTCTTACTACTTCCCACCACATACACGGGTTGGGCTTCAGAGTATTATCTTTCCAAACAATCTCAAGAGTCTGTTGCTGCAATTTGCCTGTGTGTAGAAGAGCAGTCTCAAGGGGTTCTGGTGGATATTCTTTTGACAAGGGCACAAACCAAACAACGTTGGAAATGCCTGGGCTCCTCTCCCCACCCCCAGCCTGCCAACAGAGATGAAACATTTGTTTCTCCCAGGCGTTTATTCCATGCTGATGGAGAAAACACACCCACAGGCACAGTGCTGGGGGGCCTTGTTGCGGCCACATTCTTTTTGTGTGGCGTTTGGTCTGGGCGTGCCAGGCTTTGATGCGCTTGCCTGAAGCCATGGGAAAGTATCCTTTCCCTGCCGGGCTGATGCTTTCTCCTGCTCCAATCCATTCTTCATGGTTAACTTGGTGCTCCTCAGATGCTTTGGCCTTGGTTCCCCTTCCTTTCCGTTGCTCTCCCAAGAAGCAGTGTCAGAACAGAAGCCAAAGAGGACTTGGCTTCTCAGGAGGTCAGCTGAGAAATTCTGTACAATGTCTAGCTATTACTCACCCACTCTAATTAAATATGCTGAAATAAAACTGGTCCCAATTTTGATAGTATTTATTTCTTTAATTCATTTTTACTTCACCTTTCTCTCCAATGGGAAACTAAAGCGACATGCATCCTTCTCTTCTCCATTTTATCCATACAACAGCCCTGTGAGGTAGGTTTGCCTGAGAGAGTGTGACCGGCCCAAGGTAACCCAGCAAGCTTCAATGGCATATGGTTGGGATTTGAACTTAGGTCTCCCAGATACTAGTCTGACATTCTAACCACTACACTACACTGATGTAACAGTTATACCTCCAACATCTCTGTCTATCACATCTTTAACCACCCCTTCTTGGAGGGGAAGGGAAAGATAATGGCCTAACAGCACTCAATGAGCAAATGGAATGGTTCAGAATGGTTTTTGAAATTGTGCCTAAATTTTAATTATATGAGTTTGTTAATTTTAATGTATTTTAATTGTATATTATTTATATTATTATTAGAATCCATTTTGTGTCTAATTTCGAAACAAAATAAATCAGGTGGAATTCTTTCATAATATAGAATCACATAACTGGGGGAAGATTAACTCTTAATTGCACTAAATGCATTGTAAATGTGATTCCACACTTACTACAGCAGTAGATTGCTGCTGCGCTGCTTGTAGTAGTGTACCATTATATATTTCAAGAGGCTTTTTGCTCAGTTACCTATAGATGCTCAAAGAAGAGATCCAGTTCACTAGGATCTCTCCTTCTAAATGCCAGTCATTGACTATGTGACAAGATAAAGAGTATCTCCTCATGTAAAATGTTGTGAATCATCCTGCACCAGGGCATGGGAGCAGGGTTCTTTTATCTCAGGTGGTGCTGTATACGAAGGAATTCTAGCAACTCTAGCTTTAGAAGGAAATTTGCCAATCTTCATTCCACTCACCCTCCCATATGGGATCTATAGCATCCAGAGTACTGTGCTGCAGTCTGAAAACAGTACCTCCATCAGAAAGGTGGCAGCAGAGCTGATCATTCTTGCATGACTCAGACTAAGCAAGCCACACTAACCTATGTGTGTTATGTGCTGTCACATCACATCTAATTTATGGTCACCCTATGAACTGATGACCTCCAAAACATCCCACTAGTTTGCTCAGGTCCTGCAAACTGAAGGCTGTTCATTCCTTTATTGAATCCATCTCATGTTAAGTCTTCCTCTTTTCCTACTGTCCTCAACTTTTCCTAGTCTAGCTTTTTTTTTTTTATCCTTGAGAATACAAAAGCAAGTGCTTGCCTCCCCATCTGAGTTATCACTAACCACCCTAGCTTGGAAGAAAATCTCTTCTAACTCCCCCCCCCCCCACCCACCCTGCGGCAATCATTCTGAGACAGAATAAAGGTCATCCATCGTTCTTTCACACAAGATAGTTATATGGGAGCTTTGCTATGTTGGGTTTGAACATCACTCTGTTTGTGGTGGCTTAGAGTAAATGTAACTGAATTAGCTATTGTTCCAATAGCGACAAAACTCTGTTTCAGGTTGAATGCAACAGCCCCATGTGGTCCAGGAGAAACAGCTCTTACGACAATGTCTACTTCTCTGATCTCCACAATGGTAAGGTTTGAAGGCCTTCCTAGCATAAGGCCACATCAAGGTAGGTGATTTCTGTCTGGAAGGTTCAGGGATTCCAGAGCATTTTTCCACAGACCTTTGAAAGCTCTAATTAAATTTTATGTAAGAAATATTCCCTATTAAAAATGCCCAAGGTGGTATATAACAATTGGATGACATCTCTTTTAACTGAATGCCATTTCTTTCTTCCTCTTTGCAGTCTATTCCTCAGATACGAGTATGGCTCTATCCAGCCTGGATTGTTTGTCCAGTATAGTGGATCGAATCTCTTCCTCGGCTCAGCCTGCACTGCCCTTACAGGACACAGCTTCCCTCTCTCCCGGTGCCAGCCCTGAATCCCAGCCAGGCACTCCAGAGACCCCTCATCCCAGGCTCATCTATCATGTACTATGAGCTGCCTGAGACTTGAAACCAATGCACATGATATTGTTTGGGCATGTCAAGGCACTCCCAGCAGCCAGAAGCAGAGAGCTATCCAGTGAACTGCCTCTGTCCCACAAATATGTATATAGGGGAGGTCACTTTAAATTGTGTATATTTGTGAATAGTTTTATAAGGGGATTAAAATATATTTAATCAAGCCTCCATGTTTTAATATTGTATATCATAAATATATGTTGGTTTTAAATTGTACCACACTGAAATCTTAGTTATCATAAATTTGGAAGCAATAGACCCAGAAGAAGCTCCAATGTGATTTTTTTTTTTTTAGATTCTCCACCACCCACATGCAGGTGATTAAATTGCATTTTTATGTGTGCATTTTGCCTCCTAATATAGACTGGTTATGCTGAATTGTTATCTTTACCTGACAA
Source organism: Heteronotia binoei (assembly GCF_032191835.1). Taxonomy (NCBI): domain Eukaryota; kingdom Metazoa; phylum Chordata; class Lepidosauria; order Squamata; family Gekkonidae; genus Heteronotia; species Heteronotia binoei. Next base: position 59,850,492 of record NC_083230.1, read on the forward strand.
AGAACAGCCCATAACAGCCAAGGCATTTGTTTTGGGATCAATATTTTAGGATGCTAGTAAAGGACAGAGCTTTATTAATTGTTTTATCATTACATTTTTACAATTGGGTGTGCCTTTTTTTTTTGGCCTTGGACATCCTGAGCAGTTTGTAACTATCTAATCATTGCATAAAATACTATAGAAATTAAGTAGTACCAAACAGATTGAAGGTATGCTTTCTTATTTCCACTCAGGTTTTTTCTCAATATGAGCTAGCCTACTGAGAATGCAAATTTAATTTTGACTTTTATTTTTATAGTCATACTTTCAATAAATTGCCTTTAGTGAACACTTTTGGACTCATGTTTCTATTGGAATGCAAACCCCTGGAAGACCCTTGGTACAACTTGCAATCATGAACAGCTCTTCAATGTGATATAGGAATTCTTTCAAGTCAGAGGGCTCTTAATATTTCAAAGCACTTTTGATCTCTGCAGAACTCAGTGCCTGGGACATAACTGAAGTTCTGATCATGTGAAAGGCATGTACATTAAGCTTTATGGAGGTGAATGGTTCTTCAGAGATCAGCTAAGCATGCCTTGTTTAAGTGCTGGACAGTGAATCATTCTCATGGAGTCAGTGTGTAAAATATGTCAGCTGCAAACCTCTAAATTTATATGTGAAGTTCCGTTTCATGTGATTCTTTCTGACTTGTGGGTAGGAAGAAACTACTGATATTGGCATAAAAACTCTTTATCCCCTCCCCAGTCCTTTTCCAGTTCAGACTACAAGCTTCACATTTTGTGCCACTTGCATTTGTAATTAATTGAGACCAAGTTTAGTGTAGTGACTAAATGAATGGACTCTAATCTGGGAGAATCAGGTTTGATTCCCTACTCCTCCAGTTTGGAATAGTGGTTAAGTGAGCAGACTCTTATCTGGGAGAACCAGGTTTGATTCCCCACTCCTCTACTTGCACCTGCTGGAATGGTCTTGGGTCAGCCATAGCTCTGGCAGAGATTATCTTTGAAAGGGCAGCTTCCGTGAGAGCCCTCTCAGCCCTACCCACCTCACAGGGTGTCTGTTGCGGGGGAGGAAGATAAAGAAGATTGTGAACCGCTCTGAGACTCTGAAATTCGGAGTGGAGGGTGGGATATAAATCCAATATCTTCTTCTCCACATACAGCTGCTGGGTGAGCTTGGGCCAGCCATAGTTCTCTCAGAGCTGGTCTCTCAAGAGCAGTTCTCTGAGAGCTCTCAGTCATATCTGTCTCACAGGGTGTCTGTTGTTGGGAGAGGAAGGGAAGGAGATTGTAAACTGCACTGAGACTCTGAATGAAGGGTGGGGTATAAATCCAATTTCCTCCTCTTCCTCCTCCTTTTCCTCCTCCTCCTCATGATTTTATTTAGCACCAAGCACATAACCAACTCTAAATGCTAAAAAGGCATCAAGAATTTTAGTAGAGCACATTGACTGAATCAAGAGGGTCCCAGGTTCAATCTCTGACATCTCCATCTTTATGGTTTTCAGGTAACAGCTGTTGGGAAAGACCCAGTTCTCAACATGGAGCTGCTGCTAGCCAGGCAAATGTCTTTGTTTCATGTGTTCAAATTTGTGTGCAGAAAAAATGGCCATTCATACTTCTATACAATACTATTAGAAGACTAACTATTAGAAGAGTAGAATAATCCCCTGAGGTGCCAATGACATAGCTGGCTTCAAAACTGTCTGGTTCCCCCCTTCCCCAAACATAATATGTTGCTTCCTTAGTGGTTGTCAGAAAGCCGCTAATGATCTTGCTATGTACATTAGGATACAGCAGGCAAAGTTATGGGTTTAGTCCTGAAATTAAGGATTAAATTGTACCTAATATTCCATTAACCACATGTGAAGGGGATCTTCCAGGAGTGCTAGAGTAGGACAGGTTGGGGACAAAATTACCATGATAATTTCTTATTTCCATAGAAAATTATTATGGGTCAAATATTGGCCAAGGCGTGAGCTACTTGTGGCACATTAATTTTCATTTGGATGAATTAAGATAATGAAGTATTACAGGCTATTTAATCCTCCAGGGTCCAGATAACAAACAAAAAGACTGAATCTTCTTTTTTGTCCTGGCTTGTTACACTATCTCATGCATTTTTTTTTACCATGGTACCTCAAACAAATTGAACATATGAACATATGAAGCTGCCTTATACCGAATCAGACCCTTGGTCCATCAAAGTCAGTATTGTCTTCTCAGACTGGCAGCGGCTCTCCAGGGTCTCAAGCTGAGGTTTTTCACACCTGTTTGCCTGGACCCTTTTTTGGAGATGCCAGGGATTGAACCTGGGACCTTCTGCTTCCCAAGCAGATGCTGTACCACTGAGCTACCGTCCCTCCCCTATTGAAATTGAAAGTATCTATTGCAAGATACAAGACAGTATCAGTAGTTTCTTTTTACTCTTTGTCTACAATATTTCTTTCCTGCCTGCTCAGCTTAAAGTCCCGAAGTAGTTTAAGTAGTAATGGCCAGCAACATTTTACAACACAAATGTATAAAACCCCCTGTTTCTTTTTGAGGCTGCCATGACCTTGATCAATGACCTTTTTCAAAGTATGCAGTGTGTAACACTGACAAATCACATGCTCGAAATATACACCACTTTCTGGCTAGCTGGCATTTCAAGAGTCACAGCCAAGGTCAACACCTCTCATATTTTGATTGGTGCAGGATCTGATGTAGATTGCTTAATATCCTGGAACAGCTGTAATGCTGAATCTCAACTGAAGGCACATTTGCTACCCAGTCAAGGTAACCAAGAGACTACATTTCAGAAGACTCCACATAAATGTTGATGTGACCGGCCGTTTCCCACCCTGGCACTTTTTTGCCCATTGCTTTAAACTGGGGAGAATTCCTGGGACAAATGACAGCTATATCTGTACAGTAGCATCATGTGCTCTTGGTTCAAAGCTTGGCTATTACACCCACAAACCAAGAGACATCCTGGGAGAGGGCAGATATTTTCCTGGGATACCCTGTGTGGTGACACCTAGAATCGAGTCGTGAGCAGTCTGCAAAATGCCCTAGCACAGGAAGGAATCTCCATGCAACTGCTCTGTGGGCATTAACTGCATACTGGGTCTCTTTGGAGCTCTCTCTGGGATCCAGTAGATCAAGAGCACATGCATGGTTATGCTTTCCCATTGTGGGTACTAGAAAGCAAACATTTCCAGCGTACTTGCTGCAGGACATCAGTAGTGTCTTGAACCAGCTGTAAAATCTTCATCTCTTTTTCATCATACTAGATTAGCTGGTGGGGGAGCAGGTACCTGCCCTGTTCTGCAGTTCACTGTTACCACAGCAGTAATCTGCTCACTGGAAGGTGACTGAGGGAACTGATAGAGATCTACTTGGCTCAGTAAAGCTACAGGCTTAATTTGCTAGTTTGAAAAGTAACAAGGACTTCCACGTAAGATGATTCCTCTGTACAGGCTCTCTATTTGCCTTATCCTAATTAAATTCTACAAGAACCAGGTCCAATCATCTGGGCAACATATATTGGCTGTTCTCACATTATGTTTTATATTCTCTCTCCAACATGGATATTAATATCTGCACCTGAAAAAGGAAGATGTGAAGAAGCCTAAGCAAGGACTGCTGCCCAGTTTGGTAATCTGGAAACTTGTGCCCTGATTGAGGCCAGAAATTATAAACTTAAGCATTTTTAACCTGTCATTCTCTGGAGCTCAACTCATTCTTCCATTTCTCTCAAATAATTCTCCCCTTTCTCTTTCGCTAACAACTAATACTTAAAAAGAAAAGAACAGTGATGTCTTGAGTTTTAGTTTAATATTTTGAAAATGTTCTCTAACTCAAAAGTGGTGTGCACGTATAGTATGCATATATATTAACTCCTCTTGCCTGAAGGGCAGCTCTGGGAATAATTTTAAGTTTAAGCAGCATCGTGAACAATTGCAGTTACTCTCTGGCTACTGAGGGAACTCTCCAGGATCGTGAAATATCTGTTCATTCAATGGTGGGTGCCAAAACCCACTATCCATTATTCAAGTTAACACATGGTACACACTACAGAATTCACAGTCACTGTTCAGAAAGAATGTTATTGCTAATTATATAGTTGGGCATGTGTATGGTCAGCTAACCCTTGTATTCTTTCTTTCCAGTCCATATTCTAATTAATGCTTCAAGACTGAGATGGTAAAGAGCTCATTTGCTCATTTTCCTGACAGTCTTGGACTCATTTACTTCCCCTTATTTAATTAGAATGTTGGAAATGACAAGCCTAAAAATATTTCCTGGGACAATTTTTATGGTCTTGAGGGAAAAACCCAGCTGAATTAATTTTATTATTTAATTCTGTTTATTTTTATGAGATTTTCCAGGTGATCATTAAATAATGCACATATGCACAATAGCTGTGATGCAGTTGTTGCTGGTAATCCAACATCTTTTACGCAGCTGGCACATGCTGTGTTTCATAAAATGTATCCTAGCCACTAATGGAGCAGCTGCATACTACTTGTGCTGTGTTTGTTTAAGTGTCACAAGCATCTATTGACACCACCTGTAGCAACTGACATACTCTATGCTAATGGCAGTTTAGGATCATTTATACAGAAGTGGTGTATTGAAAATATATTTTTCTGGTTGTTTTAGAGAGCTCTCCACTGTACACTCCATCAGCAATAAACACGCAGACTTTTAGTATTAAAAACTTCCAAGCCATTTTCAAGGGGAGCTTCCTGCCTATATAGTACTCATGCTGGCCCTGCACTTGTACCCATCAGCTAAACTATTTGATAAAGAACCAACATATTGATTCCCTGAACATAAATGCTATGTGGCTGTGTTCTTATCTTCTTATTTCTTAACTGATAGTGACATTCTAAGCCAGAGGTCACCAACTTTTTCTTTAATGAGTGCTGCTTTGGAGTAATGAAAAGTACTATGCAACAGGATGAGGAAATCTTGAGGTAGGACCACAATTGATGGAAGAGACTGTTTAATGAAAGGTGACTGTTGTGAAGCAAATCAAGATGGTGAGGGAGCAGAAAGAAGGGTATTATTTATGAAATGATACAAACAGCCTACCTGTTAGTAAGAATCCAGCTGAGCTCTCTTGGCGCCAGATAGTGCCCTTTCTATAGCACAGGGATTTCTCACATATTTATTAGCACAGTAAAATAAATGTCTAAAGGTTGAAACCTGAAACAATCATGCCAATAATTTTAATAATGAGCTTTAGCTTTACTGTGCAACATGTTGTTTGGTGGCCACATAAAGTACTTGTAGACTCACTCCCCTCCATCTGCAACAAAAGCCTAAATGTAAGAAAATATTGTACAACTCAAATTGGTTTAGACTTTGCAGACAGAACATTAATAACCATTAACAGTCCAATCCAGACATACGTGGCAGCCGGCCTCTCAGGCGTGGGCGGATCTATGGCGCCGCTCGTTGGCTTCCAAAGGGGTTTGGTGCACGGGAGCACGGTGGGACCAAGCCTGCAGATGTGTAAAATACTCTGAAGTGTGGGCTTCCAGAGTGGCGCGAGGGCGGGGACAGGAGGGGGCGGTGCCATAGGGATGCCAGGGATTAGCTGGCAGCGGCTAGGGAGCTGGCCCATGAGATACTCGACGGCGGAGAGAGCACTCCCCAGTGATAGGCTGCTGCATGCCCCACCCCCCTCACGCACACACCCAGCCCCATAGTGTGACTGTGTAATTCTTGGGGAAGCATCTGGTCAGCACTTACCGCTAGCTCCATGGAGCACCCTACCCGCCAAAGTGATGAAGTCGAGCCCCTGTCAGTGTCCCTTCAGTGGCTCCCCCTGATTAGGGGCTGGGTCCAGAGGGGAGGAGGACGGGGGCCACCCCACACACAAATCTGCCGTGCTCGCCCCCACCACATTCCTAGCCCCTGGGGCATGGGGAGGGGGTGTGGGCAAATCCAGGGTCCGCAACATGAGGGAGGCAGTTAGGGCCGACTGCCTGCATGGGGATGCCCTCCATAGGTTCTCCACCACATCGGTCGCCAGTGTCATGGTGTGGCTACCTTTGGAACAGGACAGGGGTCAGATGCTGGCATGAGCGGCCAGTCGCAGACGCCCCACATTCAGTGTCGCACCTTGAGGGGACTCAGGCTGCTCATCATCTGTCAAAGAGGAGCGCCTTCTTTGCCTCAGTCCAGTTCAGTTGGCGGTGACTCTCAGTCGATGCCGATCTGTCTGCCGCCATTCCTCCCACAGTCAGTGGAATGCAGGGGCTGCTGACCTCAGCTGGCTGATAGTGGTTGCTCTCATGCCGCCCCGCCCAGATTTTCCACGGGACACCAGCAGTGTCTGGAAGTTGTGGTGGAGCGCCTTGGGGTGGCAGCACAGCCACCGCAGCCTGCGCCATAGTGGCCACCAGGGACTCTTTACAGATCTGATGGTGAAGTTCGCAGGGAGTGTACACGACACCCAGATCTTCAGGCAGCATACAACCAGGCACACAGAATCACTCACATGGTCATCGAGCATGCCTTCGGGCAGCTGAAGATGAGGTTCCGCTGCCTGCACCACACAGGTGGCCGACACAGCATGCAGCCCCTGCCTGTGGCAAAGCTGGTCGCTGTGTGCGTCATGCTGCACAACATCGCCACCCGTCAATGCCGGGAACCCCTGTGCAATACCAGGCATGCCTCAGCAGGGTTCCTGCATGCCGTGGCCGTGGGACTGTCAGGTAGGCCACCACGGCAGGCATTCTGTGAGGTGTGAGTGGCCACAGATTCAACTCCCAGCTGAAGCCGTCCCTTGGCAAACAGTGGCCAACAGGGATGATAGCCGCCACTCACACGTCCCCACATGCTCCCTGGGCTGAGCAGGTGCACCTTCAAGTCCACAGGTTTATCTCATTTGCATATCCAGAACTCCCCGCGGCAGCCCTCGCTGACCCCTGCTTGTGGCCCCTGTGTGACCCCACTGAGCCCATTCCGAAGGGGGTCAGGAGGAGCCGATCATGCCAACACTCTCAGCCAGGACTGACCCCACCCCCAGCATGTAGCTGCTGTAAGCCGCCTCAGAACATCGCAGAAGCGGCCTGGCTTAGTGAGGTACTCCCCCGCCTCATTATGCTGGGCCTGTGGGTTTGAGACCGCCCTGCGGCAGGACTGCTCACATGCCCAGCTTCCCTCTTTATTGAGCCTGCCATCAAGCCACCATTATTTTTGACCAGCCAAGTCAACTCCCTGGGCTGCCTCTCCTTTCCTGTGTGCACCCACCCCCATCTCAGCCCCCCTGTCAGCTTCATCACAGACCCAGGTGGTGTGGACACATGGTACAGCCCTGGACAAGTGTCTGCCTTGCCGCCTATCAGCCCCCGCCTGGCTGCCTCTGGTGGGGCCATCCCACACAATTCCAGCTGTCCTGCATAATGGGCCAGCTGACTCACATGCGAGCCCGCAATCAAGGCAGCTGCGGTGGGGGCCGGGGCGAGCGGCAGGACGTGCTCTACATGGTGAGTCGCTGTCTGTGCTGTGGAAAGCCGGGACACGTGTCGCACCCCCTTCGCCCCGACATGGGGATGACTGAGAAACGGGGTGGGGGAGCTGCCAGCAGGATGGACGGCCAGGCCGCACCCCCACATGCACATGTGCGGTGGCCAGCACCCCAGCCAAAGCCACAACCATGCTGGATGGTCTTTGGGGCTGGGGGCCACGGGGACTCCTAGCTGGACTTACACGTCCATACAGGGGGCTCTGGAAGCAAGACCTGTTAGGACTGGGAAGCAAAAGTGGTTAAACAGTCAGCCCAAACTTTGCTCACCTTCCCCCAAGTCCAGCTGCTCTAACTTCACTAACATCCTTCTCTGTGCCATTCCTTCCACCAAGTGCACTCCTCCTCGCGCTAAGTCCACATGGCATGGCCCTCCGGAGCAGAGTGCCATGCCGTGCAACCTGCCCTCCCTGGGGAGTTGTATGTGGCAGGAGTTGAAAACTTTGTAGGGAGGGGGGGCATTGATTGGATGCGGGAGGAGGGCCATGACCAGCCTGGAGTTGGAGGGGATTAGTGGGGCGATAACATGGCTCCCAAACAGGTTTGTGCACTGCTGCACCAGCGCTGCCAGTGTGTGCTTTCTGCTTCCACTAGTGCCTATGGGGTACGCCAGCATTTTGCATGGCACAGGTTTGCGCCTGGTGTGGGGGGGTGTTCCTGAACCAAAAGCTCTCTGGAAGCCGATCAGCAGCAGCTATGCCCCTGGGTCGGTCCCCTCCTACACCGAAGTGTCGCCCTGTGCCTCTGCTGTGCCCCAAGTGTGGTGCGGCAGCGTGCCACCATCAGCCCACAGCAGCGGCAAGCTGTGGCGGCCGGAGAGTGGTGCATGCCCCATTTTCACCGGCGCAGAGGAGGATACACCGGTGTAAGCCTCCGTACCGCCGGCGTAGCAGTAAGTCTGCTTCCACAGCACTTTCAGCCCTCCCCCCTCTGGATTGTGCTGTAAATGTATATAATGGGTTTTTGTCAAAGTGAGATTGAGTAGAATGAGATAGGGGCTTGTGCTCTGTGTAAAAACAGCTGAAAACAGAGAAGAACAGCAGGTGTTTCTCCAGGTGGTTCCTTGTGGCTGCGAATGTTTTTGTACAGTTTACAGCTTCTTATGAAACCTTCAGATTCCATGTTTCAGACTCAGAGCATGTAAGCAGAAGTTAGAAAGCATAACGGGAATAGTCTGATTTGAGATCAGTCCTAAAGAATATCTAACTCTTTGCTTTATGCTTTTAAATTGATTTTCTTTTTTTGAATGCTTAATAGTAGGATTTTTCTGTCTGTGGATGACATTCTGGAATAAGAACATCATTATGATATCCAGCTCTGGTGCAAATGTGTGGGAGATGGAGTGCTTTGGGGACCCCTCTTTCTTTCAAAATATCATTTAAGAATGTTTTTAGATATACTTGATTTCTTTTCTAAGCTGCTCTTCTTGCATGATAAAAACTGTATATATTGGAAATATTTGGCATTAACTCATTAATCATTTAGAACCCTCAGTGTTTCTCTTCAGCATGTTAGACAAAATTAAATGTAGTCATTCTTTATTTTTATCAGTAACACTATATTTTTTTGCATAACTTAACATGGAATGCCAGGCAGAATAGTATGATAAATAAACTCAGTGCGGTTTTAACCTCTTGGTTAGTTGTCAGCAAAACTTTTACATTTTGTAATTTAGTTTATTGCAAAACCTATGGATGTTGATGGTCACTCTAAGAAAATAGCTAGATAGTTGTCTGTTGTACCTGGCAGAGGTTGCCACTGAGGTCAATGGTAACATTATTGGCAAAGCAAGTTTTTTGTTTTAATCATCATGATGACAGAAGGGGACACCTACTGGTATGATCGAGCACAGCTATTTATTTCAGAGGATACTCTGTGTTGACAACTTGGTTGCCCAGAGGTTCATGTAAAAAAGTGAATTGCATGATCTAACTCCAGTATTTATACTGATGAAAATGTGCTTTAACCTGGTGGCTGATCTTGCTAGAATTTATTTTTTAAAATCTCTGGAAAATACTGCTATAGTAATCAGTACATCATCTATTTTTTCACCTTTGTTGGGATTGTTCTAGGGACAGACCTGTTGGAAGGCTATGTCTGAAATAGGGATCGGCATGAACTGATTTACAAACAGAAGTTCATCATGAACCAGGCCTGGTTTGTGGCTCATGACCCTCGGTTTCTGCAGTCACTTCTTCCATGAACTGCCCAGAAACCAAAATTTTCAATGGAGGTTCATGTGCTTCATGGAAGCAGTTCATGGACCAGACATGTTGGCACTGATGAATTAATTGTTATGGAAATGAGGGAGAGGAATGGACTTCTGCAGCCCTGGAAACATCAATCTTAGCCCTCTAAAGCTTGATAGGACCCACACACTTCCACCTGAGTGGACTTTTTGTACACCTGTCCTGGCTGGGATGGTGTCTGGTGGGGTCAGGGCTCTGACCCACTACCTGTCCCTCTGCTATAGACAAGCAGAGGGATAAACCCATGGTTTACTCAACAGAAGACTCATCCTCTCACCTAATTGTCTGTGCCCCTCTGTGTCATGAAGGTGAAAGTAGGGTCCACAGATTCACCCCCATCCCACATTCATCCCCTGTCCCTGTGGGGGTTTTGATTTTTGGGCTGCTTGCCAATTTTTATTCTTCCAGCAGTGTTTTGGTTATGTGTGACCTTGGAAGGAGTTGTTCTAATCTCCTTCTAATTAATGGTTACCCTCAGCTGCCTTGGGTTGATTAGTTCTTCCAGAATGCCCATTTTTGGTTTGTCATTAGCCAGCTGAGGGGGATTTATACTGTTCCCAAAACCGTTTGTTTTATATACTGTCTTTTTGGCAAAAAGCCGTCCTGCTTCCTGGCTGGTGATTATGGTGTAAGTCTTATTAGTTAGTTATATTCTATAACGCTATTGTTTTCTTGCACCAGTCTGTTTTAAAACTACCTGCCAGCTCAATAAAGTAATATTTTTGCTTATTTTTGAGTTGTGCTGCCTTGTCTGTTACTGTAAAGAAACACCTTGCTCTGCCTCAAGCCAGAGCAGAGTTTAGGTTGTTACAACTGGTGCTGCTAAATAAATGAGCTAAGGGAAAGACCCAGGAGGCAATCGCTTGCCTCATTGATGAGATGAGATAACTGTGGTGGGGTCAGACAACCCCCTCTGAAACAGAACTGCTGACTTGGTGAAGACATCACAGGAAATGGCACCATAGAAACAACACGATCTCAGAAAAGACTCCCAAGCAGCGTTAAAGAAAGTGCAGGAGGTGGAAGAAAAGGTGAAAGACCAAGATTCGAGAATTGATACAGTGGACTCCACTATACAGAAAATGCAGGAGAAAGCATTGTAACAAGACTGTAAACTAATGGAAAATCAGATTCATTTGAGAGGAGTGCCTGAATCTGCTGAGACTGACTTAAGGACATATATAATAAAAATCATTGCTGAGTTTTTGGGTGATGACCCAGATGAAACCATTTATTTCTACGACTATATTTACAGGGTTAACTCAGACTATGCCAGAAAAAAACAAATTACCAAGAGATGTGGTAGTAATATTTGTGATGTTGTGGGAAAGATTCGGAGTAAACAATTTGAAAGTACATTGGAGGTGGATGGCAGTAGCATAAGAATTATGAAAGAATTGCCAAAGAAAGTTATAAATGACAGGAGATTGTACAAAAAATTGGCTGAAAAGTTAAGGGAAAATGAAATGAGATATAGATGGATACTTCCAGAGGATCTAAGTTTTGAATCCAAAGGAAAGAGATTTACAATTACAAGCACTCAAGAAAAGAAGTTTTTGGATGAATATAAGGAATTTGGGGGTACAGACTAAAAGTAAAAAATCATTATGGATTACAGATTAATATATTGGAATGTAAATGGACTAAATTCACCACAAAAAAGGGCAACCTTTAATTGGATTGGGAAACCAAAATGTAATATAATCTGCTTACAAGAAGTACACATTAAACAAACGGATTACAATTTTTTATGGAATAAACAACTTGGTATGGAATTTTGTTCTTTGGCTAAGGAGAAAAAAAGGGGTGTTGTTTTTTTATGTTAAACAAGAATTAGACCCAAAATTGATTTTAAAGATGATGATGGCAGATATATTGCGATGGAAGTGATGTTAAACTATAAAAGAACTTTGTTATTGGGATTGTATGCCCCAAATGGAGCAAAAGACTCTTTCTTCAAAGACATTATGCAACAATTAGATCAAGTGGCATATGAGCAAATTATGATAATGGGAGATTTTAATGGAACAGTTAAAAATATTTTGAAGGAAAACTACCAAAGTCTTTTTTTGATTTGGTAAAACAAGAAAGTCTGGAAGACATATGGAGGGAATTTAACCCTAAAGAACATGACTATACTTTCTTTTCAGCAAGGCATAATTCTTTCTCGAGAATTGATATGTTATGGATTACAAAAGATCTTGGACTTATAACAAAAAAAAATAGAGATTCTTCCTAAAATAGGGGCAGACCACAACTCACTAATGTGGTTTGCAAAACCTATGAAAAAGACCCTAAAATGGCAGATAAATGAAGATTTGCTACGGAAACAGGAAGTAGTGGCGTCTCTGGAAAAAGAGACTAATTTCTTCTTTCAAATAAATGAAAAAGAGGACACTCAATTTCAAATTGTGTGGGATGCATAGAAAGCGGTGATGAGGGGCATCTTAATTACACTGAACAATAAAGATAAAAGAGCCAAAAATAAGCAAATGATGGACATTCAGAAAGAAATTGGAAAAAAGGAGAAGGCGCTTAAAAAGAGACCTGGGAAAAAGAAAATTATAAGGGAGATTACAATACTACAAAGTCAATTGAGACATTTGTTGAATAAAGAAGTGGAATGGAACTTAAAAAGACTTCAACAGAAATCTTTTGAAGGAGCGAATAAACCTGGAAAATATTTGGCCTGGCAAATGAAAAAAAAAGGGGGAGCATAAAATTATTAACAAAATTGTATCGGGAGGTAAGGACATTGTTGACCAGGAAGGAATTAAAAGAGAATTTTATAAATATTATGCCAAGCTGTTTAAATGCCAAAAGGTGGATAGGGGAAAAATTGACACATATTTACAGAATATTAAATTAAACCCCTTAACAGAAAATATGAAAAAGGTATTAAACGAACCAATTGAAAAAGGAGAAATAGAGGCAGCAATTAATTCAATGAAATTAGGGAAAGCACCCAGTCCAGATGACTTTACAGCAAATTTTTATAAAGTCCGCGTGAAGGCGCTATTACCAAAACTTCAGAAATTGATGAATATTATAAGAATAGATGGGAAAATACCTAACACAGGGAAAGAAGCAGTAATTTCGTTGATACCGAAAGAAGACAGAGATGCTACAAATGTAAAAAACTATAGACCAATTTCATTACTCAACAATGATTCTAAAATATATGCCAGAATTTTAGCAGAACGCCTTAAACAGCATTTGAACAATTTTATTAAAGAAAAGCAAGCAGGATTTCTTCCCAGGCGACAAATTAGACACAATATCAGAACAGTTATAGAGATCATTGAATATTATGAGAAACATCCTGAAAAAGAAGTAGCAGTATTTTTTGCAGATGCAGAGAAAGCATTCGATAATGTGCATTGGGATTTTATGTTTGCAGTGATGGAGAAATTGAGATTGGGAGAAGATTTTATAAGAATGGTGAAGGCGATATATACTGAACAACAAGCAAGTCTCTGTGTAAATGCAGACTTGATGGAAAAAATGATAATTAGTAAAGGAACAAGACAAGGTTGCCCTCTATCTCCATTGATATTTATAATGACTTTAGAAGTTTTGCTTATGCAAATTCAAGAAGATAAAGAGATAGAGGGACTGAAATTGAAAGGTTTTTCTTATAAATACAGAGCGTTTGCAGATGATATAACATTTATAAATGAAAACCCCACTCATGTAAAACCATTGTTGCTTAGTAAGATACAAGAATATGGAGAACTGGCAGGCTTTTATATAAACAAAGAAAAATTGAAAATTTTGTGTAAAATATGTCAAAGAGCAAACAGGAAGGTTAACAGAGTGTGAAGTTACCCCCAAAGTAAAATATTTAGGTGTGGAAATCACAACAAAAAATATTGACTTGTACAAAAATAATTAAGAGAAGCTTTGGAGTAACATTGATGGAGATTTGATAAAATGGAACAAGTTGAATTTGTCTACGCTGAACAGAATTTCTGCAATCAAGATGAATGTCTTACCAAGAATTATGTTCCAGTTTCAAACAATTCCAATAGTGAAAGATAACAAGCAATTTAATAAATGGCAAAGGAAACTTTCAAAATTTGTATGGGCTGGGAAAAATCCAAGAATTAAAATGAAAATTTTGACTGATGCAAAAGAAAAAGGAGGTTTCCAACTGCCTGATTTAAAGTTGTACCATGATGCAGTATGTTTGGTGTAGATCAAGGAATGGATGACGTTATTAAATAAAAAACTACTAGTATTAGAAGGTCATGGAAATGTTTTTGGTTGGCATGCTTATATGTGTTATGGGAAAAGTAAGATGGACGGGTTTTTTTGCATCATTATATAAGAAGCAATTTGCTAAATACCTGGTTAAAATATAAAAGATATGAGGATGAGAGGAAACCGCCCTGGATTGTGCCAACAGAAGTAATAAAATTATATTCAGATGCTAAAGAAGAGAAGTGGTTATCATATAAACAGCTTTTAAAAATACATGGAGGAAAGGTGGAATTAAAATCGGCTGAGGAATTACAATATAAATATAACTGGTTCCAACCGCAACAAATTAAGAGTTTGCTTGAACAGGACATTAAAAATGATGGAATAAGACAAGAACAAACAGAATTGGAGAGAATACTGTTTGGTGAAAATGAAAAATTGATTTCAAGAACTTATAAACTATTATTGAAATGGTCTACGGAAGATGAAGTAGTTAAATCTCAAATGATAAAATGGGCGATAAATATAAATAAGGAAATACAGATGGAGTCATGGGAATATTTATGGAAGAACTCTATGAAGATATTGACATGTTACAATATTAAAGAAAATTGTTTCAAAATGTTATATAGGTGGTATGTGACACCTAAGAAATTGGCAAAAATGAACAATCAGGTGTCGGATAGATGTTGGAAATGTAAAAAACAAGAAGGATCTTTCTACCATATGTGGTGGACTTGTGAAAAGGAAAAACAATTTTGGCAAATGATTCAGCAAGAGATTTCGAAAATTTTGGGTTATAACATTAAGAAGGGACCAGACATCTTTCTGTTGGATTACAAATGGAAACATTTCCGAAACAAGATAGAACGATAATTTGGTATATGCTTTCAGCTGCATGGACATTATATGCGCAGATGTGGAAGCAAGACAAAACACCAGAAAATTGGGACTGGACTTTAAAAGTTATGCATTGAAGTGAAATGGACAAGCTTACAAGAATCTTAAAAGAATATGATCTAGAGAAGTTTAAAAAGGAGTGGGGAAAGTTTCAAAAATATGTTGAAAAACAATGGAATGTTAAAGGATATTTGGCGATTTTTGACAATGGTTGAACTTTAAAGGAATGATAAATGGATTATAGTCAAAATGTGAGACCATGTGAACGTATTTTTTCTTTTTTCTTTTGATAAGGACTAAAGGATTATTATGAAGATGGATTACAATTATAACATATGGGGGTTTTTTGTTTTTTTTTCCCCCCTATTCTTTTTTTTTTGTTTTAAGATCTCTTTATGAAGATTCTTTAATAGATAAAATTACCTTTTTTTAGCAATTTAATTAAAATACACTGCCAGGGGTCATGAAAAGGGGGGGAGGGTGGAGAAGATGTAATGTATTTGTATTAACCTTTTAATAACAGATGATAAGTATTATTACAATATATTGCAGTATAATAAATTGGTTTAAACAAAAAAGCATCAGACCCAGTACTGAGCTCTGTGGTACCCCAGTGCTTACCACCTTCCACTCTTAAAATTGCCCGTTTATACTCACTCTCGTTTTCCTATTAATTAGCCAGTTCTTGATCCACAAGAGGACTTGTCCTTTTACCCCATGACTCTCAAGCTTACTTAGGAGCCTTTAATGAGGAACTTTATCAAAAGTTTTCTGGAACAAGGTAAACAACATCTATTGGGTCCCCTTTGTCCACCCCTTCAAAGAACTCTAACAGGTTAGTGAGACAAGATCTTCCCTTACAGATCTTCTCATGCCGAGTCTTTCTCAATAACTTTTGTTCATCAATGTGCCTACTAATTCTTTCTTTTTTAATGGTTTCCACCAACTTTCCTGGTATTGAAGTCAGACTGACTGACCTATAATCAGAAGTGTTTCCGGCTCAACATTAGGAAGACCTTACTGACAGAGCAGTTCCTCAGTGAAACAGGCTTCCTCAGGAGGTGTTGGGCTCTCCTTCCTTGGAGGTTTTTAAACAAAGGTTAGATGGCCATCTGACAGCAATGCTGATCCTGTGAACTTAGGGGGTAGTATTTGTGAATTTCCTGCATTGTGCAGGGGGTTGGACTAGATGACCCTGAGGGTATCTTAAAACTCTATGGTTCTATGATTCTATTTCTGTCCCCCAAGAACATTTATGTTCCCCCAAGCATCAGTGCTTTCAGCCTCCCACCCACATACACCCCATCACCATGTTTGTCCCCCCTAGCCTAAATCGTCCACCCCATTGGGGAGATGGATTCTGGTTGGACCCAGCCATTGTCACCCAGGGCTCTCTTTCATTGTTAAAAGGCCTTTCTCTCTTAAACTCAAGGATTGTTGAGCCACACTCCCCCTCACTGGGATTTGTGAACACCTCCTTTTGAGCCACAACCTGTCCCTCTTCCATAGCCAAGCATAGGGTCTCAGCAGATGCTAGGTTCCTCAGTGGAGGAACTGCATCCCTTCATTGGGATATTTTAACATTTCTTCCTCATGAGCTGCATCCCCCCAAGAATTGGCACCTCCAGTCTCCCCCATCTACATATCTACGCATGTATTTTATGGGCTTGTGAACCACCACTTATCCTCTGACTACAGTGAAGCACAGGCTCTCAGCAGGTGCAAGGATCCTCAACTAAGAAACCACGCCATCTCATTAGGATATTTTAACACCCCCTCGTCCCTACAAGAATCATCACTTCAAGCCAGGGCTGGATCTAGGAGGGAGCAGAGGGGGCGCATGCCCAGGGTGCCGCTGGAGGGGGGGCCAAATTGGGTACGGAGTCCATTCTATTTTATGAGCCCATAGAATAGAATGGGCCCATAAGGGGACATCATTTATTAATTCCCACCTCCTCAAAAACGTATCAATCTGGTCCTGCTCCAAGCCTCCCCAATCCACACTTGCCTCTTCATGACTTCTGTCCTACCCAGAATTGGTGCTTCTACCCCACCCCCTTTGGAGAGATGGATTCTGGTTGTGGCCAGCTTCTCTCACCTTAGAAGGCCTTCTCCTTGCCCATCCTGTTGGGGATATGGATTCTGGCTGTGGCAGCTCTCACCTTAAAAGACCTTCCCTACACCCACCCCATTGGGGAGAGTGGCAGTTCTCACCCAGGGCTGTTTCCACATTAAAAAACCTTTCTCTCTCAGGCTCAAAGGCTGCTGTGCTACACTCCCCCTCATTGGGATTTGCAAACTCCTCCTCCTGAGCCACCACTCATTCCCTCTGCCACAGCAAAGCATGGGTTCTCAAGCAGGTTTTTAATTTTTTAAAGGTCAGGTAGTGTATGACTGGTATGTTAGACTAGCATCTAGAAGAGCTGGGTGCAAATCAAGTTTGCTGGGTGAGCTGCCATCAAGACTGCTGAACCAGCACATTCTCACAGCATTACCTACCTCACAGGGTTACTGTGAAACTAAATGGCAAAGTAGGAAAATGCCATGCATGCTGCTGTTTGGAGAAAAGGCAGGATAAACATATGCTGAATAGGGCTTTTATATCATGTTTGAAAAAAATGGGTCTGTTAGCCAAAAGTAAAATAGTAAAAGTTTAGTCAATGTAAACTTAACTGAAAAGTTGTGCAGGGATAATTCATAATTATCAGGAATAAAATACAATATCTGCTTTATTTGTGCTTCTAACCATTATAGACTTCTATAAGAGTTGGCAGTTGATTTTCAAGCGCTATGCCTGTTTTGTGCCACTAGATGGCTCCCATAACGTTTGAATTATTTTAGACAAGCTCTGGAGAGTTTTTCGGTTTGCCAAGACTAAACTGATTTGAACTGTTGTAAACTCATGGCTTCTACCAGCAATATGAAAGGATCTAAGGCTGCCCTCCACAAACCACTCAAGCCAGAATCCTTGGATTTAAAACAGTTTATCCTAGTCCTATATACATTTGCAGTCGTAAAAGTTAACTTGCAAATTATGCTGTTGCATCAGAATGGCTGTCCAACTAATTTCAGTGGAATTAAAATTACACCATCTTAACTTGCTCCTGAATTGATCTTTAATAAATCTTTAGAATAGTTCTTTAAACTATACACAGGGGCAAACTGGAATCATCTGAGTATGAAGCTTGGTCACGTGGTACCATAGAACTCTAATATAATATGATTCAGTTTGGCTTCCATTAATTCTTTACCTTGGGCAGCCTCTAAAATGTTTAGTCGATGTAAACTTAACTGAAAAGTTTGTAAACGTTTAGCTTAGCTTTAACATATGGATTTTCAATATTCTTCTGCTCTCTGCCTTGTAAGGGACATGTGTGTTTCATTTAGTGCAGGTGAGACATTTGATTATTTACTGGGCTTTATAGTCTTAAAGGGATACTGCCGCTGGTTTTTTTGGACCCAGCAGGCTTCACACATTGAAATTTTATTCCTGCAAATACAAGATGATAAAGAAATATAAGGGTTGAGAGTTAAAGGATTTATTTACAAATATAGAGCATTTGCAGATGATATAATGTTTATAAATGAAAATCCTACACAAGTAACACCTTTGTTGTTAGCTAAAATACAAGAATATAGAGAACTGGCAGGATTTTATGTTAATAAAGAAAAATCAAAAATTTTATGTAAAAATATGCAAGTATATAAACAAAAGGAGTTGCAGAGACTAACAGGATGTGAAGTCACCTCTAAAGTAAAATATTTGGGTGTGGAAATAACAATGAAGAATATTGACCTGTTCAAAAATAACTATGAAAAGCTATGGCGTAAAATGGATGAAGATGAGATAAAATGGAATAAGCTTAACTTGTCATTGCTTGAAAGAATAGCTGCAATTAAGATGAATATTTTGCTGAGAATAATGTATTTGTTTCAAACTATTCCGATTGTGAAAGACTGTAAACAATTTAACAAATGGCAAAGGAAGATTTCAGAATTTGTATGGGCTGGGAAGAAACCAAGGATTAAAATGGAAGTTTTAATAGATGCTAAAGAAAGGGGAGGATTCCAATTACCAGATTTAAGATTATATCATGAAGCAGTTTGTTTAGCATGGATAAAAGATTGGGTGACGCTGCTGAATAAAAGACTTTTAGCATTGGAAGGTCATGGAAATAAATTCAGCTGGCACGCTTATATGTATTATGGGAAGAAAAAGATGGATAGTTTTTTCTCTCACCATTATATAAGAAATAATTTGTTGAATACCTGGATGAAATATAAGAAATATGGTGATGAAAGAAAACCATTATGGATAGTGCCAGCAGAAGTGATAAAAATAACAGCTGAGACAGGTGAGGAAAAATGGCTGTCATACAATCAACTATTAAAAATACAAAGTGGCAAAACAGAACTGAAAACTGCTGTGGAGTTGAATAACAAATACGATTGGTTTCAAATGCAACAAATAAAGAGTTTGGTGAAAAATGATATTAAAACTAAAGGAATAAGACAAGAGCAAACAGAAATGGAAAAAGTTCTGCTTTGAGATAATGAAAAATTAATTTAAAAAACTTATAAGTTACTTTTAAAATGGTCTACAGAAGATGAATTAGTGAAATCTCAAATGATTAAATGGGAAATAAATGTAAATAAAGAAATTCAGATGGATACATGGGAATATTTACGGAAGAACTCTATGAAACTTTCAATACGTCAGAGTATTAAAGAGAACTGTTTTAAAATGATGTATAGATGGTATATGACTCCTAAAAAATTGGCAAAGATGAATAACGAGATGCCAGACAGATGTTGGAAATGTAAAAAACATGAAGATTCTTTCTACCATATGTGGTGGACTTGTGAAAGAGCGAAAAAGTATTGGCAGATGATCCAACAAGAAATTTCTAGGATCTTGGGATATGAATTCAAGAAAACTGCAGAGACTTTTCTGTTGGGATTACAAATGGAAAAATTTCCAAAAGAAGATAGAACTATAATTTGGTACTTGCTTTCAGCTGCTATAGGACACTATATGCGCAGTTATGGAAGCAAGAAAAATTACCAGAAAAATGGGATTGGATTGTAAAAGTTATGACATGGAGTGAGATGGACAAATTAACAAGAACTTTAAGACACTATGATTTAGAAGATTTTAAAAGGGAGTGGAAAAAATTTAGAAGTTATGTAGAAGACGAGTGGAAAGTAAAAGGACTTTGGACAATTTTTGATAATGATTAAACTTTAGAAGAAAGAAGAATATTAATTTTAGTTCTTAAGAATTAAGGGTACCTTTTAATGTTAGTATTTTGAGTAAATAACACTGGCGGGGGTCAAGTAACGGGGGGGAGGGGTGATTAGAAAGAAGCATATGGGATAGATGAAAAGAAGCTATTAATGGAAATTGTTACCATATGTTATCAATAAAATTGTTTTAAAAGGTTTTACAGTTACTGGTTTTACAGATGAAGCAACAAGTAGTGTTTCCTATTTGTTAGCTTTATTAGAAATCTTAAAGCAGGATACAAATATTTAAAGCAAACAACTGAAAATAATTCTGGAAATATTTTCAAGCATTTCTTAACTTGTCCTAACATTTTCAAAGCAAAGCTACAGAAGCAACAGATAAGATTGCATTTTGGCTTTTCTATTTGAGAAAATCTTGATGGGATTTCTGGTTTCGTCATGGAACTGGTGTGGAAGGAGAGAACCACTTCCTTTACCGCAAAGTAAGTGGAAGAATGTCCCAAGCCAAATTAGCTCTGCCTTACTATACCATATGTGCCAGATTATCACTGATCTAGATCACTGCCTTTGACTTGAGGCATGTTTGAAGGAGACCTTTACAACAAGTAAGAATTATCAGACATACTTTGTTTGCTAGAAGGAACTGACTTGGAGGTACTAAACTGAAAGATGAAGACTGTATTAAGCCACCATGTTTGCTAGAAAGCTAGAGATGTAGATTGCAGTTCTTATAGGAAGTGCAGTGTTGTAGGGGTATATCTAGCAGGAAAAGTGTGGACTTGGGTGATGTGCAATCTTGGATAAAGTTCCATGAAATCATGATGGCAGAAAACTGTATATTGTGGTATAGGAATACTAATGGATGGAGAGCATTGACTGGATAAAGACAGCCAGATGGTAAGACACTGGTGTATGTGATCAGATGGGCTTTTGGGTTCACCATAGCCACCATCACCCCGCATTTAATGTGTGCAATCACACATACACATCTGTCCTCTGGGATCTGCCCGTCTTCTGATGGCCTGGGGATGGATTAAATAGCCAAATGGTCGCAGCACTTTCATGGTGCGTCTCCAGCTGGGACATGGCATGGATATACCATGCATGCACAGGAGTGGTATAAATAACCTGCCTTGTGTGTGTGGCCCATGGTTATTGCAGGCACCATCAGATTGCCATGGTGTATCTTTTCCTGAAGCAGCTTTTTCAAAGTCAAGAGACTGCTATGGATAAATCCCCATCTGATCCCAGCCACTGTATATGTAGGACAAGACATGTTTCTGCACATCATGTTCCTTCCAGAATTCCTTCTATAGGTGCAGAAAGGATGCACATTTGGTGATCTGCAAATACACTTCCAAATACATCAGTGAGGGATTAGGATCCAATGGATACAGCTGCACAGCCCATAGAGTAGAATATTGTTTTATATGAAGGCCATTTCCAAACCCCCTTTCCACCCAACTTAGGGTCCCCAAGTGTGACACCCCCTGATCAATGTTCCCTCTAAGCTGCAGTCTTGTGAGCAAATATTCCACTTTGTGAGCTACTGGCATTAAAGTTGTGAGCTACTGCATAAATTAGTGTGCTCTGGGGTCATCCTTCCTGAGCTCAGACAAAAATGTGTGAGCTGGAGGCTAAAAATCTGTGAGCTAGCTTACACCAACTCAGCTTAGAGGGAACACTGCCCCTGATATGTCATACGTTTAAAGGAAGCCCGGCACACCTGTATTCACAGGCACTCTCACCTTTGGGACATCCTAAGGCACCTCTTTGTCTGTGGTAAAATCCTGAAAGTGATACATACATAAGGCAGTCTGAAACCTCCAGGACAATATGGAGAAACAGCATCTGCATTGCCTGGGTGTGATCTGCCTTCTCCCTCCCTTCTTAAGGTACGTATTAGGATCAGCAAAGTCCCGGCATCTTCTTCCCTTTGGAAGTGCCCTTTATCTCTCTGAAGTGTGTGTGTCCTCTAGTAACATTCTTCTGTGACGCATTTACCTCTGTCCTTTCATGATCTCTCTCCTTTTGTAGTGTAAACATCTCTGGTCATCCCCTCTGGAAAACAGGTTTATGATGCTCTTCCTGGGTTATCAAAGTAAAGCGTAGTACCTTTTGAAGTATCAAAATAGATGGTGTCAGCTGCCTATCTTATACACAGATACATCCCACCAGGGTGCCATCACCAGGATACCTTCCCCAAACATATTAAAATAGCTGCCCAACCACAGACCTGTGTGTTACTCTAAGGATGCCTACACAGTCTCACTCCAAAATTATGAATTTGGGTCCCCTTTGTTTGTGATATGCTGGACGTTCATGATCTTTCATGGACTTCTGCACATCTGAATGGTGAATATTACCCCCAAACTCCTCTTTTATGTCTCTAATCTCCTCCGTTTCTGTATAGCTTTATTTGTATGTGTGTTATTCAATCGTTTATTTTACATTTATCTTTCAATAAAACCATTCTCTTTTACTTTGTCCGAATTATTTTAAGTTTTTCTTCTTGAAATTGACTTTAGTATATACTGGTGTAAAGATCCTGCCTGTTATATCTCTTTTGCCAACTTTGTCTCATAGCTAATCTCCCCATCCAAACTGAAAGATGATTCAGGTAACCAATTAATCTGGTGGAGGGATGTGGGCACACCCTGCATGTCTGGACACATGAATGTGCACACATGCCTCCAGGAGTGCTGTTGTAAGGGAATGTTTTATAGAGGAAACTCTGATCAGGACTTGTGTGAGCATGCAACTCTCTTTGTGGGTGGTTTTTCTCCCTCCTTTCATCTTCTTCAGTTTGACTGGCTAGCTGCACTTAGCTGGCCACTAGTCTGGAAAACAGCCATGCTGGGAAGCAAGGGGCTAATCCAGGGGCATAGCCAGGATTTTTTAGGTGGAGGGCTTTAAAAAAATTTTTTTTGGGGGGGACCTGAATTTTTAAAAAGCTCCCTCCTACTAAAAATCCTATGTCCCCCTTCCCTCCCTGCCACGGCTTGAGGACCACGTGCCCCCACATCAAGTCACATGGTATGGCTGGCGGAAGCAGCCACCAGTCTTCCTGTGCCATTTAAAGGGCCCACCTCAGTCGCTCTCCCTATCCAGGACCAGTGGATTTCCCTGGTAGCCACTCCCATTATTTGCAACCTCTCTTGTTCCCTTCCCTTTTTCTTTCCCCAGACTGGGCAGGACTTTGGCCTTGCTGCTCAGGAAAGGGTTGTACAGCTTGTCTTGGCCCTGGGTGCTATGGGTGGGTTAGTGCAGCTGCTGGCCACCAGAAGTCACATCTTTACCAGCCCCCAGCAGGGCCCAGCCTCCAATCTGTGTGTCATATCCTGCTCTCCCCAAATAAATTCTAAAGGGGCCCTCTTTGAAACAGGTCCTCCTTGCCCATTTCCAGGGGACAATGGACTTGCTGCTGCTTCCTTCCCAGAATTGGTTTCTCCTCCTTGGAGCCTAGCCTCCCCATCAGCAGTGACACTGCCAAAATGGGCAGCCAAACTTTGGCTTGGACTTTAGCACTTGGGCCAAGGAGAGCTCCCCCTCACCTCACAACCACCACCTGGGGTTCCATTGGGAGGGTTGCAAGGCTCAGGCCCGCCTCCCCCCCGGGCCCCCAGTTTTGTTTCCTCACCACTCTGCCAGCCTTCCACTTGGGATACCCAAGCTAGTGTTGCCTTGTTTTCTGCTCACTCTCTCCCCCTCAGTTTCTGTGTATCTGCATCACCTGTACTGGGTAGTCATAGAAGTTGGGAGACTTAAACAGAAGGGGGGGAAACAAGCAGCCAAATTTTGGCTTGGACTACACCATCCAAGCCAAGGAGGGCTCTCTTTCCCTTCACCCCAACCCCCCAACCACCACCCAGGATTCCATGGAGAGGTTGCAAAGCTCAGGCTCACCTAACCCTCAGTGCAGAGCCCTTGGTCTGCTGCTCACCCCCCAACAGCCTGGGAGCTTCAAATGCACTAGAGGAACAGCAGTAGCAGCTGCTGACCCCCCAGTATGATTTAAAGGCCTCACCAACCAGCTGATTGGTGGGACCTTAAAAAGGCACAAGGAGGCAGAGTTGCTCCTGCCCCCCCCCCCAGCATGATTTGAATCATGGTTGAGGGAGGAGGCTGTGGCAGAAGCCACAGCAGTGACAGAGAATGAAGGCTATGGGTTCAAGGTCTTGAGTTGGGGGGCCCCACGCAGAAGTTGGGGGCAGCCCCCCACCCCCCGTAGCTATGGGCCTGGGCTGATCCAAGCAAAGTGCTGGGAATCCACTCCCGCATTATTAGGTCTATTTGGATTGGTGTTCTTGGTTAGAGCTCGAATAGGAATCACTACATATGCAGACACACATAGGGATCATTCCCATTTCTCACACACACACACACATTGTAACCAAAGGTATGTGCCTGGGAAGGTGCTATGGTCCTTCTTTTAAATCCCCAAGGGTTGTTCCCTTTGGAGGAAAACAAGGTAGACTGGCAGTTCAACTTACTTTTGAAGTAACACACTGAAATGTGGTTGTTAATTCTCTCCTCAAAGTCAAGGCTCCAACACAGTAGCTGGGGGGGATTCCTCTGCTGTGCTCCTTTTGCAACTCGGTAACTAAGCTGCCCTGGTGTGGGCAAAATACCCTTGGCACACCATAACCAAGAGCAAATAAAACCAGTAACAAGAGAGAATAATCAACACCATGATCCAACAGGATCCCAACCTTGATAAGCTGGAGAAATGGCTTGTCAAAAAGGGAGAGAACCCACAGGGAGTATGCAGGGCTTTTTTTGTAGTAGGAACTCCTTTGCATATTGGGCCACAGACCCCTGATGTAGCCAATCCTCCAAGAGCTTACAGGGCTTTTATTACAGGGCCTACTGTAAGCTCTTGGAGGACTGGCTACATCAGGGGTGCATGGCCCAATATCAAAGGAATTCCTGCTACAACCCCCCCCCCCCCCCCGGGAGTATGGATTCTTTAAAACAACAGGAAGAAGGATCGACCTCACTCCAATCCCCAGTGATTGCTGGGAGGCTGTGACAGGGCAGACACACTCTGGTTTGGGACCACCCAGAGGCCAGAGTGATTTGTGCTGGCATGTCTGGATGCAGCTGAAGGAGTCAGAAGCAGACATGGTAAAGTTTGACCACCAGTCCCTGACTGTCCTGTTAAAAGCACTCACAGACATTAAAGACAGCAGGATAACTTCAGATGTATAGCTTTTGTGATGGGAATGCACAGGCATCTCCATCAGGCCCCCAATTCAGGACACAAGAGCTTCCCTTAAACCTCTACATCCCAATTTTGCCTCAGAAACATCCCCCAGCAGAGAATGACACTAAGGATAATACTTCTAACTCAGAGTCAAATAAAAGAAAAAAAGAGTAATTTAGACTACAATTTAAGGGATGCCCATCTCCAGACAAGACCTGGAGATCTCCTGAAATTACAGCAAACCTCTGGGCCACAGAGTCCAGTTCCTCTGTAGGAAAATGAGTGTTTGGAGGGGGGAACTCTATGGCTTTTATACTGCTGGAGTCCCTGTCCTTCAGGCCTTCATCCCAAATCCCCAAACCTGGCAACCCTACCGGAGTTCAACAACAAATTTTCCAAATCCCCCAAGGAAGAAAAAGGCACATTGGCAGAAGAAAAACCTTAGACATCACTAGTCTTAACCAGTAACAAGATTCAGAAATTAAGAACTCCAATGTGAATTTTTAAAAGTAAAAGTCCAGCTAGATAAGAGCAAAAATAACCCTTGTAGCAGGAAATTGTTTGCTCCTGACACCCTTGCACAAGCAAGCCTCCCTTCTTTCTGCAAGGAGCTTTCTGTTCTTAGCTTTCCACCTAGTAAGTGTGCGAGCCAGAGTTCTGTAAAATTCCAAAAAAAAGGTGTAGATTCAGCATTAGCAGAGGCTGAAAGGTATCCCATACAATGGGACAAGCTGGTACCCTGGCACCATCTGATCCTATCTCTGCTAATGCAGAGTCCAAACAGGTATGGATGCAAGAAATTTTATCCACGAAGTGTTGAGCACCAGGTTGACAAACACTCCATATCATCCCACATCTCCACAAGCCTACTCTATGCAGATGTATTGGGGGCAAAGAAGTATTGTTTCTTTACCATCACTACCACAGGGTAAGCTTTAAAAGGTTTACTTTATCCCATGTCTTGTCAGACTCCTCATGAGTATTTCTCCAGTGTCCCTCTAGCCATCTCCCTTGTCTTTTCATTGTCTGCAGTCCCTTAGTAAACCAAGGGGATGTCTGGCCTCTCTTGTTATTCCTCAAAAGTAAAAAAATAGAAGTTCTGAATTTGATCCTTTACATATTTAGTATTTTTTATTTTACTTCAGTTATACTCAGTTTTTCTCTTTAGTGGAAACCCAAAATGGCTTACATCATTGTCCTTTCTTTCATTTTATCATCACAACAACCCAGTGAGGTAGGGTAAGTTAAGAATATGTCTCTGGCTGAAGGTCACCCAGAAACCTGGGGATTCAATCTTGAGTCTCTCAGGTCCTAGTTCAACATTCTAACCAATACACCACACAGTCTTATTTGAAAAAGTTGGAAATATTGAGTATTTCCAGCATTCTACCATTCAGATGAAAACAGTACTTACAGAAGACATTAAAGTGCCCTTTTATGTGCCAGTTCCATCCAGCAAATTTTACAAAACTATGTGTAAGCCTAAATGCTATATTATGCTTACTGTATCCCTGGTGCAGTTGTGATAGAAGTTTAGACTCATGAATTCAGAGACACAACCCTTACTTATTATAGAATGTAAAAGACCGAAAAAGTTTTTTTCCCCCTAGATCAAACAGGTCTCTTTGCTTGAAGTTGCTCAGGAGGGATTCATTTTGAAACTTATTGGATTAATTTCTGAGACACCAACTGAGCTAGAAGAAATCAGGTAGACTCAACATAATCTCTCTGTATTGTCAAGCCATCTTTTAGTGAAGTAACGCTGCACTTGATGCTTAATTTTGTATCATGCTACTTGTCTAACCAGCATCAGAGAAATCTTATGCATCACAAATACAGAAATGTGCAAAACTGAAGCCTGTCTGTCAGGACTACTCAGCTGTAGGGGTGCTCATTCAGAGAGACAGTATTTCAAGCTTAATGCCTTTGTTATTGGACAGAGTTGCAGCATGCCCAATTTTGGAGGCAGTAGGTCTCAGCCAATCTGACAGCAAGGAGAAGTCACATTCTGATCTCCATGGGCTGCCTACGGCAGGGGTGGCCAACGGTAGCTCTCCAGATGTTTTTTGCCTACAACTCCCATCAACCCCAGCCAGCATGGCTGCTTCCTGGAAAATGCCAAGTGTGTTAGAAGCATCTGGATAAGTCTCATCTGATCCAATAAGTAACGTATTGGATCTTAGCAATGCTCCGTTTCAGAATGTTTATGCAACTAGATGCTCAGTTTCAGAATGTTTATGCAAGTTTAGTTTTAAAAAGGATTTTTAAAGTTTTGGTATTTGTACTACATGAAGGGTTGCCAAAGTTCCTAAAATGAAGGATTTGCCCAAACGTATTGTGGGGTATATATTTTAAGAGTAACTGGTATACAAAGACAAATTATACGTTTAAAATTTATTAAATTACACAATCCAAATAATATTGCCAATACTCCATATTTAAACATGACTCACATTTTACTTATATAATCTACTTTGTGCAATGTCCATTTTATTGAAATTTTTTATTTTCTGATTTATTTTGGTGATCTGAAATGCAGATGTTATCACATTATGCTTAATACATGAAATCTTTTTACAGGGCATTTGCTATAACTGAGATTGTATGGTTATAACATAATACAGATTGTGTAAAAAGTAACAACAGTGTGTATGAAATACACTCAATACTTACATAGACCCTTAAAACAATATCATTTAAAAGTTAGATATTTCATAAGACACATCACAGTCGGTAAGTAGAGTAAACTAAAACTAATAGCAAAACATAGAATTCCATACTTAAAGTTGTATAACATAGGGTTATAACTCCATTGTCTTAGTTTTAGCCATTTTGAAGCAATTCTATAATACAATTCCACATAATTGTGGTTTTTTCCTTCTAATTTTCATAAAGCCATGACCCAAAACATCATGTCTTATGAACTAAAGGGGTGTGAACATTACTTGGCTCTGAATGCATCTCTTAGAAATGATTTGTAAAACAATAAATGTGCACATCATTCCCTGCCTTCCTTTGAGAGATGAGCCCCCCTGCATGTGAGTCTGCTGAATTCTGGCTGATGGTTATAAAAGTAGATCTGATAGCCACTAAGATTCTATTAAACAATGTTAGAAATTATTTCACTAAGGAAAATAACATTTTTCTAACCAGTCATTCAACATAACTATTAATATCTAATGCTTCTCAAGTAATGGGCATATAGATTTCAATCGACATTTCAGTTTGATTTATTTTGAATTTACAGATCATGGATTGGATCCATCCAGATTTTTCACTCAGTCTAGGCCAATTCTCTTCCTAAGTACAGCCTCCAGCCTACATGGCTTTTGTCCAGCTAGGTCCCATGATCCTTGGCATAGTTTTGGGAGGTTGGTCAAAGGGGTCTTTTCCTTCTTTTTTCAGCTGTAGAAAAGTTGGTTGGATCAAACTGTTAAGTGGTTTGGATGGCAGTGTACACATTCTACTACTGATTCTTCTGATGACAGCCAGTGTTGAGACCAGTGTTCCCTCTAAGCTGAGTTAGCATGAGCTAACTCACAGATTTTTAGCCTCCAGCTCACACATTTTTGTCTTAGCTCAGGAAGTATGACCTCAAAGCACAATAATTTATGCAGTAACTCACAACTTTAATGCCAGTAGGTCACAAAGTAGAATTTTTGCTCACAAGACCCTGCAGCTTAGAGGGAACATTGGTTGAGACATCATTTTATACTCCCAGTTCTTGGTGATAAAGTACTTGTTTTGTATGTATAAAAGTCACATGTTAAATCAATTGCATTTTTAGTTGCAGAACATTGGGTATCAGTGCTTTGACCTAGGACAGTTGCCACTAGTTCAGTTTCAACAATTTGGACTGATTTCATAAATGGCAGAATAATGCAATAGCCCTTCCTTAACTATTCATGGCCACAGAATGAGAACACTGATCTGCACTGTAGAAGAATTAGGTGTCAGAATCCTGTGCTGGTTGAGTGGGGTATAGCTACACTTAGCAGATCTGATTTTTAATGCTCTCACATGTCTAGAAATGCCCTGCAAGTAAAGAAATCTACTATAGCAAGCAATTGTGCTAGTTTTTTGTTTTCAGAGTCACTGAGAAACACTGAAAAAGGTGTCTGCAGTCCAGTCTACTAATGCAGGACTCATAATTAGTTATGTTCAACTTTCCAGTTCAAAATTGGCTTCTAAAGGTATTTGTAAACCCCCCCCCCCAAAAAAAAAAAACAACGACAAATGACAAACTGAACTATGGAATATTCCTTGGAGCAGGGTGAGGGACTTCCTGATAAAGGGGTTAATGGAAGGGTGACTGCCTCCACTTCTCTGATGATGTAAATCAGACATTAGATGTAAAGCTTCAGGGAAACTAACACTGCCCTACCAATCAGAGGTGGTTTCTTAGGGAGGCCTGCCTCTCCTTTGAGAACAAAGTTAGATAAGTGACTTGGTCCAGTCAATCTCGGAAAAAACTATGAAATAAAGAATATATTTGAAAAATAGAGAAATGCTGAGATACTTGATTATATCTACTCTCCTCCTCCAAGTTTCTGTCATTAACATTATCTCCACAACATTTGCAATATAGTAAGGATATATCCTACTTCTGGAACAAGTACATTCTGACAATATTTATATATATATTTGTATCTTATAAATATACTGTATACTCAGTTATAGATTTCTGGATAATAGCTATAGTAGATATACTAGCAATATCTATATTTAAAAATACAGTTCTAGGGTCCTCATATCTTACTACTAACAAAAGATAGAATCCAACCTGATAAATAGACTATAGGGATACATCAAGAGTAAAAAGCCAAATGCTTCTACAAATGGAATGCTCTATAAATCTATTAACAACTTTAAAGGGGAAAAATGGGAGAATTCTTATAAATGGGATTTCATATACAGCTCTACAACAATGAGATGCAAATACGTATGTAGAATGTATGAGGGAATTTCATGTGGCGACATTTAATGATGCAATTTTGCTTTACCTTATTATGCACACGCACACACACACACAGGCCTCAATCCAGTTAATGCCAGAAGATCTGCACACAAAAGGAGACATCCGCATACCTATCACTACCTGGATCAGAAATTACAGGGATGCTGTTGATCCACACTGTGTTGTTTTCATAGAGGATGCATAATTGAATGCACATCCCTATCTACATTCTAATGTAATTAATCACATACACCCCCCTTCTGTAGCATATCTAGAGCTGTACTGGGGCTGACAAACACTGGACAGTCTTCTTCTTGGCACTGGCCTGTCTTATATCTGTTTGACAAATTCCATTGAAGTACTATTATCAGGAGTGCAGAACTGGACCATTCATTCATTCATTCATTCATTCATTCATTCATTCATTCATTCATTCATTCATTCATTCATTCAGAAACCATGAATACTTGGTTTCATTTGTGTTTCTTTTCAAAACAACTTCTTAAATTTTGAAAAATCTTACCATACAACAGGATCAGGGTCAAACAACCCTTTTTTATCTTAAGACTTCAGTATACTGAAAAGCCTCATAGAGAGAGTCTATTGTGGTGTTGGCATGTCAAACAATTCTTATGGCAGTAATTCACAGTTTGCTGGTGAGTGCAATTGTGGTATTGCCGGTGCTGCTGCTGCTTCACTCTATGTTGGAATATGAAGCACAGCTTTGCTGTGAAGTTGCTGAATTCTTGATCTTTAGAATTTCTTTCTGGAGAATAATCTATAGCAAAACAAAATAAAGTTTCAGGCACAGCAAGGAATGTTAAGGAATTGGCACCATGATTTCCTATGCATGTTTATTTAGAAGGGAAGTCCCACAGAGTTAAACTTCTAAATATCTATAGGACTGCATCCTTTCCCTTTTACATTTACTTTCTTCTCTCCCCGCCAGATGCCCCCCAGTTTGCCAGAGGGGCTTGGGTGATAATTTTGTGTGTAACAGGAGCAGTTACTAAAATAAGGCCATTCATAGTCCTAGAGCCATTCATGAAGGACCTGGAGCCAATTGTCAGTGCTTTTGTTTTGTTCCTGGCAAGTGTAAGAAAGCTGTATAGGTCTGCCCTTATACACCAACTGGAGGATGCTGGGTTAGCTGCCATGGTGACAACCTATTGTTCCATACACAGAGAAATCAAGGCAACTCTTACTGAAATCAGTGGAACTATTTAAATGTGACCAAGTCACCAATATTCTTGAATTTCAAATAAGATACAGAGTTCAAAAACTTCACTTGGGGCTGACAGCGCAATTGTATTGCACAAAATATTACCAGCTTGTCAGACATCAAACAAGAGTTTGCAAGGACTGCCTATCATGGCAAACTATGATTTAGAATCTATAGCCCCAGTAATTAGATTTGAGCCTGCAGAACTGGAGGGAAGATGTGAATCATAAGCAGAGCCATGCAAATAAGCAGTGCAATCAATAAGGCTTGGCTTAGTTTCTGAAATTAAATTGAAGGGGAAAACTGTTTGGGAAGGAAACTATTGCCATGCCAGACAGCTGAAAGAATGAACCAGCTTGCTGGTCTCAGCAAACAACATTATCAATGTACAGTTCTGATTTTCTGATGAATACAGCAAAGCATAAACTGAAGCTATGTAACAGGTTCATATAAAAACAATCCAGGGACAGAAATGGCAGCTGTGAATATTTTCCTAAACCTAAGTGGACAAGCAAGTAATGATGCACGAAGCTGCCTTATACTGACCATTGCTCTATCAAGGTCAGTGTTGTATACTTTGACTGGCAGTGGCTCGCTGAGATTTTTGATCAAGGTCTTCACATCACCTATTCCTTGGTCATTTTAAATGGAGATGCCTGGGACTGAATCTGGGTTCTTCCACATCCAAAGCAAATACTTTCCCAGTCAACCGTGCCCCTTGACAAATGTTTATGCCTGCTGCACTTAGCAGCATCCAGACATCAAAATAAACTGTGACATATTTATACCATGTTCTGTTCTACAGACTTTGCTTAGTCCTCCAGACATACACAGTAGACCACAGTTTATTGTGATGTCTGAATTTAGCCATTGTTAATAAACCATGTACAAACCATGGTTTAGAATCCCTGTTCATTGATTAATAATAATAATAATAATTAATTTATATCCTGCCCTCCCCGCCACAGCAGGCTCAGCGCAGCTCACAACATACAATAGACACATGATCGCAATATAAAGCATTATATCAATACAATATAGAATTCATAATGGTTGCTATTTAAAACCATTGTAATTAAAGCAATCAAAGTTAAAAACTAACATTTACAGGTGCTATGTTCTAGATGTTCTCCTCTTGTAATTTATGATGGCCGTATGTAAAATCCACATTAAGAGAAGGCCAGTTGGAAAAGGGTAGTCTTGCAGGCCCTACGGAATTGAACAAGACTCCGCAGGGCCCGCACTTCACCCGGTAGTTGGTTCCACCAGTGAGGAGCTGTGATCGAAAAGGCCCTTTCTCTTGTACTCTTCAATTTGGCCTCCTTTGGCCCGGGGATTGTCAAAAGATTTTGTGCACCTGATCTCAGCACTCTCTGGGGCACATATGGGAAGAGACGGTTCCTAAAGTAGGCAGGTCTTCGGCCATATAGGACTTTAAAGGTAATGACCAGCACTTTGTAATGAATCCGGTATACAATTGGCAGCCAGTGCAGTTCGTGCAGCCCCGGCTGTATGTGCTTCCACTTCTGGAGCCCTAGTAACAGCCTGGCTGCCGCATTCTGCACTAGCTGCAATTTCCGGGTTCGGCACAAGGGCAGCCCCATGTAGAGGGCATTACAGTAATCCAATCTTAAGGTGACCATTGCATGTATCACTGTTGCCAAGTCGTCACGCTTGGCAACTGCCTCGCCCACTTAAGGTGGAAAAAAGCAGATTTAGCAGTGGCTGCTATCTGGGCCTCCATTGACAAGGAAAGCTCCAGTAGAACCCCCAAGCTCGTGACCTTGTGCACCACTTTCAATGGCGCACTGTCAAAAACTGGAAGAGGGATTTCCCTTCCCAGACCGCCACGACCTAGGCAAAGGACCTCCGTCTTCATTGGATTCAGCTTCAACCTACTCAACCTGAGCTCACCTGCCACAGCTTGCAGCACCAAGTCCAGATTTTTTGGGACAGTCAGGCCGACCATCCATTAGTAGATAGAGCTGGGTGTCATCTGCATATTGATGACACCCAAGCCCATACCTCCGGGCAATCTGGGCAAGGAGACGCATGTAGATGTTAAATAACATCGGAGAGAGCACTGCCCCTTGTGGCACCCCACAATCTAGTGAGTGCCTCTGGGACAACTCTCCCCCAATTGCCACCCTTTGTCCCCGACCATCAAGGAAGGAGGAAAGCCATTGTTAGGCCAACCTCCGAATCCCTGCATTGGCGAAGCGGCGGATCAGTAACCGATGGTCAACCGTATCGAATGCAGCCGAGAGATCCAACAACATCAGCACTGCCACGCCGCCTTGATCCAGATGCCTCTGGAGGTCATCCACCAAGACGACCAGCGCTGTCTCCGTCCCATGACCCGGGTGAAAGCCAGACTGGTGAGGATCTAAGATGGAAGCGTCATCCAGAAAACTCTGCAACTGTAACGCTACTGCCCTCTCAATGATTTCACCCAAAAATGGTAAATTTGAGACCGGCCGATAATGTGTCAATTCGGTCGGATCTGATGTAATCTTTTTCAAGAGAGGGCGGACCACTGCCTCTTTAAGAGGTGTTGGAAAACGCCCCTCTGACAGGGATCTATTTACAATGTGCCGTATAGGACATCTAAGTTCCCTCTGGCAAGATTTAATTAGCCACGAGGGACATGGGTCCAAATCACAAGTTGTTGGGCATACAGTAGAGAGGATTCCATCAACTTCCCCCAAGCTAAGTATGTCGAAGTGATCCAGAACTGAGCCAGAAGACAGGCACGGAGCCTCGAGCTCTTGTACTGTATCCAATGTGGTGGGAAGGTCGTGGCGGAGTGACGTGATTTTATCTGCAAAAATTTTTGCAAAAGCCTCACAGCAAATCTCTAATTCCCTAGCATGTGGTCTGTCTTGAGGCAGTGTTGTAAGATTCCTAATTATCCTAAACAATTGTGCCAGGCGCGAATTTGTAGATGCAACCTTGGCCGCAAAGTAATTCTTCTTTGTGGCTTTGACTGCCATCTCATAGTACCTCATAAACTCTCTATAAGATGTTCTAGTCACTTCGTCTCAAGTACACCGCCATTGCCTCTCTAACTGTCCGAGCCCTTGTTTCAGCTGTCGCAGCTCCTGGGTATACCACGGAGTCAGCTTAACATGATGGCGCAGAGGTCATTGAGGTGTGATCTTGTTGATGGCCCTGGATAGTCGGTCATGCCAAGACTCAACTAGATCATCAAGGGAATCGCCAAGGAGCCAGGGATCCCACAGAGCCATTTGGAACCGCTCAGGGTCCATCAGACTCCGTGGGCAAGCCAAAATAGGCTCTCCGTCCAAGCGGGTTTAGGATGGAGCATCCACACAAGTCTTGAGGGCAAAGTGGTGTGACCATGGCACTGCCTCGTTAGTAATACCGTCCACCAAAACCCCAGCCGCGATCTAACATGTGCCCTGCCTGGTGAGTGGGTGTTGTAACAAATTGGGAGAGTACCAGTGTCGCCATGGATGACACTAGGTCCATCGCCTGACTGGAGGTCGCGTCATCGGCATGGACACTGAAATCACCCAGGATCAAAAACCTTGGGTACTCCAATGCCCAGGCTGTTACGGCCTCCATCAGGGATAGTAAGGCGCTGGCCGGTGTATTAGGTAGATGGTACACCAGCCAGATCGCCAACCCCTCCCCTACATCCCACGCCAGACCAGCACATTCTATACCATTGATCGTTGGGGCCGGGAGAGCCCGGAAGGGGTAATTCTCTCGTATGAATAGCACCATCCCTCCCCCCGCCAGTCCGTGACTGGTGAAAGACCGAGTATCCTAGGGGAGTCATCTGGGAGAGAGCTACAGTCTCCCCATCTCGCATCCAGGTCTCAGTCACGCAAGTCAGGTCCATATCCTGCTCAAGCAGGAACTCCCTAAGGATCGAGGTCTTATTATTTATGGACCTGGCATTACATAACACCAATGACGGAGCAATTCCACTTGACCCCTCTACCTGTCACCGTCGGGATGGGATGCAGACTGGAAGGGGGCCGAGCACTATTTTGTCTTGGTCTCCTTCCCTTATAATTCTGTCTGCTCCCACCGTCATACCTTCCCCTCCCCAAGAGCACTGGAATCCCCAGGTGGGCATCCTCTTTAATAGGCAACCTACACTCAGAAATCACTCTAAATCAGAATGTCATCACCCAGAATTCACTCTAAGCCAGAATTTCATCACCACAGATAAATTATAGTTTATTATCCTTTAGTCATAAAACTGAAGTTGCAGTGGCAAATCGCAGCATCCTGATTTGTTGCAGTCACTGGGGCTGTACTGCACCAACTGTTGGCTGACACTCTGTCTGTCGCCACTTCCCGCTACCACTGCAGCCTTCCCCATGTTCTTGTAGGATTGACTCGCAATCCTCCTCTGCCTTGCCACTGGCTGATTCTGTTCTCCCCCGCCCACTGCCAGCCCCATCAGGCAAGAACACCATCAGATGGCCACTGACCTCTGAGCGAGACAATTCTCTGCTGAAAGGTTCTCCTGGGGGCTTACTGATCACTACTGCCTCTCCTTAGGGCCCTGTTTACCTTCCTTCTTCTCATTTTTCTCTCTCACTCCTTTCTTCCTCTCTTTTTTCTACCTCACCTTCTGTTCTTTCTCATTCTTTCTGTGTATCTCTGCCTTTCAGTTTTTTTTATTTCATTCTGTCTACCTTCCTACATCTTTTCAACTGACAAAAAAGGAATGCTCATTCACAGCAGGGAGGGGCCACTTCAACTCCAGCAGATAAACAGAGGGAGCAAAAGGAAAGCTTGCAATGGCTTCCTGCCTCTTACAGGCACCAATGGAGCAGGTCTGCCTGTCAGCTGATTCATGCTACTAGCCATTTCCTCCCAGGTGTACCACAAGGAGCTATTCTCTCACCAATGATGTTTTAACATCTATATGCACCTCCTTGCCCGGATTGCTTGAGGTTTTGGGCTGGGCTGTCACCAATATGCGGATGACACCCAGCTCAATCTGTTGATGGACGGCCATTCAGACACCACTCTGGAGCATTTGACCGGGGCCTTGGAAGCCATGGCTGAATGGTTGCAACAAAGCCGGCTGAAACTCAATCCAACCAAGACGGAGGTTCTGTACCTGAACTGTGGGGGACTAGAGTTGGGCCTCCGACTCCCAACCCTGGACAGTGCATCTCTTGCGCCAGTTCAGAAGGTGAGGAGTCTGGGAGTGATACTGGATGCCTCACTTACCATGGAGGCCCAGGTCACAGCAGTTGCTCGATCTGCCTTTCACCACCTTTGGCAGGCCAGGCAGCTGGCGGCCTACCTATCCCCCCAGGATTTAGCTACTGTGATCCATGCAACGGTCACTTCCAGGTCGGATTACTGTAATTCACTCTACACAGGCTTATCGTTGTGGCTGATCCTTTACGGACAAGCATGCAGCCAGTGCTGTATCAACTGCACTGGGTACCTATTGAGTACCGGATCCGCTTCAAGGTTTTGGTACTGACATTTAAAGCCTTACGCAGTCTGGGACTAACATACCTGAGGGACTGCCTTTCCCCATATACACCCCAGAGGTTGTTGCGATTGGCTATGCAACACCTCCTGACCACCTCTGGCCCTAAGGACGTCTGACTTGCCTCAACCAGGGCCAGGGCCTCTTCAGCCCTGGCCCCTGCCTGGTGGAATCAGCTCCCTGTGGAGATCCGGGCCCTACCTGAATTACTGCCATTTCGTATGGCATGCCATTTCGTCGGAGCTGTTCCGCCGGGCCTATGATTGAGGCAGCGGGCTTCCTATTATTCCATCATTTGGCCTCCCTTGTGGTGACATCATGCTTATTACAGTGCTATCCTATTGTTATTACCATCATATAAGGTGGGTCTACAACTGGTTATTAATATGCTGTACCCTGTCCACCGGTGGTGTGTTTTATTTATTGTTTTTACTGTTAATTTTAAATTGGTGTTTTAACTTTGATATGTAGGTTTTTCTTGTTATTTTTATATGTTGTGATCTGCCTTGAGCCCATCTATGGGAAAAGGCGGAATATAAGCCTATTAAATAACATAAATAAAATAAACCTCCAGGTGCTTGGTTCCCCACATCCCCACCACTGTGAAGAAAGACTGTCCTTTTCCCATGTAGAGGCTACAGGGTTGCCAACTCCAGGTCAGGAAATTCCAGATGGCAGAGATCACCTCCCCTAGAGGTGTGTGTGTATGGGAAAATAATGCCTTCATTTGGGTGGGGGGGAAGACAGCAAGGCTGGGGTAGCACTCACCCAGAGGCCTTTAGTAGTACCTTTTCAGGTTGGTGGGAAATTCCTAAGGTATCACTGCAAGCCTCTGAGGGAGAGGCTTTTCCTCCTGGGAACCACTGTTGCCACTCTCCAGGTGAGGGCTGGAGATCACTTCAGGATCTGCCATACCCAAGTTCTTGCTGTGGAAGCTGACTGAGTGATTTTGGATCAGTCACAGACTTCCAGCCTAACCTTCTTCACAGGGTTGTTGTTCATTTCACATGGAAGGAGAGGAGAATGATGTAAACTACTTTGGTCCTCCCCCCACTGTGAAGAAAGACATATTCCTATGTAGAGGCTGCAGGGAGGGGGAAGGTGATGGAAACCTGAAGTCAGCCAGGCAGATAAAGGGAAGGAGATAGAGTTGCTTACTTCAGGTGGGGCCTGGACAGGGTGGGGTTTGAGGAGGGATAGGACCTCAGACAGGTGCAATGCCATTTCCTCTTGAGGAATCTCTGGAGATCACTCAGATTTACAATTGCTTTCTAGATGGCAGAAATCAGCTCCCCTTGAGGTGGGGGGGGGAGTCAATGCCTTCACTCAGGTGGGTGGGAAGACAGCAAAGGTGGCATTCACTCTCCCAGAGCCTCCTTCTAGAGCCCGTTGTATTTTTTTTTCACAATGGGCCTTACTCCTAGTAACACATAAGTGGGTCTGCATGAACTGGCAAGAAACTGCTCCTTCTTATGCCTGCTGACATCTATATACTAATAGCCAAATCTGTGAATAGCTAACTCTGTGGATCAGACCCACTTCTACTAAAGCAAGACTTTCCCACACACTCTGGGGAATCCCCAGGGTTGCAGAAAAATCTGAAAATAAGAAAAAAGGCTGGGGGGAGGAGTACTAAAAAATCTAAAAATTGCAGCACCACTGTTGGGGTGGGGAGAAGAATGATTTTCTCCTAACAACAGCTGGAAGAAAAAGATGGTTGGGTTGGAAGGAACCTTGGGTGCTGGTAGAGGAGTGGGGCCTACTTCAGTACCATGCCATAGCTGAGAAGTGGCTGGGACTAGAGAAGGTGGTGGGAGGCAGCTCAAGCTGAAAAAAAGGCAGCTGGATAAGATGAAGCAACCAGTTGCAGCAGTCTCCAGGGACTGAGAAATGGAGGCTGGGAGAGGCCTGGGGAAGCGGAAAAGTCCTGAAGTAACAGCAGCAGGATAGAGGAGTACCCACCAGCTGCACTGAACACAGGTGGGATGGAGAAGTCCCAAGTAAGGTGGCAATAGTGGAACATGTTGGAATGGGGGGGGAGTGCCCACCATCTGCAGTGAGAGCTGAAGCACTGCAGGGCAGTAGGAGAATCCAGGAAGATAGCAGACTTCCAGAGAACTATTAGTACTTATGGGGAGGGGACTGGACAGGCAAGGAGGTGAGGAGCCACTGCCTCATGAATTCTGGAATGTGATGGATGGGTGGGGGGAGGGAAGCAGGATAAAAGTCTGTGGGGGAGAAGGACAGGCAGCATGGGTGCAGTGAACTGGAAAAAAGAGATAGAGATAATATCAGAATGAGTATGTGTGAGTGTGTACGAGCAAAGGGCTGGCGCTACCAAGTAGGCTGCTGCCTAGGGCACTACCCGGCCACAGGGGTGGTCGGTGCCCCCTCCACCTCCCTGCACACATCACCTGAAGCAGGCCGGGGTGCCCTCGGATTGGGCTCATGCAAAGGAGCCTGCCATCTTGTGTATGTGTCTGTAAATTACACCGGGAACAAGAGGTGCACACAGGCCACCGCTCTGCTTTGCCTTTCCAATCTCTTCCCTCTAGTGCAGGGGTGGCCAACGGTAGCTCTCCAGATGTTTTTTGCTTACAACTCCCATCAGCCCCAGCCATTGGCCATGCTGGCTGGGGCTGATGGGAGTTGTAGGCAAAAAACATCTGGAGAGCTACCGTTGGCCACTCTGCTCTAATGCACTCATCACAGTGAGTGGCCATTTTGCCGCCCCTCCCTTCCTTCCTTCCTTCCTCCCCTGCTTTCCTCTCTCTCTCCCTCCCTCCCTGGCAGAAAGAGAGAGGGAGAGAGAAGGGGGCCAGCAAAAGAGGCAGAGCTGCCTGGAGGCTGATATGTATGGAGTAGGTACTTGCCATGGACTCCAGCCTCTTTATTCCCCATAAACTTGCCTCTGTGCATGCATGCAGAGAGTGCAAGGGAGGCTGAGGCAGGGGAAAGGAAGGGGGAGGAGGGGGTGAGCTGCATCTGCATCTGCTGAGGGAAGGCAGTGATGGAAGGCAGAGCCCCAGCCACAGAGCAAAGGGAGGAAGGTCCAGACTTTTTAGGGGGATGCTTTTCAGGAGTGCCCTTTGCATCTCTCCTGCCCTCTGTCACCTGGATTAACCATTTGCAGGCAGGGGTCCAGAAGGGAAATGCTGTTTGCTCCAAAGAGTCTTTTTAGACCAGAGAGCTAGAGAGGGAAGGAAGGAGGGAGAGAAAGGGAAAGATAAGGTGGCACGCTGGCAAGACTCCCGCTTGCACGGAAATGATCCCCAACCCATAAGTTAACAAGGAAGATCTGGCAGGTTATGCCTCCCGGCCCCAAGCCCATCTGGCCCTCTCAGAGGAATGGAACCTAGGAAGCACATGGAAATATGCTACTTAAAAGCAAACTCTGAGGATGATTAATTCTCACTCCAGTGGAGGAGTTTCCAACTGGTTGTTTCAGATGTCTCCTGAGGTGCTGGGAAGGGTAATGGGCAAGCCCTCCAAGGGTGTGTGTGAGCCACAACTTCCTGCTGGGCAGGTGACTGCAGACAAGTGTGTTTTGTACAAATGAAAACATCGGTGCAACCAGTTTGCAGCCCCCTCCCAAACAACACACACATATGCACTTGCCAACTATTTTAGCTTCTTTGCAAGGATTTCTTGATTTAATGACACTTTGCATGTGTCTGTATGGTGGGGCAGTTGGGCGGCAGGGCAGGAAGTCAGGGCGGGGGGCTGTCAGTGGAGGGGGAGGCAAGTGGGGTTAGATGGGAATCACCTAGGGCACCAAAAAGTCTGGCTCTGGCCCTCTGTGTGTGTGTATGAGGGAAAGATAGAAGCCATGTGTAGTGCCAGGACTTATGTTTTAGCTTGTCTGCCTAAGTCCATGCAGGAGCTTCTGTTTACACTTAACAGTGATAACAGCCAGCTGAACAGCATTAGACCTTGGCTAGTAATTAGTGGCTCTCTGTGATGGTTAAAGGAGATTTTTCTTCCTTGTGGAGCATGCTTGCTTGCCTGCTTGCTTACTAACTTGTTTGCTTAGGTAGGTGTTTTGTGCGGCCTTAGGGCCACTGAACTGAATGTTTTGGAATCCTGGAAGACTCTGCCGGACAGTCCCAGAAGGGCTGTTGCCCTGTGAAGCTCTGGACTTTTAACTGTCTACAACTGGCTTGTTGCCAAAGTGATTTAGTTAGTTATAAAATATTTTTCATTTTCTTTACACTATGCATTGTGGGATGCTTACCCAGAATAAATCTTGTTTGAACTTTTGTTCTGGTGTTGGTGTTCGTGGCTTGCAGAAGGGACCAGTTGCCTTTCGGCCTTACCAAAGAGTGCTCCTAAGAGAGCGTATGAATACCTTAAATATCTCCCTGTTAATTGAGAGATCATTGACCCTTCTAAAAGGAACAGGGTGGAGTGGGCCCTGGAAAAATACCCAGTCTGGTGGCAGCTTATGTGGGGGAAGGTAGCAGAGCGCTGCCATCCTCTTTGGAAAAAATTCTAAAGGGCCCTATTAGCAGGTTCCCAAGACTGGCCTCCTTGCAGAGAGCTGGGAGATGTGCTAGAGGGGCTCAACAGGGCTCTACACCATGGTTGAAATGGGAAAAAAGAGA
The DNA here is from genome assembly GCF_032191835.1 of Heteronotia binoei. Classification (NCBI taxonomy): domain Eukaryota; kingdom Metazoa; phylum Chordata; class Lepidosauria; order Squamata; family Gekkonidae; genus Heteronotia; species Heteronotia binoei. The sequence goes on from NC_083230.1 coordinate 59,892,098, forward strand.
CAAAAAATAGAGAAAGAATGATAGTAGGGAGGGGTGTGTATGACAGTAGCGATTGCTGAAGTGGTAAAAGAGAGATAGAAAAACAGAGAGAAGGAATGACAATGGCATAGCTGAAATGGAAAGAGACAGAAGCAGAGAGAAGGATGACAGTAGAGAGAGCTAAAAAGGAGACAGAAACAGACAAAGAATGTCAGCAGCAGAGTGAGGTGTGGCGAGGAATGACAGCAGCCATGGCTGAATTGGAAGAAAACAGATAGAAACAGTGAGATAGCTTGACAGAAGCTGCAAGTATTAGGATTCCCCTCATGTGAGTATTGTGGGTCCCTGCTTGTACTACCTAATTCTCTCTTGTTTAAATTAATGTTAAACCTGTTGCCATTCCACACAATCTCTTTTAGTGAGCCAGTGTGCTGTATTGGTTATAATGTCAGACTAGGATGTATGAAAACCAAATTCAAAATCTCAGTCTGCCATGGAAGCTTGCTGGTGACCTTAGGCCAGACACTCTCTCTCAGCCTAACCTCCTTTACAGAATTGCTGTATGGATAACATGGAGGAAGAGAAAACAAAGTTGTTAAGTCATACTGAGGTCTTATTGGGGAGAAAAATGGTGCATATGTATACAAATAATTTTCAGAATGAAACATTTTAACTCTAAATGTGTTGATATTATTTCACTGTTCACCCTTCTTTCTTTTATGAACATATGAAGCTGCCTTATACTGAATCAGACCCTTGGTCCATCAAAGTCAGTATTGTCTACTCAGACTGGCAGCGGCTCTCCAGGGTCTCAAGCTGAGGTTTTTCACACCTATTTGCCTGGACCCTTTTTTGGAGATGCCAGGGATTGAACCTGGGACCTTCTGCTTTCCAAGCAGATGCTCTACCACTGAGCCACCGTCCCTTTTATGTCTTGTATCTACTAGACTGTGGGTCCACTGCACTAGGAGGTACTTTACTAGCATGATTCTTGACAAAGGGATCCTCCCCTCAACTATGTGGGTATAAAATGAGGATGTTACCAGGAACCACCAGGGAAGCTCCCATGGAATGGCAGTAACCACCCTACTGTTAAGAACATATGAAGCAGCCCTGAGCATTCCAAATGCTCTTGATGTGCCCATGTCCTTTTAAAGGGCAGGCTCAAAGCAAGACCAATGAACACTCTCACCTACGACATATGATTTTGCTGTGCATTTTGCTGCTGTTGCTGCTGAATTAGCAACTGTTGCTGCTGTCTGCGTCGTGCTGTCCTCAGTTTCTCAAAACGAGCCTCCATTTCTTCTAAGACTTTGGGGGTGTAGCGTACCACCAGCTTGACGCTGTCCTTAGCAGCCTTCAGAAGCTCTACAGCCTTTTCATGGTGTTCTCCTTCCACACTCTGGACACAAAAACAGGAATGAAAGTTTAAAACTGCAAGCAGGAAGCTCTTGAGCTGCTGTGAGGTTTTGGGTTAGGAGACTTTCTTGATCCTTCTCCCCCTCTGACTGCAGCTCTTCATAGGCTGAGAAAGAGGGAATTTTTAAATTTAAAAATCAACGGATAGTAACATATTAAAAACTGAAGAAAAACAGACATTGGCCCTTACAGAAGCCTTAATTATCATGGACAAACTACAACGGCATCAAAAAATGACAAATACTGACTATGACTAAATGCATTTTTGCCAAGATAAAGAATAGTGGTGTTGGCTGCTGGCTTTACAGAATTTTTCAGACCAAGTGAGAGAGGCACACAATTGATCAAACCATTGTTATAGGAACAAGCGTACCTTACCATGGCTGTGCCAGTATTAAGAATGAGGTTAATGATTAAAATTCTATCCCTTGAGAATAGACAGTAATTATCAGAATGACTTTATCTTGGTCATAGATGCAGGTGCGTAGTTATGTTGGTCAGAAGCAGCAGAACAAAGTTCTGCACATGTCACCTTATACCCAGAATAAAACTTTTTGGGGGGTCTTACAGGTGCCACTGGACTCAAGCTTTTATCTTGGTCAGTTTATGATTAATGAATGGTATACTATTATGTCAGGAGCTATGTTGTAATGTTATTGGTTTGAGCACTAGGGAAGACCAATTTAGGTTGAAATGCATTTGGTCAAAGTCAGTATTTGTCATGTTTGGATGTCATTATAGATTGTCAAAGATAACTGAGACCAATAGCTGTTATTAATCAAATGCATAATAAATTCATGGTTTTTCATATATGTGTTAATATCTGTTATTTTTTTAAATTCACAGACAGTATTATTTAGCCTATATGTTTATGTTTTCTTAACCTTTAGGTACTTAACTCAATAGAACTGAATGTAACACTGAGACAGAAAACACAATTCCAGTAGCATGGAAATGATCAGGGAGTGCCGTAGACTTCTGAGCTAAAATGATGCCCTCCTACTATAAAAGCAGGGTGCCAAAGATCCAGGATTCTTGTATCACAAATGAAACATAACACATAAAATCAGCCTTGCACAGGAACTCCAAAAGCAGTATTTGACTGTAAGTTCCACTGCCTTCAATGGGATTTGCTGCCAACAAAGACGTGCAAAGGTGCAGAAGATCACTTTAAAATACAGCTATGATCCTAAGCACTGCCTTTTGAAGTGCTTTACTTTGGAAGACATTCTAGGTACTTCAGATGTACCTGTGGTCAAAAGACATCCGAACCAGTAAGACTCACAAAACCAGATCAGTGAAGTGTATACACATACCACTCCATTAACAGAAAGCAGCTGGTCTCCACGTTTGAGTCCTCCGTGCCTTTCTGCTACTCCTCCAGGAATTATGCGAGAAATGTAAATAGGAGAATTTTGTTCTTTTCCCCCCATCACATTAAAACCAAGGCCTTCATCAGTCTTTGGCAGTTCTACCACTCGAGGGTGTGAATGGCCTTCACTTGCTGCAAAGGCAGCTACTGTTGCCTAGAAGGAAACAAGATATTTAGCAATACAGACTGTAGAATAAGAAGTACATGTGTTGATTTTGTCTGACAGGTTTGTTCACACAAAGCCATATTTTGTATTTCTTATGCTTTGTTTACAAATATTACATCACCTCTTTTGATTAAAAAGTGTAGCTATATACAAGTTAGATAATGTGTGCTCCACGCCTTCATGCCCAGTTATGTTCTAGCTGAGTAATTATGATGCCTAAATCCTGATGTGCAAAGAGTTCAGGCACATGTGGGTGTCCCTTCACATTAATGTGTTCCCTGTATAGAAAAGGAATAGCAGCTCAAATTGGCTCCTTGCACTGGGGCAGCCTTTCCAGGCAATGGAACTCCATATGCACATTTGTGCTTCATACCTAATAGCAATTTCCAGAGGGGAGTGAAATTTTTCCTATATTCTCTAGATCAACGGTAGCCCTCCAGATGTTTCTTGCCTACGACTCCCATCAGCCCCAGCCAGCATGGCCAATGGCTGGGGCTGATGGGAGTTGTAGGCAAAAAAATATCTGGAGAGCTACCATTGGCCACCCCTGCTCTAGACTGTGACCTCCTTGCAACACTCACATATTTATGGATGTAAATGTTTACTGACTGCTGTGAAAAAAAGAAGAAAATTTCTAGTTAATTTTCTAGTTAATTTATTTCTAGTTTATTTCTAGTTAATTTTCATGGAAAGCACATGGATTTTTAAATAATGTTTGATTCATTTTCTGAACTCTGCAGCTTCTAATATACACATGGAGCTCCATGCCAGCAAAGACATGCATCACTGATGAGGAATACATGTAACATTTCCCTTGTGTGTATTGGAAAAACTGGACTCGGTCTCAGTGAGTAACTGTGCAATGTGAAGCAAAGCTGAATCTGTGTAACTCTGGTTAGCACTGCGCTGTTTAGTAAATCGTTTGACCATGGAAATGTAATAACTTTGGGTGACTGAATTTTAGTTAATCTTTCACCATAACAATGGGTGAAATAAGGCAGCAAATGTGGGCTGCATTCTTCGTTTAAAAAACTGGAGGCATATCTTAATTTTTAAAAACAAACCAGTAGCTTGTATTATAGAAATAACGGAGAAAAAACTTGCATGTGTGCAAAATGCCATCCAGTCACAGCCCACTTATGGCAGCCCTTCCTAGCAGCCCTTTTCAAGGCATGAGATGTTCAGAGGTGGTTTGCCATTGCCTGCCTCTGCATACCATCTCTGGACTTCCTTAGTGGTCTCCCATCCAAGAACTAACAAGGGCCAACCCTGCTTGGTTTCTGAGATCTGATGAGATCAGGCTAGCCTGGATCATCCAGCTCAGGGCTGCAGAAAAAAATAGCAACTGCTTATTAGTGTGTGATATATTTTTGTGTATTGCTGACTATAAATAAAGGGCTGGTATAGCCAAAGTCCCACTGATTTCAGTAGGAGAGACTCAAGGACATACTTAGCTTCCCAAGTGAAATCAATGGGGCCAGAAAGTGTTTGGGTCTGCCAGATCTGGCTTGAGATCCTACAACTTAAATCACTTGGCCTGTTCAATATTCTGATAGGGATTTATGTTTAACAGATGAATATTTTAAATATATATGCAAAACTTGTCAGCATGCAAACTTTTCCTATCATGCAGACATTAAATGTCAAACATAAATGCACAAGAAAGATGCAATGCAGACAGCCCAGAAAAAACCAGGAAGTATTGTGATATCAAAACATTGCTCTACAATCCTGCTGTTCTATATGAATAAGAAATGAGAATGGCAAATCTTCTTGAGATTTTTCCCATTTTAACTGTACTACAAGGTTGTAATTTCTGCATTCATCCATAGTGGAAACAATCTAGAATAGGGCCAGAGATGATAAGCTTTCAATATTTGTCTAGGGCCAGAGATGATAAGCTTTCAATATTTGCAGTGTTCAGGTCAAGCACAAGCCACATAAGAATAATGGCAACATTCTAGTAGATAACAAAATGGGCATCTTTTACTTGAATACATTTACAGAATAGAGGTATAACTATTTTTAAAGTGCTGTGTGGCTGAGAGTTTCTAGCTGCTTCAGTGCTATAATATTTCCTCTGCATTAAATCTTTGCTTATCTCTGTTCAAATTCTTTCACTGGCCCTAACCCAAAAGGAAGATCAGTATTTATGTTCTGATTTGTTAGGAACAATCTTTTCAGATGGTATATATGTGCTTGCCAGAAGCCCAAACAATTTTCCTAGTTTTCCTTTTTCTGTACTTACCCCTTCTTTATAAAAGCAGAGGAAATGCATTACAATTTATTAAGGGTTTTAAAAAAGGAACAACACCATGGTGTTATTTCTATACAGGGAAAATGCAAAAGCACATTTCAGATATCAGTACAAAGGGCATATCTGTTCTTGATATAGACAACCTACATAGATTTGTAAAGAGATTTCATGGAACTCCACCAACTGATCACTTGTTTCAGACATCACAGATACCCATGGCTACTGCCATCCTGTTAAAGATGTGTATTCAGCACATCTGAAAATAGAATTCTGGAAGTCTCTTCTGAGCTAATCCTAGGACAGGCCACAAACAGTGAGGAAAAAAAGAAACACTATAGGAGAATTTAGTTGCAGAAGCACCAGTAGTCTGTGGGGTGGATGCAACCAATCTTTCCCACTTAATCTTACTCAATTTCACTCCTTACTACAATACCTGTCTCACATGGCTTTCATGCATGGAGGTCCAATGTTCCCAAGCACAGTATCTTAGGGTGGCGTTCTTCATCAGTGGAAAAGCTGATTGGACTCACCTGACAGTAGGCAATGAACTTGTAGATCCAATTTGGAAACTGACTGCCCCACCTCTCCCACTTTTGAACTCTATAAAGCATTCTCTTTTCTTAAGCTACAGAAGCAGCACAAAGGTTGAATTTTCCATTATGATTGTTACCTGGAAGTAGCACTGGTTCTAGACTCTGGGCTGCCACTGATGTCTAAATTTTCTTACAGTGTACACACGAATACCTGAAACATACACGCGCACAGTCAATTACTAGGCCACTTCAGTAGTGTGTATTTTTAAAGATGCATATATCCTACCTTTGCAGTAGCCCTGGCACGGAATTCTGGGCAGCCATTAACGTTTATGGTTTCATGCATATACTGGTACACCTAAAGCAATAAAAACAGAAGAAAAACAATGGACTAAGAATAACTGTTTACTAGTCAAAGTTTCTAACAGAGTTAAGTTTGCAATATTCTAGGGATATTTAGTATTCCAGAGGTTTTTCCTTATACTCTATGTTCCTTTTCCAAGGATACTTAGTCGAATCTGGTTTGTACAATCACACTGCCCTACTCGCATTACTACACTGCTGAGTATACTACCAGGCCTCAGATTCAGTGGGAGCTCACAGGAGCGCAGCTCCTGAACCTTTCTGAGAGTTCCACCTCTTCCTTCTGAGAGTTCCGCCTCCTTGTCCATTGAATAGTATGTGAAACTGCATAACAATCCCTGGATGAGTTCCATCACCTATTTTTCTACAAAATGACGGTTGGATATTACTAACTTCTAAGCACTCAGTCATCAACATTTTGTATCTGAAATAATGTAAACCTTCAAACACAACTATCTATTGGTTGACATGTTCAATGATAAGTATTACGTTGCTTCTCTTTCCCTGTATGCGTTATCATTTTCTATATAATTACCCTAGCCATTGGATTGTACTAGCTCAGGGGTGGGGAACGTCCAGTCCAAGGGCCGTTTACGGCCCTCAAGATCCCTTGGTCTGGCCCTCGGGGATTGCTGGGCTGAGCCAAGCCATGTGGCGGCCTCCCTGGGGCCCAGCTGCCCAGCAAAGATTGTGGGGCCCAGCTGCACTGCGTGGTGGCCTTCCTGGGGCCTGGCTGGCCAGCCAGGATCGATGTGGGGCCTGAAAAAGTCACTGTCACAATTCAGGTGTAAGGTCAAGTGGTTTTGAATCATGTAACTCTGCTGATCACCAATATAGCAGACTATTGAAAAAAACCTACAGTTCAGAGATGTATCATACACTTTCATTGAAAATGTCCTAAGATCAATTTCTGATAATCTTTCAGTGAACAGATCTTATCATTTACCCCTTCCTCAAAGCTGCTTTTTAGACCTTTAAGATCTTTGCATCAAAGAGAATAGACATCTGGGAAAGTATTAGAACAGAGAGCGATTAATAGGTGACTTGATAACTGATTTAGGCAAAGCAGTAAGTATTTCACTTCTGATATTTAAGAAAATATATTGTGTCTGATGAATAGGGCTGGACCACCCAGTAGGTGAATTAGGCTATTGCCTAGGGTCAGTAGGTGAATTAGGCTATTGCCTAGGGTGCTGACAGTTCAGGGGTGCAGAATTGGTTTGTGCGGCATCCCCCCACCCTCGTGTGCCTCTCGGAGTCTCTGAGAGGAGCCAGCTGCAGGGGTTTTCTTCTTGCTTTTGCAGCCTGGGATGCCCTCTCCCCACATCTCTCAGAGTCTCCAAGAGGCACAGAGCGGTGGGGCTTTCTTCCTGCTTTTGAGAGGCATGGGCTTGGTGGGGCTGCTTTTGCACCCTGGAGTACAAAAGCAGGAGAAAGATCTCCCCCCCCCATGCCTCTCAGAGTCTCCAAGAGGCACGGGCTAGCAGAGCAACCCCTTCTCTGGGGCTGGGCCGCAGCGGTGGCCTGATCTCTCCATTCTATCCTATGGGCCCATAAGATAAAGTTTAAAATCTCTTCTCTAGTGTCACACCACAGCAGTGGGCTGATTTCTCCACTTTATCCTATGGGCCCATGTGTGTGTCTGTTTGTCAGTGTGGGCAGGGGGCACAAGTAGTTAGCCTTGCCTAAGGTGCCAAACAGTCTAGGTCCAGCCCTGCTGATGAATACCAACTATTTGAAACAATACATACCCATTTACTGAGTATGTACATTTGTAGGATAATGCTCTGACTTGTTAAAAAACAGCTTTCATAGAATTCCAAAGCCTGTAAACTTGCAGGAAAAAATGATTTGGCACATTATTTGACACAGTTTTTAGGATTTTAAACTTGGTGTGAATAAATATAAAATTTGTCATTTTTCACAGCAAGAGCTTTGGTATGCTATTCTTTCATTAATCTGAAAGTAATCATGTGTTTCCATTGGGACACTCTTAGCTTCCCTTGGAGACAAACATCTGCATCATTATACCAGCTGTCAGAACAATTGGAAGCCATGCAGTAAGGGATGTGTCATTCCGCCTGGTGCAATGAGGATGATGACTCATTAACAATCACAACCTGCAATGAAGTGAATCTTGTTTAACTTTCTCGGTAGCTATGACACTTTTAATTATAGAACATACAACAGGATAAACAGTGTAAAAGGCCAACTAATAATTATTGTCTTGTAAGGAGAGAGGAGAGGAACAACAATTTTTACTCTTTTTTTTAAGGATCTTGATACGTTATTCTTGGTCAGTACAAAGAAGCACTGTGGGCTGGGTCCAGTGGAAGATTTCTGTGCAAGTTAGAGCCCTTGAACAAGCAGAAATGCACTAAAAAGATAATTCTGGCTGCTAGTGCGAGGATAAACCTGCATTTCTATTTACACAAAAACTGCACAAACATATGAGGAAAGGAATCTATGGGTATTGACATATATCTAGTGCTATTGCTCATGCAAGCAGAACTGCACTGAGCTTGCATTTCCATTCATGCATCACTTGATGCAACCCTATATTTGGATACCTCATTAAAGAGCTGTACTGTAAACAACGTTTACAGTAAATGATTTTGAGCTAAGGGTTGTAATTTAAAATATCCATCTGGATTTTGGACATTCAGTCCATATGAACACTTAAAGCAGTCTGTGTGTTTCCTGTTGCAGATTTGCACTTCTTATAGCAGCTTGGATCACGGCAGGAGTATGCAATAGTGTGATCTGTTCCAGGAGGTTTTGCTGTGAAATCTTTCCAAGTTGGAGCTAATTTAGGGTAGGCTGTTTGGCACTGAGCCAGGGCCTTTTTCATTGTGGCTCCGTCTCTGTGATAATGGCTCCCTGAAGAGGTGCAAGGGGCCCAGCCACTCCCTGAAAACAAGGCCTGCATGTTTTGCCAGGGGTAGTAGGGGGAGGGCTTTAGGGCTTGTTATTTTATTTTTTGTTTTTAGGTAACTATTATTATAAGCTGCCTTGAACGAAGAAGAAAGGTGGAATATACATGTTTTAATAAATACATAAACAAACAAAACCATTTTCCACCAATAATAAAAAGAGGAAAGGGTGCCTTTGGCCACCAAAAAGGCTGTGCCGAAGATCATGGGACTAACGAGAACAAAAGCCTTGTGGCATGGGTGCTGTAATAAAGAGGGTAACTGGGACAGAATGAAAAAGCTGGCTAGATTCAGCACTCAGTATGCTTATCTGATATGAAGTAGGCTGCTGCCCTACCAGGTCAATGTACACTAACATTTATCAGAAGCTCCTTAAACATAGCTGCTCTTCCATGCTGTACTGGTTGAAATGTGCAAGTCATGTGATTCTTTCATACTATGTGGACAGTTTCCATACTAGCACCATTTATTACCAGGAATGCACATCACTGACCCTGCCTTCCTCGGTATGCTGTGTTATTCATTAGAATAAGGGGTCAAACTAATTTGTTATGAGGGCCGGATCTGGCATAAAGGAGACCTTGTTGGGCCGGGCCATGTATGTCATAAAATGCAATGCCAGGTAGTGGAGATATAAACTTTATAAAGGCACAAACACATTTTAAAATAAAATAAAATATGCTTAAAATATGCTTAAATTTTGGTTATTTAACAGTCGCTGATAACTGACACTTCTTGCTCTGAATCACTGTATCAAAATCTGGAGACAATGTTTGTGCCGTAGCAATCTTGAGTATGCTGTTCAGATGTTGTCCGGGTGTCGTTCAGGTGTATATGCTTCCATTCTCGACCCCCATCAGTCCAGCTTTCACCCGGGCCACGGGACGGAGACAGTGCTGGTTGCTCTGGTGGATGACCTTCAGTGGCATCTGGACAGAGGAGGCTGGGCGGTACTGATGTTGTTAGACCTATTGGCAGCATTCGATACGGTCAACCATCGGTTGCTAATTTGCCGTCTCGCCGACACGGGAATTCAGGGGCTGGCCCTACAATGGCTTTCCTCTTTCCTCGATGGTCGGGGGCAAAGGGTGGCGATTGGGGGTGAACTGTCCCAAGGCACATGCTTGACTGCGGGGTGCCTCAGGGGGCGGTGCTTTTCCCAATGTTGTTCAACATCTACCTGCGCCCCCTTGTCCAGATTGCCCGGAGGTATGGGTTGGGTTGTCACCAGTATGCCGATGACACCCAGCTCTATCTACTCATGGACGGACGGCCTGACTCTGTCCCATAATATCTGGACCTAACGTTACAAGCCGTGGCTAGATGGCTTAGGCTGAGTAGATTGAAACTAAACCTAGCAAAGACAGAGGTCCTTTGCTTGGGTCGGCGTGGTACGGGAAGAGAAATTCCCCTACCAGCCTTTGAGGTATGCCACTGACAATGGCACACAGGGTCAAGAGCTTGGGGGTACTATTGGAGCCTGCCCTGACAATGGAGGCCCAAATAGCAGCCACTGCTAAGTCCGCATTCTTTCATCTCAGGTGGGCAAGGCAGTTGGCCCCTTTCCTGGAACATGATGATCTGGCAACAGTGATCCATGCAACAGTCACCTCATGGTTGGACTACTGTAATGCCCTCTACATTGGGCTGCCCCTGTGCCGAACCCGGAAGTTGCAGCTAGTGCAGAATGCTGCCGCCCGGCTGTTATTAGGGCTCCCCAGGTGGGAGCACATTCAGCCAGGGCTCTGGGGACTGCACTGGCTGCCAATAATATACCGGGTTTGGTACAAGGTGCTGGTTATCACCTTTAAAGCCCTATATGGCCTAGCACCTGCCTACCTTAGGGACCGTTTCTCCCCACATGTTCCCCAGAGAGTGCTTAGATCTGGTTCTCAAAATCTGCTAGTAATCCCTGGGCCAAAGGAAGCCCGTCTGAAGTCAACCAGGGATAGGGCCTTTTCGATTACAGCCTCTGCTGGTGGAACCAGCTACCAGAAGAGGTGAGGGCCTTGCGGAACCTTGGGCAGTTCCGCAAGGCCTGCAGTCCTCTTACGGTTGGCATATAACTGACTGGTACCTAAAAACTGTGAAGGAAGGTTGTAGAATAGCACACTGTTAGATTGTTTTCTGGTTTTAACTGCTGTAAACTATTTCTTTTATTTTAATATTTATTAACCTTATTGTTAGAATTTTATGTTGTAAGCCACCCTGAGCCCGCCTCCGTGGGAAGGGTGGGATATAAATCAAATCAAATCATATAAAAAATAAAATAAATAAAAAATATCTTTAAGTTGCAAACCCATTTTTGATTTATTGACATTTATTACAAAATCTCATGGTCAATGCTCTGTGCCCTAGGACCCAGAAGGAAACATGAAATGGCTGGGCATTATGAGCTTTTGTACGTAAGTTGCTTTGTGTGCTGGTCAAGAACATGTGAAGGCACCATGACACAGACTGAGGGCTATGTCTTCCCCAGAAAAATAACTGCAACTCCTAAGAGGCAGTGCAAGAACTGAGAGACTGCATTGTATAGTGGTGAGGGAAGGGGGCCAAGACAAAAAGCTCTTACTTACCTTGAAAACTGTGTAGGTCTTACAGGTGCTTTTTGTATTTCTCCCATGGGATTGAGGCAGCCAGCAAAGCAGCATCTTGCTCTTCCCCAGAAAGAGGGGGGAGGGAGGAAGAGCCACAGCCAGTGGAGGAGCTTGGCTGTTTATCTCTGCTGTGTGATTGAGAGAGCCTGGCACAGCTCTAGCTTTGATTTAAAAAACTAGCTGTGTCAGGCTCTCTCAGTCACATAGCAGAGATACACAGCCAAGCTGTTCTAATGGCTGAGGCTCCCCCTCCCTCCCCCTCCCTTGGGGAAGAGGGAAAGAACAAGGAGAGGCTGTTTTACTCGGCTCAGTCCCATGGAGGAAAACAAAAATGGTGACAACAGAAGCAGGAGAGAGGGAGAAGGAAGCAGACCATAGGGATTTGTGGGCCGGATCAGGCATGAGGGATGGACATTTGATATCCTTGCATTAGAACAATAGGATGAAGGAGAATGTCTGACAAACCGCTGCCAGAGTAGCCCATTAGGCCAAGTAGGGCTGTTTGTTGCTGGCTAAGGATGCTGAAAAATGCCAAACCCCTCCCACTATATCTTCTTCCTTGTCTTTAATAGGTAATTGGGATCTGTAGTGTATTTTAAAGGCACAAGGGCTTTTAGCCTGTGGCTTTTCATCTAGGGCAGGGATAGGGAATGTTGGCTCTCCAGATGTTTTTTGCCTACAACTCCCATCAGCCCCAGCCAGCATGGCCAATGGCTAGGGCTGATGGGAGTTGTAGACAAAAAAACATCTGGAGAGCCAACGTTCCCTACCCCTGATCTAGGGCATACAACAAGTGGAGGAAAGTTTACCGCTACTGGAAAAAGAGAGAGTTTCACTGGTTACATAGTGATCATTGACACAGAACTACACCTACTAGACATTATCTTCTATGAGTTTCCACAGACTTCCACTAAAAACCATCATTGGCAATAACTGTGTGCTTCTCACTATAAGAAGAGAGTAGGCATTTTGCTTATTTATTGGCTGCATAGTCTCAGATATAGTGCTGGAGAAACCCAGACTGATCATTCTGGGAGACTTCAACATTCATGACGAGGATACCACATCAGGGCTTACTCAGGATTGTATAGCTCACTGTCCATCTTGCATATCTCCCAAATCATGACTCGTCTAGTACATGAAAGGGGTCACACCTTGAACCGAATAAACTATACACAACTGAATTATTCAAGAAGGCTTTTCTACACAGGCAACAGAATTGCACATTGCAAAGTGATTCACAAAGTTGCATGGATAAATTATTAGGGACTGTGGTCTATACTACAATGTATAGTTTGCTGTAAATTGGATCCTACCATTTAATGTGTAGGGCTGCCAGGTCCTATCTGGCTGCCAGTGGGGGAACTTCCCTCACATGCACGAAGATGGCACCTGGAAGTGATGTAATCGCACCAGGCACGGTGCGTGGGGACACTCATTTTGGTATAAAACTCTATGGTGCCTTAGAGTTTTATGCCAAAATGCTAGAGCATCCCTGCATGATGTGCACAGCATGATGACATCACTTTCAGTTGATACCATCACATTGGGCATGTCAGGTGCTGTCAGAGCTCCCCTGCCAGCTAATCCTGTGCTGGTGGGCTGGAGGCCCTGAGATTTGAGGAAAACCCGCCCCCAGCGGGAGGTTGGGAACCCTATTTAATGTATCATGTTAACACTTAGCTTTGCTTCAATTCTGTTTTTTTAAAATTATTATTTCTGATTGGCTTACAAACCAAATTTTATTTCTTTATTTCTTTGTTTACTGCATGTAAGAGGCAGGGGACCCCTCTCTTGGGGGGTGGGGAGAAATGCCAGCCCCGCAACCATTGCTGTCCTCAAGCAATAGCCTGGCGGAACAACTCTGCTTTACAGGCCCTGTAGAACTGTAAAAGATCTCGCAGGGCCCTGGTGTCTTCTGGAAGAGTGTTCCACCAGGTTGGGGCCTGGCCCTCATTGAGGACAGCCAGACCTCATTAGAGTCTGGGGTCATCAGGATTATTCAATCAATCAATCAATCAATCAATCAATCAACCAATCAATATTTATTTAAGTCAAAGACTGGAACAGCAATAAAGGAAGACAGCAAGACAACTCATAAGAGTACAGTTGATGAAATCAAGGCTCTTCCAAATATTTACTCTTACAAATTACAATGTAACAAAGTTTTGCTACTGCCCGAGTTATTGAGCTCTGTACTGTATATCTTACACTAAAAATTTCTGAAGTACCTCAGTTCTAAAATTTATATAAAACTTCAAGGGTTTGAAATTAGATAAACGTGGGATAATAAGAGGCAATCTTTCCTCTTGATAAAGTTCACAGTGGAGAAGGATATGCAAGACTGTTTCAACTACTTTTTCTAAACAAAGACAACATCGTTTCTGCATTGGTAGATAGCAGAACCTACCAGCTAATACTGCAGATGGAAAAACATCAAGGTGAGCCCTTGAGAAAGCCCATCTATGTCTCGCATATGTTATTTTCGATAGATAAGAGGCAGGTGTATAATCTGGCCATGATTTTAATCTGGAATAATTTGTGCGGAGCAGTGCTTTATCGTTTTGGAGTTCAATGTCACTCAGTCTCCAAAATACCAGAGCTTTTGCTTCATTCAGGTCCCTATCAAAACGTTCTTCTGGATTCAGCCCAATTTATTTGATTTTTTTCAATAATCTTAGCAGACTAGCAAGGATAGGGGTCTGCTGCAAGAAAAAATGGGATTAGACCCTTCGCCTTTAAGTGAACTCTTAACCAAAAGCAAATTGCAAGTTTCCATATTTTTAACTCTACTCCAGGGAGGTCAGCTTCCTGTCTTAAAATGGCATTAGAGGTGCATCTAGGGACATTAAACAATAATCTAAGAAATTTTGACGGTATGGTTTTTAGGGTTTTTACATTGCTGATTAGGTTAATTTGTGACCCATAAAGTAATTGGGGGAGACTTGGCTTGAAATAGTTTTAAAGCCACAGGAATAAAGCCTAGGCCATCTTTTCCGAGGAAAGCATTAGTGCTCTTTCTGCCGTGTTGCTGAAATTATTGTATGCAATTTGAAGCTGGCATTGTGCGAGAAGGTGACACCTAAATATTGGAAAGTTTTAACCTGTTTGATAATATTACTGTTGATCTTCCAGTTAACTTTCCTATATCATCTAGTGAAGTGCATTATTTTTGATTTAGAGTAATTAATTGGTAAATGATCAATGTCACATTGTTCGCCAAAATTTTAAAGGGCATGTTTTAGGCCAATTTCCAATTGTGATAAGAGGACAGCATCATCTGCATACATTGATTGATATCTTTTTCCTTCTTGACAGACGGGGGGCATGGGTATCAATATCATGTAAAGATTGAATTAGGGAATTCACATATATATTTAATAAAAAAGGTGTTAGATTGCAACTCTAATTCCTTTTTTTTACTGGAAATCTGGAAGATAATCTACCATCTTGTGTGTATCTTATCTGTAGACTGTTATCTTCATGTAATTTAATTATTTGTCTCAACAGTCTTTTATCTATTGATGTATCTTCCAGTTTAGCCCAAAGTCTTCCCCTTGATAAGTTGTCAAATGCCGCTTTAAGGTCCGCAAATGCTGCATATAGATTGCCCTTTGATGTCTTTGTAAATTTGTGGGTAAAATAATCTAGAAGCAAACAATGTTCTGGAGCAGCCTTGAAGAAATCCTGCCTATTCCATTTCCAACAGATTTTCCTGTTCTAACCATTTATATAGCTTCACACATAGATACTTGGTGTATAATTTACAAATGGTATTCAGAAGTCTTATAGGTTTGTAATTGTTTGAGTTAGACTTGTTACCTTTTTAAAATATAGGTACAATAAAGGCCAATCCCCAGTCTTTTGGTATCTGAGCTGATGAATCTATATAGGTGAAGAGGTTGGCCAATATTGAGGCCCACCAATCTACATGCAATTTAAGTAATTCTGCTACAGTGAAGTCGCTTCCAGGTGCTTTCCCATTTTTCAGTTGTAATATTAGTGGCACAACAACACTTGCAGTGTTGGCCATGATTTATACAGGGGCATTATGATACTGGCTGATTTGTTTTCATTTCCCTTCTTAATAATTCCCAGCATGGCGTTGGCCTTTTTTATTGCAATCGCACACTGTCTTGACATTTTCAGTGAGTTATCTACCACGACCCCAAGTTCTCTCTCTTGGTCAATCTCTGCCAGTTCACACGCCATCAACTTGTATTTGTAGCTGAGATTTTTGGTCCCAATGTGCATTACTTTGCACTTGGCCACACTGAAATAGTTTTAAATAGCCTCCCAGATTCCCCAAGGGTTTTGACCCTATTCACCTTTCCTTTCAGTTTCCTCTTCACATGCCTCTTCATCTCAGAGAATTTGCCCCTTTTAAAGTTAAAAGTGGTTGTGCTGGTCTTTTGAGGCAACTCCCTATTTATACAAATGGTGAAATCAATAACATTATTGTCACTGCTCCCAAGTGGTGCAATTACTTTTACATCTCTCATCAGGTCTTGGGCGTTACTTAGGACCAAATCCAGGATTGTCCCACCCCTGGTAGATTCTGTGACCATCTGCTCCATAGCACAGTCATTGAGAGCATTTAGAAATTCAATCTCTTTCTCTCGACCAGAACACATATTGACCCAATCAATCTGCAGGTAGTTAAAATCACCTATTATGACACAGTTTTTACGTTTAGCCACAATCTTTAATCCTTCCATCATATTATAATCATTCTCTATCTTTTGATTTGGTGGGTAATAACGAATTCCCATAGTTAAATTTCCTTTTGGGCCCTCTATTTCGACCCAAAGCATTTCTAGAAGGGAATCTAATTCTCTGACCTCAGTCTTATTGGATTGTATACCCTCTCTGACATACAGAGCCACCCCACCTTCAACCCTTCCTATCCTTCTAATATAACATATCCAGGAATCTCCATGTTGCACCGATTCTCCTCATTCCACCAAGTTTCTGAAATTCCCACAATGACTATGCTTTCCCCCAACACTAAACACTCCAACTCCTCAATTTTACTTCGAACACTTCTAGCATTTGTATACAAACATCTATAATTTCCCAGGCAAGTTAGGTTCGCAACCTTCCTCCTGCTGCCATACTGTTTGTCACCATCTCAGTGGACAACTCTGATTCATTATCCGGTAGAAAAGTTACAGCTAACCCTTCAGCTCTTTGAGATAAGTCTTCCTGAACAGAGACATTTCATCTCCTGTCAGCTTTCCCCCAAGATTTAGTTTAAAAACTGCTCTGCCACCTTTTTGATTTTAAGCGCCAGCAGCCTGGTTCCTTCTGGGGACAAGTGGAGACCATCCCTTTTATACAGCTCCCATTTGTTCAAAAAGCATCCCAGTGCCTAACAAACTTAAAGCCTTCCTCCCTACACCATTGTCTCATCTACACACTGAGACTTCTAATTTGTGCCTGTCTCTCCAGCCCTGCACATGGAACATTTTACTCAACAGGGATAAACACTACCAAGTGCTTATCCCTAGAATTTTCTGTCAGCAATCATGGTATTATATGGTGCACAGAAATGTATAAAAATCTGTAAAAAGGAATCACATTGCTAAAATGCAAAAACAAAACTTGCATAATAAAGATTTACTGTGGCAAGATCTATATTATCATTTCCAAATTATGACTGGTCATATGTTACCATTACATAGTCTGGATTTTAGTAGTAGAATTTATATTAGCTATTTACCCCCTCCCCCCAAAAAAGGGGGGCCATCTAAGTAATCAAATGCCACTGGAAGTACATATATAGCTAGCAGTCAAGCATTTTCCTACTATAATTGATTTTTGTCTTGAGGTCAATAGGGAGCTCTGATTAAACATCACTCATTTGACGTGACCCTGGATTCTGGGTATTACATTAGTGATATCAATGAAAACAGCATAAAGAATCTAACATTAGTAGTCCTTTTAAGATCTCCTGTAGTGAAGTCATCAGGATATAGTAACTGTAAATAGGCCTAACAATGCTTTAAAAAAACAACAACTTGGGTTTCCTAACCCACTCATGTAATTGCAATTAATGAGAGCAATCTGAGTCATGAAAATGCAATAATTCCTAAAAGGTTTGATTCAAGCTATTCAAAGCAAAGAAGCATCAGTTTATTGGGGGGGGGGGAGGATTCTTTTCTTCCCCTAAATTTGTCACATGGCAACAGTTCTGCTGTGTCTCCTACTTTAGGTTAAAAAAAATCACAGTATTGAATGTAAACGGAAATACGATGTTCCACCTGCTTTTCACAATGGATTCTTCTATCTGCAAAATACCATCTTTTCATGCTCAAAGGAGGCAGCAGAGAATTTGCAAATATTTCCTGGCAGCCTCAGTTTCCAGTCATGCCTTCACCTCCTCTCCTGAGGAAAGAACATTCCCTTTTGCTTTGGAAGAGAGAATGCAACTTTTGCTGATTCCTTTGTAATAATACTAATCCCTATCAAGTTGGAAGATTCTCTTCAGCCTCTTAAGAACTTTCCCAGAAAACATGAGGGTTTACAGGGCTGAATTCATGATACCTAAACAGGTGAAAGGATGGTGATTAGGCAGCAGAACTGTGTTTCTAGGATGGAAAGAAACCCCAGTCAATTAATCAGTGCTTCCCTTGTTCTGCTTCTATTGTGCTGCATTTAAACTTTTATGGAGCCAGTTCACATTTTGTATGTGGCAGCCACAGAATTTAGTTTCCCTGACTACTGCATTTATGTGTGACTGTGTGTGTATGCTTTCCATAAACCTGCCTTAATGTGTTAACATATGGGAAAGAATACATTTCTTAAAATGATGAACCTGCTGTCCTTTAATATCCCTAGCATACTGTAAATACTATTCCTTTCAGTTTGATGAGCCAGTTTGGTGTAGTGGTTAAGTGCATGGGCTCTTATCTGGGAGAACCAGGTTTGATTCCCCACTCCTCCACATGCACCTGCTTTTGTGGCCTTGAGTCAGTCACAAGTTCTCACAGAGCTGCTCCTTTCAAAAATAGTTTCTCTTAGAGCTCTCTCAGCTCCATCTACCTCACAGGGTGTCTGTTGTGGGAAGGGGAAGGGAAGGAGATTTGTAAGCCACTCTGA
Source organism: Heteronotia binoei (assembly GCF_032191835.1). Lineage (NCBI taxonomy): Eukaryota > Metazoa > Chordata > Lepidosauria > Squamata > Gekkonidae > Heteronotia > Heteronotia binoei. The sequence goes on from NC_083230.1 coordinate 59,910,818, forward strand.
GGCTCCTTCAGGTAGTGAAGGGTGAGGTATAAATCCAATCTCTTCTCGTCTTCTTTTTGTGAGTACTTATAGGATATGTTGTAATAATAATATATATGAGCATCATAACAAACTATAAAAAGGTAAAGGTCATTTCCGACTCTGGGGTGACATCACATCACAACGTTTTCACTGCAGACTTTTTATGGGGTGGTTTGCCATTGCCTTCCTTGGTCATCTACACTTTACTCCCAGCAAGCTGGGTACTCATTTTACTGACCTTAGAAGGATGGAAGGCTGAGTCAACCTGGAGTCGGCTATTACAAACTATGCATGTGTGTAAAATAATAACTGGTGACAACAGCTAAATGAAAAGTTACACAACTTTAAATGTTACACTATTAAGCACAGTATACACTGTTAAACAGTACATCCTGTTAAACAGTATCTCATAAACACGGAAGACCATCAAATGGGCATTCTGATACGATAGTTCTAATGAGTCATTAGAATTAATTGAATTATCATTAGCTAATTAATTAGAGAGGATATTAGTGGAGGTTGGGGTTTTAAATATTAATTATCTATTAGACTAGATTAAATGGCAGGTATAGATAAAAATTAGGAAGACGACTTGGACTGGCAAGGGTGGAGAGGTTTAGTGAGTTAGTTAGTTGCAGGGTGGTGAGCTGTGTTTTTCAGAACTGGTATGAGGCTGTGGCGAGACCAGTAGGGGATGACCAGCCTGGGGATTCCAGTACTTCTGGGGAGGGGAAGATATGATGGTGGAAACAGACATCGCTATAAGGGAAGGAGGCCGAGACTTGGAGGCGCTTGGCCCCCTTTCAATCTGCGTCCCATCTCAACGGTGGTAGGTAGTGGGGTCAGGTTGAATTATTGCCTCTGTCATTGGTGTTATGCAATGCCAGGTCCATAAATAATAAGACCTCAGTCCTTTGGGATTTCCTGCTCGAGCAGGACGTGGACCTGGCTTGTGTGACTGAGACCTGGGTGTGAGATGGAGAGACCATAGCTCTCTCCCAAATGGCTCCCCCAGGATACTCAGTCTTTCACCAATCACGGACTAGCGGGTGGGGGGGAGGGGTGACTCTATTCATACAAGAGGCTTACTCCTTCTGGGCCCTCCCGGCCCCAGAGATCAATGGCATTGAATATGCCGGTCTGGCGTGGGACGTTGGGGAGGGGTTGGCGATATAGTTGGTGTACCATCTTCCTAACACACCAGCTGGTGCCTTACTGTCCCTGATGGAGGCCCTAACAGGCTGGGCATTGGAGTACCCAAGGCTCTTGATCCTGGGTGACTTCAATGTCCATGCTGACGATGCGTCCTTCAGTCAGGCGATGGACCTAGTGTCATCCATGGCGACACTGGGACTCTCCCAATTTGTTACAATGCCCATTCACCAGGTGGGGCACCTGCTAGATTTGGTCTTTGCGGTGGGAGTTTTAGTGGATGGTATTACTGCTGAAGCAGTGCCATGGTCGGACCACTATGCCCTCAAGGCTTGTGTAGATATCCCACTGCAAGCTTGTTTAGGTGGTGAGCATATTTTGGCTCGCCCGTGGAGCCTGATGGACCTTGAACAGTTTCAAATGGCTCTATGGGATTCCTGGCCCCCTGGCGATTCTCTGGATGACCTGACTGAGTGTTGGCATGGCCGGCTCTCCAGAGCCATTGATGAGATCGCACCTCGGCATCCTCTTGCCCTAAGCTAACACTGTGGTATACCCCAGAATTGTGGCAGATGAAATGAGGGTTCAGACAGCTAGAGAGGCAATGGCGGCGTACTAGAGACGAAGCCACGAGAACATCTTATAGAGAGTTTATGAGGTCCTATGAGATGGCAGTCAAAGCCACAAAGAAAACTTACTTTGCAGCCAAGGTTGCGTCTGCAATTTCGCACCTGGCACAATTATTTAGTACAATTCGGACTCTCACAACACTGCCACAAGGCAGGCCAAACCTTAGGGAATTGGAGATTGGCTGTGAGGCTTTTGCGAACTTTTTTGCATATAAGATCTCGTCGTTCCGCCATGACCTCCCCGCCACATTGGAAACTGTACGTGAACTCAAGGCCCCGTGCCTGTCTTCTGGACCAGTTTTGGATTGCTTTGAAACACTCAGCCTGAAGGAAGTTGACAGAATCCTCTTCACTGTGCACCCAACAACCTGTGATTTGGATCCTTGCCCCTCCTGGCTAATTAAAGCTTGCCAGAGAGAGCTTAGATATCCTGTACGTGATATCGTAAACAGATCCCTCTCTGAAGGACTTTTTCCAACGCCTCTCAAAGAGGCTGTGGTCTGCCCCCTCTTGAAAAAACCTACATTAGACCTGGCTGAATTGGCATATTACCGGCCAGTCTCGAACTTACCCTTTTATGGTAAAATTATTGAGAGGGCAGTAGCGCTACAGTTACAGAGTTTTCTGGATGATGCTTCCGTCCTAGACCCCCACCAGTCCAGCTTCCACCCAGGTCATGGGACGGAGACAGTGCTGGTCGCTCTGGTGGATGACCTCCAGCGGCATCTGGACTGAGGCGGCTTGGCGGTACTGATGTTGTTAGACCTATTGGCTGTGTTCGATATGGCTGACCATCGGTTGCTGATCCACTGCCTCGCCGATGCAGGGATTCAGGGGTTGGCCTTGCAATGACTTTCCTAGATGGTTGGGGACAAAGGGTGGTGATTGGCGGAGAGTCGTCCCGGAGGCACGCACTTAATTGTGGGGTGCCTCGGGACGATGCTCTCCCTGATGTTGTTCAACATCTACATGCACCCCCTTGCTCATATTGCCCAGAGGTATGGGTTGGGTGGTGGGGGGTGGGCTCCCTCTGGGAATCCTACCCCCCCAGGGAAAGTGCATGCACAATACATAGCCTCTCCTCTCCCGGTGTAGTGAACGCCGCGTGGTCACTGTCTGGCTATGCCTGGCAGATGGTCACTGCAATGGCCTCTCCTGCATTACTGCATCCGTAGCAACACCTTCTCGCTGGTCCCCCCCGTTTTCACAGAGTTTGCTACGTCATGGTGCGACCGAATTGTCCGGCGGTATAACCGGATGGGCAGGCTGGGCCCACCAACTTCGTCAGCCTAAGAGAAGGAAAACTCTAACATCAAACCCGGGCAGATAGAGCTCGTTAATGTAACACCTACCACCTGGAGGACTCACTGCCGGCGTCCCGGCTTACTGGGCCATGGCAGATGACCCCCAGGTGAAAGGGTGGAGCCAGTACCGCGCACACTGCGCTTCACCTAAAAAATTCCTCTGCGCAGGCCTGAAGGGCATATCCACACACACAACCCACAACGCATCAAGTCCTGCAGCGATAGGCAAGGGGCGAAACGGCAGGTGGAAGGTGCCACTGGAAGCCGCAGTCCCGATCCTGCATGTAGGCGGTTCAGGATATTGGTCGCCTGATGCTAACCCGGAGACGAAAGCATCTTTCGGCAGCACCCTGAACGACCAAGCAGCCTTATCTAGGGACAGCACTGCTTGCTCCACACGGAGAGGGGCCTAGAAAAGGTGGCCTAAACAAAGCTCGTCTCCCCCACCCCAGTTGGCTAGCCGCGGTCAACGGGCATCCTTACTTGCGGTCGAAAAATAACAACAAAGAAAAGGCATGCACCTGCCTCACAAAGTGTGCAAAGACTAAAGCTTGCGTGTTGGAACATCAGAACCATGCTCGACACAGTAGGCAGTGGTCGCCCTGAACGACGCTCTGCTCTAGTTGCCCACGAACTTCTCAGGTTGAATATCGACATAGCAGCTCTCAGTGAGGTCCGTTTCCCTGAGGAAGGTAGTCTTCAAGAACACGGTGCTGGCTATACCCTCTACTGGTCGGGTAAGTCAAAGGCTGAGAGCCGCCTTTCTGGCGTTGGCTTCATGGTCAGGAACTCCATTGCCTCCAAACTCGAAAACCTTCCAACAGGTCACTCAGATCGCATCATGTCCATGCGCCTCCCACTTCAAAACAAGCAGCATGCAACACTCTTCAGTGTGTATGCCCCAACCCTTCAAGCAGATCCTGCAGAAAAGAACAAGTTCTATGCTGATCTACGCAACCTCGTACGGAAGACCCCTACAGAGGACAAGGTGATCATCCTTGGCGACTTCAATGCCAGAGTAGGTAAAGACTCGGAAGCCTGGAAAGGAGTACTTGGCAAACACGGCATTGGCAACTGCAATGACAACGGGCGCCTCCTGCTAGAATTCTGCATGGAGCACCAGCTCACCATCACCAACACTATCTTCCAGCAGAAGAACAGTCTGAAGACAACCTGGATGCACCCACGGTCCAAGCATTGGCACCTTATCGACTACATTCTGGTGCGCCAGAGAGACCTTCGAGATGTCTTACACACCCGAGTAATGCCCAGCGCAGAATGTCATACGGATCATCGTCTTGTACGCTGCAATCTCCGTCTTCACTTTAAACCCACACCCAGGAGAGGAGGTATCCCTTGGAGGAAGTTTCAGGTTGGCAGCCTCCAGTCAGCCGAAGCTAAAGCTGCCTTCCAGGCAAAACTCCAGTCAAGAATTGAGGACCTCAGTTGCCCCACAGACCCTTCTCCAGAAGCACTCTGGGAACACCTAAAAACTACCGTCCTGCAGATCTCTGAAGAAGTCCTCGGGTTCTCCACAAGGAAGAACAAGGACTGGTTTGATGAGAACAATCAAGAGATCCAAGAATTACTGGCAAAAAAGAGATCTGCCTACCAAGCACATCTTGCTCAGCCCTCCTGTCCTGGGAAAAAAGCAACCTTTCGCGCTGCATGTAGCAACCTCCAGCGCAAGCTTCGAGACATTCAGAACGAGTGGTGGACCAAGCTTGCAGAGAGAACCCAGCTGTGTGCAGACACTGGTGATTTAAGAGGGTTCTATGAAGCCCTGAAGGCAGTATATGGTCCATCATATCAGGCTCAGAGTCCCTTGCATAGTGCAGACGGCCAAGTGCTCCTCACAGACAAGGCATCCATACTGAACCGGTGGTCGGAGTATTTTCAGGTTCTCTTCAGTGCCAACCGCGTAGTTCAAGATTCAGCAATCCACCTCACCCCACTTCAACCGGTGAAAACAGAGTTGGATGAGATCCCCACCCTAGAAGAGACTGTTAAAGCCATCAAGCAACTGAAAAGTGGCAAGGCAGCAGGAGTTGATGGAATTCCACCAGAGATCTGGAAGCATGGGGGCACAGTACTACATAGCTCACTTCACAAAGTACTTGTCACCTGCTGGGAACAAGGCAAATTACCACAGGACTTTCGCGATGCAATCATCATCACCCTATACAAGAACAAAGGGGGAAAGTCAGACTGCTCCAACTACCGGGGGATAACCCTGCTCTCCATCGCAGGCAAAATCCTTGCCAGAATACTCCTGAACAGACTGGTGCCCACCATTGCAGAAGAACTCCTCCCAGAGAGCCAGTGCGGCTTCAGAGCTAACAGGAGCACCACCGACATGGTATTTGTTCTCAGGCAGCTCCAAGAGAAATGCAGGGAACAGAACAAGGGTCTGTATGTGACTTTTGTCGACCTTACCAAAGCTTTCGATACCGTTAGCAGGAAAGGCCTGTGGCAAATCTTGGAACGTTTAGGATGTCCCCCAAGGTTCCTCAGCATGATCATCCAGCTACACGAAGACCAGCGAGGCCAAGTCAGACACTGCAACGACCTCTCGGAGCCCTTCCCAATAGGCACAGGTGTAAAGCAAGGCTGCGTTCTCGCGCCAACTCTCTTTACGATCTTCTTTAGCATGATGCTTCAAAGAGCCGCAGTAGATCTAGATGAGGACGATGGTGTCTACATCCGCTATCGCACCGATGGCAGCCTGTTCAACCTGAGGCGACTAAAGGCACACTCCAAGACAATGGAAAAACTCATCCGAGAGCTACTGTTTGCTGATGATGCTGCACTCGTCTCCCACTCTGCAGCATATGACGTCCTGCTTTGCAGAGGCTGCCAAGCTATTCGGCCTAGAAGTTAGTCTGAAGAAGACAGAAGTTCTCCACCAGCCTGCACCCCAGGAAGATTATCACCCTCCCTGCATCACTGTGGGTGAATCAGTTCTGAAGACAGTCCAGCAGTTCAGCTACCTGGGGTGCATCATCTCCTCAGATGCCAAGATCGACAAGGAGATTGACAACAGGCTGGCAAAGGCAAACCGTGCATTTGGCCGACTGCACAAAAGAGTGTGGAGCAACAAGCATCTGAAAAAAGGCACAAAGATCAATGTTTACAAAGCGGTTGTGATGACAACCCTCATCTATGGCTCCGAATCGTGGGTTTTATACCGTCATCACCTGCGACTCCTTGAGCGCTTTCATCAGCGCTGCCTTCGCACCATCCTCAACATCCACTGGAGTGACTTTGTGACCAACACTGAAGTCCTCAAGCGGGCAGAGGTTACCAGCATCGAGGCACTGCTGTTGAAGACGCAGCTGCGCTGGGCAGGGCATATTTCTAGGATGGAAAACCACCGCCTTCCCAAGATTGCCCTGTATGGCGAACTCTCCACCGGCCATCGAAATAGAGGGGCACCAAAGAAGAGGTACAAGGACTCCTTGAAGAAATCCCTTAGCACCTGTCACATCAACCATCACCAGTGGTCTGACCTAGCCTCAGATCGCAAAGCATGGAGGCACACCATCCACCAGGCTGTCTCTTCCTTTGAGAACACACGCATAGCTGGTCTTGAGGACAAAAGGAGATTGAGGAAGAATCGCACTGCTACAGGACCAACCCTAAATCAGACTTTTCCCTGCAGCCGCTGTGGCCGGACCTGCCTGTCCCACATTGGTCTTGTCAGCCACCAGCGAGCCTGCAGCAAACGTGGACTATTGCACCCTTCTTAAATCTTCGTTCGCGAAGCCAAGCCGAGAGAGAGAGATGGGTTGGGTTGCCACCAGTACGCTGATGACACCCAGCTCTATCTGCTGATGGACGGATGGCCTGGCTGTGTCCCAGCACAAGGTCAGAAGCTTGGGGGTGCTGCTGGAGCCTGGCTTGACAATGGAGGCCCAGATAGCAGTCACTGCTAAATCCCCTTTTTTCCATCTTAGGCGGGTGAGACAGTTGGTCCCCTTCCTTGAACGCGGCGACCTGGCAACGGTGATCCATGCAACGGTAACCTTGAGGTTGGACTACTGTGATGCCCTCTACTTGGGGCTGCCCCTGTGTTGAACCCGGAAACTACAGCTAGTGCAGAACGTGGCAGCCAGGCTATTGGGGCTGCCCAGGTTGGAGCACATACAGCCGGGACTGCGGGAACTGAACTGGCTGCCAATAGTATACCGGATTCGGTACAAGGTGCTGGTTAGCACCTTTAAAGCCTTATATGGCCTAGGACCAGCCGGGACTGCGGGAACTGAACTGGCTGCCAATAGTATACCGGATTCGGTACAAGGTGCTGGTTATCACCTTTAAAGCCCTATATGGCCTTAGGGACCGTCTCTCCCCACACGTTCCTCAGAGGGTACTTCGATCTGGATCTCAAAATCTATTAGTAATCCCTGGCCTAAGGAGGCCAAACTGAAGACCACTAAAGAGAGGGCCTTCTCAATTGCAGCCCCCTACTGGTGGAATCAACTACCAGAGGAAGCGAAGGCCTTGCGGAACCTTGCCCAGTTCCACAAGGCCTGTAAGACCGCTCTCTTCCGACTGGCTTCCAACTGATGCCAACTGAGCTTGTATCGTAGGGAAATTGAAGAAATACTGTCGCCACTGAAATGATATAATATCAAGGAGATTAGCACCAAACTACTCTGATTGTTTTAACTATGGAATGTGGAATTTTATAGTATGTATGGATTTTAATTGTCTATTGTGGTTTTATACCGTGAGGGTTTTATACCCTGAGCTTGCTTTGGTGGGGAGGGCAGGATATAAATCAAATCAATAAAATAAATAAATAAAAATAATATTCCTAAACCATCAGAAAAGTTAAAATTGCTCATTTTGTGCATCCCACAAAATTTAGCTCTATTACATTTTGAATCTTTTCCATACACCTATTTAATCCAATTGTAAAGTGCAGGTTATATAACAGAAGTCCATACCTAATGTTAAATGATACAGAGCCTTGGCTAAAAGAGCAGTTCTAAGAACACTTATCTGGGGATAAGCCCAATGAATAGACTAATGCAGGATTCTGAGCAGATCTGCTTAAAATTGCTCCCTATGAGCATGAGCTATGATTGGAGAATTCCATGGTTCAAAAATTTATCTTGGCTATGAACTCACTGTGCCTTCAACCAAGCCACTTATATGTAGCATCCACTACCCCTTCCGTAATATAGAGATAATAATTCTGGTTTACCTTACAGGGCTGTTTGTAAGCTTTACTAGGTATTTTAAAAATACTTCGAATACTAAAATCTTTTATAAATGTTAAGCTGTAGTTGCCTGCTGATAAATTTATGAAAATTTATTAATTTGTTCCTTATGTATATCAATGCTACAAATATTTTTAATGCAGGAAAATATAGCAAGACATGTTGAAGGAACATGTTAAAAACAACAGCAACTAAGACTGGAAAAGCAGCTAGGCACATGCTCTCAAAAGTGATGATGCACATAAACCTATCAGCTCTGATTGTTTGGCTGGGGGAGGTAAGTACATAGTACATCTTGTCATGAGCATCTCTTGCTTCCCATTGACTCTGAATATTATGTACAAAACTGCGTGAACAGATAAACAGAAATTTTTCAGCTCTTAGTTGTGATGTTTCAGCTTTCACCAGGCTCTTATTTCAGAACTGCTCCAATGGGGCCATAAGCAGAGTGAAAGGGATGCATTCAAAGACTCAATCCTTGGTCCAGACCTTTGGCACTGCAAACCTATAAATTCTACAACTCACACTGCTCTTAAACTCCTTATAACTTTCAGGACTACACAACGAGTAGTATTTTAGGGCTTAGCAAGAGAAAGGGGCATGATTAAAGTGCATATTATTAAGAAAACAAATGCATATTATTAAGAAAACAAATGTTAAAACCCATTCAATACATAAAGCTATTTGAGGAAAGGAAAGGTCCCCTGTGCAAGCACCAGTCGCTTCCGACTCTGGGGTGACATCACATATTTACTTTGGTGTTATTTGTTGTGCTAAGTCACTTGCTGGTTGAGCAGCCATTTGTAAGAGACTCTGTGCCCAGACACCCTGGCCAGCACTACTTGCTTTTGACCAGCAGATAGAAAACACAGGATGGACACCGTTTATTCAGATGTTCTTTACACAGAAAAGCAAGTCCATAATAATAATAAAAAAATATGAAGTCCTGACATAAACAACAGTTCAAAGACCAAGATACAAACCAGTGTTTCTCTCTTTCTTCTCTCTTTTCAGAGACATCAAAGGCATACTAGAAATTACGACAACCCATCACCTCTTTTCTTTAGAAATTCGGTGTAATTTGACTTTTATCCTAAAAATATTCATATCGAATCCTACAGAAATGATAAATCCAACAAGATTAGACTCCTAACAGGTAATTTTGGCAGGACACTTTGATTAGCATATAATAGGGCTTTAAGTGGAATGAACAGAGGTGTCATCAGCTTAACATAATATTATGAAAAACTACAAGGAAAATCCTTCACAGCGCAAAGGAAGAGAACGAGACATGCCTGTTAAATTTAAATTAATACTTCCCATTATTATTCCCATGGCTGTTCTTTTTTTGTGCACAGGAGACTGGCCATATTTATTTACTTACTTTATTTATTTATAGCCTGCCTTTTTCATTGAAACCCAAGAAAGAATCTAAAAATAATGCAATTCTAACAGCATAAGTTTTACATGCAAACAAATGTACAGCTAGGATTCCTTCCTATACAGGAAATCAGACCTCTTAGTGGGTTTGATCCAGCTACCTTTTTCACTCTATCTTAACCAATTCCCCTCTTTACTATAGAGCTAGTCCTACATGACCATTTTTCAGGGAACTCCTACAACCCTCAGTAGGGCATTTTTTTGTGGTCAATGGGGACCCCCTCCTCTCTTTCTCATGAAGAGTCCAAAAGATGGTTAGATCCAACCCCATGCTATTATGTCATTGCAAATGAATAACTGCCTTTTATAAGAAGGCAACAGGGTTGCCAACCTCCAGATGAAGAGATCTCCTCAAATTATAATTGATATCCAGATAACAAAGATCTGTTCTCCTAGATAAAAAGTTGCTTCTGTGGGTAGACTCCATGGCATTATAAAGTCCCTCCTCTTCCCTAACCCCACCCTTTTCAAGATTCTCCCACAAATCTTGAGGAATTTCCCAACTTGGAGTTGGCAACCCTAGTGGTTAAATTATTTTTGTCAGGAAATATGCATCACAGTTCATGAAGTTGTATTAAATGAGCCATTGGGGATCTTAAAAAACAGATTTACGGTTCTCCCTCCTTCCCGATACATACAATTAATGAAACTGTGATCTATTTGGTTGCCCACCTGAACCTGTGACAAGTAAAGTGCCATCTCCACATACTGTCACGGATAGTAGATATAACCTATTGCAGATACTAAGGCAGATTCAGACAGCCAAGCTATTCATGTGAGGACTGTAATCTCTTTTAGGCAAGGTAGCTCAGCTATTTTAAATCATTAAATCTGCATACTGATGTTCCTTGGAGACATATCCTTTCAACCACATAAAAAAATCCAGGGCAACAGCAATCCCTGTCTCTCTAAATCTTTCTTCATTCATAATTACTAAATGAATAGCAACAGCCCCTTTATTTGATAAGTTTCAAGAGGACATAATCTGATAGTTTGATGAAAGGCTTAGTGAACATGAAGAAGATGGGTGCTTGTTTTCTCTTCTTATTAACTATGCAGAGCACACCACCTTTCCAAGCCTGTTTTATATGCGACATAGATATTGCTTAAGAAAACAAATTTTGCTAATGTAAGAACTTGTGTGATGATTTTAATAATATCCAGGGCTTTTTTGCAGAAACAGCCCAGCAGGAATTCATTTGTATATTAGGCCACACACCCTGGTGTCACCATTGTTTCACACATGGATTTTTTTGTAGGAAAAGTCCAGCAGGAGCTCATTTGCATATTAGGACACACACCCCTGATGCCAAGCCAGCCGGAACTGCATTCCTGTGCATTCCTGTACAAAAAAAGCCCTGACAATATCTACTGGAACATTTTTTAATAGCCTTGTTATCAGGGTTTGGAGGAGGGGATGGGTATCATTAATTTGTGAATATACCCTATGGCTGCTATCCTCCCAATCTGGGTGGGTTTTCCCTACTTTTGAAGGCTCTTCCCTGTGGCCGATCAGCTGAGTGGTGGGTGGAAACCCTGCCCTCAATGCAGCACAATGATGTTACTCAGACATGGCATCATTGTGTGGCTGATGTCATATGGTGACACTCTAGTTTTGGGGCAAAAATCTATGGTAAATTTGGGCTCAAACAAGAGTTTTGCCCCAAAACTAGAACGTTGCCACATGGCTCCCAGAAAGCCCTGAAGATACCCCCACTGGGAAGCAGGTAGGACTTGGCAATCCTAATATACTCTGTGATTTAAGCGAACAAGGGAGCCGGCACTTAATTTTCAGAAGTTTTAAAAAATCAACAACAGCTTGTTATGCGGCTTTATTGAAAGAATTTATCTGAGAGGACTAAATGCTTCCTGTGAATGGTAATTTTGATATGTGTCTCAAATGAAATATGTCACAGCTATTTATGTTTTTGTTTATGTTTAACACATGTTTAACACAATTCGGACTCTGATAACGCTGCCACAGGGCAGCCCAAACGCTAGTCAATTGGAAATCAGCTGTGAGGCTTTTGCGAAATTCTTTGCAGATAAAGTCACATCGCTCCGCTGCGACACCCCCGCCATATTGGAGACAGTAAGCGGACCCGAGGCTCCTTGCCTGTCTTCAGACTGTATTCTGGATGGTTTCGGCGCTCTCAGCCTGGAGGAAGTTGACAGGATCCTCCTATCTGCACGCCCTACAACTTGCAATTCGGACCCGTGCCTCTCCTGGCTTATTAAATCTTGCCAGAGGGAGCTTAGGTATCCTATATGGGATATCATAAATAGATCCCTAATGGAAGGGCAATTTCCAACACCTCTTAAGGAGGCAGTGGTCCGCCCCCTCTTAAAAAAACCAACATTGGACCCGGCCGAATTGGCACAGTATCGGCCGGTCTCGAATTTACCCTTTTTGGGTAAACTCATTGAGAGGGCAGTGGCGTTGCAACGACAGAGCTTCCTGGAGGATGCTTCCGTCCTTGACTCCCATCAGTCGGGCTTTCGCCCGGGTCATGGGACGGAGACAGTGCTGGTTGCCCTAGTGGATGATCTCCAGCGGCATCTGGACCGAGGCGGCTCGGCGGTACTGATGTTGTTAGACCTATCGGCAGCGTTCGATATGGTCGACCATCGGTTGCTGACTTGCCGTCTTGCCGACGTGGGGATTCAGGGGTTGGCTCTACAATGGTCGGGGGACAAAGAGTGGCGATTGGGGGTGAACTGTCCCGGAGGTACCCGCTGAATTGCGGGGTCCCTCAGGGTGCAGTTCTCTCCCTGATGTTGTTTAACATCTACATGCGCCCTCTTGCCCAGATTGCCCAGAGATATGGGCTGGGTTGCCACCAGTATGCTGATGACACCCAGCTCTATCTACTTATGGACGGCTGGCCTGCCTGTGTCCCAGAAAACCTAGACCTGGCATTGCAGGCTGTATCTAGATGGCTCAGGCTGAGCGGGCTGAAACTAAATCCGTCGAAGACAGAGGTCCTTTGCCTGGGTCGCCGTGGTCTGGGGAGGGAGATTCCCTTACCGGCCCTCGATGGTGTGCCTCTGTCAGCGGCGCACAGGGTTAGGAGCCTGGGGGTGCTATTGGAGCCTACTTTAACTATGGAGGCCCAGATAGCAGCCACTGCTAAGTCCGCATTTTTCCATCTTAGGCAGGCAAGGCAGTTGGCTCCTTTCCTGGAGGACGACGACCTGGCAACAGTGATCCATGCAACGGTCACCTCGAGGTTAGACTACTGCAATGCCCTCTACATGGGGCTGCCCCTGTGCCGAACCCGGAAGTTGCAGCTAGTGCAGAATGCCGCTGCCCGGCTGTTGTTAGGGCTCCCTAGGCGGGAGCACATTCAGCCGGGGCTTCGGAGACTGCACTGGCTGCCAATAACATACCGAGTTCGGTACAAGGTGCTGGTCATGACCTTTAAAGCCCTTTATGGCCTGGGACCCGCCTACCTTAGGGACCGTCTCTCCCCACATGTTCCCCAGAGAATGCTGAGATCGGGGTCCCAAAACCTTCTTACAATCCCTGGGCCAAAGGAGGCCTGTCTGAAAGTGACCAGAGACAGGGCCTTCTCGATTGCAGCTCCCTGTTGGTGGAATCAGCTCCCGGAGGAGGTAAGGGCCCTGCGGAACCTTGAACAGTTCCGCAGGGCCTGCAAAACAGCCCTCTTCCGGTTGGCATATAATTAATTGTTATCGAAATGCCTGAATATTCAAATCTCGAACATCAGATTTTTAATACTGGAATATTGAAGAATTGATTTAAAGAAGGTAGCATAGTACATACTGAAGTGAGTTTTACATGTTTTTATGTATTTTATATGTATTTTATGTATTTATTGTATAATTATAATTATCAATGTATTATTAATGTATTTTAAATTGTTAGTTTTTGTGCTGTAAGCCGCCCTGAGCCCGCCTCGGTGGGGTAGGGTGGGATATAAATCGAGTAAAATAAAAAAATAAATAATAAAATAATAAATGGATTAATATCTTGTTATTGGTTGGAGACCAGCAGAGGCATTTCTAAATGGTTCTTTAGTAATACTAGCAAGGTGTGGGGTGCGACAGGCCTGTAGCTCCAGATGCCCCCGGGGGGCATGGCCCCTCCATTCAACCCCCCCTTCCCTATTAGGGCCCCTCCATTGGATAGGCTCTAGGACCCATGGGGAAGGGTGGGCTGCAAGCGCTGTGTCCCCCTGAGAGCGACACCAGCGTGAGCCCTCTTGTCTGTCGGGCCGGGCCATCCCTCTGCCTGCAGCAGCAGCGGGGCCTTTCCCTTGCAGTGCCCCTTCCTCTGCTTGCTGGCAGCAGCCCCTCGCCTCTGCCTTCCCTTCCTCCCACAAGTCGTAGGCCTTGATGGGGTGGACAGGCACAGTGACACAGAGGAGGGAAGAGAAGGAGGCACGCCTGGTTGGGTTGGGTAGCATGAGGCAATGAGTCGTGTCTGGGACCCTGTGCACCTGGCATGCGGAGAGAAGAGACCTGTAGCTGGCAGGCAGGAGCCAGGTGGGGAAACCTTCACCTCAGCCCCCCCCTCCGGTAAGTGCCGCTGGGCCCACCAAAAAGGAGAGCAGCAGCAGCAGAAGCAGCAGCGCCATCCCTGCTGGGGACAGGGGAACATGCCTGATTCCTCTCCCCCCCCCCCAAAGAAGCACCGGGCTGCCTGGAAGAGAGTGTCTCCTTCCTTCCCATGCAATCCACCCCCCTTCCCCCCCCCTCGCTGCCTGGGGCAGTGGATCCAATTCTACAAGCCTCAAAAGGTCTCAAACCTGCCCTTTTTGGGCAAACTCATTGAGAGGGCAGTGGCGAGGCAGCTACAGACTTTCCTGGAGGACGCTTCCATCCTTGACCCACTTCAGTCCGGCTTCCGCCCAGGTCATGGGACGGAGACGGTGTTGGTCGCCCTAGTAGATGACCTTCAACGGCATCTGGATCGGGGTGGCTCGGCAGTGCTGATGCTGTTGGACCTATCGGCGGCATTCGATACGGTCGACCATCGGTTGCTGACTTGCCGCCTCGCCGACGCAGGGATTCAGGGGTTGGCCTTGCAGTGGCTTTCCTCTTTCCTTGAAGGTCGGGGACAAAGGGTCGCGATTGGGGGGGAACTATCCCGGAGGCGCTCACTTAACTGTGGGGTGCCCCAGGGAGCGGTTCTCTCCCCGATGTTATTTAACATCTATATGCGACCTCTTGCCCAGATTGCCCGAAGGTATGGGCTGGGGTGCCACCAGTATGCTGATGACACCCAGCTCTATCTGCTTATGGACGGCCGACCGGTCTGCGCTCCAGATAACTTGGATCGGGCATTACAGGCCGTGGCCGAGTGGCTCAGACTGAGTGGACTGACATTGAATCCTGCGAAGACAGAGGTCCTTTGTTTGGGCCGTCGGGGGCCGGGGGGGGGAAATCCCCCTGCCAGCTTTTGGCGGTGTCCCGCTGAGGCCGGCGGACAGGGTCAAAAGCTTGGGGGTGCTGCTGGAGCCGTCCCTAAATATGGAGGCCCAGATAGCGACCACTGCCAAGTCCGCGTTTTTTCATCTTAGACAGGCAAGGCAGTTGGCCCCCTTCCTGGACCCCGACGACCTAGCAACAGTGATCCATGCTACGGTCACCTCGAGGTTGGATTACTGCAATGCCCTCTACATGGGGCTGCCCCTGTGCCGGACCCGGAAATTGCAGCTGGTGCAGAATGCCGCGGCCCGGCTGTTATTGGGCCTCCCAAGATGGGGGCACATTCGGCCGGGTCTTCGGGCTCTGCACTGGCTTCCAATAATATACCGAGTCCGGTACAAGGTGCTGGTCATTACCTTTAAAGCCCTATATGGCCTGGGACCTGCCTACCTGAGGGACCGTCTCTCCCCACACGTTCCCCAGAGAGTACTGAGGTCTGGGACTCAAAATCTTCTCACCATCCCTGGGCCCAAGGAAGTGCGCCTCAAAACAACTAGAGACAGGGCCTTTTCCACAACGGCCCCTATGTGGTGGAACCAGCTACCGGAAGAGGTGAGGGCCCTGCGGGATCTTACTCAGTTCCGCAGGGCCTGTAAGACGACCCTCTTCCGGTTAGCCTACGCCTGACTAGACAAATGTAGCTTTCTAGATCTTAGATTTTTGTGATTATACTGCACAGTTTTAATGTAAAATGTAAAATTTTAAGGTTTTTAGGTTTTAAATGTTTGAATTTAAATGTATTAATTTGTTCCGATTTTATTGTTTTATTATTTGTTGTAAGCCGCCCTGAGCCACTTGTGGGAAGGGCGGGATATAAGTTACGGAATAAATAAATAAATAAAAGAAGGTGCCCCTATCCTTCACTATTACCAATTGAGGGAAGGCATTTTAAAAGGTGTGTGATCTCTTTAAATGTGGTGGCCAGAATTCCCTTTGGAGTTCAGTCATACTTATCACAACCTTAATCCTGGCTCCACCCCCAAAGTCCCCAGATATTTCTTGAATTGGACTTGGCAACCCTAGCCACCAGATATGGGCTCCTGCTGGCCCCACCAGGGGCCATTTCTCTCCTGGGCCCCCCCCACCCAAAATTTTCTGGCTATGGCCCTGGGGTGTGATGGCAGAAAAAGAGAGCGACCTGCTTCTGAAACCTTCTCCTAAGAATATAAGAAGTGTCCTGCTTGATCAGATCAGTAGTACAGTATCCTGTCGCACAGTAGCCTCAGAAGACCCAGAGCAGAGGAACAAATGCCAAAATCTCCCCTTGCAGCTTCCCTGCTGCAAATTGCATTCAGAGATATATTGCTTCTGGTTCCATTAAAGCTGTTCCATGACCTATTCCCACTCCTCAGTAGAACAACCAGAAATGAGACCATGATTCTAATTACTATATAAACCCATGTGTGGAATTGGGACAGAGAAATATACCAATTTCTCACTAGTCTTGCTCTGCTCCCAGGCTTGTTTTCCCCAGGTGGAAGTGATCTATTCCCCACCAGTTGCTCCGCAGGTGCATTTGACATGGGGCTTCCTCCATGTTTCTTAATCCTTTAAAGACAGCATCACAAAGCCACGAGGGGATCTGGAGGGAGCTGCATGTCAAAATGCACCGTGGAGCAACTGGTGGGAAATCCTAACCCTCCCCACCAGAAGTAAAGCGTTGTGAGGTCTCAGTATGATTTTTAAAAACTCATTGAAATGTGTAGAATACATTGGCTATCCACATTGGGGGCTTCCTGGGACGTCTACTTTCAACCATGGATGACTTTCCATTCAATTTGCACTAGCACTTTGTCACTGTTAAGATGACTTTGTGAAGCTTGTGTCTATTTATGAAATTTACCTTCAATTAAATGTTGCTTATTTGATTCACATTTACCTATACATGAACTGACTATAAAATCGCTTACAATTTTGGAAAATCATTGTTCATATTGTATTAGTAATTTTTCACAGATTTGTTCTTTTGTTTCAGCAACTGGCTGCTAATGGGATTAATTTACCTTTTCATACAATTCCGGTTGTGCCCCATTCAGGAAGTGTGCCTGAGCCATTATTGATGAAAACTGCTTTTCTTCCATTTTCAAACCCTGCTTCTGAATTGCTGTGGGGATGGCTGGCTCTGCCACTACGCAATTTAGGCAACTGCCTAGGGCGCTGGGCTCCCAAGGGTGCTGAATTGGCCGCCACCCACATGACTGCAAATTCAGTCTTGCAGGTGGCATGCTGTGGCAGTCCCTGGGAGTCTGGGACAGCATGGAGGCTGGATCTGGTTGCCTTCTTTCTGCCTTTCCCCCTGCTGCCAGAGAGGGTGCAGCTCTCATCATCTCACCATCTTGAATCCTCTGCACAGGTGAAGCAGGAGCCTCCTGGCCTCGTGCGCTGCCTCCTGCCAGCGTAGCTTTGTTTCAGTCGCTCTCCTAGTTTGAACCAGAAGTGCTTCAGTGTCCAAAATGGGTTCCAGGCAGGCTGCCAGCTGCTCTAACTCTGAGCCTCCAACTCTGTGCCCAGTGGCCACCTGCACTAGCTAAGGAGCAGAACAGCACTGGTGGGGCACATTTGCATCAACTGCCTGCCGTCGCAGCTGCCTTCTCAGCTTGCACATGCGAATCACTCGAAGTCTGACCACTGCACAAGACAGGAGTCCTGGATTCCCTCCCCACTAGGAGTAAAGCATTGTGAGGTCTTGAGTTTACTCGCAGCACTCTCCACGTGTCAGTAGCGACAGGCTGGAGGGGGCTTGCGAGGCTCTACACAAGATCCAATGCATGGACGCTGCGAGGAGAGTGGACTGGAAAGGGCCACTTGCTGCTATGGCGTGATCCCCGGGCAAAGAAAAAAGGAGCGAGAAAGACCAGAGCCCTCCCTAGCTAATTTTGCGCTCCAGGCAAAGTGTGTCATCCCTCCTATACTTTCATTATTAAAAACACCAACCTCGTATGAGCTCCAGTTGGGGCAGGGGGAGGGGGGAGATGTAGTTCAGATCCCTGTGGTGAAAGCTTTTTGGTAAAAGATCCGATTCCCCAAGCTGAGGTTGCCCTTTTTTCTTTTACTTTGGTTCGGCATGTCTGTTTGGAGGTCAGTAACACGTCTGCTCTTTGTTGTCTTTTCTGCCCAAATCTTGGGATCCATTAACCACTACTGCATTCTGCATGCACTTTTTTCAGGGGAAAAACATGTCTTTAAAAAGATAGTTTCAGGTTGGTCACTATGTTAGTCTGCAGTTGGGAATAAAATTTAAGTCCGGTAGCACCTTAGAGACAAACAACATTTTGATTTGTGAAGATAGCTACTATGCATAAATACCAGCCTATGTTAGAATGGCACACAATCTTTGAAAAATGTTTTAAAACCATAACGTTGTTGGCCTCTAAGGTACTATGGTACTTCAGTTTTGCTTGCTACTACAGACTTTAGCCCAGGCTAGCCTGATCTTGTCAGTTCTTGGAAGCCAAAGAAGGTTGACCCTGGCTGGTATTTGAATGAGAAACCTCCCAGAAATACCAGGGTCATGATGCAAAGGAAAGCAATGGCAAACCACCTCTGAACATCTCGCCTTCAAAACCCTATGGGTCACTGGGTCAGCTGTGACTTGATGGCATAATGCACACATGCTGCAGACTTTTTTTTTTAAAGTAGGAAGACATAGCCTAAGCTTCTGGTTCAAAACTGAAAGTCTCTGCTAGTCATGAGGCATCATGGAGGTAGATATGAGTTGGCACTCTGCCTCTACATCTCTACCGTGTAGGTTCTGTATGTCTGGTAGTGGTAGCCAATGAGTTTAGTTTTTTACAAGGAGTGTCAATCAGTATTATAGTCCCATTAGTTTAGACTAAGGATCCCTGAACTTGTTGACCCCATAGGCATTACTGGAATTTTGAGAACTAGGTGTGGACATCACTGCAAAATAGCTGCCATGGGCCAATCACAAAAGTTTGGTTAGTTCCAAATTAAATATCTTCCTATGATGGAAGCAGCTGCTTCTGAATGGGTGTTCCCTGCAAAGAGAAAAGTAATGCCTCTTAGGCTTTTCCAAAGCACTTCCAGCTCGTGAGGTGGTGGAAAGGTAACTCTGGGTCTTTGCTTCAGGTAGGAAGAGTGTATCCTGATGAGTGAACCTGTCTAGGTCTGCAATGTAAATGTGGCCTTGGGATTCACATCCTCTTGACAGAGGAAAATGCATGTTATGTGTCTCCTAGACATCTTTGTACTCCTGTTTCATTTGGCCTAGCTGATTCCACTTCTGGTGATGTGGCAAGGCAGGCATGGCAGGATGATGACACTTCATTAATGAGGAAGACGCATTAATTTCTGGAGTGTTTGCTTCCACATGTGTGTTTAAGATCCCAAGTTACAGGGAATATAAAGTCTACCAGCACCTTGTGATTTATGCACTAAACTGTTTTCTGTTTGATAAAGAAAATGAAAGATTGCTGTATTACTTACTTTCACATTTTTTTATCTTTTACTTTTACTTTCACTTTTTTAAAAAGGCAGCAATTTCAAGTTGGTTTCTTTGTTATTGTGTGTGTGTTTGTGTGGGTACACCTGGAAATCATGTCAACCCCTGGTGACTACTGGGGGCCTGGAGGATATTCAGAAAGGGTGCTGAATAGAGCCTGCCCATTCAATTTTGTTATTCCAAGGAGGTCTCCCATCCAAATACTTGCCATAGTTGGCCCTGCTCAGCTTCCAAGATTTGGCAAGATCAGGTTTGCCTGGGCTATCCAGGTCAGGGAGCAAGTTGAAGTTTTGTGCTTTTCATTTTCCCCACAATTCATCTGTTCCTGAAAACTGGTTATCAGTGGGGGCGGGGAGAAGTCAGCCTTGTGTGGAGCACCAGATAGTCTAGGGCCGGCCCTGGCTGTGGGGAGCTATGTGAAGTGCCTCATAGTGCTTCATGCAATGTCGCTTTCTTTCCCCTCCCCTTTTCACCCTGATGTGCGATCTTCCTCGGCCTTTTAAAAAAAGGTTCTACAGTGAGCGCTGAAACACTAAATTAAATATATAACAAGTCAGTGAAATAGCAGCACTATAGAGATGCCTTGACTTTCAGGCTTGTTTGCAATCCTCCCTCCCCAAGCCTCCAGTTGCAGCTCAGCTACATACAGTATCTGAAAGAACATGTCTTGGCAACATGGAAATAAATTCTTTGCATCACTGAGCTGCAATCAGGAAGAGGGAGAGCAGACTACTTTAAACAACTTCCTAGAAACTGCAGAGAGCTGGCAATCAGAAAACATGGAGGAAGAGGGGGGGGCTCCTCTTTTCAGAACTCAGGCTGGGAGCCTTTTGGTTCCTGATGGTTCAGCTGGTACACAAAGGCCTTTTGCTTTGTTTTGCTTGGAGCACACAAAAGTTTACGTTCTGAATAAAACTTCGTTGGTCTTAAAGGTGTACTTGACTCCTACTTTGTTCTGCTGCTTCAAACCAACACGGCTGTCCATTTGGATTTAAAAATGTGAGTACAGGAGGAGAGAGAGATCCGTTTACATAACAAGGAGTGGGGGGCTTGGGGAGGGGGACTGCAAACAACACTAACTTGCTATATTTGTTTATCATTTCAGTGCTCACAGTAGAACTTTAAAAAAATGCTCAAGTAAGATTGTGTATGAGTGAGGCAAAAAAGGGAGGAGAAAGAAAGTGGAATTGTTTGAAATGGCCAGATTGCTTCAGAGACACCTCCTTAATGGAAGGAAATTTGCTGTGAAACCCTGCATTATTTTACATGGAACCAAGTCAATGATGGATACCATCCAGTATAAATCAGTAATGTCAAAAGGACCAACTGCCTCTTTCTAAGACCAGCTTAGGCACAGACCCAGCCTGTCTCAACTATCTCTTTCTAAGACTGGTCTAAGCTCAGACCCGATAGATCTCTGTTGGATTCCTCCTGTGCAGTGGAGGGCTGGCTGTGGAACTACCCAAAGCTTTCAATCTGCCAGCACTGATGGTGGTTTGTACTGCTATAAAGGTCATTCTCTGGTGCTTAGAACCTCCTGTGGAAGAAGCTTGTCTTGTCTCTTTTCTTTTCTTTTTAAGACCAGTGATAGACCATTCTTCAAGGCTTTTCTGTCTTCCATACTAATTAAGGCAAGAGCCTCCAAGGAAGTGGAGTTCGGCTCAAGCGTCCTGCTGGAGCAGCAGGGCTATCAAAACTGAAGGGTCAGCCTCGCTCTGAGACAATATAATCTACACAAATTGCATAGCCCTTCCTGGAGCAAGAAGAGGTGTAATCTAGCCAGTCTGGCTGCCTTCCCTCACTGAAGGAGAAGTGCTAGTCTGAAAGAAGCAGTATCCTTGCAGAGAATAAATTATCCAGAGAAAGAAGAAAAAAAGAATCCACTACATAATCCACCACTATCCTCTACAATCTCAGTACAAATTGCATAGCTTCAATCATGGTGCATTAGCATTTTGTGTTTCCCCCATAATTCTTAGGGCACTGTTTTAATGTATTTCCTTATTCTCAGGGATTATACTCACGTATGTTTAATTCTTTGTCAGTACAAAAATGGAGAGAGAGCAAATTATCTGCTCCTTTTAAAAGAGATTTATTACTATTCCTCAGTTCAACCTTTACTATAGTGCAGGGGTGTCAAACATGAGGCCCGGGGGCCAAATGAGGCCCCTGGAGACCAACTATCAGGCCCCCAAGCAGCTGGCTGTCATCTGCATCCTTCTTCCTCTCTCTTGCTTCTTTCTGCATCACAGCTTGTTTTGCCCAGCTTGCTCAATTGGACAGGAGCTACAAAGCAAAACCTCTATTTTCTCCATCAGCTGAGGCTCCTCCCTTGGGGAGGAAGCGGGGGGGGGGGAGACCAAGCTTGCTTTGCCAGGCTCTCTCAATTGCACAGCAAAGCTACTGAGCCAAGCCTCTCTTCCTTCCATGGGCTGAGGCTCCTCCCCCTCCTAGTCCCCTGGGGAAGGAAGGAAAGAGCCAGAGTTTCCTTGGACCAGTCCCCTGGATCTCATAGGAGAAAGACAAAGAAAGCACCCTTAAGACCAATGCGTGCTAATGTTTTAAGCATGTTTTATTTTATTTTTAAAAAATATTTAATTGTGTTTGTGTCGTTTATAAAGTTTATATCTCTGCTACCTAATCTTAAATAGGAACACACATGGCCCATCCTGACATGGCCCTGTCCAACAAGGTCTCATTTATGTCAGATCCGGCCCTCATAACAAATGAGTTTGACACCCTTGCTATAGCAGGACTCTCTTTATTCTTGCCAAGGAAGTCCAGACTAAAACAGACCCAAATGACTAGTCCTCTGTACAAACAAAAGCAGCAAAAAAGTCCAGAATAGCCTCAAATATTTCATAGAACAAAAGTTTACTTGGAGACAAATATGAAAAATTTATAAAACCAGGCCCTTGCTCTTAACTAATTCTAAGAGAACTATTTAAAATTATTTGATTTCATCCATATGGATGCCAAGCTGAGAGCAAGCTGTCAACAGTGCTTCCTGCCACAGGTGGGCTGGCCCTGGAAAAGGGCTTCATAGGGGAGAGGGGTGGGAGCCAAGACAGGTGGTGTTCCTGGCCAGCTACAGACTGGCCCTCCTAGATGCAGCTGAAGAGGTAGCTGGATATGAACAAGACCTATTTCCTGTCTCAGCCATCATCCTGGCAACTGCTCAGGATGGGCAAAAAGAGACAAGTGGTGCCTATGTAGTTGTTGGGGACAAAATTTTACCCCTTCCATTTTTCCCTAGTTGTCTCTGCTAGTCATGTAAAAAACATTTGTGTCTTTGGCCTGTCACAAGCAGTTGCCAGGGTGACAGTTAAACCAGAAAGTGACCTTGCTGACCATGGCCCCATCATAGCTGGTGCAGATGGGGAGCAAGGCTTATCAGCTCTAGTAAAGGCTGCTGTTGAGATAAGAAGCACCCAAACAGGGAATGGGCAACAAAGTTAGAGAACCTCTGGACAAGGCTGGAGCTCAGAAACAGACATTCCCCAGGGCACTGGCCCACCTGGACCTTCCTCAGTAACTTTAATAGCTGTCAGCCCCTGCTTTATTTACCCAAGGTACCCAGAATAAACTCAGTAATAATCAGTTACAAAATACACAATCATTTCAAACATAAATTGCACCCACATGTATTATCACTCTTCCTCCCACAAAGCACATGGAGGCCAGACAGACATGTAGAGAAAGAAAGGAGTATAAAAATACACAAAATAAAAATAAGGGGAGGGACGGTGGCTCAGTGGTAGAGCATCTGCTTGGTAAGCAGAAGGTCCCAGGTTCAATCCCTGGCATCTCCAAAAAAGATTGGAGATTGCCCCCCCCCCCCATTTCTTTAATTGCTACCTTTTTGAGGCAACCCTGGTTTGCTCCAGCGGCAAAACAGGAATCTTACGGTTTTTGGAGCAGAAACTCAATAAAATTTTTGTTTCAATTAATCGCTGGGAGCTCAATTTTGTCAATGGTTGAACTGGGAAAGAAACTAAACTGCCTTCCTTCTTGGTTTGAGTATATTCAGCTAACACACCTTTTAAATTCCCCAATGTTGTTAGCAGCTAATTATGTCCTAAAACTGAATCTGAACGATTGGTGTTGAATTTTAACCAAAACAGTAAACATACTATCTCTAAATTGTATCACATGTTATTGTTAGATCATTTTAGACAGCCACCTTATGTTGTACGTTGGCATAGAGATTGTGATATGATCCTTGATGCAGACCATTGGGATTCTATATGGTCATCAGAAGCTTTTTGACAATACTGACTATGATGGACCGAGGGTCTGATTCAGTATAAGGCAGCTTCATATGTTCATATCTGTTCACACAGGAAAGGCCCAGATGTGATGCTGTATGTATATCTTGTCACAATGTAAACGGGACCACGGAGGAGAGACTAAACCACAACAGAAAGAAAAAACTCTCCATGTAAAATGCAATTTTAACTTGTTGTGAATAATGTATCAAAATACAAAACAAATAATATCAGTACCTATCACCAAGTTAAAACCTCATACGTTACTCAATGCTCCTACTGTCCTTATGTGGCTGAAAGCCACTAAATAACTTTCAGTCCAGTGTGAAAGTAGGTGGTCCAACGAAGAACCGGTCCGCTTTGCAAGCTGTTTTGGATCTCAGATCCTTCTTCTAGGGACCATTCTTATAAGTGTTGTACAATTTCCCGGGTCCAGTAGTGCCAAAAGTATTCCTAGCTTTCTGTAATTAGCATGCATAATAGTGGGAACGCCATAGTAAGTACTATACTTGAAGGATAGTACTTACTATGGCATTCCTGCTATTATGCGTGCTAATTAGAGAAAACTAGGAATACTTTTGGCACTACTGGACCTGGGAAATTGTACAACACTTATAAGAATGGTCCCTAGAAGAAGGATCTGAGATCTGAAACGGCTTGCAAAGCGGACCGGTTCTCCATTGGACCACCTACTTTTACACTGGACTGAATGTTATTTAGTGGCCTTCAGCCACATAAGGACAGTAGGAGCGCTGAGTAATGTATGAGGTTTTAACTTGGTGATATGTACTGATATTATTTGTTTTGTATTTTGATACTTATTATTCACAACAAGTTAAAATTGCATTTTACACAGAGAGTTTTTTCTTTCTGTTATATGTATATCTTGTAACTGAATATTCATATCAGAGTGCAGAAAGCACTGAAGGCTAAGAATCACATCAGTGACTTACAATGAAGTTCCTTTCATTCATTCTGCTCTTGTTTGGTCACTGGGCTGTTCTCTTCTACCTTTTACTTCATTCCACTGAGTACTTCTGCATAGCCAAGAGACAGTTGGAGGAACTAATGAGATACCAGGGGTCAGAACAGCAGTCTAGACAGCATGTGCCAGGTACCTTTTTACTTTAATGCTTCTAAAGAGTATTTATATAGTCCTTGAGAAAGACTCTGGAAAGGTGGCCTTAAAAAACACCCTTGAAATTCAGCTTGCGGGTTTTTTTTTGTCCACTCTTGATTCAAACGTTTTATTGCAATCTTGTGGTAGGAGCAAATGACCTTCCAAAACATTTGGGACTCTATAACTGTAACATTCAGACTGCAGTCATAATAACCACAAATCTTGGCATATGTGAGAGCTACCATGCAGTTACTCCAGATGCTCAGCTGTTTTCTGTTAATATCCTTTTTTCCATAAACAGAAATTTTTTTTAAAAAGGCAAGAGAAATCATTGCCAAATTTATGCCAGTTGGCACATGTTATATCATTACATCTTCAGAATTCACAAATTACTGCTTAAACGCCTAATTATAAGTTTGTTAGTGAATTTGGGGCGCACTAATGGAGAAAACAATAGTTGCTAAATAATAGCCCATAAAAGCTTCACTTGGATTGTTGCACACACATCCAGTCAGATAGCTTTTGGTTTACTCAACCAACAGCAAATCATAATCTAAGTAATTTTCTGGTTTCCTGGGTTTTGCACCTGCTACAAAAGGTTACATGTTGTCTGCTATCCAGAGTATTTCTCACAAATGAATATCAATATCATAGAGTTTTTGTAGTGCAATTGCAGAGATAGCAAAGTTTCTTTTGCTGAAACAAATAAACTACACTGCATTTAAAAGAGTGTTCAGCATGACCAGACATCAATTAAAGAAATTTATTTGATCAAATTCAAGTCCTTCATCAATCAATCAATTAATCCTTTAGCTCATTTGACTAAGGGTCTTAGGCCAAAATTACATACATACTTGTAGAGATGATCATTATTTACTAAAATTGAATGTTATTCTTCTTAAACAATCTTAAAGCAGGTACTAAATTCTTATATCTCTAAGCAAGAGCTCACAAATTACAATAACGCACACTGCCTTTTCTGTCTCCATGAGCCATTCAGAAATTTCTTAATTAAAAACTATGTTCTGCTATTGCCTGAGTACCCAAGTGTTCAACTGTGCTGCTAGTTAAATAACAGAACTTCCATTACAATCAGATAGTGGTAGACAGAAAATACAACAGATCAAAAATTAAACTTTAGATAGCTGCTGGTTTTCAGGTGCAAACTCCCCCCCCCTAAAGTGTAAAAGTACTTTATGCTGCCATTTAATTATTAGCTTTGATCAGAATTTTACATTTCTTTTAATTTTAATTTTTTATTTTACTTAACACAGAATCATAGAAGGTACCTCCAGGGTCATCTAGTCCAACAATGCAGGAAATTCACAAATACCTCTCCCCCCACACATACATCCTCAGTGACCCCTGCTCCATGCCCAGAAGATAGCAACAAACAAACACAAAACTTCTCCAGGATCCCTGGCAAAAGTGGCCTAGAAAAAAGTGGCTCCACTCGGGCGAGGGCTTTTTTGGTGGTGGCACCAGAAATGTGGAATGCCCTCCCAGAGGACATAAGGGCCCTGTGGGATCTTTCACAATTCCGCAGGGCCTGTAAAACTGAACTGTTTCAACAGGCCTTCAACATGTGAATCTGGGATAGAACCACCACCTCTCACCGCTGAGAAGAGCTACGAATATCATGGGATCATCAGCAGAAAAAGAAAGATCCCGCCATATTAAAATGTATAGCACCATAAAATGTTGTAAATGTATTTTATCATTGTAAAATTGTTTTATATAACTGATTGTTAGCCACCTTGAGTCCGCTTGCGGAGAGGGCAGGATATAAATTTAATGTAATAAATAAATAATAAATAAATAAAAATTGCTGCCTGACTCTGAAGTGGTGAACAGCATTCCCTGGGCATGTAAGAAAGGGCCACAAGGACTAAGCACTGATGCAACCCTTCCTGCCTTCCTTCTCATGTTTTGCCTAAGCTCACAGAATCAGCATTGCTGTCAGATGGCCACCTCGCCTCTGTTTAAAAACATCCAAAAGAGACCCCACTACCTCCCAAGGAAGCCTGTTCCACTGAGGAACCACTCTGTCAGGAAGTTCTTCCTAATGTTTAGTTGAAAACTCTTTTGATTTAATTCCAACCTATTAGTTCTGGTCCAACCTTCCAGGGCAACCGAAAACAACTCCACACTATTCTGTATAAGACAGCCCTTCAAGTATTTAAGGATGGTGATCACATCACCTCTCAGTTGTCTCCTCTCAGGCTAAACATACCCAGCTTCTTCAACCTTTCCTCATAGGACTTGGTCTCCAGACATCCCACCCTCCCCACACACACATCTTTGTTGCCTTCCTCTGGACACATTCCAGCTTGTCTATATCCTTCTTAAATTGTAGTGCCCAAAACTGAACACAATGTTCTAGGTGAGGTCTAACCAGAGCATAGTAAAGTGATACTATCACTTCACTTGATCTGGACACTGTACTTCAGTTAATATAGCTCAAAATTGCATTTGCCTTTTTAGCCACCACATCACACTGCTGACTCATAGAACAAAGTAGGACTTTAGCAGCACCTTTAAGACCAACAAAGTTTTATTCAGAATGTAAGCTTTCATATGCATGTATATTTCATCAGACAATGGAATGAGATACAGACAGCAGTGCTACATATACCTGATAGGCAGTGGTAAAGATTGCAAAGTGGTATAAAGTTGGAATCCAATAGCAAAATTGTGAAATTAACAAATTGAAAGAACATTTGGTCTGGATACCATTAGCATGGGAAAACAACAAAGGCAGTAGCTTGTCAGAATTGGAGAATAATGGTGAGAGTGTCACAAGGCAATAAATGTAGTATGTTAATTGCTCTATTACTCCTTCATTCTGGGTTAAACTGAGAACATGTTTTTCTTAACCATTCTTAACCACTGCCCACCAGCTATATATATATGCTCACTGTACAGCATTCCATTGTCTGATGAAATATGCATGCATACGAATGCTTACATTCTGAATAAAACTTTGTTGGTCCTAAAAGTGCTAGTAGACTCCAACTTTGTTCTTTTGCTTCAGACCAACATGGTTGCTCACTTGGATCTAATTGCTGACTCATGTTTAGTGTACGGTCCAATATGACCCCTAGATCCTTTTTGCACATACTAACTGCCAAGACAAGTCTCCCCCATCATATAATTATGCATTAGATTTTTCCTGACTAAATGCAGAACTTTACATTTACCCAAGTTAAAATTCATTTAATTTATTTTAGCCCAGTTTTCCAGTCTATCAAGATCATCCTGTATTCTGGCTCCGTCTTCTACTGTATTTGCTACTCCTCCCAATTTAGTATCATCTGCAAATTTAACAAGAATTCCCTCTGTTCCTTCATCCAAATCATTCATAAAGATATTAAACAGAACAGATCCCAGGACAGTTCCTTTTTCCTCAAAGACAATTTTTATTGGTTTTTATATAAAGTATAGTGAATATAACAAAAGAAAAAGAACCCCAATCAAAAACAAACGTACCCAAAAAAATCAACAATATGTATAGAAGTGAGTAGAAAAAGGGGGAAAATAGGACCTACATAGCATACTGAAACAGATTAGTTATGATAAATAAATAAAGCAAAGCAAAAAGTATAATAACTACTATTAACGTAAGGAGCACTAGGTGGGGAAACATAAACTACTGTGCATTTCCAGGAAAAAAATTTAAATCACATACCAAGGTGCCTTGAGTAGATATCATTTAATAGAGCAAGATTTCTTCATAGACCTTATATGTGTTGAAGGAGTTTATATAAACCAGATCATTGTCAATGCCCAATCTTCTGACTCATTCTGAACTTGGAAAAGAGCTTCCTTGGTTTTCCTAACTGACATGGTCTCAAAGAAGAAACTTATCATAAAAGTTAAGCTGGATCAACAAACAATAACTTCGATACCATGGTTTGAATACCTCTAGGCCCAGCATTTGCTAGATAACCCTAAAATTACAGAGGCTATTACAAGATCTTCAATGGATTTTGAACAATTAGTTTTACACTCAAGAAAACTGTTAAAGACTTGATTAATTACCAATATTTACCCAGGACACATCCTTGAGACACTCCACTTGTCACTCCTATTAACAACCACCAGAGCTTTTTTTGTAGAAGTCCAGCAGGAACTAATTTGAATATTAGGCCACACCCCTGACACCAAGCCAGCCAGAACTCCATTCTTGTGCATTCCTGCTCAAAAAAAGATCTGACATCCACTCTTTGGGGGTGATCTGTCAACCAGTTACAGATCCACTTAACAATCTCACAGACGTCTGAGAGGAGCAGAACAGAGCAGAGCAGCTCTGATAGCTGAGACAGCTGGAGAAGTTGCTGAGAATTTCTGAGTTTTGAAAGACTTCATTGTGAGGTTTGTGGGGCTGCCTAAAATTCTGAGTTGTGATAGCTGGGGAACTGCTCTTTGTTTGCTCTTTGTTTGGTTGAGTGGGCTAATGGTGAAAGAGATTGAGAGTGATTGCTGCTAATTGCTCAGGAGTGCCTCTGCTCCACCCTCTTTGCATTTTAAGCTGTGCCTTGCCAAAGGCTGAGCACATCTCACAGAAGTCTGAGAGGAGCAGAACAGAGCAGAGCAGCTCTCATAGCTGAGACAGCTGGAGAAGTTGCTGAGAATTTCTGAGTTATGAAAGACTTCATTCTGAGGTTTGTGGAGCTGCCTAAAATTCTGAGTTGTGATAGCTGGGGAACTGCTCTTTGTTTGGTCTTTGTTTGGTTGAGTGGGCTAAAGGTGAAAGAGATTGAGAGTGATTGCTGCTGATTGCTTAGGTCTGACTCCGCTCCACCCTCTTTGCATTTTAAGCTGCGCCTTGCCAAAGGCTGAGCACATCTCACAGAGGTCTGAGAGGAGCAGAACAGAGCAGAGCAGCTCTGATAGCTGAGACAGCTGGAGAAGTTGCTGAGAATTTCTGAGTTTTGAAAGACTTCATTCTGAGGTTTGTGGGGCTGCCTAAAATTCTGAGTTGTGATAGCTGGGGAACTGCTCTTTGTTTGGTTGAATGGGCTAAAGGTGAAAGAGATTGAGAGTGATTGCTGCTGATTGCTTAGGAGTGCCTCTGCTCCACCCTCTTTGCATTTTAAGCTGCACCTTGCCAAAGACGCGAGCCGAAGGGCACGAGCTAAAGAGCTCTTGGCCTGTGGCTCTTCGCCTGGGGGCTCCCTAAGGACCAGGAACCCAGATCCCTGATTTCCTTGTTTTCCCAATAAGGTAAGTTGATCCTCCAGAAGAGGAGCCACTTAAACAAACAGCATTTAAAGAGGACTGTATATCTTAATATATATATATATATATATATATATATATATATATATATATATATAATGAAGATAGAATGCCAGCAGGGGGTTGGGGGCTTTCCAGTGTTTTGCACTGAGTGTCACATGTATGACTATCTGCCCAAAGGACAGAAGTCTTGGGTGTGTGCTCGATGCAAGGAGCTCCTGGTCCTCAGGGAATGAGTTCGTACCCTTGAGGCCGAGGTGACTGCCCTGGAGAAGCAGAGACGGTCAGTTAGGCACTTGGGGAAGACTCTCGGGGGTGTATTAGGTGAGCCCTGCTCTGAACGTAGCAGCCCCGTTGCTGCCAGACAGCGTGAGGGTCGAGAGGGAACAGGGCACCGTGCTGAGAATAAGGGGAATGTGCCCTCAGAAGGGACCTCTTCTTCGGTTGGTGAGTGGGAATCCTTTCGCACCAAGGAACCATCCCTGGGCAGGGGGGGAGGGGGGGTTGGTAGTTGGTGATTGAATCCTTAGGCAAGTAGACAGCTGGATGGCGAAACCGCGTACTGACTGTATGGTGACTTGCCTGCCTGGTGCAAAGTTAGCGGACATTACGCGTGTAGTAGATAGGCTGATAAGACAGTGCTGGGGAGGAGCCTGTGGTCGTGGTGCATGTTGGCACCAACGATGTGGGGAAATGCAGTCGTAAGGTCCTGGAGGAAAAATTTAGGCTGCTAGGCGGGAGACTTAAGGCCAGGACCTCCAAGGTAGCCTTCTCGGAAGTGCTACCTGTTCCACGTGCAGGGCAGGAGAGACAGGCACAAATTAGAAGTCTCAATGTGTAAATGAGACGATGGTGTAAGGAGGAAGGGTTTAAGTTTGTTAGGCACTAGGATGCTTTCTGGAACAAGCGGGAGCTATACGAAAGAGACGGTCTCCACTTGTCCCCGGATGGAACCAAGCTGCTGGCGCTTAAAATCAAAAAGGTGGCAGAGCAGTTTTTAAACTAAAACTTGGGGGAAAGCCGACAGGAGATGAAATGTCTCTGGTTTGGGAGGACTCGTCTCAAAGAGATGAAGGGTTGGCTGCTATTTTTCTACCGGGTAATGGATCAGAGTTGTCCACTGTGATGGTGACAAACAGTATGGACTGTCTGCCAGAGTCTCGAGGGGGCAGGAGGAAGGTGGCGGGCCTAGCTTGCCTGGGAAATTATAGATGTTTGTATGCAAATGCTAGAAGTGTTCGAAGTAAAATTGGTGAATTGGAATGTTTAGTGTTGGGAGAAAACATAGACATTGTGGAAATTTCAGAAACTTGGTGGAATTAGGAGAATCAGTGGGACACGGTGATTCCTGCATATATCAGAAGGATAGGGAGGGAAGGGTTGGAGGTGGGGTGAGCAGACAAATTAAAAACTAATGAGTCACCAGGTCCGGATGGCATACATCCGAGAGTTCTGAAAGAACTCAAAGTTGAATGTGTGGATCTTCTAACAAAAATCTGTAATCTTTCATTGAAAACTGCCTCCGTTCCTGAGGACTGGAAGGTAGCAAATGTCACCCCCATCTTTAAAAAGGGTTCCAGAGGAGATCCGGGAAATTACAGGCCAGTCGGTCTGACTTCAATACCGGGAAAGTTGGTAGAAAGCATTATCAAGGACAGAATGAGTAGGCACATTGATGAACACGGGTTATTAAGGAAGACTCAGCATGGGTTCTGCAAGGGAAGATCTTGCCTCACTAACCTGTTACATTTCTTTGAGGGGGTGAACAAACATGTGGACAAAGGAGACCCGATAGATGTTGTTTACCTTGACTTCCAGAAAGCTTTTGATAAAGTTCCTCATCAAAGGCTCCTTAGAAAGCTTGAGAGTCATGGAGTAAAAGGACAGGTCCTCTTGTGGATCAAAAACTGGCTGAGTAATAGGAAGCAGAGAGTGAGTATAAATGGGCAGTCTTCGCAGTAGAGGACGGTAAGCAGTGGGGTGCCGCAGGGCTCAGTATTGGGTCCCATGCTCTTTAACTTGTTCATAAATGATTTAGAGTTGAGAGTGAGCAGTGAAGTGGCCAAGTTTGCGGATGACACTAAATTCTTCAGGGTGGTGAGAACCAGAGAGGATTGTGAGGAGCTCCAAAGGGATCTGTTGAGGCTGGGTGAGTGGGCGTCAACGTGGCAGATGCGGTTCAATGTGGCCAAGTGCAAAGTAATGCACATTGGGGCCAAGAATCCCAGCTACAAATACAAGTTGATGGGATGTGAACTGGCAAAGACTGACCAAGAGAGAGATCTTGGGGTCGTGGTAGATAACTCACTGAAAATGTCAAGACAGTGTGCGTTTGCAATAAAAAAGGCCAACGCCATGCTGGGAATTATTAGGAAGGGAATTGAAAACAAATCAGCCAGTATCATAATGCCCTGAATAAATCGATGGTGCGGTCTCATTTGGAGTACTGTGTGCAGTTCTGGTCGCCGCACCTCAAAAAGAATATTATAGCATTGGAGAAAGTCCAGAAAAGGGCAACTAGAATGATTAAAGGGCTGGAACACTTTCCCTATGAAGAAAGGTTGAAACGCTTGGGACTCTTTAGCTTGGAGAAACGTCGACTGCGGGGTGACATGATAGAGGTTTACAAGATAATGCATGGGATGGAGAAAGTAGAGAAAGAAGTACTTTTCTCCCTTTCTCAAAATACAAGAACTTGTGGGCATTCGATGAAATTGCTGAGCAGACAGGTTAAAACAGATAAAAGGAAGTACTTCTTCACCCAAAGGGTGATTAACATGTGGAATTCACTGCCACAGGAGGTGGTGGCGGTCACAAGCATAGCCACCTTCAAGAGGGGTTTAGATAAAAATATGGAGCAGAAGTCCATCAGTGGCTATTAGGCACAGAGTGTGTGTGTGTGTGTGTGTATATATATATATATATATATATATATATATATATATATATATATATATATACATATATATATATATATATATATATATACACATAATTTTTTTGCCACTTTGTGACACAGAGTGTTGGACTGGATGGGCCATTGGCCTGATCTAGCATGGCTTCTCTTATGTTCTTAATAATAGGATCCAAACCGCATTTTACCAACTTGTCAACAAGAATATTATGTGGAACCTTATCAAAAACCTCACTGATATCAAGATAAATTATGTCTACAGCATTCCTCTGATCCAGCAAGATAGCAACTTTCTCAAAAAAAGTGATAAGGTTAGTCTGACTTGACGTGTTCTTGAAAAACCCAGTAACTTGGTAATCACAGCTGTCCTTTCTAAATGCTGAAGTACTGATTATTTGTTCTAAAACTTTTCGAGGTGTAGACGCCAAACTGATAGGTTGGTAGTTACTTGGATTCTCCCCCCCACCTTCTTGAAGACGGGGACATTTGCTCACCTCCAATCTTCTAGCACCTCAACTGTTTGCCAAGAATTCTGAAAAATAACGGCCATAGGCTTAGAAATTACATCCACAAGGTTTTTAGTACCCTTGGATGCAGTTAATCTGGTCCAAGGACTAAGTTTCAGTTAAAGAAACTAGGTATTTACGTACTACTCCTGTATTGATTCTAGGCGACAACACCCTTCCTTCATCAGGTGTTCTGTTTCTGCCAGGTTGAGCACCATTCCCCTTACAAGAGAAGATTGAGGAAAAGCAGGATTTGAGCAGTTCTGCCATCTTTTCATCATCTGTTACAATTTTACTATCCTGTCCCCATAAGAGGCCTACCATGCACCCAAGCTCTTTTTCTTACTTTGAACATAAGAAAAGAACCTTTTATGTTGTTTTTTTAGCATCTCTTGCTAGCCTAAGCTCATACTGAACTTTAGCTTTCCTTTCTCCCTACAAATTTCTCTCTGCACCGTTATTTGTTTGTATTAATTTCCTAAATCTGTATCCATTTGTATCCATGTCCTAAATGAGTCTTTTTTACTTCTCAAGTCCTTACAATGTGGTTTATGGAGCTACCCTAGCTTCTTTATGCTCCTGCCATTTTTTCTTCTCATATGAATCATATGTAATTATGCCTTCTATATTGTGCTTTTAAGAAACTCCCACCCCTCTTGAACTCCCTTCTCCTTCAGTATTTCTGGCCATGGGATTCTACCTAGCATAACTTTAAGTTTCTCAAAATTTGCTTTCCTGAAGTCCAACCTATATAGAAACATAGAGTTGGAAGGATCATCTAGTCCAACCCGCTGAACAATGCAGGAAACTCACAAATACCTCCCCCTAAATTCACAGGATCATTGCTGTCAGATGGCCATCTAGCCTCTGTTTAAAATCCTCCAAGGAAGGAGAGCCCACCACCTACTGAGGAAGCCTTTTCCACTGAGGAACCACTCTAAAGGTCAGGAAGTTCTTCCTGATGTTGAGCCGGAAACTCTTTTGATTTAATTTCAACCCACTGGTTCTGGTCTTACCTTCCGGGGCCACAGAAAACACAGACAGCCCTTCAAGTACTTGAAGATGGTGATCATATCACCTCTCAGCCGCCTCCTCTCCAGGATAAACATGCCCAGATCCTTCAACCTTTCTTCATAGGACTTGGTCTCCAGACCCCTCACCATCTTCGTCACCCACCTTTGGACCCATTTCAACTTGTCTATATCCTTCTTAAAATGTGGTGCCCAAAACTGAACACAATACTCCAGGTGAGGTCTTACCAGAGCAGAGTAAAGCGATACCATCACTTCACATGATCTGGACAATATACTTCTGTTGATACAGCCCAAAATTGTATTTCCCTTTTTAGCCACCACATCACACTGTCTATATCCTTCTTAAATAGCAGCATATGGTCCACTAAGACCCCTAGATCCTTTTCACACATATTACTGCTAAGCCAAGTTTCTCCCATCCTATAACCATGCATTGGATTTTTCCTACCTAAATGCAGAACTTTACATGTATCCCTGTTAAAATTTATTTCATTGGTTTTAGCCCAGTTTTCCAACCTGTCAAGGTCATCCTGTATCCTGTTTCTGTCTTCTACTGTATTTGCAACCCCTCCCAATTTAGCATAATCGGCAAATTTAATAAGTATTCCCTCTATACCTTCATCCAAATCATTTATAAAGATGTTGAACAAAACAGGTCCCAGGACAGATCCTTGAGGCACTCCACTTGTCACTCCTCTCCAAGAGGATGAGGACCCATTCACAAACACTCTTTGGGTGCATTCTGTCAACCAGTTACAGATCCACCTAATGTTAACAGGATCTAAACCACATTTTACCAACTTGTCAACAAGGATAGTATGTGGAACCTTATCAAAAGCCTTACTGAAATCAAGATAAACGATGACTACGACATTCCCTGATTCAGAAAGGCAGTCACTTTCTCAAAAAAAGAGATCAGGTTAGTCTGACATGACTTGTTCTTGAGAAACCCATGCTGGCTCTTAGTAATCACAGCCATCATTTTTAAATGTTCCAGGACTGACTGTTTGATGATTTCTTCTAAAACTTTACCAGGGATAGATGTCAAGCTGATGGGTCGGTAGTTACCCAGATCCTCCTTTTTCCCCTTCTTGAAGATGGGGGACAACATTTGTTCACCTCCAATCTTCCGGCACCTCTCTTGTTCTCCAAGAATTCTCAAAAATAATAGCCAGAAGTTCAGAAATTACATCTGCAAGCTCTTTTAGAACCATTGGAAGTAGTTCATCTGGCCCTAAGGACTTAGTTTCGTTTAAAGAAACTAGGTGTTTATGTACTACCCCTATGCTGATCCTAGGTTGGAACGTCATACCCTCATTTCCCTTGTCTGGCAAAAGGCTGGTGCTCCTGAGCTTTGTGCAGCCTATGATGAACCCTAACTGTGGCAGAGATCTTGCACATTCTATTAGGATTTCCTCTACTGAGTAACCTACAGAAGTAATTGAAAGTTGAGGCTGGAATGGCTTTGTGTTTCCTTCCCAGCGTGTGTACATGACTAAAAGGGACTACATTGTAGACAGGGAGTTAAGCCCACATTCACAAAACTAACTGGAATATGTTCATTCTAAAGTTCCTCATGGTCACCCCACCATGCTCTTTACAGTACAGGAGGCTGTGTTCCCTAGATATAATTTAGGGATGGGTGCAGTGCCCTGACATCAAAGGCATAGCTATTGGCTACATCAGGGTAAGCAAGTTGGCTGTAAATCCTCCTGTCATGGGGGAGCTGCTGACACACTGCTCTTGAGTCATGGTAGCTATGAACTCCTGCTGTGCTCTCCATACTTGACCAAAAGATGACCAGTTTTGCACTAGACCTTTAATCCTGGTTTAGCCCTGTTCCAAACTGACATTCTACACTAGAATCAGAGAAACCAACTCTATGACTCTGTGATTCTATGATTTTAGTGTAGAATGTCAGCTTGGGGACAGGGCTAAACCAGGACCAAAGGTCTAGTGTGAAATTGGTCAATGTTTTTGTTACATATCTCCCCTCTGCACAGGATATCAATGAGTGGTGCCAGCATCAGCAATATACACTTGCTGGGTGGGTCTTAGGTTTGGGATGTTTGTTGTTTGATCTATGATGCCTTCCCTAATTGAGCCCACAGAACTCATTTAAAAATGAATTTTTTAAAAGTGCATAATTGGTTCAGAAGGCAGTCCCTCTTCTAAGATGTTGCCCATTACAAAGTAAGCAGGTGTGATCTTAAAAGAATGTATACCTTTGTCTTTAATTTGTTTGGTCATATGTAAATTTATGCCTTCAGTCAATCACTAAAACTCATACAGTTAATCAACTAATATTTCTTTATCCAAACAACAACCAATGAATTGCATTTCTCCACAAAGCTTTCTAAAGTTCAATGGGATAGAAATCACTACAGCGCTGAAACTGATTCAGAAATATTTTGTGGTGTATCCAAAACAACTGATTTAAGGTATCTTGTTCGGCCAAAGATTACATGACTGTGACATTACAACTGGGTGAGATCACATGGGGAATTTGGTGCAACAGTATTCCGGCTTTGAAAAAGCCAATACTCTTTGGCAGTCATACAGGCCCCACCCTGGCAGTCATACAGGCCCCACCCTGCTGCCAGGAGTGGCATAGGCCACACCCACACACAAGAGGAGCATTCATACTGCTCCTGCGCGTACGGGGCATGTGCATCATGCGCCCCAGCCGTTTAGACAGCTGGGAAATGCACCCTGCATGTGCTTTAGAGATCTGCTACCAGGAAGTTCCCAGTAGCTATTTAATCCACTCCCAGTCTATCCTAAAATGAGGTAGGTATGGGTAGGACTCGGGAGCAGATGTGCATGTGTGACTGTTCACATTAAATATGGAGGAGAGGCATGGCTAGGTCAGGCCAAATCTCCCGTGATCACACCCATTGTGTCCTCACTACTACAATGATTTTAATCAAACCCAATGAATGACTTACAGATAATCCATGGGATAAAGTTGACTTAGTTAAATAGCACAGGGGACTGTTCAGTGGCTTGCACTCCTCATTTGACCCTTGTCAAAAGCAGCACTATCCCCAACCCCCACAAAGTATACCAGGGCCTCATTACCATACCTCTCTGATAGCTGTGCAAAACTCACTCTGCAGTACTTTTTTAAGTGACTGTAGTTTGTGTCCTGGTACTTCTCCACATTCTTGTAGCTTCTCCAGCAGTTCAATGGCTCTGGCAACATCTGAATATATAAAAATAGGGCAAAAGTTTAGGGAGGGACACATACATTATGATTCATGTTTATGTTCCAGCTAAACAGAGGAGTGACTGAAATAATTTGAAATACGAGCTTTTCTAATACCACAGTGATTTTAATTTTTTTCCTCTGTACTAATAAGATCAAGTTCAGCTTTGCATTTTCGGTTCTTTAACTAAACATATTGCTTTAGGCTGCAATCTTAGTCTGCAAAATATATGAGAAGCAGGAAAGTGGGCATGAAGTTGAAGGTATATTTTGAAACTTTACATGGAAGCTGATCATCCAGCTAAGCAAGCAGCCCAGACTTGTGTAGTTCTTGATTTGCAAGCTAGAAGCATAGATCTTTGGCCAGACAGAATTTTAAATTTTTGTTTTCCATGTAGAAATAACTTCAGGGATGGAACTGAATAGTACAGTGATCCAAGTGTTTAAAAGGACCCAGGGGACAGTTCTGTCTTGCACTATTGCACGGCTGACACATAACCTTGTACTTTGTTTGCAAAATGTAATGTTGAGGCAGAATGTAATGACTCCATATAAAACAAGAGTATCGTAGATGCCTTCTTAACTCCCCACAGCTAAAACATCATTGCCTAACATTTTGGAACTTTAAAAGATGCAAGTCATTTAGGGTAAGCGAAACGGAAGCTGTCTAAAAACAAATATCAAACTAGCTAGCTGACAGGCTGAAAGACACTGGCCCAAAAACTGCTAGCTAATAGTGTATTTCAGGATAATTCTAGCCAGCACAATTTACAATACACAAATTAGCATCAATTATTGTGACCTGCTAGGTGTTTAACAACACTCTTACTTTATATTATGCCAGTAGCTTTCAAGACTCAGTGGTGGGGGTCTATTCATTTTAAGCTTTTAAATAAGAATTTCATTTACTTTGAAACCTTACTGTCTAGCTGCAACAGTACAGCTGGTCCAATCAAAATGATAATGTAAACTGAATGCCTAAGAAATTATTAAGAGAAAATATTTTGATTACCCATGTACATCCACTTGTCTATTTTTGCAGATATGTTTATTATGTAAATTACTATATCATCCTACTAATAACTGTCTTGACAACTTCCTATATCAGTACCATACATCAGTACCATATCTCATGTGCAAATCTCATTTGCAGAGATTGCACAGGGACAATTGCTAGGGGAAGGATAATTAATCTTTATTTTTTCTAATTCTATTTAACACTCTATTTTACTAGTTCCTAATGATTTTAGCACACTCTGAAGTTCATTTTAATAACTCTATAAATGATAAAAGATCCAGGATTTTGAGAAAATCTTAATTTGCATGTTTGATTCATATTCTTTAAAACGATATTATTACTGTGAAACTGCAAAACAGGAAAGACCAAAACTTGTAGGAACACATCAGGACCACAATTTAATTTTGTTCAAAATGGAGAAAAAAATTAAATATAAATGTGAGAAAGAAACACTGGCATTGTGAAAACCAGAAGCTCTACCAATCTTTCTGTGTACTTCCTGGCTATGTGCCAAGGATTTTCATGTGTGTTTTAATTAAAATGTATTCTCTCTTGATCTTCATATACAGCAGAAGCCTGCATGCACCATATCCTCCTCACCCAACAGATGGTTAGTGCTCTAAACAGCAATGATGGGGGGCAGAGATGAAATAAATAACCACATACAATCCCTTTTCCAAAATGATGACTAGCATTATCAGAAATGACGAAGCTGCTCACCCAGGGAGAAAAGGTACAAATAAAAGATAAAATAATTGAAAGAAGCTGTCTCTCCACCCGTACCCTGGACTTTTGGATGATAAGAATTGCAGAATTCTTCCCCTCCTACCTTGCATATTGCAAAGGTTTGCGTCTGATGGGCTAAGAGATAACTAGAGCTTTAAAGAAAAGAAAAGTAAAAATGTAACACAAGCAGGGGACCTGTGAAGACTTGCAGGGGGCATCTATTTTCTCTTCTGCGATTTCCTCTTTCCCTTCCTTGCAACCCCCCCCCCAGCCTCTCCCCTTTTCTTGCTTCAGCTGCTTCTTCCCACCCACCCCCCCAAACCTGCATTTATTTTTTTACTACATTTTGACTACATTAAAAGATTAACAATTAAGAATGTATCTTTTAAAACAGCGGTCCCCATCCCTTGGACCAGTACCGGTCCGTGGCCCATCAGCAACCAGGCTGCCAGCCTCGGTCCCCCCTGTGGTACCCTGCAGTCTCTCCACCCCCACACCGCGGTGCCTCCTCCTCCCTCTGTTTTTACAATGTTAAGTCAGGGAAAGCGCCTTCCAGGCTCTTTAAAAGCTCACCCCCTTCTGCCAATCAGCTGATCCACAGGGGAAACCGTGGCAGCGGCGGCGAGTGACCGCTGAACAAGCAGTGCTACCCTTGCCTCCAGAGGCAAGAGCAGTGCTGCTTGTTCAGCGGTCTGCTCACCACTGCTGCCGCAGGGGGGAGGGGTGGGGTTGAGCTTTTAAAGAGCCAGGAAGGTGCTTTCCCCAGCTTAACATGGTAAAAACAGAGGGAGGAAGAGGCACCACGGGGGGGGGGGGCAGTGAGGCGGCACAGGGGGGAGAGCAAATTCAGTTTCCCCACCCTGCTGGCCCTGGGGCCGCAGTGGGCAAGTCACCGGTCTCTGGTGCCAAAAAGATTGGGGACCACTGTTCTAAAATCACTCCAGAATTTTCTTCATATTGCAGACTTCACGAGAAACTTAGTCAAATTTATGGACAAAGCCATCTGCCTTTCCTTTTTATGTGATGTGCAAAACTTCCAAAATTAGAAACATCAGATGCATTCATCTGATATGCCTAATATTGGAAGTTTGTTCAACACCTCAAAAGGGAAGGCATGATAAATCCTCTTATCAGATACCAACACACTTCCATTCAACAGTTAGGTGGTTGCTACTACATGAGGGGGTAGCTGAATTTGAAAAGGTGCTGGTTAATGTCTGCTGAACTAAAGCTTCAATCTCACAATATTAGCAATACAGAATTTACAAACAGAAATGAACTCAGCAGCAAAAATGGTAATTCAAAATAGATTGGCATTAAGACACAATGCTAGCTCAGCACGGAGGAGTGTGTGCTTATATACACCAGGAGTATTGTTTTTATGTGAATATCTCTGGACATACTGTAACAGTATTAAAAGACCTCAAGGATGCAGTTTAAAAGTATTTCATAATGTGGCTTTAAATTCTGGAGTTGGTTACCAGATGTATCCTGATGGGTTGAATCATTTGGGGCTGCAAACACAGAAGATGACAGAAACAGGATACAGGATGACCTTGACAGGCTGGAAAACTGGGCTAAAATCAATAAAATGAATTTTAACAGGGATACACATAAAGTTCTGCATTTAGGTAGGAAAATCCAACGCATGGTTATAGGATGGGGGAGACTTGTCTTAGCAGTAGTATGTGCAAAAAGGATATAGGGGTCTTAGAAGAAGATACTGGATTTATATCCCGCCCTCCACTCCGAAGAGTCTCAGAGCAGCTCACAATCTCTTTTACCTTCCTCCCCCATAACAGACACTCTGTGAGGTGGGTGAGGCTGAGAGGGCTCTCACAGCAGCTGCCCTTTCAAGGGCATCCTCTGCCAGAGCTATGGCTGACCCAAGGCCATTCCA
Source organism: Heteronotia binoei (assembly GCF_032191835.1). Classification (NCBI taxonomy): domain Eukaryota; kingdom Metazoa; phylum Chordata; class Lepidosauria; order Squamata; family Gekkonidae; genus Heteronotia; species Heteronotia binoei. The sequence goes on from NC_083230.1 coordinate 59,952,443, forward strand.
GCAGCTGCAAGTGGAGGAGTGGGGAATCAAATCCGGTTCTCCCAGATAAGAGTCCACACACTTAACTACTACACCAAACTGACTCTCTTAGTGGATCATACACTGAACATGAGTCAACAGTATGATGCGGTGGCTAAAAAGGCAAATGCAATTTTGGGCTGTATCAACAGAAGTATAATATTCAGATCACATGATGTGATGGTATCACTTTACTCTGCTGTGGTAAGACCTCAACTGGAGTATTGTGTTCACTTTTGGGCACCACATTTTAAGATGGATATAGACAAGCGGAATGGGTCCAGAGGAGGGAGATGGTGAAGATGGTGAGGGGTCTGGAGACCAAGTCCTATGAGGAAAGGTTGAAGGAGCTGGGGATGTTTAGCCTGGAGAGGAGGCATCATTCGCGGGCCATAAAAAATTATCGACTAAAAAAGCAGTGCTCCTCCGGGGGAGAATGATTCAGGCCAGCAAAATTAATGCAAATAATTGTTTTTCTATTTGAAGTCATGTGGGGAGAGACTAATCTGGCACACACACATACACACGGCCTGCTGCTCTAGGCAAATGCATAGGTCCAGGGCTTTTTTGTAGAAAAAGCCCAGCAGGACTCAGTAGCATTTTAGACCACATTCCCTAATATTAGCATATCAGGTCACACACTCATTAGCATACTAGGCCACACCATCTGGGATAATCAAGTGCAAACTGAACTGTGACAGTAGCTTTTCCAGGCCCTGCAGCAATTCTGGCTGGTCAGCAATGCCCCAGGGAGGCTGCCACACAGTACATCTGGGCCTTGTGATCCCTGCCTGGCGCTGGGGAGGCTGCTGCACAGCGTAGCTGGGCCCCACGATCCTCGCTGGCCAGCCAGGCCCCAGGGAGGCTGCCACATGGCAATCTATGTATCTGTCCAGCAATCCCCAAGGGCCACACCAAGTGATATGCGGCCCTCAGGATGGAGGTTCCCCACCCCTGATATAGAGGATGGTGTGGAATTGTTTTCTGTGGCCCCAGAAAACAAGGAGGGACGGTGGCTCAGTGGTAGAGCATCTGCTTGGTAAGCAGAAGGTCCCAGGTTCAATCCGTGGCATCTCCAAAAAAGGGTCCAGGCAAATAGGTGTGAAAAACTTCAGCTTGAGACCCTGGAGAGCCGCTGCCAGTCTGAGAAGACAATACTGACTTTGATGGACCAAGGGTCTGATTCAGTATAAGGCAGCTTCATATGTTCATATGTTCAGAAGGTAGGACCAGAACCAATGGGTTGAAATTAAATCAAAAGTGTTTCCTTGAGAGGTGGTGGGCTCTCCTTCCTTGGAGGTTTTTAAACAGAGGCTAGATGGCCATCTGACAGCAATGAAGATCCTGTGACTTTAGGGGGAGGTGTTTGTGAGTTTCCTGCATTGTGCAGGGGGTTGGACTAGATGACCCTGGAGGTCCCTTCCAACTCTATGATTCTATTTCTAAAGGTTCTGATAGTAGCGGGATTATGCTTAGTGATATATGAGAATGTGTTTTTGTTGCATTATGAGCTGTCTACCATCACTATCTTTTTGTATTTCTGCTTCTATGAGAACCAAGCCTCTCACTGTTAACATACCCATGCACCAGCTGCAGCAGGATGGGTGGGCTAAATTCTAGAGATGAGACAGAAAGGCCCAAGTCTCAGAGAGGGAAAACTATTGCAGAATTTGGGGTTACATGAACCTGGGCCCTTCTGTTCTTTTGTGTTATATAGGCAGGCCTCAGATTCAGCGGGAGCTCACAGGAGCACAGCTCCTGAACCTTTCTGACAGTTCCACCTCCTCCTTCTCACCTTGTCCATTGAATAGTAGGTGCAGCTGCATAATAATCCCTGGATGAGTTCCACCACCTTTTCTCTTACAAAACGAACCCTGTATATAGGTTTTAAAATAGCTAACATATTCCTTGGTTCAATTATCCCACAAGTCTCTGCTTTCCTGCTGACAACCTAAGTGTAAAAAGTAAAGCTTTGCCCTCCAAATGTACCTTCCTAGCTTGGCCTCCATGTTCCAGGCTAGCATAAACTTTAAGAGATAAGTATCTGAGGCACTATACTCACTGAACATAGAAAAAACCCTATATATCTAGGTAAGAGTTCACTGCTGAACAAAGAATTCTTACCTATGGTATGGACGAAGGGTCTGGTTCTTGTCAGAGACTACCCCATTTCAGAGTGGCATCTTGCAGTGAATCCTTTAGGTAAGCAGAAAGGTATAAGTAGACAGTCCTTTCCACCATTTCTTGCTTCTTTTCAAATACTCACTTTTGAAGAGCTTGGTGAGCAGACAAGGAATGTTCCTTATTTTTATTTCGGGGTGTTTGCCTAATGCTCTATTGGATTATTTTTGATATTAGGTTTTTTCCTTGGTCAATAAAAAAATACCTCAGCATTAAGCTGACTAGAATATTTTTCTCTCTGGAGTGAATTCAATCATTGACTCAATGAACCAACGGTTGGGGGAGTTTGGGGTGCAGCCTCCAGCAAATCCTTCAATGCCGACTTCCTGCCCATTCTTTGATGGCATGAACTGTACTTGCCACCTTGCACTTGCCATCCAGGTGTCCCTATTGTTTCTAGCAGACCCACATCCCCTCCATTTTATCACTAAGATGTATCCCACAAAGAAAATTTCAAATTCACGGATGGCAACTTGGATTCCAACATTTTTCTAGATGAGGGCACAGATTCTAGCATTCACCCAGTCACTGAACATCTCTGGATTCTTCAATCCCCAGTGGCCCAGTGGAAAGAAGGATCCTAGCTTGTGGCTAATGGCATTTGGTCTCAATAGGAAGTGCTGAGGTCACCAAGCTAGGTTCAGTCTCACTCTGGAACTGCTTCTCTGTCACTAGATACTCAGCACAAAACTCATTCCAACCCTTGCTATTTCCAACTACTGAGGGAGAATACTGAGACTGTTGGATCAGGCTACGTATGAATTTTCTGCTCTGCCCTTTAATCTTCTCCTCATTTTATCACAATATCCATCCCTTTGAGGTCACTGTCTATCCTCTGAGCGTTACCTGAGAAGAACCTTGCTCCTCCTACCTCCCCATCTCCTTTTCAGGGGACATTGTACATTTGTAACAACACTGAGGGAGGGTTCTCACTTCCTAGGCTAGCCTGAGGGAGAACAGCATAAGCCAGGGGTGTCGAACTCATTTATTAGGAGGGCCGGATCTGACATAAATGGGACTTTGTGGGGCCAAACCATGCATTTCATAAAATGTACTGCCAGAGAGCAGAGATATAAACTTTATAAAGGACACAAACAAACACAAAGATATTTTTAACTTAAATACAAACATGCTTAAAACTCTTGTAATATTTTGTTTAAAATGGAAAGGTGGGGGAATAGTGGGAATTTGCAATGCAATTTTAAAAATAAAACATTAAGAAAAAACACAGCTGTCACAGCAGAAACTAAAAATATAAAATGCTCTCAGCCTGGGAAAACATGAACGTGCCAGGGTAGGGCATTACAAGCTTCTTTCCACCCCCCCCCCCAAATCTACTCAGATTGGCAATGGCTCCCCAGTGTAATATCCCCCTTTGGCTGTGGGTTCCCAAGTTAGTGTACTCAGTAGGTACCAGTTCTCATGTCCATTGAGCAGAGACAAAGCTGGCTCAAAGCATCAACCCTTTATGTGCAAGGACACAACTCCAGGAAGCTTCAGCTGGCCATAGGAATGCTGGGAAGTTACACTGAGCTCCACTCCACTGAAGCACATTGCAGCACAGACAAAGTTGCAAGGAAAACATGGAGTGGATTTTCCATTCAGTTCTCTGTGCCCACAGACCAGAATGGAAAATCCACTCCGCATTTTCTTTGTAGCTTTGCTTCCTGCTTTAGCCTTTGAAAAGACAAAGGGGAAGAAAGAGCCCTGTGGGCCTGATCAAAGTTCTGAGTGGGCTGATTTGGCCTGCAGGCCAGACACTTGACACCCCCTAGCATAAGCAGTTCAGCTTCCAATAAGAATATCTTGTTGAAAACTCATTCATCAAATGCTTGAGTGATTCTGTATCCCAGCCAGTTACTTGTAGCTTAATGATTCCCAAGCTGCCTTCTTAATTCTTTTCTCTACTCATTCCTGTTATTTTTGTATGTTAAAGACTGTACTTCAGTACTGTTTCCCTCTGTCTTCTACCATGATACTTTCCCAAGGTATTGCCTCAGGTTTTTATCTATATAAACACAAATTAAAAGGTCCTCTTACCCCAGGACTTGGAGGTACACTTGTGAAAAAGCACACACGTATACTGCCTTTGGTCCCCTGGTAACAAATGGCACAGATGTGCTTCTGTATCATTAAACACAGGGGGTAATCTATAACTATTATTCATAATTTAGTGTATATCTTTGCATGCATATAGCTCTGAGATACATATAGCTATAAACTATGGTTTCACTTAAGGGAATCTAAGGGTCCAATTTACACCAGAACATCCCCTCCTCTCAAAATAACTTGCCTGATTTTTTGTACATGGTCATTGCTCCAATAAAGAAGAACCAAACTATATATGTTGAAGTACAAACAGCATATTCCACACAAACAAATCCTAGAGGATAACCTTTTGTACCGAAATCTTCAAATTGTTTCTGCTGTTAGATAAAACCCCTATGTTTTGCTTAAAACCAATTGTACTGTATATCAAGTAGTATATCAAAAGTAGTAGATATGGGGCCCCTATCATCATCAAGCTGCATTCCAAAGTGACAGCTGCCCTGCCCACACATGCGCGTGCACACACAAAAAACGAACGCTGTATGTTTCCTTATGGGGGAGTGACGCAACAGTCCCCGATGCGAGGCTAGGGATCCGCCCACCCCAAGGAATGCCGGATGTTTCCTAAGGGGGAAAGGAGGGTCAGCCACAGGTGTAGCAGGCTTCATATTGTTTGGGGAAAGCGTGTTTTGCTACACAGACGTTATTTAGAGAATTGTGGAGATGCAACGGTTCTAAGCAGACATAGTTTGGAGAGGAGACATACCCAACGAATAAAATGATGGCTTTAAAACTGAACACAGCTAACATTATACGTGTAACACGTCCCTTTAACATCAGGTTGCGTGTCGATACAACTCATGCTCTTTAACTTGTTCATTAATGATCCAGAGTCGGGAGTAAGCAGCAAAGTAGCCAAGTTTGCAGATGACACTAAATTATTCAGGGTGGTGAGAACCAGAGAGGATTGCGAGGCACTCCAAAGGGGTCTGTTGAGGCTGGGTGAGTGGGCGACAACGTGGCAGATGAGGTTCAATGTGGCCAAGTGCAAAGTAATGCACATCGGGGCCAAGAATCCCGGCTACAAATACAAGTTGATGGGGTGTGAACCGGTAGAGACTGACCAAAAGAGAGATCTTGGGGGTCGTGGTAGATAACTCACTGAAAAAATGTCAAGACAGTGTGCAATTGCAATAAAAAAGGCCAACGCCACGCTGGGAATTATTAGGAAGGGGATTGAAAACAAAGCAGCCGGTATAATGCCCCCCTGTATAAATTGATGGTGTGGGCTCATTTGGAATACTGTGTACAGTTCTGGTCACTGCACCTCAAAAAGTGTATTATAGCATTGGAAATAAGTGTAGAAAAGGGCAACTAGAATGATTAAAGGTTTGGAACACTTTCCCTATGAAGAAAGGTTAAAACGCTTGGGGCTCTTTAGCTCAGAGAAACGTCGACTGCGGGGTGACACGATAGAGGTTTATAAGATTATGCATGGGATGGAGAAAGCAGAGCAATAAGTACTTTTCTCCCTTTCTCACAATACAAGAACTCGTGGGCATTCAATGAATTTGCTGATCAGTCAGGTTAAAACAAATAGAAAGAAGAATTTCTTCACCCAAAGGGTGATTAACCTGCGGAATTCACCACCACAGGAGATGGTGGAGGCTACAAGCATAGCCAGCTTCAGGGGGGAGGGCTTAGATGAAAATATGGAGCAGAGGCTATTAGCCACAATGTGTGTGTGTGTGTGTATAGGCCACTGTGTGACACAGAGTGTTAGTATAAAAGACTACTCCTCTCTTCTGTTCAGCCAGTGTAAAAAATTCTAGTCCCAATTGTTTATTCCATAAAAATTTATAATCCTTTTGTTTAATGTGCACTTCTTGCAAACATACTATATTACAATTTTGTTTTTTTATCCAATGAAATGTTGCCTTTCTTTTTTGTGGTGAATTTAGTCCATTTACATTCCAAGATATCAATTTGTAATCCATCATGGTGCAAATTCTTTATCTTCTTCATAAAATCTTTGCAGTTCCTGTGTATTTGTGATTGTAATCCTTTTCCCTTGAAGTTCAAAGCTCAGACCTTCAGCTATTATCCATCTATACCTCATTCCATTGACACATAGTTTTTCTGTCAATTTTTATATGCTTTTCTGTCAGTTAACACTTGTCTTGGCAGTTCTTTCATAATTCTTACTCTACTGCCTCCCACTGTCAAATGACTTTTCAAATTTTTTATTCATGATTTTTCCCACCATTTCTTTTGTCATAAATCTTATGACCACATCTCTTGGCAGATTATTGTTTTTTGCATAGAGTGAATTTACTCTATACATATAGTTATACATATTTCTATTCCTTCAGGATCTTCCTCCAAAAATTCTGCAATTATTTTTATTATGTATTCTTTCAAGTCTGATTCTTCATCTTCAGGTACACCTCTCAGATGGATCAGAGTTTCCATCAGTTTTCAGTCATGAATTGTCACTTTTTCTTGTAATTTTAACAAGGCGGAGTCATGTGTTTTCACTCTCTCTTCCACTTCTTGTACTTTCTTTGTTATTACCACAGTGTCATTTCTAAGATTCTCTATTTCTTTTTTTAATTCTTTCTTTGAGTCCTCACTATCCTTTCTTATTTTTTTTTAGAGGCAGTTATCATTTCTTTCATCCCCTTCATTATCCTAGCTTCCATTGCATCTAATTGGCTTGCATTTTCTCTATTGAAGCAGCCCTAGCACGAGTTTGTTTCGGGTCTGACATATAAAAGAAATCAAAAATTTTAATCTCACCAAATTGAATTTGAACCATCAGGTTTGATAAAGTGAAGCTTGCCCTTTCCAATGCATCCAATTTCGCTGTCCTCTGAGCCTCCCAGGCTCAGATATTAATGTTTAAAGCTTTTATTTCTCCCAAAATGGCAGTCACAACTTTTGCTTCACTTTAAAAAAATTTCCTTTTTTCCCCTTTTACCAGTTCAAATTTTATCTACTATCCAACAGTAGTAATTTTTTAATTGCCAAATCTGTTAACTCCACCAATGTTTAATGTCCCAATCACTTTAAAAACAATGTTAAAACTTAGTCCTCCCAACAACAATGGCCACCGATGTCTCTCTCTGGTATTATAATCCTAGAGTAGGCTGTTTGCTTCATTGACTTCCTTCTTCTTCCTCCAATACTTCCTGCTTTTCTTGCCTTCAAATCTTGTTTCACTGGTAGAGAAATCTCACAATATCTGACGTATTTCCTGTGTTGACTATGAGAACTGCAGGTCTGTGATGATGGTGCTGCCTCCTCAATCACAGATAGACTAAACAATAAATTCCTTTCTTCTTTTAACACTGTCTTTTAAGTTTACAAAGTTCAAATTTAGCCCCTTATCATTTTCTCCTTTCAGGCTTTCAGTATTTCCAGCTCCCACCTTTTACTTTTGTTTCGTTTAACTTTAATTAGTCCCGGAATGAAGCGATAGCAAATAGTACCTTTTTTCCGTAGTTTATCCAAATCAACACCAGTCCTTTGCAGATTAGATGTTTAAAATTGTAAAAGAAGGTTTGGATCCTGCCGAGCGTATGCCAATTTGATGACTCTGGAAACTTCTGCAGACGATGAATATGCAACTTCTCTCTTGAGATTCCTCAAAGGGCACCCCCCAGGACTCCCTTTCAGCCAAGGTAAGTCTCCTCAAAGTATCTGTGCATATCTTGGACAATTCTCTAGCTGAGAAATGTAGGCAGAAGGCATTAATTTGCCTTTTACTACCCTGAACAGAAGTGCCAGCCTGCCCCCGTTAGGGAAAGCAACTCAACTCGCCATTTTCCAACCCCGGAAGAATTAGACCCGAAATTGTGTCAGCTTTAATAATATCCGTATTTTGTCAATATTCTTGTTGAACTGCAGGTGTGTACTCTCCTACGTCTGAGAGGTATACATTTCTGCACTTCTCACCATAAAATCACTGTCCTTGAGCAGTTGACCTTTTAGGACAGTTTGAGGGGTTAAATACTTTTGTCTCACAATTAGCAATATATAAGATCGATCAAATTAGAAGGTGGGAAATGATACCTTGGGAGAGACCAGTTTCCCAGACACGGTTCTGTGAGAATTCTTGTTTTCACAGCCTGAGCTAGATTCTCCAGCCTGGAGACTGGTAACCTCCCTGTGCTTGCAGAGGATGAGAGACAGTTTTCATGATCGTCTGAGAACAGGTTGCTGAAGCTGCTAGAAAGATAGGTTTCAATGTTAATAAGAAACTGTAGGTGTTTGCAATTAATAATTAACGGGGCAGTGTTATTAGAAAGGGTTGCAGAACTAGTCATGAATGTCTTTGCAACAGTATCCCCCCGTAACACAAGTTCCAGATCATAATAAGAACATGAGGGAAGCCATGTTAGATCAGGCCAACACTCTGTATCACACAGTGGCAAGAAAACAAAACAAAACCCATATTCCATCAGAAGGTTCACAAGTGGTGCTAGAAGCCCTTCCACTTTGCCCCCCCAATCACCAAGAATACAGAGCATCACTGCCCCAGACTGTTCCAATAAAATGCTGTGGCTAATAGCCGCTGATGGACCTCTGTTCCATATTTTTATCCAATCCCCTCTTGAAGCTGGCTATGCTTGTAGCCTCCACCACCTCCTGCGGCGGTGAATTCTACATGTTAATCACCACACTGCAAATATTAAAAAGAGCTCAAGTAAGTAGCAGTATCTTTAAGTGTGCACCAAGTTGTGAAACACAAGTTGCAGATCATGATAAGAACATAAGAGAAGCCGTGTTGGATCAGGCAAACACTCTGTGTCACACAGTGGCCAATATATATATATATATATATATATATATATATATATATATATATATATATATATATATATATATATATATATACACACACACACACACACACACACATTGTGGCTAATAGCCTCTGCTCCATATTTTCATCTAACCCCACCCCTCTTGAAGCTGGCTATGCTTGTAGCTTTCACCACCTCCTGTGGCAGTGAATTCCACATGTTAATCACCCTTTGGGTGAAGTTCTTCCTTTTATTTGTTTTAACCTGACTGATCAGCAATTTCACTGAAGCCCATGAGTTCTTGTATTGTGAGAAAGGGAGAAAAGTACTTCTTTCTCTGCTTTCTCCATCCCATGCATAATCTTGTAAACCTCTATCGTGTCATCCCGCAGTCGACGTTTCTCCGAGCTAAAGAGCCCCAAGCGTTTTAACCTTTCTTCATAGGGAAAGCCTTAATCATTCTAGTTGCCCTTTTCTACACTTTTTTCCAATGCTATAATACACTTTTTGAGGTGTGGTGACCAGAACTGTACACAGTATTCCAAATGAGCCCACACCATCAATTTATACAGGGGGGCATTATGATACCGGCTGCTTTGTTTTCAATCCCCTTCCTAATAATTCCCAGCGTAGCGTTGGCCTTTTTTATTGCAATCGCACACTGTCTTGACATTTTTTCAGTGAGTTATCTACCACGACCCCCAAGATCTCTCTCTTGGTCAGTCTCTACCGGTTCACACCCCATCAACTTGTATTTGTACCCGGGATTCTTGGCCCCGATGTGCATTACTTTGCACTTGGCCACATTGAACCTCATCTGCCACGTTGTCGCCCACTCACCCAGCCTCAGCAGACCCCTTTGGAGTGCCTCACAATCCTCTCTGGTTCTCACCACCCTGAATAATTTAGTGTCATCTGCAAACTTGGCCACTTTGCTGCTTACTCCCGACTCCGGGTCATTAATGAACAAGTTAAAGAGCATGAGTTGTATCGACACGCAACCTGATGCAACCTGATGTTAAAGGGACGTGTTACATGTATAATGTTAGCTGTGTTCAGTTTTAAAGCCATCATTTTATCCGTTGGGTATGTCTCCTCTCCAAACTATGTCTGCTTAGAACCGTTGCATCTCCACAATTCTCTAAATAACGTCTGTGTTGCAAAACACGCTTTCCCCAAACAATATGAAGCCTGCTACACCTGTGGCTGACCCTCCTTTCCCCCTTAGAAAACATTCGGCATTCCTTGGGGACGGCAGATCCCTAGCCTCCCATCGGGAACTGTTGCGTCACTCTCCCATAAGGAAACATACGGCGTTCGTTTTTTGTGTGTGCACATGCATGTGGGGGCGGGGCAGCTGTCACTTTGTAAAGCGGCTTGATGATGATAGGGGCCCCCTATCTACTACTATTAGAGATTGCCATGAACTGGTTTGTGTTGGTTTTTGGTTTGTTTGATTGCCCGAACTGGTGGTAAACAAAGGTTTGTGGTTCATTTGATTTCCCAAACCGGTTCATTTGGTTAGGGATGTGTAGAATAGTTCATCATGAGTTAGAGATGCCAAATTCACCACGAGTCCTCAGTAGGCTCTCCTGCACCCACCCTCCAAGTTTGGTGAAGACTTGATTTGGAATGTCCAAGTTATAGCACACCCCCAAGGCAGGTGCCTTCAGGAAATCTCAGCTTCAGTTCTCATGACAACTAACTCTTCTCTCTTCATGCTGCAAAATGAGAGGCTGAGTCTGCTCTCCAGCAGAGCAGAATGGGAGCTCCTTGACTGGCTCCCAGGGCTGCCAATCAAGGTATGGACAACTGAAATGGTTGTATCTAGGGCTCCCAGAAGTTTACCCCTAGCACTGCTTAGGAATTTATTGAACTGGCACCAGGTTGTTTGGAAAACAAACTGCAACGAACCAAACCAACCACCAACGAAAAAGGCGGTTCATTTTCTGGTTCGGGAATGGTGTGACCAAATGAACTGGTTTGAAACCGCAATTCATTTTTCGGTTCATGATCTTACCTATTGTTTTTCTCTCACTATATTTTGACACATCTACTCCATGCCCGCTACATGAATTTTCAGGCCAAAACCTAAATTTATCAATGGAACTTGCAATACTGCAGGAGAATGCCTTCAAATTGCTTGAGACAGATTTGAGAACAAGACGTATTATTCCCAACAATTTTGGATTATTTTAATGTCAAAAGTCATGTTAATGCCTGAGTGATTTCTAATTTGACTTTTTTACAGTTTGCAGTTTTGACTTGTAGGAAACATTACAGCCAGCGGTAATGCTTTTTCCTTGCTATGATATCTTTATGTACCAAAGGAACTGCAATTCCCAAGCATCATAATAAATTAATGTAAGCAGGAAAAGATGAAATCTGTAATTTGCTCAAACCATGTTCAGTGGGAGACCATCCATAGAACTGACACAACATTATTCCCATTTCATCTGTACAATTAAAATATTTGATTCACAAGTTATCTTAAGGAGTATTTATAATCAAGCTGTAACCTATATTCAGTTCCCAAAGCAACCTTTCCTTCTTTCCAGAACCTGATTCAGACAGCACCTGAAAAGCCTGCTTCCAGCCTTCTAATTCTGTGCTCTTACTAAGGAAGGATCCTTGGGTGCTCTGGCCTTCTAACATAGCCTTGGTCCTCGGGGGGGGGGGGTATGTCCCAGCATGAAGAACTGCTCAGCTAATAAACTAAGTCTGCATAAGGAACTGCTCAGTATTATTAAATTAGGAAGCTATCCTCTTCCTGTCTCTCAGCCACAATGTTAACATTAACAATTACTGCAATTATTAGGTCACTATTAAATAGTTTTGCTCCATAGATAACTGCAAATTAATTGCCTTCAGATTCTATCTGATGAACAGTTTTGTTCTGATGATGGAACTCTCTTCAAAGGACTCAAAACATCCCACATAGTCATCTTTCATATAAAGCATATCATATCATATCAATTACACCTACATGTATAGCACACTTTTGATTTTAACACTTGCGATGGAGTCGCTATATACTGGCACTTAATGAATCTGCTGGCATTAGAATGTGGCTAATGATACACTTCACTTCTCTTCTTATACTCTGCTATGTTTCTCTACATCCTCAGTTTGTCCCTTACAATATTCCTTCACCCTTGCCCACTATATGCCACATGATCTTCTGCCTTCTAAATCCTTGAAATTCTGGAACATCTGCAATTCAATCTACTGGTTAGCTGAACTGCTGCGCATCCCTTCCTCTACCAGTCCTGCCCCAAGCAAAGCTCATGTTAAATAGCAGTGCTTGTGAGATTAAACTGCAAAGTGATTAAAATTCCCATTATTTTGGAAATGTGTTCTACACACCAGGAGTATGCTGCAAGACATTTTTGCAGGCAAGAAAACATATGCTGACAATAGGCTTCCCAACCCTCCCGCCCAGGCAGGGGACCCCAGGTTTTCCACCCTCTTCCCCCGCTCCCCAAAAAAACGGAAGCGGGGGGAGGGGGAAACGGCGCCGGGGAGCATGGCGAGCTGCCCCAGCCCAGAGCGGGCGAGGCCGCCGCGCCGCCCCGCTGCCGCCCCCTCCCCGCCCACCGTAGCTGGGGCTCGTGCTCAACTCACAAAGAACTACAGCTCTCATGAGCCTCCCCCCACAGGACGCTCTCATGTGCGTCACGAATGCGCGACATGGACATCGAGGCATCGCGGCACTCCCTGTTGGGAATCCCCTCCCTTTTTCGCCGGTGACGTGCACTCTCTCAGGCGTTCAGAGTTTCGCCGGCTGGCGGAGGGAGCGGACGCATGACCCATGGCGGAGAGAGGGCAGGCATGGCCCTGAACAGCGGGGGAAACCCCTTCGAGGGGGACCCGGGGAATCCCTTCCAGGTGCGTCAGCAGGCGGGGCGGGGGGATCCCTTGGGTAACTGTGGCCCGGGAACAATTGGGGACTTACCTCGGTATGGATCACCAACTAGGGTAATGGGTGTTGGTTGGGGTGATGAACCGCGGGTCCTGCTGGGCAGGCATAGACTTGGCACGGGGTGGGAGTAGGGTTGCCAATCCCCAGGCGGTGGCAAGTTTGGAGCCCTTCCCCCCTCCCCCCCTTTCAGGGACATCAGAAAGCGGGGAGTGGGGGGAAGCAAATAGCTGCTGGGCACTCCATTATTCAGTATGGAGACCATCTCCATACTGAATGATGAAGAATTGATCCCCAGGTATCTGAGGCTCTGGGGGGACCCTGTTTTTTTTTTTAGATAGAGGCACCAGATTTTCAGCATAGCTTCCAGTGCCTCTCCCCAAAATACCCGCCAGGTTTTAAAAAGATTGGACCAGGGGGTCCAATTCTAAGGGCCCCCAAAGAAGGTGCCCCTATCCTTCATTATTTCTAATGGAGGGAAGGCATTTAAAAGGTGTGCAGTCCCTTTAAATGTGATGGCCAGAACTCCCTTTGGAGTTCAGTTGTACTTGTCACAACTTTACCCCTGGCTCCACCCTCAGTGTCTCCTGGCTCCATCCCCAAAGTCTCCTGGCTCCACCCCCAAAGTCCCCAGATATTTCTTGAATTGGACTTGGCAACCCTAGCTGACAAGAATCAAAGAAAGGAATACCTGTGTTTGAATCTTAAATCCCCTCTCATTAAATCAATCTTAGGCATCTACAATATTGTGTGTATTGGGGGGGGGGGGGAGAGAAGAGCTTTTCAGCCATGAATTACTTGATGGTATTTTCGACAGGCACATATTGATTGTAAATGCCATTGTGGTGTACAGATAAAAATAGAGCACAGTTTCATGTTGCTACTGGTAATATCTGGGACCAAGGAAAATAACACAAGGATAGCCCCTGGAGAAGACTTACTGCCCAGTTCCAGCACCAAGTTAATTGAACAAGGAGAGGTTACAACAGCATAGTGAAGTTACAGTGGTATATGGGTGTTGTTATGGCTTTGTCAAGTATCATGTGGATGAAACCACAGTGGGAGAAGTAATGGATGGATTTGATAGAATGAAAGGACTGGTTAAATGATTGTCTTAATTTGAAGGCTATCTTCCTGCATAATAAAGCTCTACCTTGCCAACTAGTGTAAAGTTAAAACAGCAAAATAACTGCCCTACATAAATATGTAGCATGCAGAATAATACAGTGTAGCCCTATCTTGTCAGATCTTGGAAGCTAAGCAGGATTGGTAATTGGATGGGGGATCACCAAGGAAAACTCTATGAAGAAAGGCAATGGCAAACCACCGCTACTTCTCACTTGCCTTGAAAAACCTTTTATGGGGTCACTATAAATTGGTTGAACTTGTTGACATATGCATACATAAGTAAATATGTAGTGATTTAAGACAGTAGAGAGCCAATGTCCACTATTTCCCTCTCTGCTTCCTGTCCCCACAGCTACTGTGAAGAAATGGATACAAACTAACTCTACAGCCATTCACAGCTCACAGGTAGTAGCCCTAGCAAGAAAACATAGCTCACAACAATGTGAAGCTACATTGCTCTGTCTCAGTGTTTAGAGAACCCCTGGCAAAGAAGTGGGGACTGTGATGATGAAGGCCTTTAGTATAATAGTCTAGTGCAGGGGTCCCCAACTCCTGGGCCATGAACCGATCCTGGTCCATGGCTTGTTAGCAACCAGGCCATGAGTTGTATAATTATTTCATTATATATTAAAGGTAATGGTAGTCCCCTATGCAAGCACCAGTTGTTTTCAACTCTAGGGTGACGTTGCTTTCACAACGTTTTCACAGCAGACTTTTTACGGGGTGGTTTGCCATTGCCTTCCCCAGTTATCGACACTTCCCCCCCTACCTGAATCAGCTTCTGCTGGAATTGAACTCAGGTCGTGAGCAGAGGGCTCTGACTGCAGTACTACAGCTTTATCACTCTGCGCCACGTGGCTCATTATATATTACAATGTAGCAATAATAAGACATTGGATTTATATCCTGCCCTCCACTCCAAATTTCAGAGCAGCTCACAATCTCCTTTATTTTCTTTCCCCACAACATACACCTTGTGAGGTAGGTGGGGCTGAGAGAGCTCTACCAGAAGGTTCCCTTTCAAGGATGACTCTGCGAGAGCTATGGCTGACCTAAGGCCATTTCAGCAGCTGCAAGTGGAGGAGTGGGGAATCAAACCCAGTTCTCTCAGATAAGAGTCTGAGCACTTAACCACCAAACCAAAATAAAGTGCACAACTGTATCTTCCCAAAACCATTGCCCCACCCCCAGTCCATGGAAAAATTCCACAAAACCAGTCCCTGGTGCCAAAAAGGTTGGGGACCGCTGGTCTAGCACACTAGGGCACATTTCTACATTGAAAAGCACAATGAACTCTGAAAAACAAACAGCAATGAAGAGCAATGAATGCATAGCAGTGCACTTGCATAAGTTTATAGCAAGCATTACTAATCGCACCTGGCTTCACCCACTGTGTTACTGACAGAATTATTAAATATTGCCTTTGATGTTCAGTTGGTGAAAATAGCTACAAAGGCAGAGCTTAGTGAGAGGAGGGATAGTGTTAGATCTGTTATCAATGTTTATGGAGATAGTCCTCTGATCAACCCCTTTTATTAGAGTCAATAACTAGGCCAAATATAAATTAAAATGAGTTTTACTATAGAGAAAATAACAATTTAAATATATGCACACAAATTGGGTGACATACATGCAAGATATTGAAATAAAAGTAAGTAGCGGGTAAAAGAGAAGGGGAGGAGATTTACGAGTAATACTTTGCAAGATCTTGGAAAATGGTTCAGCCTGTTGACAGAAGAGAGGGATGTGTGCAGAATGACCAGCGCTATACACACGAGACCTGATATGGACTGGGGTGCTGCTTTGTGATTGGTCAGCAGAACACATGGCATAGCAGAATTGGGTGTACCTGAAAATGTATCCTATAAAGGTATGTTAATGTGAGTGAGCTAAAATGACAATGACATAATGGGTTTAGGAGATCCTAACAAAAAGCAATGTTTGAGTTTCCCCAGGTGCTAAACAAGAAGAAAGGCATTTCTTAACAGGTGTGATGAGATATTCCATAGCAGGGGTGGCCAACGGTAGCTCTCCAGATGTTTTTGCCTACAACTCCCATCAGCCCCAGCCAGCACGATCAATGGCTGGGGCTGATGGGAGTTGTAGGCAAAAAACATCTGGAGAGCTACCGTTGGCCACCCCTGTTCTATAGGGTGGTAACCTGGTGGAACTGACCAGATAATAATTCCTTGATAGCCATGCAGGAAGTTAGGACATGTAAATGTAGACAAACGTTGGAGGATTTGTGTACACAGACGAGGTTATTAGCTAGAGGGAAGAAATACTATTAATACCATAGTGTGGCAGGATTCCTTAGAGGAAGACAGATATTCAGGCCTCTTTTTGGGCAGGAGCTCACAAGAGCAGAGCTCCAGAACCTCTACATTTTATTGCGTTCTTTCTTTCTTACTGGTTTCTGAGCTCCACTGTTCAGACCCCCTGTGAGAATTTTGCTGAACTCTAACATTTGACAAACTTTCTAATATCCCCCCCCGCAAAAAAGGGGGGGGGGAATAACCAAAACATATAAAGCAGACAGATGGAAATCTTCCTCATACCATGTGGCCACATAGGAGAAAGTAATTTAAAAAGTATGACGGAAGTAAGGTTTTATTATGACAATTAGAATTCCAGAAGCATTTTAAAGTAGATGCTGAGCTGATACAATTTAGTACACCTTCTGGTGATGTCAAGGGTGTATGGCAAATGCAAATAAGCTATGCAAATGAGTTGTGCTAAGGAGCTCCAGCACCTCTTTTTCTACAAAATGACCCTACAGAACATAATCCATTCATACCACGGAGGATGTACTAGAGGTATGATCCTTTGTTATGTGCCTTTTCTGACAATAGGTAGCCTCTTAGCCCGTTATAAACTGGGACCTTTGGATTATGGCCAGCTGCCCATCCTTTGTTTCCCAGAAGAGGGAGAAGGCTGGAGGGGAGGGGGGCGGGGAGATGCATAGAGGAATGTTGCAACAAGTTTGTTGTTTTGAATCTTTGTCTATCTCAGGTCCAACAATGGCTCCAAGCAAGCCCATCATTAGTGCCAAGCCTGGCTTTCTGGGTGTTGGGGTGTCTCTGCTCTCGTGGAAGGACCACCCCAGGCTGGAGAATGGGTACCCTGGCAACAACTGTATTGTGGTGGTGGGCGGGTTGTTTGCTTTTGTTTTGCTGCTGGGAGGTAGGCTGGTCCCACCTAGCAGGCAGAGAATGATGCCTTTCCCAAATCAAATTGAAAACTGGGGGGAGAGACTTTCGGGCTCAGTCATCTTGCCTTCAGAAGTATCCGCAGATCGTCCTCCTGCGGTGCCTCTGATTCTGGCTTTTGGAGGGGGGGTCACCGAAGTGGCACCCTCCTAGAAAAGCCCTGGAGGGGTTTTTTCTTCGGCATGGGACTTTTGCAGGGAGCTAGGGATTCAGCAGCGGCTGTCCCTGTGCTTCCTGCATGTCCCGAGGCTCCACAGCCATGAAAGTTGGTGCACCAACAGAAAAAGATGAACGCCCGACTTCTTTCTTTCTTTCGCTTTTCTCAGTATGCCTTTGATGTAGCGTCTTTCTATTCCTAATGTGGCAATTCTACTTAACAAGTGACTTTTCAATACCGCTGGCTAATGGGTCGCTTTGCATAACAACGAGAGGCTAGCTCAAAGAAAGAGAAATGAGGCCTCAAAAAGTCTACGAGCAATCTTAAGTATTGCTAACTATTTAAATTGGATTGAATACAAATACTAAAACCGACCCGGATTACTATTGGACATATACAAAAGAGACCAACATTAGACTGCAATGATCTGAACATAAAGGAGATATATTTTAGAGAGATCTGTCTCTGTCGCCTGACTGTATATGAAATGAAACATTTGAAATCTCAGCTGGAGCTCTTGTGGAATGTGGATTTAACAGGACCCTGAAGCTACTTTTCAACTTGGATTAAGAGACTGTTTGCTGTCAGAGAAAATGGCACTGCCTAGCGAAATGTCTTATAAAAAAGATTTCTTATCCAATATCAGTTCTCTGAGACAGGATCTTGGCTCATTAATGCAGCTTATTAGAGAGCAAATGGGTATTCTTATGCTGAAAACTAGTGAAACTGAAAATCTACAGAAGTGTTAAAGAGATTCGGCTGACATCCATGGAATTGGAAAGGGAAAGTGCTACGCTCTGAAACCAACAAAAGAAAACCAAAATGGATCCCTATGTCGCAGCAGTAAAACAAGACCGGAAATTAAGATTCAGTGAAATGATCATATTGATGTAAGAGTTGGATTAATTGTTGAAAAGGTAGATAGTACAACTGTTTTGTAATCTGGTAGATTTGTTTCTAACATGCCTCTCTGGAGAAACTGTTTAGACTGAGATAGATAAATTATTAAGTTGTATTTTTTGTAATTTGTTAAAGATAAAAATATGATTTCTATGTGTCTATTTTAATAAGGATTTTGTTAAACCAACAATTTAATTTGTGCTTATAATAGGGTTATGCTAAATTAGGCAAAATTGGTGCTGAGATGGTTTTGAAAATTTTTTTCTTAACTTTATACACTTATTTGTGTTCAAGAAGAATTGTTGACATTCATATTGCTAGTATTAGTTTATTAAAAATTTTCTGTAATGAAAGAAAGGATGGTAAAATATATGGAGATCTTTATACCTGCAGGCAGAATGATCCGGGTAGTCTATTTGGAGGTAGAATTATAATTGGTATATTTGTACTTTTTTCTGTTTCTGTTTTTCCCATTCTGTAAATGCCCCTTTCCCCCTTTTATGTATCTTTTGTACTGCTTTATCTTTCTGTAGTTAAAACCAATAAAAATTATAAAATCTGAAAACGGGGGGGAGAGGTGGTTACTTAAATATTTTTGTCTATGTCATTGTTCCTGCACTCTGCACCCAAACGTTTCCCTAAACCTCAAGAGTTGTCTCTCAGTGGTAGTAATAAAGCCATCAGACAGGGACACTTTATCCTAAGGAAGTACAGAGTCCTCTTTTTTTGGTAAGACTCTACTTATTACTGATGACCATTCCAATATCTTTTTAGGCAACAAGGCTGCAATTCAGCATGCAAAGAAGCAGGAGATGTTCCCTATTCTGATCCCTCACCATACCAACGACCCCCAAAGGCCTTCAGCTGTGTCTACTGGAAAACCTGATGTTTGTATGTGGGGTTGCCACATTTGTGTTATAGCAAGATAAAATATCTTTTGTGCCTCTGAAAATAACCACACACAGCAAAGTAACAGGTGCAGCCCTACCAGAGAGCCAGTTTGATGTAGTGATTAAGTGCACAGACTCTTATCTGGGAGAACTGGGTTTGATTCCCCACTCCTTCACTTGCAGCTACTGAAATGGCCTTGGGTCAGCCATAGTTGTCACAGAGTTGTCCTTGAAAGGGCAGCTTCTGGGAGAGTTCTCTCAGGCCCACCTACCTCACAGGGTGTCTGTTGTGGGGGAGGAAGGTAAAGGAGATTGTAAGCCACTCTGAGACTCTGAGATTCAGAGTAAAGGGTGGGGTATAAATCCATTATCTTCTACCCAGCATGAATCTGCAATGATGGGGGAAAGCTGCATCTATTACTCGGTCTCTTATACCAATTTCAATGGGTGTAGAAACCTTGTTAGAACAAAAAATCTGCACCCCAATGTCTCTGTTTTGCTTTACATTTCAGTTCTGTCTCTGGTATTTTGAGGTGTCTTGGTGTCTTTGGTATTTTGAGGTGTCTGGTATCTTGCTATTTACCTTTGCTTTTGGAATAGTCCAGTGTACAGGCACACTTTCCATAACTACATTCCATCAGAGTTCAAAGTCTACATATTCTTCATAGCCACAGGAACCCAACCAAGTTAAGGGCTCAGGCTCCCAACAAACAGTTCACTGTCCCTTGTATAGTACTATACACTGTCCTTGTATAATGAAACCATGATACATGAAGTAAAGGGCTGAGTAGGATGGATAACAAAGTCTGGTGCTAAAATAATCAGCATCTACTGGCAACCAGATTCACATGAAGGAGACAGGACAATATGAAGGGACTGGACAACATTAAGAGCATTCTAAGAGCAAACTGCCACAGACAGCTCCTAGCATCACCAGCTCTGATTAACAGAATCAGTGCTGTATTTAGCCATTTCCTCTGCAAGTTTGCAGCCAAGGACTGAACTTAGAATCTTTTTTTGGTTGAGCCTGTGTTCTCCTACTGCATCTCATTGGAATCAGTGGTACCAGGCTGTCTGATTGGTACCATCCCATGCAAGAACATGGAAAGGACTGAAGAGGGCATGTTGCAGAGTCAGGCTCCTTGAGACTGTAAAGATTCTATCATCATTTCTTCTGTCATGCATGGTTGCTATTAGACCAGTGGTCCCCAACCTTTTGGCACCAGGGACCGGTTTTGTAGAAGATAATTTTCCCACAGACCGAAGGGGTGGGCGGGGAACAATGGTTACAGGATGATACAACTGTGCACTTTATTTCTATTAGTTTGGTGTGGTGATTAAGTGTGTGGACTCTTATCTGGGAGAACAGGGTTTGATTTCCCACTCCACTTGCAGCTGCTGGAATGGCCTTGGGTCAGTCAAAGCTCTGGCAGAGCTGTCCTTGAAAGGGCAGCTTCTGGGAGAGCTCTCTTAGCCCCACCCACCTCACAGAATGTCTGTTGTGGGGGAGGAAGGTAAAGGAGATTGTGAGCAGCTCTGAAACTCTGAGATTCAGAGTGGAGGGCAGGATATAAATCCAATGTATTATTAATTCTGCTACTAGTACTACTACATTGCAATATATAAAGAAATAATTATACAACTCACGGCCCAGTCGCTAACAGGCCACGGCCCAGGGGTTGGTGACCTCTGCATTAGACTACTGAGATAGTTTACTGTTTTAACTCAAATGGCATTCCTTTTCTGCCATGGCAAAAAAAAAAGTGGCTGCTTGCACTGTCCTCCCAGGAGACAACCCTTTGCTGAAGAGTTTGGGCTTGTGGCTGTAGGTACTGACAGTTTCCCCAACCACTAAGCTATCTTAGTATTAGATATTAGAGCAGTTTCTGTGGATCACTTATGGAAGTATGCTTGGGCCTTGGTATGTGGGAAAGGGTATGGAAAGGATTCTTGCTAACTGAGATATCACTAAAAGCATGGTTGTGATTGGTGGGTGATACAATGTGTGGTAATAGCTGTTTTTTATAAGTTTGATTTCTTTTTGTACTAGTAATATTATGTTTTGCTACTGAAAGAGCTTGGGATATTAACTGGTTAAAACTGGTATAAATTCTAGCACAGTAATGGCCATTTTAGCAAGAACATGGGATTCCATAGCTGAAACACAGAACTTCCTGTTTGGCTGTTATCTTAAGTAAGTTTACTAAAGAGTAACTGAACTCAGTGGAGCCTTTTTCCAACCCACCATGCATAGGCCTGGGCTGTACAATGATCATTTGTCATTATCTTGGCTAAACATGGCAAATCAGTATACTACACCATGGACAATTTCTCTTTCTAGTGGCATATCAAATCCCCCTTGCATCTCCTACTTTAAGTATACTGGAATTAAAATATTTATTGGCATTTTTCTGGGATAAATTATGGCCAACATTATTAACCTTCCTACTAGTTTTGTGTAGTTGGAAAACTTAAGTGGAATCAACAGTCGGTAAATCTTGGAAGAATGCTTCTCTCTTCTTGCCCCTTATTCGGTGTTTAGCTGGCAAGCATTACTGACCACTGGAGAGACTACTTCATGCAATATCAACACATAATACTGGATGCTTCATACATAATAATATTTATATTATGCAAAGATGTAGGTAATTAAACTGCTACTGTATTATTTTCAATAAAAATGTCAATGAATTTTAAATTTGACTTAGCACATTCATTTGCAAAATTTAAAATAATGAACGCTTCAGATGGCTTAGCAGAATAAAAAAACCTAATTAAGTCTTGACCCACCTCCAAACCATAATACTTCTTAAAATTGTGACCAATGTGTTTGGTAATAGTCACCTATCTTTTAATATACATGGTGATACATGCCCTGAGCCCGCTGCGGCGGGGAGGGTGGGATATAAATAAAATATTATTATTATTATTATTATTATTATACACACCCTCATATAAAATTCATCTGAAACCTAAGTATACAAGGTGGAATTGTAATTACATTTAACTTTCATCTACTCCCTTTAAATAGTAATGCTTTCCTTTGAAAAGCTGTGCTTCCTAATGGATTGCCATCTGTTAAACCTTTTGCCAGGAAATATTTATCCTGCTTAATGTAGTCAGCACTGGGGCAGAGCTGCAGATTACACCCTGGGATTCTAAGAAAAAGGCAGGAAAACTCTTCTCATTAAACAGTGTTCTCTCTTTCCTTTAACTGTTTATCTAAACTAGGGTGGGGAACCTTTTTTCTGCCAAGGGCCATATTGATATTTATAACATAATTCATGGGCCATACAAAATTATCAACTTAAAAAACAGTGCTCTGTTGAGGAAGAACGATTCAGACTAGCAAAATTAATGCAAATAATTGTTTCTCTATTTGAAGTCATGTGGGGAGAGCCTAATCTGGCACACACACACGGCCTGCCACCCTAGGCAAACACATAGGTCCAGGAACTCAGTAGCATATTAGACCACATCCCCTAATATTAGATATTAGGTCACACACTCATTGGCATATTAGGCCACACCATCTGGGATAATCAAGAGAGAAAGAAAGGGAGAAAGGGGGTAGGAAAGGGAAAGAAAGAAATGGGGGGAAGAAAGGGAAATGAAATGGAGGGAAGAAGGGATAATAAATGTAGAAAAGGGGTGAAGAAATGGAAAGAAAGGGAAATAAAGAAATGGGGGAAGAAAGGGAAGAAAAGGGAATAAAGAAAGGGGAATAAAGGGAAACAAAGAGATGGGGAGAAGAAATGGAAAGAAAGTGAAATAAAGAAATGAGGGGAAAACTTACCTGAACTGTGACAGTAACTTTTCCAGGCTCTGCAGCAATTCTGGCTGGCCAGCCATGCCCCAGGGAGGCTGCCGCACAGTACATCTGGGCCCTGTGATCCCTGCCTGGCCCCAGGGAGGCTGCTACACAGCATGGCTGAGTCCCACAATCCTCGCTGGCCAGCCAGGCCCCGGAAAGGCTGCCACATGGCTTGGTTCGGCCCAGCAATCCCCCGAGGGCCACATCAAGTGATCTCGAGGGCCATATATGGCCCTTGGGATGGAGGTTCCCCACCCCTGATCTAAACTGTTTTTGTATACCATACATTATACACTTCAGAAATCAATTTTAGTAAAGATTATGACCATCAAACAAATACCTCTAGTCTTCGTCAGAATCCAGAAAAGTTGTCTAAAGTTTAAACAAATTTAAACTGAGATCAACAGAGTTCTTTTTCATAGAATGGACAAAAATAATCTTTATATGTTTTCTATATCGACTCATTTGTAATCCTCAACAGATAGTGTATTTATAGCCAAACTCCTGATTCTAATAATTCTTAAGTGATATAGAAGCCCTGTGAAGTGGCTTTCAGGTACACACAGTACAGATTTCAAAATAAATGCCTGAAGTTCCTTGAACGCTGTATACCAAGAGAGTTAATTTGATTTCACTAAAATGCACAAAACAAGCAGTGGCAGAGCAAATAAGATGATCAACTGTTCTCTAATTTGTAATGTTCCTTGTGGGGACAAATGCTTATGAAGGGGAATCCTAACATCTTCATGACACATATTTTACCAATGGATTTCAAATTCCCAATGTAGCTTTGGGTTTGCTTGGTAAAATTTGATTTTTTGAAAACATAATTGTAGCATATCTACCTCTTAAATTAATTATAACAAACAGCAGTGCAGCATGGTTCTGCAATTGCACTCTTAGAGATGAAGAAATTATATAAGAACAGACATCAATGCCAAACACAATTACTTATTTTTTGGTTTCTACGTTGCCTCACAATTCTCATAGCAGCAACATCAAGTTAGAAGCTGACCGGCGAAGGATGGACTGGTTAGTTAAGATCAATACGTGACATCCAGAAGACCATCTAATTCCACTCCATTTTGGCCCTCATTGTCCACTTAAAATGAGGGATCATGATGATGGCAGGGTTGGTAGAATCAAGAATGACTAAAATTCTCCCTTTATGAATGTACAGATGCCCTATAATTATAGGGCTGTCATCCAAGGTGATAAATAAATAAAGAGAGCCCCGTGGTGCAGAGTGTTAAAGCTGCACTACTGCAGCCCTAAACTCTGCTCATGATCTGAGCTCAATCCCCGGCGGCAGCTGGGTTTTCAGGTAGCTGGCTTGAGGTTGACTCAGCCTTCCACCCTTCCGAGGCTGGAAAAATGAGTACCCAGCTTGCTGGGGGGGGGGGGGGGAGTGTAGATGACTGGGGAAGGCAATGGCAAACCACCCCGTAAAAAAGTCTGCTGTGAAAACATTGTGAAAGCAACGTCACCCCAGAGTCGGAAATGACTGGTGCTTGCACAGGAGACCTTTCCTTTCCATCCAAGGTACACTTAGCTGGAAGCTGATCTTTTGGAATTATGACTTAATTTTGGGAATTATCCATAGTACACCACTGCCCGCCACCCCCAAGACCTAGCACCTTGGGTATAAACCTTCAACCTGGCAACTTTATCCCACTTTACTCCCCATTCTCTCACTTCCTTCAAACACCCCATCTCTTAATTCTTGGGTTCTCTTCCTTCTGAATCCTCCTCCGTGAGTTTACCCACCAGTTTCTCCTTCCCATGTTAGAGCAGCCTGTGCTACCGATCCCAGCCAACTGTTATTGAAAGATGCACCCCACAGCACAATATAATACTGATTGCTGTGGTTTCTACCACAAGCATTTAATCCAGATTGGGAGCTTTCTCTCATTTTGCCACTGCATTTTACAGAAGGTTTATAGAAGGGGAGGGGCAAAACCACTCACCAAAAAGTAATCTAATTGAAAGGCAAATGTAAACCAGGTAGCACTTCTGCAGCTGCACTTGGTAGTGCAGTAAAGACAGACTGCAATTCTATGCAATAGCTATATGTAAAAATAAATTAATCATGCAAAAAATCAGAGAGCCTAGCACAGCACACAATAGCCACAGGCTATGTGAATACCCAGACCACATAAATTATCATAGACCCCTTCACACATTTTACCTGCTTAATCCAAATTGTTAAAAAACAAAACAAAACACTGAAATCCTTCCCCTTTTCCAATGAATTATTTTCTATGAAGTTTGGTCCATGTTTAACGACTGTTGGTCTAGACTGTGTTTGTTTTATTTCTTTTAAAAGTGGGTTCTTGCTGTATCTCCAGGCAGGTTGATCCTATGGCTTCAACACTGTGCTCTACCGATTAACCATTATGGCAAACGAGGCTCGCACACTCGTGTAAAGTTTTCACCCAGCCCTTTCCCCTTTCATACCATCTCCTCATGCATGTGCCCAGCCCTTTCAGCAGCCCTAAGTCCCCAGTGCTGAGGAACAGCTAACCCGTCTCGGAGGGCGTATTGTGTCCTATTCTCCTTCCAGTTCGGCAACAAGCCTGGAACCCCAGGTGCGGGTTAAGCGCGCTGCTGCCGGCTGACCAACGTTGCTCCTATGGGAATGGGACCCAGCCTGCGCTTATCTCACAGCCCGCTCAGGCAAAGGCAGAGGATTGGGCTCTTGGGGACGGAGCTTCAGTACAAGCGCGCTCTCTACAGCCTTTTGCGGCGGAAAGGGCAAAGGGGGAAAGCGGCTATCCTTCCAGGCTGCCATTGCAAGTGAAGCCGGATAAGGCGCCAAGCAGTGCGCTTACCTCTGTCCAGGCTCAGCGGCTGGACCACTGTCAGCGTCGTCGCCATGTCTGCAGCGCCACCGAAGCTGGAGTGACGCTCGATTCCAGCATCAGCCGGGAGAGTGATTGGGAGTGGGAGGGGGAAGAGGGTGGGGCTTCGGGAGGAGGACGGAGTGGGCAAGGGGGAGAGAGGCACGCGCGAACGTGTATGTGCATGCGTATTGAAGGGCGGCGAGGGGCAATAAGGATGGCGCAAGCGTGTGTGTGCAGGGAGGTGGTTGGAAACGCTGGGCTGGAATAGGGCTTGCAGAGAAAGCGCATGAGACAGGGGTCAACCGGAGGCCAGCTGCAGCCCTGAGCAACGGTCATGGCGTCATCTGAGATTGGGGCGGTCTTCCAAAAGAGTCTGGGGAGAGTCTCTATAACCTGCGCTGTCCTTTCCCCCAATCCATGTAAAGTCAAAACAGGAATCCAGTGACTCGTTAAGGACTAACAAGTGTATTTCAGCAGCAGCTTTTGTCAGACAGTTCAGTGCATGCTAGTTTCAATATTATTCGTCTTTAAGGTGCCGCTAGACTAATGTTGTCAACTTCCAAATAGGTCGCACGGACTCTTCAGATGACAGAGATCAGTTGTCCTGGAGAAAATGGCTGCTTTGGAGGTGGACACTGGCGTTATATTCTGCTCCTCAACCCCAACCTTTCCCAAGCAGTATCCCCAAATCTTCAGGAATGTCCCAACTTCAGACTCCTCTTTTATTTTATTGTTTCAGATTTAAAAAGGTAGCAGTCCCCTGTGCAAGTGTAGCAGGTAAATAACGAAGCCCCACACATTGCTTGGTTTGAAATGAGGTATTTTACTTTGACATCAAAGTAGAACTTGTCAGCATAAGCTCAAAATGACTAAGTTAAAATCATCAGCCTTCTGACTATTTTTATTCATTCCCAAAACAAGCAGACAAGCCCCCTCTTATCTAATTCAAATGCTCCACCTCCTGCTTTCCTTCCAGTAATTTCTTGTAGTTTTCCCCTGCTCTGTCCCTCTGTGTTATCAGCAAGAAGCTCCTTCTCTGTGGGGCCCCTGTTATCTTGGATTCACACCCTTAGCCTGTCTGGTTTTAACAGTTTAGCAGAAGCTCCTCTGAGGGGCCTCTTAACAGTCACTCTGAATGTTGCATCAGACATTCTCTTTTGAAGGCACAATCATATTTTCCATTACTATTATTGAGGTATTCATTAATTATTCGGGGATCCCTCTTCACAAGCACCAATCTGCTTCCTTCTCCCTCTTTCTAGCTTCCTTCCGCATCTCAGCTTGCTTTGCCAGGCTTGTTCAATCGTACAGGAGCTAAAGAGCAAAGCCTCTATTTTCTCCATTGCCTGAGGATCCTCCCTTGGGGAGGAAGGGAGGAAGAACAGCTTCAGATTAACACAACTACTAATCATGAATTGCTACCCAATACCAGGCATCACAGTTCAGTCAAGCAAACAAGACATTCCAAGCTTGATACTGCACAGGAAGGACCAGCAGCCAGATGGAAAGAAATTCGTGAAGCAAAATCTCATAGAACATTGCCTTTGCAAGTTCTCTTGTGACAGAATCTTCCCCATGTCTGCAGCCACATGTCGAGTAACTCACACAATGTGGTCTGCCAGGTCTACTCAAAGCAGAAATTAATGTGTTCAGTGTGCTTACACAGCGCAGATAGTGCTAGATGACACAAACAAGACTATGTATAATGGGGAAACTCCATCTCTTTGAGCTTTTGTTGTGCTAGGGAGAGAAATTGCGTAGGATTAAGTGGAAAATGTGGCTGGCTCCAACATGCTACCAGTTTTCAAGTAAAATATGTAATCACAAATGGGCAATCAACAAGAATTTGCAGGGAACATCTCATTTTCCTCTCTCCCCTTTCTTGTTTCCATTTCTGGACAGCCCCTATTAGCATATATCCAGGTAGGCAGCCATGTTGGTCTGAAGCAATAAAACAAAATTGGAGTCCAGTAGCACCTTTAAGGCCAACAAGGTTTTATTGAGAATTTAAGCTTTTGTGTGCTAAAAGCACACTTTATCAGACAATAGCATGGGATGGAATTAGCAGTCCTACATATAGAGAGAGTAGGCAGTGAATTAGTATGCAAAATAGTTAATAAACATCAGAACTGGAGATTGCTTTCTTCTCTCCTTCCCACCCACCAGCCAATCAACCTTTATCTGCCCCCCCCCTTCAGCTTTCCTTCCTTCCGTCTCCTGGCAGCCTCTTTCCTAGAAAAGTCTGGCCCAGTTGTACAGTGCCTGCTGAGCCACTGAGCACTCCCTATATCCTCAACTCTTCCCACCCACCAATGAAGCTAGCATTAAATTGCCCCCATCTTCAGGTGTATTTAGAACTTATTTACTTCATTTATACCCATCTTTGTCCTCCATGGAATCCTAAAGCAACTTATATTATTCTTCTCTATTTTATTTTATCTTCACAACAACCCTACAAATTAGGTTAGACTGAGAATGTGTGGCTGGCCCAAGGTCACCCAATGAGTTGGCATGGAAGAGTGAAAGTTCAAACCTGGGTCTCCCAGGTTCTAGTCTGAAGCTCTAACCACTACTTAGCACTGACTTTCATTAGGTGGCTGCTGTGGAACAGCAGCAAGCAGCCAAACTTGGATGAGTTATGGAAATCATTGGTTCCTAACAATGGTCAGAAGCTAAATAGAAATCTTGTGATTTTGCTTAGAAGCTAAATGGAAATATTGTGCTTGACAAATGAGGCAAGTCTTCCAGATTTGTCTTGCTTGCCAAAAGAACACAGTGCTACACAAACAACATAAAGTAGGCAATGAATATCTTATTCATGATCCACCTGAAGGGCTTTAAAATATTAGTGATCTGCATTATTTGATTTTGGATTGCTTGCCTACTATAGCCTTTGTTTCTTGATTATTTACACTTAGTTTTCCTCCCCACTGGGAAACCGAACTGGCTTATAGTTGTAATGTCCCCCTTTGGCTGCAGGTTTCCAGACTGGAGTGCTCACTCAGGCATCCATTCTCAGATCCATTCAGCAGAGTCAAGCTGGTTCAAAACATCAGACAATTATTTGTAAGGAGACAACACTAACAACTGTTAGGGATTTCTGTTTGAAATTCTATTTCTTTATTTCAAACAGTCCGATGGATCACTGGATCAAATAATCATTGAGAGGCATTTAACATGAAAGCAAAAACATATTTATTTCTACAGGGAAAGGGTACTGAGAGATAAAACAACAAACACTATAGAACTACATGCTTACACTAGAAGATCATGTGCTTTATGGAAGACCACTTTCTCCTTCTTCTTGAACTCTCTGCCTGAACAAAGGAAATCACTTGACTGACCAAACAGACAAAACAGGTTTTCCAGCTTCTAGACCTTGATTGACAGCAGTCTTCTTCCTAGGTCATGCAGACAATAGGGAATCAGGCACAGTGTTAACCCTATAATGACTGGAACTTTAGAACATTGCAAAGGACATACAGAACAGATACATATTTCCAACAACAACAATTTCAGCTAACATGCAAAAACTGGAAATGGAAACTAGAACTCCACACAATGGCTGCTAACAGACAGACAGCTGAGGGCAGCATCAAGCCAACCCAGAAGTGAGCCAGCCAGAAAAGGAGTACCCGGGAATGTCCTGACAGCCATGGAAGAGGGACGGACCATGGGGGCCTCAGGGAGCATGTAGAGCACTCACGCACCCTGTCCGTGGTCCCTGGGCACTTTCTGGATGCTTCTTGGCCATCTGTTAGCCAAATTGCCCTTAAAAGAGGTTTAGGGGAATTAGTTTGGTGGGCACAGATGACCAACTGCAGCAGGACTGAAAAACCTATGTACAGAAGGCAGTCTTCCCCAAATTTCCTTTTAAATAATGAGATTGTTGGTAAACTAAAAGTATATTTTATTAAGAAAATTCACTCAGGCACACAGGATAAAACAATACATTTATCAATCATACAGCTCCTAAGAAAAATAGAGATGATACACTTATATAGCGGTAACATAAGGGTACAATTTAGACAGGGTGATACTTTACCTTCTCATAGTGTTCTGGCAAAATGTCCGATAGCGATGAAAAAGGGAAAGGGGAGCAAGACATGGCCAGCGTATCTCACTATATGGACCCTAAACTGATCAGGTTTTGGGTGAATCTAAACAGCAAGGCAGATGCGCACCTGGGGGACCATGGGTAAGACCTTTTAAGGATGACCATGTGCCCTTAGGGGGGTTAGATCAGATGACCTGTGACATAGGGGTCAGGTGGGCTATGACACTATGTCATGTGATATGTGACCTCAGAAAAGGGGAGGCTCCATGGTGACGCTTGGAAAGGATTAGAGGTTGATGGACTTAACATATCTAAATAATACTATCTAAGAGGATGCTTTAGGGCTGAATTGTTATCTAAAGTGACACCCGGAATTGCACAAAAATGACAGGTTCTGCATTGATCACAGCTCCGGATGATTCATTTAGCTGGTCTAGCACAGTCTTTGTCTTAAGTCTGGTTTTTGATGGCTGGCTGGATCAGTCCCAAGATAACATTGATAGTCCATTCAACACATCTTAGTTACACCCAGCATGTGTGGTGCTTTCACTTCGCTTCCATGGCATCCAAGAACACAGAAAGAAGCCCGAAGACAGTGCCTGAGAACGATGGCTTCCATTGAGATGAACTGCATTGAAGCGGGACTTTTGGACAGCTCACGGTTGTGGCAGAGTCCACAGTTCTGTCAAGTGGGAGAAGCTGTGCGGCTGCTAAGGCGGCTGAGAGTCCTTGGTTGTGCTTGGTGGTTGGGTGTTTCTGGGGTGGCACAGCCTTGGCCTAAGAGGTTTGGACCTTCTCAGTAGGCCTAACAGAGAACGACTCCATTGCGGAGGCATGGAGTCTCTTGCCGGCTTAAAGAGTCTGACATTCAAGTTACACTTAGCAATGTCCAGAAAAGATGGGTTTAGGGGGCCTTGGTCTTACACATCCAGATGGCTGGGGAGGTGTCCCAGCAAAAAGGCACCACTTTTAAAGTGGTGCCTTTTAAGGGTGGCTCCTGTTAAGTTGGCAGCAGCTCGGGGGTGGGATGGGGATGGCAGGCAGATGTGCACATGTAGATGTACTTTTGGGGGGCACTTGCCTGCCATCCTCAAGGTGGCTTAAGCCACCATCTATAAGCAGCCATCAGGACCAAACCAAGTCACACAGATATTAGAGGAGAAGCAGACAGTTCCATTCCATATATATATAATAAACATCACAATTACATTCTCCCCTTCTCCATTTTATCCTCACACCAACCCTGTCACACAGGTTAAGATGAGAGTGTATGACTGGCCCAAGGTCATCCAGTGAGCTGTCACAGCAGAATGAGAATTCAAACCTTGGTTTCCCAGATCTTAGTCTGAAACTCTAACCACTATACACACTGACTTAAGAAACGAAGGAAACCTATAAAATTTTGAGACGCAAGCTACTATGCCCAAAGCAAGACATTTTCTTATTTCATTCCATGTTTATTTTAACATCTTTTATCTTTTAAATCCCAGATTTACATTTCCATTCTCAGTTTTCTAGCCCAGCATGTATGCAAGCTAAAGCATTGGACAGAATGAGAGACGACAGTTCCTTCAGTTACCTTTTTCACATAGCTTATTTTTAAATTGGACCAAACAATTTTTGTTGTCATTACACTCTAAAGTCAGCTGTTCAAGGTTCTCAAAATGGCACCATACTGATTAGCTCAAAGTTCACTTCAGAAGTTGTCAAATTTGCCTTCAAGCTGACCCACATTCTGTGCTGGAAAATAAAATTCCTAATGATTGCTGTACTGTCAATGGCATTACTATCAAAGGCTTTTCCTCAGCTGAAGTAAACAGGCACTCTTGATGGTAAATAAAAGAGTCTTTCCAGCCAGTGCTGGGGAAAATGAGTTAATGGACATCCAGTTGCATCAGCTCTAATCAAACACTACAATATCTTGTTTGTACTATCTCTGCTGTGGCTTTTATAGAACAGAAAATTTAGCATGTTCAAAGACTGAGAGATTACTGAATATATAAAAACATCTTTGTCACAACCTGGATTAAGATTTCCACAAAATTAGTCTCTGACAGCTGATTTTACAGTCCAAGGTAACCTAGTTGTGATCTTATGTTTCCTCTAGTGGCAAAATCAAAAGCACTAGATAACTATAGTTAAAGTATTGCCAACAGCATCCCTGGTAACTGTGTTCCCACTCACCAGTTAGGATGATGCTTACTGGCAAGACCTCATGCATAGCTGCAACATTTCATGGATTCAATTGAATTAATGCAGTGCAGCAAATGAAAAGAGCATACATTGGAGCATGCAGGTTATATCCATTGCTGCTGCTGCCACTGTCACTATTACAGACTTTGAATAAGCAATGCGGTGATGGGAATGATCTAGCAGTCTGATGTCTAGAGGCCACATCCTAAGGAGAGAGGCCCTAGATAATAATAATTCTAGCTGTTGTTGCCTATAACCAGTAGCTGAAAATCATTGCAAATGCCATGATCAGCTGCAAGCAGATTATACTACACAGATCAATGCAGAGGGCACATGCTTTTTGGTTTCTATGACAGACAAACCACCAACCCTGAGCTTGCCACTCTCAAAATGAAACGTGTCAGTTACTGAGAATAATATATTTGGGGCTTTTGTTGAAAATCTTCCATTCACAGATTTTCCAGCAGGGATATAAGGAAGTCTATTTCTTTCTCGTCCGTCATTCAAGCAAAATTTCTTTGCAACTTCCACTGATACCACATTAGTTTTTAAAATGTCATCTCTCTCTCAAAAACTCCTGTTCAGGTTTCCTTCCAAATACAGAAGAAACCCTCCAGGAACAATTTGCATTTTGATTTCAGCTGGTTAATTCCTGCCAGTTCTGCTGCTTAGTTTCATGTTGTGCCACTTAACTTCATGTCATGTCTCATCCTCCAGTCATCAGGAGAGTTTGAACGAATGAGAGAAAAACAAAATTAAAGCCTATCTGGCTTGAAAGCTGAGAATTCTTTGGATTAAAACTTTCATCTTTCCAATATGTAACACTTCATATATGTTACTGGAGAACGAAGACAATATTATGCAGTATGATCGTGCAGAAGTAAATCCCACTTTATTCAGTGGGGCTAACTCCTATGTAACTGTGCAGGGAACTACAGCCAAGAGCTTGTATTTAACATCAGTTACGTAAACGTCCTTATGAGGATGGTAACTACATGTAAACCTCTAAAACCTTGAACATAAGAACATAAGAGAAGCCATGTTGGATCAGGCCAATGGCCCATCCAGTCCAACACTCTGTGTCACACAGTGGCAAAAAAACCAGGCACCATCAGAAGGTCCATCAGTGGGGCCAGGACACTAGAAGCTCTCCCAAGCACCAAGAATACAGAACATCACTGCCCCAGACAGTTCCAATGATAAGCTGTGGCTAATAGCCACTCATGGACCTCTGCTCCATATGCTTATCCAATCCCCTCTTGAAGATGACTATAAGAACATAAGAGAAGCCATGTTGGATCAGGCCAATGGCCCATTCAGTCCAACACTCTGTGTCACACAGTGGCCAAAAAACCCGGGTGCCATCAAGAGGTCCATCAGTGAGGCCAGGACACTAGAAGCCCTCCCACTGTTGCCCCACCGCCAAGCACCAAGAATACAGCGCATCACTGCCCCAGAGAGAGAGTTCCATCAATACGCTGTGGCTCATAACCACTGAAGGACCTCTGCTCCAGAGGTTTCTCCAACCCCTTCTTGAAGCTGTTGAGCAGATGACTGGGGAGGGCTGAGGTATGGTGGTGTTTCGTGCTTCTTGTCTGAGATGGGGGAGAGCTGCAGCCATTCAGAGAAGACAACCCCGACATGAACTTGACTACATGTCTTTGATTTTTAAGATGTGGAAACTATAAAACACTGTACAAATAATCTTTTCAAATATTCGCTTTTTCCTTTAGTAATTATTATTTCCATGCATCTTCAAATAAAAGAACTATAATATGCATCTATCATTCATCAGCATTTAAGATCCTCAGGCAGACATTGCCAACTTTTGTTTTTTCAGGTGGCGGGGCTCTTTGTTATCTCGATAGTTGTCCAAAGAATGGAACCATCAAGCTCTGCAATAAAGCTGGCACCTCCTGAGAGAGAGAAATATCTAAAGAATATCAAAGTAAGCTTGCTGTGTTTACAAAGTGAAACCACAGCTTTTTGAACTCCCTGTTTTGAACTTCCAATGCATACAGCAATCCATTTCAACACAGTTGTTGTCACAGAATCTGAATCTATTCTGAATATAATTTATTTTTATTTATTTCAAACTGGGACTCAAAGTGGATTATACCACATCACTGATAGGCAACCAATTAAATTACTGTAAAATTGGAGTAATGTGCATGCTCTGCCTAGCTCCTGATAATAGCTGAGCTGCAGCATTCTGCACCCACTGAAGTCTCTGAGAATTCAACTGAGTTGAATTCAAGGGGAGACCTATGTAGAGTGCATTGCAGTAGTCTAGTTATAATGTCACCATGGTGTGGATCCAGGTGGTCAGATCAGTTCCAAAGAGGTAGCTATGTCAGTTTCCTGTAGCCAAAACAACGAATAGTCTTGTGTGATACCTTATAGATTATCTCTACAGTGTGATGAGACCCTCTGTAAATTTTTCCTGTATAGTTAAAAAAAAATACCAAAGCATTAGAACACACACAAAACATTAGAAATATATATATATATATATATTTCTAAAACCTATTGGAAATGTTATTACAGCAACATCTGGAGTTTATTTGAATTATGGATTCAGTTAATCTCAAAAATAGGAATATAAATATTTTGTACCAATGCAGTATTTTTTGCAGCCGTTTCTAAGGGGAATTAACTGATGATTCAGTGTGAAACACACAGAACCTCAAGATGAAAGGTGAACAAAATTAAAGGTTTCATTCTAAATGTAAAGGTGATTATTTTAGTAATATTATTAAGCTGTATTGACATGAAATTGTGACAAATTTAGAGAATGGGTTTGATTCATACATACAAATTAGGTTTTATTGTTTGGACTGAGCACATACCAGAAATATGTAACTACAGAGAACAGATGGCATGAGATTTTATTTATAATAAACAGCCTTTTTTATTTCACTGGGTCATCCAGGATGTAGACCGGCTGTATTATTCTTTTTGTCAGCATTTTTTATAATATTTGTGTCTGTAAAAACTCCCCTTTCTAAAGCTCATGAGATAACTTTGCTCTGTAATTATGTATCCTGAGAACAGTAAAAATGAATGTGAATGGCCAGGAAATCCAAAATCTTCCAAATTAATAGCATAAACAGAGCTTTTTTTGTAACAGGAAAGCCTTTGCATATTAGGCCATACACCCCTGATGTAGCCAATCCTTCAAGAGCTTACAGGGTTCTTAGTATGGGGCCTACTGTAAGTTCCAGGAAGACTGGCTACATCATGGGTGTGTGGCCTAATATACAAAGGAGTTCTTGCTACAAAAAAAAAAACAAAAACCCTGAGCATAAGAGGCTTTGGCTTTTTTTGTTGTTGTTCCACTTCATGTATAAAAGTCAAAAATTTTGGCAGCCTCCTATTCAGCTGACACGGTCATGGAATCACAGGAAAAACAATGGTGAAGATGGGGTCCATCAATGGTTACAAGCTGCTGTAAAAGATTTGTTCAAAAGCAGCTCTTCAACAGCTCAGTACCTATGAGGGCCAGCATCAGCATACCTGAAGTAGGGCAGCTGCTTGTGTGCAGAGCTTCCAGCAGGTCTACTGCTGTCACACACTCCATCCACACACCTCTCCTGCTGTCCACCTGTTCGCATTTTCCCCATCCACTTACTTGCAAGTGCTCTGCCACCTGCACTCTCAACTACTGGGCAGAGGAGGGGAGACAACCCCTGGACACTCTTTGCTCACCCTCCCCCCAAAATCTTGGATTTGGCCTTGCTACCTATACACTTTATCCTTTGCTGTCACAGACACTCAGATCCAACCACCAAGTCTGTCACATGAACAGAATTCTAGTTGTTTGCTGCCCACATCAACTATTTTAATTTGTCATGGTTAAGCCAGGGGTCAATGAGACTCCTCAGGAGAATAGGACTCCTCAAGAGAATAGGAGCTCTGTGTAGGCAACTCTAAGTCAGCAGAAGCCAGCAAGCATGAAGACAAACTATTGACTTGTTAGGATTCA
Organism: Heteronotia binoei; assembly: GCF_032191835.1. Classification (NCBI taxonomy): domain Eukaryota; kingdom Metazoa; phylum Chordata; class Lepidosauria; order Squamata; family Gekkonidae; genus Heteronotia; species Heteronotia binoei. Next base: position 59,988,594 of record NC_083230.1, read on the forward strand.
CAGCCAACAGCTGGAGCACAGCCACTGACACCCTCCAAGCCTAATGCAAAAGGTGAAACAAAGGTAATCATTCCTAGCCCTCCAGTATCACCACACCCTTAGAACACTGCAGACAGAGGATACAAGCAGAACATCTAGAGAGACAACGAAGCCCTCTTGGCCTGACACTAGCTGCCTGAGTAGTTGCAGGATTACTCCTGAGCAGTTGACTGCAAGCAGGACCCTTAGGCATATGCCTATACAAACCAGCCAAGGGAAGCTGTTAGATGCGGAGGTAACAAGTTGGTTTCATAGAATCATGGAGTCGGAAGGAACCTCCAGGGTCATCTAGTCCAACCCCCTGCACAATGCAGGAAATTCACGAATCCCTCCCACCACACTCCCAGTGACTCCTGATCCATGCACAGAAGATGGGGGGGGGGGACTCTCCCCAGGATCCCTGGCAAAACTGGCCTAGAGAAAAATTGCTGCCTGACCCCAAGGCAGTAAACAGCATTTCCCTTGGTGTGTAAGAAGGGGCCACAAAAACTAAGTATTGATGCAATCCTTGCTGCCCTCCTTCTCATGATCTGCCTAAGTTCATAGAATCAGCATTGCTGTCAGATGGCAAACTAGCCTCTGCTTAAAAACCTCCAAAGAAGGAGAGCCCACCATCTCCTAAGGAAGCCTGTTTCACTGAGGAACTAGTCTGTCAGGAAGTTCTTCCTAATGTTTAGTTGAAAACTCTTGTTATTTAATTTCAACCCATTGGTTCTGGTCTTATTTTTGGGGGCAACAGAAAACAACTCTGCATCATCCTCTATGATTATGAATGGGATGGAGAAAGTAGAGAAAGAAGTACTTTTCTCCCTTTTTCACAATACAAGAACTCGTGGGCATTCAATGAAATTGCTGAGCAGTCAGGTGAAAACGGATAGAAGGAAGTACTTCTTCACCCAAAGGGTGATTATCATGTGGAATTCACTGCCATAGGAGGTGGTGGCGGCTACAAGCATAGCCAGCTTCAAGAGGGGGTTAGATAAAATATGGAGCAGAGGTCCATCAGTGGCTATTAGCCACAGTGTGTGTGTGTGTATTTTGGCCACTGTGTGACACAGAGTGTTGGACTGGATGGGCCACTGGCCTGATCCAACATGGCTTCATCTTATGTTCTTATGTTCTATACGACATCCCTTCAAGTACTTGAAGATGGTGATCATATCACCTCTCAGTTGTCTCCTTTCCAGGCTAAACATACTGAGCTCCTTTAGCCTTTCCTTGTAGGACTTGGTTTCCAACTTGTTTATATCTTTCTTCAATTGTGGTGCCCCAAACTGAACACAATACTCTAGGTGAGGTCTAACCACAGCAAAGTGATACCATCACTTTGTGTGATTTGGACACCATACTGCTGTTGCTACAGCCCAAAATTGCATTGGCCTTTTTAGCTACCACATTACATTACTGACTAATGTTCAGTGTATAGTCCATTAAGAAATTTTGGTCAGACTTCATGGAGGCTGGGGAAGTAGCCCTTGTCCCAGTGGTCCAGAATCAATATCTATGGGGAGATCCTAGAATTAATTGCTTAGCAACAGAGGTGCAAAATGTCCCTGTTTGTCCTGCTTCTATGGGTTACCTTTTTCCATGCACCCTCCTCCTGTGTTGGATGCTCCTCCAGTCACTGAGGTTCCTTTTCCTCCTCCTCCTGTTGTCCTCTCAAAAGCACTTCATGGGCTCTCTCCATGAAATCTTCACCTTCCCATTCGAATTGGAGTGTTGACAAGACTGCCTCAAGTACCTGTATCTTCTCCTCCAGTAGGGCTACCAACTTGCACTTGCTGAAAGTGTAATTGCTGTTACCCTCAGGTAAGAATACAAACATGCCACAGACTTTGCAAGTCACTGTCTTTGCTCCATACCATACCAAACCTTTAATGGCATAACAGTTGCAAATAAAAATACACAGAATATAAAAATTTAAACATTGGAGATAAAATCAAAATGAAACCGAGCTTACAGATGCATTCATCAGATTTAAATTTAAAGATGTCAGCCAAAATTTTTGCCTCAGCCTCACTAACCTCCCCCTCAGTATCATTCAATAAATAATAACAGGGTGGCAGAATAGACAAATCTGGGGAGAAAAAAAGCTTACAAAATAAAACTTTACGGAGATTATGATAAAAGGAACAATCAAGCAATATATGCTGAATTGAGTCGGGAATATTCACATGAATGCTCCACAGGAACAGAATCTGTCGCCTAAAGGGACTCGATGATATCTCCCTTGTAAAACTTTGAAGGGAAATGCATTTAGTCTAGCCAACATAAATGCCCTGCAATGACTTGGAATTATTAAGTCTGATAGATAATGGGGCATTTTGCCGCAGAAAGCATAAAGACCTAAGGAAGCTGGGGAGCAAATATAAGGGTCTGTTGGCTGTAGTTTCATTTCCTCTAACTCCCACAGTCTCAGTTTAATACCTCTGAATATATATGACTCATCAGAAGTAAAAAAATCATCAACCTCTATCCCCATCTGGTTAAGTTTGGACATAAGCACTGCTGTCCAGGATGAAATATATGGGTCTCTTTTCATACAATCAAGAAGGCTGTTAGGATCTGTTCTAAAGTGAATTTTGAGTCAGAATTTAAACACTGCAATCTGGGCTTTTGTCTCCACCAAAGACTGACCCACTTCAGAGGAGAGAGCAAAGTAGGACACACATTTTGGCATACCAAGAATTTGTCTAAAGAATGAGGCTGAATGCCCTCCACTTTCCTGGTAAATGCTGAGATCCATATAGGGATTCCATAGAGAATTTGGGCTAGCGTTTTGGCTTTGAACACCTTAATTGCTGCTAGAAATAATTGGTTGCCCCTTGCAAAGAAAAACTATTTAATTTGAGCAGCCGAACATTTAGCCAAGTTGACGGTGTTGTTACGATGTGAAACCCAGCTTAACTTGTGATTAAAAGTGATTCCCAAGTATTTAAAAAATTTTGTTTGCTCAATTGTTGAATTGCCAATAAACCATCTCTGTGGGCGCCAGCAATTTGAAAAAGACGACTACTTTAGATTTAGCATAATTGATAGAGAGTGAATTACAATTACAGTAGTCATCGAAGGCATTCAAATACCTTTGCAGGCCCACACTTGTGCAAGAGAGGATGGTAGTATCATCGGCATAAAGTAAAAAGGGGACCGCTCGGCCTGCTAGTTTAGGCGGATGACCATTAATAGGGTTCAAAAATTGAGCCAGGTCAGTTAAAAATAAATTTAAAAGATGCGGGGCCAGCACACAATCTTGTTTAACCCCCTTTAACACTGGGATTTTGCTAGTCAAGTCACCCCTAGAAGAAAATTTCACTTGGCAAAAAGTATTAGAATTAAGTTTCCTCAAGAGAAACAGCAGATGAGGGTCCATTCCCAGGTAACCTAGCTTAATCCATAGTTGGGCTCTATCTATTGAATCAAAAGTGCCCTTCAAATCAATGAAGGCAGCATATAATTTTTTTGTCCTGGTATGCATATATTTTTCAGCAAGTAAGGCCAGACTGCAGCAATGGTCCATAGCATATTTGCCTTTGGAGAAGCCAATCTGTTCAGGACCTATGATGTTGCCTAGGCGCATCCAGTCAGTTAATCAGAGTTCTAAATGTTTGGCATACAGTTTGCCCACTATAGATAATAAACTAATGGGGCGGAAATTTTCTAGTAACTCCAACCCCACCCCCCCTTTTTGTATATTGGGATAATTATAGAATCAAGCCAAGAGTCTGGGATGGAGCCATGCAGATCAATGAAAGAGAACAATTTTGCAAGGGGCAAGAGCCACCAATCGGCAAACTTTGTGAATACCTCAGCGGGAAGGCCATCAGGGCCTGGTGTTTTACCCGCTTTTAAATCCTTCAATAAATCACTGATTTCCTCTAGAGTTACTGGATGCCAGACCGGCATATCAGTAACTGTGGGGTTTGCTAAGATAGGAGAGGATACACATGGAGCAGCAAAAATGTTAGAGAAGTAATCGACCCATGTTTGCACAGAAATATTTGGGTCAGTAACAGAATTGATTTTTAGATTACCCGAAATGATTCTCCAGAAAGCCTTATTATCAGATTTTATCGAGTGGTCCCATTTATTCTGAAAGAAAACTTTCTTTTTGGATGTAATAAGCTCCAGATAAGCTGTCTTACAAGCAATATAGGCCTTAATTTTTGTTGGGTCTTTGGAGTGACAGGTCTCTTTAAATTGTGCTCTCAGTTCTTGTTTCCAAGCTAAACAATCTGTATTGAACCAGCTAGAGAAACTAGACCTAGACAAGATCACAGGTTTAGCTTTAGCACTACAATAATCAATTAATAATGAGAATCTTGAAAGGATTGCATCATCTGATTTGGAATGTATGATTGAATCCCTTAATCTGCATAGTGCTTCAGAGCCAGAGAGGGAAGAAAACTCACTTGATTTTTTTTTTAGAACATTCTCAGAGGCCTTCACAGATTGGGAAGATGATACCATATTAACCTCCAGATCCAATCTTAACAATAGAATTAGGGGCAAGTGGTCAATTTCCGTGCGCGAATCAATGTAAAAGTTATTGATAGATGACAGAAGGTTGGGTGAACCCAAACAAAAATCTATCACATTGCAACCCCGTGTTGAAAAAAAAGTAAAATCAGTTGCAGCCGGAAATTTGGAGAGACCATTAAATATTATAGCATTGTGTGCTATGCAGAATTCAATTAATCTAAGACCCGCCTTATTGGTTAAAGTAACTTTAGAACGACGGGACAAACATAATTGTAGTGGAAGGGATTCAGCCGCTTCAAAGCCAAAATGAGAGATCCATTTCTGATTATTACTGTCTATCCGAGCATTAAAATCACCAAAATTCATGAGCTGAGCAGCATGGAATTTCCTAGACAAAGACATCACATAATCAGAAAATTTCTCCCAGATAGCATCAAACTCCAGCTCTCCATTAGAAGGGGCTAAATAAACATTAATCATGATTAGAGTCAGTGCTGGAGAGGACAGCAATAAAGCCTGGGCAAATGGCGGGCAAGGATCCAAAAGGATCACCTTAAATGGTAAGTTGGATTTCACCAAAGCAGCCAGGCCTGCTTTACTGCGACCTTTAGAATGAGTTCTATAAGTAGGGAGATTAAAAACTTTAAAATCCGTCAGTCTAAAACTGTCTTCTGCCCATGTTTCCTGAAGGAAGACACAATCAACGGATTTCAAAAAGTCCAAAAAATCTGAGTCATTCACTTTACTCTTCCACTCAGCATTTTCCAGGAGACAATGTGGATATTCCTTGTGGCATCCCTAGCTGGTAGTCAATCAATAATGGATATCCTTTCTAGCACCCTGGCGTCATCAGTGAAAATACAGCCATTATGTTGGGGTGCCCTTGAGCCATTTAGAGAGGGTTCCATAGTCAGATCAATTAAGTCAGCCGATGGGAGACAAGGGGACAGGGGGTTGCCTGCAGCATCCAGGTTGATTGAAGGAATTGATCTCCCAGACTCTAAAGACCCTTGCAGCTGCTACCTCGTCTTCTAGAGGGGAGAAGCAATTCGATGTTTTAATAGCAAATGATGGCAGAGCAGATTTGGACTTGTTGTTTAAGATAAAAAAGTCCTCTATCCTAAACTGTTTGCAAACTGGCAAAGAAGCAGATTCCTCCTTCACTTCTCTTGGCTGCTTGCCCGATGCCATTAAGAAGGTTTTGTTGGATGGCAATTGGCACTGTTCTGATAAAAGATAAATAAATAAATATTAAAACAAGTACCAAACAACTAATATCTTAAAACTTACAGATAAAAGCCACAACATCTGCTAAGAATATTGTGAAATGTCTTTAAAAGCCAAATTTGTCAGAGCCCACGCTGTAGCCGACTGAACTCCACCATGTTGCTTTGCAGGAGTTGACTTAATTTCAACCTTCAGTTAGATTCACAGTTCAAATTAAAAGACTCTAAAAAAAACCCTGTCTTTGAGGGACAACGTAAAACTTTATAAAACATCAGCTGTAGTTCGTTAGCTGTAGCAGCTTCTGAGTTAGAAAGCGAAAGCAGAAGCTTATTAACTGATTAAACAGCCAGAGCTTGGGAAAGATAAAACAGCTGCACCAAAATTAAAAGTGAGGTGATAAGACTATTTAAAAACAATTCCTTCTATCAAGGCAAGATAAAAGCTAGAAGATTGAAGATTGAAAACAACTTAGTGTTTTTAGGAGCGAAGAAACAAGCGTCTGCCTTCCTCCGAGTCTGCGCCGGCTTCTCTTATGTTTTAAGCTAGGGAGACTCTCCTGTCTTTGCTCCTTTACCAGCTATGCTGCTGTAATCCATTTCAAATTTGAAATCCAATTCAAATTAGTTTATCTTGTACCTCCCTGAAAACTCAACCGCCAAACTGTTTCCCAAGACTACTTCTGAGGAGCTACTCACCCTCCTACAAGGCCTCCAGGCCAGAACCCCAGGCTAAGAGCCATAGGGCAAGAGCCCTTGAGTTCGTGTCTCAGGCGAGGAGGAACCTTACACAATAGAAGCCTCACCCAGCAGAGGGTGGGCCAACAATAAATCCAATTACACCCAAGCAATCAAATTTCTCCCAGGCAACCTAGACAAACAGGAAGCACGCTTACCTAAAAAGGCACCACTCTCCAACAAGCTATATACACCCTCAAACACTGTTATCCCACATAGTAACCTCAGCTAAATCTTCTCAGCAGTTAAGGAAAGGCAAATAAAAAACAGTCACCCCTCCTGCAGCTCTATATTATGCTGCTTCTCAGAGTCCGGATGATTCACCTGTGTCCATTATATTTGAACCTGCTTTGTATTCCGGCAACTCTTGAATCAGACTCTGTGACTTCTTGGACTGCCAGACTGTGATTCTTGGATTTGCTTTACCTCACTCATGCTTGACTCTTGGACTACTAGACACTGCCTTTGGGTTGTCCTTTAACCCAAGGACAGCATTCTGTGCTGACATTCTAACTTGGTGCTCAACCTCGGACCAGACCCTGATCATGCTCTTTGACTAGCCACTCACCCTGCATCACTGCCTGCCTGCACATCACAATATAAATGGAGAGATCAGCTGATAATTGTATCCTACCAACAGTTTCACCTGGCACATTCTCCCTTCCCCACCCACCCAAGAGTCCTTATCCTCATTCAGGTACATAGCCTCTACTGAATTGTTTTATGCAAATTAGTTATTTTAACTTCATAGGCATTTTTGTTTGATTTGCTGTGGAACTGTTAGTTGTCTTGAAATCTTTGGACATATTTTCCTGCTTGCTTGTTGCTTGCTTTGGCATAGTTGCTTCCAGTCATGTTATAACCCATTACAAAATATATAATCCCATCACATAACTCTTCTTCATTAAGTGGAATCTGTTGTTTAGAGTAGTATTCAAGCAATGTATCAAATGACAGAAGTAATTAAGCCATTAAGATAAAATCACATATCTAATAGCCATGGCTGCCCCTCCGTCTGTCGATCAAAAATGCACAAGGAAGAACTACAGAGACTAAGGGAGAGGTCTCAGGGAAAACTCTACATTTGCAGGAAAAAGCTTTATTTTATGGGTGAAAACACAGTGCTGGACAAAGAGTAGGTTGCTCTCCAGTCTGCTGCTTATTCCACCCCCCAACCAACGGTTGTTATGCTGTTTGCTTATACCTGGGCACACTTGCTTTTCCCTGTGCCATAACAAACGGGATGAAGAGCCAACGAGTAATTGGTAGGCAAAGTCACAGCAGGCAGGCAGGAGGAGCAGAGAAACAAAAGTGAGTGGGCATGCAAGAGGGTGAGAGCATGTATGCCACTAAATATAATACAAAAAAAAAAAATAAGTCAGAGATGGCCCAGGGTTCACAGGAAAACAGAGATGGAGAGTAAGAGATGATGAGAGCAGGACGATGGACAGGGAGAAAAAAAAGGTTTTCTCTGCCCCAAATTTTCTTGTAGGTCCCTGCTTGTTTTATTTAAATAAAGCAAAGATCTCCAAATAAATGTCTTTTCTCTTTGTAATCAGGATGCCACCCAAGCTGCTGCTGCTCTTAGTAACTGGCAGGGCAATCTGCTTGGCTGGCTGGGCGCAAAATGACACCAATTATGTCATCTCTCTTTATTCAAGCTTCCTTATTCTTTTGTTACTAATTTTTAAATTTAATTACTAGGTCAGATATTTTTCTGTCTCCTGTTCCCAAAAATGGAAATGTCTACGTTAGTCATTCCTTTTAATCCTTAAAGCAATGTCTTTCCAATTATAATTTCTGTCTCCTTTTGGCAAAGGAAGCTTCCATGATACTGTAATTCTGCAGTGTACAAAGGGTGGCGATTGGGGGGCAGTCATCTCAGAGGCACCCGCTTAATTGCGGTGTGCTTTCCCCGATGTTGTTTAACATCTACATGCACCCCCTTGCCCAGATTGCCCGGAGGTATGGGCTGGGTTGCCATCAGTATGCAGATGACTCCCAGCTCTATCTACTGACGGATGGCCAGTCTGACTGTGTCCCAGAAAATCTAGACCTGGCATTGCAAGCCATGGCAGGATGGCTCAGGCTGAGTTGTCTGAAGCTGAACCTGATGAAGACAGAGGTCCTTTGCCCGAGTCGTGGTGGTCCTGGCAGGGAAATCCCCCTATCGACTTTTGATGGAGTGCTACTTACAATGGTGCCTAGGGTCAGAAGCTTGGGGGTACTACTGGAGCCTTCCCTGACAATGGAGGCCCAGATAGCAGCCACTGCCAAATCTGCCTTTTATCATCTTAGGTGGATATGGCAGTTGGTTCCCTTCCTCGAGCGCGGCAACCTGGCAACTGCAATCCATGCTACGATCACCTTGGACTACTGTAATGCCCTCTACATGGGGCTGCCCCTGTCCCGAATCTGGAAACTGCAGCTGGTGCAGAATGCTGCAGCCAGGCTGCTATCGGGGTTCTCCATGCGAGAGCACATACAGCCTGGACTGCAGATGCTGCACTGGCTGCCAGTGATATACTGGATTCGCTACAAGGTACTGATTATTACCTTTAAAGCCCTATATGGCCAAGGACCTGCCTACCTTAGGGACCATCTCTCCCTACATGTTCCCCAGAGGGTACTTAGATCAGGTATGCAAAATCTATTATCAATTCCCAGGCCGAGGGAGGCAAGACTGAAAACAACTAGAGAAACAGCCTTCTCCATCACTGCTCCCCACTTGTCAAACCAACTGCCTGGGGAGGTCAGAGCCTTGTGGGACCTTGCTCAGTTCCTCAAGGCTTGCAAGACAGTATTATTTCAAGTAGCTTTTAACTGACTGATGACCACCACCACGATATCAGATCCAATTGGATGCCTAAGAACACTGAATGCCATCCTAAATCACATCGAATTAGCACCAACTTATTTAAACTGTTTTAAAGTATTTATTTTAATGTTTAACTGTTTTTATTGTTATCCTATTGTGTTTGTGAGCCGCCATGAGCCTGCTTCAGTGGGGAGGGTGGGATATAAATCAAATAAACTAACTAACTATGGCTGGATGCATAATTTGAATATTAAATTATGTCATAGGTCAATTTAACTTGTGTTAGGAGCTCATACATAAAAGAATGCTATTATGTATCTCAGTATTTGAAACTGTAATAATTACTGGAAGTATAATGAAGTTCTTCAACCAGTAAAGCACAAAACTACAGAGAATATTGTTGAAGAACAAACTACTAGTATAGTGATACCTGTGGAAACTACTAGTATAGTGATACCTGTGGAACCATAAGGTAAATTCACTCCTAAATTATGTTCCTGTTGTTTAATAGATTTGGGATGGGGTTAGGGAGCAACAGAACAGAAACTGCAGTGAAAAGTGAAAATCACCACAAGTTTAAATGCTTTGTTACTTAGCGCCAATTGGACCAGTTTCTCAGTTTAGGACCTATAGTTTCCTGGCTCTTAATGAATACTAAGCTACATAGTGAGTGTTTCACATTTTTTAAAAAAATTTTCCTTCACAGTTCTGCTTTCTCATTACCTAAAATCATTTCCAGGTAGTGGATTTTATATGCCCTGGATGCATATTATATGCCCTGCTGCAACTGATTACCAACAACTGGTCCCATGCTGATGGCTATTACTTGAGAAGGATTGGAAAGCTAAGTGCAGAACCACTGTTCAAATCAGTAAAAGTTATACCAGATTTTTGGTATCTCTTTGCTGAGGCACTTTCACCACTTTTGGTTTAGCACCCTCTGCATGCAGATTAGCTAAACTACGGGTGCGGTCACACTTACATTAAATCCATCTTTAAAGCGTCTTTAACGCGTCTCTCAAATAATCCGTTGCATCCAGCTCCCTGATCAGACAGCGTGGAGTTCCGATGCTATCCCATGTTGATCCCATCATTGCTCGATCACACAGCGCCCTACCGGAACTACTTTCATAAGGCGGCAACCAGCATTAGTGCAGGCGCAGTGCTGGGCGCTAACAGCTTTTTTGGATTCGTTTGAGCGCATGCGCGTTTGTGTTTGCACTGGCCTATTTTCAAATAGTGGCAATCCGTTCATGGGGAAGACTGTTGTTTGAACGCTAAAGGTGACATTGGTGTATACGTGAGCCTTCTACTAAGATGAGATGAAGTTCAGAACCAATCGCCTGGATAGCTCCTTGGCGGCGCAGTCTCTTCCGTTCCACGGCTGGCCCCCGCGACTACGGCAAGACACTCATTGTGCTAGCAGGCACTCTGGCCAGACGTGTGCAAGCTCAGTTCTCCAGGTGCCCTGGCAACCATTCATTCCCCCCCCCCCCCTGGTCTGGTATCGTAACAATGAGGGGTCGCAGCCGCTTTCCTTCTTTCCCATGGCATTTGATACCGCGCACGGGACATCACATTCCATTTCGATGCATCGATATGTCGATATATCGATATATCGATAGACCAGCGGGGGAAACAAAAAAAAACAAATGCCATGGCTCTCAGCCATGCTGCTTTGTGCGTTGCTTTCTGAGAGACTGCCTTAAGGCTATCTGGATCCTTCGCACGCCCCAGATTCCTTCCTTCGATGGCGCAGTGATATGCATGGCGGGAAGCTGGAAGCAGGAAGCGCTGCTGCGACTGAGCAACGATTGCCGGTTCAGATGCTGCAGAGCGCTCAGGGAGCGTCTTGTTCCGGATTAAAAGCACTAGCAAATTAATCCGCGAGCAAGGCGCATCAGCGTGGGACGGGCACGGGCTAAGCACACTTCACAGATGCGGACGTGTGAACGTCCGGGTAAAATCCGACATGCCTGCGGGCTCAACTCATGCCTGTAGCGGGGTTTTTTGGACGTCTGACCGCACCCTGTAATTGGATGAAGATGGAATTTTGCTTATGGGGATTGTTTACCTTCCTTTCAGCAGGTAATATTACTCAGATTAGCTTCTTTTGACTGTTTCTTGTCAGATATTTCTTAAATTAATCCCAAAGTTTGTTAGTCTAAAGTCTACAACATTTTTATTCAATGTATTTCGGTTGTGTTGAGGAGACATCAAATTAATGGTTAGACTTGTCAGAAGTGTTACCATTTTTTCTGCTTCTGTCCCAGCAGCTCAGTGATGCTTGAAATCTCTTTAAGTAATCTCATTAAGGCTATTTTAAGGCTGGATGCTGGAGATACAGGGATGGTTCCACCATACTGGGAACCACTGTGTGCTGTGAACCATTGTGTTTCCTTTCTGATTTCCTTTTGTGGTACTGAACATCAGTCTCATGAAGACTACTAGGGTATTCAAAAGCTTGCACTGTTTTGTGATGTCATGGTGAGTGCTAATAAAAAGTATGATGCAACAAAGGGTTTTTATTTGGACAAATAGCTAGCTATACTACCTAGTTAACTACAATACTCAGCTCTACCACAGCACCTCCTGGTAGGGCTGGGTAGAGCTGTAATTTTTTTCAATTGACATCTTGACAAGCAGAGTCTAAGAATTTAAGAAAGTAAGCTTTATGGATATTCAATGACTACACGCTGGGGAGAAAAGGCTTCATTTTATAGTTTAAAGATGTATGGATGTCATTTTTGGCCACTATCTCTTTCTTGCTGCTTAGTTAATACTGCAGCCTATTTCCTTCAGAGAAGTGGTTGAGATATTCTTTGACAGACATTCTATTTCATTTTCTTTTTTAAATAAAAGGATGGGCATTTTTTCATATACGCTATCTCCTTTGCATTCTGTTGGCATAATCTCTTAGCAAAAGATCAAAGCTCCACTATCAACACTCTAAAAAGACAAGCTTTTGAATTCTTCTGAATTGATACACCAAGGAATTTTAAATAGGATATGACAAGAACTAGCATTTACCAGAAGATATATATAGTGTTACAGCAGGAAAAAAAAGTTTGAATCATGAGCCATAATTCTGAAACTCTTATTCAACTGAGCCTTATTCAACTGAAGGCATGTATTGAAGGCAGCTGGACTGTTCAGAAGCTTCTTGTCACTGCTTCTCTGTTGCTCTATAAATATACATGGCATGTCAACTGAGAGAGCCAAAAAATACCAAACAAACCCACTACTCAACAAATATGACTTAAAAATACTAGCTTGCTTTCTTTAAAAAAAAACACCACACACACACAACCAAACTATTGACATTCTTTTCTCATGTTTAAATGATGAGTACATAGTTGTGCTGTCACAGATATGGTGAACTTCAATCTTTCTGTGAACACTTTTGACACAGACATACCTTGCCATGATGCCTCTCTTCATTGCCAAGGATTCTGGGACATGTTTTAGGATAGACACTCATTCCATATTGGGTATCAGCTTGCTGAGCCTTCCTCCTGCATCCTAGAATGTTGCAGAAAAAGATCAGTAGTAATGGGAAAAGCTTATATGCCATTATCAAATATCTAATTCTGAACCAGGCCACAGATTATATGATTATTAAAATCTGCAAAATGAAATGAGGGATGGACAGGGAAAGGCTGAATATGACTAATATAAAGAAAAAAATCATGGGTGGATTCTGAATAGTGATAGCCCACTGTAACTGCTAATGTTACACTTTAAAAACACTCAGTGTCATCCTGAGAACATTGTCTTAAGAGTAAGTCCCACTAAATAGACCTAAATAGTAAATTATACAAAGATCTAAAAACACAAGACTATTTGACATGAGAATGAGACACAGCAGGTGATTACAGACTGGCATTTTGGGCTGACTCAGAGACGCCTCAGAAATTGACTAGAAAAATCCTTTCAAACACAAACATCTGCCGCCCATCCCCATCCCATACTCACCCTGTCCTCCGGAATCCTGAGAGCAGCTCAAAAAGCTACCACTTTTGAAGTGGTAGCAAATTTTTGAGCTGCATGCCAGTTGCCTTCTCAGCATCTGGAAGTGGAAGGGTGAAAACTGAGCAATGGGAATGGTGCACGACAGTCATCTGATTGGACCCGTGTCACCCCATGGACGGGATGGAGACAGCTTGCAAGGGAGCATGTGGAGGATTTTGGATGGTTCGTTTTGAGCTAGCCCAATCTGGAACACCTCCCTTCTGCCCCTAAATGCTCATCTGCTATCACCCAGTCAGAAGAATGCTTCAGCAATATCTTTATATGGCAGGATCAGATGTAATTACATAGGTCTTCAGAAGAGCATCACTTAATTTTCCAGCATGTGATGTTATGACTTTCTGCTGCTAAACACTTACAAATTCATCTTTGAGTAGGATTTGAGAAGTTTGAGAGGAATGCTGGAAGCATCTTTGCCAGCTAAATGAAATCTGAGCTTCTGTTCCTCCTCAATTACAAGTATTTAGCCCATGACCATTGAAATGAGGCAAGGGACTCTTGTATTTTTTCTTTTGCTCTGTAAGTAGCTTTGAATGCCCATATGTGCAGAAAATCAGGAGCATAAAAGCATAAATAAGCCATAGGCAACTGTTTCTCAGTGTGGGTAAGAGCTAAACTGGGAAGAGCTACATAATCTAATATTTCACAGGTAAGCCATTAGAAAAGTGTATTTTCCCATGTGAAATTCTTCTTGGGTTTCTAAAACAGAAATCCTCTTGCTATGACATCTACTGTGATCCATATATCTTTGTTAAGAAACATGCTTTATCCTGAGCTGAAGAACTTGGAAAGCATGGACTGAGAGGAAGTTGTAACTTTTCAAGATTCTCTTAAATTAGCTAAGGTGTGCTGTGATTCACTGAAAGAATTATACTATATTCTCACTGACTAGTAAGTCCCCTCTTTCTATGTTCACATCAGCCCACACTCTTCAAGTGAATCTCTATGTAAGAATAGTGTCTTACAATTATGTACAGAATAATAACAATTTTGACAGCTGTATTGTTTCTTGAAGGAGCAATCATCTTTTCCAGTATTAACTCAAGGCATGGAGGCTGAAGCTTTCCTCATTCATCTCCTAATGCAGGTTCAGGTTCTCAAATCTAAGCTTCATTACATTTTCAACAAAACAGTCATTTAATACTAAGCCCTGAAACACTGAGGGTAGTTAGCTCCATTGTATTTGTTCATTTTGGCTTAATGTGAGTCATTGTGCTAGCAGAATCTGAGGATGGAAAAGAAAGCTGTAGGGATCATCAAAAGGCTTTGGTTTATGCTTTTATAAAGCAGGCTCATTTGAGAGATGCAAGCGCTAGTCTTTGGGCATGGCAGATTTATCTAGACAGTGCCTTCTGAGAATCATCATCTGTCACGATAACCTTTAGATTCTACTGGTAAATTAATTACAACACTATCCCAAGAGTCTACTGGCTACTGTGGACCTATGCCAGCAAAGTGCTAGTTCAGTGCAGGTGCCACTAGCTGACATTTTATGACTATTGTGCAGAATACAGAGAAATTACAAATGCTCCTTTGTAAGGTGCAGACCACATAGTGAGCACACTGGAGACCTTAGCAACACTGGCAACATCCATTAGCAAGAAGCAGTAAGCAGCAGATGCCCATGAGTGGCACCTATGAGTGCAGCCAACCTCTACTTGAGGTCAAGTCCTCAAGAAGTCACACTGATTCTACCCACGAGTGGAATGCCTGAAGAGAGAAAAGAGCTACCAGCCCTACAGCTTCCAATGAGGCTAATGGCACAAGTGGCAGGAGGCTGCGGAAAGAGGACATATGACAGAGAAGTCGTAAAACATGGGTTCAGGTCCCCACCTGCAGCTGGGTTCTCTTTTGCCAGGCAAGGAAATGTGGACTCTGGAGCAGCTATAAGGTGCATGTAACAGCACCTTCAGCAGAGACCAACACATCCTCTCCCATGTCTCATTGGGTAAGTACACCTGTATGGCAAATGGAAGACACAAATTTCATTCTCAGGAAGGGAGATGCTGGCCAAAAGGCAAAGCAGCCTACCTTTTTTCTAGAAATGGGCTGAGTGTGAGGAAAAGACAAGGCAAAGGCTGGGCTTCCACCTACTCCTCCTGCACAAGGGATCAGATTCCTAATCAATCAGCCAACACATTAGGCATTCCCTAGCAGCCATACAATGCTAGGCAGAAAACACTGCAAACCCAGGCATGGCCCAGTGGAAGAGTATTTGGTTAGCACACCAAAAGGTTCAATTCCCTGATAGAATACCAAGCCAGTCTGATTGCATACAGAGGAAGTTATTCAAGAGAAGTTTTTTTACACAGTCAAATAGGATTGTACTGTAATGAAATGATCAGAAAGTTGCATTGGTAAAGGGATAGGGACTATAGCCTACACGACTTTATTGCTACCTATCTGTATGTATGTTCCAGACTAGGTAGTTTCTTAATGTATCTGAAACCACTTAATATATTGTATTAAAAAGCTCATATTTTGTTTCAGCTCTATTTGGAATTTATTTATTTTCAGATTTTAGTAGTCCAAACCCACTGTAGTCCAAACCCACTGGTTGTCCCTGTCTGTTGGATACACACAATGTAATCTGCCTTGAGTCTCGGTGAGAAAGGCAGACTATAAATAACTAAATAATAGTGATAAAAATTGTGATCTAAGTTGCTCATTGCATAAAACATTCCTTTCCCACATAACAGAATAAAGCATCACAGAATATGTTGAAGGCACTCCCAGTTTCTGGACCAATCTGCTTAGTCTTGACTAGTTATCTACAGGGCAGAGTTAAGCTTACAAAGAAACAGGCTATGATGGACACCTGTTAATTCCCTCTATTCAGATGGTTTCCCCATCACTTTCCCCAAGAATAGCAGAAATGGCACTGGATACACTAATTAGAAAATTAAATAAAATAACAAAATGTATTTGACATAGCCGGATGGGAATTAGCAAACACTTTTGGGACATTCAGGTGGATATTGTATTTCTGCACCATGCTCTCTTTGGCACTCCCCTAGAGATCTTCCCTGAGACACCTCTCCCATGTCTCTCTCTCAGGAATTTTTTTTTTTCAACCACCACAACTGTCAAAACCCAGCTCCCCCTTTAGAACTTTCTGGCCTTGTTCCAACCAATGGGAGAGCTAGGAAAAGAGCTGTCAATCATAGCCACTCTTTTCTCTCTCTGCCCCTCTTCAACTGATTCTGCCGTTTTGCAAAATCATGCTTTTGTTGTAATTCGTCACACAGGTCCTACAGCACAGAGCTTTCAAGGGTGGTCTGTTTGAAACATTAGGAGTCATAGATAGGCTTTTGGAATTGGGGACATGAATGGACCCCCATCCCCAACATACATACTAGTGTCTGCTGGGTGAAAATGAACCAGATCCTGGATGATAATGGAATGCTGTGCTTTATTTAGATTTAGATTTGTGTACAAATAAACGGATAAGAATGTACAGAATGTACAGTGCAAGCATGAGTGTAGGAGGTCTGGTAGTCTGACTTTTAATAATGCAATATTTAAAACTAGAAATAAGACCCGTTGTGAGGGAAAATACAGTGGGCTCTAGAAAGAGGGTCTGGGCAAGTGCCCCTCACCCTTGTTGTCTTCTCACCCAGATACACACGCAAACACATTCATGCATCCAAGCAAAGGCATTCACACTTGGACTGGCCCCAATGAGTTCTCCCTCAAAGGCCAAAATAGGCCTGGAATGGGCCTTCCCCCATTGCCTTTTACTGACAGAACCAATTTGGGTTGCCTAGCAACAGCCACTGCCTGGCAGCTTCCCCAGTGGCCCAATCTTCATCTGTCCTGGGGTGAAGCTGAAGGGGTGAGGGAGGGAGAGAGTGAAAGGAAAGCGGCAGCCGTCATGGCCTCTGAGGAAACACTCCCAGTGAGGCTGCCTAGTTGCATTTCAAGAAGAAGAGAAGGCCCAGCCACTTGTTCCCCTGAGTCGCTGTTCACCTTGGAGGCTAGCAGGAGGAAGAGCCACAGCGGCACCACCTTCATTCCCTATCTCTTCACCATCTCCCTGCTGCTTCCACCTACTTTCTCTTCTGAATGCCATAGAGAGTGGATAGGTGACAGCAGGTGGGAAAGAGGAGCAGACTCATCCAATGGAATGCAACAGAACTTTAGTGGTGGTTGATGGGCCAATGGCTGATGCAGTGAGTCATGACCAGTACATTTGAACTATAAGGGGATTAGTTGAATGTATCAGTTAAATTATTTCCATGGAGAGTTTTTAAATTAGATACTGGTGTGATTTGGAATAAATTATGTCTATCATAATGAAGTATATCAACATTTTATTGATATAATGAAGTATATTAATAAAAATGACTGCATTTTCATTCTTATGGTTGTCAATTAAACTCACTTAAATACGAGCATAGTGCAGTTGTTAGATCAGGTTCAAATCCCCAGCTACCATAAGAATGTAACAAGAGCCTGATGGATCAGATCAGTGGTCCGCCTAGTCCAGTATCCTGTTTCACATAGTGGCT
The DNA here is from genome assembly GCF_032191835.1 of Heteronotia binoei. NCBI lineage: Eukaryota > Metazoa > Chordata > Lepidosauria > Squamata > Gekkonidae > Heteronotia > Heteronotia binoei. Next base: position 60,006,431 of record NC_083230.1, read on the forward strand.
AACCAGTCGCACTGGAGAGCCAACAAACAGGACACAGAGTCTAAGGTCTTCCTCCAGTGTTGCCTCCTACCACTGGTATTTTAAGGTTTGATGCCTGTGAATATGGTGGTTTCCCTTCAGTCACCATGGCTAGTTTGAAGGTAACTGCCTCACAGCCATAAATGAAGTATTTTAATAGCCCCTACCAGCAAAAATAGTGCATATTTTCCAAACAAAGTAATCCTGATGGCACTCAATTTGAGCAGAAAAAAGCATACCTATCCTTACACTTAAATAGAGCAACAAGAATGTGGCCAGTCTTCTGTTGATAAAATTGTTAAAAATGATGGATTGTTCTTTATCAAAATAAAAAGGGTGTCTGCTAGATTTACTTTTTTATCCATTCCTGCTGTTGCAGAAACACTGCCAGGCTGTTGTGAAGTCTGAAGTTGCTACAATGACGTTGAGGAACAGAACAAAGTTAGAGTCCAGTGGCACCTTTAAGACCAACTAAGTTTTATTCAAGGTATGAGCTTTTGTGTGCATGCATATGACCGCCCACTGGAATCTATCTCATTGATGAATAGTTCCAGAGTACTGTAATTACAATACTGCTTCGGTACATTAGTTCCTTGGATCCTCAGCATAACCTTCAATGTATAGGTAGGCTTATGTGTGCTTCATGAATGGAACTATTTGGTGTACAAATAAATGGATAGGAATGTACAGAATGTACAGTGCGAGCATGAGTGCAGGAGGTCTGGTAGTCTGACTTTTAATAATGCAATACTTAAGACTAGGAATAAGACCTGTTGTGAGGGAAAATTCAAGAATTCTGCTGTTGGTATATGTGATAGGGACTGGGGCATGATTATTTTAGAGAAGTATTTGTAGAAAATCTGTATTATATGTATGTTTTTATGCCATCTTTATAGGCTTTGTCTTGTAAATTATATGGCAATCAAATATAGAAATATAAAACAAATGGATTGGATTGTGTTCATGAAAGTTTCTTCTGTATCCTATTTTAAGAAGTCTGTTTGTAAAACAAGTATGTTAATATTTTATTTAAAACTGTAAGATGTAAAAAATAATGTCATAGAAAGAGCAGCAGACTCACCATCATATATCCTGAAAACATAGTGTAGGAATTTAAAATTGAAAACATAGCATCTCCAGAATTTACAGTTTTTAAAATACAAATAAACCAACATCTCATTACTAGTATGTGAAATGAAGTGAAATCTTACTAAATAAACATGTTCCATTGACTCTTTTTGTTTATTGATTTACTTCATTAATAGCCAGCCTTTCTTACTGAGAGTCAAAGTAGATTACAACCCCCACCCCCCCAGAAAACAAGACAGCATAAAACATCCAGTAACAATACAATAAGATTAGGATTCAGAAATTAGCTTGATTATGATGTTTATTTTTTCCAGTTTACAGAATTATTTTGACCATATGCCTTAATTAAGGAGCAAACAAGGCACGATGGTGTTCACAAGTCTGCCCCATGTATGCTACTACAATTTAAAAGATATTTTAAAATATTAGAGTTCAATACTGATTGTGCCTGCAATGTGGCAGGCTGAGGCATTGTTCCCACTCACCTGCAATGCATTTTCAGGTGCTGAAACATATCCAGTATGTGTTGGAGTGGATCACCATAGCCAAATAATACCGTTTAAAGGATAGCCATAACTGGCATATTCATATTCATGTTGTTGTTGTTGTTCTTCTTCTTCTTCACCACCACCACCACCACCATCATCATCATCATAATCCCACCCCAGCTAGTGCTGGGCTCTGGGCAATTTACATCAGTAATACAACAAATTACAAAATTAAAATCCTTAAAACAGTACAATTAAAACATATAAGCTAAAACTAATAAAAAGGTACTATATAAAATAGAAGAGTACCCCTTACTTTGCTATAAAATGACTCTTTTGCTGGGGAAGGGAACAAGAGTGCCATTTTTAAACCTCTTTAAAATGGTGGTTCCATCCATGGGTTGGACCTGTGGATGTTGTGACATAAGCATCCATTAAAAGCAAAATAAATATACAATAAAATTTTCAGTTAGCCTTATGGCAATCAAGTACAGGAGTTTCTAGATAAGACTGACATAGTTCTATTGGTGCAAAAGCAAATACAACCAGTTATCTTATTGCTCCTGGCAAATAAAATGACTGGACTAGAGATCTAGTGCACCCAAAACGTAAGCCAACTATTTTAAAAATCTTGGTTCCTTAAAAATGGAACAATAAATAGTCAATGGAAAACTTGTTCAGCCCCATAAATATAGTAAGAACATAAGAGAAGCCATGTTGGATCAGGCCAATGGCCCATCCAGTCCAACACTCTGTGTCACACAGTGGTCAATATATATATATATACACACACACATACTGTGGCTAATAGCCACTGATGGACCTCTGCTCTATATTTTTATTTAATCCCCTCTTGAAGCTGGTTATGCTTGTAGCCACCACCACCTCCTGTGACAGTGAATTCCACACGTTAATCACCCTTTGGGTGAAGAAATACTTCCTTTTATCCGTTTTAACCTGACTGCTCAGCAATTTCATTGAATGCCCATGAGTTCTTGTATTGTGAGAAAGGGAGAAAAGGACTTCTTTCTCTACTTTCTCCATCCCATGCATTATCTTGTAAACCTCTATCATGTCACCCCGCAGTCGACGTTTCTCCAAGCTAAAGACCCCCAAGCGTTTCAACCTTTCTTCATAGGGAAAGTGTTCCAGCCCTTTAATCATTCTAGTTGCCCTTTTCTGGACTTTTTCCAATGCTATAATATCCTTTTCAAGGTGCAGTGACCAGAATTGTACACAGTATTCCAAATGAGACCTCACCACCGATTTATACAGGGGCATTATGATACTGGCTGATTGGTTTTCAATTCCCTTCTAAGAAACATTCTTGTAACCAGGGCTTTTTTGGAGCAGGAATGCACAGGAATGTAGTTCTGGCTGGCTTAGTGTCAGGGGACGTGGCCTAATATGCTAATGATTTCCTGCTGGGCTTTTTCTACAAAAAGCCGTATGTTAAACAATGGTGACATGAAGGGGTGTGCAAATGAGTTCCTGCTGTTTTGGTTTTTTTTACCAAAAAGCCCTGCTTGTAACAGTTCTCCAGAACTGCAATCTAAATAAGAGGAAGGTTCTTCTTAGCTAATATCTGGTAAATTCTGACAGTACTTTTCAAATGCATATTTAAATGTAATTATTTGGAACCAAATAAGTAATTTTAAATAAGCCAACAAAGTCACACCATATTAGATAAATACGTCTTTTAATCTGTTCTTAAAGTCCAATTTATCAGCTGTCATGTTGTTGGTGGAAATATAACTTAAGATAAATCATACATTTGAAGCAACTATACAATTTCTGGAATTGCATTACTTTAATTGAAGATACATATTCTACTTATGTTTGAAAATTTATCTGGCAACCTTCCTTCCATCACATGATTGGGTCATGTCATTGGCCCCCTATCCCAGAAATGTCTATTCTAACAGACAATTGCTCCGCAAAGGTTTGGGCAGAGGACTGTCCCAGTTGTGTTACCTTGTTAGCCGAATTCTAAATCATGTTGCATCTGTCCTTCACTCATGCCAGTGTAACTCAAGCACAGCTACTTTGCATTGTATGTACTCACAATACTGAAAAGAAATTCCAAAAAAAGCCCCAGTACCAAGGAGCTGAAAGGACAGCAAGTGCATTGGAGCCTGTAAAAACATTGCTAACACTCAACAGTTACTGGGTAGCATGTTGACAATTTCATTTATGGAAACCTCCATGAACGCAGCCTGTCCCCACTCCCCTCCTCAGCTGCAGAACAGAACAAGGAAAGGAACAAATGCTACCTAGCACCTTTCATTTTATGGAGGACTGTGACATACTCAGCCACTCTCCTAGGTCTTCTGCTAGGAAGAATTTTTTGCACAACTGATACAAACAGACCACATGGGTCACCATAATAAGGATAGGATGTGCCACTATTTCTCTTAGTGCTCAACCATCACCCTATCTTCCCCCCTCCCCTGCCAGAGAAGTCAATGAATATGCTCACATGGTACTCTTTCAGTTTTCATTGTGGAGGGTCCCACAATGAAGGATTCACTTGTTGGGAAATACAAAGTAGTCACTGGGTCAATACCTATCCATCCCTTGTAGAAAGTTACATTAACATTATCTGCAGGTTCTGGTTTGTACTGCTCCAACAGGCTTTGATCTTTCAAAGTAAAAATGGCTATTTGACCAGTACTAGCAATGGAGTGGCTGGTAGCCTTCCAGAAACATGGGAGTGTTCCCTGCTTTCCCCACCTGCAAGCATGTTTATATTAGCATGACATGTGATTATGTCATGCCAGTATACCTCCACAGTGCACAGTGTAGAAGATACAGCGGACAACTGAAAAGACTGTTGAACAAGTACACAGCAGGTTCATGTTGAAGGTGGAATTGAAATTTCCAGCAGTTAATCTGTAACTGGTTTTGGGGTCTTCAAGAAAGTGCTCTGAGAAGAACAGTACTGACATATGTTGTAACAATGCTTGTTCTTATTCTCAGTTGTTTATGCATAGTGGACCTTTTCTATGCAAGTTTTCACCAGTAAATTTTGCAAGTGTGTGTTCTTATGAGTAAAATATTAGGCCAGAGAGATCTGAAGCCACATCATGTATCCTGTCACTGATCTATGGGTGTCCTAGTTGGAGTTTTTATGCTACTTAGGAGAGCAGTAATTGGCCAAAGATGTGTGTGTGAGTCCCAACCCAAGCCATGCCATATGTAGGCATAGCAGGAGAACGGTAGGGTGAAGATTTTTGTAATTCCTACTGAATTTAATTTATCATTCATTCTTTAAATATATACTGAAGTAAAGCTCTCTAAACGGTAATCTAAACAAAATGAAGAATGTTTATACTAATTGATTTCTATAATAATAATTACTAATGCAAATAGTTTACACTGCAAAATCATGATGTAGAAAGCAACAACCCTGTAATGCATAAAGGTGATTCACAGTATAGTATTTCGTGACAGAGCAATATCTTTCTTTTCTGTCTGATGTATTTAAAAATATGTAAGAAATCATGGAGGGCATAGTTATCATAATAAGATGGAAATGAAGTTTTAGCAAGTAGCTTGCAAAAGTAATTTAGATACTTTTTAATGCTAATATTTTCCCCAATATATCCCCTGGAAACCCATTACAATTTCCCTTTCTGTTTCAGAATATTTTGTCAGGCATGAATAATCTAAAGAGTAAGCAGAATACTGGTATAAATATGCAATTACGGTAGCTATTGCGAGAAGCAGTAAATTCAGAGTTAATTAAAAAGAATGAGAAAGAATAAATGTTCCTTGAACAATTGTTTCTACTGCAAATGTCCAGGCTGAATTAGTTCATCTTGTTGAGTGTTTGTTGGAACAAAGTACCAAAGGTCTGAATAGAGAAGAATAGATTTTCAGAGCTGGCAGTAGGCTGGCGTAGCTCCAGGCAATTAGCAGTTCAGCTATGGAAACCCAACAAGTTGCTCAGTCTAAGGATCCAGGGTGCTCAGCAGTCATAAAAGACCAGATGAGATACTATTGGATCCACATGTCATCTGATGCATGTTAGGCCGAAGTTTAGCTACTGTGATTGCAGATTGCTTTGGTAAATGGTTGGGCATTGTCTCTCCTTTCCCATACACCCACCTTCCTGCCATGCCCACTGCTTCTGCCTCACTGGTTTACACAATAGCAGGCAGCTGCTCCTCTCTCCTACAGCCACATTGGTGTCTCTCATCTGTTTTGGCCAGTTTGGACTGTTTTGGGAGTTGCCATGCAACCCACACAAAAGTGGCTAGATCTCATAATATAGCATCGTATGATCTTGGATCTTTCTCCTCAAATGTTAAATTTTGTTTCTTTTTTTATTTTTGTGCAAAACTGGGAGTTGACCCAGGTTTGCACAAACATCTTCTGAGTCTATATCTGGCCCGTGTTTGGGTTTTTTGATCTGCAGGATCCGGGGTCAGCATTAGATACCTGACAAGCAGGGACCTGTGAGACTCATGGGGTGGAGATGCTAGTCCCCAGGTGGGGGCAGAGGATCTCCCAATATTGTAGACTCCAGTCCCCAAGAGTAACCACCAAATGACCACCCCTCTCCCTCCCCTCCTGCGAGGGAAAAGAAAAAAGAGCAGGTGCTGTGCTAGCTTGCCCTGCAAGTGGTGAATTGCAGGGCAGGCACACATGGTGCCTGCTCTTTCCTGAAATGCCCTTCAAATTCCCCCCACTGGGGAGAAGATTGGACCTGGCAACTCTACATAGGGGGAATTCTTTCTCCTCCTCTTGCACACAGGGCCAGCCACTTCTTGGGCAGCTTGCCTACTGGCTAGGGTTGCCAAGTCCAATTCAAGAAATATCTGGGGACTTTGGGGGTGGAGCCAGGAGACTTTGGGGGTGGAGCCAGGAGACATTGGGGCGGAGCCAGGAACAAGAGTATGACAAGCATAACTGAACTCCAAGAGAGTACTGGCCATCACATTTAAAGGGACAGCACACCTTTTTAAATGTCTTCCTTCCATAGGAAATAATGAAGGATAAGGGCACCTTCTTTTGGGGCTCATAGAATTGGACCCCCTGGTCCAATCGTTTTGAAATTTGGGGTATACTTTGGGAAGAGGCTCTAGATACTATATTGAAAATTTGGTGCCTCTACCTCAAAAAACAGCTCCCCCAGAGCCACCGAAACCTCCAGATCAATTCCCCATTATACCCTATGAGAAGACATTTCCCTCTCCACCCCCCACCCCCCCCCCCCGTTTCTGGGAAATCTGATGCAGGAGAACAGAACTCACCTCCGGAGGTGCAAAGGCACATGGTCCTTTGGGGGCGTGGTTGGGCTCCCCTCCCTTCACCGGCCAGCTGACTGGGGGTGGGAAGCAGCCTGAGAAAACGGAAGAGCTCTGGCTGCTGCGATCGGGGCTGGGTGGGAAGGGCTGCCATTCTCCCCCCTCCCCTCCCCCCCGCTTTCCCTTTTATGGCCAGCGGGGGGAGGAGGCTCCAAATCGGAAGTCTCCAGGCCTAGCGGGGGATTTGGGAACCCTACTACTGGCAGCATCATTGTTGCTGTTTCCATTCCCTCACCACCTATCCAACTCATGCATGCATTCACTGGCTCCTGGTGGAGGGAGCTGCCTTTATGGCTGTTTCCTTGCCTTTTTGCCTTCCTGCACTGCTTTCCCTCCATGGCTTTGGGGGGGGGGGGCAGTGACATTGGTGGCTGCCAGGAGAAGATGCCTAGCCTTGAAGACCCTGCCCTGGGGCTTCTATCCTGGAACAATAACTGTCCAGGGAGGCTCAGGCTGCCCTGAGGGCCCCGTCTAAGGATGAGAACACCATCTCTGACAATATAAAAGCAGCCATTCTTGTCCAATATAAGGTCACCTTAGAGAACTATTGGCAGAGGTTTTAGGCCCTTACATGCTGGAAGATTGATCAGCCCAGAGGCATGATCACCACCTTCCTGGATGCTGCCTACTGATGGCTGAAGCCAGCAACCGAAGGAGAGAAAAGGATTATACAGGAGGTGGCGATGGAATGACTCCTACAGATCCTCCTGCCCAGAGAACACTTCTGGGTAGCCTGCAGCCAGGCAGAAGTGCTCAAATAAGCCTCAGTCCTATGGAAAACTATATGAACACTGAGCCCTGGGACCTTTCAAAGGAGGGAGCCTTTGGCTCTGGCCCAAATGCCAGTGTCACCATGCGACATCACTGACATGATATCATCAGATGGAAGTGATGTCATCACATTGGGGTGTCATACAGAGATGTCCGGTTTGAGGGCAAAGCTCCATGGTAAAATTGCCCTCAAACCACAGTTTTTCCCTCACACCAAAGCACTGGTGCACAATGTCCTGATGTGATCACATCACTTCCATTGGATGTCATTGTGTCGGGGACGTTGCACAGTGATGTTGCTGTTCGGGGGTGGGATTTCCATTGCTGACCAATGGATCTCCTGCCCAGACCTGGGGGCTAGCAATCCTAGCAGTGAGGCCATTATCAGAGAGATTATCCACTGATGGAGTGCAATGCAAAGAGGGAGACCACCCTGCAAGTAACATCTAGACCTCCATGGCTCCCTCCACTGGTGATAATGGTTACAGTCAGGCCTTGAATTCAGCAGGAGCTCACAGGAGTGCAGCTTCTGAACCTTTCTGATGCCCCCCTCCTCCTCCCCACCTACCTTGTCCATTGAATAGTAGGTGAAACTGCATAACAATCCCTGGATTAGGAGAGCGTGCAGTCAGCCTGCCACCAAGAGCTTTCCCACACCCCCAGCAGCCCTCATTAAGCCCTGGAAAAGCCCGCACCATTCTTTCTCCACTTCTTATGAGATTTTGGGTAGCGGGTGGCTTGCTGGCATTTTGACTGGGGAGGGGGCAGCCAAGGAGAGCATCAGGTGAGTGAGGCCTCTAGCCAGCTCAAGCAGGCCTCGCTCACCCGGGGCTCTCCTTTCTTGCGTCAAGTTGTTTTTGGCTGGTGAGGGAGGCCACATATGCTAATGAGTCATGCTAATGAGCTCTACCATCTATTTTTCTACAAAACGACCCCTGGCTACAGTCACTGGGAAGCTTCTTTGCCTCCTCTTCCCATAACAGACACCTTTTCACAGGGTGGCCACAGACTATGTAGGAACTTTGCTGCAGACTCTGTGAAGATTTTGGTACTTGGTGTTGATGGATTATGCCACCTGGTACCCTGAGGCCATTTCCTTGCACAACAGGCAAACAAATGAAGTAGTGCAAGCTTTATTTTGCATCTTTTTTTTTCAGGTGGAACTGCCCAGGGAGATACTGCCAGATGGATGCACTCCATTTACAATGGCCCTAATGAAGCAACTCTGCCAAACACTAGTAATACAGCAACTCTTCATATTTGTGAGATATCCCCTAATCGATTTTCCTGTGGAATGATTTAACCAGATGTTGAAGATGATCTTGGGCAAATTACTACATGAATGGCCAAGTCAGTGGGAGTTTTACTCAAGCCCCCTGCTTTTGCAGTATGGGAGACACCCCAAACATCAACTGGATTTGTACCGTTTGAATCTTAGACCTGGTAGAAGATTGGTGGGTAACCCCACAAGCAGAGGAAAGATTGCCTTCCACAGAATATATGAGGCATCTAAGGAATGGTTGCAAGTGGCTGAGAAAGAAACTGCCTGATGCTTTAGGGAAGCCCAACAAGCTCAGAAAGAGCAGAATGAGCAAGGTTCTTGGGCTATGTCCCTAAAGGTAGAGGGCAGGGTGCTAGTGGATCACTGGGTCCTAAAGAATGGTGGGAATGGAGTGCCACCTAGCTGGGGACCTGCTCTGGCTATCAGAGGGTGGTTGCCATGGAGAAGAGTCATCTCAGCTGGATGCAGGGTTGCCTCTCACCCAACAGGCTGAGGTGCAGGACGAGTTAGACTGGGTTCCTGGAGTCTCCTCTCACAAGCCAGCTATCACCCACACTGTACTGATAACCCTGAGGCAAGTATCTTGAGCAGCTTGGAGGCTCTTGCTCCAGATACAGAGGGAGGTTGTGGCCTGGGAAGTCCAGGAGATGCTCTTCCGGGGGGGGGGTGTCACTGGGCCTTCTTATATTGTGCGGCAGAGCCCTGTGGTATAGGTCTTTAAGCCTGATGGAAGCATCCAGTTTTGTGTCAGCTACAGAGAGGTGAAAAAAATTGCCCAGTTTGACACACACACCATGCCCCAATCAGATGTCCTTATAGAACAATTAGGAACAGCCTGTTATCTGTCAGCCCTAGATTTAACGAAGGGGGTATTTGCAGGTTCTCATGGAAGCTGCTGATAAAGAGAAAAGTGCTTTTGCCACCCTGCAGGGGTTGTTCCAATTTAAAGTCATGCTGTTTGGATTTCATGGAGCCACCATGTTCCAGAAGTTTATAGACTGGGTGTTAGATTAATACCAGAGCTTCACTCTGCTTATCATAGAATCATAGAGTTGGAAGGGACCTCTAGGGTCATCTAGTCCAACTCCCTGCACAACGCAGAAAACTCACAAACACACCTCCCCCTAAATTCACAGGATCTTCATTGCTGTCAGATGGCCATCTAGCCTCTGTTTAAAAACCTCCAAGGAAGGAGAGCCCACCACCTCTCGAGGAATCGTGTTCCACTGAGGAATCGCTCTAACAGTCAGGAAGTTCTTCCTAATGTTGAGCCAGAAACACTTTTGATTTAATTTCAACCCATTGGTTCTGGTCCTACCTTCCCGGGCCACAGAAAACAATTCCACACCATCCTCTAGATGATAGCCCTTCAAGTACTTAAAGATGGTGATCATATCACCTCTCAGCCGCCTCCTCTCCAGGCTAAACATCCCCAGCTCCTTCAACCTTTCCTCATAGGACTTGATCTCCAGACCCCTCACCATCTTCGTCGCCCTCCTCTGGACCCATTCCAGCTTGTCTATATCCTTCTTAAAATGTGGTGCCCAAAACTGAACACAGTACTCCAGGTGAGGTCTTACCAGAGCAAAGTGATACCATCACATCACATGATCTGGACACTATACTTCTGTTGATACAGCCCAAAACTGCATTTGCCTTTTTAGCCACCGCATCACACTGTTGACTCATGTTCAACGTATGATCCACTAAAACCCCTAGATCCTTTTCGCACATACTACTGCTGACAAGTCTCCCCCATCCTATAACCACGCATTGGATTTTCCATACCTAAATGCAGAACTTTACATTTATCCCTGTTAAAATTCATTTTATTGATTTTAGCCCAGTTTTCCAGCCTGTCAGTTCATCCTGTATCCTGTTTCTGTCTTCTTCTGTGTTTGCAACCCCTCCCAATTTAGTATAATTGGCAAATTTAATAAGCATTTCCTCTATTCCTTCATCAAAATCATTGATAAAGATGTTGAACAAAACAGGTGTTATATAGGTGGCATCATTATATTTAGCCTTGATTGGACCTCCCATCTTCACTACCTAGGTGATGGAAACCATAGAGTTTTGGGGTGACTGGTAGAGTGTTGCCCCATCATGACACCATTACTTCCAAGATGTGCCAGAAGTTGCATCATCCTGTGGTGATGCAGTAAGTTCCCACCTACCTACATCTCCCATGGGCAAACCTGCTTCCCACCCATTGGCGCCTCCAATGTGGGGTCCTTCTCCTGCCCAATGAGCATTTGGGAAGATTATAAACTGCTCTACATTTAAAAAAAACACCAGATTTTTCTACAAACTTGGGGGGGGGGGTCCTCCAAGTTTGCTGGAAATCGCTTCACTTTACATAGCCCCAATCTATGAATTTCAGTATTAGCTATATTGATATAGCTAATATCAGTATAGGAGAGATAAACTGTAATTCGGAGGGATCTCCAAGCCCCACTGGGAAGTTGCCAACCCTAGATATGGAATGTATGGGTAGAATGATAGATGAAACACTGAAAGGTAGTAATGTGTGCTTACCTCCAGTTTGCAAAGCATGTCACACATATTTCCTGTGAACAAAGTGGCATGTAGCTCGACATATAATGTAAATCTATGTAGTGACCATTGTTCATATTATGGCTGCTACTTAGAATAGTAGTTACATGTAAAAAAAACTTTCAAACAGCTGCTCAGCTAGAGAAAATACATCAACCTGCACTGATACTGAATAATTCTTATGAATCCGTGTTTCTTATTTTTGATGCAATTAATGATACATATTGACACCAAGGTGAGATTTTGATATGAGACACTGGAAATGCATCATGAAGATTTAAGATTGTGGTGGAGCAGCTCTTCAGGAGCCATCAAGTTGCCACATCTACAGTCCACCAATAGAAAATATATAATCCTTTGACTAAGAATTTGAAACAGACTATATAGTTAAGAAAAACCTGTCTATTATAATATTTTAATATATCTGTATTTTGGAGATTGATGGGACAATAAGTGTATTTTCAAAAAAGACAGTTATTTCGCTCATCAGTATGCTTTGAAATGGAGACTTTGGTGTTTGTGATCATGAACAGTGTTAATAGTTAACAGTGTTAATATCTAAATAAATTCTTTATAATATTCAATTATGTCTGTCTAATTACAATTGAATATTATAAAGAATTTATTTAGATATATTTTCATTTGATTTTTTTTACAGGTTTATTTTGTTTTTCATAGATACTTTACCCTTGGTCCCATTTCCATTAATTTATTCATGATCTTTCAGCTAGAGAAAATACAGCAGAGTGTGGATTTGAATTTAGGTCTCCCAGTTTGTAGTCCAGCAATGACCACTACACCACACTGGCTTCACTGAGTCCAATCCTACTAGTAGTGTGCCAAAGTATCACTTCTTATCTGCTTTCTAGCACAGTAGCTTGAAAATGTCAACTTTTAAATTGTTAGCATGCTCAAAAAGAACCAGTTTTGAAAAGAGCTGAGCGGAGACACTACTTTATTATGTTGCCTATTAGTCAGTTATATGAAACATCCAGCTCCAGCTGATACAGCAACATGGCTCTGAGAGTTAATGTCCAACAGCAGTGAGTGTGGAGGTTTTCTTTGAGGTAAAGCTCATGTGTTCCCATAGTAACTTCTTTCCTTTTTGAAAAGTTTTCCTGTCAACGTTCACAGCTGGAGACATGTTATGAAACACTTGTGCCTTCCCTGAGTAGTCAGTGTTAGCTATACAGAAATGTGATTTGTTCACAGACTTGGCACAGATTTAAAAACAAAAACATTAAAAATTTATATCGTCTTGAGGATGTTTCTCTTATGAATTCCCTGTTCTCTGAAGGATGTATCCCTAATATAGGAAATATGGCAATAAAACATCTCTCATAGAACAAGCACATTACTTTCACTCACTGCACTGTGAAATCTGTGGGGAAAGTAGCGATATGAAGGGGCAACAGATGCTTTGCTTGAGAACCACCTTTTTTGCGAAGCTGTATTTTAAGAACATTCACTGCATTCAGGACCTGTTTGTCTTAGATCAGGTGTGCGCCACAATCGTTCTTCCAGCAGGGATCTTCCAGAATTGCCATAGTGACTTTTTAAACTAGGGGGATGACAACATTTCGAAAGGAACAGATTAAGTAAAATTCACTTTACTACACGCATTTTAAAATATGCGTTGGCTTCTTAAATAGAAAGTCGGTTTGAGGGAACGTGGGGGGGGGGGCGCAAGAGTGAAGTGCTTTGCAAAAGGAGGAAAGCGGAGAAAGTCGAGGGGGTGGGGGTGGAATCTAAATCAGACTATGTATTCCCAGGCCCTTGCTAAGCATATCATAATAAGAAAAAAATGAACCCGGGGACGTGGTGTGCCTATAACAGCAAAGTTCAGAGATCAAAAAAACTTGCAAGGGGCACCGAAACCAGCACTTACGCAATGTATGCAATCAATTCTCAGTTGGCCTCCTACTAAAGAAAGGGGAGGCTTTGAGAGCCAACAGCAAAGCCCGGACTGGAGCCACCGTTGACTTATTAACGTATTTGCTAAGTAATCCAGGGCGTATTTGCTGAGCAATCCAGTTCGGCTCTTTTTAGTACCTTTTGTAAAACTTGAGCACAATATTTCTTTCTGAACGAGAAGGTCTTGCCTTCTAGTCTTGTGTCATCCCCTCTCCCATCATTACTCCCCTACCTAGGGCCATCCTGGGACAAGGTCACACTTTCTTCTGAGAACATGAGCGTTCAGTTCAGGAGAGTTTTGTTGCAGAAAGTTGTCTGCAGGTCAGCCTGCTGGGGCTCGGATGCAGGACTCAGGAAAGTACCCCGGCATAGCAAGGCGCTTTCTGAGGTGCGTTTCCTGGGCCCCTGGGCCGGGGGTCGATTGCCTACCAGGTTCCAGAGAACGTCCTCCTTCTCCACCCGGGCAGCAGTTCCTGCAGGCGACTATGAGACCATTTTCAGGGCGTCGGTGGAGGAGCCTGAAAAACTGTGGGCGGAGGCGGCTCAGGGCATCAAGTGGCAGAAACCCTGGACAAAAACCATGGAGCGGAAGGACCTCTATAGCACCTCTTGGTGAGTGGCCGACTTAACGCTTGCTGAGCTCTTGCCTGGGCCACGTCACAAAAGTAATAATGATAAAGGATCGATTAGTCTGTAAGGCGTCACCTAATTCTCTTAACTTTTGCTACAGTACATTAACACACACCTGCCCCTTTCTGAAAGATTTTGTAGTTTTTCTCCAGATCTCTCAGCCGAGTCCTTTACCGTGAATAGGGGGTTGGCAGGCAGAAATTCAACAGGTGGAAACTCGCTTCAATTTACCACCATTCTGGGACTTCGCCTTTTAAATTTCTGCCTCTTAAACGAGACCTGTCAGGAAAAAAAAAGGTGACACTAATGGAGATAAGACAAATATTAGCTAGTAACATTTTTAAAGTAGGTTGAAGCCTGATTTCAGTCCAGGAGCATTGTCAAGATGAGGGCGCCTCCATGATTTATGGGACTGGGTAAAAGTCGGATCTACACGGATCTTCATGAATTCATATGATTTTTACATCGAAATGAAATAAAACCAGTATTATTCTGTAGATCCTGTCTTAGACTATAGGCAGGACTACAAAAATCATGCCTCCATGAATTTGTGGCGCCTCAGCAGTGCAAAAACAGGGTTCCAAAGCATGGGTCCTCATGAATTCATATGATTTTTATGGTGAAATGGAATCAAACCAACATCATGTTGTAGATCCTCTATTAGACTATAGGCAGCACCAGGAAAATCATGCCTCTACTAATTTGTGGTGCCACAGCACTGAAAAAACATGTTTCCAAACCACGGATCCTCATGGATCCTCATGATTTTCGCTTTGGGCCAACCCAAGATCACCAGCCAATCACATATCATGTCCATGGGCAGAGTTTGCACCACAGAAATCATGGATCCACGGCTTCGTCGCAGTGCCAGGGACCAAAAACTTGGTTTTGGACCACGGATCCTCATGGATTCTCGTGATTTTTCCTTTGGAACCCCCCAGCCTCACCATCTATTCTTATATCATGTCCATGGGCAGTGTTTGCACCACAGAAATCATGGATCCACAGCTTCGTGGCAGTGCCAGGGACCAAAAACCTGGTTTTGGACCACGGATCCTCATGGATCCACATGATTTTTGCATTGGATCCCCCCAGCCTCACCATCTTTTCTTATATCATGTCCATGGGCAGAGTTTGCACCACAGAAATCGTGGCTCCACAGCTTTGTGGCAGCACCAGGGACCAAAAACTTTGGTTTTGGAACATGGATCCTCATGGATCCACATGATTTTTGCTTTGGATCCCCTCAAGGCCTCCATCCAGTCACATATCATGTCCATGGGCAGAGTTGCACCATGGGCAGAGTTTGGACTCAAACTTTGTTCATTTAAGAATACTGGAAGGCTGGCAGAGGAGTGCCGGCCTCCCCACGGCTTTTCCCATGATTGGTGGGGGAAGAGGCCCTGGAAAGAGCCCCAGGAGGAGCCAGCGCTTCACGGGGTGGGAGGGAGGGGGAGGTGCGGTGCGGAGGGGAGTGGGGGCCATGAGAGCCATACTAGTCAAAGGAGGGGCCATACTAGTCAAAGGGGGAGTTCGATGGAGCCCCCCCCCCCTGTGGCTATAGGCCTGTCCCTGACCCTAACTGTTACAAATTGTACCATGTAGCTTGAGCTTAAAATTCTCAAAGTGGTCTATCTTTGGAATTTGTTACAGCAATTGTTGGTCACCTTAGCTTCAGAATAAAAATATCTCTGGTAACATTCATTACAGTCACCAGAACAAAGTTTGAATCTAGTGGCACCTTTGAGACCAACAAAGTTTCATTCAAGGTACAAGCCAGGGGTGGCCAAACTTGCTTAACATAAGAGCCACACAGAATAAATGTCAGATGTTTGAGATCCGCAAGACATGACCATGAGATTTTGAGAGCAGGAAGGAAGGAAAATAGATGAGGAGGGAGAGGTGGAAAGAAAGCAACTTTAACTTTAAATACCTTTTCCAAGCCACCAGCTGACTTGGCTTGAAGAAATCATTTAAAGAGACAAAGTCCTTCTCAAAGTTGGCCAAGAGCCACACAATATGTGTGAAAGAGCCACATATGGCTCCTGAGCCACAGTTTGGCCATCCCTGGTATAAGCTTTTGTGTGCATGCCTGCTTCATCAGTTCTGAAAAAGTGTGTGTGCACGCAAAAGCTTATACCTTAAAGGTGCCACTGGACTCAAACTTTGCCTTGCCACTTCAGACCAACAGTGCTACCCACTTGAATCTATTACAGTCACAAATTTGACATTTGCCTTCTTAATTACAAAGTCTTGCAAATTATACAGAATGCTTGTCATAAACATACATGAATTAGTGGAATAGTAAAAACATTTGTTACCCAATAGTAAGCTAAGTTTTCTGGTGAGTTGTGAGGGTTTCCCCCCCACAAACTATAAAGTAGGATGAAATTCCAGCTCTGACAGATTTGTTGTTTCTGTTCTGAATTTTTAATGTTTGCCAGTTCAAAGCATAGTCTGTAGTTTGTAATTGACAACTGTATGGCTTCTCTGAGGAAAAAAAAATCAATAATGGTTGATTTATAGAATACTTTTTTTTTGTCTACACCTGCAGGCCTGACCATTCCTGGGAGTGCATTTAGGAATTAGTCACAATCATAAGAATTGTTGTTGGCTATATATGAGGGTGATATCACAGCTCATGTTTGTTTGTCCAAATGCATACCCAAGAGTGACTGAGGCCAGGGCTGGATTAAACCTTGTGGAGGCCCCTAGGCAGTCAGAATCTTGGGGGCGCCCTTGCAAATAATCTCAGAGTTGGAGCACCCACCCTGCCACCTGCGTTGCCCACTGCAGCCTGCAGTCACCTTCTTAAAAGCCCCTTTGACAAAACTGTGGGGGAGAAGCAGAGAGAGGCAAACTTGGCGACAAAGCCAGCAGCAGACACACTAGGCAAGTCGGGCAAAGAGCGACTTAGTTGCTGGTCCTGGTTGCGTGTGCAGGCTGGGAGGGCTGCAGGCAGGGGAAAAAATAAGGAGGAAAGCTGGCTTGGGGCCCCTAAAGGCATGGGGCCCATAGGCCAGTGCCTACTTGGTCTAATTCTTAATCCGGCCCTGACTGAGGCTATGGTATTGTATGGACTGATTTTAAGACAATAAATGTAGGGAGATGGATATTCAAATATAAACATGTTTAATTTTAAGAGGAACCTGAATGAAGGGTAGGTAAACCAAATCGTGAGAAAAAAGAAATAGAGAAGTTAAGCGATATGGGCAACATTGGAGAGAAAATGCTGAAGAAAACTCTCAAATTTAAGGTCAAGAGAGGATTATGAATCCATTTTTTTAGTTGGCTACATTAGCTGTCATAGTGGTGATAATGTAGATCTCCATCTCACAGAAATTTTCATCGGCTGATTTCTGCATATCAACTGGCTGTTAAAAGATGCAAGAATAGGCTAGGCAGCTTCCCCCCCCCCCCTTGGCTCTTTGATGACACTATCTGTACAGTGGGAGGAAGAAAGGAAGCAAGCATGGTCAAGGAAATGATGGATATGTGAAATCAGAAAGAGACAGCAATCTGAAGAACACTTGCTAGGGAGTAAACTCCACTGAGTCAGTGATACTTATATATGAATAGTGGATGTGCTTAAGATTCCAATGCAAGTAGGCATTGGTTGGTAATGGCCTGAAAAGTAAACATCTGCCAGGCAGATATAGTGGAATAAATGCAAATCCAAAGAGAAAGTAGGATTGGGGCTATGCGATAGTTACAGGAAAGAAGTGGTCTGGGAATAGTAGCAAATGTTGTCCATGCATGTGGAACACATGGCTTCTAATGTTGCTGATGCTTCCTTATCTGGCAAACCTAAGGAGGCTAGAAAGGCCAAAACAGGCAACACAGATAGTAAGATAATAATTGCATCAATTTTCAGTGCCATCTTAATAAGAGTTGTACCTTTCTAGGTCCATTGATTTTAATTGATTTAGAAAGGTGTAACAGTTCTTAGGATGCTGCTCTAAGTTCACCAATTTATCATCTGATTTTGACTGAGGGATTGCAGAAGAGAAATCAGAATATAATTTTAGAAGTTATCCAGCAAATATTTTTTCTTGTTTGTAATTTTTTTTTACAACCTAGAATGCTGTTTTTCTTCTAGGTTTGTTGGAGGAGAGCTGAATATTTGTTACAATGCTGTAGATCGCCATGTTTTGAATGGACAAGGAGACCAGATTGCTATTATCCATGACAGTCCTGTAACAAATACTAAAGAAGCTATAACTTACAAAGAAGTTCTTGAACAGGTATGTTTCATGGATATGTTCAACAAGCAAATGCTGAATGAAATTCTAGATATAGAGAATATATTTTTTCTATCTGTATACTAGAGAGTCTTACGATGACAGTGTCAAGCTATATGATATTTCTCACATATAACAATTTATAGCGTGTTTATTGCTGAATGTCACTATATGTTTCAAAATGGAGGCTGATTCCGCACTCACCTTGCTCTGGGGCAGGCTTCCATTTCTGTGCAGAGCAAGCTGATGATTTCACACCAGTTGCTCTGCGCTGCCATTTTGCAAGGGGCAAACTCACGATTTGCTGCGCTGCAGTGTAACAGGTTTACACTGTGGCTCAGCAAATCGCAGATTTGCCCTGTGCAAAATGGCAGCACGGAGCAACTAGTGTGAAATTGCCAGCTTGTTCTGCACAGAAACAGAAGCCTGCCCCGGAGCAAGGTGAGTCCAGAATCAGCCAAAATCTACAATGTTTTTTGTATTATTTATTTATACCCCATCTTCTTCCCTAGGGAGAATACAAAGCAACTTACATTTTTCTCTCCATGTTATCTTACACACATAGTATGTTGGGTAGGTTAGGCTGAGAATGTGTGACTAGCCCAAGGTCACCTAGCAACCTTCCATGGCAGAGATGGGATTCTGACTTGGAGTGTTTCCATACCAGAATGATTTCTCATGGTTGGCTGGTCGATGAGATGATTCCATGATTATGGAATACATGATTAGATTACATGATTAACCAATACATGATTAGAGATTTTACACAGCCCAAAGTAATCCATTTTATCTTCATTTTTTGTGTTGGTTTCCGTTTCATACCTAATGCGCATTGAAGCCCCCCTCCCACTGTGTTCTAACAGATTCTTTGCCTACTTTGTTTTAATTTTTTTTTATAAGGAACATGGGTATCCTGCCTAGAAATAACACAATATCTTTCTTTCTCCATCAGATATAAGTAGGAATGGAGATCCCTAAGTCCTTATGACCCAGTCTGAAGGTGGGTGGGATATTGCAAAGAAAGGAATCAGGGTGTAGAAGTACAATGCAAAAAGTAATCAGCTTGTTAGAGTAGAGGGAGAATTGCTTAGAGACAGAAATTTTGAGAGCCAGTTTGGTGTAGTGGTTAAGTGTGCAGACTCTTATCTGGGAGAACTGGGTTTGATTTCCCACTTCTCCACTTGCAGCTGCTGGAATGGCCTTGGATCAGCCATAGCTATTGCATTTGTCCTTGAAAGGGCAGATTCTGGGAGAGCCCTCTCAGCCCCACCCACCTCACAAGATGTCTGTTATGGGGGGAGAAGATATAGGAGATTGTAAGCTGCTCTGAGACTGTGATTCAGAGAGAAGTGAAAAAAAGGGAGTCCCCTGTGCAAGCACCAGTCATTTTTGACTTTGGGGTGACGTTGCTTTCACAATGTTTTCACAACAGACTTGTTACGGGATGGTTTGCCATTGCCTTCCTCAGTCATCTACACTTTCCCCCCAGCAAGCTGGGTACTCATTTTACCGATCTCGGAAGGATGGAAGGCTGAGTCAACCTGGAGCTGGCTACCTGAACCAGCTCCCGCTGGGATCAAACTCAGGTCGTGAGCAGAGGGCTGCGACTGCAGTACTGCAGCTTTACCACTCTGCACCACGGGACTCTTCCTTTGGAGAGAAGGGCGGGGTATAAATCTGCAGTCTTCTTCTTAAAACTGCTTGCAGAGTCACATCTGACAATGCCCTCCTCTCTCCCTAAAAGGCAATCTGAGCAGTAGCTGATTCTCTTCTTTTTAGAATTATAAGTGTGAATAATGCTGGATAGGACTAAGAAAAATAACTTACAACTAAAAAAATCCTCTTTTTAGGATCTCCTTTCTTCTCTCTCAGTGGTGGCTAAACTTGCTTAATGTGAGAGCCACATACAATAAATGTCAGATGTTTGAGAACTGCAAGACATGAACATCAGATTTTTGGTTTCAGAGGGTAGCTGTGTTGGTCTGCAGCAGAACAGCTAAAGTTTAACAGCTTAGAGACCCACAAGATTTTTATTATATGAGATTTTGTGAGTCAGAGCTCCATCAGATATACAGTATGTCACAGAAGTGAGTACACCCCCTCACATTTTTAAATATTTAAGTATATCTTTTCATGTGACAACACTGAAGAAATGACACTTGGATACAGTGTAAAGCAGTGAGTCTACAGCTTGTATAACAGTGTAAATGTGCTCAAAATTACGCAACACACAGCCATTAATGTCTAAACTGCTGGCAACAAAAGTGAGTACACCCCTAAGTGATAATGTCCAAATAGGGCCCAAAGTGTCAATATTTTGTGTGGCCACCATTATTTTCCGGCACTGCCTTAACCCTCTTGGGCATAGAGTTCACCAGAGCTTCACAGGTTGCCAATGGAGTCCTCTTCCACTCCTCCATGACGATGTCACATAGCTGGTGGATGTTAGAGACCTTGCGCACCTCCACCTTCTGTTTCAGGATGCCCCACAGATGCTCAATAGGGTTTAGGACTGGAGACATGCTTGGCCAATCCATCACCTTTACCCTCAGCTTCTTTAGCAAGGCAGTTGTCGTTTTGGAGGTGTGTTTGGGGTTGTTATCATGTTGGCAGCGGTCCCCAACCACCGGGCCCCGGACCAGTACCGGTCCATGGTCCATCAGCAACCGGGCTGCCAGCCGAGCTGCCCCACCCCCACGGTGCCCCACAGCCTCCCCCCCCCCCCCCGTGCCGTCTCCTCCTCCTCCCACATCGCCTCCTCCTCCCTCTGTGTTTATTATGTTAAACCAGGGAAAGCACCTTCCTGGCTCTTTAAAAGCTCACCTCCCTCTCCCGTGGCAGCAGCTGATCCATGGGAGAAACCGGCAGCAGCGGTAAGCGACCGCTGAACAAGCCACGCTGCCCTTGCCTCCGGAGGCAAAGGCTGCGCCACTTGTTTAGCAGATCGCTCACTGCTGCTGCTGCAGTGGGCGGGGGGAGGTGAGCTTTTAAAGAGCCGAGAAGATGCTTCCCCGGCTTAACATACTAAACACGGAGGGTAGAGGAGGTGATGCAGGAGGAGGAGGTGACGGAGTGGGAGCGGCGTTGGCCAAATTCAGTTCTTTCACCC
This sequence comes from Heteronotia binoei, assembly GCF_032191835.1. Lineage (NCBI taxonomy): Eukaryota > Metazoa > Chordata > Lepidosauria > Squamata > Gekkonidae > Heteronotia > Heteronotia binoei. The sequence goes on from NC_083230.1 coordinate 60,027,841, forward strand.
TGCGGTTCCCGCACCCTGCCGGTCCCTGGTGCCAAAAAGGTTGGGGACCACTGATGTTGGAATACTGCCCTGTGGCCCAGTCTCCGAAGGGAGGGGATCATGCTCTGCTTCAGTATGTCACAGTACATGTTGGCATTCATGGTTCTCTCAATTAACTGTAGCTCCCCAATGCCGACAGCACTCATGAGCCCCAGACTGTGACATTCCCACCACCATGCTTGACTGTAGGCAAGACACGCTTGTCTTTGTACTCCTCACCTGGTTGCCGCCACACACGCTTGACACCATCTGAACCAAATAACTTTATCATGGTCTCATCAGACCACAGGACATGGTTCCAGAAATCCATGTCCTTAGTTTGCTTGTCTTCAGCAAACCATTTGCGGGCTTTCTTGTGCATCATCTTTAGAAGAGGCTTCTTTCTGGGATGACAGCCCTGCAGACCAATTTGATGCAGCGTGTGGCGTATGGTCTGAGCACTGACAGGCTGATCCTCCACCCTTTCAACCACTGTAGCAATGCTGGCAGCGCTCATGCGCCTATTTCCCAAAGCCAACCTCTTTATATGATGCTGAGCACGTGCACTCAACTTCTTTGGTTGACCATGGAAAGGTATGTTCTGAGTGGAATCTGTCCTGTTAAACCGCTGTATGGTTTTGTCCACCATGCTGCAGCTCAGTTTCAGGGTCTTGGCAATCTTCTTATATCCTATGCCATCTTTATATAGAGCAGCCATTTGTTTTTTCAGATCCTCAGAGAGTTCATTGCCATGAGGTGCCATGTGGAACTTCCAGTGACCAGTATGAGGGAGTGAGAGCGATAACCTGCTCCCCCTTCACACCTGATACCTTGTACCACTAATGAGTCACATGACACCAGGAAGGGAAAGTGGCAACTTGGGCCCTATTTGGACATTATCACCTAGAGGTGTACTCACTTTTGTTACCAGCAGTTTAGACATTACTGTCTTTGTGTTGGGTAATTTTGAGGGGACAGCACATTTACACTGTTATACAAGCTGTAGACTCACTGCTTTACATTGTAGCCAAGTGTCATTTCTTCAGTGTTGTCACATGAAAAGATATACTTAAATATTTACAAAATATTTACAAAATATTTACAAAATATTTACAAAATGTACTCACTTCTGTGACATACTGTAAGTAGGAATGGAGATCCCTGAGTCCTTATGACCCAGTTTGAAGGTGGGGGGGGGGATATTGCAAAGAAAGGAATCAGCGTGTAGAAGTAGAATGCAAAATGTAATCAGCTTGTTAGAGGAGGGGGAGAATTGCTTAGAGACAGAAATTTAGCATCTATAGTGCGATAAGAATCCTTTGTCCCTGTTCAGCCCTGGCGGGATCCATTGTTCTGAATTTGTGAATGAACTCAAATTCAGCAATCGAACATTGTAATCTCTCTTTGATGTTTCTTTGTTTGACGACTGTTACTCTTAGGTCAGTAGTGGAATGTCCTGGAAGATTAAAATGAATCTCCCATTGGTTTTTGAGTGTTGTGATTTTTGATGTTGGATTTATGTCCATTTATTGTCTTGCTTAGGGACTGACCTCTTTGCCCAATGTAGAAAGTAGAAGGGCATTGTTTATCCTTGATGATTTATATAACATTGGAAGTTGAACAAGTGAATGATTCTGAGACAGCAAGACTGGTGTTGTTAGGTCTGGTGATTGGGTTGTCAGATTGCATATGGTGACAGAGTTGGCCCTGGTCCCATAGCCTGTGTCGGGAAGTGCATTATTGTGGGTAAGAGATTGTTTATGGTTAGGAGGCTGCCAGTGGGCAAGAAAATACCAATACTTGTGAAAGAGGGTTATCATTGTCCAGCATAGGTTGCAAGTCATTAATGATGTATAGAACTGGCTTAAGCTGAGAGCTCTATGTGACCATCAGTAGTGTTCTCTTGTTTCATTTGGGCCTAACTTGTAGCAGTTGATCTCTTGGTATATTTCTGGCTTTGTAGATCTGTTTCCTTACTTCATCAGGTGGGTATTGTAATTCTAGAAATATCTGTTGTAGATCCCACAGGTGAGAATACTTGTCAGAGGTGTTGGGTGCAGCACAGAGCTTGGTTGTAGACAATGGCTTGTTCGGTGTGTTTAGAATGGTGACTGGAGGCATGTAGATACGTTGACGATTGGTAACTTTTCAGTATAATATGGTTCTTATTCTTCCGTTATGTATTTCTTGCATGGATTCATGGCCAGGTTGATGTGGGGTGGAAGTTGCTGAAGGCCTGGTGAAATTTCTGGAGTTTTTCTTTTCCAACAAGTCCAGATGATACAAATGTCAGGGATCTCCATTCCTACCTGCATCTGATGATGGGAAATTTGACTCTTGTTGGTCTCTAATGTGATGCTAGACTTGAACATAGGTGAATTAAAACCTGGTTCCCTAGAAAACTTTTGTGCTGGCTGAAAGTGGCTGGTTTCTTTTTCTGTTAGTGTTTTTAATAACTCTATTTTAATTGTCATTTTTAGTAACCTTAAAACTGTTATTGCTGTTTTAATATGCTGCGCAATGCTTCTAGGGTCACTCTTTGTGCAGATAACATAGTATAAGTTTTAGAATGAATTCAGTTAGACTTCTTATTCACTTACAAAGATTAGTCACTTTGTTTCTTTCTTCTGTCTTTATTGATTGCATTAAATCACTTATCAACATAATATTAAATGGGTGTCAAGACATCAGTGTATTATTTTATAAATTGATAAATTTATAATTTATAAAATATCATTTCAGGTTATGCTCACTCTGAAATTGTGTGAGGAAAACCAAATTGCCATAGTGTACAGCATTCTGAGCTGTATATGTGTTTGATGTATTTTTATAATTTAGATGTTATAGAAGATATTATGCAGTAGGGTTGCCAAGTCCAATTCAAGAAATATCTGGGGACTTTGGGGGTGGAGCCAGGAGACATTGGGGCAGAGCCAGGAACAAGGGTGTGACAAGCATAATTGAACTCCAAGGGAGTTCTGGCCATCACATTTAAAGGGACAGCACACTTTTTAAAACGTCTTCCTTCTATAGGAAATAATGAAGGATAGGGGCACCTTCTTTTGGAGCTCATAGAATTGGACCCCCTGGTCCAATCATTTTGAAACTTGGGGGGTACTTTGGGGAGAGGCACTAGATACTATACTGGAAATTTGATGCCTCTACCTCAAAAAACAGCTCCCCCAGAGCCCCCAAACCCTCCAGATCAATTCCCCATTATACCCTATGAGAATCCATCTCCACATAGAGAATAATGAAGTGCTCAGCAGACGTTTCCCTCCCTCCCCCCCCGTTTCTAGCGACTCCGAAGCGAGGGATTGACCTCTCTACTCACGAGTTGCAGCCAACTTCCTCCAAGTAACACAGACACCCTATCCCAAGAGGAACCTTTCCAATCTAGCCAACCACTATGGTTATACTACCTGAGGACCTTCTCAGTTGTGCTACCAAAACTCTGGAACTTGTCTGTCCCCTTATTTATTGATTTATAACATTTTAATGCTTCCTCTCAGGAACTTGCTCAAAGCAGCTTACAAAATAGCAGTAATAAAAACAAAACATTAAAATCTAGTATTAAAAGCCTCGCAGCTCAGCATAAAATGTTGCTGTCTTCTGGTAGTGGGTGACATTTTTGTTTCATTTGGCATTCCTGCAGTGATCCCTCCTTTCTACCTTCTGTTTTAATTGTTGTTTTTATGTTATTTAATATGTATTTTAGATTTGTTTTAATTTCTTTAATGAATTCTTGTTTGTCTAGTAGTTTTTAATGTGTGTTTTTGTCAAGTATTTCTTTAATCTCCTATCAGCATTGGTGGCCCTGATGAGGGCAGAAAGACAGGGCATAATTTTGTAAATAATTCTGTAAATAAAAATGTATTTTTTTAAAAAAAACCTAACTCCAATAAACTGAGAGCACTGGAGTCCATAGCAGTTCTGCTGACCTCTGCTAGCCATAGGGTGGCATACCAACTAGCCATAGGGCCTGACATATACAGAAGCAGTTAGCCAACATATGCCTCTCTGATGTCACCATGCCCCCATCCACACATCAAAGGAGAGAACAGTTAACAGAATCCTTTGGTGTATGTAGGGCAGTGGTACTATCAGGATGGGCTCCTGACAATGGTCCTGTATGCTAATAGTGACTCTGTAACTGTTGGAATTACTGGCTATTCTCTGTCAAGTTTTCATTGCTTATGAATTATATTCTTGGCTGTATTTTTTCACTAACAAGTTCTTTATATATTCCTGTTGGCCCTGCATCTTTTAAACTTATTTCTAACTGACCTGGCTCAATTTTCGAACCCTATTAATGGTTATCCGCCCAAACTAGCAGACTGAGTGGTCCCCTTATTACTTTATGCCAGTGATACTGCCATCCTCTCTTGTACAAGAGTGGGCCTGCAAAGCTGAATGCCTTCTATGACTACTGTCACTCTAATTCACTCTCTATTAATTATGCCAAATCTAGTAGTAGTCTTTTCAAATTGCTGGCACCCACAGAGATGGTTTATTGGCAACTCAACAATTTATTTATTCAGTAAATTTCTATTCTATTCCACCCACTCCTTGTAGGGCTCAGGGCAGAGTACAACATATAATAAAACAATAAAATACAACAAAAACATTTTAACAATTGAGCAAACAATTTTTTTAAAATACTTGAGGATCACTTTTAACCACAGGTTAAGCTGAGTACCACATTGTAACAAGGCTATCAACTTGGTTAAATGTTCAGTTGCTCAAATCAAACAATTTTTCTTTGCATGGGGCAACCAATTAGTCCCAGCAGCAATTAAAGTGTTCAAAGCTAAAACACTAGCCCAAATTCTCTATGGTATCTTTATATGGATCTCTGCATTTATTAAGAAAGTGGAAGACACTCAAGCCTCAATCTTCAGACAGATTCTTGGTTTGCCAAATGTGTGTCCTACTTTGCTCTCTGCTCTGGAGTGGGTCAGTCTTTGGTGGAGACAAAAGCCTGGATTGGAACGTTTAAATTCTGGCTCAAAATTCATTTTAGCATGGATCCTAACAGCCTTCTTGATTGTCTGAAAAGTGATCCATATAGCTCATCCTGGTCAGCAGTTCTTATGTCCAAAGTCATCACAGGGCATTCATGTTGGCTAGATTAAATGCGTTCCCTTCCAAAGTCTTACAGGAGAGATATCATCGAGTACCTTTATGTGATAGACTCTATACCAGTGGAGCGAATATTCCCGACTCAATTCAGCATATATTGATTGTTTTATATATCATAATCTCTGTAAGGAACTATCTTGGAAGCTTTCTTTGTCCCCAGATCCATCTACTCTGCCACCCTGTCATTATTTACTGAATGACACTGAGTGGAAGGTTACTAAGGCTGTGGCAAAATTTTTGGCTGACATTCTTAAATGTAAATCTGATCTCGTATAAATGCACATATAATCTCTCTTTCTTTTTGATTTTATCTCCTATGTTTAACTTTTTACATTTTATGTACTCTTATTTGCAATTGTTATGCCATTAAAGGTTTGGAATTTGAATATTCTTGTTGTATTGTTTATGCAGTAGTATAATCTGATGTGTATCCTGAACAACTGATATAAGACTTGTAGTTAACCAACAGGTATGTTTCATATCTAATCCATTTGAGTAACTGTTAGAGAATGATTTAAAGAAAGGAGCCCTGAAAGAGGGAAGCGTGACCATGAGAGAATAGCCTGTTATCACTGTCTCTTAGGAAACAGAAGATGGAGACAAGAGAGGATGTGTAACTTTGATTTACCCAAAATGTTATAGACCTGAGAACTCTTTTAAATATATTTTGGTGCTGGATTTGCATGCCCAGAATTCTGGGGCCATTATGTCAGCAGTCTATAAATAAGTTAAGTTTCATTTTGCTTCTGGCAAGGAAAGGCTTCCTTGCTTTGCTGTTTATCTCAATAAACACTTTTTCAGCATTCAACTGAGAAGTCCACTTGAATGATACTCAGAGCAAAACCTTACTAGTGCCATATAGGAGAACAAGGCTCAGAAGAGCCACAGGAGGTGGCATGTCAAAGAGCCTCAAGTGGCTTCTAAGCCACTGAGTTAATATCACTTAACTACCTACATTGTGATGGAAACCAACATTATTATATTTTATTGAGTAATTACTTCAGCTATGCTTGTTGATATATTGCAATTTGAATAGTTTGCCACAAAGATCCATAAGTATTGTGGGTAACACTATACTGGACTAGATGTGCCATTGATCTAATCCAAGAGGGCTCCTTTTATATGCTTTTCTGGTGAGAAGTGGAAGCAAGAAAGAGTAGTTTCATTAAGATAGCTGTGCTCATATGAAGTTCCACTCACATTAGTTCCATGAAGATAAGTTCTGCTCACAGTACTTTGGATATAAACAAAGAGGTTAAATTATGAGATAGGAAAAAGAAAAATGGAGCTGACATTAACTTTAATTCAAATATTGGTTGGTCTCTGCATGATATGCATCTACAAATCCTTTACAATGCAGTCCTAAACAGAGTTATACCTACTGAAGTCAAACACTTTACTGGGAGTAAACTGCATTGATGAGACCTGCATAATATCTTGAAAATATCTGTTTCAGATGGTTTTCTTAGTCTCCAGTATACTTTTTTCAAAGAAAGATGCCTATTCTCCTGTTTTTCAGCATCATAAAACTCTATTGTTTTATGCTGCTGACTGCAATTTAGTGCATTCAATAAAATATGGGTACTTAAATTTAAAAATGAATATTTCCACTCAAAGACGTATGGGCTCTGAGACCTGTTTTTAGCTAAATATTTGTATCTATAGTGCCCCACTTATATTGCACTTGCATGATTGATTTCAGAAATGCTGCCGTTTTGTATTTCTTTGGCTGGAGGTAGTATGGGCTGTTGCTACATAGGCCAAGAAGATCATGTGAAAGTGGCAGAATTGGTATTCACTCACATGTTTTATAAATAAATAAATCAAATTAAACATAAACCTTTATAAGAAGTGGAGCTTGTGCTATGAGCACATTTTTGTTGGTCACTGTGAGCTGCTAACCCCTATAAGCAGCAGCTTATATGTATATGATCTATATAGAGGACAAAGCTGAGAGGGGAAAATGTTCAAATGCAAGCTGACAGTTGAAGGTGACATTTAAGTATCTTTCCATTGAGGACTGCATGGGGTATCCTTCCATTCAGTCCTGTTCAAAATAGTCTTAGTATTGTGGGGAACACTATACTGGACTAGATCTAGGCTTCCCAACCCTCCCGCTCTGGCGGGAGTCCCCTGGGTTTGCAGCCTCATCTCCCGGTCTTCAAGAAGTGAGAAGCGGGGGGTGGGGGTGGAGGGGGGGGAGAACATACCTGTAGGCTTCATTATAGAGCTCCTGAGCCGTTTGTAAAATGTCTGCCGCTTTAAGGCTGGGCAGGGAGCAGGAAGGGCTTGGGAGAACAGCCCCGCCCTTTCTTTTGCTTTCACTTTCACAGCAAGAGTTCTCCGGAAGAAGATCTGGTAAGTGTGTGTGTGTGTGTGTGTGAGGGAGGGGGCAGGGGATTCCCTGGTTTGGAGGCCCTCCCCCCTTTTAGAAAGCGTGGGGGGGGGTGGAGGGAAATGTCTACTGGGCATTCTATTATTCCCTATGGAGAACGATTCCCATAGGGAATAATAGGGAATTCATCCGTTGGTATTGGGGGCTCTGGGGGGGCTATTTTTTGAGGTAGAGGCACCAAATTTTTAGTATAACATCTAGTGCCTCTCCCCAAAATACCCCCCAAGTTTCAAAACGATTGGACCAGAGGGTCCAATTCTATGAGCCCCAAAAGATGGTGCCCCTATACTTCATTATTTCCTATGGAAGAAAGGAATTTTAAAAGGTGTGCTGTCCCTTTAAATGTGATGGCCAGAACTCCCTTGGAGTTCAATTATGCTTGTCACATCCTTGTTCTTGGCTCCACCCCCAATGTCTCCTGGCTCCACCCCCAAAGTCTCCTGGCTCCACCCCCAAAGTCCCCAGATTTTTCTTTAATTGGACTTGGCAACCCTAACTAGATCTGATCCAGGTGAATCTGATCCAGGAGAGTGAGTACTGAATCAGTAGTCAAAAAAGATGAGCAGAAAACAAATTTCAGTACAAAACACATCTTTATTTAACAAGCATTTGTTTTCCAGATGCAATAGCCCTCAAAATGTCTTGGCTGTGATCTTGCACTTGACTGCTTCTTGCTGCCTCATCCTTAGAATAAAGTTGTGGTTATTCAGCAATGAAGAAGGGAATGAACTCAGAAGAGGGATTACAGTCCTCCGTTTCTATATTTTATTGATTTAATGTAACCTTGTATGCTACTTTTGATTTTGAAAGGCAAGATTCCAGTTTAATAAATAGATTGTTGAAAGGTTAGTGCAGCTTAATTGTGTTGTGAAAAATACAGATTTGTTTTAATGTGTGTGAGGATGCAACACCAAGCACTTTTAACTAGAGTAATTTCCATCAAAGCCCTCAAATTGAACCAAACCTAGGCTGTTGCTGCTTATCATAGACTATCTTGATTATGCACATATAAGCAGGGACCAGAAAAAAACTTGCTAGGAGGTGGTATCCCATCCCGCTGCCATCGCTTTCTTCTCTCCTCCCTTCTCTAACAATCTTTCCTCACCCCTTTTTCTCCTCCCACCCCTTCTCTAGCAGCTTTCCCCTTCTCTTTCTCCTGTCACCCTCCTCATGTTCAGCACCCCGCCAGCTGACCCCCTCCCTCCATTGACTATGCCACAGCTTGGGCTTGGCCAAGGCTGTGCTGGGTCTGATTCTCTGGCCTGCTTTGGTCTCCTCTAGTGCCACTGGGGCTGATTTTTTCTTGGGGTTGACCTTGCTCTGGGAGCCACAGTGGGAAGGTTTTTGGGAGCCACTGCACTGGCAATAGGACCTCTGTGAGCCATCATGCTGGTAGTGACCTCTTTATCATGAACTGTGGTGAGACCTCTGGGACCTACACTGGCAGCAACCTTGTTGTCAGGAGCTGCACAGAATGTGATGAAGATGAAGGAGGCTGCCTGGTGGCCAGCAGCATTTGGCAATTTTTCTGCACTTGCAGTAATAATGTTATAATGGGAGGGGGGAATTATGACCTCCGTGGCACAGAGTAGTAAAGCTGCAGTACTGCAGACCAAAGCTGTGCTTGCGAAAGCTGGGTTCAGGTAGCTGGAAGGTTGACTCAGCCTGCCATCCTTCTGAGGTTGGTAAAACGAGTACCCAGCTTGCTGGGGGGGGGGAAGTGTAGATGACTGAGGAAGGCAATGGCAAACCACCCCATAAAAGTCTGCTGTGAAAATGTCATGAAAGCAACGTCACCCCAGAGTTGGAAATGACTGGTGCTTGCACAGGGAACTACCTTTACCTTTTTAAAAAATGTATTTGTTGTTGGATTTTTCTGCAAACCTGGGGTTCCCCCAAGTATGCAGAACTATCTGTTTTCTATCAGTGTGGCCCTGATTTGCAGATTTAAGTATCTGCAGATTAAATAGCTGAGATTATTTTAGTTGCTTTTGTGTACATGATACTATACACTCCCAGAACAGTAAAATCTAGGGTTGTTGGTATAATGAAGCCCCTTCCCTGAAACAATCCATAACAGAGAAATGAGATGCTGATCCCTACTTGTTTTCAAATAAAATGGAGTACCTCACAAATGAAATTTTAATAAAGTTCATTGTAGCCCTGACCTGGATAGCCCAGGCAAGCCCAGTCTCATCAGATTTTGGAAATTAAGCAGAGTTGACTCTGGCGAGTACTTGGATGGGAGACCTCCTAGAAATAACAGCAGTTAGGAGAACAGGGGCAGACATTTTTCAGCCACCTCTCTGAATATCCTCTAGGCCCCCAGTAGGGGTCAGTCACCAGAGGTTGCCATGACTTCCAGGTGCAGACACATGCATAAATACCAGAGTTTCCTGAGTCCCACAGTGTTGTGAGGAAAAATTTTACCTTCTGAGTGAAAAAGCTAGTAGTGAGTCTACATATAACTATTGCATAAATTAGTTTTCTGGAAGAGTATTTCTATAACCCTGTAAAAAATCTCAGAATGAATTCTTTTAAACTGTATATTAAGAATAATTGAAACATTATAAGAGAAAACAGTATCAAGTCAGATGTCATTACAGAAAATTTTGTCCTCTATGGGGGTAGACCAGGCCTCTGTAGAACAGGTCTACTCACCCCTTTCCACTGTATTGGTAGAACTGGCCTCCAGAGAGCAGGTCTATCTGTCTCAATCCAGGAAGACCTGGCCTCAGACTGTCACCCTGTGCTGAGTCTTAGAAAACATACCAGCATTGGGGGAGGGGGGGAACTCTTGCAGTGTACTTCGGATTTTTTTTTTAGTGAAATATTGACAAATTTACAGGTCAAGTATAACAGGTCGAACAATCACTGTCAGAACCTTGACTAATCCTAACAAACAAGTTGCTTAAATGTTATCAATCTGTTCAAACTACTTATTTATTCAGATATTTATATCTCACTTTTACTGTGATTGAAGGCAGTTTACAAAAAAATTCTGATTTTTTTCCTGCATTTTAGCCTATGGGGACCATTATAGGCTATAATGGAGACTAGATCTGGGGGTATCTGGGGCTCTGGGGGGCTGCTTTCTGAGGTAGAAGCATTAAATTTGCAGCAAAGCTGCTGGTACTTCTCCTCAGCCCCCCCACAAAGTTTCAAAAAGATTGAACCAAGAGGATTGTTTTATGGGCCCCCATCCTTCATTTTTTCCCAATGGCGGAAAAATGCTTGTGAGCTACACACTTAAATCCCTGAGCAGCCAGCTAAAATTTTGTGCACTAGTGCCCCTAGCACAGCTTAGGGGGAACACTGACATACACATATAAAAATACAAAAAATCTACCAAAGTATATACCCACTGCAACACACATATTAACAGGATGGGTTTCCTGTTCATTTGTCCTGCAGTCTCAGCAGCTAGTACTATAGGACAGTTGCAGATCAGTATTCACTATTGGTGAGGGTTTATGTTTACCGAATGAGACACTGCCAACTTTGATATCTTGGTTATTCTAAATGCACTGATGCTTTTATTTTTACCTTTTTATTCCAATTTTGCATAGTTTTAATAATAACGTGGAAGACTTGTGCAATAATTTCTTTTTTATTAATTAAATATTACTGATTTCAGAGCATGTTTTAAATAAAATGCCTTTTCAGATAATTTGGGTTGTCTTTTATCAAGCTGCTATATCAATTTTTAGAACTATCTTTAAGTAACTTTAAAATATTACATACATAGGTGTCGAAGTTGGCTGGAATCATGGTGAGCCATGGTGTGAAGAAAGGAGATACTGTTGTCATCTACATGCCCATGATTCCACAGACAATGTACACTATGTTAGCATGTGCAAGAATTGGAGCTATACATAGCCTCATTTTTGGTGGGTTTGCTTCAAAAGAGCTCTCTACTCGCATTGATCATGCAAAGGTAAGAAGCATTTTTGTTCAGGTTTTTAAAGGGACAAATTTTACTCTGGAGACCTATAAATAGCATCTTGCCCCCTATCACTTAGGAAGGGAATTTTATGTATATAGATATTTCTTTCACACTGTTGATATGCATCAGATAGGTACTACATTCTCTAAAACACTTACATTGGACATTTTTGTGGGTTAGTAGCATATGCCAGAAAGTATGTGTTTAATTGCTTATCTGAGGGATTTATCACTCTCTGAACTAACGTTTTCTATTATGTTGGTTGTCATGTAATTTGGGCAGTCGTACAGAGAGGAAAACATAATCACAAAAGTTACACTTGACTAACCTTAAAAAATAACTAGGATAATCCCTAGCTAAAGGATGCTTGTGGTACTGCATATGCTGCTCTGAAACAGCTTGTTCATGTGCAAGCTGCCCTAGGTTGGAGCTAGGTGAGACATAGGTGCATTTTTGTGAGCTTCTTGGATATTTGCAGGGCCTTTTTTGTAGCAGGAACTCCTTTGCATATTAGGCCACACATCCCTGATGTAGCCAATCCTCCTGAAGCTTACAGTAGGTCCTCTACTAAGAGCCCTGTAAATTCTTGGAGGATTGGCTACATCAGACGTAGCACAAAGAAGAGTGTGGCTAAATATCTAAAGGAAGTAGGGATGTGCAGTTTTTTAAAATCAGTATTTTGCAGTTCAGGTCTACTGGAACTGATTTTTTGGGGGGGTATTTCCAAAAAATCTCAATTTCTAATACAGGTATGGTATTTGGATCCAGGATATGGATCCAGGAACTTTATGTAGTGGGGAGGTCTCTCTCCACCAGTGCAGACCTGGGTAGGTTAAACTGGGCTTCAGGAGAAGCTGGCCTCAAGATCTCCTGTGCCACAGCTAGCAGAATGTTCCCTGCAGTGCAGCAGCTTCTGGTGCTAGCTTCTCCTGCAGCCCAGTTTAAACCAGGCTGCATGAGAAGCCAGCCCCAAGCCAAACTGATGGGAACAGTCTGCTCCCCCAGCACAACTGATACTTGGGTTGTTTTCTGCACTCCCTTTAAACTTTAAAGGAATGGCAGTAGAAGCCTGACAAATAGATAAGTAGGAGCAACCTTCTGCCTTTCTGTTTTTTTTCAGATCTACCATAATTTCTGCGTATACCTGGATTTTCTTGTGATTTCCCCATCCCCTCAGTTTTTTCCTGAGAAAACCTAGATACATTTGGGAAGCCGAAGTACACTGGGTATATTTTTGGCTTGGATAAATTTGAATGTGCACCCCTACAATGGAGGAAGTTCCACACACAGAAACTGTGAAGAACTTGTATTTGCTACAAACAGCACTGGGGGGAGCGGAGTTTTCATAAGAAAATAAATGTATGATGAATGGAAGGATGATTGAGTGGAGTGGAAAGGAAGAAAAAGATAGAAAAGAGGAGAAAAGTTATAAAGTAACAGAATGTTTAGAAGGTTAAATTTTGAAACAACAGACAGGGCCTGTGATGAGAAGCCTATCAAAGTGTAACATGATTAAAGTGTGAAGAAAAATAATGAGCAGAAGTGTTGAGAGCAGAGATAACAGGTTTAAGCTGAGAGACAGGAATAATGATAGAGCTGAATATTGTCTACATAACATTTAGAAATGGTAAGCCAACAGAAGAAACCAGATTTCTGAAAAGAATATGTAGAGTGAAGGGTACCAAAAACTCAGCCTTGAAGGACCTCAACTGAAGAAGAGAGCAGTACCAGCAAATCATAAAGGGGAAAGCTAAGAAACAGAGTATCCAATCATATCTAAATATAATAAAAGACTGAGAAGAATAAGAATAGAAAAGAATCTTTATGTACAGATTATTTGTCAGAAATTTTAAAGAAAGCATTTTTAGTAAAATCTTGAGGTAAAAAAGACAGTCTGAAAGGAATGCCAGTTTGCTGTCATTGTACATGCTATCAACATCATGCTACTCTTTATTACTAATATGTCTACTTTTTTATTAATATCTCAGTATGTTATCACCATAAAAAGTATGAATTCAGACATCACAGTGGACAGACATTTTTGTTCTAATTCTCCCTTTACCAGCATTCAGGGATCATAGAGTTAACTTGAAAAGCTCTGTTAGAAGTAACTGCTTCTCAGTGCAGGTATGATTTTACTAACACCATATCATGCTGATTGCTGAGGTTTTAGAATTTTAACTTTGTAATTTTGTTTTAGATATATTTTAATTGTGAAGGCCAATGGCCATGAACAATACATTCATTGATGATGACTAACACCATACCTTTAAGTGTAAACAGGACTGAAAGGAAATTAACAGTTTTTTAGATATCTTGGGAACATCTCCTTGGTATTAGTTACTAGGTAAAATTAAACTGGATTGTGTCAGATTCTTCACTATAGTCTCTTCCTGCCTCTGTGCATATTGAAAATTCTTCATTCATGAAGCTGTTTAAAAAGGTGAGCATACCTTGAATCTTATCTAATTAAAGTAATTATTTTCCCATCCTGCTAACAGAACAGTACATGCATTGTATCAGTTTATTGTAGTTTATCTTGAACAGTTCTGGGCATTCTGTATAAACCTGCCACTGATGATTGTTAATCTTGTCAGGTACTGAAAGTCTAAAAGTGAACAGTGATTAAAGACATAGAATTGAATCATGGGTTTTCCCTTCTATTGAAGCAGAGAAATAACGAGGTCCGCACATTGCTGGTATGAAACGAATTTACTTTGGCACCAAAGCATAACTTAGCTGGGCATAAGCCTCCAACTGACTAAGTTAAAGTTGTTTCCATACCAACGGTTTTTATTCACACCCCAAAACAAGCAGGCAAGCCCCCAGGCTTATCTACTCAACATGCCCCACCTTCCTGTCATTTCTGGTATTTTTCCACTCCTCTGTCCCCCTGCTTATCAGCTTTAACTAGAAGCTTCTCAGAGAGGCCTGTCTGTTATCTACTTTTACAACCATCAATCCACTCCCATTGAAGGCTTTCTGCTTCTAACACATAGCATTAGACACCCTTTTTGCTGTTAAAGGCAAAAGTGTATTTTCATTTATTATTATAGGGGTATTCGTTAATTATTCAGGGGATGCCCCTTCATTATCTGTTGCCTTAATGTGTTTAGTTTTTGTATGCCTCTAGTTGAGAAATGCATCTCCTGATGCAGTTTTATTTTAATATGTTCTAGTCTAAATTATCCTTCTAGTTTTCAGTTTGATGGCACAATGTAACATTGACTGTAATGTTCATGAAAGTAGAATTACTATGAATTATGATAGTAATAACTTCTCCCCATAAACTTTTCAAGCATTAGTTGATAGTACTGAATATTTTGATTTAAAGAGCCTTGAAACTAACAGGTGGTCACTCTTCAGGGCACTTTATGGGGAAAAAACCCAAACACATTAGTGCTTCCAGTATAACAAAAGGGTACACTTCTTTGTTTCTGTGCTAAAAGTTCTCGTAGCTAATGGAAAATATGGTTGTTTTGTATGATTAATGTGATTTATACTCATGCTAGATGCTTGGAAATGCTAAATTTCTGTTTCATAAAATGATACAAGTGGTGGCTAGTTTAAATACATATAGTATTTAATTGCATTGTTTCCTTGAACTATTATTTTAAAATAGTACGAAATTTGAGTCCAGTAGCACCTTTAAGACCAGCCAAGTTTTATTCTGGGTATAAGCTCTTGTGTGCATGCACACTTCTTCAGATTCTTCATGTATCTGAAGAAGCATATGCACACAAAAGCTTATACCTTGAATAAAACGTGGTAGGTCTTAAAGGTGCTAGGGGACTCAAACTTTAAAAGTGCTACGGGACTCAAACTTTGTCAAGCATACAGTTTTCAAGAACGAGTCAAGTGGATACAAAACTACGTTTATTGATAGACTGATATGCTCTCCTGGTACAGGAGATCAAAATACGTTGATACAATTCTTTTAAGGCATACTTCAAAGGATTCCCAAAGGAGGGGGCGAGGGATGCTCTCTAACACATAAACTATCATAAATGTCTACATTATCACAATGTTATCAGTGTCTTGTCCTTGCTTTCCCCAGATGTCTCACACTTTCTTCTTTCTCTTGCTAGTTTCATTTCTCACTACTCTACTTCAAAAGCAATAAGCTGGAAGGGGAAAGAATAACAGAGCCAAAATACCTCAGCCCTCCATGATGGTTCACAGACCAGCTTTATGGAGGACCCTAAAACAATTAATTACCATTGGAATTTTACCATGCTTGACAGTTGCTTCAGACCAACATGGTTACCCTGAACCCTTGCCGTGCCGCTACCCCCCCCCCCCATCTGTGACATTCAGTCACCCACATCCTTGCTGTCTTGCCACCCACTCTCAACCTTAGCATTAATTCACCTCACCTTGCTGTCTTCCCATCCACCCCACAGCTGAAACAGATGCTGGCTTCCCAACCCCTGCATGTGTTTGTGTGTGTATCCCTGTGTCTGTAGTCACTCAAAGCCCCAAAAGAGACCTAGAATGGAGATAAGGAAGAATAATTACGAGGGGGGGGGCATGACGACAGCCAAACAGACGCTGAAGCTCAGCATTCCCTTTTGCAGTGAATTTTTGCCTCCTTTTCCTATCATATTCAGCCTTGCATCATTTAGCATCAGTATGAACTTGTGGCATGATCTGAGGTTTTTGAGCGGTTTGGTTGTGTGATGGTATACCATAGAGTATGCATCTCAAGGTGGCTGTTTTCTATAGGAGAATGATCTGACTTCAGCTTTCCATACCCTCACCCCCCTGCAGTCTCTACTTAGGAAAACGACAATCCTTCACAGTGGAGACCAAAGCAGGAGGGAAGTGGTCTCAGCAGGTAATAATGACGCAGAGTCCACCCTGCAAAGCAACCATTTTTTCCATGGGAGCTGATATCTGCCATCTGGAGAACTGTTGTAATTCTGAGTGATCTCCAGTCTCACCTGGAGATTGGCAACAATGATTCCTTAGGAGGAAATGGCTGATTTGGAGGGTGGCATTGTACCTGTCTAAGGCCCCACCTCTCCTCAAACCCCACCCTCTCCAGTAGGCTTCCCAACCCCCCCGCCCTGGCGGGGGACCCCTGAATTAGCAGCCTCCTCCCCCGCTCTCCAAAAATCTGGAAACGTGAGGGGGGAATGCAGGCTCTCCGGGCAGGCTTCACTTTGCTGTTGGAGCTTGGGGGTGGAGGATACTATCTGGCTAGGCTTGCCAAACCCCCGCTGGGACCGGGGGTTCTCCTGCTCTGATGACCCCTCCCCCACTTTTAAAAGTATTGGCAGTGGGAGACAAAATTATGCCTGTCTTCCCCCTGCATTATCTCCCTGACCCCGGAGAAAGAGCCTGCCAAATAATAGGGAGCAGGGGGAGAGAAAAGAATGTGTGTGTTTGTTAGGGGGCGGGGAGAGGTGATTTCACTCATCTCATGGGGCGTTCACTTATTCTGAGCCCAGGTTGCATGTTATGCTTGGAGTCACCGGGGGATAGCTTTTCACTGCCTGGCGCTGCCGCTCTAAAGGTAGGAGGGCCTCCTGGAGCGGGGCGGGGGAAGTGGTAAGTTAACTGCACACTGCCTAGCCCTTGTAGGATTGCCGTCCCCCCCCCCCCCCCCCGTGCTTTTTGGCTCCTCTCTTTCCCTTCCCAATCCCGGCGTTTACACAGAGAACCTGCTGGGATCAATTTGCAGCCACTTTGCATTCCACAGGCTTCCGTCATCCCACTTCTTCATAATCTTCTTCTTTTTGCACATTTACTTGGAAGCAAATCCCAGTGTTTCGGCTGAGTTTACTCCCTACTAGGCGCAAGAAAGATCGCAGTGCCTCTGTTTCCTGCTGAAGAGAGCTGCCCCAACCTTGTGCACGCTGATTTGGGAGCGCTCTTTGAAGTAGGCATGCTGAATTAAGGCTGCTGTTCTAAGCAGTGTTACTGGGTGAACTTGCCTTCTGAGCTTAGGGTTGCCAATCCCCAGGTAGGGACAGGGGATCCCCTGATCTGGAGGCCTTTCCCCCACTTCAGGGTCATCAGAAAGCAGAAGGGGGGGAATGTCTGCTGGCCACTCCATTATTCCCTATGAAGATCGATTCCCATAGAATACTGGAGAATTGATCTGTGGGTATCAGGGCTCTGGGGGGCTGTTTTTTGAGATAGAGGCACCAAATTTGTACCATAGCATCCAGTGCCTCTTCCCAAAATACCGTCCAAGTTTCAAAATGATTGGACCAGGGGGTCCAATTCTACGACCCCAAAAGAAGGTGCCCCTATCTTTCATTATTTCCAAAGAAGGGAAGGCATTTAAAAGGTGTGCAGTTCCTTTAAATATGATGGCAAGAACTTCCTTTGGAGTTCAAATATGATCATCGCGCCCTTGCTGCTGGCTCCACCCCAGTGTCTCCTGGCTCCACCCCTAATGTCTCCTGGCTCCACCCCCAAAGTCCCCAGATATTTCTTGAATTGGACTTGGCAACCCTACTCTCCAGGCTCCACCCATCAAATCTTTGGGAATTTCCCAACCTGGAGTTGGCAAACCCTATCCCCTCAGCCAACCATCCTAGGATGAGGCTGAGGGGAGGAGGCAGAGTGGAAGTGACAGGAAAGACAGGAAAGGTGGAACAGCTCCCTGGCTATTTTGGTGGCCTTTGAAGGTTGCCTGTGCTGGGAGGCCATCTGTGTGGGCTGTTGATAGGGTCACAGAGGTCTGTTGATGGTGGCAGCCATGACAGCTTTTGTGAGGCCACAGTTAGAGCAGCACTCCTTTCTGAGGCCAGTTGACAGAGAGAACACAGAAAAGCATAGGAGATGTGTGTGTCTCTGAGGTAAGACTGTTTTGGCAGTTTGCTCAATATTCCTAGGCCTGAGTGTGTAGGGGAGTCAGCCAATGGGAGGTCAGAGACTCTGACTGAGCTGTGATGGGCCAGCTATTTATTTTGTGCAGGTATTAGCCAATGGCCACGCTCGATTTGGTCACTACAAGAGGATTATGATCTATGAGATAGATGATAGATAGATAGATAGATAGATAGATAGATAGATAGATAGATAGATAGATAGATAGATAGATAGATAGATAGAGAGAGATTAAGAAATCTAGTGAGGTGATCACTGGCAAAAACAAACTAACAAACCAAAGGGGAATGAGCTCTGGGGGTTTTTTGTGTGTCTTTTATCTTCTCCACGTATTTAAGACTGTGAGTCATTTGGAAACCTGCAGTACTGTTAAAAGAGTGTAAATACATTTTAGAACTGTTCCTTTCCAATTCAAGAAAATGAATGCTGCATTTTGAATCAAAGGGAAGTGGCATTGTATTCATATATAAGAGCCCTTCTCATCCCAAGACATAATAAGTACATACTAAGATAACTCACTAATACTAAGACAACTAATATAACAAATACTACTAAGTGCATAGTAAGACTTATTAAGTACATACTGAAACAGTTGAGAAATAACTTACTTCCTTTGCTCCTGAGCGACAAAGAAATCATACTCCACCCACATAACTATATGAGGTATGATTTTTAAAATGTTGAATGTGTAAGAAAAATCTGAGCAAGGAAAGAAATTTCTCAGTTGTTTTATGAGTTATGCATTCTAGAAGGCAGGTGTGATTTGCAATACATTTCAGTTCCTGGAATATTACTAAGGGATCTGCTTTACATATGTTTATGTATAGGATGATTAGAAAGTGGGATGCATTCAGGATCCTAATCCAAATTAAACTGAGAAACAAGACAACTATATCTATGTCCTTGTATAGTACTGCTTGAGCATTTCACCAACATAGTCATTTTAATCTCTACTATTTTTTCAGAAAATGATGTTTTAATGTACAATCCATGTTTGTTTTTTTCAGCCCAAACTCATTGTAACATCAACTTTTGGAATAGAACCTGGACGGAAAGTGGAATATATACCACTTCTAGAAAAAGCATTGCAGATGATAAAACACCAGCCTGAAAGAGTTCTCATTTACAACCGCCCTAACATGGTAGATTTACAGTTAATACTGCTACTTTTTTTATTTCTGAATATTTTAATTGGAATATTTCATTTCATGATACTTAAAAAATGTATACTGTCATAGCAAGACTTTTCTGGTTTGGTTATTTAAAGTATAAGAACATAAGAGAAGCCATGTTGGATCAGCCATGTTGTATGACATTTTGTAATTTTCAAAATAGCTGTTAAAACTCTTGTGGCTATAAACTTTGATACATTTGATGTCTTCATTTGGAAAACTAGCTGAATATATTTGAACCATTGCTTTCATAAACTACAGTTGCAGTATTATATCCTTTGTTGTATAGGGAACTGTCCCTCTTACCCAAGGAAGGGACATTGACTGGCAAGAAGAAATGGCAAATACAAAGCCATGTGACTGCATCCCTGTTCTTTCAGACCACCCACTTTATATTCTTTATACATCAGGAACAACTGGCACACCAAAGGTAGGCTCTGTCTTTCAGTATAAGTATCTGTGACCAAATTATGTTTTATTCCACATGAGAGAGCATTTAATTAAAAGGCTGAAAATGTTTTCCCAAAGCTTACTACTAATAGAAGATGAGCATGGTTGGAACTGACTTAATCACATTAGGTCAGATTTCATTACTCTTAATTTACTCTGAAATATATTGTTGGTGAACATTTGAGGCATTTGTATTTCCTGTCCCTAAAGTACTCCCAGCTACAATTTCATCTTGTATGGTACACTTTGAAGATTCCAGCTAGTTCAGTTGTGTTGTGTCTCTAATATCCAGGTTCTGTTCATTCCCCTGGATGACATATGACTCTGTATTATGCTAGATATGGTTAACTTGAAGGATCTAAGTTCCTGTGTGGAAGTGGCATATGATGAGATTGATGAAATGTACTATAACTAGAGAAATAACTTTAAATAATTCACAAGTTAATGAGAACCAAGAGGAATTATTACAGTAACAGAGAATTTGAGTAGGCTGAATAAGAATGAGAGGAGAAAGGGATACTAAGCTATTCATGAAGAAAGACTGAGAATTCCTTTAGATGTTAACAGAAAGTGCCAGTTACTTGATGGGCAAATTACACACCTGTCTGATGAGGGTTCTTTGTACTGTTTAAAGAAGAGCATATGTAGGGGAGCTGATTAGATTTTAGATGTGGAAATTGCTTGTGTGTATCCCTTTGTATGAGTTTCGTTTCTAGTATTTGGATTGGATCCAAAATTGGCAATATTTAATTTTTTAATTTCTGCCAAATATCTGCCAAAATTGACAATTTCTACATCTTTTGCTGAAGCCTTCCTCATACTGGGTCTCCTGTCCTCCAAGATCAATATTTTGTGAAAATTAGTGGGCTGGGGTGGGAGGAGGGGTAGACAGGCAAGTTTTGTACAAGTGATGGAAAATTTAGTCTGAACCCTGTCCTTACAAAGAATCTGTGTCTGCCAAATATGCAGATCACTCACTCATATGGTTGGGTGTTCATTTAACATCTGAAGTAACAAGTTAGGATGTATTTAGGCAGGTCACAGTTAAATATACTATAATGATCAAGGAATTGTCTGAAGGAAAGGTAAGTAATTTTTTTCTTGTGATGTGGTGATCATAGAAAACTGGTAGTGTAGACTTCATTGTGCTGCTTTCTTAAATGGATTTGTGGGAACTGGAAGTGTTGAAACTGTGTTCCTGTTAGACAGATTGTACCCATCTGTGCATATCTTCAGCTCCATTGAGACCGAAAACCACTGCTTTTCATTCAGTTACCTGAAGCATCAAATAAATCTTATACTACACTTGATCTTAGCCACACAATAGGGTCACTGGCCTAAGTTTACTGCATTGCATCAGTTGCAGCAAAAAAAAGATTGGTATTTCATTTTCAGCACATTTTTGAGGACATGAATTCCAGAGTATGTCACCTTTTATTTTAGAAGAAAAAGGTTTTAGCTCTCAGAAGTGCAGCAATAAGCCCCACAGCGGAGTCTGCTACAGGCTCTGAGATTTCTCCCCTAGGAGCTGGGGGGAGAAGTAGTAATTGCCTTTGCAAGTTAAATCATAGTAACTGTAATTTCCCTGACGAGAAGAGGTTTCAATGCATATTTATTCACAATTGATCTTAATTTCAAATTGCTTCTCACTTAGGGTGTTGTTAGACCAACAGGTGGCTATGCAGTTATGTTAAATTGGACCATGTCAGCTGTATATGGACTTCAACCAAAAGAGGTAATTTGAATTTGCATGCTACTTTATAATTACGAGGATTTGATCTCAATGTTCTGTTTCTAATTTATTTTTTTAATTGTAGGTTTGGTGGGCAGCTTCTGATTTAGGCTGGGTAGTTGGCCATTCTTACATTTGTTATGGACCTCTGCTACATGGGAATACAACTGTGTTATATGAGGTAATTGCTTGTCTTAATGCTGTTTGTAAGCATTGCTTCACTTTTTAAGATTTTAGATATATGCTGTTGCTCTTAAAAGTGTACACCATGTAACTTGCTAGACATATCTCCAGGCCCAGCATGTGGGAGTAGGCCATGTAGGCAGCTGCCTAGGGTGCCACATGGCTTGCAAGGCACTGCTAGGCACCCCCTCCCCATACTCCAGCCGATGCAGCTCTGTCTCCCCTGCCCGAAACTCAGGTGGAGGAAAGAGGTAACTCGGCCTCGCTTCCGGGCTGCCTTCCCTGCAGAGAAGACAGCCCGAGGGCAAGAACAAGGCCCTGTGCTGGCTCTTTTCCCCGCCCGAGACTTGTTCAGAGGAAAGAGGCGGCTCAGATTCACTCCCAGGCTGCCTCCCCTGCAGCAAATCAACAAAAAGGGATCACAGTTGATAAGACAGCCAATGAAAGAAACAAATATTGTGATATACTGACTAAGAATGTTTAATGAAACCAAAGATTTCAGGTTTTCATGGCTGGTAACATCATTAGGGTTTGTAGAATCTTTCGGGATCAAGTGCCGTGTTCTACTGGAGAAAGTTTTCTTTCCAGACGTTTCATTCTCAGCTGCGGAGAACATCCTCAGTGGTGTTGCAGCCGGAGCAGGCGCTCAGACCTTCTTGGCTGCTGTGCATTGAGTGGGGCCAGGGCTGCTGGAGAGCTGCTATTTGTAGGCTGGAGGGGGTGTGATGAAAGGGCAATTGGTTTGTGGATGTGCCCATTGTTTGGTGGGGCTTCCTGGAAGGGTAGTGATAAGGAAACTGGCTGTTGAATGTAACCATTGTTCTGTGTTAATTGCTGGGAAGTTTGGAAGGGGTTTGAAGATAAGGAAGATGGTTGTTGACTGTGCTGATTGTTCTGTGGAATTTGCTGGTTGTTCTGAGACTTTCTGCAATTTATAGTCTGTAGGGTGTTTTGCAGAGCTGGGTACCAAGATTGATGGATGGAAATGCCTTCTTCCTTTCTGTTAAAATTGTGCTGGTGTTTGTATATCTCAATAGCTTCTCTGTTCAGGCGAGTATGATAATGTGAAACCGTAGAAAGGACTTCAGTTCTTTCAAAGTGGATGACGTGGTCTTTCTGGGGCAATTTACTCACTTTCTTTACTTTCTGGGGCAATTTACTCACATGTTGCTGAAGTTCCAAGGTCTTCATACTAACACAGGGAAACCAGAGGTTTTTACCTTACCCTTTACTATGCAAATGACTTCAGAAAGGATTGTAAAACAAACGGAGGGTCTGGGCTGCTTTCCCTCCCTTTCTTACAGCTTCACAGCTCACTGGGAGCAGCCATGTTGTTCTGTCAGCTCACCCCCCCCCCCCCATTCAGCCTGGCTCATACAGATTTAAAGGCACACACACCTTCTAAAAAGCAAGACTTTCCAAGCTTCTTCTAGCCTTCTGAAGTGGAAAGGCACATGGTGGCTGTTGGGGTGTGGCTTCCCCCTGCCGGCCAGCTGACGGGGCAGGAAGGAGCCCGCAAAACCAGGGGATCCCCTGCTGGAACCTGGGGATCTGCAAGTCTAGCTTAGAATAACACAGGCTCAGCTGTAGGATGGAAGCACTTAGATCATGAAGTTACATCCCAATGGGCTTCTGGGTTCATCTAATTACTTCACCAAGCTGTCAGAGAGGGTGTGTGATGGATCATTTCTAATTTCCCTCCTTAACCTCTATAATCCAGGCTTTTGATTGGTCAATAGTAGTCTTGGAGTGTGACTTTGAACCTGCAGCCATAATTTCTGATAGGGGTAAATAATTTAGCTTTAAAAAACCTTAAACTTAAAGGCTGCAGGAAAATATGTAAAAATGTTTTCAAGGTACTAAAATCAAAGAAACCCTATCAGAATGTTCTATCTTGGACCCATTCTTAGGAAGAGGAATGTCAAACCTCTTTTACATGTATACAATTAGCTAGAAAGATGTCTCTTCATACTTTCTTCTAGTATTTTGCCTGATTGTCTGCTGATTGTCCCAAATTTCTATGCTTTCTATCGCTGATATTTATCAAATACTTAATATTACTTGTGATCTTTGGGAGTTTACTGAAGACTGCTAGGGCAAGATCTCATTCATGATACTAAGACTTCTGGGGTTTCACTGAACAATTTTAGTAGGGAAGAAAAGCCCACACAGTCTGTTTCTTTCTTTTTCTTATGTACATGCACACTCTGATATCCTTCTTCAATCACGTAGAGTGCATACATAGAGTCTATACCACCCTTCACCACCTCTGTCCCATAGATTCAGGGTTACAGGTAGTTCAGGCAAGCACAGTATCTTCTTCATGGTCTCTGTGCTTCACACCCATGGAATTAGGGTGCCTGCGCCAATCCCAATCGGAACCTAGAAAGCCCGGGATTTTCACGGCCACACCCAGTGAGCATGCCTCAAGTGTGCATGCCCACAAGGTGGGGCACGGACATTCTGCCAGTTCTCTTCTGACTGCCATGTCGAACAATTCGTTCTTCCCAGCTCCGGTCGGTACTTCCCTTTATTGCCTTTTCGCCTTTTTGCCCAGTTCTTCTATCGTTCTCTTTCTACTATCAAAAAAAAAAAAGAAAAGAAGAGAGGGAGTTATTGACTCTTTTTTTGACCCTTCGGGGTACCCCCCCTTTCCCACCCCATTTGGACTCATGCTTCGCTCGGTCTATGGACAAGCGGTGGGGGTTCTTCAAGTGCTGTGAGCGTTGTGGCAGTAAAATAGCTCCTCCCGATGGTCACTCACTCTGCTTGCTGTGCCTCGGAGAAAGCCACCAAGTCGACTTCTGCCCTCACTGTGCTCGGATTTCAAAGCAGACCAGAAAGAATAGGGTAGCCTGCCTTTCGCTGCTCTAGTGGAGTCCACCCTTACTCTGAGTAAAATAGCTTCAACTCCTTTGACACCGTCGTTGACCGCTCTATTGGCACCAACATCAATCCCGGCAGCAGAGACAGGTGTCCACAGCCAGCTGCTGTCCGATACCGTTTGCCCCCTCAAACGTGCGGGCTCGGTTTCGCAATCGGAGTCCTCAACACCTGCAAAGAAAGGCAGGGAGGACTTGGGGTCTCATACGGATAAGGGAAAGAAACACAAGAAGGATAAGGAGAAACAGAAGAAGCGCAACCGTGTTAGTCACACCCCATCTCCGACCCCGAATGGTTTGGTATTGACTCTGACTGCTGTCTCAATGATTCTACCTAAAGAGATCTTGGCCTCTCCATCTTGTCAGAGAAGCCCCTCGGTACTGAAAATCCTATGCACTCAGGCCCTCTCCAGTTCTGAGCCCAAGTTCGATCTGATGCAGTAATCATCTTCTCCTTGCTCTAGTCCCGGGGCAATAGTGATAGAGACTCTCCGTCAGGCCCTGATGCGTCTCAACCAACCTTACAGCCATGGCCTAGACTTCGATTGGTCGACCCCGACATCAATCATCAGTCTACTTTCTGCAGAACACCTCCGCCACCGACATGGGATCAACATCTGTGGTCATACTTGTACAGGGGCTACCCCTTCAACCCATCCCCATGGTACTCTCCGTGTGATGCGCTGGAGTGGAAGCAGCGCTCGGAAGCATCCTTCCACTCCAGGTATCTCATCATTCACCAACCTGAAGTTCACAGTCGGCCACTGTCTCTGTCCCTCTTTGGCAGGAAGGCCGAAAAACAGAGAAACCTCGTGAGCCTAAGCCGGCAGAAACTCCTGTCATGTTGCCCGCGAAAGACTTACCTTCAACACCGCACTTGTCGGAATACTCCGATGTCCAGGGAGCATCGTCCGCCTCCAATACAGACTCCGATGCCGAAGGCTCCATTGATATAACTCGAACTGAGTCTTCTCCAAACCCTCAGATCACTGATGATCTTCTCATCTCGTCCTCTGAAGACCTGAAATCTTATGGAGATCTTATTAAGCGTATGGCCCAGTCACTTTCCTTACCAATAATTCAACCTCAGCCTACAGTTGATGACACGGTCTTTGATATCATGCAATGTTACACATCCACTGCCAACGCCCTTCCAGTCACCAAGGTGATCCTGCAAACCATCAAGGAACCCTGGTCTAAGCCAACATCCATTCCAGTATCCTCCCGTAGGCTCGATCATATGTACTGTGTTCAGGAGATTGGGGCTGAGTTTTGGTTCACACACCCGCGCCCCAATTCCATAGTGGTCTCTTCGTCATCTTAAAAAACCAGAAAGGTACACTCTACTCCACCTGATAAGGAGGGTAGGAAGATTGACAGTGCTGGCAGAAAATTTTACTCGGCAGCCGCATTGGGAATCAAGATCTTCAATTACTCTGCCTTCATGGCTCGCTACCATTACTCACTTTGGGAACAGCTTTCTGGGTTTTTTTTTTAAATAATCAGATTATTATTAACAGATTTTCAGTTTACAATAAAGAACACTGTAATCTATCTGGGAACAGCTTTCTGGACACCTAGCTTCACTCCCTGAGGATAAGCATCCCGCAGTAAAGAAATTACCAAGGGAGGAAATGCTGCTAGCAAAACAGCAACTAGCTGTGTCTAAGCACATGGTCAATACTTCTTCAAAGACACTTACCTCAGCCATCACTCCACAACGCCATGCCTGGCTTCGAACCACAGCCTTGCAGCCAGACACCAAGGCCTACATAGAAGATCTTCCCTTTAGAAGATATTGGATTTATATCCCACCCTCCACTCCGAAGAGTCTCAGAGCGGCTCACAATCTCCTTTACCTTCCTCCCCCACAACAGACACCCTGTGAGGTGGGTGGGGCTGGAGAGGGCTCTCCCAGCAGCTCCCCTTTCAAGGACAACCTCTGCCAGAGCTCTGGCTGACCCAAGGCCATTCCAGCAGGTGCAAGTGGAGGAGTGGGGAATCAAACCCGGTTCTCCCAGATAAGAGTCCACACTCTTAACCACTACACCAAACCGGCCGAAGATCTCTTTAGTACCACTACAGACTCAGTCCTACAGGAGATGGACAAAAGCATTAAAACGTCACGCAATTTAGGTGTTCCTTCTCCTGCCCCGAGGGCCTTCAAGTCTAAACCCTGGCAGAAACCCTGGAATAAGAAGCCTTTCCAGAAACTATCTCCAGATCACACCTGGAAGTCATGCTCCTCGCACTCTGGAAACAGATCTTCCTGTGACAACAAGGGCAAGTTTACATCCCTGTCTGCACAACAGACGAGGGCAAAGGGGACTCGCACCCTAAACAGCGCCTTTGACTTTCCGATTCTGGCAAACCCTCCCTCTCTCCCTCCCCCCACTCCTCTGGACCCACGCACCTTCACTGATAGCTTTCAGCATGTCGCCTTATCACTTCAGATCGTTGGGTTCTCTCCATTATAGAGGAGGGTTATGTGATAGAATTTGCTTGTCTCCCGGACAAGTCAGTATTCATACCAACTCCTCCTTCCCCGGCTCTGCTGGAGGAGGTTCAAAACCTTCTACAGAAACAAGCTATGGAGCGCGTTCCCCACTACTCTCTGGGTCATGGGTTTTATTCCCGTTGTTTTGCAATACCAAAGAAGGATGGGGGAGTCAGACCCATCATGGACCTCCGGGACTTGAACGATTTTATCATATACCAAAAATTTTGAATGTCAACTCTTCAAAGCATTCTGCCGTTAATCAAACAAGGGGATTGGATGTCTACATTGGATCTAAAAGACACGTACTTCCATATTACCATCCATCCTCAAAACAGGAAGTATTTACGTTTTGCGATACGTCCAGATCACTTCCAGTACAGGGCCCTTCCCTTTGGGCTGTCCACTGCCCCACATATATTCACCAAAACCGTGGTGGTGGCGGCTTACCTGCGTCTTCAAGGAGTAGTTTTATTCCCGTACATAAACGATTGGTTGGTAGTGGCGAGCTCAAGGGACCTTCTTCTGCAACATCTCGACCTGACTCTGAATCTTCTTATCAACTTGAACTTGGGCTTGAAGATACATTCCAAGAAATCCCATCTTGTTCCGGCCACTATGGTACAGTTCATAGGAGCAGTGCCAGACACCAACTTACACAGGGCCTTCCTTCCCCAACAACGAGTGGAGGATATAGTATCCCTGATCAACCTCCTTCAATCTCGGAGGATGGGCTCGGTTTTTCAAATTCAGCGTCTTCTGGGACTTATAGCAGCAACAACCAACATACTTGTCTTTGCCAAGCTGAAAATGCGAACTCTGCAACTCTGTTTTCTGAAGCAATGCCGCGGCTTGGTAGGATCTCCTCTTCAGCTTCTCCAGATTCCTCCCTCGGTCCTCCGGATTGGTGGAGAGAGAAAAACAACATCTTACAGGGAGCACCATTTTATCTCCCACCCCCATCTGTGACAGTCACCACCGACACATTCCTGTGGGGTTGGGGAGCTCACCTGAATGGCCTCTGTGTGTGAGGGGGCCCGTGGCCCCCTCTTTCCTGCATCATCACATCAACTTCTTGGAGCTTCTAGCCATCCAGTATGCTCTTTGGTCATTTTGTCCACTTATTGCTCACCGCACAGTGGCAATTCTGACGGACAATACGATAACACTCAGCTACATCAATCATCAGGGCAGGACAGTGTCGAGAAAACTGTGTGCCCTGGCAATGGACATCTGGGAAGAGTGCATAAGCCTGCAGACCTTCTTGGTGGCATCCCATCTCCCAGGAGAGCTCAATTTCCAAGCAGACTCTCTCAGCAGGGGGGCTGCCCAGATACACGAGTGAGAGATCAGCTGGCCTTACCTGTCACCAGTGTTCCAACAATGAGGTTGTCCTGTGATAGATGTGTTCGCTTCAGCTCTGAACTGGAAGTGCCCAGCCTACTGTTCCAGGGGCGGGGCAGGCATAGATTTGTTGGGAGACGGCCTCCTCTTCCCTTGGAACGAGAAGTTCCTATACCTCTTTCCACTCCTTCCATTGCTGACCAAAGTAGTCAACAAGATGTTGCAGGAACATCTGGACTGCATTCTGATAATGCCATGGTGGCCACGGCAGAGTTGGTTTCCTATTCTGCTAGGTCTAGCCAATGGGTTGTTTCACCTTTTTCCCCCAGAACCAGATCTTCTGTCCATCCAGATTGGGCAGCTCTTGCACCACAACGTTGCACATCTCAAACTAACAGCATGGAGGATTACTCCTCAGGCTTTTCAGCAAGAGTCCAGCACGTTTTATTGAACAGTCACAGGTCTTCTACCCGGCGATCTTGTGACTATAAGTGGTCTAAGTTTGTGGACTTTCTGGGGAATCCCAATGCTGACGCGCATGCGGTGGGACTACTGCTAATTTTTGAGTTCTTGCTGTCTTTAGTGAATGCAGGCCTGAATTACTCTTCAGTTCGTGTTTATCTAGCTGCTATTACAGCTCACCATGACCCCATAGATGACTTTTCTGTGTTTGCACATCCATAGACAAAGAGATTTCTTAAGGGCCTGCTTTGTCTGCATCCACCCACTAGAAAGCCCACCGAGCCTTGGGACCTTTCCTTGGTGTTGGATAAATTGTCAGGTCACCCATTTGAACCATTGAACCTCCTCTCATGGAAAACAGCCTTCTTGGTTGCCATTACCTCGGCTAGGAGAGTTGGGGAGCTCATGGCTTTGCATTGTGACCCTCCTTACCTTTGTTTTCAAGAGGATAACGTTTCATTGGTTCCTGACATCTCGTTCCTTCCAAAGATAGTTTCAGAGTTTCACCTTAGTTTGGACATTTCCCTGCCAACATTCTACCCCTCACCGTCTTCCGAAGAGGAGAGATGGTTACATTCATTGGGCATGAAACGAGTTTTGCTTTTCTTCCTTAGATCGAAAGTCTACAGGAAGGACCCACATTTGTTTGTTTCCTATGCTACTGCTAGGCTAGAAACTAAGATTACGTCTCAAAGATTGTCGAAATGACTAACAGAGACTATTAAGCTCTGCTACTTGTCAGCTAAAAGACCCTTACCAGGACCCGTGTGTGGGCATTCCACACAGGCCCTGGCCACATCCACTGCCTTCCTTCTAGGTGCTTCGTTGGCTGACATTTGCAAAGCCACTACTTGAGTTTTGCCGCATGCCTTCATGAGACACTATGCTTTGGATGTGCGCAGACACCAGAAGGCTCAAGTGGGACGTCTGGTCTTACAGGCTGCTACTTCTGGATGACCTCCAGCACCCTCCTCCAGGTATGTCTGCTTGCTATTCTCCCATGGGTGTGAAGCACAGAGACCACAAAGATAAACAGATTGCTTACCTGCAACTGATGATCTTCGAGTGGTCATATGTGCATTCATGCTAACCATCCTTCTTCCCCACTGCTGTTGGTCCTTTGTCTGGCCTTGACAGCGGTCAGAAAGAACTGGCAGGATGTCCGTGCCCTATCTTGTGGGCATACGCACTTGGGACTTGGCACATGCTCACTGGGCATGGGCGTGAAAATCCCAGGCTTTTTAGGTACTGATCGGCGCAGGCGCCCTAATCCCATGGGTGTGAATGCACAGATGACCACTCAAAGATCATCAGTTACAGGTAAGCAACCTGTTTTTACCATCTGTCTTGCCTCTTTTAAAATACATAGAAAACCATGACCATTTCATATACCATGTCCTCTCTCTCATGCACAGAGACACCACTGGACAAGGTAGCCCAGTCCCCTTTAATAATCACCCCTTACTCAGACACTGCCCAGACACTATTGGAGTTGGGAAGTCAAACACTGCTTTATTCATATGCTGCCACTATTTATTCATATCCTAACATATGCATAGGCTGATAACCTTAGCTTTTATGTGTGTGTGCTTCTTTCCATGAGACCACACATCCAGCCCTACATGATTAAACAAACAACGAGTTAACTTTTATTTTGGTTTGAACATAACATTGGAGAAAATCAGGCTGTGATCACAAAGTTCCTTTTCATTTCCCTATTCCAGCATTTGGTTTTCTTTGTTACAATTCATCCTTTTTGCAGTCACCCTAAACCTGCTCTTCTATTGCTTCACTCAGCCAGACACTCTCTCAAGTGCACTAATGGCTCTTTTCAACCATCCCCTTCATCAACATTCCATTAGCTCTCATTGGCTGCTGTTAGGGAGAGACAGAACCTAACTTGTCAGTCACTTGTAGATATAGATTTTCTGGCTTTTCAAAGATGTTGTGTTGTTAGTTGTGGCAGCCCAATGCTAGAGTAACAGGAAAAAGTGAGGTTGGAAAGGTAAAGGTTTTTAAACAGCTAATCTCCCTTGGTTCTTGGACAACCTTGGTACAGGGCAGCTGAGGATGAAGAAGGCGATTTCAATGCTCCTGTTGCTTGGTAAGTGAATTTGTTAAGGCTTCATGTATGTGGAATATCTTTCTGGAGAATGTCCAGAGGACCTGGCTCCTATAGTTCTGGTCATGATCTCTATTACAGTCAGTGGCTTGAGCTGAGCAGGAAAGTGTTGGCTCACTGCCTCATCACCCTCTGTTGCTGTGCACAGGTGACAGAAGATTTCAGAGATTTCTAGAATGTCTCACCTGTGGCCTGTGCACTCCTCTATGTGTGTTTGCACAGAGTATACTCTTTAAGAAGAGCAACAATTACAGATAAATACATTCTAGTTAAATATTGTATCTGGTTCATTCTCTTTGTCAGATTTGTGATAAAGTTTTGAGGCGTAGGAAGCTGCAGCTTATTAAGTAGATGCTATTTTATGACAGTAAAGCCCAGTGGGTGAGACCTTTCAATCCTTTATTCATTCCTCATTGTGTTGCCTTGGTTTGGTAAGAAACTCATAAATAGCCAAGTGGAATTTTTTTTATACTTCCCACGTAATAAGCAACAGTGGAACGGATCTCTTATTAGTCTCTCCTGCTCAGAAGACATGACTGAGAGAAGGGAAGCATGCCCTGGAGAGCTGAATAAGAGAGCCAGTTCTTCTGTTGTTTTGTTATGTGAAAGGTATAACAAATTGCCCCCTGGCTGTTTATGCAGTCTGGCAGTTCAAGACATTGCAATGAGGAAGTACAACAAATTTCAACTTGGCTATTTCTTCAAGGACTTGAATGGAAAAGAGTCACTGTGCACCATGTCAATTATGCAAAGAAATAATAAATCCTGTTTGGTGCCTATCTTTATTTCCTATGTAATATGTGTCAAAAGTCTTGCTGCCTGATGTCAGAGCTTCAAATCTAAGCAGGGTTGGCTACAGTTAGTGCCTGGATGGGAGACCACCAAGGAGGACTGGGGTTGCCGTGCAGAGGAAGGCAATGACAAACCGCCTTTGTTCGTCTCTTGCCTTGAAACCTCATGGTCCTGGGTAGGGGTGTGCATTTGGTTCGGTCGAACCGAATAGACCGCTGAATACCCCCTGATTCGGAAGTATACGGCGTTGTATACTTTCGAATCCAATTAGAAGCCATTATATGGGAGCTGTATACGGCTCCCCGTATACTTCCAAATCACTATTCGGAAGTATACGGAACTCAATGTAAAAGGCAGGAAAAGAGCTTCTGCAGCCTCAGGGAAGCTGCTTGCTTCCTTTCCCACCTTTGGAACCCTTTTCCTGCCTCTCCCATAGCCTCCCTGGGATCAGGGAGGAAGGGGGAGAGGAGCCCCAGCAGCCAATCCAAAGCATGCATTGCAAATGCATGCTTTGCAGGGCTGTTGTGCAGCTGATGGCTGGGCTAATCCCCCAGCCATCAGCAACATTGTTGTTCTTTTGTTTACTTGAGTATCCAAATAAACACTGTTCTCTGGCCAATCACAGAGCAGTGGTATTTTTTTAAACTGCTCTGAGTAGGGACAGAGAACCTTTTTAAGGAATCTGCCTGGCTGAACATTCCATTGCTGTGGTGTTGGTGTTGGTGCGAGAGAGAGATTGTGCTGTGCTGGCCCTTGGGCTCAGCTGCTGCTGCTTTCTCTCAGCCTTGCCTGACCTGCCTGGAGAAGACATCTAAGGTAAGACATTCTTGGGGTTCTTGTTTTTATTTTAGTTAGGATAAAAGTAAAAGGTCTTTTTAAGACTCAGAGTCCCTTTACTTATCCAGATTTCGGTGGGTGAGTACTGGGTAGCTTATTTGGGTTAGGGTTAGGGGGTTCTGCTGGGGGTGGGGGCCTGGGGTGGGGGGGTTTGCCAGTTTGCCTATATTTAACTTTAGTGAGTGGACTTTTAAAAGTGCAGTGTCCTTTTACTTTTCCTGATTTGGGTGGCTTGGATTTCTTGAGGTTAGGGTGAAGTTTTTTTTGGGGGGAGGGGTTGGTTAAGTTCCTGTATTGTTAAAAATCAAGGTTTTTTTTACTGTTTTAAAAGGATTCTGTGTTTGATTTGTTGCTGCTGCGTTGTGCTGCTGTTGTTCCTTTTCTCTTCTGGTTCTGGTTCTTGTGGGGGGGAGGCTGTTTGGCCTAATTTTCATTTTTAATGTTCAGTTTTTTAACAGTTGAGTTTGTTGGCCTTTTCTCAGATTTGTTTGGATCTGTTGCTGTTGGTTTTGTATCCTGTCCAGTTGTCCCTTTTCCTGGTTCTGTTTTTTTGGGGAGGGTTATTAAAAGTTAAGTTTCTTTCTGTCACGTTTGGGTTTTTTTTAATTACCTCTGGTTGGTGTGAGGGGGCTGGTGTGTGGGCTGTGTGGGGTAGGTCACTTTCATGTTTTTATAGAGCTATTTTTGGAGTCTGAGAGTTCCATGCAGTTTTGGCTCTCCCTCAAATTCCCTGCCCCCTAGTAGCCTCGGATTATACCCTATTTTGCCATCGAGTTCAGTGGCCCATAGGGTATAATGGTGGGATAGGGGCACCCTCTTTGGGTTCCCCTGGAATGGGAACCCCTGGCCCAATCTTTTTGGGACTTGGAGGGTTCATAGGGGAGAGTCCCCTGCAGGTCCCATGCAAATTTGGGGGCTCCCTCAAACCCCCTCCCCTCCAGGCGGTTTTTTTTGCCATTGATTTCAATGGCCCATAGGGTATAATGGTGGGATAGGGGCACCTTTTTTGGGTGCCCCTGGAATGGGAACCCCTGGGCCAATCATTTTGGGACTTGGGGGGTTCATAGGGGAGAGTCCCCTGCAAATTTGGGGGCTTTCCCTCAAACCCCCTCCCCTCCAGGCAGCTTCCAATATAACCTATTTTGCCATTGATTTCAATGGCCCATAGGGTATAATTGGGCTGTATATTCGGAAATAGCCGTATATTTCCGGTATATACGGCTATTCTGAATACCGGTATTTGGAAATATATGGTATTTCGAATATTTCGGCCCCATATATTTCCGAATCTGATTAATTCAGATTTTTTTTTTTGCACACCCCTAGTCCTGGGGTTACCACAAGTTGGTTGCAACTTGATAGCATACAATTATTATTAATTATGGCATCAACTTGGGTATTCCTTGCTGAAGATATTGCTTATTTCTCAGCAGCAATGTCCTATTTGACACACACATTTGAAATATTGGGCTTTCTATATATTGGTGTGTTTTTTAGTGTACCATGAGTCAGGGCTGAGACATTTATGGTACAGCAAAGGAATAATTTTCTTGTATTTGTACACAGGCATTGCTTGAACATGTTGCTCACAAGTCGATACCACTGTTGTATTCAGAGCTTAAAATATGAAAGAATCATGGAACACTTTTACCCAGCGACAGCTTTAAAACAAATTTCTCCATAGGGGAAGCCTGTGGGAACTCCAGATGCTGGTGCTTTTTTCCGTGTGCTGGCAGAACATGGAGTAGCTGCCCTTTTTGCTGCACCAACTGCGATTAGAGCCATCCGTCAGCAGGACCCTGAGGCTACCTTGGGGAAGCAGTACAGTTTGACAAAGTGAGCTTAAGCTATAGCAGAAGTGTATTTACTGTTAGAAGCAAGGACAAAGACTATTATATAGTGAGTTTAATGAGCTATGAAGGTGCTAAAACAAATAGCCTGATAATTTGCATATTTGTGTGCATGCATACGTATTGTCAGTTTAGAAGTATTTCTTTCTGTTGTCTTGTCTACTAGTACGTCTCTCTTCAAATGTCTTAAGGGTGGGGCAGTGCAGCTGCTGTTTCCACTCCAGAAGTTAGAGCCAACTTAGTGTAGTAGGGTGCCAAACTAAGTTTGGGAAGACCCAGGTATAATTCTCTCCTCAGCTGTGGAGTTTGCTGTGTGGCCTTGGACTAGTTGCTGTCATTCTAATCTACCTCATGGAATTGTGAGGATAAAATGGAAAAAAAGAGAATGGCAAGTACTGCCGTGAGCTTCCTGGAGGAAAGTAAGATAAAAATTAAAAAATAAAGATGAAAATATTTTTAAATTAAAAAAAATGATTCTAGGAAAACTGGGTGCTCCCAAATTTGCTTTCCCTGACCACTAAACTGGGGGGAACCAGTCTTTTATTGGTTACAGTATGTCTCTGACCATATAAGATAGACCCACTTTACCACAGGTTCCTCTCTACTGAAAATGTGTTGTCTGTATACCCAGTCAAGCTCTATATTTGACAGAAATCTTTTATCAACTATGTGATCCCTCTTACAACTTTAATGAGCTTTGCTCTGCATTTAATTTCCTTTACCTGAGAAAGGCAAACAGTAAATGCTATCAATAAATAAAAATTGGAGAGTAATTTGAAAATAATCTTATTTAATGTAGGTTCCGAACATTGTTTGTAGCTGGTGAGCGATGTGATGTTGATACACTAGAATGGTGCAAAAAAATCTTCAAGGTGCCAGTTCTGGATCACTGGTGGCAAACAGGTAAGTTCTATACAATTTATTTTTATAAGACAAGGCAATTGTTACTTCCTCCTTGATTGAACTTTGTGTCTTAAATTGGTTAACAGTTATGGCTCCTTAAGCTTATGTGAATGTCTCCACATTGTGCTGGTCTATGACTGTAATAAATAAATTATTAATTCATATTGCAATAAGTAGTTGGAACTCAGCTCTCCTTTGACCATGGACTCTAGCAGGAATATAACTTCTTGCTTTCTTGTGGTCCCTCCAACTGTGTTTGTCTCAGGCAGACACTTTCACAGAAATGTGTAACGAGATTGTTATGTGTTGGAAATATGTATCTGTTCTGTATGTCCTTTGCAATGTCCTAAAGTTCCAGTCATTATAGGGTTAACACTGTGCCTGATTCCCTATTGTCTGCATGACCTAGGAAGAAAATACTGACTGCTGTCAATCAAGGTCTAGAAGCAGGAAAACCTGTTTTGTTTGTTTGGTCAGTTAGTCAGGTGACTTCCTTTGTTCAGGCAGAGAGTTCAAGAAGGAGGAGGAAGTGGTCTTCCATTAAGCACATGGTCTTCTAGTGTAAGCATGTAATTCTATAGCAGGGGCGGCCAATGGTAGCTCTTCAGATGTTTTTTGCCTACAACTCTCATCAGCCCCAGCCAGCATGGCCAATGGCTGGGCCTGATGGGAGTTGTAGGCAAAAAAAACATCTGGAGAGCTACCGTTGGCCATCCCTGTTCTATAGTGTTTGTTATTTTCACCTCCCAGTATCCTTTCCCATTAGAAATAAATATGTTTGTGCTTTCATGTTAAATGCCTCTCAATGATTATTTGATCCAGTGATCCATCGCACTGTTTGAGATAAAGAAATAGAATTTCAAACAGAAATCCCTAACAAAATTGATAACAGTCGACGGTTGTTCTTGCTACAAAACTGCTTATAGCATGGACTGTTTTTTGAACTCTAAATGATTTTTTAATCTGGATTGCCTTTGAGAGCGTTTAGAAAGCAATAGACAAAAAGCTGCTATGCTGTGCAGACAAGCCTCAATTTTAAAACGCCTTTTTTTCTCTGGCCATTACTGAGAGCATTCTGACTTAAATGAGCTTTGAATTCAGATTGTCTCAATCTGGAAACGCTGCTACTTTTATCTAAAAGCCTCAGATGTGCTAGAAAGGAAATTTTTGGAGCTTTTTAACCCTTTCTCTGTGGATTATGTCGGAGACCTTCGAAGAGCCTTGCTGCAACCACGCGGGAACATTCAGCCACTTTTTCTCTCCAGTGAGGAAGGAAGAATCTTTAACCCTGCCCTGCCTGATTGCTGTGAAAAATGTCGAACCCAGAGTGAGGAGCCACTGGATCTTCTGTTTCCACGTCTTCAGGAACAGCCACTGCATACCTTGGTTTTGGTAACGTGAGTAACGTACCAGTGATAGGATTTAGTACCCTGAAGTTGACTAAGAATAATTTCTCATTCTGGCTCTCGTTCCTAACGCAAAGACTTGAGATTTATGGAGCTGAAAAAGATTTGTCTGAAAATTCCCCTGAGAATGAGCAAGAAAAATCAAATTTGAAAAGGCTAGATGGTTTTGCAAAAACTCTCACTTTAGAATCTATTGAGGCATATGAAATTCCTGAATTGCACACTCTTAAAACTGCAAAAGAAATGCTTGAATGCCTTAAAGATAAATATAACAAAACTCCCATAAGCACTATTCCTGATTTAAAGGGCAAAATATTTGGTTTTCAAGTGCAAGAAGGGGAGAATGTGACTAAACGTCTGAAGGAATTTATGTGCATGCAATCCAGACTACAGGAGCTTGGTGAGGCTATTGCAGAAAGAGACTTAATCTCAACTATATTGAAAGCTCTACCCAGTACTTACAAACCAATTAAGATGATTTTGAGACTGCAAAAAGATTTGAGTCTGGAAGGCCTGTTAAATGCTATCAAGGAGGAAGGAGCCTCCAGATCTGGGGACAAGGACAAAGGAGTAGCAATTTTAAAGCACATGTTTCAAATGAGGGAACACGGGCGCCATCTCGTGGCCATAGAAATAATAGCAGCCAGAAATTTTTAAAGCAGAAATTTTCCAAGCCACATGGCCCAGGTGGGAACAAAGAAAGGAACAGAGAAAGTACCATGCATGTTAATAATGTGAATTTTATTGGTGAAAGAGGAAGATTTTTGATTGATAGTGGATCTTATATGCATATTTGTCGATATAAAAGCATGTTTTCAGAGTTGGATGAAAGTCAGAGACCTGAAATGATAGGTGCCAACCAGAAACTCTTACAAGTTTGTGGTGTGGGTGAGATCAAAATGAAATTGCTTACCACTGATGGAGATTTAATGCCAGTAAGATTGAAAAATGTAGCTTATGTACCTGATTCTATTGAGAATTTACTCTCAAGCCAAGTGCTTATAAGAAATAATTATGCTGTATATCTTGATAAAGGAGATGAAGGGGAAATTATTCAGAAGAATTCTGGAATTAGTTTTAAACGGGATGTAAGAAATGGAGCTCATTATATTATGGACTTAAGTGAAAGGTCAGATGCTGTTGATGTTGTGGAAAAGATTGTTTGCCAGACTGAAGGCAGAAAGTGTGACCAAAGGAGATGTGTTTATGCTTGGCATGTAAAGTTAGCACACAGAAGCATGCAGTGTTGAGAAGTTGTTAAAGGACTGTGTTCTTGATGTTGTACATTGTGATAAATCCAAGCAAAGATGTGATGTTTGTCTGAGAACAAAAGGAACTGCACCTTGCTTCAGTGGAAAAAGCAGTATGCATTATGAAAAGTTTTTGGAAACAATATTCAATGATGTTGTTGGGTCTATAAAAGCCTCAATTGGGAAAAATAATTTTTTCTCAGTTTTCACAGAAGCAAAGACAAAATATAGTGCTGCCTATATGTTCAAATCAAAGGATGAGACTCTTGATAAATTTAAAGAATATGTTGCCATGGTTAAAAACAGATTTGGGCGTGCACCTCAAAGCTTGCTGACAGATGGAGGTGGTGAATATTGCAACAGTGAGTTCAAGAAATTTCTGAAAGCCGAAGGGATTGAACACAAAGTGACTGTCCCATACACTCCACAGCAGAATGGGAGTGCATAAAGACTTAATTGTGTATTACAGGAAATGACCAGAGCAATGCTCATGCATTCTGGATTACCTAAAGGCCTGTGGGCTGAAGATGTAAATACAGCAGTGTATATTCACAGTAGAATACCTTCAAAAGTAACAGGAATTACTCCGTTCCAGGCTTGGTTTGACAAGAAGCCAGGACTTAAGCATATTAAAACTTTTGGAGCAAAAGCCTATGCATATGTTCCTAGAGAAAATAGAGGGAAGCTTGATGCAAGGACTGAGATTGGATTCTTAGTAGGATATCCCTCAGTGGGAAAAAACTACAGAGTCTATGATCTAAAGCTGAATAAGACTAAACTTTGTAATGTTATGTTTGTGGATGACAGTAATTTGCCAAGAGCACCCTGTGTACCTGATTTTGATCCTGAGATTACTGATGATGCTTTTGAAGATTGGTGTACCTGGTTACCTGTAGTGACCACCGGAGAACCGGCAGGTCTTCTTTCTGAAGACTACTGAACCAGAAGGAGAAATGGGGACTGCACCGCAGGGAGCAACAGAACCTCCATTCATTTTAAGACGATCAGAAAGAAGCACAAAAGGGCAACCACCACAGAAATATGGATACTGTGGTACTGTGAGATCCATAGAGACTATGAAACCTAAAGAGGAATCCAAGAGATGGAAACAGGTGTGTGATCTACCTAATGAAGAAAAGGAGAAATGGATTCAAGCAATGGAACAAGAGATACTATCAATTTATGAAAAAGATATATGGACTCTTACAAAGCTACCTGCAGGAAGAAAGCCTGTTGGATGCAAATGGGTCTACAAAATAAAATACAAAGATGATGGAACTATATACTTGTACAAAGCAAGGCTAGTAGCCAAAGGCTATGCACAAGAATTTGGAACTGATTATTCAGAGACTTTTGCACCAGTTATCAATAGTGCTACACTTAAAACACTACTGAGTGTGGCATCATCTAGAGATATGCTCATAGAGCACCTAGACATTAAGACAGCATTTCTTAATGGTGAGTTATCAGAGGAAATCTATATGGAAATACCTGAAGGTTCTCAAGTCCCTGGCAAAGAGAACTGTGTTTTCAAACTCAACAAAGGACTGTATTGTTTGAAATAGGCTGCAAAAGGTTGGTATGACAAAATAACTGGGATTGGTTTCCACAGGTGCCTTCCCTCCAAGTCCCAGCTGAGCACACGTGGAGAGGTCTTCCGGAGGATCAGCTGTTTTGCAGGTTCTGCTGGGTTGCCTGGTTGAAACAGGGCAACCCAGCAGAGCTCCAGCTTAGCAGGGGGAAGCCTCCCTCTCCCCCGGATCAACTGTTTTGCCAGCTCTGCTTACTCAGGCACCCTGCAACTGCTTTTTGCCTGGGGAAGCCAACTGTTAGAGGGTGGGCACAAACCATCCCCAAACCTCCATAGGAAGTTTAGGAATAGTTCATAGGAGGCATGGTTCCTGAACTCTTGGTTTATGAACTACGAACTGGCCCGGTTCATGCACAAATGACATTTTGTGGTTCATTTTGTGCCCATCCTTACTCTCATTCCTTGTCATCTGTTAACTTCATGTATACCCCAGTTTAGTGTAGTGGTTACGAGCAGTGGACTCTAATCTGGAGATTCCCCACTCTTGCACATGCAGCTGCTGGGTGGCCTTGAGTCAGTTACATTTCTTTCAGAGCTGTTCTCTTAAGAGCAGTTCTCTCAGAGCTCTCTCAGCCCCATGTACTTCACAGGGTGTCTGTTGTGGGGAGAGGAAAGGATGGAGATTTTAAGCCGCTCTGAGATTCTGAGTGAAGGGCAAGATATAAATCCAATCTCCTTTTCTTCTATCCTACTTTTCTCCCCAGTGGTGACACAAAGTGGCTTCCAACATCCTCCTCTTCTCCATTGGATCTTCACAACAATCCTGTGTGGTTGATTAGGCTAGGACAGAGTAAGTGACCCAAGGTCACCCAAGAATTTTCCATGGCAAAGTGAGGATTCAAACCTGGGTATCCCAGATCCTAGTCTGATACTCTGACTACTACACAATACTGGTGATCACAACAGTGACATCTGATTTCCTGTATCCATTCCATACCACTTCAGGCAGATGTTTTTATGTGCATTAAACATGTATCAAGCATTCTTTCCACTAGTTCTGTTTCATATTTGTAGCTGTTCCTTGGTTATGTTGCTGTCCCTTCCTTTGTGCAGTTCTCATTGAAGAGACAGAAATTGCAAGTTCAGACATGGTGCTGATCGCAAAGTTATTTTAGGATTTGCTGAAAGAATGAGATGGGAAGGGAGGGGACTGTTTAAATCTCATTTACATAAGTGAGAGAAGCTGTGACTGCCTCTGGTTTTATATTTTTTTATGAAAATGTTA
The DNA here is from genome assembly GCF_032191835.1 of Heteronotia binoei. NCBI lineage: Eukaryota > Metazoa > Chordata > Lepidosauria > Squamata > Gekkonidae > Heteronotia > Heteronotia binoei. Next base: position 60,068,883 of record NC_083230.1, read on the forward strand.
CAGGTTGCTGATGTCATTCCTGTTGCTTAGCAACAGCTTTTTCTAGTTCAGAGACTAGAGCCCTCATTAGGATAAAGTAGATGGTTTTACTGATGATTTGAGAATAGTGAACTGAGAGTTAAGCTCCATGAATCTCTTTTATAGAAAGAATAATCCTTTACAAGATTTAAGGCAGCCATGATGATGCTTTTGTTAGGGAAAGAGCAAAAAACAGTTTATAAAATGCTAATCTCTGCTGTAGATCATTGTTACCTAAACAAGATAGTATCAGACTAATCAGTTGCTTCCATCTTTATATTATTATGATTACTAAAGCAGAGATAACATGTTCTTGAAATGATTAAATTGTAAATGGTTAACACTGAGATGCGTAATTATTTTCAGTAACAACAGTTTATGCCTGTTGCCTCAATTCTATGTACTATAGTTTAGCAGCCAATGAAGTCTTTGGATTAAATTTAAATAGAATGTTGTAATTTTGTAAAATGCATTAAAAAACTTTTCATTTTTATGTGCAGTTTCTGATATATTTGGAATGATTTTCAGAGTGCTTTTTCCTCCTTAACCTCTGCATAAAGAAGACGCTTGGCTAATTTGGTTTCTCTTGCCTGTGGTTCAGTAATAATCTGGCTGACTGCCTCTTTCTTTCATACCATGTGATGTGAAGTCTTGTATACTGTGGGACATGGGGATAGATCTGTTTGTGCTAGGAAAGTAGGGTGTACATTTAGAAATGAAGGAAATAAAATTGCTATTTCCATTTTTTGAATTAAATCAGAATAATTCATGTTGACCTACTTTTTCAGCTTCTGTTTTGTGAAGGGTTTGCAGATTTCAAGATTGAGACTGGAATGGCATTGCCTTGTTTTTCAGAATTTCTCTATGATCGTGAATTATATGCAGCATTTTTAACAGGCCAGTGATTGCAAATTCCACAAAACTGTGTTTTGCAGTATTTGTCCAGATTGACTTTATTGTAAGAATCTCAGAGGCCCAACTAACTCTACTGCTTTGCACCGCAAAGTGGTCTTAGTTCTCTTCCCTAATGTCCTTACAGCTATTGCTTTGTGTGCTTCTGATGTCCCAGGATGCTTCTGTAGATTCTGTAGAAGCACATAGGTTCTTCTTTTGTTCTCAGGAATTGTGCATATATATTTCTTACGTTGTTTGAATTGTGGGAAAAAACCTTTAAAACTGTTGGCATGCTACTTTCTGCACACCAAAGAACTATGCATAATATTCCTTGGATGTGGTTGTTCATTCATCTGTTTTAACAGAATTTGATGCTTGTCTACTGAGGTCACTGGGGCACCTCACCACTTGCTTTTCTTGTTAGTTCCCTTTCAGATTGCCAAGTTGAATGCCCCTTCAACCATGTGAGAGGGACATATAAATTGCACAGCCAGTCCAATGTATATATCACTTGATTTTTAAATTTGGATTTTATACATTTGTGGTGGCAGCCATCACCCCCCCCCCCCCCAAATAATTACAACTGCAAAGCTCACCTAATACGGTGTTAGCAGGGCATAAATTCATTGTGACCCTTCCTTACACATCCAGGGATATGTTGTTCACCACTTTGAGGTCAGGCAGCAATTTTTCTCCAGGCCGGTTTTTCCAGGGATGTTGGAGGGTGTGGGCTTTTTGTTTTTTTGTTTTTGTTATCTTCTGGGCATGGTACAGGTGTCAATGGTAATGTCTGGGGGGAGGTATTTGTGAATTTCTTGCATTGTGCAGTTGGTTGGACTAGATGACCCTGGAGGTCCCTTCCAGCTCTATGGTTCTATGAAATTTTATGAAATGATGAGTCTTTAGAAAGGGGAAATTTCCACACAAAAATAAAACATTGAAACTTTCCGCATCTCTTACCTCTGACAATGACGTGCAGAAGGTAGAGCTGCAGTGACTGCATGGTTTGGCAGCTTCAGTTTCTGTGATAGAGGTGAGGCAGATGCCTAGATGGCTTTTGAAATAGTTGACCAGTGCTCTCCCTCCTTCCTTGATACTCTGCAGGCACTCTGAACTAACTGTGTTTATCCTCACTGATGTCACCATGATGCTGTCAGGCTGTGTTCTGTAGTGATATCATCTTATTCACAACATGATTCCTGTGATTGGCTGGATCACATTGTGCGATTGCAGCAATGATCAGATTTGTCACTTCGTTTCTTGATAGTTTCACTGTAGCTGGATCATTCTCACAGGATTCCTTTCTTTCTTCTAACTCTGTCTTCATTTGTGTTGGGTGGCAGAGTATTAAGATTGATTGCATATGCATTGTACTTTTACTTTGAAAACCACTAATATCTTACATAAGAAGCATAAGCACATTTTAAAGTCAATTCTTTTCATATTGTCTCACAGGGTGGGTGCGTTTTGGCTTACTTGGAGGGTTGCAGTAGGCTCAGGAGCCATTTGCCCTTGATCAGGTAGAATCACTGCACCCAACTCCTGGAAAATTCATCTACATCTGCTTTATTAGCAACCTCACGACACAGTTACAGTCAGCTTGTCATATTACTGACAGCCTCTGCCTCCATTGACCACCCCCAGGCATGCTGAATTACCACCTTTAAGGTTCTGCCTAGTATTTGGCCCTTCCACAGAGCCTCATTCACTCTTTTCCCCCCAGTCCAGCCTGCTTCATGGATGACCAGTGGTCTCTCTCCCCACCTAGGGTGGCAGAGGCCATGGCCCAGAAGCACCCTACAATGTGTATCTGGTGATACCTGTCCCACTAGCAGACTCTTAATGGACACCCTAAAATCTGCCACCATGCCTGGCCACTACTGACTCCACTAGGCCACCGCCCCAGCAATGTTCCCTCTAATTTCCCCCCTACTGACCAGATCAGGTTACATCCTGAGCATAATATAACTGCTGTAATCTTAAAATGGGCAATGGGCCGTGCAAGATCCAGTGTGGCTCCAGATTGCTGCTGAGTAGGACTTCCTGTGTTAATGAGTGGCTGCTCAAGCTCACAGCTTAGAGGGAACACTGTGCCCCAGTGACTCCCTCTCCATCCAGGCTTGACCAGTCTACCTGTCACACATACATATGCATAAGTGCACAGCAGTGCCACTAATATACTTGATGGAAATGGCATACTGTTGTGATTTCTCTGATGGTTTTACCTGTCAAAACTTCCAAAACATTTATTTCAAGGTACAGCAGGTCTTCTGGCACTAGACTGAAAGTATATTCCAATCATGAGGGATAAACCTACAAGGAATCATTATTCAGTAACAAAATGGCCATCCAGTGAAACATTGCCTATTTAAACTGATTTGTGGAAAATTAGTTTTGGGAACTATGACCCCAACAAAATCAGTACTTGAATTTAAGTGACTTACTATGAAATAATATCAGCTGTATAATAGCCAAAGAGCAAAACTCTTTCCTGCATGTGAGACTTCCATTGATTTTCACTTGGAGCAGTAGCAGCTGATCACAGAGTAAAAATTGGAGTCCCCAGGCATGCTGAATACTAAAAATAGTATGCTACGTTACTAATTGAAATAACTTTTTGTAGAAGTTATGTTTGGATATACTTACTAACTAGAGAATGGCCTTTTTACTTTTTAAAGAAATGATAAAATTTAAATTATCACAAAGATTTAGGATTAAACTAGATTAGATGTCAGGATTTGTGATTGGATCTACAGTCTCTTTAACATTCTTTCAAAAGTAGCTGTGGAGATTCCTATAATTTTTCATCACTATGTGTTGTCAACAATTTTTAAAAAATGGTATAAAAGATCCCAATCTGAATTGGGGCTCATACTATTGCTATTTAGAGAGGAAAAAAACCTTGAGAGTGTTGATCATGAACTCCTAATATTGTGTGTTGTTTGATTTTAATTTGATCTTAATTTCCTCTTCTTTGACACCTTTAGTCCTTTGTCAGTGGCAATTTTTTTATATTTCTAAAGCATACAGCCTTATAAATACGATTTCAGTAATATGTTATTTACTTTGCTGACAGAATCATTGCTTTGAAGTTGTAATTTTCCTTGTCTTTCTTTCAGTGTTTATATCTAACAAAATGGTTCAGTGTTCATAGTATCAGCTGCCAATTGTGACAGTAATGTCTGCTGTGTTTTGTAGGGAAGGGATTTAACGGGAATCACCAAAATGCTAGTCATGCTGTTTTCTCATCTGGCAATGTTGGGAAGCAGCATAGTTGATGCTGGCCCTCCTGTAACTAGTACCCAACAGCACTAGAAAACACTTCTAAGAGTTTCCTGTAATTCCAGGTGAGATTAAATCCCATATAGACCAACTGAAAAATGCTAACGCCCTTGGCTATGATGGTATTCCACCTGAATCTTTGAAAGAAAATAAGGAGTGGTGGGCCTCTTTCTTGGCTCCCCTCTTCATACATATTGATGATACAGGCTATATTCCAAAACCATGGGGAATGGCTATAGTAGTCCTATTCTATAAAAAAGGCAAAAGGCAAAAGATCCATCAAATTACAGGCTGATTAGTTTGCTGAATATTATAAGTAAGCTATATGCAAGGCATCTCCTTGACAAACTCCCAGACTGGTTTAAACAAGATAACATTCTGGGAGCGGAACAGGCAGACTTTAGGCTAAGGAGATCTACAATAGACCAATGCCTGATTATCCGACATTGTATCAAGAAGTACTCCTCTAAGGGAATAATCTCACTTTATGCAGCTTTTGTTGACTTCAAATCTGCATTTCACTCTGCATCCAGAATGCAACTCTGGGACAAACTAACAAACTCATTCATTGATAGAAGACTCCTATACCTTATACAGGCCTTACATGAACAAACCCACCTGAGGGTCAGATGTAGTGGACAGGGATCCCTTACTGAACCCATCCACCCACAGAGGTGTCAGGCAAGGTTGGTTGCTAGCACTGGCATTATTTATCTTTTACGCAAATAACCTACTTAAGTGGCTTAAAACCCCTGAACGCCATTCTCCTAGACTTGCCAATAGGACAATACCAATGATATTATACAAGGAATACACTGTGCTACTATCTATAACAGGGGTGTCAAACTCATTTGTTATGAGGGACAGGTCTGGCATAAATGAGACTTTGTTGGGCTAGGCCATGTATGTCATAAAATGTAATGCCAGGTAGCAGAGATCTAAACGTTATAAACAGCAGCCCAATGGCACAGAGTGGTAAAAGCTGTAGTACTGCAGTCCAAACTCTCAGCCCTTGACCTCAGTTCAATCCTGGTGGAAGCTGGGTTCAGGTAGCCACCTCAAGATTGACTCAGCCTTCCATCCTTCCGAGGTCGGTAAAATGAGTACCCAGCTTGCTGGGGGGGAAGTGTAGATGACTGGGGAAGACAATGGCAAACCACCCCGTAAAAAGTCTGCTGTGATGTGACGTCACCCCAGAGTCGGAAACAACTGGTGCTTGCACAGGGGACTATCTTTACCTTTTAAAAACTTTATAAAGGACATAGACAGACCAGTTTCTCGGTGAGCATGATGTTGCTGTGTTCCTGGTGAGCATTAAGTTGGTGTGTCTTCACCACAAGGCCCCAGGTGCAGAGGAAAATCTACATAGGCAGACTGGAGAGCCAGCAGAGCAGTTCTGGGCTGATGTCCCTGTTCTTCCTGGAGTGGGGAGCAAACCTTTCCTCAACTGACTCTCACGGTCAGTGCTCTGAGCCAGCTTAGAACATTGTGTAGCTGTTGCTGAGTGAGGAGAGCTTGTTTGCCTAGGGGTAATTGCTGGTCGCACCCTCTGCTGTTGCTCTGGCTGTTGAGTCAGAGGTTGGTGGGGGCTTGAGCCTTTAATTTGCAAGGCTCATCCTTGCCAGAGGTCTAGCCTGGGGGTTCTGTACAAAGGTGGATAGTTACCCACAAGGAGTTTCAAGTGGCAGTTGATAGTGGGATTTAAAGAGAAGTGAAGATAAAGAAAATTTTGAAATGGATTGCAGCAGTATGGTTGGTGATGGAGCAGAGGCAGTGACGTGTAACGATTGTGGGATATTTGTATTTCTACTTGAGAGTAGCATGAATTACACCTGCAGCAAGTGTAAGTTAGTGGCCCTGCTGGAGGAGAAGATACAGGGACTGGAGGCACGATTGTCCACACTGCAGTGTATAAAGGAAGGTGAGGATTTTCTTGACAAAACTCATGAGGCGCTCTTGAAAGGACAAGAGGAGGGAGAGGAAATGATATCTCAGCAATTAGAAGAGAACCCAACACAGGAGGAGTGTTCCTGGAAAAATGTAACCTGAAGGAGAAAGAAAATCAGAAGATGTTCTGAGCCCCTGCTGCTCAACAATAGGTTCCAGGATCTCCCCACAGTAACTGATTCTGAACCATTGGAACAAGGGCTACTTCCTCAGCCTCCACAAAGCTTGAAGAAAGTTTCTCAGGATCCGTGGCTAAGAAGCCTGGCACTTCTGCTCTCCAATATAGGAAGAGGAAGGTGGTGGTGATTGGAGACTCCTTGCTCAGAGGGGTGGAGCGCAAAGTGTGCCGACCGGACCTGTCATCCCGAGAGGTCTGCTGTATGCCGAGTGCATGTATCCAGCACCTGACAGAAAGGATTTGAAGACTTATCAAGCCCATGAATTACTATCCTTTTCTGCTGATCCACTTGGGAACAAATGATACTGCCCGTCATAGCCCTGAACGTATCAGAAAAGACTATGTAACCCTGGGTCAGAAGGTGAAAGAGCTGGGCGCACAGGTTGTGTTTTCGTCAATTCTTCCTGTTGAAGGCTATGACTGAGGACGAGAAAGAAGAATACTTTAAATAAACGACTGGCTACGTCGATGGTGTCGTCAGGAAAGATTCGGATTTTGAGATGGTGGTCTTCTATCAGGAGATGGTTTGCACCTTATGGTGGTAGGAAAAAGGGTGTTTGGTAACAGCCTTGCTAACCTAATAAGGAGGGATTTAAACTAATTTGTATGAGGGAGCGAGACAATAATTCAAAGCTTCGTATGATGCCAGAAACTGGGGATAAGAACATTAAATATTTGCAAAGAGTGGCGCATACACTAGGTAATGTTAACTTGCAGGCTTGTTTGGTAACTAAACCCTCGGGATGCATAAAATGTAGATTCTGATGTCTCTTCACTAATGCACAGGGTATGGGAAACAAACAGGAGAAACTGGAAGTCCTAATAAAGGAAGGAGACCATGACTACTGAAACTTGGTGGGATGACACTCACAAATGGAACATTAGGATTCAAGGGTACAACTTATTTAAAAGGGACAGGCAAATGAGAAAAGGCGGAGGCGTAGCAGTATAAGTGAAGGAGGTATATACTTGTGAGGAAATATGTGAATCTGAGCATGGCAGCTCAGTTGACAGTGGGTAAAAATAAAAGGAGTAAGAAATAACAGTGATATTATTGTGGGGGTCTGCTATAGACCACCGAGTCAGGCAGAGGACTTGCATGAGATACTTCTACAGCAGATTGCAAAGTTCTCCAAGAGAAGGGATACAGTGATCATGGAAGATTTCAATTACTCGGACATCTGTTGGAATTCCAACTCTGCTAAAAATGAAAAGTCAAATAGATTTCTGACTTGTCTTGCTGACAACTTTGTTTTCCAGAAAGTGAAGAAGGAAACAGGGGATCTGCTATCTTGGATTTGATTCTCACCAACAAGGAAGAATTGATTGAAGAAGTGGAACTAGTGGCCACCCTGGGCAGGAAGTGACCATGTGATTTTGGAATTTACAGTCTTAGGGAAGGGAAAAGCTATACATAGTCAGACTTATAGGTTGGACTTCAGAAAGGCAAACTTCGATAAACTTAGAACTATGCTGGGTAAAATCCCATGGTTAGAAATACTTAGGAGGAAGGGGATTCAGGAGGGGTGGTAGTTTCTTAAAAGCGAAATACTGAAGGCGCAATCACAGATTATTCCTATGAGAAGAAAAAATGGAAAAAGCCTAAAGAAGCCAAAGTGACTCCATAACTCCATAAACAGCTCTCTAAAGACATGAGAAATAAAAAAAACCTCCTTTAGGAATGGGAAGGAGGGCCTTATAACCAAGGATAAATATAAACAAATCACCAGTGCTTGTAGAGAAAAAGTTAGAAAAGCTAAAGCTCAGTATGAGCCGAGGCTTGCCAAAGATGCTAAAAACAACAAAAAAGGATTATTTTCTTATATTCAGAGTAAGAAAAAGAGCAAGGACATGGTAGACCCATTGCGAGGGCAAGAAAGTGAAATTGTAACGGGTAATGAAGAGAGGGTGGAACTGCTCAATTCGTACTTTTCCTCAGTCCTCTCTTCTGAGAGAAAGGGTGCTCAACATGGCAAAAACAGAACATATAAGGAGGGTATGAAGTTCCAACCTAGGATCAGCATAGGGATAGTACATAAACAGTTAGTTTCTTTAAATGAAACTAAGTCCTCAGGGCCAGATGAATTGCATCCAAGGGTTCTAAAGGAGCTTGCGGATGTGATTTCTGAGCCTCTGGCTATTATTGGAGGCGGGCAAATGTTGTCCCCATCTTCAAGAAGGGGGAAAAAGATGATCTGGGTGACTACTGACCCGTCAGCTTGACCTCTATACCTGGAAAAGTTTTAGAACAAACCATTTATTCTAAACATTTGGAAAGAATGGATGTGATTACTAAGAGCCAGCATGGTTTTCTCAAGAACAAGTCATGTCAAACTAACCTGATCTCTTTTTTTGAGAAAGTGACTAACTTGCTGGATCAGGAGAATGCTGTAGACATCGTTTATCTTGATTTCAGTAAGGCTTCTGATAAGGTTCCACATACTATCCTTGTTGACAAGTTGGTAAAATGTGGTTTGGATCCCATTACAATTAGGTGGATCTGTAACTGGTTGACAGATCGCACCCAAAGAGTGCTTGTGAATGGTTCCTCATCCTCTTGGAGAGGAGTGACAAGTGGAGTGCCTCAAGGATCTGTCCTGGGACCTGTTTTGTTCAACATCTTTATCAATGATCTAGATAAAGGAATAGAGGGAATGCTTATTAAATTTGTCGATGATACTAAATTGGGAGGGGTTGCAAACACAGAAGAAGATAGAAACAGGATTAGGGATGCCTCTGACAGGCTGGAAAACTGGGCTAAAATCAATAAAACGAATTTTAACAGGGATAAATGTAAAGTTCTACATATAGGTAGGAAAAATCCAATGCATGGTTATAGGATGGGGGAGACTTGTCTTAGCAGCAGTATGAGGGGAAAGCATCTAGGGCAGTGATGGCTAACCTTTTCAACTTGGTGTGTCGAAAATCGGGAGAAAGTGTAGTCTTCCTCGGGTCGCGTGTCACTTCACCGTGTCATTTCAACCACACTCACCAAATGAGGGGGCCGCAGGAGAACCAGGCACAAAGGATCCAGTGCGCGGTCTGCGGCCTAGGTCAGACTAGGGTTGCCAAGTCCAATTCAAGAAATATCTGGGGGCTTTGGGGGCGGAGCCAGGAGACTTTGGGGGTGGAGCCAGGAGACATTGGGGTGGAGCCAGGAACAAGGGTGTGACAAGCATAATTGAACTCCAAGGGAGTTCTGGCCATCACATTTAAAGGGACAGCACACCTTTTAAAATGCCTTTCTTCCATAGGAAATAATGAAGGATAGGGGCACCATCTTTTGGGGCTCATAGAATTGGACCCCCTGGTCCAATCGTTTTGAAACTTGGGGGGGGGGGTATTTTGGGGAGAGGGGGATCCCCTGCCCCCACCTGGGGATTGGTAACCCTGCAGGAAAAGGTGTATCTTTTTTTCTTCCCGCCTTTTCTCCTCCAGCGCTTGCCAAGGGAAGCCAAGGGGGGCGACCCAATGCTCCCCTCCCCTTGCTCTTTTGCAACCCACACACAGCCCCCATCGCCCACCCCCTTCCTCCTCTTCCAAGCTGAAAAGGGCAGTTTGTCCTTTAAATCTGAAACCCCACCTCCGGCAGGCGGCCATGAGAAAGAGCGAGAGAGCAAAGTGAGAAAGATCATGTTGGTTGCAAAAAAAAAAAACCAAGACCGGTGGAGGAGGAGGGGGGGGGGGCAGCCCCACAACAGGCCCAAGAGCTACGCCCCCTCGGGCATTGCACCCCACACACACTGCTGCAATGCCATCTCTGCCTCCCCCCACCCAGCCGCTCCGTGCAAACAAACAGAAAAAAACACGCCTGCCTTGCTCCTGCATTTGCAAAGCCCCGGCATTGCAAAGGTGCGACCCGCCGAGGAGGGCACTTCTTTCCCCCCCTGCCTCTTTTTTTGCAATGCTCTTTTTTTTCTTTCTTGCTGTACCCACCTATTTCCTCAGGCCCCGGGGAGGGCGGGAAAAGGGGGTTGCAAAGCTCGGCCCTGTTGCGAGGAGGAGGCGCGTTTGGCTGCCTCTGCTTTGGGTGGGGGACGGGTTGCGCCAGGAGGCTGTCTCCTACCACCCCCAGGTCAAGGCGAGGCGCTGGCAGCGTCGGCCAACCTTCCCTCCCACCCCCAACCTTCCCTCCCACCCCCACCCCCGGCCTGGAGCCGGGGAAAGAGGCGGCGGCGGCACGCTGCGCTGCTGCCGCCTCTTCTCGCCTTCACCTTAGCAGCTGCTGCTCCTCCAAGACGGGCTCAGCAGCCTCCGAAGGACTCGCAGCTCGCCACGCTCCTTGGTTTCCGGTGTGTCAGCCAAATTGCCTCGCGTGTCACCAGTGACACGCGTGTCATAGGTTCGCCATCATGGATCTAGGGTCTTAGTGGATCATACGCTGAACATGAGTCAACAGTATGATGCGATGGCTAAAAAGGCAAATGCAATTTTAGACTGTATCAACAGAAGTATAGTGTCCAGATCACTTGACGTTACGGTATCACTTTGCTCTGCTGTGGTAAGACCTCACCTGGAGTATTGTGTTCAGTTTTGGGCACCACATTTTAAGGAGGATATAGACAAGCTAGAACGGGTCCAGAGGAGGGCAACGAAGATGGTGAGGGGTCTGGACACCTAGTCCTATGAGGAAAGGTTGAAGGAGCTGGGGATGTTTAGTCTGGAGAGGAGGCAGCTGAGAGGTGATATGATCACCATCTTCAAGTACTTGGAGGGCTGTCATATAGAGGATGGTGTGGAATTGTTTTCCATTGCCCCTGAAGGTAGGACCAGAACCAGTGGGTTGAAATTAAATCAAAAGAGTTTCCGGCTCAACATTAGGAAGAACTTCCTGACCATTAGAGCGATTCCTCAGTGGAACAGGCTTCCTTGAGAGGTGGTGGGCTCTCCTTCCTTGGAGGTTTTTAAACAGAGGTCAGATGGCCATCTGACAGCAGTGAAAATCCTGTGAATTTAGGGGCGAGGTGTTTGTGAGTTTCCTGCATTGTGCAGGGGGTTGGACTAGATGACCCTAGAGGTCCCTTCCAACTCTATGATTCTATGTCGCATAAAAAAAACAAGAAATGGCTGAGCATAGTGAGCTTCCCCCACCTCCCTCAAGTGGCAGAGTCTCAGGTTGAAGTCTTTCTTATAAGCCACAACCTGGAGGTGCAAGGGATAGAAACTTGGGATTCTATGTATGCCAAGCAAAGGCTCTTCAGCTGAGCCACAACTCCCTCTCCCTATCTAAAGTCAACATGAATGAGCCCAGCAAAAAAAGAGATAGAAGCACACACACACCCAGTGTAGGAAGGGGAAGCATGAAGGCGGCAAGGGGAAGGTGGGACCAGTTGCACTCAGAAAAAGCCAAGGCAGAAGAAGCCAACCCCCCCCCCCCAATAAAATAGAAACACTCAGGCCTCAGATTCAGTGGGAGCTCAGAGGAGCGCAGCTCCTGCACCTTTCTGAGAGTTGCACCTCCTCCTTCTGAGAGTTCTACCTCCTTGTCCATTGAATAGTATGTGCAGCTGCATAACAATCCCTGGATGAGCTCCACCACCTATTTTTCTACAAAATGACTCCTGGAAACACCTACCCACTGTAGGCAAAGCACTGAGGAAAGGGGGAGGCAGAGTCAGTTGCACTTGGAAGAGTCAAGGCAGAAGAAGCCCAGCAAAAAAAGACAGGAACACATACCCCACTATAGCAAGGCAAAGCATGAAGAAGGTGGTGGGGAGGTAGAGGCAGTTGCATCCAAGAGAGCCAAGGCAGTGGAAGCGCAGGAGAAAAAAAAAACCAGAGTCACCTACACACTGTAGCAAGGCAAAGCACAGAGGAGGGAAGGGGGAGACGGAGCCAGTTGCACCCAGGAGAGCCAAGGCAGAAACCCAGAAACACACACACACACACACACACACACACACTGTAGCAAGGCAAAGAATAGAAGAGCAAGGGGGAGAAAGTTGCACCTGGGAGAGCCAAGGCAGACAAAGCCCTGCAAAAAACAAACACCTACCCACTGTAGCAAGGCAAAGCACAGAGGAGGGAAGGGGGAGGCAGAGCCAACTGCACTGGAGAATGCCAAGGCATATTGAGCCCATCTTGTGGGCCAAATTAAAGCCCTGGGTGGGCAGGTTCTGTCCTGTAGGACGGACTTTTGACACACCTAATCTAGAACACCTGTAGGGTTGAGAAGGGCTCTTGGGAAGCTCTCCTCATACTGTGAAGTAGAATCCCTTACAATCAACTACCAGAAAACAAAGATTGTTGTTTTGGGGTATAGACGTCATATTGAGCAAGTTAATAACTTAATATCTTGGGGTAGTTTTGCAGGACTTGGGCTCTAGGCTTCAACACAGTAAATAGGCTGTGGACCAAGGAGAAAGATCTGCAAACGGTACAGCAAAATTTCATAATTTCCAAGGGGATCATATGTTCCCACCAACCTCTCAAACTATATAAAGCCCCTCCGACTTCAGCTTTCCATCTTCTTCCCCCTCTACTTAGGGACAGTTTTCTCTGCGATGTGGACCAAAGCAGCTTACATCATTCTCCTCTTCCTCTTTTGATCTGCACAACAACCCTGTGAGGTAGGATAGGCTGATTCAAAATCACCCAGAACTTCCACAGCAAGAACCTGGATCTGGCAGACCCTGCTCTGAAACACTAACTGCTATGCTACAGTCAAGAGGCACCAAGTCAGTCAGAGGGTGCTGCCAGGCCTAGGGTAGCCAACCTCCAGGTAGAGCCTGAAGATCTCCTTGTATCACAACTGAACTCCAGAAAACAGATCTCTTTCCCCCCTGGGGAAAATAACTGCTTTGGAGGGTAGACTCTATCATATTCAGCTGAGGCCTCTCCCATCCCCAAACCCTGGCTTCCGTAGATTTCACCCCCAAATCTCCAGGAATTTCCCAACCTAGAGCTGGCAACCCTAGGCAGGACTGGCCCCAATGAATTCTCCCTCAAAGACCAAAATAGGCCTGGAAAGGGCCTCCCCCCAACTTTTAGCATCAGAACCAAGCATGGTTGTCTTGTACTGACAGAACTAAGCGTGGATCCTAGCAACAGCCACTGAGGGGAAAGTGAGTGCAGTGTAAGAATAGAGGAGCCAATGAGAGGGAATATGAAAGCAGCTTCTTCAGTGGTCGAATCCTCATTTGTCCTGGGGCTGGAGGGTGGGGTTGCTCTTTGAGTGACACACGGCTCATCCAAAAAGAGAGTAGGTGAGTTGTCCCCAATACAGCTAGCCATAAATATATGGGATTCCTTTCCTAAAAAGGCTCTGTACTTTTCCATTAACGGAGGTTGAGATTACAGAGGACTTTTTTTTTCATATGCCTGTGTTACAAGGTGGCACGTAAGGAGATCATCACCCTGCTGATTGAAAAAAAATTTGGGCCTTTCAGAAAAAGATAAACCTAAGTTCCTTCTATCTGATAGATACCCTAAGATCACCTACCAAGTAGCCAGTTTCTGCATGGTGATACTCAGGTTACAGAAAATGCATGGTAGTTGGAAAATAGGCAGTTACTAGATTTTAGATGAAATTTTAAACTTTAAAAAAATGCTTTAAGTATTTTAAAATCCTGGAAACTTTGTATATTTGTATTTTATATCTAGTCTAAGGACCACAATAACAATAAACCTGTCACTAGTATCTCTCTCAGGGACAGAAATCAGCCTCACAATAGGGGATTTTCCTCTGGGAGCAAGGTCTTGTTCAATATAGAGAACGTTGACGTTCTTTGTGGATGCAGGGTCCTTGTTTACAATGAATTCTTCGTAATCCAGTAGTTTGGAAATGAGATTACATAGCCCTCTAGTGGAACTTCATTGAGACCTGATGGGGATAGCACACAGGGTGGGAGGGGCAGGGATGGAGCCCTATACTTTTCTGTCCTTTCCTTCATGGAAAGGGAAGGTGTTAATCTGAAAACTGTCTGCTGGATAACAGTAGATATTTTACTGACTAGATATGAAATTGCTTGGCTGTCCACGAAATCCTTTAGATTAAATCCTGCCTTTTCCATGATTTTAGCATGATATCTCATTGGAATGCCTGTACGTTTTCCAGGCACACAGCAAGTATTTGGATCACACAGCTATTCCATGTAGAATAGATAAATACCTTTTCCTATCCTTGACAAATGACCCATAAATTTAAGAACTGTTACTCTCAGAAGTTGTTATGGGTAGAATTAATAGTCCCAGAGATGCTGGCAGTGGATAGTCAATCACAAGTTCAGTAGACTGCAGGGCAGTATCATTTTTTGCACCAAAAAGTATTTGAATCTGTAGTACATCTCTTTGCTTGTTAATTGGGAAAGAAGAAGCTACAGGTAAGTTAGTTTCCAGTACACTTCCACTTTTGGAAGCTGGTTTATGTCTATTCAGCAGCGGAAAAACAATCTTTAATTTTATTTGCCTTCCTTTGTTTCGTAAGAACTGAAATTCACATGGTAAGGTAGAGTTTTTGTTTCGTTTGAAGCGTAGCTAGATTAATCTGCATAGTGGGTTAAAATAATTAAACTGACCACTGGATAGTTCAAGAGAATGAAAAACAACCTTCTCCTATGTCATTGGTTCCTCAGGCACATAATCTAATGGAACCTGCTGCTTTATCTCAGTCTCATGCTTTATTGAAATTGCTGCAGTCCATTATCATCTCATAGAAGGGAATGATAGTTTTGTGGGTCTCACCCCCACTAACACACAGTCCTTGCTTCATTTGTAACCCAACCCTTATATCTGTATTTGTTCTACATAACTAAAATCATACCACTATTTACTTTAGGACTCACCAAGGTGATGCCAGTGGTTAAAACTTATATCTTGAAAAGCCTTGTTGTCTAGATAAAAACCTCTAATTGCTCTTACTAATTGAATAGCAGTAGTTTTTCATTTCAAGACTGCTGTCCATTGAATATTTGGATCAAAAAATATATTTGTCTGCCTAAAACCCACCATATGGCTTCTGCATATTGGAGAAGCAGTAAAAATGATGAGACGTGAGACACGTGCACATCCCTAGTATTAGGCATGTTCCTATTATTTCATTAGAGGTTGTTTTAGAAAGCAGATGGTGTGCTAAGTTCCTGCTTTTATTCAGTTGGTGCCTAATACGATTTATATCACACTTGAAAGAGAGGCTTGTTCTACGCCATCAAAAAAATTATGTTTGACTGCTGTATATTTTCGTGTAAATGATTAGGGAAGCTCCACTGGGAACCTTTGTTGCACAAAGCCATAGCAATATATACTCCCATTCAGTTATTATGTTTGATTGCATGTACAGCTAGTTTGGTGTAGTGGTTAAGTGTGCGGACTCTTATCTGAGAGAACCAGGTTTGATTCCTCACTCCTCCACTTACAGCTGCTGGAATGGCCTTGGGTTAGCCATAGCTATTTATTTATTTATTTATTTATTTGGTGACTTCTATCCCGCCCTTCCCACAAGTGGCTCAGGGCGACTTACAACAACAATAAAACAATAAAACAGTAAAATCAGAGCAAGTTATTACCTCTAAAATCAGACAATTAAAACCTAAAAACCTTAAAATTAAACATTAAACTATACAGTAGAAACACAAAAATCTGGTAGCTACATTATCTCATCAGGCATAGGCTAACCGGAAGAGGGCTGTCTTACAGGCCCTGCGGAACTGAGCAAGGTCCCGCAGGGCCCTCGCCTCTTCCGGTAGCTGGTTCCACCACATAGGGGCCATTGTGGAAAAGGCCCTGTCTCTAGTTGCCTTGAGACGCACTTCCTTGGGCCCGGGGATGATGAGCAGATTTTGAGTGCCAGACCTCAGTGCTCTCTGGGGAACGTGTGGGGAGAGACGGTCCCTCAGGTAGGCAGGTCCCAGGCCATATAGGGCTTTAAAGGTGATGACCAGCACCTTGTACCGGACTCGGTATATTATTGGAAGCCAGTGCAGAGCCCGAAGGCCCGGCCGGATGTGCCCCCACCTTGGGAGGCCCAGTAACAGCCGGGCCGCGGCATTCTGCACTAGCTGCAATTTCCGGGTCCGGCACAGGGGCAGCCCCATGTAGAGGGCATTGCAGTAATCCAACCTCGAGGTGACCGTGGCATGGATCACTGTTGCTAGGTCGTCGGGGGCCAGGAAGGGGGCCAACTGCCTTGCCCGTCTAAGATGAAAAAACGCGGACTTGGCAGTGGCCGCTATCTGAGCCTCCATCTTTAGGGACGGCTCCAATAGCACCCCCAGGCTCCTGACCCTGTCCGCTGGCCTCAGCGGTACACCGTCAAAAGCTGGCAGAGGGATTTCCCCTCCCGGTCCCCGACGGCCCAAACAAAGGACCTCTGTCTTCGCAGGATTCAATGTCAGTCCACTCAGTCTGAGCCACTCAGCCACGGCCTGTAGTGCCCGGTCCAGGTTTTCTGGGGCGCAGACCGGTCGGCCGTCCATAAGTAGATAGAGCTGGGTGTCATCAGCATACTGGTGACACCCCAGCCCATACCTTCGGGCAATCTGGGCAAGAGGTCGCATATAGATGTTAAACAACATCGGGGAGAGAACCGCTCTCTGGGACAGCTCTCTCTCTGGGACAGCTCCCCCCCAATTGCGACCCTTTGTCCCCGACCTTCAAGGAAGGAGGAAAGCCACTGCAAGGCCAACCCCTGAATCCCCGCGTCGGCAAGGCGGCAAGTCAGCAGCCGATGGTCGACCGTATCGAACGCCGCCGATAGGTCCAACAACATCAGTACTGCCGAGCCACCCCGATCCAGATGCCGTTGAAGGTCATCCACCAGGGCAACCAACACCGTCTCCGTCCCGTGACCTGGGCGGAAGCCGGACTGAAGTGGGTCAAGGATGGAAGCGTCCTCCAGGAAAGTCTGTAGCTGCCTCGCCACTGCCCTCTCAATAAGTTCGCCCAAAAAGGGCAGGTTTGAGACCGGCCTATAGTGTGCCAATTGGGCCGGGTCTAAAGATGGTTTTTTTAAGAGGGTCTAAAGATGGTTTTTTTAAGAGGGGCCGGACCACGGCCTCTTTAAGGGGCGCCGGAAAATTGCAGGAGTTGTCCTTGAAAGGGCAGCTGCTGTGAGAGCCCTCTCAGCCCCACCCACCTCACAGGGTGTCTGTTGTGGGGGAGGAAGGTAAAGGAGATTGTGAGCCACTCTGAGTCTCTGATTCAGAGAGAAGGGCAGGGTATAAATCTGCAGTCTTCTTCTATGGATGTACATGATTGCCAGTTTTCTGGAAGGGGCAGTTCATGTATATTGCAGCTTTGGAACATGCATAACAGATCACAGATTAATCTTTAATGAACTGTTTTGCCTCTTTTCAGAAGAAATGGCAACTGTGCATATTAGGAGGATTGTGAGTTGTTTGTTCATTCTGTATGAATAGTCACAGTGCCAGGAGGGTAATGTCTGAAAAGGGCTAATTAATGTCTGTTCTTTTACTGTGTTCCACTAACTGGTTTACTGGCAATCCATGAAAAACAATCCTAGTGCTTTGAATTTTTGTTTTGTTACACTTCCTGTTGTTCATTTACACATATTTCCTGTTTCTTAATTCACTACAGTTCCACATCACTGTCTCTTTTCTTCTGTTTCGTTATTCTGCCTTACTGTATTTCCCCATGCCTTGGGTTTCACCTCTTCATTTCTTGTCACTGCCTCCTTGTTTGTTTTTTTAAAATTTCTCCCCACCATTCTTTCTTTCTTACCCTTTGATCATTCATGTGTCTGCAGTTCCCTTAGCACAACCCTTTTCCACTTGTATTCCTTAAGCTGTGGTGTAAGCAGTTTCTGCTGTTTAACACAGTGACCCCTTCAGCAGCTCATCATGTAGCATTGCTATTGTCTGCTGCCTGAGGTGGCATTTAGCGCAAACTGCCTGAAGGGGGAATTTATTTTTGGATTTCCAGCTTGTCCTTGGTTCATATTCAAGGGTTTATTTTTCTTACTAAGGCATCTTGAAACAGGAAAATTGAGGCAACCCTGAAAAAGACAATAAATATGGCCTTGCAACCTAGCAGTGGTGGCTGAAAATTTCCCCCCAGAATATTTCACATGGATTTGAAATTTGGGAGGAATATACTTATCATCTTTGGATAACTTCTTCCCTTGTAAATTTCAGAATATTGTTATAGAGGTCCTTTCAGTGTCATCCTAGACAGTTCTGGAAGGAATTGCAGTATTTGATGAGCAGGTATATGAGAAAAGATAATTTATTTAAAAACCAAAACATGGGCTATTCCTCTCAAAGACAAAAGGCTGCCTGCACACTGAAAAGTAACTAATTCCCACACCATAGAATAACAATAGTAATGTTTCTTTTATACCTTGTGAGAACGTTGCAAACATTTGTTGTAGTTCAGCTTGTAGCTTACAAACTGTAAACTCAAAATCTTTGGCTCTGCACAGTCATTGCAGTTCTACTTACAGCGGCTACAAACAAACATAAAATATCAAATACATTCTGAAATGATCACTAGTAACTTTAGAGAGTCAGTGAAATCCTTGTACCATATTTTCTTTCTTTTTTTTCATTTCCACCACTTGTGGTAGTCTTAGGGAAGACCATAATCAAAGGCACATAAGCTATTAAGACTCACAATGATCAAGAAAGCATGAGGCACCTATGAGGCAAAGTACACCTGATGCCTCGCAAGGGTTAATGTGAATAGTAAGGGACTTATTCCATCTTGCAGGTGTTGCTAATTGGGTGGGTCTCTGCCTACATAGCTGTTATCATCTTCAAGGCCAGAGCTGGAAATGTGGTAAATAGCTTCTCATGAGAACCTGCAGCCCACAGAATGGGAGGGGGAATCAGGAGTGATGAGATAACTTTCTAGAGGGTTCCAGCAAGAATGTGTCCTGATTGGGTACCATCATCACCTCTAAGCCGTGGAGTCCTGTGAGCAAAAATTCTACTTTATGAGCTATTGGCATTAAAGTTGTGAGTGAGCAATTTGAATACTTCATAAGTTAGTTTGTTCTGGGGCCATCCTTGAGCTAAGTAAAAAATGTGTGAGCCAGAGGCTAAAAAACTGAGCTAGCTCATACTTACTCAGCTTAGAGGGAATACTGATCATCACCTGATGCTACTTGGCCATAAAAACTGTAATTGAGCTAAGAGCCTGGAGAAAGGGGGCCGGCTTAGATTCTGATGAACTAAAGGTCTGGACTATGATATGCTAAAATTGCAATAGACAGCAGCATAGAGAATGACTCCTGAAATTAAAGTTTGTGATATTTAATGCAGGTCTTGGAAATGTGTTAGATAGTTAAGCTACTTTTTATTGTCTTTCTTGCTGAGTGACTTTAGAGTGTTGTGTTGCCTATAGATTAAACATTTTGTTTTGAAAGATATAAAATAAAACTTTATAGAATTTTTAAAAGGTTTGGCTACTTGTGTACATCAGCCCTGGGAACCTACTGTGTTCAGCCTTGGGCAGCAGTATTAATCAAATACTTGTGTAGGAGCTATGAAATTGGTACCATAATTAATGGTATCTGATGTCTGAGATCCTGGCTTTTAATTTCACATCAGGTGAACAAAGACAATCTCACCATGTACAATGACTGAATCAACAATTTAACATTTTTAGCCTCTAGTGTATTATAATATTACAACAATTCTCCTATGTTCAATACAAAATTCATATCATACAAAATTCATATCACTAATACAAAATACAAAAACATCAAAATGTCCATACATATGTAACAATCCAGTACTCACATTAAGCCTTGACATACAGCATAAAAATTCATAGTAACAAAGTTAGTGCCTCTCACAACTTACATCCTGATTAATATACATTCCAATGGATTTTAATAACTATATAGTATGTTTCGAGCCTTCCTCGGGAATATATAATAATATTTCATTTGTGTAATTGAGAGTCCAGTGAACTGGCTGGCTTCCTCTAGGTCACCCCATTGCAATCTTGCAGCATCATTAAATTTCACGTTGCATAAGTCAAGGACTAATCAATAGTATCTTTCTTCACATTTGCATTGCTGTATTTGGAACGGTAAACTTTTCTCATTCACTATTAGAAGTGTTCTAATAGTGAATGGGAAAAGTTTGGCATTCCGAATACAGCAATGCAAATGTGAAAACAGATATTATCAATTAGACCTTGAACATATTGAACATAGGAGAATTGCTGTAATATAATAAAGTAGAGGCTAAAAGTAATGTTAAATTGTTTATTCAATCACTGTACACAGTGAGATTGTATTTGTTCACCTGGTCTTACTTTCTCCTGTGATTCCTGTTTTTCTTGATACTTTAATTTCACATAACAGAGTCTGAGCCTTTGGATTGGTAGTTCTAACAAGAAACCTCTTTAAATAGAAAGTTTTCTGGAGGCTGCTTATAGTATGAGAAAATGATTTATACCTATTCAAGCTTTACATAGAAAAACAACTGATGAAGCTTCCTTCCACCCCATTAGAGCCTCAAATAAGCTGTGATATTTGTTTTTTTACGGAAAAGAGATCAGTGGGAGATAGGAAAGTTCTGATCCGATGCAAAATTTAGACAGGATCCAACTCATTGGGAGGCTACACCTCAATAATAGAAGCAACCCCTGTTGCTTTAAGAAATTAAAGCCCACCAAGATAAACATATGGAGCAGAGGTCTATCAGTGGCTATTAGCCACAGGACATAGATGGAACTCTCTGACTGGGACAGTGATGATCTGTATTCTTGGTGCTGCGAGGGGCAACAGTGGAAGTGTCTTGGCTCGCTGGTGGATCTCCTGATAGCACCTGGGGGGGGGGGTTTAGCCACTGTGTGACAGAGTGTTGGACTGGATGGGCCACTGGCCTGATCCAACATGGCTTCTCTTATGTTCTTAAGATCTCATGAAATTATGTTTTTGGATCTTAGTACCCTTTTAGGGGGCTGCTAGGCAGTCACATAATATTGCTGAGGATTCTGTGCTTACTGTTGGTTGGAGTGGGGACTCTGGAGCTGAACAAATAAGACTGGTGGGAGAGAAGGAGGTTAAGCTGAAGGGAAGGACAGGAAATAGGGTTGCCAGTTCCCCTCACCCATCTGACAAGGGAATTTGGAGGGCATTCTGGGTGGGCAGGGATGCCATGCAGGGGATGCTCTGGTAGTTGGATGAAACTCTGGGTTTTTCACCCACAAAACCATAGAGTTGCACAAATACCTGAGTCCCCATGTGATGTCCCCACTGTGATGATGTCACCTGGAAGTGATGACATTGCATTGGGGACATCACATAGCAAAAATTGTTATTAATATCTCCATTTGAATATATGTATGTTAAACTTAATAACATTGACATTGTTGTATTTTTTTCATATATAGGGAATTGGGGGATGGTAACCTTAACAGGAAAAGGTAGATGAGTGGGTGACAAAAGAAAAAGTGGGAGAAGCTGCAGGAACATGTCTGCAAGGGTGAGGGGAGGATGGAAAGCTGAAAACTAGGGAGGGACAAATAATTGTGGGTGGGTAGGAAGCAGAGAAAAGTGAAAGGCTATGTGGGCTAGGGGGAAATAAATAATGTGAGAAATTGGATAAGGGGGAGAAACATGTTTCTCTTTCTAGTATCATATTGACTACAGATTTTACAACTATTTCCTCTGTTCTGCAGAAACAGGTTCTGCTATAACTGCCTCCTGCGTTGGCTTGGGAAACTCTCTTACACCTCCACCAGGACAGACTGGAAGACTGGTGCCAGGATACAATGGTATAGTTGCAACTATATACAATAAGATAGAATATGGCTCAACTTCTATAAGGAGTCTTTGGCTGTCTGCAGGTGGAATTTAGAAATCTGACTGAAATTGTGTCTGTATTTAACAACTGAGGACCCAAACCCAACCTTTATCTGCCTTCATGAGCTACATCAACATTTTTATTTCATAGCAAAATAGAACACCAGTACAAGGAATACTTGCTAAATCCCATTTTCCCTGTAACATTTCAATTTAAAAAATATATCTCAGTAGTTACCCAAAGCTACAGTGATTTTTGTTGCCATTACCAGAAAGCATGCTTATTGCAGCATAATAATGTCAGTCCAGTTTATGACTGGAACTTGGGTTTTCTGTCTTTAAGTACCCTAACTGACTTAGATTATCATACATGGATCAATAGTTCTATGTACAAATGTGAACCAAGAGAAAAAAGATGGGTGAGAGGAGGATCAATCACATAATTTTAGGCAATCACAATTTCCCTATCAGTCTACAAACATAATTGTTTACATACCCTATTAAGGTCATTTGTCAAAGTCAGAGCAGTTCCATACATACATTATTGATTACATGTACAGAGTTGTGTCTGACGATGATGATTTGGATGCTTTGTTGTTAAGGGAAATCTGTTACATACATCAGAATGCCACCCTCTGCCCATGTCTGCCATGAGTCCTATCTCATCAGATATATACAGGGAGTTCTCCACTGAAATGTAGTTCCTGTACAGGGAGCTGATTGGGATTGAGGTGGTCATTTTACTGAACTGGTATGGCCTAAGGGAGCTGCTGTTTGAGAAACTTTGTGTAACCTGTCAGTGCATGATGATGAGATGGCTGGACAGCATTACTGATGTAACTAACAGAAATTTGAGCAGACTTCGGATGATGGTGGAAGACAGGAGAGCCTGGCGTGACTTGGTCCATGGGGTTGCAAAGAGTCGAACTCGACTGTGCAACTGAACAACAACAAAAACCACTGCATTCCTCCCTGTCCAGTTGGCATTTGCATTTCCTGGATATAGCAAATAGTGGCTCCCTGTGGTGCTTTCAGGTCAAGTCCGGACATAGAATACCCAGCATGTCTGGCTTGACAGGTCTCAAGGCAGGCTTGGAAACAACGTATCATGTAGTGAGGCCCTATACCTCTTTTCAAAACTTCCCCGTATTCTACAAAGCCAGTACTGTAAACAATGGGATGTAGTTTTTTGATATTCGTATACTAAGTGAAATTACCATGTTTTTAACATGCATAAAGATGCCACTGGACATAACGTCGGTGACCTGTATAAACATGTTGTTATGAATCAAAAATAGTCATTGAACTTGGCAAGTATATAAATGCTTTCAATGTAAACTGTCAATGAAACACTTTTGTCAATGAAAGAGTCCTCTGCAGGAATTGATATTTGAAAGGAACATTATGAACATTATCTCTCATGTGCAGCATTCTTCTTTTAGCTGTAGGCAATGTAGACTTTGAAGCAGCATCAGACATGAGAGGCAGTAGCTGCTGCTGCTGCTGCTAGATTGAAAAACAAAATCAGATGAGCATGTGATGTCATAAAATTAAAAATGGTAGTGTTTTCATGACTTTGTACTATGGTTTGGCCTGCAATATTTGAGGGATGAAACCTGCTCTTGAAATATAATTACAATTACTTTAAAATTATATCAGAAGTGCTCAGTTTGCTGAAAAATATTCAACTATGGTTATACAATAAAAAGGCAGGACAAATGAAGATTATAAACAATCAGCAGCAGGGTTTTTTGCCCCTTTTGTTGGTAGCTGTAGCAGTTGTTGGGAGGGCAATTGTGGGGCAAAAGGTACTTGAGAAGAACCCTCAATTATGGCAAGAAATAAAGCTGAGAATAGTTTCATAAGCAATTATACATTTGCTTCATTGGGTTTGTATCCAGAGTGAGTGTGTGACTCCTACAAGCCATGCACTGCTGATCTACTATGGCACTACTTTGTCATCCCCTTTGCTTGCGCCCTTGTCTCATCTCCTCTTCTGCTGTTGGCTTCTGTAAAAGCATTTTGTAGCACAGCAGTTAGAAGAGAAGGCTAGGCGAAGGGGCTGGTTTGTAGGTCTGCAATGTTTTAAACCAGTCCCTGTAGCTGTTCCTTTAATATTAGTTGATAGTCAAGCATTTGTTAGGTGATGTTATTTAATTAGGGTTTGTAGTATCTTTCGGGCTCAAGTGCCGTGTTCTACTGGAGAAAGTTTTTCTTCCAGACGTTTCGTTCTCAGCTGCGGAGAACATCCTCAGTGGCGTTGCAGCCAGAGCAGGCGCTCTGACCTTCTTGGCTGTTGTGCATTGAGTGATGTTACCATTAATGATGTTACCAGCCGTGAACACCTGAAATCTTTGATGTTATTTAACTTCATGCCATGAAAGTGTCCATTTCCACACATTACACCTGTCCTCCCTGTCCAGTTGGCAACCTTAGACTGGTGGCAAAGTAGAACAAAGCAGACATGGCTATATGGTGCCAAACTTTTAAAGAGACAGCACAATTTCTAGAAAGGGCCTTATTTAGTTATTATCCCCAAATGATGTTTGGATTGATTTTCTCATTTGTCACTACCAGCTGCTGTTTCATTGTCTGCGTTTAGATCTAGGTGGATGGCCCTGTTGGTCTGAAGCAACAGAACAAATTTAGAGTCCAGTGGCACCTTTAAGACCAACAGATATATAAAGAAGTGTGTGTGTACACGAAAACTCATACCTTGAATAAAACTTTGTTAGTCTTAAAGGTGCCACTGGACTCTAATGTTGTCTCTGATTGTTAGGCAGGGTTTAATTTTTTTTCATCACTATACAAACTATAATAATTTCTTCAGGGTTTTCTCTCTGCAGAGTTTTTTAAAAATGTAATTCACATTACCCTCCTCTTCATCAGAAGCTTCTTTCAGTCTGATCTGCTAACAAACGCACTGATCTAATCTAATGGGACATTGCAAATGGTTGTAATTGCTTTGTTATGCATTTGCTGTTGCAGTTAAATATGAATCTCTTCTCTGTCATAAAAAGTACAACTTAGAACAAAACAACCCCTTACTTTGGTAACCACTTGTTATGCTGTATCTTGTTGCAGTGATGATTCTGGATGACAACAAGCAACCAGTAAAAGCAAATACTTTAGGAAATATTGTGGTGAAGTAAGTAAAGCACAACTTTCAAAGGCATTTTAAAACATTTGTTTGTTTAAAATATTTATACCACTTGTCCACATGACTTTTCTCTGGTGCATTGGACAAATACGTAATTGATAAACTGAATAATAGGTATAGGGTGGTGAAGAGAGTGAAGATGTGCCCAAACATAATTCATAAATAAATGATGTGTACAGTTATTGATGCTGATTACATGCATGACTTTTCTGCCTACTGATTACATGCATGACTTTTCTGCCTATTAATTTGGGCTTCAGACCACTTTGTAGAAGAATTAAAATATAAAATATGAGCCATTTTTCCTTTTTGCTGAGTTTTAATGATGGGATTTGAAATGATCTGATCAGATCATTAGAGAATATTGCAAATTCTGTTTCATTGATAATCTGTAGTGTTTGTCACTGTTCCACCAGGAACATAAATCCTCTGGCAAGGAAAAATTATTTCTGGGTTGAAAGATGTTATTTTGGAGAAGAAAGACTTTAGGAAAATAACTTGTACAGGAGATCATTTACTTGTATAAAGCCATTTATCATGTTATTAAAAATGAAATAACCTGGCTAGGTCTAACAGTGAGTATTTGGCTTACTCCTGTGGTACAGAACTGGGGTTGTTAGACTACACTGGTCTCTTGCTGGTTGTAATTTGTATGAGATCAATGTAGACTGTTTTTATAAGGCTTGCTTCCTCTAGAGAACATTGTGGTTTCTGTGTTTCTCTGGGAAACTTGTTTTTTTCTGTGGTTGTGTTCTCCAGTCACCCATCTAGGAACCCAGAGAGCTACCATCCTGCTACATCCAGTTTTGTTTCTTTGATGACTTAGGGAATTATCTGGTAAAATATTTGTAAAAGAGACCATTTGGAGTATTTCAGATTTAATTCTGAATTAATGATGGATTCCCCATTAGGCTTGTTCCAGCATTGGAGCTTTCCCCCCACCTCCCGACACAAGCTGCCCTGGGGCTTATTTTGCACAAGCTGCTGTGGGAAAGAGGTGGAGTGAGTCGCAGCCCCAGGGGAGCTTTTGTGAAATCGAACAGAAGCTTCGGCAGGGGGGAAGCTCCAATGCCAGAACAAGCCTAGTGGGGAATTGGTCAATGTTATCCTGTCGCTCCTTCAAAAATCTAATGTCAGCAAAAGCTAGGGTTGAGTCTTCTGTTTGCCATAGTCATTGCACCATATTAACATATTGCATTCTGGCCATTTGATACAAAATTATAAGGAGCCTTCCTCCTTCAGTTTGGTAGTCCACTTAAAGGGTAACATCTCACATGAGCACCAATAGTTGCCTGTTCTGCTTTTGTGTCCTTTTCAACTTCCACTGCCTCTGCTTAGGAACTCATTCTATTTTTGTCGCTATGGTATATGTCATTTTTTGGTTGGTTTACGGGAAATATTTGGAAGTCAGCTTTGGTGAGCTGATTACTAGTATCCTAGCTTAGTCCTTTCTTGTTTTCCTCATTCATATTAATAATAGCCAGCATACTCTGAAACAGTGCTGCTTTTGTAGAGGGTGGCAGAACAGTGTCAAATCATGAACTCACCATTTGAGACTATGTTACAGTCTGCTGTTTGAACCAGGATGTACCCTGTGTGGTGGAATGATACCTTACTTCACAGGTAATAGGTAAAATTTACAACGTTGGACATGATTTTTTTCTTTAATTGTACCGTAGCCTGTTTCAGAAGTTGTCAAAACAGGTTCTGAACAGACTCAGATGTTCTTGCCTAGTTTTACTGCAGTGTGGGAAAGGTTGAACAGAGGGTCAAGCAAAAAACAAGCAAAACTGAGGTCATGGGGCTAGGTTAAGCTCTAATATCACTTTTAATCTTTATTACACCTATAGATTAAAGTACTAATACAAGACGCTACAGATGCTTAGTTTGTAGATAAGGCTAAATTTTAGGCGGGATTTTGTAATAGAAAAAGAAGAACAAGGAGGAAAACACAAGTATAAGAAACTGCAGCTAGGGTTTAAATACACCTAAGACCAAAATGAAGTCCAATTTTAAACTAATTCTCACATTCTTTAAAGAAGGGTTTTTCCCCCTACAAGAAAAAAAGCAGCTAGATATCACCTGTAACTGCTGAGGCTATTCAATTAGAGTAACCTTTAATCCAAGCCTAGGAGAGCTAAATTTGAAATTAAATTAGCATTGGAAGTAAAAGGCAGCCTGGAATGGAGAGGAGTTCTTGTCTGAGTATCTCCCTTTCACCAATCAACAAGAGGGTGACTCACTCATTCTTCTTTATTGGGTAGTTCCCAGTCAGTGTGATTGGCTCCAATAGGTATGGAGGTTTGGCCTAAGCTATTCATTTAAGTCTCCTATGAGCAGGCTCCAGCTCTGTGAGTTAGCAGGACTGAGTTCCAGTGCCAAAGTGTCCAAGCTTCAGTGATAAAGTCTCTGGAACAAGGAGGGCAAGGAAGCCAGGACACTAGTCTCTCCATGTCCCTAAATGGGAAACCAAACTTTCCACAAACAGATCTACATAAATAGGAAATGTATAAATAGAGGAATTAAATACAGCAGCAGCAACTCAAAACAATTATGAAGGTAGAATGCCAGCAGGGGGGTTGGAGCCTATCCCGTGTATTGCACTGAATGCAACATCTGGACTGAAGTCATGTGTGTGTACTCAGTGCAAAGAGCTCCTGGTTCTCAGGCAATGGGTTTGCACCCTCAAGGCCAAGGTGGCTGACCTGGAGAAGGGGAGACAGGCAGGCAGACCGATAAGACTCTCAGGGTCTTGCTAGATGTTTCCCACTCTGAGAATGAAAATCCTGCTGCTGTCAGGGAGCACTGTGGTGAAGAAAGAGAATGTTCCCTCAGAGGAGACCCCTTCTACAGCTGATGAACAGGTATCCTTTCACACCAAGGAAGCATCCCCTGGGCATGGAATGGGGTTCTTGGTAGTTGGTGATTCACTCCTTAATCATGTAGATAGATGGTTGTGAACATCTGTACTGACTGCATGGTGACTTGCTTCCCTAGGGCAAAGGTAGTGGACATTATGTGTGGTCTAGTTGTGTGGGCCTGGAGGAAAAATTCAGGCTGCTAGGAGGAGACTCGAGGCCAGGACCTCCAAGGTAGCCTTCTCAGAACTGCTGTCTGTTCCATGCCCAGCACAGGGCCAGCTAGACAGGTACAAATTAAGAGTCTCAGTGCATGGATTTGACAATGGTATAGAGAAGAAGGGTTTAAGTTTGTTAGTGACTAAGATCCTTTTTGGAACAAGCAAGACTTGTACAAAAGAGATGGCGAACTGGTGACGACTGACCAAGAGAGAGATATTGGAGTTATGATAGATAACTCCCTGAAAATGTTGACTCAGTGTGCAACTGCAATAAAAAGGGCAAATGCTGTACTGGGGATTATTAGGAAGGGAACTGAAAACTAATTAGCCAGTATCATAATGCTCCTGTATAAATTAGTGGTGCAGCTTCATTTAGAATACTGTGACCAGTTGTGGTCACCGCTCCTCAAAAAAGATATAACCTTGCGGCGGGGGGGGGGGGGGGGGGCGGGGGGAGAATGCAGAAAAGGACAGCTGAAATGATTAAGAGGATGGAAAAGCCTTCCCTGTGAAAAAAAGGTTAAAGAAATTAGGGCTATTTAGCTTGGAGAAATGACAACTGAGAGGTGACATGATAGAGGTTTACAAAATTATACATTTCCTTTTGTTTTGTAACAAGAGCAATTAACAGGCAACTTTTATTTCCTTTTATTGGTTTCCCATGCAAATGCTATCTAAACCAAATGGTCTTCCAATTTATTACACTATGTTGCCATTTGATCTTAACTTTGTATCAGTTTACACGCTTAACCCACCAGCTATGTGTATTTCTGCTCACTGTACCCCATCCCCTCATCTGAAGAAGTATGCATACATACAAAAGCTTACATTCTGAATAAAACTTTGTTGGTCTTAAAGGTGCTTCTTGACTCCTACTTTGTTCTACTGCTTCAGACCAACACGGCTGCCCACCTGGATCTAAAATTATGCATGGGCTAGAGAAGGAGGTACTTTTCTCTCACACAATACAAGGACTTGTGGACACGCGACAATTAATGAGCCATAGGCTTAGAACAGATAAAAGGAAGTTCTTCCTCATTCAAAGAGTAATTAATGTGGAATTCACTGGCGCAGGAAGCATAGACAGCTTCAAGAGTGGAATGGATAAACACATGGAACAGAGGTCCATCAACAGCTATTAGCCACAAGGTATAGATGGAATACTATATCTGGGGCAAAGATTTCTGTATTCTTGGTGCTTGGAGGCAACAGTAGGAGGTCTTTTGGAGTTCTGGCTCCACTGGTGGACTTCTTAATGGCACCTGGGGTTTGGCCGCTGTGTTTCACAGTGTTGTACTGGATGAGACATTGGCTCAATCCAACATAGCTTCTCTTATGCTCTTCAATATTTTGAATATTGTTTGACTTTTGATTGAGAGTAAAACAAATATGCATGTTACTTAGTATTTATATTTATGTTAACAATGAACACAAGTGGCAAAGTTTGGATGTATTAACTTTTGTATTTTTAAAACATGCATAGTATTCCTAACATAGTATTTCTAAAAAGCATTTTAAGTATTTCCTTAAGATATACATTTAAAACAGAAAAGTTATTTTAGTATAATTTCCCCATTCTTATGTAATGTACTAGTAAAACTTTGGAGTCTAATTACAATAGCTTAATTCCAGGATGCTTTTAATGTAGGCAGTAAATAAAACCTTACATTATTACATTCTAAAAATCCTGGGCATTTGCAGTGCTGGATATTTAGAACAACAGTCTAGTTAATGTTTAGGAGAAATAAAATTTCTCCCACAACTGGTCTGCACATCTGAGTCTGCATAAAAAAGGGTCTTCAATAGCTAAGAGCCCCATGGCACAGAGTGGTAAGCTGCAGTACTGTAGTCCAAGCTCTGCTCACGACCTGAGTTCTATCCCGACGGAAGCTGGGTTCAGGGAGCTGGCTCATGGTTGACTCAGCTTTCCATCCAGGGACAGTTTGTCCACTAGGCAAATTAGGTATTTGCCTAGGGTGCCAGGTGGGGGGGGCACCGAATTGGGCTCTTCCCCCCCTCCTGGAACCCAAGACAAATGCCTAATTGCCCTGGGGCAGTTAGGCGGTGGGCAGGCCACCTCCTTCCCCCCCCCCATACAGGCAGGTCACCTCATGCTTAGTGGCTTCAGGGGGGGCATCAGAATAACACGCTCTCTTAATACAGAGCAGAACGAGGCTTTGCTCCCCCCTCCCTTCCTGTTCTGGCGCGCTCAGAGTAGTGACGTCAGCCTCATGCTTACTCACTTCGGCCAGCATCGCAATAGACTCGTCTTTTAATATAAAGCAGAAAGAGGCTTCGCTCTCACCCCTCCCTTCCAGAACAGAAAGGGAGGGGGGAGCTAAGCCTCATTCTGCTCTGTATTAAGAGAGAGAGCGCTATTCTGATGCCCCCCCCCTGAAGCTAGTAAGCATGAGGCTGGTGTCTGAGCGCACTGGGGGTGGGGAGTGGAGCACGGTGCTGTGGTGGAGCACGGTGCTGTGTTGCAGCACCACAGAAAAAACGGGAAGGGGTTGGCCTGGGGGCGCACAGGCAGTAAGTCGGCCTGGGGCGCCATGGGCTTTCTGACCGGCCCTGTTTCCATCCTTCCGAGGTCAGTAAAATGAGTACCCAGCTTGCTGAGGGTAAAGTATAAATGACTGGGGAAGGCAATGGCAAACCACCCTGTATAAAGTCTGCCATGAAAATGTTGTGCAAACAATGTAACCCTGGAGTCGGAAATGACTGGTGCTTGCACAGGGGGATTACCTTTACCTTTACTTTAAGTTTCAATATTGTCTAAAGGTGTAACTACTACTTGTCCTCAAGTCCACACTCCATGTTTATTTATTTACAGAATTTATACTGTGCCTTTCTGCCCCCATATGGACCACCAAGCTAGCTGACAGATTAAAAACATGTACTAAAAACACATCTTAAAAACCATTAAAACTAAACAAACACGCATCATCAGAAAAATTAAAAACACTCTAAAATATATGTACAAAACATTAAAATTTTTGCTAGGGGTACTGTCTAACAAATCCAGGAGTTTTGTGCTTTGGAACTGAATTTCCAGGTGCACAATGACCTGATTCAGAACTGGATTGGAGTGTGCAGGGAGATAGGGCTTAAGCATGTGGGGACCTGGAAAGTTTAAACTCCTGCATTTTGCAGCTCCTGTTCACCCTTTCATCATCTTATTCATGTTATTTTGTAGCAGTAATGAGATAAACTATAACATTAAGAGAACCAATAACATGAATAAATCGATAGACTGTGAAGAGTCACAGTACTCCTGACTTTGAGAGATCACAATAAATTTTTGGCAAATACTCATGTGTAAGAACATGCAAATAGATTTAGAGACGATCATGGAGAAAATCCATGCATATTAATGCTGCGTATTGCTACTAATTGACATCAGTTGCTACTTATTGCTACTAATTGGCACCAGGAACTACCAATATATTTTAAATGCAAAGATTTCTTATTAAATAATTAAATTTTCAGTTATTTGTACCTTATGCTTGTCTGCTTCTGGTACACTTGATATAGGTCCATTACTATACACTTCATTGATTCACTGATGCCTTTTGTGTTGATCTGCTCTACGTATTTCACCAGTTTTAATGTCTAGCATTCATAATAGTGAAATTTAGGGCTTTTTTGTAGAAAAAGCCCAGCAGGAACTCATTTGCATATTAGGCCACACCCCAGGTGTCACCACTGTTTTGTACATGGTTTTTTTTTTTGTGGAGAAAGCCCAGCAGGAACACATTTGCATATTAGGCCACACCCTTTGACACTAAGCCAGCTGGAACTGTGTTCCTGTGTATTCCTGCTCAAAAAAAGCCCTGGTGAAACTTCGTTGTGTGATGAATTCTCTTATTTAGTGGTTAAATTGAAAGAATCAGAGCAAGAAAAAAATCTCTAAAAGAACTGCTATTGAATCTCTCAGTGGTAATTGTCCTTCCTCTATGTCATAAGGACTTTTTAAACAGTTACACAAATCAAAGGTGCACCTGTACTGAGAAGTACTATCCTGACATTACCTTGAAAGCATTCAGATAACTTTCTGTTCTTGATGGTTTTGCTGAATACAGGTGTGTATTGAGATAATTATACGCAAAATAATATTTCTGTTCTCCTTCAGTGAACATATTTTAGCAAAGAATTACTAGCCGGGATTTAACAAACTGGTCCTTTTAAAAATGTTTCTACAGTCATTTCTTATCATGAATAGCTTGAAGCACTAGAAATATCTTCATGCTACAATCATATACTGAAATCGCATTTTTAAATATTGGAATTCAAAGCAAAATGTTGAGTGTAATTATGCTATAATATGTGAAATTATTTGTATTGATTGCCTGATCTGAACACAGTAGTTTTTTGTGAAGACTAATAAAAATCACTTAGAATAAGGCTGTCTGCTTGTCTATAGAGAAAAGTCTGAGGAAGCTGTGGGGCAGACAGGGTTAATGGCAAAAGCTTGGAGGTTAAGACTCTAAGAACAGAAGAGAACCAGGATGAAGGTAGTTTATGGCTGATGGGACTAGGTAGGCTGTACAGTGGACTGAGGAACAGGGATCATGGATGAAGACAGCAAATACAGATGAAACATTCCAATATCACTGTTTATGCTGGTCTTTCTCAATCAGTTCACCTTACACTTTTTCTCATCCTGAATGTGTCTTGTTTAACTTATACTTACATTGTAAGTGGAAAGATTGTGAGTGGTAGGGACTTATCTTTTTGGTGTTGTGCTGATGCCATGACATCACTTCTGATGTGATCTGGAAGTGACATCATTGTGTCAGATGACACTAGCATTTCCCCCAAACTATATAGTTTAGCCATAGTATTGGGCAAATGCTAGAACATCACCCTGGTGCACCGCTATCACTGCTGGGTCACACTGGAAGTGACATCATGGTGTCAGTATGAGGTTGATCTGCCATTTTCCCTGGCATCTTCCTCCCAGCATCCAGCTGAGCAATGGCAGGCAGTGAGGGTGGAGGTTGGGTGATCTCTGTTGTAAGCCTGGGGGTAATGCTTGTTTTAGTTTTAAATGTATTATGGCACTAAGAAAAGTAAAGAACTTTATAAACAATGTAAAAAGAGTACTGATGGCAAAGATGTTTGTGCTTTTTCATGCTTGAGTGGATTTAAGGAAAATGGTAACATGCATGTGAGAGAATTCTAAGGCAGCCTCAGAAACTAATTATTGAGGTGTTAGATTATTCAGGTGCTTAGATTTACCACATTCTAAGGTTTTAATTCAATGACATCTGCTAGACTGGCTCTTGAGTGTTGGAATATAGCTCCTCTCTTTTTCCCAAAAGCAGGGTTTTGTTTTGGGTTTTTTGTAGAAAAAGCCCAGCAGGAACTCGTTTGCATATTAGGCCACACTTCCTGACATCGCCATTGTTTCGCACAGGGCTATTTTGTAGAAAAAGCCCAGCAGGAATCTATTTGCATATTAGGCAACACCCCCTGACACCAAGCCAGCTGGAACTGCATTCCTGCTCAAAAAAAGCCCAAAAGGCTTTAAGAAGAGAGATGGAGGATCTGAACAGTATATTGGATGCAAAATGCTACAGTTTCTAGAAATTGTGAAGCCACTGGAAGATTGAATTAATAAATCTAAATATTAAATAAACATGCAACATTGCCCTATTTAGTTTATTTATAAAATTTAAATATATCATAGATATTAAATTCTCTTATGGTGCTGGCCAAAAGGAGCACTGGCATTCGCTGATACATACAGTCAACAGATAATTGGCCCATTATGGCTTAGTCAGAGTCTCTAGCTTCCCATTGGCTGACTCCCCTGCCCCCACCTACTGCAGGCCCGGAAATGTTGAACAAACTGCCAAAAGCAGTCTTACCTCAGAGACAGACACATCTCCAATGCTTCTCTGTGTCCTTTCTGCCAACCAGCCCCACAAAAGGCTGCTGTTCTACTGCAGCCCCACAAAAGGCATCACAGCTGCCATGAGCAACAGAGCTCTATCGCCCCATCGACAGCCCATACAGATAGCTTCCCAGCACATACAGCCTTTGAAAGCCACCGAAATAGCCAGGGAGCCACTTCCATAATGTGACTAGGTGGCAAGGCCTGGCCCCACTGGAAGTGTTTCCTCAGAGGCCATGGTTGCCACCAGGTAAGTGCTAGCCAGAAGCTGTTGCTAGGCAACCAAGGATGATTTTTTCAGTAAAGTGAGGGGCCTCGGGTGAACAGAATGGCATGCATTCCACCCGCCAAAGCAGTTATTTTTTCCAGGATGGGGAGAGAAGTCTGTTGTCTGGAGTTCAGTTGTGATCCCAGGAGATCGTCAGGCTTCACCTGGAGGTTGGCTACCCTAGGGCTGGCAGCACCCTCTGGATGATTTGATGCCACCTGGCTGGCATGGCTTAACTAGGGCTGGTTGCTTGCTCCTGTTCAGCAGCATCCTGCTTATGACAGCCAGTGTTACTTACCAGTTGCCAACTGCAGGTTGAGAAAATCCATTCTAGAAAAGGGTGCATGTTTTCTGGACTTAAAACGTTCTGTTCTCTATACAGCTAGTGTTATTCAGAAATAATCCAAAAACTTTGCAACACTTTTTTTTTTTTTTTACTAAAGACAATATTACAAACAACAGTTCTGTTTCAACTAGCTATCTGAAAAGAAACAAGTTACTGGCCCCAGCCTAATGAATCATAGTATTAAAGACTATCAGGAAATCAAGATACTTAATAAACCTTTATATAACATTAATCTGTTCAATGATCCAGTTTGGTGTAGTGGTTAAGTGCGTGGACTAACTGGGAGAACCGGGTTTGATTGCCCACTCCTCCACTTGCATCTGCTGGAATGGCCTTGGGTTAGCCATAGCTCTGGCAGAGGTTGTCCTTGAAAAGGCAGCTGCTGTGAGAGCCTTCTTGGCCCCACCCACCTCACAGGGTGTCTATTGTGGGGGGAGAAGATATAGGCGATTGTAAGCCACTCTGAGTCTCTGATTCAGAGAGAAGGGCGGGGTATAAATCTGCAATTCTTCTTCAGTAATGTATCTTTGCACCTGCTATCAATGTAACGGTAGATAAAATTAGCCACGTGAAATATACTAAAATAACAAAGAATCCTTCAGAAAGTTTTGGTCTCTGAACTGATTTCTAAAAGATCAGTAACTCTCTCTCTCTCTCTATATATATATTATCTCCAAGGAGTTCAGCGAATGGATAACTTTCTCATGTTGAAACAAGCTTCTCTCCTCCTTCCTATGTTTCTAGCTTTGGTCTATTTCCTACCATAAGCAGTTGCTTTTACAGAAAATAATGAAATTTGGAGTAGGAAAGAGGATTTGACATATCTGCAGCATGATAGTTGTCAGATAGAAATATAATTATCACAAAGCATTTTGAAAAAGTGAAGGGGAACAAAAGCTATATTTTAAAATCTCATAATAAAAAGCATTTCAGTGTTCATTCTCGGTTAGAAAATAGTGCAAGAGAAGCAAGTTTTCACTTTCTCAGAGGGAAAAAAAACACAGCATAACATCTTCACTCTGATTTCTCCTCTTTTAAATGTGTGTGTGTTTTATCTCTATCTGCATCTTTGTAATCGGACTGTTTTAAGATGTATGCACATTTAACTTTCTTTGTTCTCTTTTGCTTTTAATGGTTTGAGGTTAGAAGAGGGACAATAGCAGAAACCCTGCTTGAGCTAACTTCAGTAGTAACACAAGTTGAAAAATGATATGCTACTATAATAAATTCTAATAAAATCTAAGGTCATAATGTTGCTATTATGGAAGTGGGTTTGAAGAATATTGATGAGTTATTTGAAAAACATCAGATTAGGCAGTTTCCAGACCCCCACACCTTCGATTTATGACAGTGTCTTAACATTGGTGTAGTGGTTTGGTGTAGTGGTTAAGTTTGGTGTAGTGGTTAAGTGTGCGGACTCTTATCTGGGAGAACCGGGTTTGATTCCCCACTCCTCCACTTGCACCTGCTAGCATGGCCTTGGGTCAGCCATAGCTCTGGCAGAGGTTGTCCTTGAAAGGGCAGCTGCTGTGAGAGCCCTCTCCAGCCCCACCCACCTCACAGGGTGTCTGTTGTGGGGGAGGAAGGTAAAGGAGATTGTGAGCCGCTCTGAGACTCTTCGGAGTGGAGGGCGGGATATAAATCCAACATCTTCAACATCTTCATTGTGAATTCAAGGTGAGTATTCAGTTTCTCTTTTTCTTCTGAGATAAATGGGGGGTCAGCTTGAGTTTCTACCACAAGCAGAAGCTTTTTGATGAACCTCAGCTCTGAGGAAGGATAGTCTTCTTGTTTGCAATAGGGGCTTTTGAGTAAAAATCCTCTGTGCTGTGCTTCAGAAGGAGATGAGTGCTACCATCCTTCTGTATGGACTGTTTCTGTCTCCAAAGGCAGATGATGCCTTTAAGGGAAGAAGGCTCAGGATGGTGTGCAGTAGTGCATGTTGAGAAATTTTGTAGCTCTAGCTGTTAGGAGCAATGTACAGGGCACCCATAGATGCCAGTTTGGTGTAGTGGTTAAGTGTGCGGACTCTTATCTGGGAGAACCGGGTTTGATTCCTCACTCCTCGACTTGCACCTGCTAGCATGGCCTTGGGTCAGCCATAGCTCTTGCAGAGGTTGTCCTTGAAAGGGCAGCTGCTGTAAGAGCCCTTTCCAGCCCCACCCACCTCACGGGGTGTCTGTTGTGGGGGAGGAAGGTAAAGGAGATTGTGAGCCGCTCTGAGACTCTTCAGAGTGGAGGGCGGGATATAAATCCAATATTATCATCATCTTCTTCTAGATGTGATGAGTAATTTCAGTTTCATCCTAGTGACTTTTTTGACACTTGTATATGAAAGCCAATAGTGGTTAGAATCACAAAGTTGGAAGGGACCTCCAGGGTCATCTAGTCCAATCCCCTGTCATTCATCAGCTGGCCAGGGCAAGGGAATTCAGGGAGCAGAGGCTTAGTGTATACTTATACCTAAGATGACTTGACTGTCGAAGGAGCTGGCAAAGACTACTATGCAGACAGTTGTCTTTCAGTACTAGTAAAAATTACATGTTTGCACCTAAATAAACTTTGCATACTATGAATGTTTAACCAGGTATTTCTTAGAATTTTTTTCTGTTATGATTTTGTTATCCTTGTTATTTTTGTTCTAATCATTGCCTTTTTTGTTTTATACCAGGTTGCCTTTGGCTCCTGGAGCCTTTTTGGGTCTTTGGAGAAATGAAGCCCTATATAAAGAGTTATATTTTGAAAAATTTCCAGTAAGTACAATTGTAATAAGTTATCAATGGATTTATTACAAGAAGTAAGGCTGGATTTTTTGAGTATATTGATATTTTCTCATGCTAAATACTGATCTCTACAGTCACCCCACCTTTTTTGTTTTTGGTAGAAACATAGCCTTTTCAGTTTCTTAGCCCTAAACATTTCCTGGATGTGTGCAGATTTTATAGTCTTGAATCCTTAAATATTCTAATTAAATTAAATATTTGCTATTGTATTGTAGATCAATGTGACCTACTTTGAAACAGAATACTACATGTATTTCTAAGTGCTTTTTAAAAAACTTTGTTGCCTCCCTTGCATATTAAGAACTTTGACCTAACTGCCAGAAGATTGGAGGTGGATGAATGTTGTCCCCATCTTCAAGAAGGGGAAAAAGGAGGATCTGGGTAACTACCGACCCATCAGCTTGGCGTCTATACCTGGAAAAGTTTTAGAACAAATAGTCAGTCAGTCCTGGGACATTTAGAAAGGGTGGATTAATAAGAGCCAGCATGGGTTTCTCAAGAACAAGAAATGTCAGACTAACCTGATCTCTTTTTTTGAGAAAGTGACTACCTTGCTGGATCAGGGGAATGTTGTATACGTTTATCTTGATTTCAGTAAGGCTTTTGATAAGGTTCCACTATCCTTGTTGAAAAGTTGGTAAAATGTGGTTTGGATCCTGTTACCGTTAGGTGGATCTGTCACTGGTTGACAGATCGCACCCAAAGAGTGCTTGTGAATGGTTCCCCATCCTCTTGGAGAGGAGTGACAAGTGGAGTGCCTCAAGGATCTGTCCTGGGGCCTGTTTTGTTCAATATCTTTATAAATGATTTAGATGAAGGAATAGAGGGAATGCTTATTAAATTTGCTGAGGATACTAAATTGGGAGGAGTTGCAAATACAATAGAAGGCAGAAATAGGATACAGGATGAGCTAGACAGGCTGGAAAACTGGGCTGAAACCAATAAAACGAATTTTAACAGGGAGAAATGTAAAGTTCTGCATTTAGGTAGGAAAAATCCGATGCATGGTTATAGGATGGGGGAGACTTGTCTTAGCAGTAGTATATGTAAAAAGAATCCAGGGGTCTTAGTGGATCATACGCTGAACATGAGTCAATAGTGTGATGCGGTGGCTAAAAAGGCAAATGCCAATTTGGGCTGTATCAACAGACGTATAGTATCCAGATCATGTGAAGTGATGGTATCGCTGTACTCTGCTCTGGTAAGACCTCACCTGGAGTATTGTGTTCAGTTTTGGGCACCACATTTTAAGAAGGATATAGACAAGATGGAACAGGTCCAGAGCAGGGCAACGAAGATGATGAGGGGTCTGGAGACCAAGTTCTATGAAGAAAGGTTGAAAGAGCTGGGGATGTTTAGCCTGGAGAGGAGGCAGCTGAGAGGTGATATGATCACCATCTTCAAGTACTTGGAGGGCTGCCATCTAGAGGATGGTGTGGAATTGTTTTCTGTGGCCCCAGAAGGTAGAACCAGAACCAGTGGGTGGAAATTAAAAGAGTTTCCGGCTCAACATTAGGAAGAACTTTCTGACGGTTAGAGCGATTCTTCAGTGGAACAGGCTTCCTTGGGAGGTGGTGGGCTCTCCTTCCTTTGAGGTTTTTAAACAGAGGCTAGATGGTCATCTGACAGCAATGACGATCCTGTGAATTTAGGGGGAGGTATTTGTGAGTTTCCTGCATTGTATAGGGGGTTGGACTAGATGACCCTAGAGGCCCCTTCCAACTCTATGATTCTAAGTGCATTACTACCAAATCTACCTCTCCTGTCCTCCTCCTTCCTAATATGCCCTCACTAGACAAAAGAATAAGTAATCCTTATGGAATGTGTAATGATACTAAAAGTAGGGTCATGGAGAGAGGGGCCTGGGGGTACAAAATTCCTGGTGCCCATGTCAGCTTGAAGGACCAGTGAACCAAGAATCACGAATGCATTTCAGGGGTTTGTTTTGTTTTGCCTTCAGTATAGTTCTGCACTACAGCCACTAGAAGTGCTGGCAAGGCAGAGCAGAGCAAGCAGAAGGATACTTTGACATCTTGATGCTGTTTGCCATGGTTTTTTACAAGCTATTTTTATTTTAGAAAGTTCTCCACTGCGCATTTTTAAAGCTAAAGTGCAGAGGAAAACATTTCTGTCATGAGTTGTTCCTAAGCTCATCAACCAACTTGGTATGCATTCATTTTTCTCTCCCCCTACAGTCTGTGTTTGCTGCCCCCAGCCGCCCATTTCTAACCTTTCTTCTCATTGCTACCATGGCTGAGAAGTTAAAACATACTTAATAATAGACAGATACGTGAAGGTGGGAAGGTCCTTGAATGGCTGTTATATATGATGACCAAACTGAACCTCCATGTTTAGGCACACTATACTCTTGAATGCCAGGGAGGGGATGCTCTTACCTTTGTTCCCTGCTGATGGGATTTCCAAAAGCATTTGCTTGGCTAGCTAGTGTGGGAAATAGGACACTGGACTAGAGAAACATCTGGTGTGGTCCAACAAGCTTCTTTTTTTATTATTATCATGGCACAGGTATGTAGTTATACTAACTTCATTTTACAAAGGATTTTTAAAATATCATTCAGTGATCCCACTGCTTTCTCTGCACCTTTAAATATGCTACTGAGTTATTAAAGTGTGTGGGAAGAAAGGAAACTGCAGTTTTGCTTTTAATGTTAAGGGAAAGGCATTCTGTGCATGCCCAGAGGTATTTTTCTTCCAGAACTCTGGCCATGCTGAAAATGAACTCTTAGGCTAAGTGCTAGTGATATCTTTGCACAAACTGAGTTACTAGAAAAGATAAATTCTAGAGCGATAGCCAGCTGGAGAGGAGAGGATGGAATGAAATTGAATGGAATGAGAAGAGAGATCTGGAATGAATTTCAAGTCCGGTGGCTTCTTTAGGGCCAACAAGTTTAATCCCGTGTATAAGCTTTTGTGTGCATGCATACTTCATCAGATACACTGAAATATTTTTCCTTAAGTCTTAAAACACCATCTTGATTGGAAATAAATTGAAAGTTCAGTAGTAGGAATACTGTATTAGTAGATTTTGGATAGTGTTGGATAGAGCACTGGATTGAGTGGGAGGGAAAGGCAGGATAAGTTGTAAGTTGCAGCCATTGTACTCTGATGGTGATCTGAAGCTCAGCGGAGATCATTAGGGGGAGATGTCTGGGGTGCTCCTGGGGAGGGGAAGGTAAGAACATAAGAGAAGCCATGTTGGATCAGGCCAATGGCCCATCCAGTCCAACACTCCGTATCACACAGTGGCCAAAAAATTTATATATATATATATATATACACACACACACACACACACACACACACACACACACACAGAGCGGCTAATAGCCACTGATGGACCTCTGCTCCATATTTTTATCTAACCCCCTTGAAGCTGGCTATGCTTGTAGTCACCTCCACCTCCTGTGGCAGTGAATTCCCTTTGGGTGAAGGAGTATAGTGGCTCACTCTCCTTCCAGCCTGTATCCCATCCCAAGGATAGCAGGTATGGGGGCCAAGTGGAAGTACTCGACTCCATCCTTGGTGTTGTGCTACACCAGGTCCATAAATAGTAAGACCTCAGCCCTGCAGGACTTACTGCTTACGCAGGATATGGACCTGGCCTGCGTGACTGAGACCTGGGTGCGAGACAAGGAGACAGTAACTCTCTCCCAAGTTGCTCCTCCCGAGTTCTCAGTCCTTCATCAAGCACTGACTAGCGGGGGAGGGGAGAGAGGTGGCTTTCTTTATACGGGAGGCTTACTCCTTCCGGGCGCTCCCGTCCCCAGAGATCACTGGCATAGAGTGTGTCGGCTTGCTGTGGGATATTGGGGAGAGTTTGGCAATCTAGCTGGTGTACCGTCCACCTAACGCACCAGCCAGTGCCTTACCATCCTGATGGAGGTTGTAGCAGGCTGAGCTTTGGAGTACTCTCAACTTATAATCTTGGGTGACTTCAATTTCCATGCCGAGGATGCAGCCTCTAGTTGGGTGGTGGACCTAGTGTCTTCCATGGCGGCACTAGGACTCTCCCTTTATATAACAACCCCAACACACCAGGCTGGGCACACGCTAGATATGATCTTTGCAATGGGAGTGTGATGCAATCAAAGGGTTAATGGAGAAGCTGAGGCCTCAGAGAGCCCTGAGTCATGTGACTCAGTGGTTAACTGTCAGAAAAAAATGGTCAGAAAGAGAGAGTTGGACTGCGAGTGTGTGAGAGAGGCTTGGTGTGAAGTGAAGCTCTATATACACTCTGTGAAATCAGCCAGGTGGCTGAGCGTGAGGCATATCTCTAGGTCACGAGCGCCCTCTAAGGAAGAGGAAGGTGACAGAGAGTGTCTAAGTGGAAGACCTTAGTGGTCACAGACATATGATACACTGCTCCTATGAGTTTATAATGTGGCTGAGGGAGAGCCGTGGGTCTGAGGGAGTCAGGAGAACTGGGGCTTGTCAAACCAGATGATTCGAGGGACCAGGCACTCAAAGCCCAAGAGGCCAGCCTGATTTAAGTTTAGGAGAGTGGATTAAAAGAAGAACTGTGTACCCTGAAATACCTCAGAGCATTGCTGGAGGGTCTAGCCAACCTACTGTAAAGCAAATGTTATTTCTACAAGATACAAAGTAGCCTCTGTACAGATATCCCATCCCCCAGTTAAAGCCTATTTTGTAAATAAAGAACTATAGTTTGCTGTTACGTTTTCTGGTGCCTGTGTGATTGGGAAAGACTTCAAATCTGCAGTGGTCCCCTGCTCATATACTGTATCAGACCCTCGAAGAGACTAATGTATATTTAGCTGCCCTCACTGAGGCAGGAGGTGATAGGCTGCCACCGCCATAGTAGTGGTTGTGATAGGGAGTTATAGTGGATCGGATTTCTGTAGATGCAGTGCCACTATGCCCTGAGGGCCCGTGTGGATATCCCATATCTGCCCTGCTTAGGCGGCGAGCAGGTTTTAGCTCACCCTCGAAGTCAGAAGGACCCCATGAGGTTTCAGATGGCTTTGTGGGCTCCCTGGCCCTCTGACGACTTGTTGAATGATCTTGTGGAGACCTGGAATAACCGGCTCTCCGCAGCTATCGACGAGATCCCTCCCCAGCGTCTTCTTAGTCCCCACTCACGATTGGCACCGTGGTATACGTGATCGATGAAACGGTGACTAAGATGACTAGAGAGTCAGTGGCAATGTACTCATGACGAAATGACAAGAACATCCTATAGGTCATTTATGTGGGCCTATGAGATGGCAGTCCAGGCCACAAAGAAGGCTTACTTTGTGACTCAGATTGCGTCTGTGACCTCATGCCTGGCACAATTATTTAGCATAATTAGCAAAATTCGGTCATTAACAACTTCATCACAAAGTAAACAAAATGTTAGGGAATTAGAAATAGACTATGAGGCAATAAACTTGACTGACTGTAACAATAAACTTGACTATGAGGCTTTTGCGAGTTTTTTCACAGATAAGGTTTATGACCTGCCCATCACACTTGATACAGCGAGCGAACTTGAGGCACCAAGAGCGTCTTCTGGTCCATTTTTTTATTCCTTCACTCCACTCAGTCTGGAAAAAGTCAACAGGACCCTTCTTACTGTGCACCCTACCACCTGCAGTTTGGATCCGTGCCCGTCTTGGCTAGTGAAAGTTGGCCAGGCGATACTACGTGAACCATTGCAGATGATTATCAACAGATCCCTTCTAGAGGGGATCTTTCCCACACCTCTTAAAGGGGCTGTGGTATGTCCCCTCTTAAAAAAGCCATCTGCAGTCCCAGCCGAATTGGCGAACTATCGGCCGGTGTTGAACCTACACTTTCTGGGTAAGGTTATAGAGCGGGCTATGGTGACTCAGTTACAAGGGTTCCTGGAGAACACTTCTGCACTGACTTTTTTCAGTCCAGTTTTCATCCAGATGGTTTTGGTTGCCCTCATAGATGACTCCTGCGACATCTGGATCAAGGCGGCTCAGCAGTGCTGCTGTTATTAGACCTGTCAGCTGCATTTGATACGGCTGACCACCAGCTACTGTCTAGCCACCTCGCCGACGTGGGAATTCAGCGGTCCGCCTTGCAGTGGCTGGCCTTTTCCCTTAAAGGTTGGGGACAAAGGGTGGTTATAGGGGAAGAATCGTCTCGGAGGCACCCACTTACACGTGGTGTGCTGCAAGGGGTGGTTCTGTCCCCGATGTTATTTAACATCAACATGTGCCCGCTTGTCAGGAGGCATGGGCTGGGGTACCATCAATATGCAGATGACACCCAGCTCTATTGATGGGTGGCCAATCCGGCTGCACCCCGGACAACTTGGACCTGGCACTACAAGCTGTGACATCTTGGCTCAGGCTGAGTCAATTGAAGTTGAATCCGACAAAGATGGAGGTTCTCTATCTGAGTTGGGGTGGCCTGGGAAAGGAGATCCCCTTACCGGCTTTTGATGGAGTGCCACTAATTCTGGCCCCAAAAGTCAAAAGCTTGGGAGTGCTCCTGGAGTCCTCCTTGTCTATGGAGGCCCAAGTAGCAACCACTGCCAAGTCAACCTTTTTCCATCTGCGGCGGGTATAGCAGTTGACCCCTTTTCTAGAGCACTGCGACTTAGCAATGCTGATCCATGCTATGGTCACCTCAAGAATAGACTACTGTAATGCCCTCTACATGGGGTTTCCCTTGACTCTGACTCAGAAACTGCAGCTAGTGCAGAATGCTGCAGCACGGTTGTTAATAGGTCTCCCTGGATGGGAGCACATTCAACCCGTGTTGAAAGAGCTGCATTGGCTGCCTATTGTGTACCGAGTCTGTTTTAAAGTGCTGGTATTGACCTTTATATATGGCCGAAGACCTGTCTGTCTACGGGACTGCCTTTCCTAATATGTTCCCCAGAGAGCACTGCGTTCGGGAACTCAAAATCTGTTGTCCATCCCCAGACCAAGGGAGGCCAGTCTAAGCTCTACACAGGCCGGGGCCTTCTCAATGGCAGCACCAATGCTGTGGAATGCTGTCCCTGAGGCCGTAAGAGCCCTGCGGGATCTCTCCCAGTTCTGCAGGGCTTGTAAAACTGAACTTTTTTGACAGGCTTATAGTAACTAGTGGGAGAAGGCTGCCACTTCTGTGCTGCTGAGCAATACCATCAGAAGGACCACCAACAGATATTTGTATTGCACCTAATATCTTGCTTTTAAATTGTTAATTGTTTGTT
Source organism: Heteronotia binoei (assembly GCF_032191835.1). Classification (NCBI taxonomy): domain Eukaryota; kingdom Metazoa; phylum Chordata; class Lepidosauria; order Squamata; family Gekkonidae; genus Heteronotia; species Heteronotia binoei. Next base: position 60,113,647 of record NC_083230.1, read on the forward strand.
TTATCATTTTAAACTTGTAATTGAGATTGTTGGTTTTACTATGACTGTTAGTCGCCTTGAATCCGCTTTTGGAATGGGCAGAATATAAATCGAAGGTAAATAAATAAATGACTTGACTTGCTTGCCTCCTCTCAAAGAAATCGACTTCTCACTTCCCCCCATTTTTTCCTTCCCCTATGAAGCATCCTGTAAATTGCTATTTTCTTGTCTGTTTGTTTCTATCAGGTTAGTAGAAATATTCTAAAGTGGGTTTTTTTTCAGTTTAGTACTGTTTGAGAGAGAGACTTATATCACACTTAATACAATGGGAATTATTCCCAGTTAACAATTATTCTTCTGTTCACAGTAACAAAAACCAAATGATTTGTTTAGTTATGATATTTGGTTTTGATCAGGGTCATTGGGAGGCCAGATGGAATTTTGTTCAGGGGCCCATGGGGTGGCTTTCTACAACCCTGTACAAATGGATATTAAATGATGCAAAGAATGCATATGGTAAACAGCTGTACATTTTATAGTTGCTTTATGGAGAAGCATCTGTGGCTTTGCTAGTACTGTTTGCAGCAGCATCGACATGGGAGGCATCTGGACCAAGCTTTACAATCATTTTGGATACGCGTGATCACAGCAAAAGCGATTTCCTTGGTTGATGGTATTGGTGTCACCTTAAATAAAGGAACGAAATACATATTGATGATGTATCTAAAGTGTTTTTCCCTTCTTCCTTTTTAAGGGATACTATGATACTATGGATGCAGGTTTCATGGATGAAGATGGATATGTGTATGTCATGTCACGAGTGGATGATGTGATCAATGTTGCTGGTCATAGAATTTCAGCAGGTGCAATTGAAGAGGTGAGTAAAAAAATGCTTATAAAAGTAATAGGAAAGGAAAGGTCCCCTATGCAAGTCGTTTCTGACTCTGGGGTGACGTTGCTTTCACAACGTTTTCACAGGAGACTTTTTACGGGGTGGTTTGCCATTGCCTTCTCCAGTCATCTACACTTCCCCCCCAGCAAGCTGGGTACTCATTTTACCAACCTCGGAAAGATAGAAGGCTGAGTCAACCTCAAGCCGGCTACCTGAAAATCCAACTTCCACCGGGGATCGAACTCAGGTCGTGAGCAGAGCTTAGGACTGCAGTACTGCAGCTTTAACACTCTGCACTCTTAAAAAAAAAAGTAATAATGGGGGGGAAATCTGTCTGAGAGGAAGAACTTCATTGAAACATATCCTTTTTTGGTGGCTTCCTAGAAAAGTTTTTAAATGATGGTGTCAAGAAGATGCCATGTTGTCTACTGCCTCCTTTGACATAAATATTGTATGCATTCAGCAATGTGTGTAAAAGTTTTTATTTCAGAGGACATTCAGTGAAAGGTAAACTGTTTTTGACAAATCTAGCTGAGTTCTTATTTTGTGTGTTATTAACTTGCTTATTGATTGTTATTTCGTTTTTGTATGTTATATTGTTTTTGTATGTTTGAAATTTATTGTTTTGTTAGCTGCCTTGAGTCTAATGAGAAGGCAGGATATAAATATAATAAATTAGTAATACCAATGTATCTAATTCTCAGTATGGCCAAATCTGTGGAAATTTAAATCCACAAATTTAAGTTCACAAACTGTCATCAGAATAGGCCAGTTCTTGATATACTGCTCAAAACAGTCCACCACAGAGTTCCATCTAACATCTTGTGGGAGCATTAGCTCAGGCCCACCCATTCTTTTCAGAGCTGCTGCAGCAAAATGATTGTTATGGAAGTATTTAGCAATATCAACATTAGCCTTTATTTCTGGAACACTGAAGTCTTTGGCTAGGAGGTGCAGCAAATGAGCACTGCAACCATGTTATTAGCTTTGTATTCCCTTCCAGCTCTTCTAAATTTCTTCTCATCTTAGAGACATTTGCAGCAATGTCTGTGACCAAACTGCGTACTACACATTTGAATTTTTGTTCACATGTTATTATAGCTTTTGCTGCCACTTCTTTTAAGTATTCTGCTGTGTGTGTATTTCCTGCCATATCTATTGTTTGTGCAAGGAAGACTTTCCCTTCTTCTGTTGTTATACAAGCACATACGACTGGATCATTGTGGACATTACTCCACCCATCAAGACTTAGGTTAACAATTTTATCCTTCAGAGCTGCTGCACATTGCTCCATTTCTCTATCATACACTTTATCCAGCAGCTTCCCTGCAACATCTGCTCTGCTGGGTGGACTGTATCCTGGTCTCAGTGATTGAACCATATTAATGAAGTGTGGGTTCTCAGTCAGACGGAAAGAAGAGTTGGTTGCATAAACAAGCTGGGAATTTTTTTCATCAATTAACTCTTTTTCTAATCTGCTGTTTTTTATCAAAAACTTATCTATGGTGGTTCCAGGAGGGAAGGGCTTTTTCTTTCTTTTAGGTGATATACTGTAGGTGTCTGATGATGATGTCTATGGTGCAACTGAAACACTATCCTGAATAGATACCTCTGAAACTGTAGGAGGATGGTGATCTTGAAGGTCGATAGTTTCCAGTGTTGATGAATTCCCCTAAAAAAAAATTAATGCTGTTATTTATACGATTTCTGCTTATTGTATTCATTGCCATGCAACACTGCCCAAAAAAGAATATTTGCTTTTCTTCATAACTGTATCAAAATGACAGTAACGTGCAGTAATAATAAGAAATATAATTTTGCTCAAACATGACAATTCAAGGCACTCTTTAAGAAATATGATTAAATAAAAATGTTTACCAACCTGAAGATCCTGCCTGTTCAAACATGTTTCTGTTGTCATCTTCATCACAGCACTTCTCATGATGTTGCCTCATTTGGGCCACCAGGCCTTGCATTTCTTTGTTGCAGTGTTTGCATTTTGCACGCATGCCTGCCTTACCAATAGATAGAGGAAATTCATTAAAATATTCCCAAACTGGGTCTCTTTTACTTCCTGCTGCCATTAAAGGTTTTCTCCTCCAGGGAAAAAAAGTGATGTGATAAACCTCGGGTTATACATACAAAAGATCCAAAGTCTTGTGGAGTATTCTGCTCAAAAAGTTTCACTTTCATTTTTACTGCTTGCCCCTCCCTCCTCACACTTAAGTTTCTTCTTGTGCAGATCTATTCCACTCAAAGCAATCTTTTTCTATTCATTGAACTTTTTGAAACTTAACACTTAAGGGGTTGATTCTGTGTACATAGGTTTGTAGAACAATGAGATTAAGGTCTTTTTCTCAAGTCAGTTCATTTTATAACATTTTTGCTGTGTAGAAGAGGCATGTGATCTCTACAGACACAAATTAGTTTTGAGAACTGCAAAACCAAGCATCTGTGTTCTGTGATAATATCTTGTAGACAGAGAAACTGCCCAGTAATCTTACAGAAACCTCTGGAAGAGCATGTCATTGTGAATGGATTAATAGAATTTTATTACCAAAAAATTTAAACATTGCATGAATATACAGCTTTATGCTTCAGAATTAAAAACTAATCCTTATTTCATGACGGAATAACCTTTGGATGAAATTTATTTTCCTCAGAAAGCATTTTATTTAAAAAATCCGATTTAAATTTTAAAAAAATCAAATTTAAATTAAAAAAAATGTTTTAAATTTAAAAAAAACACACATTGATTTTTATCCACCCTGCTCGGGACTGGCTGCTTGCTACTGTTCAGGAGCAGCCTACCCACCAAAAGTGAACGTGGTGAAGCAGTTAGTGGAAATCAAGGGTGGGGGGCCTTGCCTAGGGTACCAAAAAAGCTGACACAAGCCCTGCATGTAACTTAGCCCGATTCAATGGCTGGCATTGCAACAAGTGGGCCATAATTTCTTTAGGTAATTATTGCTAGGGGAGGAAAGAAGGGAAAGTGGATGACATGGGGGGTATAAAAGATAGGTTGGCTGGTTGGGTACAAAGGAGAGAAGGAAGCAGGAAAAGGGGAGGAACTATGGGTACTTTCATGGAAGGGAAATACCAGGAAGGGGGAAATGTGATGCTCCCTGCAGCTCCTTGCAGATCCCTTACTTTATATAAAAGCCAAAGAGGTATATGAGAACTACGGGTGGCAAGGCCTGAGCCTGGCTGGGCAACCAAATTTGAGCAAAAGTTTAAAAAGCATGGGGTGACATAACAAAAGATTGATAAGGAAATAAAAAAAAAATAGATGAAAGAGGAAGAAAGGATTAATAGAGTAAAATGTAGTCACAACTACAGAAAAATAACAGAAAAGAAAAATAGTAAAATGAAAGTGAGAAAATGGAATGAAAGCCAAATGGAAAAGGATTAAAAATAAATTGAGCAGAGGCATAATCCAAACACTACAAAACATAAAGACTTTGAAACCATATAATTTGGGAATAAGATGAAATGTCAAGTGAATCCCTCCACTTGAAGAAGAGTTATCACAGCAGACAATCTCAGTAGGAAATCATCTAGAAGGAATCTTCTCTTTTTTAAAAAAAGAAAGACTGTTATGACATCAGGGGGTTGATTTAAAAGAAATTTTAAAAAGATAAAATAATCCATGGGAAAACTGAAGGAAAAAAGCAGAGTGATCAAGGCAGATGGCAATAAACAAGAAGACTAATCTGAAGGAACTTCTAGATGAAACGGCTTTACCAAAACAAAAACAGAAAACAAGGAAGAAAATGAAGTTTAAACAACAAAGGAACAACAGAATAAAAACTAGGAAATGGAAGAAGAAAAAGAAAGATATTGAAAAAATATCAGGGAAACAACTGAGGATGAAAAAAATAAACATAGTGAACAAAATGAGAATTAAGATGTACAGCCACTTTGCAGAATGAACCCATGAATGAAGAAGGCATAACTGAGGACTAAGCAAAAAAAAAAAGAACAATAAGAATGGAAAATAAGGGAACATAAAAATTAAGATTTGATGATAAACTAACACGAATTAAAGACACAGAAGCATCACATCACGACTCGGCAATGAAGGAACAACATACACAAGAGAAATCACAGAAAAATGCCAAAGACTGAAAATTATAAACTACTGAAACAGTAAATAAAGTAACAGAATTCAAATAGTGAATGAAATAAAATGGTAGGCAGAGGGAAGATCGAAAGCATTAGAGAAAAAACAGAACAGAATAATTAAACATATGAACAGCCTAATCAAATGTAGCAGTTTTTAAAAGGCAAATAAATGAAGTAAAACAAAAACCTGAAGTACATCATGCTCAGCTGTTTTATCAGTAAGTAAATTCAGATAACCAACACTGCAGGAGGAAGCCAAAGTAGACAATCACTACACCTTAGAATCAACATTGGCTTTCCAAGTGTTTGTGTCTCTTTGCATGCCAGAATATTCATGAATCTAATCACCATAGTAATCCATTTTTCCTTTGCAATTTCAAAAATGGCCTCAAAGTGAAGGCTATAATTTTTAACAGAAACCTAATTTTTCTTTTTTATCAATGTAGCTTTTGGGAGACATATTTGCAAAGCCATTAACATTTAAATAAATAGCATTTTTAAAGTGTTAGAAAACTAGTTCTTCCATCTATTTGTGGAAAGGTAAATCCTCACATTTATTTTTATACTTTAGTTACCTTTTTCATGTTGACAAACAGGTCTGATGTTGTGGCATCTTGAGGCTTTATTGCTGCTGCTTCTTTCTTTTGGAAAGGAAAGCTTTGGCTAAATTGTTTTATGTATTGTTTGTATTCTGTTTCAGAAAGCAATATACTGTCCTTTATGCTGCTTGATTTCCATTATTTGCTTCCCATACAGTGGATAGTGATTTGATGACTTTGCTGAATACATCATGACATAGCTCTGATCTCATGTTCAAACAATATATACACTTTCTTTATTTTTGTGACATTGTTTAGTTGATTTATAGTTAAGATTGTTCCCAGACCCACAAAACATTGAAATATTATAAAATTTAACCAGTATTATTAGTTTGAAAATATGTCTCTATGAGAGTGGTTTATGCTTAGTATTGTTGGTTGGACAGTTAACAGTTTTATAGTTTTCAGTCCCAAAGGGCTTATTAATATAATTTTCATAGTTATTAAGTATTTTGCTGCTGGAGCACTGGATTATATAGATTTTTCATCAATCTAAATTTTGAGAATGTACCAGTGAGAAGAGTATATGTGTAAAACTGCACGGACAACATGCATACCAACAATGCAGCATTGTATAAATTTGCAAGTGAGCTCTAAGCAAACTAAGCAAACTAACCGCACTATATAATGTATGAAAAGTGTAAACCACCAATGGCTGAAACTATGGTAGCTGCCAAAAAGAGTCCATAATGAATACTTCAACCAATCCACAGTGTGGTAATGTTCCCAAGATAGAACCTTTGAAAGAGTTACTTTGGCCATCTATTTTCATTGTATGCCTGAATGCTCAATGTGACATTCATAGTAGGAGACAGATGACGACTTCGGGATTTAGTAATACTCTGCATCTAAATTACCAGTCCATACTTAAGTTGGTTCACTGACGTTTGTTTTCTTTTCCAGGCTGTTCTCTCCCATAAGGCTGTGGCAGACTGTGCAGTTGTTGGTCATGAGGATTCTTTGAAAGGCCATGTGCCACTAGCATTATGTGTTCTAAGAAATGGTGAGAAATCCTGTTTCCTTAGACTTATTCAAACCCTGGGTCAATACGGATGCAGTTTATTTTCACTTTTATATCCTACCTTATATATATATCCTACCTTAGACTAGGTAACAAAACTGTAACAATGAAATAAAATGACAGTTACACTCGCATTCCTTATCAGATGTGAATACGGAAGAGGAATCACTTAAGGAAGAAATTGTTCAGAGAGTTAGAGAAAATATTGGTCCAGTGGCAGCATTCCGGAAAGTGCTACTTGTGAAACAGATCCCAAAGACACGTTCTGGCAAGATACCACGGTCGGCTCTTTCTTCCCTTGTAAATGGCAAGCCATACCAGGTGAACAGCAGCTCTTCTATTACTATGGTGATGCATGTGATACTATGATGTATATGTAACAAAAAAGCTTAATCTATACAGTGCAGTAGGCAATTTCCTAATCTTATGCCCTACTCATAAATGTATGCAAAACTTCTGTAGGGTGCAGAATGACATTGACATGGCCTTACTTCGTGGAACAGGCCAATCCTATTCTGCTGTGCCTTCCATCTGAAATCTATATATCTATATATGTGTGGCCTTCATCTGTGGTGCCTAAATCCATGGATTGTGGCCACAATGACACTAAACAGATTTTCCTGCAAATTTGGAAGACTCCCCAAGTTTGAAAAAAAAATCTGAACTGATAAATATATGGGGGTTTAAATCTGCCTCCCAGAATACAGTTGTGTTGTCTACACATGTGCAGACAGCACACTCGCCTTGGCAGAGATGGTGGCAGTGGATGCCAGGAGCCGCTCTTCGAACTTCAGATTTGGTTCTGGGTATGGAGCAGCCCCAAGGCACTGCCACTGTACTCAAAGGTAGGCGGAGTGGCCTGGAGCTGCACCATGGTTGGCCATGGATGGGGAGATAGGATTCCTCCCTCCCACACAGTCCTGCTGCCACCACAGCCACCATGGCTCCCAAGGAAGGAAAAAAGGAGGGGATTGTCTTCTAGAGAGAGAAAAAGGAGGGGATTGTATGAAGAAGAAAACAGAAAGAAGAGGGGGGAGAAAAATAGGAGAGGGGGTGGTAGATTGAGAAGGGGGAACATTGTCTGAGAAGTGCTGGGGGGTAGTTGAGTGGGGAGGTTGATATACAAGGGGTGAGAGCAGAAAATAGGGTAAGAAAGATTGCCAGAGAAAATGGTGGACAGAAAAAGGGGGAAGACCGACATAGAAGGGGTGAGGGGAGAAGGGATTGAGGAAGACTGATAGATAAGGAGTGAAAGGAGAAAGAGTGAAGGGGAATTTTAACTTGTGAATGTGGATTAGTTCCAGGATTAAATCGAGCAGTAACATTTGAAAGGAAGGATTAGCTGGTATAGTAGCAGATTGCAGACTGCAGCACTCCTCATTTTGTCATTCCATTGAAAGATTGAAGCACATATACCATTGTAGAAGATTTTTTCAATTGAAACAGAATAAAAGTAGCCCAGGGTCTTTGTTAGGACTTTGTGGACAACTAGAACATCTGCATGGAATATGAGTGTCCTTTCCTGCAATTAATCATTATATTGGTCTCTGTTTAAATTAATCTTTAGTGTGTTTTGAATGCTAGTGACAGTATATCTTTGAGTTAGTTCTATATACTGTTACTCCTTCCTATATATTTGAATTTTCTCATAGGCCAGTACAATAACACAGTAGCCATGAAGTTCATACTTTCTGTGGGCAAATAGTAAGTTGTAAATGATTATAACAAAAACTAGGCAAAAGAAATATAATGGAAATATAGCATCTTGATTCATTGGTCTTATTTCTTCAGATAAGTCCAACCATTGAGGATCCTGCTGCATTTCAACATGTGGAAGATGCACTGAAGAAAAAGTTAAAGTGACTGTTTAATGCTATTAAGATATGGGTAATATCTGGAATACATTTCATTTAGTTATGCTGGGAACAAAACTGAAACATTTTGGACTAATTTTTTTTCTGTGAAAGTGTTGCTCAGTCTTACACTACATTGGACAATCAAATAAGCATAATATTTGTTTGGTGATGTAATTTTTATTGATGAATGTTCAGATTTGTCAATAAAAATTCATTGAGGGATTCACATATCTATTTAAATAATAGTGTAAATTCTGAAGTGTTTGAAATGTACTTGGCACCTCTGACCTATAATAATCAGGAACTAATGGTAATGAAAGGTTATGAAGTGTTAGCCAGGATAAAACTGAGTGCTCTGTTCTAAGGAAAGACTTAACTTTGTGCTATGACATGAGGTAGTATAAAAACCAAAAATGTATGCTGTTTTAGCTATTCCTAGAATGCTATCAGAATTAAGGTTTAAAAAATTATAAGAATTAATAGAATATGCTATAGGAACTAAACGCACTTTATATAAATTGTCCCCAATAACCTTTACAGCATTTTGTTTTCCCTTTATTTTGTTTCTCATATTGATAGAAACAAGTTGTCAGGGGTCAGTTGGTGCCCCCACATTCCTCAGTCTCTGAATCTGCCATTGCTGAGCAGCAACCACTACCGCTTGCTACCTTTTACACAGCAAGATCAGGTACTCTCATGGCCCACCCCAGCCTTAGTTCCATATAGAACTGATAGGTGCTATTTACTCAGCATCATCCTGAATACACGGTTATGCTTTTCTCAGGGAGGGGGCAGGCAGGTTGCTTCCACTAATTACTTGTTTGGTTGGCTGGAGGGAGCAGCTGAATGTTCCCTATCTGCTTTAATGAAGTTGGGGTAGATGGGGGGCAAATGAGGAGTGTTGCTGTCTGCAATCTATACTAATACCAATTAATCTTCCTTTCACATTACTGATGGGGGGCAAAAAAGAATAAACTGGCAGAACTACTCCCTAAAGCCTGGAAGTGACCCCTATTTATCATTTTTCAAAAAGTAAATTCTATCAAAATATTTCAACATTGTACTACACAATATTAATGTCATTGGGTGGAAATTACGACGTTGTTTTTAAACAAAATGTAGCTATGATGGGAACTGGCACTAATTGATCACTTTTACTTTGTATTTTTGTTACCTTCTACATTAATATTTTTTTTTGCTATTACTCTCTCCCCCCATTTAGAAGATTTTGATAATTGCTACACAAATATACTCTGTGGTCAAGTTTTCCAGGCAAGGCATGCATGCTATTAAATTTAAAATATAATCTGAGGTAGAAGCAATTGATTTTCTTTTCCCTTCTTTATATGCTCTTATAACTCTTTGCTTCCTGGACTTATCAAAAAGCGTTCCTGGGAATCACTCACCCTTTCTATTTATGTTCAGCTCAGCCCAAATAGCATTCACAGCCTCTTCCCTTTTATAAAGAGAACTCTGAACTTAAAAACACGTTTTCTAGTAAAAGGGTGATGGTGGGAGGGTGCCATAACAGTCAAACAGCATTTTGATACTAAAATAAAGTTTCATTGAAAAACACATTGCTAGATTCAGCTGTATTCTTGTCCAAAATGCATTATTTAAAAAAAAAGACAGTCTAGAGGAATGGTTTCCAGATCGATTTTTATCTGTGCTCAGGCTTCAACCCAGTGATTTAGTAGTCAGTGCAGCAAAACAGTGTCTTGGTGGCTATCACAAAAGTACTACGGATCTGCATTTTGGAAAGTGCACTTTTGTTATATAAAGGAGAAAGTTCAGTGCACCATCTTGTGGAAGACTGCATTAATGTTTTCAGACCTGAAGCCCAACGTCTATCCCTTACTAAAGCTATGACACATGTACCCTGATCACACACTGAATACATAATCAGCACTGAGTTTCTTTTATTGACAGCAGGGGAGAAAAATCTGTCACCGTTTCGTTAAGTGAAGTCTGGTAAATAAAAGTACGCGATAAAACAAATGTACGTGCAAGATGTTGGCAGATCAACCTGCTGAAAGGAATAACCAAAAGACAGGTCTTAAGCTAAGATCAGGCGGCAGGAGATTAGCAAATAGCAGGTAAATGACAGAATTATATAGGTCTTACTTTGAAACTTCCCATATAAACAAAGAATAAACATCAATAACACCACCAAATAAAGCCACAGCAGGTAATAGTTTCTCCTCTAAACTTTTGTACACTATATATTACTTTGCTGTCTTTCAGTTACTTCTTCTGATAAAGTGACTTCAGTGAAGTCTCAGCAAGGCCATCTTGGATAAAAGTGTAACGTTAGACACACAGCTGTCTAATACCCTATGATATTGAAACAATGGGAGGACATTTTTATACAACTGAAAACTTGAAGATCAGAATTATTTTTTCCTTTCCTTTTTTTGTTTGGTTGTTTGACTCTGATGTTGGTTGACATAAGTAGAAAGTGGAAGGAAAAAAGATTCTTAGCAAAAGAAGTTTCTTCTTGGTCCATGAATATCCATGAGGAGAATGTCTTTGTTAATTTCCTGTAATTGCTTTTTATTCTTGCAACAGTTTTTTGTTCATGTTGAGTTTAAAAAGGAGAGCCATCACAGTGCTTTTCTACAAGATTATATATAACAATTCTGGTTTGCCTTAATAGGTCCATTTTTTTGGCTCCAGTTCCACATTTAAATAATTCTATTGGAAATAGTTGGAGGCAGGTGTTGAGCTTTAAATATCGACAGAGGTGGGTTTTTTTAAAAAAAGTAGGAACATGTTGAAGCATCTAATAACTCTGCTAAACATATCCAATTGAGGGCTACAATTCAAAACTGTAAAAATGGTGGAATGGAAAGATACAAACAGTAAGTAGTATTGACACTGTATTGTCAAGTGTTTGCACTAAGACCCCATGTACCATAGATTTGTTTTAAAAAAATCATATTTATATTCATTTACATGAGACTTACACATATTAAAAGAAATACATACACAGTAAATATGTAAATTCTATTATATTACAATAAAACAGATGAAAACAAGTCTAAAAATGAGTGTCTTTGTTTCATTTTGGCCAGATTCCTGATAAAAGATATGTTGGGGTTTATTTTTAAAAATTATTCAGTAGCTATTTTATTGAAATATCCAGAAGATTCAGTCTGTCTAGTACTACTGCTGCACATCTGTACTGTGCCCACGTGCTATGTAAACTCTGTTGAAATAAATGAGAGTTGGCATGGCAGTAGTACTTGACAGACTGCACCTCAACAACTTAATGTGTAAAAAGATTGCCACATGTTTTTATCTGATAAACATTTATTTATTTCTTCACTGTTTACCCTGTTCTTGAATAAAAAGCTTCTTAAGATGGCGGTAGTGCACTTCAGGTAAAGTAGAAGAGGTGACATCTACAGGTGGGAAAAACAGTACAATCATTAAGAAGCCTCTTAATATAGGCTCATTTCTCTAAAGCCTACCAGTGGTAGATAATGAGGTTCCAGTGGGATGGCTTGCTAGACATAAGAATGGGCGACAGCACTAGTGGAAGAACAGGAGAAAAGACAATGGTAGCATTCTGCCTTTGTATCCCAGAACATTTAACAATATAGGCACTATCTGAAGTCATCAACTTTGCAATCTACTGTACAAATACCATTTACATTAAAAAGTTGATATTTGTTAGAAAACAGCAACCTTAGTTGATAAACTATCATTACAATTGTTCACTTAAAGCAAGAATCTAAGTAGTGTTGTTACATTAAAAATACAATCCTAACTCACTAACAGCCTTTGAATCCCACTGACTTCAATGGCTTCAGAAGGGTGAACTTCTGTTTAGGACTGACACTATAAATATTCCAGTTGGGGGGAAAATACAGATGGGAAATGGAAAATAATGTCAAAGAAGACATTTCTTGGGGTGAAATTTCACATTCTTATTAATACTTTTTAGAACCTGTGACTTTTTTGGGATGATAAAGATACTCTTGGTAGGACAATAGATTGACAATATGCAATAGATCCTTTAAAAGTTTTCCTTATATTGGAAAGCTCAAGATCTGATAGCTGGTGTATCGGTCAATTAAGTTGAACAATATATTAAGAAATATATTATTATTAATTATTATTATTAATATATGGTCATTTTATTAGGTTACTGCAGAACTATTAACCCACTCATTTTTTCACCTAGTGTAGCTTTCATTCTTGCAAACAAACCTAATAGACTTTGAGAACAATCTTAAGTGAGTCAACTAAAAGTAAGTCACATGTTATTTAACAGAGCTTACTCCTAGAAATGTGTCCTTAAAAATTGCTGATTTTTTGTTTGTTTCTATACTGCACTCCAGTCATTCTGAAATTCAGTTTTTCTGTTTTTAGGTTTTGGATGTTCAAGCAGTGGCTGCGTATACACAGTTGCAACAACAGGAAAATTAGATAATCATAGGGTTGTAGTCTGTAAGCACTGCCCCTTCACTTTTTGAATTTGCAATGTTGTCTGAAACTATGTGGTGGCATATGACCTTGCACTCTTGGGCATGCTAATATTTGCCCTGTTGCTTTAGTTTCATACCGTTCCAATTCAACATTTCCTTTCCTGACCTTTGTTTTAGTATTTTTGCTTTAGAAAGAAGGTAAACCATTGATTTCAATTAACTTGCATTACGCTAGAAAAAGACTGTGACAGATAACCAGCTGTGCTCAAGGAATATGAGGAATATCAGCTTTTATCTCCGAGAAGTTAGGTGCTTAGAACCGAGAGCAATAAGCTAAGGCTGGAGGGGGAATCTGAGGATCAGTGGACAAATCATGTGTAGGGGACAAATCATTGTCTTTTGTTTCTACATTTTGTTTTATTTATTTTTTAAAAAAACATTTATATGCCACCTCTTCAGGGATCTCCTTGAGGCAGTTATGTCCCTTGAAGTTAGGATGAAAGTGATGACAGGAAGATTGGACCTGTGTTGGAAACACAGGCTGTGGGTTAGGCTTAGGGAATTGCAAAAGGTGCCTCTTCTGTTTTCACAGCCATTGTTTGGGAGGAAGTGCCTTCTGGTTTTGCTACAACAATCATGACGGTGGATAGAGCCTTCAGGAAGGACAGAGGGGAATTTGGTTGGGGAGGGGGAGAGTATGATTTCAAAGCCCAATCCTTCCACACATACTTTATCCTCCTGTTGTTTTAAATAGCTTTGGGAATTCCATGACAAATTTAAATTGTATAAGTCCTGCTTTGTCTATAATTACCCCAAGATATACAACGTAGGTTTGCTTCTTGCTTGTTGGATTACTGACATGCATGCACAAATAAGTCAGAGAACAGTGTAGGTTCTGACGCTCTGAAAACAAAAGCACCAACAGTCCAAAAAAGAGAGAGTCTTTCTGCACCTCAATGATGGAAGGAATGCCTTCACAGAAGGGCTTGCTTCCTGATAAAGTCTCAGCTACCTTGACCTCTCCTCCTGTCTGCCTAATCAAGGTGGGGTTTGGGTTTTTTTGGAATGGGGGGGGGAGGAGAGATGGGAAAATAGTAAACCATGTGAGCTCCCATCTGCAGTGGTACCACTTGGGTAAGAGCAAGGCCTGCCTTGTGAGGTCTTCATGGGAGCCCAGCCCACTATGGTTATTTCCTTGAGTTTTCTTTTTTTCATAAGTAATAATCTTTAAGTTTTTATCTCTGAATACTCACATCAGCTCAAACGCTGCTCTTGTTTCTTAGCTAGTCTTGTCAGCATGAGTATGTACGAACTGTAGAACTGTCTAACCTCTGCAACCGTGCTGAAGCAACTGCAAATTGGGAGCAGTAAAACAATATGTTTGAATCAAAATAGAACACAGAAAGGAAAACATCTTCTCTTTTCTAATTCAATATGTAGGTCATTGCTAATGACTCAGTACCTATACCTTGACCTTGTTTGGTTTTTTAAGCCTGTAATTATGATTGAATAATTCATTCTACGATACTAAATTGGTTTGCTTTGAGTTTCCACAAGAGAACATGGTACTGTTGGACAAGTGGGAGAACTTGTAGCTTCATTAATCACCTTAACAACCGAATTAATATAATTTAGGTACTGTGGGAACTGTAGTGTTACAGGACTCTTCAGTTCTTCTTGCAGTTTCCAGAAACCCTGACAAACTATTTCTTAGGGATCTTGGTACTCAAAAGGTTGCTGCTGCTTTAAGAAGGCTGTTGCTGTGGCTTATGACCTCTAGGGATGGGCACAAACTGGGAAAATGGAGGTTTGTGAAGGTTTCTGAGATGCACAAACTTTTCATTTTCCTTTCCACAAACCTTTCCATTTAATGAACCAGTTCATGATGCAGTGTGACTTGCAAAAGCTACTCCCTTAAATGGCTTTTGCAAGCCACACTGCAACTGCTGCAGCAGCAGTACAACTTGCAAGTGAGCTCAGAAGGCATTTAAAGGTTCACTTGCAATTTGTGCTGTCACCTTGGCAGTATGGCTTGCAAAAGTATTTAAAAGCAATCCTTTTAAATTGCTTTTGCAAGCCATGCTGCAGCTGCTGCTGATTAAACATTTTATAATTGGATATTATGAAAACAAACCCATTTTTCCAACCTAAACCTAGAAAAAATCCATAAAAATGCAACTGACACATCATCAGTGGGTGTTTCCATAGTTTAAATATTCCCCCCACAGTATCAATATTATAATAAAAAGGTGAAAGTGAATATTTTTCAGCAGCAGTTGAAAGCCATAGGTGATGCAGGTTGGAAAGGATGAGGTTGTCTTAATGGGCTTTGCTTACCACTCAATCATGTGAAAAATATGAGGATGTTTGTTGATGGGTAAGCAGGTTGGCACAGTTGCTAGAAGTGCCTTATTGCTGCTGGAACCCAACTAGTTTCTGCTTTTAGTCCAAAATTATGAAATCACTTGCCTGTAGAGGCATGGAAGTCTCCTTTTTATTAAATTGTAGAAAGGTGTGCAAAACTGCTTTTCTGTAGAGTCTCCTTATAATTGGCAGGCCTAGCTTAGCTGTTGTATTGAGTTGCCTCGATTAGTGTTTTTGATAGCTCAAAATTTGAATCTGCCTACATTTTATATATGCTGTATTTTATAGTGTTTTTTTTGTTTTGGCATATTGAAGGATGCCTTGAGTCTTATATGAAAGGCAGAATACTTTTAATAATAAACAGCAAAAGAAAAATCTTGTATATGTGCTTTTTTCCCAAACCCTAACAAGATTGTTTGCTTTCTATACCCAAGGCTATTCATTTGCTGCTTAAGGGAATTGTCTCAGTCTTAGATGCCAGTTGCCTATTAAATATTTTATACTGGAAAAAATAGCTAAGTCTGGTATGGAATGTTCTTTCCTTAATAAAACAAACTCAAATGTCTTCAGTTTCGAGAAAGCGTGGCCACGTACCATCAGTTGCCATTTTTCGTGATTGCCCTGATGTTGTAGTTAACCTGAACCCAGCTGGCAGAGTT
Organism: Heteronotia binoei; assembly: GCF_032191835.1. Lineage (NCBI taxonomy): Eukaryota > Metazoa > Chordata > Lepidosauria > Squamata > Gekkonidae > Heteronotia > Heteronotia binoei. Next base: position 60,129,575 of record NC_083230.1, read on the forward strand.
TCTGAAGAGCCAGGCATCATACTGATTCCATGGACTTCTCGTGGAGGAAACTGTCTTCGCCAGGAAGAGCCACGCCTGAAATTCTTGTCATCAGTCTGTTAACACACAAATTTTATATTTTACATGCTATATTAAGTTCCGTAATCTTTTCATGCTGCAGCTGCTGACTTTTTTCGAAATGCAGTGTGACTTTTTTGAAATGCAGTGTGATGCAGTGGGGTATAAAACTAGACATGGGGAGATCTTGCTGCAAATCCCCCCTCACCACACCACTCACTGGATGACCTTGAACAGTTTTCTCTTAGCTTAATATACCTTAGGGTGTCAAACTCATTTGTTATGAGGGCCAGATCTGACATAAGTGAGACCTTGTCGAGCTGGGCCATGTGTGTCATAAAATGGAATGCTGGGTAGCAGAGATATAAACTTTATAAAGGGCACAGAGACAAACAAAGGTTTTTTAAAACTTAAAATATAAAGCATGCTTAAAACATTAGCACTCTTGTAATATTTTGTTATTTAACAGTCTGATAATTGACACCTCTTGCTCTGAATTATTGCATCAAAAACTGGTGACAATGTCTATGCTGTAGCAACCTTGGGTATGCTGTTAAGATGCTGTTCAGGTGTTGTTCGGGTGTGTATTTGTAAGTTGCAGACCTACTTTTGATTTATTAGCATTCATTACAGAAATCTCACAGTCAATGCTCTGTGCCCTAAGACGAAAGGGGAAAACATGAAATGGCTGGGCATTGTGAGATTTTGTACATAGGTTCTTTGTGAGCTGGTTAAGAACATGTGAAGGAACCATGACACAGACTGAGGGCTATGTGTTTATCTACAAAGCTATAATCTTCCTCAAAAATAACGGCAACTCCTATAAGGCAATGCAAGAACTGAGAGACTGCAATATATAGTGGTGAGAGAGGAGGGGCAAAGCAAAAAGCTGTTATTTAATTTGAATAAAACTGTGTAGGTCTTACAGGTGCTTTTTGTATTTCTCCCGTGAGATTGAGGCAGCCAGCAAAACAGTGTCTCACTCTTCCCCAAAAGAGTGGAAGGGAGGAGCCTCAGCCAATGGAAGAGCTTGGCTCTGTAGCTCTGCTGTGTGATTGAGAGAGCATGGCACAGCTCTAGCTTTGATTGAGAGAGCTCTAGCTTTGATTGAGAGAGCTCTAGCTGTGCCAGGCTCTATCAATTGCTCAGCAGAGCTACAGATCCAAGCTTCTCCGCTGATTGAGGTTCCTCCTCCCTTCCCCTCCCTTGGGGAAGAGGGAGGTGGAAGAGGGAAAGAGCAAAAAGAGGCTGCTTTGCTTGGCTGCCTCAATCCCACAGAGGAAAACAAAAATGGCAATGACAGAAACAGGAGGGAGAAGGAAGTGGACCATAGGCAGTTTCTTGGGGGCTGCACAAAAGCTCTCTAGGGGGCAGATCAGGCCTGCGGGCTAGACATTTGACACCCCTGCCTTACAGAGTTGTAGTGAGAATATAATGGAGGAGGGAGGTTCACATATCACTTTTCACACCTTAGTATCACACTTAATCCCTTAAAGGGAATACAAATAAAGTTGAATTGGAAAACTTTTGTTTGTTAGCTTTTCAGTTATTGACTAGTTCATATGTTCTTATATAATTAACAAACATTTATTATGCTATTATTCATAATAATTATTTAAATATGAGATTACATACTTCATCAAGTCGTCTGTCTGTTCCTAGTGCCAACAGGTTGTTGTATTCTCTCTCCAAGATTTGCCGTGCCTATATTTAACCAAATAAAATTATTGAAGTAATTTAAAAAGTTCAAAACCATATGAAAAATTACAAAGCAGAATTTGTTTACTTGCCTGTGTATTCTGTGTTGGAATCTGCAACAATAAAGCTAAACTGCCGTAATCGAAGTTATCATCCAGAGCTATGAGTGATCCATGCACACCACTTTCTAAAATATTGTTTGCATATTCTCGTAATCCAATTGCTTGTATCCAGCGTATGACTCTGTCATTACTCCAAACCAACACATCTATAAAAACAGGGAGAGAAGCATTTTCCTACTGACTGAACACTTAAGTAAACTAAGATATATAGACAGTTTAACCATTTATATGTAATTTATGTTCTATTATATGGCATTTATAGTCTGTCTATATTCCATCTATTGATTTAACAAAATATTAATATACTTAGAAGAAATTATGGAGATTTGCAAGGGGATCATCATTTCTTGTGCTGATTTCTAGACTTATTTTGTTATAAGCAGAAATGACTTTTTTTTAAAAAAAGTATAATGGCTTGATAAAATTTCTACACATGTCTTGTGTAAGGAGTAGGACTTTATTATTATTTATTATTAAAATATTTAACATATAGCTCTAATCATGCAGACAAAGACAGATCATACATCTCTCTCCTGCTTATTGTAAAATATTTGAAATGATGATAAAGGAAGACATTTGTATGAATGGTGCTGAGGGAAGCATGACGAAAATAAAAGGCAGTATGCATACTATTATGTTACTAGACACATTATGTTGGCTATTGAATAGCATTTTATAAGAGGTAATAAGCAAAATCTTATTACTGGACAAAGCCTCTTATACCCAAGTTGTGGCACCAGTATATCCACATGCAGAAATCTTGTTTTCTACACATAGATTATAACTGATGGATTGAATCCATGTTGTTTTGCATATAGCTGCAGCTCAGGAGCTATTAGGTTACCCTGTTGACTAAAAAAGCCAGAACCATGTTATATATATTAAAGAGTCAAAGCACCAGACTTGCTTTAGTTGCTAAGTGCCACTTCCCCCACAAACAAAATTGCTGTAGTTTAAGAAAAACAATTACTGTGATACACTCTGGTATCCATCTATCATGGCTGGATTCTGCTGATCCATCTCATTGATTAGATGACAGCAATTACTGTATGATAGTTGGTCATCTGGCTATAATGTAATAACTACAGTCACTACATGAAAATCACTTCATGTCTGACTATGGTTTTGTCAGTGGGTTTATACCTGCCACATAATGAATCGTTCCCATGTAAACAAGTTATTAAGTTTACTGAATCTAAGTTCTCATGAAAGCAAACCATAAAGATTATTATGGTGGATAAAAGAAAGGGTGAAAACTGGATAAGGTGGTTTCTGGAACCCTTCCTGAGCTGCTTTACCTTGACCATCTACAGGGACAAAGTAGAGAAATTATGGTATGAACCAATATCAAAGATACATTTCCAATTTCTATAACCATACTATCATTTTTCAGTCTGTGTTTATTCCCAGAAACGTATTGATAAGTGACATACAGTGGAAGAATGAGTGTGTTCTTTGCCATCACCATGGTCTGGCATTAATCTTTTGGCCCAAGGCCAAGTATGTATGCATAAAGCAGAACAGACAGTCATAGGACATTTCCTGCAGACCTAGACATATCCCCTCACTAAAAACCTACCTACACTGTCTATAGAAATGTCACTGATAATTTAATGGAATGAATTCCAAATACTCTCACTGCAAAACAGCTCTCCTGGGTATGAAAATATTTCATATATGGCTAATGTACCACACATGGGTTTTAAAAAATTAACCAGAAACACAGCTGAAGTTTGGAATTCTCAGAAGTTTGGGATCAGCTCATTAGGCACCTTGGTGGCCCTATGGAACAGAAAGAGATATACGTTTTGTTAAAAAAAAAAATCCTACAACAACTGCCCCCTTCCCTTACAAATTTATCTAGAGGTGGCAGTAGCCTTAACAAAGGTTGCTGTTAGGGTTGCCAATCCCCAGGTGGGTAAAACACACACTGTAATTATATGCTGCAAATAAATGCTTTGAACATTTAATTTATACATTTCTTCATAATTCTTTGTACACCAATCACTCTACACAAACTTCTCATTTGAGAACCATTTATGCAAAAAAAGATTTTCAGGAAGCTGTTGTGAGCTGTGACCTAAACACGGGTTCCGGATTGAAGAATAAGTGGCCAAGTAGAAGTGGTAATGAAACATGATTTAAACCTGGGACTCATGTAGCCGTTAGCTGAGGACTGCTACAGGAATGAATCATAATTACCAGTACTGTCTGCGTCTATCAACAAGGAGGAAGTAATTGACAGCAGAATGTGGTACCTTGTATCAACTCTTGGAATTTTGTTTATAGACTTTGGTGAATGAAGAAATGTATAAGTTAAATGTTTAAAGTATTTATTTGCAGCATATAATTACACAGTGTTTGTTGTGTGTTTTACTAATCTGTACACTGTGGTTTCCGGTTTGTTTAATCCCCAGGTAGGGGCAGGGGATCTTCCGGTTTGGTCCTTTCCCAGCTTCAAGGTCATCAGAAAGTGGGGGGGGGGAGGAAATGTCTGCTGGAAAAAAGCCCAGCAGGGACTCATTTGCATATTAGGCCACATCCCCTGGAGACAAGCTAGCCAGAACTGCATTCCTGCTCAAAAAAAGCCCTGCCTTTCTTAATTGTGGACTGCTGAGAGTAATTAACTGAGACCCTGCCATGATGCTCCATCCATCTCCTCTCAAGCGTAGAGGTGAACGTACAGCATCCTTTCTTCTGAGGTGGGGTAATTGGCTGTGCAGTGAATCTCCTCTGTCCCCAGACCAGATAAATACATTCCAATCTATCATTTCAAATTACATTACATTCTACTATTCATTACATTAGATTACAATCTACTATTCCAAATAAGAATAAAATAAAGAAGATGTATTGCCCTTCTGTGGCATTGATGAGAATACAGATGTGAGGACTGCATGAGATTAACATATGTAGTGAGATAAGAAATTAATATCCCTGTTATGTCCTGGGTGTTCCATTATTCTGAGTGTTATAATAATATGCACCTCAGCAATTTCCCTTTCTAGTCTGTTTCTGAAGTTCCTTTGCAATAAAACAGTTATTTGCAATAAAATAGTTTGCTGCAATAAAACAGTCACCTTTCGAATGTCCTGGAAGACTGAAGTGTTCTTCTACAGGCTTTTCAGTCCTGTGATTCTTGATGTCAGATTTGTGTAAATTTGTCCTTTGGCTTAGAATTTGACATGTTTGCCCAATGTAGAGAACAGAAGGATATTGTTGGCATTTAATGGCATATACAATGTTAGCAGATGAGCAAGTGAATGGACATGAGATGCAGTATTTAATGCTGTTAGATCCAGTGATCATGTTGCCTGACAGTATGTGGCAGTAGAATTGACATCTGGGTATATTGCAAGTTCTGGTACCAGTGTCCATGTTCAAGTTAGATGCTGTATTATTGTGGGTGAGGAGTTGTTTAAGATTGGGAGGGCTGTCTGTGTGCAAGAAAAGGTCTGCCCCAAGTGTCTGTGAAAGAGAATTCTCATTATCCAAGTCGATGATGTGTTGAAATATTTTGTGTTGAGAGCTGTCTGTGACTACTAGTGGTATTCTGTTATTCAGACTTTTTGGGTCTGTCTTTTAACAGGCTTTCTCTGGGTATTGTTCTGGCTTTGTTAATCTGTTTCTTAACTTAATCAGGTGGATATTTTAGTTCTAAATAAGGTTTGTTGTAGATTCCTCAGGTGAGAATCTCTGTCTGCAGGACTGGAACATATATGGTTGTATTCTAAGAACCTATGCCATTAACACCCCTGAGAGGAGACAGATGGAACATCATGACAGAGTCTCAGTTAATTACTCTCAGCATTCCACAATTAAGAAAGCTTGTTTACTAACCTTGTTATTCTTGTTTGGTCCTTCCATCTGTTAAACATCTTCATTATGTTGTAGCTAATTTGCTGCCCGCTGTCTACCTATATGTATGAACTGGTAACTTCCATTTCAATATATCTGAAGAAATGTGCATGCACACAAAAGCTTATAACTTGAATAAAACTTCGTTGGTCTTAAAGGTGTCACTGGACTCGAATTTTGTTCCACATTAGGAATATTAAGAGATCAGTAGACTGAAAGTTCAGAAGGAATGCACTGTGAGTATTATTACCTTTTATTTCATGCTGACTTGCTTCTCTTCTCCTTTCTAGTTCTTTTCTGTCATAATTCAGTTTCTTTAAACACATGATTCCATACTGTAGACTTGTACTGTCAGTTAAGGAAAAAACAGCATATCACAAATCAGTTTCAAATAAAAGTCATTTCCTGCTTGTGAAAGGTTATGTGGTGTAGGTATGTATATGTTTCTTTAAGAGGTTATGGGAAGAGGTATTCAGGTCAGATGTAGGAAGTGGGAGTGAATGCAGCTGTGAGAATGTGTTTTAACTGCTATTTGGCTGAGACCTTAATAAACAGATTTTGGAATTTGACGGAGGCATTATTGAACAGATACGTTCTTCATAACACATTTTATAAATTCTGAACACATTTTGTAGCTTCTATAGATTGTTACATTTTTTTTGGAAATAAGAATACTTAGAAACAACCTACTTGGTTTAAGTTTGCCAGTCCTATGTCTTATACCGTGAAGAAAACATTCTGTGTAACTATGCTTACTTTTTTATTTGTCTGAGCTTACCGATGAAAGCTATCCACCATTTTTAAGTGTACACGAAGATCTTTCTTTGTGAGATGATCTAGCATCCTTGCATCTACCAAGCATTCCATAAAGTAGCTACGATACTGTGGTAATCCCAAACTGGGAAGCCACTCATTACCAATCCATTCATGGTTCATGTCACCATAAGCCAGAGTCTATGGGGTGGAAATTAAGAGATGTTACTATTACCCATTCACAAGAAAGAAGACAATTTATAATGTTTCAACATTACACTCAGGTAATATATCTAAATAAGACAGTTAATTATGTAAACCACATTTCCAGTCAGGAAGGCATTCTTAACCTTGCAAGCAAGGTGATTGGAAATGGAAAAAATAAACAGAAAAATTGGATTTACCAGAGATTATTTTTTGCATTACAGGGAAAAGATGGCATCCTGTAATAATGCAGAACTCCTATCTACTTTAGGAGGGAAGACTTCCGAAAGTTTCTAGACCCTCCATTGTGAGGAAGAACCCTCTCTGTTTCTGAAATTCCCACAATTCAAATACAGAAAACAGACTGAGCTTCCTAACACTGTATTTAAAAATGATACTAAATAGAGAAGAAAGGAGAACTGAAGAGATAATATTCCCATATATTTAAATATTCGAACTATGGAGAACAACCCTAACCTTTGTTTATTGATCTGTTCCAGGCCTGCCAACAGATGTGAGATGAGCAAAGGGGGCAGATTGGAGGCCCTTCAATGGAGGGGCCATACAGATGGAAGGGGGGGTTGAATGGAGTGGTCTGCTCCCAAGGCCCTACCGTAGCTATGGGCCTGCATCAGAGTATGTTTGGATTTAACAGCTTTATGAAACTAAAGTGAATTTGAAGAGAGCTTCACTTTAGTTACAATACTGAAACTTTCATTTATCAGAAGATTCATGCCACACTGGCTAGTATTCTTTTTTGTTCTTAATTCCTAGCATACATTTCAGATTACCCTCTTTCCCCCAACTTTCAACCATATTCAGCAATTTTTATGGTTTATATGGTTGGTGGCAGGGAGAGGATTTGGGTGCAAAAATAGAAAAGTCCCTGTATCTGATGGCTATTCCTCTTGCTTCAGAAGGTATAGGCATACAGAACAGGTTTTCCATAGATTATGTTATCTGACAGGCTCATATGGGGAAGGAGATCTTTTAAGAAATCTGGTCCCAAGCTGCTTTGGGGTTTTACAGTAGTAACTAACACTTTGAATCATGCCCAAATGCAAATCAGCAGCAGTGGAGGCACAATATGCTCACTGTAACTTACACCACCCAACAATCTTGCTGCCAAATTCTGAACCTTCTGAAAAAAGGTAGCATCACAAAGTGCATCACAGCTATCAAACCTGGGTGGGAACATAACATGGATGAATAACTCTTCTCAAGAAAAGACCACATCTGGCACATCAGCCAAAATTGGCTAAGGGCACTACATGTTACAGAAGGAGACCTGAGCCTCTGCAGACACAAATCTAGTAGCACCTCAACTGCAAACCTGCTCTGTTAGAGACAATATAACACAGGCCTGTAGCCACAGGGGGCCTGTGGGGGCCCTTTCCCTGACTTTTGGGTGGGGGGCTCCTAACTCAAGGCCCCCAACCTGTGGCCTACCCTCCTGCCAGCATGGCCTCCTCTCCCCAACAATTCAAATTATGTGGGAGGGGTGTGCAGAAGCCACTGTGGCCTCCCCCACACCATTTAAAGTGGAGGCTGGTGGCTGCCCCTCCCATGCAATTTGAATTGCGGGGGAAGGAGGGGGCTGCCCTCAGGTGGAGGGAAGGCCGCAGGTCGGGTTGTCTCCCTGCTTCTTGCAGGGAGACACTTCTTCAGCCAGCTGCGAGAAGAAGGAAGACCAGGTCTGACAGCACCCCCAGCCCCGGTCTTCCCTCCTTTTCTGCAAGCAGGATGGGAGAGTGAGAAGCGGCGGCCTCTGCTTCTTGCAGCTGGCTTGAGACTTCTCCAGCCAGCTGCAAGAAGCAGAACTGGCCTGCTGGTTCCAGCTTTTTAGGTCAGGGGACTGTTTAAAAATTCAGGAGCACCTTGAATTTTTAGAAAGCCCCCTGACCTAAAAAAAAGCAAACCTGGCTATGTCCCTGATGCAACATCATATTAATCCTTGAAGCTTTTATTATTGAGTTAAAATATAATCAGTATAAAAGCAAGCTTTATACTGAAAAAAGGAGACCACCGAAATATTCCTTTCAAGATAATCAGAGCCCTCTTATTTACAGAAATACTGACCACTCCCAATACCCCATGTTAAATTATTGTTAGCTGTACTGGGTAACTGTTAAGCGGAAAAATTTCATACCTGAGCCCAACTTCCCTCCTCATTCTCTTTCTTGAGTGTCAGAAGATGGTCATTAGTAGAGTTAGAAAACAAAAGAAAAACAACATGATTAAAAAATAAAATGGAATCATAAAGCCAAATGCTAAATGTCAATTTCCAGCAGAAATCCAATTATTTTCATGAAATTATTCTTTAAAATTAACATAATGGAATCATAAAGTTGGAAGGGGCCATACAGTCCAACCTCCTGCTCTATGCAGGATCAGCCTAAAGCATCTCTGACAAATAATCCTCCAGCAGCATTTCCTTAGAAGTATTTTTGCAATTTCACAGAAAAACCTTCCTCAGCCTACACTAATTAAGAGATGGTTCAACCCCCCCACCCAATACATGCTTAAAAGGAAGTGTTCTGTAAAAATATCTAAGGGGGATGTTTAATGCCCAGTGTAAATAGGCAAAGGAAACAGCCTGTGAAAGAAAAGCTGAACCAAAAGAGATCAACTTGCTCTTGCTATTACCAACACATCAATATACTATATTTTAAGTTCGTAATAGCACCTGATATTGTTTTATGTTTTTATTCATTATGTATTTTTATATTTTTATGTCTATGGTTTATATCGATACTGGTTTTTATGACTGTGAATGTAAGCAGCCCTGAGCCTGCTTCAGTGGGGAGGGCGGAATATGTCAAATAAATAAATAAAATTAATGGGGGCAGTGGGAAAAGCAGCTGAATGATGGAAATAAGGGTTTACATGCACAATATGCCTGATACATGTTAGGTCAAGTGTGCACAAACAGACTTGCAGTAATATCTACACTGGGGAACTCGCCTTAAAATGTGCTCATACACTTTGTGCTGTGAAGGAGTGCTGAAAATGAGGCAAAGGAGCTTCTGCATTCCCTCTCATCCCACTGTCACCAGTGGAAAGGGTGATGGGAGGGGCTTTTGCTACTTTTCTCTGTCTCTATGTACATTTGAACCAAAAAAGGGAGAAGCCCCTCTGACCTTTCTGTTGGTGAAAGTGACGTAGGAGCGAATGCAGAAGCTCCTCCTCCACCCTAACAACACTTCCTTACAGCACCAAGGGAACAAGCATTTCTAAAGGCAAGTTTCCCCACTGTTTGTCTGACTGTGAGTCCAACTGTATACCTGTGATCTGACATGTGTTGAACAAATTGGCTGCAATCATACACACTAAATAACGCACTTTCAATGCACTTTCCAACTGGATTTTACTATCTGAACCGGCAAAATCCAGCTGGAAAGTGCTTTGAAAGTGGATTGAAAGTGCATTATATAGTGTGTGTGATCACAGTCATTGTGTACTTTGACCTGAAGACCAGGGCTTTTTTGTAGAAAAACCCCAGCAGGAACTCATTTGAATATTAAGCCACACCCCCTGAAACCAAGCCAGCTGGAACTGTGTTCCTGCTCAAAAAAAGCCCTACCTAAGACTAGAGAAACGAACTTCTTTGTTAAGATTTGATAACTTAGGCTTCAGCTAGCTGAGCAGAATTCCTCACCTGAGTAAAATAAGAAGTCTGCTGTATTATACCTCATACCCCAATATACCTCAAGATGGCCAATCTAATAACTGAAGAAAGAGCCATTTTGTGGCATTTATGGCAGTGACTAAAATGTTTCACAATGTCTGACAAAGCAGCCAAACTGGGAATGTCCGTTGCAACTGTTTTTGAAACTCAAGGAATTAAAAACTTAATTGTTTGCAAATATTTTGGTTCAAGTTGAAGTGCATATACATAAAGCAGTGTGACAAGATATATTTATAGCTATGGGAAAATGTGGGCCCCAGGTCAAATGAATGCAAGTTAAGAGTAGAAGATTGAATGTGGCATCTGACCATGAGGAGAGCTAGCTTCCCAAGAATACTTATTGGGTGTTAGAATGTACAGGCTAGAATTTAAAAACTGAGGATGAAGATATCTGATAGCAACAATATGATTATTGTAATCTAAGTGCTTCATGAGAAAAGAAATCACCAAGTCCTATGAGGAAAAGTTGAAGGAGTTGGACATGTTTAGCCTGTAGAGGAGGCAGCTGAGAGGTGATATGATCACCATCTTCAAGTACTTGAAGTGCTGTCATAAAGAGGATGGTGCAGAATTGTTTTTTGTGGCCCCAGAAGGTAGGACCAGAACCAACGGGTTGAAATTAAATCAAAAGAGTTTCCGGCTCAAAATTAGGAAGAACTTCCTGAGAGTTAGAGTGGTTTCTCAGTAGAACAGGCTTCCTCGAGAGATGGTGTGCCCTCCTTTGGAGGTTTTTAAACAGAGGCTGGATGGCCATCTGACAGCAATGTGGATCCTGTGAATTTAGGGAGGAGGCAATATTTGTGAGGTTCCTGCATTGTGCAGGGGGTTGGACTAGATGACCCTGGAGGTCTCTTCCAACTTTATGAGTCTATGATCCTATGATTTTCTGTTCTGTTTGTTCAAAATATCATCAGTTTTCTGCTGATACAACCATTTTTAAAAGTTAGTTTAGGATCTTGAATTGTATCCTCCAGGGCCTGTGTTTATGCCAGGGTCAGCTTATTTGAAGTTCATTATTTATTGACTGAAGTTTATTATTTATTTACAATTATTATTGTTTTTAAAAGCCCACCCCTAAACATGTACATTCTTAGGTAACAGTAGCCAGCCACCACCATGACCCTGGGATTAAAGGTAGAGTTTTCAAGTCAGAGCATTAATTTTATAGGCAGGTTTTTAATACCATGTTCTCATCTTGATTACTGCACTAGCAATACAGAGATATTATGGTTTATGGTGGTTTTGCAGATTGATATTAATGCATCTAGAGTTTTTATTGCATTCTAGTATACTTAACCATTATGTTTAAATAAAGGTTATACCAAGAAAAAAACATTAACTAGGTGTTTAAAGCAGTAGAGAGACAAAATATTATCAAAACTAGAATTTCAGCAAATCTCTTAAGTAACATTTTTTATTTCTTTTAGCACAAATTATCTGAAATTTCCCTTTATGAAATCGATTGGACTTTAAACAAACACTGTTTTTATATCAGACATGCAATTTAATATATGAAAGTCAGCTCAACAGACAGAGCAATAAAATACAGAGTAGTATATAGTTGTTATGTAGCTTCCACTTTTAGCCCTACAGCAAAGTCAAGTGCATTTTGGTACTGGAATAGACATCGAAGTTGTTATTAATAGAAAGACTAACCGTTTTGGCTGGAGCTGCAAGATTTTCCATTTCTTCATGAGTCACCCAAACGTTGCCTGAGGGCTATTGACAGTACCCACAGGGAGGCAGGTAGAATCCGCATTAGGTAAGCAGTGTTAAAGAAGAAAGGCAGCAACACTGTAAGTTAACAGCATACAGCATCACAATGAGCACAACCATGTCCTCGCCTCAGCTGAGCTGTAGCTAGAGACAACTTAGCTGCTTTTCATCTTCCTCTGTTTGAAATGATGAAATTTGGCTTGTTCTGATCTGGAGATAATTCCTGCAGGATAGCTACATAAATCTGTTGCAGCAAGAAATAACAGGAGACTTGCAGCACCTAGCAACATTTTATTCCAGCATAAGCTTTCATGGACTAGGGCCCGCTTCTTCAAATGCAATGGTGATCCTTGTTTTGCAGTTATTTTATGTAAAGGTAAAACTGAACAAACAGCAGGGACAAGGAGACATGAACTGTAGGAAGCACCACTGAAATGTAATCAAGCACAATTAAAATCCAATCAAGAAAAATACCAGTTACATTAAGCTAGTTAACACCTGTAGTGAATGGCAGGCCTGAGGTTTCTGATTTGAAAGAGATTATCTGAATATAATTAAATAAAGAAATGTCACATTTTTCAGATCCATCAAATACCACTTTGGTCAGATGGGTCCAATTTCAGTAATCAGGCAAACTTTGTGCTTCTGAGTCCCATAGCCTAGATGTGTGTGCTACTGCAGTTTTCTCCTGCTGATACACACATAGGTAAGAGGATGGCATGGTAGCAATGTGAGATGTACAGTGTAAATCTCCTTAATTATGCACAGCAAGCAGGCACCTTCATGTGGCCGCTGCAGTGAAGGTACACAATCTGGCTCCTTTCCTGTATTCTCTCAACTCATCCTTTCTGCTTCTCTTTCTGTGTTCTTCAAGAACACAGAGCTGCAGCAGTACCCTCCCTCTCTCTCAAAAAGAGCAACGGCATAAAGAAAGGAAATGTGATGATTTGATTTTTGTCTACTTCCTGGATGGAGCATCTTCATGCATGCCAGAGGAATGGTCATTAATAGTCAGAGCTTACCTTACTTTTGTGTCTATTTGGGGAGGAAACTTTGGAATGGAAGGTCATTAAGGAACATGAAAAATAATTCTTTAGGAGACACATGAAAGAGGGAAAATTAGATCAAACAGCTCATGATTGGAAAAGGTTTTTAAGGAAAAAACTCAGGGGTATGCCCCTGTATAAATCAATGGTGTGGCCTCATTTGGAGTACTGTCTACAATTCTGGTCACCACACCTCAAAAAAGATATTATAGCATTGGAAAAAGTGCAGAAAAGGGCAACTAGAATGATTAAAGAGATGGACCACTTTCCCTATGAAGAAAGGTTAAAACGCTTGGAGCTCTTTAACTTGGAGAAACGTTGACTGTGGGGTGACATGATAGAGGTTTACAAGATTATGCATGGGATACAGAAGGTAGAGAAGGAAGTCCTTTTCTCCCTTTCTCACAATACAGGAACTCGTGGGCATTCAATGAAATTGCTGAGGCAGTCGGGTTAGAACAGATAAAAGGAAGTACTTTTTCACCCAAAGGGTGATTAACATGGAATTCACTGCCGCAGGAGGTGGCGGCAGCTACAACATAGACAGCTTCAAGAGGGGAATGGATAAGCATATGGAGCAGAAGTCCATCAGTGGCTACTAGCCACAGCTTATCATTGGAACTCTCTGTCTGGGCCAGTGATGCTCTGTATTCTTGTACTTGTGGGGGGGCACAGTAGAAGGGCTTCTAGCCCCACTGGTGGACCTCTTGATGGCATTTGGGTTTTTTTGGCCACTGTGTGACACAGAGTGTTGGACTGGATGGGCCATTGGCCTGATCCAACATGTCTTCTCTTATGTTCTTATGTTCTCTTATACCTTCTGGAGAGAAATTTTCTATCGTAAAAAAAGGGTCAGAGGTATTTGTTTTCCCACTGTACAATATTGCTTTTCAGAGTGGCCATTGACATTTTGCTTAAAGAGAATCTGGAGATTTTTTTAAGGGGATGACAATTTAGGGATTTCAATGGAAGGAAAGGAGTTTCAATCAGACTAGTAAAATTACTCTGGTTTCCCACTGCAATTATTTAGAAAACTGTCTCTAGTTGATAACTGGATTTTTTACATAGCTTTAATATAAAATATTTACTTTCAGAAAATATATTGATACTTCTGTAGATTTAGTTTCCAAAAAAAATGGGAACTTAGTCAATATCATATATTCCAGTCTTTCATTGTGTTTTATCTCTGCCTCATACATAATTTATTTCCTAAACAAGGGTATGCATCTGTAGGGAAATTGTTCACCATTCTGTGTGAAGTTCACATGCGTTTATTTTAATACCCAGAATCGTACTGGAACATGGAGCTAATCACAGTTTCCCAACTCATACAAATAGGTTAGGACAGTCTAGGGTTGCCAGGTCCCATCTTCTCCCTGGTGGAGGGTGTTCTCGGAGGGGGAGGGGTCATCCCAATCTGATGATGACATGCAGAGTAACATCATCATGTTAAGTTGCAGTGCCACGTGCATACCCCCAACTTTCCTCAAACCATTTAAAAGAGAACCTTCCTTTTAAATGCTTGAGGAAAAGCAGGACCATGTGTGCCTGCACCGGGAGCTGCACATTTGCTGCTTGCAGGGCAGGTGCACTTGGCCCCCACTTGGAAAGAGCAGGCAGTATGCATGCCTGCTCTGCAAGTTACAAATTGATGGCTTGCAGGACAGGCATGTATGGGCCCCACTTTTTTCAAGGGGGGCATGGATGACTTGGGGTGGGGGTTTCCCCCACTGGCCAGCTGGCTGGCATCTAGAGGGAGCCAAAAAAATCAGGTGATTCCCTGCCCCACCTGTGGACTGGTACCCTTAGGACAGTTATATGCAGAAACTTCACATATATGGGAATTTCCCCTTCACATCTGTACATGTGACTAGCAAAAACTCTTGTGACAAGAAGGTTTCACTTTCATGCCAGAGATCACTTGCATTCTATTCAGAACCAGAACCTTAAAAAAATGAGAGACAGTGCCATAGGAAACGTCATAATGTAAGGAAAATTAAGCAATTTCTGCAGCCAGTTTAGAAGTTTTTAAACCCTGTACTAAAGTATCTGTTTTGTTTAACCATGGTTAGGTGTTATGAAAGAAGGACTCACCACAAACCAGATTCAAAGTTATGGTTTGAAGGGTAACTTGAAAAACTATGATTAAGGCAGCCACCTTGTCTCTTTAGACTCTCAGCTTTCAAGGTGGCAAATACATCTCATAGTGTCTAACTAACACAAATCTTCTGAGGACAGGGCTGAACCAACAAACTAAATCAAACTTTCATCATATGTTCTGAATGTGACCAAAGTTAGAGCATTAGCTATGGTTTTGTCTGCACTGGACTATGAACACAGTAAATTAAGTAACAGGTTTTGAAATGCACACTATTGCAGAGGTATTCTCACATCACAATTGTTGCTGTTTACTTACATAATGTCAAACAGCACAGAGAGGTAGATGGACATGACTCACTGTTCTAGATGTTGGAGGAGCTGAGGGGCTTGTTAGAGAGACCATCTCTTGGATTGCCAGACGGAGCTTTAGACGATGGAGAGGATTGCTGATTCCAATTTCTCTCTGAATCTCTGTATCAGACAAGGCAGACATAATGGCGCCACTTTTCACATTTGCACGGCAAGCAGCAACATACCAGGCAGGCATTCCTAGCCACAACTGTTGAGTGAAAAAAATTACATTGAGTTAAATTGATAATGCCAACCCACCCGAAGTCTTATTAGAACTGGTATTGGAGGTGAGATGAGCTGCAACAAAATAGGCATTTTGTGAACACTTTCTCATCTGCTTCTGGTGATTTTTTTTTTAGGGGGAAGGGACTTTGGAAGCCATTTTTTCAAGATGTCACTGTAGAAAGACGGCTCCATGTACACATTTGAGCAGGCTATGCCTTCCATATCTGACAGTCAACTGCTGGCAAGATTAGTGGCATTTGTCTCTCCAGTTGGAATAAAGAGACAGAGACAAGAGTTGGGATTAAATTAGGGCCACTTTATAGATCATTTGCAACTACTGCACAAGAGCATAGGCTTGTATGCAGACTGCAGGCAAGCCTTATGTTGGACAAGCATCCATGCCCCAGATGCCCCACTTTGCTCACCTCTGACCAGCAAAACTAACTGGAAACTGACTTGTAAGGCCCCAGCCTCCCCGGGCCATAAACCCACAGAACATAAGAACATAAGAGAAGCCATGTTAGATCAGGCCAATGGCCCATCCAGTCCAACATTCTGTGTCACACAGCGGCCAAATATATATATATATATATACACACACACACACACACACACACATACACACTGTGGCTAATAGCCACTGATGGACCTCTGCTCCATATTTTTATCTAACCCCCTCTTGAAGGTGGCCATGCTTGTGGCTGCCACCACCTCCTGTGGCAGTGAATTCCACATGTTAATCACCCTTTGGGTGAAGAAGTACTTCCTTTTATCCGTTTTAACCTGTCTGCTCAGCAATTTCATCGAATGCCCACGAGTTCTCGTATTGTGAGAAAGGGAGAAAAGTACTTCTTTCTCTACTTTCTCCATCCCATGCATTATCTTGTAAACCTCTATCATGTCACCCCTCAGTCGACGTTTCTCCAAGCTAAAGAGCCCTAAGCGTTTCAACCTTTCTTCATAGGGAAGGTGTTCCAGCCCTTTAATCATTCTAGTTGCCCTTTTCTGAACTTTCTCCAATGCTATAATATCCTTTTTGAGGTGCGGCGACCAGAACTGCACACAGTACTCCAAATGAGACCGCACCATCGATTTATACAGGGGCATTATGATACTGGCTGATTTGTTTTCAATTCCCTTCCTAATAATTCCCAGCATGGCGTTGGCCTTTTTTATTGCAAACGCACACTGCCTTGACATTTTCAGTGAATTATCTACCACAACCCCAAGATCTCTCTCTTGGTCAGTCTCTGCCAGTTCACACCCCATCAACTTGTATTTGTAGCTGGGATTCTTGGCCCCAATGTGCATTACTTTGCACTTGGCCACATTGAACCGCATCTGCCACGTTGACGCCCACTCACCCAGCCTCAACAGATCCCTTTGGAGTTCCTCACAATCCTCTCTGGTTCTCACCACCCTGAACAATTTAGTGTCATCCGCAAATTTGGCCACTTCACTGCTCACTCCCAACTCTAAATCATTTATGAACAAGTTAAAGAGCATGGGACCCAGTACCGAGCCCTGCGGCACCCCACTGCTTACCGTCCTCCACTGCGAAGACTGCCCATTTATACTCACTCTCTGCTTCCTATTACTCAGCCAGTTTTTGATCCACAAGAGGACCTGTCCTTTTACTCCATGACTCTCAAGCTTTCTAAGGAGCCTTTGATGAGGAACTTTATCAAAAGCTTTCTGGAAGTCAAGGTAAACAACATATATCGGGTCTCCTTTGTCCACAAGTTTGTTTACCCCCTCAAAGAAATGTAACAGGTTAGTGAGGCAAGATCTTCTCTTACAGAACCCATGCTGAGTCTTCCTCAATAACCTGTGTTCATCAATGTGCCTACTCATTCTGTCCTTGATAATGGTTTCTACCAACTTTCCCGGTATTGAAGTCAGACTGACTGGCCTGTAATTTCCTGGAAGTTACAAGGTAAAAGCAGAAGGTAAAAGCCTTGCCAGAGTAGCTCATAAGGCAGCCCTCATTCCCTGCCCTGGGCCACAAAGCCCGCAGGCAGATCCTGCTGGGCCCCTTTCCCCCCAACTGGGTTGGTATTTTCTGGTGCTCCACTTTACCTTTTCCCACACTAATCCACTCACTGTCTGAGAGTGACCAACCTAAATGATAACTCCACCCAGCGCCGGCCCATGGGTGTGTGGTGCCCTAGGCAGGTGCCCCTCCCACTGCCCCCTGCCACTGCTCTCCATTACACCACCCAGGTGCCATGCCAAGATGCCCACTCACCTCCCCTCCTCCCCCCTTTCTTTCCCTTCCCGTTCCTGCCCACCTGTGCAATCACAGTGCTGCGCCAGGGCCCTGCCAGCCCTGATGTGGCATGCATCTTATCTTTAGAAGAATGTGCTGAGGTTCCTCCCCCCCCCCCCCAATTTCCAGAATTGGAAGGGAGGGCAAGCCAAGCCTTCACTAGTGCATTCTTCTGGCAGGGTCCCAGCACAGTATGCTGTGATCATGCGAGTGGGTGGTGATGGTATGGGAAGGGGGTGGGGGTGCCTTGGTACAGCACCCGGGGTGGGTGAGATAGAGCATGGTATGAGAAAGGATGGGCAGCTGTGGGTGACTGGGCAGAGGAGGCAAGCAAAGTAGGTGCTTGCCTGGGGCACCGGGGGAGCCAAATTTGGTGCCCCCACCATCCCGGCACCCTAGGCAACCACCTAGTTTGCTTAGTGGGCGAGCCAGCCCTGGCTCCACCAGTTCCAAAACAACATTCCGTGGATAGCAGTGCAAGATATGCGAAAAACCACTCCCATTGCCAGGCCAATCACAAGGAGGGTGCAAAAACCAGCACAGTGTACACTGTATACGGGGCGGAAGGGTGGGCCGAGTACAAGGCTCAAGGAGGAAATGGAGAGAGAGGAGTCGACAGATATGCTCCTACTGGCTTCTCCCCCTGGCGACCTGACACAGAATGCTTGTATCCCCTGGACCCACTTCCTACCTTCCATGTGAGGCAAAGGAGCCTCCACCTTCAGCTGTGTTTTGTGTTCAAAATACCACTTTTTCCTAATATTACCAGTGACATTACCATGCAGTCTGTCAAATTTAGTAAAATGATATTACTTTCATTAAGGGGGAAAAAAAGATCAATATTTTTCAAACAATGAGCAGTAAATCAGCATGTAATAGGTAAGCCTTAGAAGGGGAAACATTTTGTCTCCTTTCCAACAGAGTCAGGACCCATGGCAAGTAACAATATAAAATATAACAGAAATATAATGACTTATTAAAATCATTAAAACAAGTAGTTTAAGCAAGTATTTAAAGAGCAGAAGCCAGAGATTGTACTATTCATCCCATCAATATTTTAAACAGACCTTCCCCACCCCCGCCCAAGGTAGTTGTCTGCCACACTCCATCTGGGAGGCTATTCCATATTGGGGTAGCAACAGAAAATAATGTAACTGCTCATACTCTCAAGAGTAAGGAGACTGGTAGGAGAACCTGATGTGAAGATTGCAATGGCTGTACAGATTCCTATTGGTATAAATTTCTCAGAAATTATGTCTAATCTTGATAGCTGGCAAGAAGCATTTGGAAGAGCTCCAACTTCAGCAAACTTAATGATGCTCTTATTACTAAAGCATCACTTATATTTCAGTTTTCCAGATATGTATATTGCAAGAAAAGGCATGTGTTCAACAACAACAAAAATACTTTTTGTTTTTTGTAGCACTTTAGTAAGAATCAGAAGTGACACAATGAAAACTAAAATACATTTGTTGTAAGTAGCATTGACTGGAGAAATGCCCTGAAGTTCCACAGGGCAGATGGAGGTCTTTTCATAGCAATTGCTCACTGGTTTTGAGGGTCAGGATAATATCCAGAAAGCCATTTAATGATGTATTAAAGTTCAAGTGTACCAAAATATGGAGAAGCTCAAGACCAGGTTTTACTTATGGCTCTGCGTAACCTGGTTGGCAAGCTGCTATGAATGCTCTGGTAAACCTTGTGTTCCTTTATTTATTAACTCTGAATAATGTTCCACTTTGTTTATTTAAGAAGACCCTTAGCGTACTCCTGAGGGATTGTGGCACCCTACAGCTTTTTAATGCATCACCCATTCCATTGCTATTTCAAATCAGGCATTATTTCTTACACAATAAACTGCTACTGTCTGATACTACAGATTATCTCTAGAACTAAACATAATATTTAAATATTCAAAGAAGCCATGTTTTAGCCTTTCAGCAACATTTTCTCAGATTTATATACCCTTAGTTTGTGTCTTTCAGCCAAGTCTGAGGCCATTCACAAGCCTAACAATTTAGTCTTTTCATGGTAGCATAATTGCAGAAAATGAATAAAAAGGATCTTCTGGCTCCATGTTTAGTTTTGTCAAAGCTATAAATTATACAAAATTAAATGTGACACCTTTGTTTGTATGTATTACATGATTCAATGTCACTTTTCATTTGAAAGTTCTTCAAAAATCCCTAAAGGCTCAAGTCTCTTTCTTTTTCTTATACAGAACTTGCATACCTAACAGAAGACCAATTTGAATACTAAAGCTTTTTGGAGATTTCAGCTTCATCAAACATTAATTTGTTGAATATTTTCCCTTTACATTTCCTCTCAGTTGAAGGCTCTACCTCTGAGCAAAACAAACTGCAGATCTTGACTATGTCGTTTGCCATCAGAAACTGTGACTTTTGCTGAGATTGCAGTGATAACTGCACTGACAGTTAAATCCTGGGGGAAGGGAACACTCCGGGAGCCAACAAGTTGTTACACTGGTGTATCAGAGATATGCCAGTGTAAGCAGGAGCTGTGCTGCAGCAGCAGGGCAATGCTGCCCTGCAGCTCTTGGTTGTGGGTACAGCCCTGTGTTGGCTGCCTGTCAGTGGACTGGTGGTGTAGGCCCCTGTGGCTGTGCAGAAGTACGAAGGCTGGGGGTGGGTCGGAGTTAATTAGCTCCTTAAGCCATTTCAGCCTGGGCATGCCACCTGTCTGTGGAAGAAGGTTGCACCAGCAAAAAACATGGCTTAGCTCATAGGCACCTACGCAAATTGAAAACACAAGTACCCTGCCACACCCCAAAGGCCCAGAGGAGCACAGGATAGCAACTACCCTGTCTCAGAGCTTGCTGCTATGTGGACTCAGATTGAGCTGCGCAGCACTTTGGTGGCAGGAAAAGTTCACAGTGGGCAGCTAATATTACTGTTCCAGCACTTATTAGAAACATCCAAGAGGGAGAGTAAAGTTCACATTGTGTGGTTAACATGGCTAATTGCAGAACCCTTAGAGGTACCCCCTTCTCTACAGAGGTTCAACTAAAAGAAAAGCAAGAGCCATGGAATCCAGACCTGTTTTCTCATGCCCTTGCACAAGGCCAGGTGCGGTGTAGTGGTTAAGAGTGGTCAACCCTAATCTGGAGAACTGGGTTTGATTCCCCATTTCTTCATATGAAGATTGCTGGGTGGACTTGGGCCAGTCACAGTTATCTCAGAACTTACAAGATACCTATTCTGGAGAGAATAAGGCAATTGTAAGTCACTATGGACTTCTTGGGGTAGAGGAAAGCAGGGTATAAAACCCTACCCTTCTTCTGTCTCCCACAACTCAACCCAGCATTGTTTTCATGCAGGACAGCCCAAGTCATAGCCTCCTGGCAGCATGGCCCCTGTCATGCAACAGAGAAAGAACCCAAGAAAGTTTCCCAGGAGAACTGCTGGGGGATTGGAATGTGTTTAGGCCTGCATTCATTCCTTTGTCAGGACTCCCTCTGGCAGAGGACAGAATTCAATTGTGGTTAGGGTGGCCTAGCAGCTGCCCCACTTTACCTGATGAATCAGCTTCCTGGGTGACACTCAGGCCCTGTTCAGGTGCACAGTATAATCAGTCGTCACTGCTGTTTCCTTCCTGATTTAAAGTGGCTGATCAGACAGCAACATCTGCCTCCCAGTATTAACTCATGGTAGCTCCTCCCCAATCCTTCTCGGAACTGGATTATTTTGTTACCTGCTCCTTTGTGGTGTTTTTTGAGTTCTCCGGTTTCACCTCATAGTTTTTTCCCGTCTGGATAGTTCTGCTGCGATGTTAACCAACTTCCGGATGTCTGAAGGCTGTCTCAGAGCAAAAGGAGCCTCAGACATCAGTTTATGGTCGCCATTTTTTTTTTTTTACTACTTAGCGATATACGCATAACTACATAACCACATAATGTTTTAACCTATGTGCATGCACATATGTGCATGTGTGCATAGTGGTAACTACACTATGCTCTAGCTCAGAGGTGATAACTACACTATGCTCTAGCTCAGGGGTGGGGAACCTCCGTCCCAAGGGCCATATGCCCCACATGACATCCATGCCTACCCCCAGAACACTCCCCGCCAGAGTGATGTAGGGACCTGGCAATCCTAGATCCTGCAAGGGAATGAGTCTGAGGCCCTGTTCACACAGCGTGTTGAGTCCGTGTTAAACTGACCCACTTCTGTTTCAAATATCTTTGTTCCGGATATTATCGATCAGATTGCCATACTGCAATTCAAATCACTCCACGGTGAAACCGTCTTCTGCCATCCACATGACGGCACCATGCAGGTCTTCCCCCCCCCCCAAAGCATAGTAGGGGTCCTGGAGCACCTTGGAGACTGACCCCCCTTCCCCCATACTCTGTTGGCTTATGTGTGTGGTATGCACATGGAATGGGCTGATGGGTAGTCTGAGGGGGTGGAAAGGGGATCTCTGGCTCCCAGACTCTCCCACAGCACTACTGGTGACTGATAAGCCATGCAGGTAGTGCATGAGTGGGCCAGCCATGCTGGATGCACAGGCTCTGCTGACATGGGTGCAGCAGAGGGATGGAATTGTGTAGCAGTGCCCCAGGCAAACTGATGGATATCCTAGGTGGCTCACCAGTTGGCCATCCCTTCAGTTGTTTGTGGTGGCAAAAAGTCAGCCCCCGGACTTTTACCTGCCTTTCCCTTTTTCCTATGTGGGGATCATACTAGGATTCACAGCCATGCTGTCCAAGTGCCTTTTCAATGAGCCATGCCTGTATGATATTCTTTAGCTGGCCCCATGTGGCTGGCATCGACATCAGGGCTTTAGTGGGGTGCTTGCTGGCATGTCTCCTTCAATCCTCCACTCTTTTTCTTTCTTATAGGTCTCTCGGGTTTTCAGTTCACATATAATACACTCTCCAACACTAGCAAAGGCTGGCCTCTTGGGTATGATGTGCCAAGTCTCTCCAGTCGACTGGAGCCTCTACTCCCAGCCCTTCAGACTCTTAGACCCACATCTGTTCCCTCAACCACCTCTCTAGTTCTTAAGAGATGTATATAAGTGTCTGTGACCGCTCAGGTCTTCACAGTGACTCTCCTTTTTAGTCACACACAACCCCTTGCTGTTTTTATAGAGCTAGCAGTCAGCTTTTCTTCTCATGAAGACTCTCCACAGCTACTGCCCCAGCTCCCTCAAAGACCAACTCTCCCAGATTCTGTCAGGCAACAACTCTCTCCGGCTCTGTCAGGCACTAACTGCTTCTCCTCAGCCGTTAGCTGACAATCTCACTCCCTGAGAGTTCCGAGCACTCTGGCCCCCACCCTCGGGCCACCTGACGCAGGCTCTGTGCGTCTTTGGTTTTCTGTTAACCCATACCTTACCGTCACAGCCTTGAACCAGATCCAGTACTTGAGGGGTAACCAGTGCAGTTCGTGCAGCACTGGGTGCATCTGCACCCATATAGGCCTCGATGCTAATAACTGGGTTGCAGCGTTCTGAACCCACTGGAATTTCTGGAGCAGGGTCAACGGTAGCCCCATGTAGAGAGAGTGACAAAAGTCTAATCTGGAGGTGACCGCTGGGTGAATCACTGTGACTAGATCACAGGGTAAGGTAGGGAGCCAACTATCAGGCTCGCCTCAGATGGAAAAAGGCAGCCCTTGCAGTGGCAGCAACCTGGGCCTCCATAGATAAAGAGGTATCCAGGAATACACCCAAGCTCTTCACCTCTGCTGGCAGCACTAATTGAGTACCATTGAAGGGCGGGAGCCTGATCCCACTTTCTCCCTCCCCCCTCCCCGATCCAGACACAGGATTTCTGCCTTAGATGGATTTAACTTCAGTCGGCTCTGGCGCAACCAACCAGCCACGGCTTGCAATGCCTCACCAGTTCATCAGGGGTGGAGCCCGGACAGCCATCTATAAGCAGACAGAACTGGGTGTCATCAGCATACTGGTGACAACCCTGCCCATATCTCCAGACTATTTGGGCAAGGGGGCACATATAGATAATAAATAGCATCATACTGCTGATTTTGGCTTTCTATTTTTACATTTCCAGAAGTAAGGTTTGTTTATCTTGGAGCAGGGATGTATACAGGTAGGTGGCTGTATTGCTGCTTGTCTGGCTTTTGCTGGGGAATGGACAGACATCTCCTCTGGGATGGGGAGGGGGCCTTTCGGGCCACATGCTTCTGTTGGAGTGCCACTGTTGGAGGGTCTTTCACCCCATCCATTGGCTCTTGGGAGGGGTTTTTTCAGGGGGCAGCAGTATTATTGGCAGCCAGTAACTGGTTGCAACTGTGTGTGCCATCTATGAGGGCATAATTGGCTACCTTTATGTTGTTGATGGATGCTGCTGGGGTTTCTAATGACTTCAGCTGCTGTCTGTGCCTAGCAGAGGGCGGAACATTGTTGTTTTCCCCTGCAGAATGTCCACAGGGAGTGGGCTAATGTGCCATACTTATGCCAGTGACTGGATGCCTTTGCCTGGAGGGCCCTCAGAATGTGCTGCCCATCATTGTTTTGCATTCCATAAAAACATCTTACTGCAGGTAGATGTAAATACATGAAAAACACCTCTTAACCTAGAGAAAACTTTTGTTCATAGGGGCAGCTTGTCAAAATGGATTTGACTCTTGGTTTTGAGTTGTTGTTCAAATGGCTTCAGGAAAATCTGTAGTTCAGCTGAAGGAGGTCAGAAGCTGGTGCATCAGATGGAATATGCTGTAACAACTGTGCCAACTCAAATGAAATATTAACCACTGAGATGCCAAGATGTATCAGAAACCACAATTGCAAGGAACTAGATAACAGGATTCTTTGCATGCATAATCATGCTTAGGGTTGCCAGATCCAACTCAGAAAATATCTGGGGACTTTGGAGGTGGAGCCAGGAGACTTTCCCATTCTCTAAAATAAATAATAAAAATACAGCAGTGCAATTCCCCTTAATACAGTCTTCATTTCCTCATCCCCCAGCAGCTACAGTTCCATGAAATGAAAGTGAACACACCCACACTCACACATACTCTCACAACGCATTCAAAATAAGTAGTTAGCACACACACACTTTTGTGATCTCACTGGGCCAATTTACTCACAGGAGTTGCTGAATGTAATCATCTGCTGTATTTCAACCAACTTCTTCAGACTCATAGAAAAAGGAAAACAGAACAGCCTAGGGGGTGGCGTTTTCCTCCAAACAGAGGGACTCTGCTGGCTTCTCTTCCTTTTTGACATGCTTCACAAACTCACTGGGAAGACCCACATGGCTCTGCCTACTCACTTTGCCCATTCAGCTTTCCTCTTGCTCAGATTTAGGCACACACAGAGTGCAAAACACAGGCAGCCTGCAGGCTTCTTTTAAGCCTGCATAGCTTTACAGGCATGGTGGCTGTTGGAGTAGGGCTTCCCTCCGCCAGTCAGCTGGCTGGAGGTGGGGAAGAGCCTGCAAAACTGAGCAGTCTCCTTAGGGTTGCCAAGTCCAATTCAAGAAATATCTGGGGACTTTGGGGGTGGAGCCAGGATACTTTGGGGGTGGAGCCAGGAGACATTAGGGGTGGAGCCAAGATCAAAGCTGTGACAAGCATAATTGAACTCCAAAGGGAGTTCTGGCCATTACATTTAAAGGGACGGCACACCTTTTCAATTCCTTCCTTCCATAAGAAATAATGAAGGATAGGGGCACCTTCTTTTGGGGCTCATAGAATTGGACCCCCTGGTCCAATCCTTTTGAAACTTGGGGGTATTTTGGGGAGAGGCTCTAGATGCTATACTGAAAATTTGGTGCCTCTACCCCCAAAAACAGCCCCCCCAGAGCCCCAGATACCCACGGATCAATTCTCCATGATTTTCTATGGGAATAAATCTCCATAGGGAATAACAGAGTTCCCAGCAGACATTCCCCTCCCCTCCCCCCGCTTTCTGACAACCCTGAAGCAGGGGGAGGGCCTCCAAACCGGGGGATCCCCTGCCCCCACCTGGGGATTGGCAACCCTAAGTCTCCTACTGGGACCTGAAGGGAAGAGCCTGCAAAACTGGGCAGTCTCCTACTGGGACCTAATTACAGGAGTATATTCATTGAAGCCTGGCCTGAGAATTGTCATTTGAGGTCATCAGAAGTACTGCTGATTGCTGAGAAAGCATGATGTCCCAAGGACACAAGCATACACTTGCAACTCTGAAAAACAAGAACATCTAACAAGAAGCACTTTGCTTAGCCCATTGCTTTGAGATATGAAAATATGTTATGAGTAGGAGGATATTTGTTTCCTGTGTGCCAAAGTAAGCAACAAATGAGAAAGATATTAAATCCATGCCTCTGTTAAGGAGTACTACCCTGACCAAGAGAAATGTAGAAAAGTCCAGGAAGAAGGTGGACTGGCAGAAGCCTTGCCTTTTAATGGTCTTGAGGCCTTCAAAGGCTTATACTTGCCTTGCCCTCTTCTCCTTCTAACTTTTAGAAGTCTGAGGACTGAGAGAACCTGTGAGAGTCTGTCTTCCTGGATCCTTGGACAGGCAGGTATGAAACAACTTTTGTTCACTAGGGAACTGAGCTGTAACTAGCTGAGCAACTGTGGTAGCTAATAGGCATTAAACTCATTCTCTTGTTCGCAGCCTTTCATTTCAGGTGTATTGGCAATGCATTTGGGTTTATGGTTCATTTCTCTACTACTTAGTGTGTCCTCTGCTGGTTTAAAATTGTACTGTTCTGTAGACTAATGTCTTATTTGCTTATGCGCATTACTGTACTGCAGCTATACATCTCTCTGGTGATTCTATATCCATGCCTTTAAGTCATGTGTCATGTATTATTCATATATCAATCATTTTGTGTAGTTAGTTTTTGTTGTGTGTTGTGCAACAGTACTTTCTGATAAACTATTTAATTTGTATCAGTAAAACTTTGAATGATACATGGTTATGGTAGTAGAGGCTTCCCATTAAAGAGGCTGAATTAATCTTTACTCTTGAAACATTTTTAATATATGATAAAATCAGATAAATGTACATTTTCAAAGGATTTTCCCAGAGCTTACCTCTAGCCATGCAACCACCGTAGGCCCATCCCACTGTGCAAAAGGTAACCCCTTCCTCCGAGCTTCTTCCAGAAGTTCATGCCTAGAAGTGCATCACAAACTATTAAATATGCTAGAAACAAACATCATAGATTTAGTGATGTCATAAGCGACAGCACTGGAATATACATTAGTCTTCATTTTTCTATTGAACGTTAAGATTTTGGAAGAATGCGCTATTGCTTGCTAAAAGTATTTTGGTGAAACATTTTCTCATTCTGCAAATATTCACTGCACTCTGAAATCCATTTGCAATGTATGTCTAATATGTGAACAGTTCCCATACATCTAATTCTCAGCATTTCCCCAGCAGGATGGAGAAAGAAATATTATTTTATTTTAAAAATTTGTTCAACATTTCATTTTTCTTGTAGATAATTTAACAATAGAGCAATTTTTCCTTTAATAAAATAAAGTATTTGAGCTGGAACAAAATCAGAGTCAATACAACTAAATACAACGAAAAATTTTAGGATAGGTCGAGATGAAATTAGCAAATTTCCCAAACAAATTTCCCCAAATAAGCACTGACTTCTGTAGTTACAAAGGAGGAGTCATAACTGAACTATCTGAAATAATATGAGATGTGGATTCCAAATCCATAATTTGTTAAACTAATAAGAATTCTACTGCTACTGACTTTTAAAGTCTGCTACATGTTAGACTTCTTTGAAATACTTAGTTCTATATGACTCCCAGCACCTGCAGGCTGCAGAGGCAGGGCTTTTTTTGTATCTGGAACTCCTTTGCATATTAGGTCACACACCCCTGATGTAGCTAATCCTCCTGGATCTTACAGTAGGACCTGTACTAAGAATCCTGTAAGCTCTTGGAGGATTGGCTACATCAGGGATGTGTGGCCTAACATGCAAAGGAGTTCCTGCAACAAAAGAAGCCCTATGCAGAGGTAAATGTTTTTGGTGGAAATTTTTCCCCAAATTCATTAAAAAGTATTTTTCTATATTCAGTCAGATCAACAGCTTAGAATTTTATAGGGCCCAGTACTTTCATGAGCAAATGTAAAGCTTCATGTTCCTGTGGTGGTAGCTGAAGAGGTAGAACAGACATTCCCCAGTACTACATCTGCAGTAGGGATGGGCATGAACCAAACCATGAATCGTGATTCATGCTAAAATGGCCAATTCATGGTTCATTCCAAACTGATCCTGCCACACCCAAACACAAAAACAAATCCGCCTTTCTTTTTGGCATGTCATTTGGTTTATATTTGGTTCATTCTTCCAAATAGCCTGGTATGATTTCTTAGCCCCCTACGGCTTCTAGACATGCAGCTCCACTTTTCCCCACCCCCTGCAGCTTTTAGCCAATTTCCAGTGCAACTGACTAGATCCTGCAACTCTGCTTTCCCCAGCCCTTGTCTTCTGGTTAGCTTCCAGACCAGAAGTGGCAGCTCCGCTCTCCCCAGCCCACTGTGGCTTCTAGTTAGTTGAACTGGGGAGAGTGGAGCTGCTGTTTCTAAACTGTGTCCTCTCCTCCAAATTTCCTGGGGATGAAATGGACCAGAAGCTACAAGGCGGCTTCCCTTTCTTTCCCCAGCTTGACATACTCCTAGGAGAGCAGTTTACTGGGGGCAACTGCTTTTGGGGGCTATAGCTTGCCTCCCCAATCCAATTTGCACCCAATTTGGAGAGCCGGCAGAAGAGAGTCTGCTGAAACGTTTGCCACCAGTTTAGCATCTCTAGCACACTCAGGAGCTGTTTTATGCCTTCCTGAACCAAGCAACCAATGGACCATGAATCATTTGCGAAATTGAAAAAAACACACAAACCGAACCACTGAATTGGGCAACCCAATGAACCACAAAATGAAATGAACCACCATTCTGTGCCCATCCCTAATCTGTAGCTAAGTGATTGAGTTCACCTGCTTAAACTGCTTCGGGAGATTCATCCAAAATGTAATTCATTGCATGCTTTCAATTGCTTCAATTTGTACTTCAGGATATGCAAGTTATGTATGCAAATTATCTTTAAATACAGTTAAATCCTATTTTCTATTAATGCAAAAAGAAACCAGCTTTTTGAATTCTATATATGTTAAAAAGGCTATGGAAATTCAGACACACTTATGGGCATGGTATAAGCAATCTTGATAGAAATCAGCACAGATATTGAACTTTAGCAGGTGAGCTCAAGACCAATAATAACTACTCAATTTTCTAATCTTAACCAAATTAACTAAACTCTGACCCCCTACTGCAGGCCCTGAAGTGTTGAACCACCGCTCCCCCTCGGTTTTGAGAGACATTACTCAGGGTCTATAGATAATAAATAAATAAATAAATGAATAAACAAACAAGCAAGCAAGCAATTTTCAGCTGAATACTGGAAGTTCAGGTATGGTGTCACACTTGTCTTTATTTCTATGAGCAGCCCTTAAATTTTTTCCATCTTTTAAGTTGGATTCTGGCTGGAAATTATTAACTGGATACAGCTGCCTGAATAATTCTTTGGCAGTATTCGGGGCTTCTGAATAGTGGTGGGAAAGGGGGTTTTAAAGTTAAAGGGAGTGCACTGTTTCTGGGCTTTCCCCATCTTTTCCTTTACTTCCCTGTGATCAGGGTGGGAGGTGAAGATGGAGAGGGGTGCAATCACAGCCATGCATTTGGAATGTGCACTTCTGCAAGGCTGGTGTTGCTGCTGGGCTATGCCAGCCAGCTCAGAAAGTTTGTAACTCACAAAGATTGCTCCAGGAGTTAAAGAGCCAGCAGCCCCACCAACAGCACTCAAGTGCATAGGGGATTCCCCCATCCCCTATGATATCTCAGGAATGGGGGTGGCCCTGCAATGCCACAGCTGAGAGAACTGGGTAGGAGACCCCCTGGAGCAGCAGGCACCCAAAGACGGGGCACTACAGTGCAAGGGGTGCCAGAAATGCAACGAGGTAGGGAGAAAATGGTTCTAGTGGGGGTGGGGGGCTGCTAGCATGGGCTTGGTTGGAACCCACAGCAGAAGGCTGGGGGATTGGGGGAGCCCATCAGCCTACCCCAGGGACCCCAAAATCTGGAGGAGGGGGGAAGTGGAGAAAGGAGGTGTAATGGTCCTCCTGTGGCCCCTGAAGGTTGAGTGGGGGACTTTATCTGTTTGGGAGAGCCACCAGGGGGTATCAGGCCATCCCCATACCATAAGCCCACCCCCCAAAAAAAATCCAGTGAGCCACAATGTAGAAGGTACCAGGGTAGGTGGGCAGGGGGGAAAACAATGCTCCTCCTTTTAGGCAGCCTGAAGGCATGCTGAGGGGAGACTTACTCAGCTTGGTAGAGTGCCCCCTAAGCTCTCCAGAGACACTGCCAATTAAAACCCAGCACCCCCAAACCCCAAGGATCCATGCAGGAGACAACGGATCCAGTAGCGAGGAGTGGCTACCCAAAGGGGTTCTTCAGGAGCAGTGAGCACAGTGCCAGGGCGACATGACAGAGAGGAACCCAGAGGAGAACAGAATTTGAAGAACACCCCCCCCCCCCAGAAGTGGGCAGTGCCATGGAAGAAGTTAGTTTTTCCCATCATAGGAAACAATGGTGGGATTGGTGCCCCTAGAGTTGGACCCATTAGTCCAATCTTTTTGAAACTTGGGGGTTCTCTCAGGGAGAGGCTCCTGCAGCTACACTGCAAATTTGGTGCCTCTCTCTCAAACTCCTTCCCGCCCACTCCTGGACATTACATCCTATGTTTTGCCATTGACTTCAATTGTTCATAGGGTATAATGGAGTCATATATTCGGGAATAGCCAAATATCTCCAGATGTTTGAAAATATTCCACCCCCTGAATATCTTTGCACCCTAATACTCCTGAATCTGAATTTTACCAAAAAAAGTTTGCACTCCCCTAACCCCTAGTCAATCTCTCTTACTCAGCTTCAGATGGGTAGCCGTGTTGATCTGAAGCAGCAGAACACAGTTTGAATCAAGTGGTACCTTTAAGACCAACAATGTTTTATTCAAGATAGTTTGTACCTTGAATAAAACTCTGCTGTTCTTAAAAGTGCCACTGGATTCAAACTTTTTTCTTACTCAGCTTTTTACTCTTACGTCACCTGAGCTAGTTGGTGGAAGGCTGGGATAAAATGTGACAGGTGGATTAATTTGCCACTTATTTAATTAATAGTCCACATTTCTCAAAGAGACCTGAGGTGGGTATACTTGCCTGTACTTAATCACAATCAATTAAAATCAATAAATACCCATATACCCAATTAACAAATCTTTTTTTTTATTTGAAAAGTTAGGGAAGTTTAGCTTAAATACACAATTTGCTCAGTTTGATTAAATAATGCTATAACCATGGGATAGAAATACACATTCATATACTGCAAGGTGGTGAGTGTAACTTCTTTTCCTGAAAACATATAGTCAGTACATTAAAATGTACTTTGTAATACTGAGTACCCACCAGATAGAATTACAACAGCTTTGAATTATGATAAGAATTACTGTTCCAAATCAAACAACAAATCATGATGAATACCAAAATTTGCAGAATGTATGACCTCTCACGCTTGTACCACCTTTGCTATATATAATTATCTCCCCCTGGAGTTTTCAGGTATAATAAACCAGGCCCATATTTTAATGCACACATTTATATTGCTATAGCTTAACATTAAATAATTATATAACTCCTCTCCTCACCAAACGGAAGGCTTTCATAAGCATATTCACTGAAGTGCTAAAGCTCATGTAATTCTTCCTATGTTGCATGGAACAATTTATACAATGTTGAATTTTGAATCAATCTAGCCAAATTCAAAATAGTAATAAAATATCTTTTCAACTTGCAAATTAACTGAATTGGCAAGAAATGAAAGAGTGGAAAAGTTAGCACAGTCCTGTTGTTCTGTATGAAGTTCATATAAAACAACAGAATGAACAAAAAATGAGTAAAATACTAGATCTACAGCACAAAGGTGCAATGATGCCATTGTAACTTATTTCAGCTATCTAGGATTTCACCCAGTTCATTTCATATATAATCACTGGGTAAGAAGAAACATGAGTACACCTTGGAAAAGGTCTCAAATGTCACCCAGTTTAGAAGATTTAAAAAGAGTAACTTTCTACATAGATCTGCAACGTAAATTGGTTATGTAAAAATAAAGAAATAATAATAGAGGCAGGAAACAAAATAAGAAATTCAAACATGGTGCTGAAAATG
The DNA here is from genome assembly GCF_032191835.1 of Heteronotia binoei. NCBI lineage: Eukaryota > Metazoa > Chordata > Lepidosauria > Squamata > Gekkonidae > Heteronotia > Heteronotia binoei. Next base: position 60,161,893 of record NC_083230.1, read on the forward strand.
GTCATGATCAGCAACCATTGTGGTTTAACTTACCCAGATGTGCTTTTCATGAGATGAAGAGAGATGGATGGAAAAGAAAAGCACACAAACATTAATGAATATATGCCAATCCATAAAGGAAATTATATGATAGATTAAGAAATTAAAGAAGAGGCATAGCAAAAATGGCATTTGTTTTAAAAAATAAACATTGAAACATTGCCTATCCCTCTTTTAAACTAAATACCTATCCCCATACAGAGTGAATACATTTAGCTAGCATCAAATTATAAAAAAGATTTAGAATTTTCATCAGTAAATACAGCTTCCATATCTTCTGGCATATGTTCTTTATACAAAAATAATGTTAACTGGACAGCACTTCAAATTAGAATAATCAAAACTGGCACAAGTACAAAAAATTAGCCCTGCTGAATGTGTAAGGCAACATACAATATGCACTCTTATTTATGTGTGCAGTTCCCACATTTGTGTGACCACGACATTATGAAAACATAGCTGACAAGGACTGTTCTGCTTCTTTCAGGGCACTCAAGAAAGCCCAACTCTGCATTTGCCTGAGGGGGGGGAGGGGAACACAATGTATACTAGTCTCTAAGGGTTGTAGATATATGTGTCTTGACTAAGGGTACATTCACACTACACTAGTAAAAATCCAGCTGCAGAACGCATTATTTAGTGTAGTATGAAAAAATCCCTAAGACTGCTGTATCTTGTTTGGGGGCAGGAAGGGGCAGGTTATGGCCATTGCACACAATAAATACTCCTTGGTGGATGTTAGAGCTATTAATATATAAGGGCTTCTTATGAGCCCTTATATAAGAGAAACAGTCACAAATCCCATGCCTCAATAGGCTATAGTGGATAATGGACAATTAAGAGTGGTTAAGAGGCATGAAAAGATAAAGGTTCTAAAGTATTCAACAAAATCATGCACCCTTAGCAGCTATACTAATATATTTAATAAGAAAAATAGGTGAATAGTAATCATAGGCAAGGATAACTTCTCTCCCGCCCTGATAACCAATTTTTGAAAAGAGATGAATTGTCACCATGGCTTCCAGGTGCTCACTCACTCACACACACACAGAGTTGAGGCTGATTCACACATGCATGGGACTATCCCTTCCTGCTGCACAGGGGCGACAGTGCTGTCCAAGGGACACAGTATCTGTCCATGTATCACAGCAGGGAAACTGTGGAAGCTGGCTGGGAGGGAGGAGGGAGAAAGCACAAGGCAGGCTCCCAGCAGCACACAAGGCAGGCTCCCAGCAGCAGGGGCCATGCATTTGTGCACACACACACACAAGGCCCCGCCACCTCCTTGCCCCATATTGTACCTCTCATGCTCCACTCTATCTCACACACATATAGCCCCATTGGCTCCTCACGCCACGCCTCTCTCTCTCACACACACACACACTCATGGCCTTGCTGCTTCCTTGCACCGTACTGCTCCTTCATCCTCTGGGCACTGGCCCCACAGCCCGCCTGGAATACCTTGGCTGCTGAGAACTGACTAGGTGGGCAGAGAGAGGTGATGCCAGCAGCAGCACAACATCCTGGAATGGTCGCCCTGCCTGGTTGCTTTAAATCAAGGTGTGGGGGGCATCCAATTTGGCACCCCCACATGCCCAACCCTAAGCAAATGCCTAATTTGCCTAGTGGCAGGGCCAGCCCTGACAAGGAATTCAGAACAACCACTCCACAACCTCTGAACAGAGCATACTAAGTCCAATTCCTCACTAGCAGTTGCTCCATCCCTGGGCTTCTGCTTTCCTCAGATCAAGCAATCAATTCCCCACTAGTTGCTGTGTGGGTGAATTTTGATCTGCGGCTCCCTCCAATTTTCCTCATAGCTTCTTGCTTTGGTTTTTGGGAGATTTGGAAGTGGTCTAAATATAACACAGCATATAGCAATTCAACTAGGGTGGCCAGATCGTCCCGGTCACCCGGGAAAGTCCCGATTCTGGCCCCCAATTCCCGCCTCCCGGGCTGGCTATACCGGGACCATTAGAGATCCCGGTTTAGCCAGCGGGGAGCCGGCGGGCCGCGCACGCAGTTGGGGAAGGCGGCGAGTGAGGGACCGAGCGTCCCTGTGCATACGCACGGCGGTGTGGCAGGCTCTGCGCATGCGCGGGGCCAGGAGAGTGGGCGGCGTAGGGCCCGCCACACCGCCGTGCGCACGCGCAGGGACGCTCGGTCCCTCACTCGCCGCCTTCCCCGACCGCACGCGCGGCCCACCGGCTCCTCTCGCTGGCGTAGGGCCCCGGCGGCGGCAGAGGGGGAGGCCGTGGCCGGAGCGGGAGGCAGGCCGGCGGCGCCTGTGGCGTGGCGGGAGGCCCCGGGTCGGTGGGCTCGGCCGCCTCCTCCTCAGCCGCCGCCAGCCCCGCCAGCAGCACCAGCCGCCGCTGCGCCTCCTGGCCAGCCCGCCCGCCCGGAGGGGAGGCCGCACCCTGGGAGAAGGTAAGCTGGCAGGCAGGGAGGGAGGGAGGGGGCCAAAAGCAGGGGGGGCGGCTGGCAGGAGGAGGCGGCCGGCCTTCCTTCCTTCCTTCCCTCCCTCCCTCCTTCCTTCCCTCCCTCCTTCCCTCCCTCCTTCCTTTCTTCCTTCCTTCCTCCCTTCCTTCCCTCCTTCCCTCCCTCCCTCCTTCCTTCCTTCCTTCCTTCCTTCCTTCCTTCCTTCCTTCCTTCCTTCCTTCCTTCCTTCCTTCCTTCCTTCCTCCCTCCCTTCCTTCCGTGGCTCTCAAATATCCGATGTTCATGTCTTGCGGCTCTCAAACATCTGACCTTTATTCTGTGTTGCTCTTTTGTTAAGCAACTCTGGCCACCCCTGGAGTAGACAATACTGACTTTGGTGGACCCAAGCACTGATTCAGTGTAAGGGAGCTTTGTGTTTGTGTCTTCTGGTGCAATTTTGTTCTCAAATCCTGTATTTACTTCATCAGTATAGGGGATAAGGCACTTTCTCAACTGTGCTGCATAATGCAGCCTATTTATTTTGTCCTGTTTGCTCTGTTGGCTCTATCTGCGCCACCTTCATCACTTTCGGGGTGTGGATCCCCCAGTGGGGTGGGCTCCCGACTCCCTCCGCCAGCTGTTTCTGATAGCCCTGCACCCCCTCTTTCATTTGATATGTGTCCCGTGCGGGTGCCACCCTCCCGCCGGGAGATGCTGCAAAATGAGCCCCCTTGAGGCTCATGGCGGCAGGGCTCGGGGGAAGTGAGCTAGACTGCTGTTCTTTTGAGGGGTTATAGAGTGTTTCGAGCCTGTCCCTGTGGCATCGGTCCCATCATTGTGGGACCCAGGGGGCCGGCGCAGCGGCCCGCCGAAGCAGCCTGTCACTAATAACACAGGTCGAGATGCAGGACAGGAACCCGGAAGTGACCGACAGGCTGCTTCAGCGGGCCGCTGCGCCGGCCCCCTGGGTCCCACAATGATGGGACCAAAGCCACAGGGACGGACTCGAAACACTCTATAACCCCTCAAAAGAACAGCAGTCTAGCTTGCTTCCCCCGAGCCCTGCCGCTATAAGCCTCAAAGGGACTCATTTTGCGGCATCTCCCGGTGGGAGGGTGGCACCCGCACGGGACACATATCAAATGAAAGAGGGGGCGCAGGGCTATCAGAAACAGCCGGCGGAGGGAGTCGGGAGCCCACCCCACTGGGGGATCCACACCCCGAAAGTGATGAAGGTGATGCAGATAGAGCCAACAGAGCAAACAGGACAAAATAAATAGGCTGCATTATGCAGCACAGTTGAGAAAGTGCCTTATCCCATATACTGATGAAGTATATACAGGATTTGAGAACAAAATTGTTTCCGGCGGTGATATTTGGGGGATTTTTGGGGACGTCACAGGAAGTGCTGTGAAGTCACTTCCTGTTTCCGGCAGTGGCATTTGGGGGAAATAATGTCATTTGGGGGAGATGATGTCACAGGAAGTGATGTCACTTCCTGCTTCCGGCAGGTGGCATGGGGGAAATGATGTCACAGGAAGTGATGTCACTTCCTGCTTCTGGCAGGTGGTGCGGGGAAAATGATGTCACAGGAAGTGATGTCACTTCCTGTTTCCGGCGGTGGCGTGATGTCAGCGGAAGTGACGTCACTTCCTGTTTCCGGCGGCGCGCGCACACACATTCCTTCCCCCCTCAAGGTGTCCCTGGCTGGCCTGCAGATATTATGGCCACCCTAAATTCAACTGATAACTATACATAATCTAGCCCAACTGAGATCTGGGAACCCCTGAGGATTTGCAGGACTTTTGTTAGGAAATGGTAAGCCCATCTTGCACACATCTGGCTAACATAAAAATGGAACTATCTGTTTTCTAGGAATGGGAGCAAGGACTTTTGGCTTCTGAGGAAGGAAAAGGAATCATTCTCCACCCCTCCCCCCATTTAAAAATGCAGGAATTCAACTATCTAGCATCCAGATATCTTCAGAGCATAGCCAGAAAGCATATTTACTGGCTGCTGGACACTAATATCTCAGCATAGGTGAGTGGCACCTAGGGTTGCCAATCTCCAGGAGGGTTTGACAATCTCTTGGTATTATAATTGATCACCAGACTATAGAGATAAGTTCCTTTGGAGAAAATGGCTGCTTTGGAGGTTGGAGTCTTTGGTATTATAGCCTGTTGAGATTCCTCCCCTTCCCAAATTCCACCTTCCCCAGGCTTCATGTCCAAATCTCTAGGAATTTCACAAGCCAGAGTTGGCAACCCTAGTAGCACCAAGTAGCTATGGTCCTAATGCAGTCATCCTAGTTACTCATGGTATAAAATAACTGTTTTTCACTCTGTTTTCTCTGTTTTGAGAGACATTACTCAGGACAGACAGACAGACAGACAGACGGACGGACAGACAGATAGATGGCAATTTTCAGCTGAATACTGAAAGTTCAGGTTTGGTGTCACACTTGTCTTTATTTCTATGAGCAGCCCTTAATTTTTTCCCAGGCACCTTTCCATCTGTTAAGTTGGATTCTGGCTGAAAATTATTAACCAATATGGAAGTTTTCTGCTATCTCTTGTGCAAAGTCCCTTTCAGTCACATGGTGAGATTGACCTTGAGCCATATGGCCCCACAGTCAGCTGCCAGCAGGGTTGTCAGGCCAAGCCTGGCAACTGGTCAGAAGGCTGGGGGTGGGAACATGGGGGCATGTACATGCAACATCAGTGAAGTTGCTACATCACTGCCAGGTAAAACTCCAGAAGTGAAAATCTGTAACTCTAGTTTCCAGCAGTTCCTAGAACTAACCTATGGCACTTCTCCAATTTACCTAGAAGTGACACAGGGCCATTGACAATGATACTTTTTAAATTTTATTTTTCTCCCACTGCCACTCAGATCAGCAGTAGGCAATGGGGGTTGCTGGCAGGTGGCCTCTTGCCATAGTGGGAGACTAGTTAAGCCCAGACACCAAAGACCTGACCTTGAAGGCCATGTACAGATACTAACTCTATCCCCCCCACACACACCATACTGGCTTTTAAAGCATAATCGATAAAGGTCTCACTATATTCTTTTTTAAAGAGCCTTGTAGGACTTACATGGCTTGCTGTGTGTACTTTGAAAAGGGGCTGTCCGCAGGACTGGCACCTCCCTGTAGACCATGTAGACAGCTGCCTAAGGTGCCACCTGACCACACAGGGGCACTCAGAGGCATTCAAAGCCTGCTTTCCTATTGCCATGGGAGGCTTCCATGGCAAGGGTGAGCAGGCTCTGATTGCCTCCAAGCACATGCACTGCCCATCCGCTGCCCCAGCTCAGTCTTCCTGGGCCTGTGCTTCCACCAGAAGCACAGACCTGGGAAGGCTGAGCAGGGGTGGCACATGAGCTCTCGGAGGTGCTCAGAGACTGCCCTTCTTAGGGCAGTCTCCCAGCATCTCCGAGAGCACATACACTGTTCACCCACAGCCCCACTCAGTCTTCTTGGGCAGACCTGAGAAGGCTGAGCAGGGGCTGTGGGCAATTGCCACATGTGCAGTGTGCTCTTGGAGGCACTCAGAGGCTGCCTGGAGCCTGCCTTTCCTTGCTACTTCACCACTGTTGTGCCACTGGGTGGTGGCACAGGCGAGGGGGCAGCGGGGCTGGCACAGGTGGGAGGTGGCCTGGGGCACCAGAAACCCTAGCGCCAGTCCTGGCTGTCCAGGGAAAAGATAAGGAAGGAGCAGAAAGCATGAAGATGCATGAAAAAGTTTTAATTAGCATTTGAGAACCTCTTATCTAGCCATTTAAGTAGACTGAAAAACTCCCAAGTTATATGAAAAGACCTTATGTTCGAGGTAGTATGTAGTCAAGAAATAATTCCACATAGTATGCTAATGAAGAAATGTAAACTTAAAAAGGATTCTCTCTGGTCTTGGAAACAGAATCAAGAATTAATTTTAAAAGGCTATAAATCTTACACGAGCTATCTGTCTCTCTCAAGACAAGTTAATTCTAAGTATCATAACTGTTTTATTTTCTGCTTCCATTCCACAGAGGCCAACTTGTTTCTTCTTTAGACAACTGCCAATACAAAATAAAATACCTACATTGTTCATTGATTTGGGAAATTAATAATCTGCTTTTCAATACAAATGAATTCTGAATTGAATCCTCCAAAATACAAACATTTCTTTTACTGTTTTCTCTAACAACAACTTCTCTTTTCAATTCTTAATCTTACTGATGCTGATAAGAAGCATATAGGCAGAGCTTTTTATCTGGGAAAATGTGGCAGAATGGAGTTCCAGAACTTTCAATTCAATAACCTTTATTGGCATGATATCAAACATAACAGGGAACCAATCCATTCATCAAATGGCAATTTGCAAATACATTAAGTGCCTCCTAGATGCTAGATATATAAAAATTTGCAACAGTTTCAATTATTTTTTTTATTATTTTTTTTTTATTTATTTAAGATTTGTATCCCGCCCTTCCCACAAGTGGCTCAGGGCGGCTTGGAACCAATTGGTTCCAAGTTAACAACAAGAAGACAATTTGTATATTTGTTGGGCTTCGCTGTTTGCTCACTCAAACGGGTCAATGAGTATGGAGTGCAGGTCAGAGTAAAAAGTACAGTTTAAGAACACATGTTCTAAAGTTTCTATCTCTGAACATACAAAAGTGCACAGTCTGTTAGCATAGGGAGTTTTATGGAATCTTCCAAGAAGTATTGCAGATGGTAGCACATTGAACCTAGCTAGCAAATAGGCTCTGTGTTGCCAAGGGGCAGTTAGGCAGGTGAGATATTCAGCCCTATATTCAGGAGGTAAAATCTCCAAACTCAAGGGTGAACATCTGCCTTTAGTAAGGCTTTTGAGAATCTGCAATTCAATATCAACCAATCTTTGTCTAAGCAATAAGAAAGCTGATTTTTTTGGTATATAGAAACAGATCTCCAATATTAATCCTGATTTAATTGATTTTATGGCAGAGCCACACAGAGGACTGAGACTCCACTAACAAGTGAGCAATAAGACTACCATCATCTGTTCTAAAAGCATATGCAACTAAAATTTAATGGCCGTAGTCCATGCTCTAGTTTCAAGGAGTCTTTGATTGGTTTTTAGGCAGATGGCCGCATATGGCATGCATGTGGGAAGGCCCAATATCTTCTGTAGGAAACTTGATTGAATTCTTTCCACATCCTTATTGAGGGCCATAATCCAAATGGGATCTTCATAGAGCAATCCTACAGTTATTTTATGGTTGAATACTTTGATTGCTGCAGAAACAAATTGATTACCTTTAGTGAAGTAGAAGCGGGTAAGTGCTGCTACTTTACATTTAGTAACTTGGATTATTTCCTTTCTGTGTGGTACCCAACTAGTTCTATAGTTAAAATGGATTCCAAGGTAATGGAAGGCTTTGACCTGTTGAATCTGGTTACCTCTTATACTCCAACTTAGGGGTTTCTACACTTCTGTGAAGAACATGATTTTTAATTTCTCACAATTCAGCACCAATTGATTTAGCCTAATATCTCTTACCAAGATAGGACTTAAAATTACAATTTTAATTAAATATATATTGCATAGTAACCCCCCCCCAAAAATTAGCAATTAGAGATAAGTAGTTATACGGCTAAAGACTGAATGTCCAGATGAATACATGAGAACCCCTTGTTTTAATTTATTTGCTATTCGATTTCGTTTTTGAATATTAAACCCATGCAAACCTCAGTGATTTAGCATGAGTCTAACAAATGGTGGAAATTGGGTATTGTTGTGCCTATTCACAAGAAGGGTGACAGAGCAGACCCAAAAAATTATTGCCCTGTAAGCCTGTTGAACATTACTGCAAAACTTTACAGTAAGTATGTTTTGCACAAATTGGAGAATTGGGAAACCTCTAATCATGTGCTACTCCCTAACCAAGCTGGCTTTAGAAAGGGCCAAAGCACAGTTGATCAATGTCAAAATCTCTATCAACTAGCTCTCTCGGGCATTAATGGCCCAATCAAAGCCCTTTTTGTAGTATTTGTAGATCTTGCTTCTGCATTTGATTCTATAGATGGAAACCGTCTTTGGCAGAAGTTAGCTAGCACAAACATAGATAAATGTTTGTTGTTCCTTTTTCAAGAATTACGTGTACACATCTTTGCTAAAATTAGGGTGGGTACCTCAGGTTCCCTAACAAATGAAATCCCAATACTTAGGGGGGGGGGGTAAAGCAGGGTTGTGTCCTTGCCCCCTTCCTTTTCAACCTGTACTTAAATGATATAGTGCACAGGCTGTCAGGTCCTAAGCTCGTCACTCCGAAACTTGGTCATCAGAAAATCTCAATTCTTTTATATGCAGATGACATGGTCCTAATATCTCTTACCAAGATAGGACTTAAAAGGCTGCTGTTCCAACTAGGTGAATACTGTAAAGAAGAGGCTCTTAATCTAAACTATACAAAGACACTTTTAGTCAACTGTAGATGTATTAGATTAATGATCTATTAACCCCTTGATATGTTAAGGAAAGGAAAGGTCCCCTGTGCAAGCACCAGTCGTTTCTAACTCTGGGGTGACATTGCTTTCACAACATTTTCACAGCAGACTTTTTTACGGGGTGGTTTGCCATTGCCTTCCCCAGTCATCTACACTTTCCCCCCAGCAAGCTGGGTACTCATTTTATCGACCTTGGAAGGATGGAAGGCTGAGTCAACCTCGAGCCAGCTACCTGAAAACCCAGCTTCCGCTGGGGATCGAACTCAGGTTGTGAGCAGAGCTTAGGACTGCAGTACTGCAGCTTTAACACTCTGCGCCACAGGGCTCTTTGATATGTTAAACATGTCCACATTTCAATAGCTGCTATATATGATGGCTGAGGTAGTACATATACTTTACATTCTGAATAGTAGGGATGGGCATGAACCAACTCATGAATTAAAGTTCATGACAAATTTTGGCTGGTTCATGGTTCACAAACTTAACTGGCAGGTCGACGGGCAAGAACCTTCCACAGACTTTCAAACTGTCCATGGAGGTTTGTGTCAGTTCATGAATGGATACATTTCCAAACAGACTGTTTCAGCTCAATCTAAATGTTTACCAAACTTCAAAGCAACAGGAGGATTAGTTTCAAACTAATCTTGTCAATTTCAAGAGGATCCTCCCCTCTTTGCTGGCATTCCTTTGTGTTCACTTCCCATTTTCTTAAACAGCTTACAAAAACCTACCTCCTTTGCTTGGATTTGTGACTGTGCTTTGAGATCAATCCTTTTAAGCTTACAATGTCAGTGGCACAGGGTTCTATTGGGCATTCTGCACATTTTAACTGGTTGTGCTGGCTTGCAAAACCCCCTCCTTGTTTGGATTTCTTATGACTCTGCTTTGAGATCAGTCCTTTTAAGCTTGCAGTGCCACAGTGGCATTGGGTTCTGCTGGAATTCTGCACTTGGAACTGATTTGCTGGGCTTGTAACCTCCTCACTTTGCTTGGATTGTGATTTGGTACTTAACACCAGTCCTGTTGAGCTGACATTACCACAATGGCTCTTGATTCTGCTGGGCATTCTTTGATTGCACTAATAACTGCTGGACACTCTATTTTCCACTGTTCTGCTAGGCTTGCAAAAATGCTCTCCCACCTTCAGTTTCTACTATGAAGATTCTTTGGATTGATCTTAGTCCTATTGGGTTTGCAGTGCTGCAGTGGCACTGGTTGTGTTGGGCACGTTGAACTAGTGCTGCCGGACTTGCGAAAATGCCTCCCTCCTTCTGTTTCTACTGCAGAGATGCTCTGGGACTTTGATTTTGTTCTGTTGGGCTTCTATTGCCCTTATTTGTTGTTGTTGTTTTGCTGTTTCCCCCTTTCATTGGAAACAATGGAGGATGAGGCACCTTCTTTGGGGGACTGCAACTTGGATCCCATAAATCCACTCCTCACCAAACTTGTAGGAAAGATACAGGACAGTCAGCTGGAGACCCACTTTAAGTTTGGAGTTTCTAGTTCGCACAGGATCCATTCTATACACTCCTGAACTTCCTGCACCTGCATTTGTTAAAATGACTGCATGTCAGCTGTCATTTCCCCAGAAAGCACTTTCCTTGGGGCATCTTCTTTCAGAGGCTGTAACTCAGACCCTGTAAATTCATTCCTCCCCAAACCTGGACAGCAAGTAAAGGAGAGTCAGCAAGAGATCTCTGGTGAGTTTGGTGTCTCTAATATGCTAGGTGCCATTCTATCATGAACCTCACATATGAAAACAGTTCATTTGGCTCTTAAAATTTTGTGACAGCTTTGGTTCATGAACTGGGCACATTACAAACTATGACTAACCATATTTTTTGGTCTGTGCCTATCCCTACTTAATAGCAAGCACACCCACAAATATTTATTTTGTGATAAAGCTCTTCAAATTTTTGATGCAAGGAAATTTGACTTCACTATTTCAGAAAACTGTCCAGCAAAAAAGATAACACATCCTAAGCTGTAATGTTTGGCAGGCAGCTATTATGTCATAAAAATGTAGTTTTCTGTCTAAAGAATGGATACTCTGGTCCATCATGCAATGGTGGCACTTTTAAGCCACTGGTGCCCAAGCAAGATTCCCTAAGCAAAACAACTCCTGGAGTAGTAATAGGCAAACTTATTAATTCCTAGAGAGCAGCAACCATATAAACTAGGGAGAATGAACACGATACAGGAGGAACTGGGATCAAATCTTCTAATGTCGGCTCTGATTTATTTGAATTATTTTGATTCTAGGTATAGAGAAACTGTACCATGTAAGTGTTTCGATTTAGGTTTTAGGTTTTATTAAATTTATACCCCACCCTCTCCATCAAGGCAGGCTCAGGGTGGCTTACAACAACAATCATAAAACAATAAGAGACTAACACGTTAGTGCATCATTATAATAAAATCAATTAAATTTAAAACAATTGGTGCTAATAACATTCTGATGTTATTCAGGTTCGATGACATCAGTATTTCCTGGATTCCTCCTGCTGTTATAAGTCTCAGAGTCAGCTGAAAGCAAGCTGGAAGAGTGTGGTGTTGCAGGCCTTGCAGAACTGGGTGAGGTCCCGCAAGGCTCTAACCTCCTCCGGCAGTTGGTTCCACCAGAAGGGGGCTGCTACTGAGAAGGCGTGATCCCTGGTAGCCATCAGCCTCGCCTCTCTCGGCCTGGGGATCACTAAAAGATGTTGAGTTCCCAATCTTAGTACCCTCTGGGGAATGACGGTCACTCAGGTAAGCAGGTCCTCGGCCCTAAAGGGCTTTGATGGTAATAATAAGCACCTTGTAGCAAATCTGCTATACTATTGGCAGCCAGTGCAGTTCTTGCAGCACTGGTTGTATGTGCTCCCACCTGGGCAGCCCCATTAACAGCCTGGCTGCCATGTTCTGCACTAGCTGTAGTTTCCAGGTTTGTGACAAGGGCAACCCCATGTAGAGAGCATTACAGTAGTCCAATCTTGAGGTGACCATTGCATGGATCAGAGTTGCCAGGTCGCTACGGTCAAGAAAAGGAGTCAACTGTTTTACCTGCCTAAGATGAAAAAAGGTGAATTTCGCAGTTGCTGCCATCTGGGTCTCCATTGTCAGGGAGGACTCCAGTAGCACCCCCAAACTTTTGACCTTGTGCGCCATTGTCAGTGGCACACTGTCAAAAGTTGGTAGAGGAATTCCCCTACCCAGACCGCCATGACTCAGGCAAAGGACCTCTGTCTTCATCGGATTCAGCTTCAGACGGCTCAGTTTAAGCCATCCAGCCACAGCTTGCAATGCCTGGTCCAGGTTTTCTGGGACATCGTCAGATCGGCCGTCTATCAGTAGATAGAGTTGGATGTCATCAGCATACCAGTAGCAACCCAGCCCATAGCTCCGGGCAATTTGGGCAAAGGGTTGCATGTAGATGTTAAACAACATTTGGGATAGAACTGCCCCGAGGCACACCACAGTTAAGTGGGTGTCTCCAAGATAGTTCTCCTCTAGTTGACACCCTTTGTCCCTGACCACAAAGGAAAGAGGAAAGCCACTGTAAGGCCAACCCCTGGATCCCTGTGTCGGCGAGATGGTGGGTCAGTAGCTGATGGTCGACTGCTTCTATGGTACCGCCGAGCTGCCTTGGTCCAGATGCTGCTGGAGGTCATCCACCAGAGTGACTAAAACTGTCTCCGTCCCATGGCCTAGATGAAAGTCAGACTGGTGGGAGTCTAGGACGGAAGTCTCCTCCAGAAAGCTCTGTAACTGTAGCACTACTGCCCTCTCAATAATTTTACCCAAAAAGGGTAAATTCAAGACCGGCTGGTAGTGTGCCAATTTGGTCAGATCTAAAGTGGACTTTTTAAAGAGAGGGTGGACCACTGCCTCTTTAAGAGACGTTGGAAAAAGCCCTTCCAAGAGAGATCTGTTTATGATATCCCATATAGGATATCGGAGTTCTCCCTGGCAAGCTTTAATCAGTCAGGATGGGCAAGGGTCCAGATCACATGTTGTTGGACGCACAGTAGAGAGAATTCTGTCAGCTTTCTCGAGACTGAACAATTTAAAATGATCCAAAGCTGGTCCAGAAGACAGGCATGGGGCCTCAAGCTCACATACTGTTTCAACTGTGGCGGTGAGGTCAAGGTGGAGTGACAAGATCTTGTCTGTGAAAAAATTCGCAAATGCCTCACAGCAGATATCCAATTCCCTAAGATTTGGCCTGCCTTGCAGCAGTGTTGTAAGTGTCCAAATTATGCTAAACAGTTGTGCCAGGCGCAAAGTTGCAGATGCAATCTTAGCCACAAAGTAAGCTTTCTTTGTGGCTTTGACTGCCATCTCATAGGGCCTCATAAACTCTCTATAAGATGTTCTAATCACTTCGTCTTGAGTCCGCCGCCACTGGCTCTCTAGCCGTCTGAGCCCTCATTTCATCAGCTGCAGTTCTGGGGTATATCACGGTGCTAGTTTAGAACAGGGACGCAGAGAGTGCCATGATGCAATCTCATCGATGACCCTGGAGAGTCGGCTATGCCAAGACTCAACTAGAGCATTTAAAGAGTTGCCAGGGGGCCAGGGATCCCAAAGAGCCATCTGGAATCGCACTAGGTCCATCAGGCTCTGCGGGTGAGCCAAAATATGCTCGCCGTCTAAACTGGTTTGAGGTGGGACATCCCTGAGCGCATGGGTATATCAAAGATAGGATCAACATGTGAAGATCCAGGCAGGGCCAGTGGGTTCCCTCCCCATTCATTCTCCCTAGCCTGCTGACTGAACACATACAACTACCAGAGCAGGTTTTCAGGAGTAAAACTCATATACAGCTAATGTCTACACAATTCAGAGGTCAGCAAAGAGTTGAATAGCAGGTATTTTCGGCCTCAGGATGTATTCCAGTGTTCTATAACTAAACTGATAATTCAAAGCAGAAAATTTCAGAGGGGTCAGAAGGTATTCACCTGACTAGAATTAGGAAAACCTCCTCCAATGTGAAATAGTTGGTCTTTTGAAGAACATACATAAAATCATTACTAAACTGACATATTTTCCAAAGCATGGATTCCAACAGTAACTGTTTTAAAGAAAGGATCCAGGGATTGCAATAAATCACACACAAATAGGGAGAAATGGAAATCCCCATTCAATAAAACTTTACAGAGAAGACTATCTAGGACTCTAAATCTCAAGGAGATCTTCTAATTAATTTGCTCCAAGTTTTCTCCTTTCAGTCTCCATTCATGATTTAAAATGGCATTTTCTTTAGTGAAGTTCATTTGCTTTTGGATTCTCCAGTAAATGCTTAGTTGTCAAAGACCTAAAATAGTTTCCATGTTTTTGGAAATCACCAACAAGAATTTTAACAAAATAAGTCACTGAGCCAATTCTCAGGTCTTTCTCATGTCAGTAGTGAAGTATGCTGTCACAAGAAAATATGCAACTTACTCCATGTCAGAATTCAGGGAATTAAATTACTGTAAGCTAGTCTACACATCTAAATATGGAGCAACTCCATAGAGTAAGTCCCTTCATCCTTCAATAGACTAGCTGTATATTAACAAGATTGCAAAAGACTTCCAACAAAGGAAAAGCACACAGTAATCAGTTACTTCTAATTTTGATTCAAGGTACTGATTACTATTCATGGCCTAGGATCCACATATCCACACTGTGGGACTGTCTTTCTCAGTATGCTTCATTGTGACCACTTTACTCACATGAGCATAGCCTTCTGAAGGCACCGCAAGAGACGGCCATACTCAAGCAATCCCTGTTGTGGTTTCTACCTGGTGGAACAACCAACTCGACAGTTTTAGAAAAGCTCTGATTTTTATTCTGTAGAGTGTGTAAACACAGTTATAAAATACAGGCATTTTATAGCAGACTTGAAGTTTTAATGTCTGTGGAAAAATAGGCAGTTTTGCATTGTTTATTGTATGTAATATACTGTTTTTCTTGTTGTATAACAAAGTATTTTTTAAAGAAAACGTCTAAAAATGTAATCCAGTTTGAGTCTCAGTGAGAGAAGCGGACTATTAATTAAGTAAATAAATCATGCAGAAGGATGCAATTAATTTTGGCTTGTATATGTATTATGAATCAGCCTAGTGAAAGGAGCCTAGATAGAAAAACATGATTTGAGAAGTCTTCCTCTCAGGCAGCAGCACACCAGAACAATCTGAGACATATCTATTAATCCTCACATGTTGCTGTCTCAGAACTGCAAGAAGGAAGAGGAGAAAGTGCTATAGAGCAGACCAGAGATTTAGAACGGCCTTTGTCATTTTATACTCTTTCATATATCAGAACATGTCAGAACACTAAAACATTATCCATATATACAATTTCTATTATAATAAAGAAAGAAACAAAAAGACAACAAAACAACTCAACATTAGAGCACAAAGTAACAATAATAACAATAATAACACTAATAACAATCATGCAATCATACAACAGACCAACATACACCAGATAAACATCATTCCAGAAATCCCCAATCATACAAGGAGCATTGGGGGTCGTCCATTTACAAGCTCTGTTGTTCCAAGTCTACACCTTTTTCTTTCACCCAAAGATAGACTGGATTCCACGTCTCACTACATTTCTGCATATTACCTTCTCGTAGTCTTATAGTCAACATATCCATCTCAGCGGCTTCTAATAATTTTGCGATAAATTCCTCTCTATTTGGAATTAAGGATGTCTTCCAGTACTTAGCATAGAGGATTCTGGCTATAGTAACTATATGTAATAATAATTTACTGGTGGATTTAGGAAGGTTATTTCTACAGATACTTAAAAGGTACAATTCTGGCACATGGGGTAAATTAATTTTAAGGATTTTTTTGATCCATGTACTAATCAAATCCCAATATTTTTTAGCATAGTCGCATTGCCACCATATATGGTACATGGATCCTTTAATTTTTTTACACTTCCAGCATTTGTTGGAATAGTCGGGATATATCTTTGCCAAACGTACTGGGGTAAGATACCATCGATATGCCATTTTATACAAATTCTCTTTATATACCGTAGATCTTGTCAGTTTAAGGTTTTGTTTCCATAATTTATCCCACTCATCTAATTCTATATTGTAACCAAAGTCTTTTAGCCAATTTATCCAAGCTTCTTTGACTACTTCGCCCTGCATTTTGTCCTGAAGCAACCATTTATACACATCAGAAATAATTTTTGGTTTCACTTGCAATAATCGATCCAACTCATTCAATTTTGATTTTTTTGGAAAACCTTTTTCTTTATCCAATTGGTATTTGGACTTTACTTGGCATTGCAACCACCAGTCTAATTTACCAATTTCCTCCAATTTCAAGTTATTTTGGTTATCTAATAAGTCTCCATATGTATTAGGACTTTCCCAATTAAACAAGTTCGGATGCATGGAAGCCTCAATAGGCGATAACCATAAAGGGGTATATACATACTTACTCCTAATCTCAAGCCACACTTTAAATAAGGATTTCCTAATTTCATGCCTTAAAAAAAAACTACCCTTGGGTGGATTTTGGTACCAAAGGTAGTTGTGCCAGCCTCTCTCTAATCCTGCTCCTTCACTGGCCAGCAGTCTTTTATTCTCTAAAGTTAGCCAGTCTTTAAGCCATACAATACAGCATGCTTTGTGATATAAGGTCCAGTCCAGAAGTGAGAAGCCTCCTCTAGATTTACAGTCTTGTAGCACTTTAAGCTTAATTCTGGGCTTCTTCCCCTGCCATATGAATTCCGAAATCATTTTGTTAAGTTGATGAAGGAATAACTTTGGTAAAATAATTGGGATCATCTGAAAAAGGAACAAAATTCTAGGCAACACATTCATTTTAATTGTTGCAACTCTACCCAGAAGCGAGATTTGTAAACCTGTCCATCTGCTTAGATCAGATCGAATTTCTTTTAATAATTTTTCATAATTGTCTCGGTAGAGGTCTTTTAGATTATTTGTAAACTGGATTCCTAAATATCTTATTTTCTTTTCATTTAAAGTCGGATTTATTTTCTAATTTTGTTATTTGTTCTTTGCTTAAATTTTTAACCAGGAATTTCGTTTTTTTGCATATTGACTTTAAAGCCCAATACTTCACTATATTGCTGTAGCCTTTCCTTCAGATAGTCTATCGATGACGTCGGTTCTTCCAAAATGCAAAGAAGGTCATCCGCAAAAGCTTGTATCTTGAATTCTTTGTTTTTGATTTTTGTGCCTTTAATCCTGTTATCGTCTCTTTTTTTTTAGTTAAAAATTCCAGTGTTACAATAAAGAGTAATGGGGATAAGGGGCATCCTTGCCTCGTACCTTGCTCTATTTCAAATAGTTCCGTTCTGGTTCCATTAAAGTTTACTCTTGCATTCTGTTTTGTGTAAATAGCTCTTACCAATTGAGTAAATTTATCTCCACATCCCATCACTACTAATGATTTTAAAATGAAATTCCAATTAACTCTGTCAAAAGCTTTTTCGGCATCGATCATAATCCCAGCAAACTGTTTCTCCGGGTGTTCTTTATAGTATTCCATCAAATTGGATAACAGTCTCACATTTTGTCTCATTAATCTCCTTGGTACAGCCCGTTTGATCTTCATGAATCACTGATGTGATTACTTTCGCAAAATTTCTTCAAAGGTTTTAAAGAATTCAGTGGGAAGCCCATCCGGGCCGGATGCTTTATTCTGTTTTTGATATTGGATCGCTTCAACAATTTCATGCAATGTAATCAGTTTCCTGATATTCTCTCGTTGTTCATTAGATATCTGATTAATTTTAACACTTTCAATGTAATCCTCTTGTCTTTGATCTGGAATTTCTTGTCTTTTGTATAGTCCTTGGTAGAATTCCTGGATGATTATCTTCATCTGGCTGTTTTGAGTTACTTCTTCTTTCTTTTCATTTTCCAGGGATTTTATGATCTTTCTTTCTCTCTCCGTCTTCAATTTATAGGCTAGCCACCTACTAATTTTATTTGCATTTTCAAAGTGAGTTTGTTTTACCCATTTCAAGTTTTTCTCAACCTCTTCTGTAAGTAATATGTTAAGTTGATGTTGAATAGCAAGTATCTTAAGTCTTATCTCTTTCGTGTTCTTCTTTTTTTGTTGTGTCTCCTGCTCCTTCAATTTAGCTACTAGGTCACTATAAAGTTTATTCCGTTCTCTCTTCCTCCTGGCCAAATATTGTATCGCAATTCCCCTAAAAAAGGCTTTAAATGCATCCCAAATTAAATGCATCTTGGTGCCTTTGTTAAGATTATGATGGAAGAATTCTTGCATTTCTTTCTTTGCAATTTCGATAAACTTTGGTTCTTTCAAGATTTGTAGGTTAAGAGTCCATCGGGGGTTTTTCTATATTTTTGAAAAGGTTATCTGGATTGGGTTGTGATCTGCAAAAGTTCTAGGTAGTATGTCTGCTTGGTTAAGAGATGAAGTCAAGTCCGTAGATATCCAGCACATATCAATCCTTGACCAACATTTATGTGCTGAGGAGTAGTGTGTATAATCCTTTGTTTGAGGGCTTTTTGTCCTCCATGCATCTATCAAGTTGAGTTCATCAGCCATTTTCAAAAAGGCTTTAGGGAGAGTACTACGAAGTTTCCGTCTTCTTTTCTTTTTTTCCTCAATTTTTTTATCTTTTTCTAAGTCAAATATTGCATTATAGTCACCTATAATGCAGCAATTTTTGGGATTAAAGTCTAATAATTTTCCATGTATTGTCTTGTAAAATTTTTCTAAGTTCTCATTCGGGGCGTAGATGTTCCCCACCAGGATTTTCTCGCCATTGAGTTCTAATTGAATAATTATTATTCTTCCCAACTTGTCAGAATATAAACAGTCGGATTTAATGTGCTTTTGTACATAAATAGCGACTCTTTTTTCCTTCTTCTCTGGATCTGATGAGTAGTACAGTGTACCCAATTTCCCGTTTTGTAGTTATTTAACATTGTCTTCCTTAATGTGGGTTTCCTGTAGACAAATTATTTCAGAGACTATTTTTTTCAGTTGTTGAAAAATCCTTCTTCTTTTTCCTGGTTCATTTAAACCGTTGACATTAACTGAGGTTATTCGTAATCCTGTGTTTGGGTTCATTTTGATGGCTCAATACTATCTAAGGTCTTCCTTAAGACATTTTTCAATTGTAGTCTTGTTTTAACTCCTCCTAAGTCCTTCTGAAGGTCTTCTTTATTTGCTGCTTTCAGTACTTCCCCTTCTTCTGGGTCTTCTCCAATTTCTGTTTCTGACTCACCATTGCTGGACTCAACAAATTTCCCCCAAAAGTCTTCCAGCTTGTCCATAGAAGTTATGTTGTACCTTCTGGTCTGGTATAGAAAAAAAACCCCCTCCGGGATAAGCCATCTGAATTGTATGGAATGTTTCAGTAGCCAAGATGTCAGTTTGCGGTATTTAAATCTCCGTTGTCTTACACCCCAAGGTGTTTCTCTGAGCACTTTAATGCTGACATCTTTCCATTTAAATTCACATTCTCTTGCTTTCTTCAAAATTTTTTCACAAGTTGTTGCACGGGTAAATTTAACTTGTACTTCCCTTGGTAGGTTAAACTTTCTCGTGTAATTGGAAGAGACTCTTTTGGCCCATTCAATATCTCTTTTCCCCTCTTATAGTAGGTCTTCTTCATCTATAATTAAGATATCTGCAATTT
This sequence comes from Heteronotia binoei, assembly GCF_032191835.1. Lineage (NCBI taxonomy): Eukaryota > Metazoa > Chordata > Lepidosauria > Squamata > Gekkonidae > Heteronotia > Heteronotia binoei. The sequence continues at coordinate 60,181,460 of NC_083230.1, forward strand.
TGTTCATTATATCTTCCTCTTTATCTTCCGGGATATTTTGAAATCGCAGTATATATGCAGCCTTCTCCATTTCCAGTTTTATTATTCTATCTTCTAAGTCTGTCATACACGCTTTATTCTCCCGGGCCAAGTTAGATGTATCCTTTTCTTTTTCTTCTATTTTCTCCACCTTTGCAGATAGATTGTGTATTTGTTGCATGTTGACTAACAATTGTCTTTGGAATTCTTCTACATGTTTGTTGGTTTTTTCAATTTGTCCTAATAAGTCCACTTTCATAGTCTCCAGGGCTTTCTGATTTTGCTTAAACCCTTCTGTTACAATTTGTTGTAATTTCTCCAGTGCATCTTGATTAGCCGGTACTGGCGTCATTTTCACCCCACCTCCTGGGGGAGTGCCTTGGCCAAACTTCTTTACTTTAGTCTCTGTTACTTTAGTATCCATTCCTAGCTAGTGTAACAGTTCCTTTCTCAATCCCTTGTTCCTTGTTATATATTGCCCTCTAGTGGCTTGGATTAATTTTTCTTCAAACTCTCATCAAACTATTTTAGAATACCTTGTAGACTAATATATAATGTCAGATGATCTCAAAGCTTGTGAAAACCAATATTATCAATTCCCAATTCTCTGTTTCTAATATCTTATTCAATAATCTAACAATTCAAAAATCTAACAATACTCAAAAACCCATTTCATTTTGACCTTACTAAATACAAATCATTTAAATAATATATCTAAATCAATTCAAGCATTCCTAAATTAATTCATTATATTCATTAGATTGTCATTTACTCCCTTAACCCAATATTGTTACTAGTACAGATAAGAAATTTATTTACAGATCATTACACATCATTAAACAATTCTAGTTATAAGTCCAGCCCTTCACCAGTTATGAATGTTTTAGAACACTAAAACATTATCACACTGACGGATTAATATGCCTAAATGAATATGGATCCACGGTAATCTGGCTGGTGTTATATGGCATTAGCCCTCTGTACCAATGACCTTACATTGTTGAATGGTTAGCATGTATTTTCTCTGTTGATGACATACTAACATTAAATGAGCTATAATGAAATACCAAAAGATAAGTATATGTTGTCTACAGGGCTGGATCACCCACTAGGCAAACTAGGTGGCTGCCTAGGGTGCCAGGAGGAGTGGCGCCAAATTGGGCTCCCCCTGCGACCACGACAACTGACTAGTTTGCCCCGCTGCTGCTGCCTTGCACCTTCCCTCCCCCTCCCTCCCCCCGGTGCCACAATGCAACCGCACTCCATCACCCCCCATCACCCCCCCTCAGAGGCACACTGAGCCTCTCTGTGCTGAAGCTGGACCCAACTGGCTTCAATGTGGCCAGTGCGCCATCTAACGCTTTGAAGTCAGCACGGGAGAAGGCTTCACTCCCCCTCACTTCTGGTTCCAGGAAGGAGGGGGGAGAAGCCTTCTCTCGCGTGGGCTTCAAAGCGTTAGATGGTGCACTGGCCGCATCAAAGCTGGTAGGGTCCAGCTTCAGCACAGCACAGCTCAGCGCAGCTCTGAGGGGAGGGGATGGAGCACGGCTGCATTGCAGCACCAGGGAATGGGGGAAGGGAAGGCGGTGGCGGGTGAGCCGAGCTTCATGTGCAGATGAGTGGTGGCACACACGAGGCTCGGCAATGAAGCATGGCTGCATTGCAGTGTCAGGGGGAGGGAAGGCAGCAGCAGGGCGTGGCAAGGGGGAGCCAAGCCTCATGCATGGGGGGGCGGATGGAGGGGCGGACAGGAAGCCTGCCTAAGGCGCTATGCACCGTCAGGCCAGCACTGACTGTCTATCTAATACTGAACCCACTCTCCTTTTCTCATTGCTAGTGGGAGGCTTTTTTTTATTAACCTGCATGTAGGGGGGAAAGGGGGGGTTGTTAGGCAAGGGAAGTGTTATAAAACTTTGTAGCCAAACAACACAGCTATGATTTCTAAGCCTGCAGGCTCTATATCAAGCTCTTCACCTGCAGCACCTTTGGAATATGACACAGCATGGTGGGTGCAGCCACAAACTGGTTGCTTCAGGAGGTGAAGCCAGCCACAAACTGGCTGCTACAGCTTACTTGTGAAGAATCTCATGTTGTGGTGGCAGCTGCTGCCAAAGCAACATCTTTGAAAATCTGCATAACAAATCAAATTGCTAATGACCAATCAGAAGCCTTTCTGAGTGAAAGCTCCATCTGACTAAATCCACATGGTAGGCACCAGGAGAGGTTATTATATAATATATAATATAATATAGAGCAGTGTTCCCCACTGTGGTACGTTGTGTGTCATAGTGCCCACTGACACATCTCCTGTTACCCACCAACTGTTTTTAAAAAGCTGATAGGGCCAGATGGAGCTTATATTATGTGTTTGTTTCATTTATTTCATTTATTTGTCATTGTTCCTTCTAGTCTGAAGCAGGAGGCTGTTATTTTGGAGCTTTCTTGTGCCATATTATTGGTAACAAAAAAAAAGGTCTTTAAATTGTACAAATGTTGCTTTTCAAGATGTAATTAGCAGCAGCATGGAATCCTGAATACACTATAAACTTTAAAAATCTCTACATCAGTATTACAGCGAATATATTCAAGGCAGTATTTCCCTATTGCAATTATTACACTGCCTGTAGGAAAGGGTATCTGAGGTATTTCTTAATGTGACACACTAGGGATGGAAATGAATCAGTTCACAAACTAAGGTTTGTGATTAATTTTGGCCAGTTCATGGCAGGCCAAGCAGCATAAACTTTCCATGAACTCTCAAAGTGTTGTGGAGGTTTGTGATGCTTCGTGAACAGATACATTTCCAGACAGACTGGAAATTAACAAATGTCAAAGCAATGGGGGACAGAACTTGGAGGGGATGTAGAGGAGCATCTGGGACAGTGCTCTGTGATTTTAATGTCTCTAGCTAGCACAGGATCTGTTTTATATGCTCCTGAACCTGTGCCTGTCAGTTCCTCAGAAAGCATTTTCCTTGGGGTACCCTTCTTTGGGAAGGGCATAACTCAGATCCTGTAAATCCAATCCTCACCAAATTTGGAGGGCAGATAGAGGAAAGTCATCTGGAGATCTCCTGCAAGTTTGGCATCTCTAGATTCCACAAAATCCATTATATACACTCCTAAACGTCTTTAGCCTGCACCTGTCATTTCCACAGAAAGCACTTTCCTGGGACACCTTCTTGGGAAGTCATAACTTGAAACCCATAAACCCCATCCTCACCAAACTTGGAGGGCAGGTAGAAGAGTGTCAGCAAGGTCTCCTGCAATTTTGATGTCTCTATCATGCTGGGGGGCTGTTCTACCACATCACGAACCTCACAAACTAAACTGGTTTCTTTGGCAGCTAAAAGTTGATGGAAGTTCATGGTTCGTGAATTGGGCACACCAACCAAACTGAACTGCATTTTTGCAGTTCATGTCTATCCCTATAGCACACTGTATACCTATTTTATTTATAAAACCAACATTCATTTTCCTTTTTAATTAAAAAAACTGTAATCTAGAGACCTTTCAATGTGTTCCATAAAGATATGTTGATTTATGAAAGAGGGCAAGAAAAAAAGCTTATTGAGAGAAAAATCAATTTTAGACTATTAAGAATGTGATTATTACTTCAATGACTTTTGAACTCTGCAGACAATGGGGTATATGCATGATCATCAGACAATCTGACTCTGATTCCTAATATGCACAAACAAATGTATGAAAATTCCAATTTGGATCAATACGAGCAAAATTTTAACACTTTAAAACACTTTCCATGAACTCTCAAAGTGTTGTGGAGGTTTGTGATGCTTTGTGAAAATCCCTTTTATTCTCTATGATTTTTAAATACTTCTTTTCGCTTCACACAGCACCAACACACTGAGAAACAGAAATAATATATTTTGCCATAGTCTTTTTGAGTGTGTTGAGTCATAGCATCTGCTGGAAAGTATTAGTGTTACAAGTAGGCACAGCACAAGGAACCATATAATTATCCCATAGTTTGCATATACAAACATCTAAGTTGTCGCCTTCATGGCATTAAAAAAATTACTATCATTAGTGAAGAACATCTTCATGTTTTAATAGATTACTCATTGATAAATAAAAAAAACACTTTCTGTTTCTCATTTTCCACCTAAAGGAACAGAAACTATCCATTGTGGTTAGTCATTAAAACTGCACCTGGCACAAATACCACTTTTTTTTTTTTTTTTGCAAACATACATCTTTAAAATTTCAAATTCATACCACTTTGTCAGTTAAACTATAGCATTATAAAATGTATTGTCAGTTTTATTCACTAGATAGATTCTTACTGAGAGAAACACCTACCAGGTTTACCAAGAGATGTAACTGATACCAACCCGGCATCAAAGGAATGTATTAACATATGACATAATGAAAAGAACATGACCAAGTAACTTACTTTTTCTTTAGCCTTCGATCTTTCTCTGCCTGTGTCCCAAGTTTACCAAGTCCTAGAGAATCCTGTACAGCAGCTTCAGTTTCCATGTAGCCTCCTGTGTTAAGATAGGAAACGCAATTTCCCGTTATAATTCTTTTCAAGAGTTCTATTAGCTTCCCATTTTGCTTTTGAGATTTAAATTTGATTGGGGGGGGGGGGCACGGAATCCCAAGGGCTATAAATCCTAAAGCTGCTTACTCGTCTGCAGTCTACACTGGGATGAATATGATTATTTACAAGGAAACCATGTTGTAGATTTAAATGCATTTTAAACTACAGTTCACAACAAATTCCTACAGTAGCTAACAAAAAGATTGTACTAGGTTTGTCTACCTGCAGGAAATGGGATGGGTAATGGAAATGTTCCTTGTTTGCTTGCCTGCCAGAAAGAAATCTTAATAACTAAGCAATATAAGCATGTGTCCTCTAACAACTGGGATTTCTGAAAAAGACTTCTTGTGGTGCTTGAAAAATATTGCTTAATGTCATTTTTAAATGGCAAACACTCAGAGGAAAGTCCTTTAATCCAGAGTTCTTCTAGAATTTTGTTGTTTTATAAAGTCACTGAAAAAAATCTCTGACTCTAAATATGTGGTTAATTGTATTTTATACTGAAGGTTAGATAGAAACTATACGATAAACCCTGAGTTCATGCTAAAGGAACTTTGGCTTCTTATGTACTCATGAAAGAATGAAATTTGTTGAATGTATTCCTACAGTAGCTTCCTGAAGAAAAGAAATAACTCAGAGTCATTTAAGAGAAGTACAACTTCACGTGTTCTTTGCCCCACTGTCACATCGGGCCAAACAGATTTTTTGGTTTTTTGGAACCATAAAAATGTTGCACAGTCTGTTCCATCAATGTGAAAATTGAATGAATGTATATACTGAAATCACCTCTTTCTCTTCTACACACTTTCTGCTGTCTCAAAATGAACTACTGTCCAGACCCCTCCATAGGGATGACTGGATAAAGATACACAAAAGAGGTGTAGCCTAGATATCACAAAAGAGGTGTAGCCTAGATATCACAAAGGGGAGTCCTATGTACAGTATGCCAGACTTCTGCTCATAGCCCGCACAGTACATATGCCTGAATGTATTACCTCCTAGGAGTAAACTCTGTGGGTGTTTTCGCACTCACCTTCAGCCGGCGCCGCGACCCTCTTGACGACGGAGGATCTGTGCTGATTTCCCACACGAAGCGCTGGAGCAACCAGAAGAGCCGCCAATTTCCGGCGCGAAGCCCGCTCAAACGTAAATCGCCAAGAAGCAGGAAAACGCTTGAGCGGGCTTCGCGCCGGAAATTGGCGACTCTTCTGGTTGCTCCAGCGCTTCGTGTGGGAAATCAGCACAGATCCTCCGTCGTCAAGAGGGTCGCGGCGCCGGCTGAAGGTGAGTGCGAAAACACCCTGTGCTTACAAGCAATATATAAGCCAATGGAAGCACTAATCCCCAGGAAATGTTACATTGTACAAGTGTGAGCTTTTAAATTAAAATGACACAATGTAACTAGTGGTTATAGAAGAGAAACATCATGTGTTTACTTAGTCTCAAACTGGAAGACCTGTTCTTGCTTATATCTATATTAATCATGCAGCCCCAGGATTAGACTGGCTTTTTTAAACCAATATTTTTTCCCCTCAGGTCTATTGGACCCCCCAAAATTCAGGATTGCTGAAAAATCCTGGATCCAAATACCATACCGGTATTGTGATTCACGATTTAAAAAAAATACTGACAGTTTTCCCAAACTGGAAAATACTGTTTTAAAAAAATTAAATGCCCCTAGTAAAAATCTGGTTAATATTTTTTTAACATATGTTTAAATAATTATGCTATCCTGTCAGGTTTGTTTTCATTTTGTTTCAGATTTCTGGTTGGCTTCTGATCGGTACAATCAGAATTCTATAGCACTGTTTATTGGCTGTACCATCCTGTTGGTTTTTATTGATTTATACTATATAATCCACCTTGAGTCTCAGAGAGAAAGGACTATAAATAATGTAAACAAAGTTCTGTCATATTTAGTCAAGTAGGTACTATTTTCACAGCCAAAAGCAAATGTAGCTAAAACAAGTTTTCATGTTTGAAAACAAATAAAGTATCCTACTGTACCACAGAAAAAGACAATAAATGATGTGATTTTCAACTTCAGATCTGATCACTGCCTTGTATAAGAAACAATCATAGGGCACGTTTACATTCTTTGTATATAAGTACAGATATTTTATATATATATATATATATATATATACACACACACACACACACACACACACACACATATATATATATATATATATATATATATATATATATATATATATATACACACTTGTTATCAGGGTATGTTTTTTTGTAGCAGGAACTTTTTTGCATATTAGGCCACACACCTCTGCTGTAGCCAATCCTCCAAGAACTTACAGTAGGCCCTGTAAGAAGAACCCTGTGAGCTCTTGGAGGATTGGCTACATCAGGGATGTGTGGCCTAATATGCAAAGGAGTTCCTGCTACGAAAAGAGCCCTGCTTATTATGCAGGATCCATGCATGCATAAAATGAGGCTTTGGCATCAAAATGCATTTAACTGTGGGCAAAAAGTATGTATTGTTGACTACACGGATCTTCAAAAAGACAAGACATAATAACATATGTGCATGAACTTTTAAATCAGACACAATACCCCTGTCCTTTGTATTCAAGTATAGGACAATTCAGAAGAAGTTGCCTCTACTGAAAAGCATCATTGGTAAGATCAACCACAGTCCACAGTAAGCCAAAAAATATTCTTGACAAGAAATATGTGAGGATTTTAAAACTTGTTCTCTTTCCCTTATTATACAGCAACATGGAAGGTTACATTTGGATATGTCTGGAACAAGGAAATTTTCCACACAATTTCATCTGACCATCTGCGGCTTATCATGGTATAAACTTTGAAACACAATGGGTGTTTTCGCACTCACCTTCAGCCGGCGCGACCCCCCTCTTCACTGCGCAGGATCTGCGCGGATTTCGCACTAAACGCCGCGGAACAGCCGGAAGAGCCGGAAACTCCCGGCGCAAAAGCCGCTCAAACGGAAACCGCCAAAAAGCAGTTTCCGTTTGAGCGGCTTTTGCGCCGGGAGTTTCCGGCTCTTCCGGCTGCTCTGCGGCGTTTAGTGCGAAATCCGCGCAGATCCTGCGCGGTGAAGAGGGGGGTCGCGCCGGCTGAAGGTGAGTGCGAAAACGCCCAAAGACTGTACCATGGATTGTATCCAGTGGAAATTTCTGGTAACTGGAGGGGGGGCATTCCTGAACCCTTCCTCCTGTGACACACTTCTGACTGGGGGCTGTTTTTATCTTGCAGCTAACCTCTGACTGAATCTTCCTCATGTTGCTCCTATGTGAGGGGCAGTATCTCCCAGGAGCATCATTTCACAGGGCATTTTGGGCTTCAGTGGAACGGAAACAGAGATTCCATTACTATTATTAAAGTAAGCTTTAAACAAGAAATTTAAAAAATAATTTTTAAGCAAGGAAAGCAGAGAATGTGTTACCCTGCAGCACTGATCCAGGTGTCAATCAACATATTTACCAGTACTTTAAAAAAAAAAATCTCAGTGAATTCTCATGGCGATGAGGAAATGTGAAGCCTGCAAAGCAGGATCAGCCTTACTATCTTGCTGGGACTAGGCTGCTGATGAAATGGTCACTGGCTATTTAACATCATTTATTTTTTATGTTTGGAGGCATGAATGAAGATACTGGAAGGCCAGATGATATTTCTCAGCTAGTGATGAGGCAGTGGAGTAACCATCCTGATTTAAACTGCAGTTCCCTCTGGGGTAATTGGTGGCTCCCACAAGGTAAGAACTCCGTGGGTGTGAGTGAATCCTGTTGAGTGAGTTTTTCATGACTCCTCCCGTGTGCCTTGCTTGGGTGTTTCTATTGTGCATCTGAGTTCCAGCTGATCAAGGCAGCCTCTGTTCAGGTGACAGAAGCTTGCCCTTTCTGGACTGTAAGTACTTATATCTGGTCAGACAGAGAAAGGCACAATGCCAGCAGGGGCTTTTGGTATCACAATCATCAACAGTGATGCAATTAGGAAATTTAAGAGTCTGGTTAATACTCTTATGACCTCTGTTAGATGTCAGTTTATACCTCTAAATGCAAAACTACAGCCTGCTTTAAGAGCTGCTGAACTTGTAAATTAGGCCTAGAATTTCTGCCCCAAAGTCAGACTCTGATGGCACCACTGCATGTCAATGTTTTAAACTGAAAACTAGAGCTAGACAAGATATTTTAAGTATCTGCAACCTGTGCAGTTGGAAAGCAGTGACTATTTTCTAAATAAGCAGACACTTTCATAAATATCAAAGGCTGATTCTACATTCATGTTTGGGTCTGATTTTCTGAGCACTGAAATCGCCTTCTAGAAATCTGAAATATATTTTTTTCATCTACACTCAAAATTTTGCTCCTGGACTTCCCCTCCACATTTGCTTGCTTTACTGGAGGCGGGCAGGTTTAAGAGTTCCTTTGTTTCTTGAGAAACGAGTTATTGCCCTGTTTCCCAGGAAAGATATCATCTTTATGGTCCTGTGGAATGTGCTTCTTGGAAAACCCTCATTCAAAAGTAGTTTTGGAAAGTCAGGGGCAACTCCATGCTGAAAACGGTGTCAGAGCCAATTCAGGAATTTAAATGTAAATGACAGCCAAAACACCGGAACAAGACAGATGTCAAGGCACATTGTAATGTAGATGATCACTTTTGAAAGCACAGCATTACTGGATCTTTTGCCCAATGTAAAATCAGCCAGAGCTTCACCTGTGTTTTCTGCTACATCTTGTCCATAAAATCATAGAAAGTAAAGAACAAGTGTCTGCTTTTAATTTGAAGGAAATGCTGTAGAACTACTTGAAATATTACAAGTATCGTGGAAACTGACAACAATATAATTAATTATGTGTATGTTATTATGGTGCTATGTAGGTTGTATTGCAACAGGCTTCATCAAGGCATCAAGGTCAGAAGCATCTGTTACATGTTTTCTAAAAGATGTAGCACTGTGACTACAAGCAATAATTTTATTTTTAAAAAACCCATTCCAAATAACCTACTTCCAGAAAGCAAATTTTTACTCTTAATTATTTCTTGAAGCTGTTCAAAGGAGGTGTGTGAGAATATGAATGGTGTGTATTGACTGATGCTGTTGATTGGCACAGAACTTTCATTGCAATGGGTGACAGAAGATGAAAAAATAAGGAAGGGAGGAATATTTTTAGTTACATGTCTCACTAATGCCCACTTAGAGCTGTCTGACTAATAAAAGAATAAAGGGTGAATTGCATACCTGAAAAAACGTATGGGTAATTACACTAGCTGATTAGCAGAATGATGAACAGGGATAACAAAAAATATTTTAATTGGGATCCCCCACCCCAATGATATAAGAGCTTCTAAGTTTCACAGTGCTCCTAGTTCTTGCTTACTATGTTTTCAGTTAGAATGATGTTAAAACCACAATTGAAGATGATGTGGACATGTGTACAAATTTATATGTTTGTTGTCCAAGGCTTTTATTTGCATTGTCTTTCATGGCCACACATGAAACAATTCTAAAAATGTGGCCTATATAAACAAACAAAAAGGAACTTCTTCTAGGACATTTGCTTATGTAGAAGAAAATGAATTTCATGACAGACACTACTCTTTACAGTAATAGGAATATGTGGGAAAGATTTCACTACTTTAAAAGAGGGGAATGAGTCTTTGGAAAACAAAACCAAAAAAGAACTACACCATCATCCAAAAATAACTGGAAATCAGCAGCTTGAGCCTGGTGCAACTAATTCCTTACTGAGCTGTCCAAGTCGAGCCTTCTCTTTTTTACCGAACAAACGTCCTATTGAAGACTTTATTCCTTTCTTCTTGGGAGCTTTGTGTAGGGAATCCTGGCTGCTACCGACACTGCCAAGACCAATGCTTTCTGGCTCCAAGGAAGCAGGCAAGCTACTATAAAATACAAAAAAAGAGAGAAAGATTATATGTTATTCTCCTTATGAGGTCCAATCTCCTTCTAAGCAGCTGTGCAAACGAATTATCTGGAATTTAATAAGAGTGTCTTCATAACTGGAAACATTAATCAGGTTACTGATGATATCTTTCCTACATCACATTTAAAATATTTAGAACCGCATAATGGCTTATTTACATGTCTTACTAATACCCATAAAGATTATTGAATGTAACAAAAGGTGACAGAATGGAGACATAATTCATCAAATTCCTATTTAAGTCATTCTGACCAGAAATTTTTTAGATGTTTTGATGGGACTCAAATGGATCTCAACTACAAAGAAGACTGGTTCCTATAATCACTAAGAGCTGTTTTTGGTGCACCCCTCCCCCCACACTTTGAAAAAGGAAAGCACAAGACTGTTGGGTGGGCAGGATAGAATGATGCTGCTTAGCCAATCAGTGGGGAACTTGGGATTGGCTATTTTAAGCTAGTACTCTCTCACCTTTCCTCTCTTTGCTGAAAGAGCTGCCATACCCTTCCTCCCTTTAAGAACAGTATGGGAACAGCTGATTGCTTCTGGACAGAGCAGGAATTGGGTCTGTCTCTAATTGGCTTTGAGGTAGTCCTTTTTCACCTGCTTCATACTGGATGGTAGGGAGGGGTTTAGAATTTAATAAGCCTAATCAGAGTACACTGGTATGTTGTAAGCCGCCCTGAGCCTGCCCTGGCGGGGAGGGAGGGATATAAATAAAAAGTATTATTATTATTATTATTATTATTATTATTATTATTATTATTATTATTATTATTATTATTATTGGTAAGGCACTAAGAACCAAACTACAAGTGATGGAAGGCACAGACATGGTAGCTCCAGGAACTCTTGTCCTCCGCTCCTTTTCAAGTGCCAAAACAGCCAAACTTGTAGTTTGGCTTTAAGATGGCAGGTTTAATATGGGCTCACTGGTATTTTAATCACATTGGCAAGCATCTAAGGCATCTTATGATTGTGGGAGGCAACCAAACTGAGCACTTAAAATGCAAGTGCCTGAAGAGCGAACTCACAGTCCTGAACCTTCATGTTGACTAGTGCTGGGAATGACCTTGATTGTACAGTTTTGGTGTGCAGACAAGGATAAGTTAAGGGCAGCTATGCAGTGCTCTGGCTTTGGAGTCAAGGTGGGATTGCCCAAATGCTGGCAAAATAATCAGGTAGCCTCTTAAGGTGACTGCAGGAATAGGGTAAATACCACTGCAGTTCAGCCTTTTAAAAAATTAATAAGCACTTAGTTTAATCTGATCTTGATCTTTGTATTCTCTTTTGTGGGTGTGGGATCAGTCACGGTTCCCACCTTCCCAAAAGGGGAAGTTGTCTTACCTGATATCCCTCTATTCTGATCAGGAGCAAAGTAAAAATGTAATGAAAGGTAATTTCTTCCTACTAGATTTTGATGAAGAAACACATTTTTGAGAGATTCCCCACAACCGGCCAACAATAGCAAAAGCATTAACATATAAACAATGACATGATTCTGATTAGAACAAAGCAGTAGACAAGTGCACCTTTAAGACCAACTAAGTTTTATTCAGAATGTAAGCTTTCATATGCTTACGAGCATACGAAAGCTTACATTCTAAATAAAACTTAGTTGGTCTTAAAGGTGCACTTGTCTACTGCTTTGTTCTATTGCTTCAGACCAACACGGCTGCCTACTGGGATGATTCTGATTAAACTCTTTACGAGATTAAACTCTTTATAAGAATTTAATTTTTAATTTTTACACTTCAGATTTGTAAAAAACCAAAACAGTTGTTACCCAGGGGTGCTGCCTCCACCTGGGGAAGCACCCTACTAAGAGATGGGTGTGACGGACTCAGGCCCTTAGCCTGAGTAGCTGGGGAACAGGCTTGCAGCAATTGGCTGGAACGTTGCCCAAGCAACGGAAAAGTATCCTTTTGAGGTATGCTCAGCAGAAAATCAACTCAGGATTTTTAGTCTGAGCCAGGGGGTCTTCGAGAGAAGTCTTCAATATACTAGTCTGAAGTGAAGACAGTGGGCTTAGGCCGGGCAGTTGTAAAACCAACTGGACAAGGTGCTGAGAGCGGCCAGAGTGGCTGAGCTCCTTGTGGCAGACAGAGCTGAGTGGACTCTGTCCGGAAGAGGAAGTTTTCAGTTGGTTTGAAACTCTCTGAGGGAGATTTTGCCGGTGCATCAGGGCAATCTTCAAGTACAAACTAGATCACACAATTACACACTGAGGGGAGAACTGGATTCTGGGGGTCAGCAGAGGTACCCAAGACTCAGACCAGAGGACTAGATGTGGGGCTGAGATGCATCGGTATAGAGGGGTGCGAGTCCTGGAAGATAGCTAGTGTGAAAGGGTCTGTGAGGGAGAATATTGACACAAGTCAGGAGTTCTCTATGTGTGTGTGGAAGAGTGACTGAAGTTTGTTATTTATATGATTTGGCACTGCCTAAGTTAGGGTAAAACATCTGAAGAAACAGCATTCTGAGTGTCCAGAAGGCACAGACAGCCTGTGTTAGGTAGAGTCTAGTGGGACTCTGAAACCTGCCTGGTTTATTGTTTATTTTTAAGATCTTCTGCCAAAGACTTGTTATAGTTTTACCTCAGCCTGAAAAAGTCTCTCTGTAATTGTTTTATTCTGCCAACCCACTGCCAACTGATTTGCCTCCTGCGTATTGAACAGTTATAATCAATATTACTTCATCCCCCTCCTTGTCTTTTGTTACCTAATAAATATTTTGTGGTTGTTAACGTTAAAACCGTCTGGTGCCAATTATTACTAGTTCTGATAGGATTTCTGTGAGTCTGACTGAGGGACTGAGGGAAGGTGACTGAGGAGAAATTTAAAGTGGTCACCTCCGAGTAAAGCCTCTGACCGGGGTTCCTCACAATGGGGTCTTCCAGTCTTTCACTCTGAACCATGATCCATTGCAAAAAGCAGGCCAAGAGAGAGAAGCCATGCTGGAATGAAATACAGCATGTAGAAAGTGTTTGTGGTTCAGTAGAACAGCAGCAGCCTCATGCTAAGTTTCCTCCCCACACACACACTCCACACACACACTCCGCAATGGAACATGTAAAACAATGGGTCTCAGGTAAAGTATGCCTCATACCTTAATCTCTGGATAGCAACTGCTGGCTAATCCCTCCTGTTTCCATTAGTCCATCCTGATGCCTTTTTTGTTACCTTATGTTAATTTGTAGACCTATTTACACAACCCTCTCCTTCCTGTCCCCTTCCCTCAATATCTATGTTAAATTATCGCTAAACATTATATCATGATGATTCTTCATGACCAGTTATTAAGGGTAATTCACTTCTTTTGTCTTGAACTGGGAATCCATTCAGGAACCCAGGAAAGATCCATCAAACGACTATTAAGAGTCATCATAGCTCTGGGAGGGTCTTCACCCATCCAAAGACTATAAAACATGAGAGCAAACCTTGTTCAATCTGGGCACATAGGTTGTTCCCCCATTACTCTAAGTAATGGGCCTCAGACATGGCATGATGGCAGTGCACGTCTCCATCTTTAATTTCTAAATGGACATCTGTACATCTGGAACAGGTAATATCACCCTCTTCAACAATCACTAAAATTCCCTATTTTTCTAGCTCTTGATTTTGTGTTTTTGTACTGCTTGTGTGTGTGATTGTATTTTTACATATTTTTCTAAGTAAACATTAAAAAAAAATCTTAACTCTGGAGTCTTCCTTCTGATACTGTACCTTTGTATTATTGGAAAAAGATCAGCTCCTAAGCTCTACCAGGACCATTCTCTGCTCTTCCTCCTCATAAAAAGATGAGACCCCCCCTGCAATTTTGCTAACACAGTCTTATATAAAAAGATAGCATCTGAGTAATACAATGTAACCCATCCAATATATCTGTGTTTCACAGTAGGGCAGAACATGAATAACTGAAATAATAATAACCCCAATTTCACAGTGTATAACAGAATTCAATCAAGTGGTATTATCATGTGTGAGTGATTGCACATTAGAAGCATTCTATATCACACATAGCAGTTGTTTGAAGCAATTCTTGTTCCATGTGAAGGTATGTAACTAAGCCCCACAAAATGCCACTTAACATATTCTAAATGATGTTCATGGATTATATATCTGAAACTTTCAAGAGTTCAGAGGTATGGAATTCACATAGGTTATCACTACAGTTAAAAATCACTGCCCTATCATGGCTTTTTTCCTACATAGGCTAGCCAAAACCTAGACTATAAGGTTACTGGGACTAGCTAAATTTAGTGCATGAATACTTATTGCTATCATTACTTCCTCCTTGGACTTGCTAAATCCGTATTGTTGTGATAGAGGAATGCAGTATACCTTGATTAATACTCCGTTAGGCCCTGATCTCAGAGAAAACATTTTTCCCTGGGAATTAAGCCATAGACACCTCAGAGTTTAGGCTGAGAAGAGATGAGTTCTCCTTTATGGGGACAAGCAGGTTGGAAATTACTATTTGCTCACATGCCAGGAAGGGGCAAAATGGATGGCTATTTTGGTATCCTGAGTTGGACCATAAAAGTTTGGGGATATGTGCCCATGGTAGGGGTTTGAAAAAGGGCCAAGACAACATATGTGGGGACTCAAACCCAATCTTGGGACAGGCCAAAGTGAAACTCTCCCAGCTGAGAGAAGAAAGGTTAAAAGGTCTGACACACTAGAGAAAGGGAGCAAGCCACAACCAGGGAATCAGGAGAGATGGAGTGAAGTCTGCCTTGAGAAGCCTCTGTTTCAAAGTTTCAATGGGTTTGTGCCTATTCCATGGGAAAGAATGCCAAGGTAACATCACTGACTTATACAACAGATTCAGGTGGGTAGCGACAGTATGTGGGTCTGAAGCAGCAGAAAAAAAGTTCAAGTCCAGCAGCACCTTTAAGTCCAACCAAGTTTCATTCAAGGTATAAGTTTTCATGTGTATGCACACTTCTTCAGATAAATGGAAGTTGCCAGTCCATACATATAGGTAGAGGGTAAGCAGCAAATTAGCATACAGCTTTATTAATGTGAAGTGAATGCATCTTATTTGTTAATTAACACCTTCAGCAATGAACTCCTTACCTTCTAGCATCATTGTGGTATGAAGAAGGTAGAGTATGAGTCATTCTAATGGCTCGGGGTGTTGCAGGAGGGGAGGTTTCACATTTTATTGTAGCTTTGTCTTCATGTCCATCTTCATCAACTACTGCAATCTACAAATAAATATTTTTTAACAAATAAATAATTAGCAGGAAATTCTACTTAGAATCCCATTTTCTAAGTTGTGTGCAACTTAATATGGTGCAAAACCTCAACACATCTGCAAGTGATAAACCTTTTCAAGCCAACTGAACTATTAGGCATCATGAGACAAGTCTGGTAAACTAGACAGACACCAAACCAACATGGGTAGTCCTAAAAGTGTCCAAATGCATAGAAAGTTCCAGAAACTATACCAGGAGGGAAAGCGAGAAAACATCTTCCACATCTCACGTAGTTTCTGGGACCTGCTTATAGACATTAAGAATGAGTGGCTGAGTTTTTATATTCTGGTGTGGAGCCTTGTTGGTCTGAAGCAGCAGAACAAAGTTTGAGTCCATTGGCACCTTTAAGACCAACAAAGTTTTATTCAAGTTTTTGTGTTTCTGAAGAAGTGTGCATGGACATGAAAGCTTACACCTTGAATAAAAACTTTGTTGGTCTTAAAGGTGCCACGGGGTTCAAGCTTAATATGGTGTTTTTATATGTTGACTGAAATTTGTTAATCTTGCAAACAGTGTATTTGAAGTAATTTGGACAGACCAGGGTTCCCCAATGTGGTGCCTACCAGTAGTTCCCCTGGCTCTGGGCAAGCTTTTAAGAAAGTGGGCAGGTCGAAAGGCAGGGATTGTCATTGGCCTGCTTCGGCAGGGAGGGTGGGATATAAATTGAATGAAAATAAAATAAATAAATTCATTCAATAGTTGACACCACAGAGACCAGTCTAAAGGACTTGTAAGCAATTGGACTTGTGCTCCATTTACTTTCAGGCTTTCCTTATTTTTATTAGACTTTCTCTTTCTCCCCCACTGCCATTTACATTTGTTTCTCTTTATTCCATAATCTCTTTCTCTCTCCTTCCCCCAGTCAGGCATTTTGGGTTTGTCTCTGCTTCCTGTGGCAGTTATTTTGAAGTAACTGCAAACTCCAAAAGGTTGTGGGCCCCCTGGGGTAGAGGGTGTGGGGTTTGTTGATGAGGGAGGAAATGGAGGAAAACATAGCTCTTAAGCAAACAAATGAATGCACCTTAGAAATAAGTTAGGACAAAATCAGACTACAGGGTGTAAGGTAATCATGAACATAAGAACTGGTGATCAAGGTATAAAAGGCCAGAGAACTGGAGGAAAAACAGAAGACTGGGCCCACAGTAATGCCTTATGAGGGTAATGGGAACCACCCCCCCTACACACACACACTTAAAACAGTCCAAATGGTCATGTGCGCTATCCAGTCAAACCAACTTGGTAGCCTATAGACATTGTTAGAAATAGTACTTACATCTGTACTATTCTGGTAACATGGATATAGATCTGATATGCTATAGGAATAAATAATTAGCAGGAGCCATAACTAAGGTGCTATATACAATACTGAGTACTGAGTAATAACAAGTCTGCTTGACTTCACAAACAGGGTGAAGATCAATAGCTACATTACAGATGTCATCACGTTTGAGTGGAAAACTCATTCGCAAAGGTATAATATTTAGGTAGCTTAACTGTTTAGAAGCACAGATCCAAGCGGGCAGCTGTGTTGGTCTGAAGCAGTTGAACAAAGCAGGAGTCAAGTTGCACCTTTAAGACCAACCAATCTTTATTTAGAACGTAAGCTTTCATGTGCTCTTAAGCACACTTCATCAGATGAGGAATCCAGCGCAGTGAGCAAAGCCATTCATAGCTGAGCAGAGCCATACATAGCTGATAGGCAGTGGCCCAGAATGCAACATGGTACAGATTTAAGAACCAATGACAGTGAAGTAAAGTTATCTGGTAGGCAGTGGTTTAGAATGTAAAATGGTACAATGACAGAATAGTAAAATTAACAAATTGAGCAAACCTTTGATCTGAGTAGCATGAGCATGTGAAAGCAACAAAACAGTAGTATGTAAACATCATTCTAGTTTGCCATAGGAAAAAGGAATACAATAAAATATAGTGAAAATGGGTAAAGTATATGTAATGCGATATACAGCCAATATCCCTATTTTGAGTATGTCAATACAAATAATTATACTGATTACACAATTCTAAAAGAGAAACACATTGGAATACTGTGGATGTAAAGCTATACTCACTGAGAGTGGGTTTAGCATCTGTAATGAGATAAAAAAACAATATCCCTGTTCAGTCCTGGAGAGGTGTTTGTTCCAAGTTTCATAATAATTTGTAATTCAGCAATTTCCCTCTCCATTCTGTTCTTGACGTTCCTTTGCAGTAAAACAGCTACCTTGAGGTCACCCACTGAATGCTTTAGAAGGTTAAAGTGTTCTCCCACAGAGTTCTCAGTTCTGTGATTCCTAATGTCAGATTTGTGTCCATTTATCCTTTGGCATAGGGTTTATCCTGTTTGCCCTATGTAGAGAGCAGCAGGGCATTGTGGCATTTAATGGCATATATCATGTTGGAAGATGAACAAGTGAATGAGCCTGAGATGGTATAGTTAATGTTGTTAGGCCCAGTGATTGTGTTGTCTGAGTATATGTGGCAGCAAAGTTGGCACTTGGGTTTATTGCAAGCTCTGGTACTGATGTCCATGCTCAGATGAGATGCTGTACTGCTGTGGGTGAGGAGTTGTTTGAGAATGGGGGGCTGTCTGTGTGCAGGAAAAGGTTTACCCCCCAGTGCTTTTGAAAGAGAGCTGTCACTGTCCAAAAGAGGTTGTACGTTGTTGATGATACGTTGAACTGTTTTAAGTTGACAGTTGTGTGTGACCACTAGTGGTATTCTGTTATTTTCTCTTTTGGGTCTGTCTTGTAACAGGTTTTCTCTGGGTATCATTCTGGCTTTGTTGATCTGTGTCCTGACTTCATCAGGTGGGTACTTTAGTTCCAAAAAGGTTTGTTTTATCTTATTACAGATGCTAAACCCACTCTCAGTGAGTATAGCTATACATCCACAGTATTCCAATGTGTTTATCTTTTAGAATTGTGTATCAGTATAATTATTTGTACTGACATACTCAAAATAGGGATATTGGCTGTATATCGCATTACATATACTTTACCCATTTTCACTATATTTCATTGTATTCCTTTTTCCTATGGCAAACTAGAATGATGTTTACATGTTAAAAAGTAAATTAGGTGGACAAGAACATCACTATCCAATGTATTTCTCTTTTAGCTGTATTGACACACTCAAACAGGGACTTTGGTTGCTTATCCATTACATATATTGAACTCATCTCCCATTGTCACTGACAGACAATCTTACATTTTGACATACTACTGTTTTGTTGCTTTCACATGCTCATGCTACTCAGATCAAAGGTTTGCTCAATTTGTTAATTTTACTATTCTGTCATTGTACCATTTTACATTCTAAACCACTGCCTACCAGATAATTTTACTTCACTGTCATTGGTTCTTAAATCTGTATCATGTTGCATTCTGGGCCACTGCCTAACAGCTATGTATGGCTCTGCTCAGCTATGTATGGCTTTGCTCACTGTGCTGGATTCCTCATCTGATGGTGTGCTTAAGAGCACATGAAAGCTTATGTTCTAAATAAAAATTGGTTGGTCTTAAAGGTGCAACTTGACTCCTGCTTTATTTAGAAGCATGTCAAGTGTTTTGTGAAGCTAACTAATAAAATGTTTGTGTTCACATCACTATCTGTGTTCACATCACTATCACATCATTAGCTGGTCCCTGTATGGAAAACAAGAATCATACTGCAGAGCTCCTCAAAGATATGGGTAAAGGTCTTCATATACTCTGGGGGCTCCTTGTTATGTAGGAAAAAAACACATTGGTATGTAGAAAAAACACATTAATAAAAAGGAAGACTCTTCTCAAGCTTCCGCCCCAGGCCCAATGATTACTAGAATTTGTTCCAGAATGGATGGAATGTTTAAGAGCAGTTAAAGGAAAAAATTAGGTGAGGGAACAAAAAACACCCAGTTCAAGCCCTTGAGAAATTGTGCAATTATTTCCTGGAGTGAGGGTTCCTCAGTTTATACATACTCATTAGAAATGATTTTATTCATTATTCTTTATTAGTTAGTACATCTCAAACTTCAATAACCTTACTTGAGTTTAGAAAACTTGGTTTGACTCAAATATTCTGAAGTTTCCTCAACAATTACAAATGCTGGTCGTTTTCGCACTCACCTCCAGCCGGCGCGACCCCCCTCTTCACCGTGCAGGATCTGCGCGGATTTCGCACTAAATGCCGCGGAGCAGCCTTTTGCGCCGGAAACTCCCATCGCAAAAGCCGCGCAAACGCCAAACTGCTTTTTGGCGATTTACGTTTGAGCGGCTTTTGCGCCGGGAGTTTCCGGCGCAAAAGGCTGCTCCGCGGCATTTAGAGCGAAATCCGCGCAGATCCTGCGCAGTGAAGAGGGGGGTTGCACCGGCTGGAGGTGAGTGCGAAAACAACCACAGAAATCCATTTTATAAAATGATTCAGACAACTAATGGGAACATTAGTGACTAATGGTCTATCAGCGAAAATAAGGTAAGCCTTCATTAAAACACATTAAAATATATGCAAGTATACCTTTCTCCGATGCTTCCTAAGATCACTTGGCTGGAGTTGGTTTCAAAGAAAAACAGAGGAGAAATTTCAGATCAATAAGATATATTGATGACAAATTGTTTTTCATTTTTGCAACAACAGAAAATAACACTTGATATAATTGTAATGAAACCCAATACATAATTTTAAGATAAATTCCTTCTTTGTAAATATTCATGGACTAGAGCCTTCTTCTTTCTAGAATGACACAAAACCTCTGTTATCTCTGTACAACAGATTCACACAACTATCTGGAATGGTAATACAATCCTCTAGGGATTCTGACCCCAAAATAAACGTCAGCCTTGCAATTAGCTATCTCTTCATTTCCCTCTATTTATTTTTATTTCTGACAGT
The DNA here is from genome assembly GCF_032191835.1 of Heteronotia binoei. NCBI lineage: Eukaryota > Metazoa > Chordata > Lepidosauria > Squamata > Gekkonidae > Heteronotia > Heteronotia binoei. The sequence continues at coordinate 60,202,103 of NC_083230.1, forward strand.
ATTTTTGATAATAGGAGCTGGTATTAAAATGCATTTTGTTAATCTGTTTAAATTACTATCATATTTTAAAGTAAGTCAGTCATATCTGAGTATGTCAAAATATGCATTTCATATGCACTGTAGAATCTGTTATTTCTCCAAGGTTATTTCATGATTTACACTGTTTGGATCAATTGACTCCCTTCTGTTAAATGAGATGTGTTTGTTTGATGGAACAGTCTTCATCCAGGGGCAAGGGCTGATTTTATAAAAGAGAGTAATAGTCTTTTTTGAAATTCACAATATTAAGACCTCACTAACATCACAATGATTTTACTGCCCATATTATGTCATTAAAATTTACCGTAATAGAACCTTCAAAATGGTCACTTTGTGCTAACATTTACACAAATATAAGCTGGTATGTTCATCTACCATGGCACTGACTGGTTTCCCAAAGCAGTGATGGTTTGGAAAAGGAGACAGAGAGTGGTCTTTCACAAAATGTTCTTGCCTGAGGATTTTTATTCTGTAGCCACTGTGTAAATAGCAGACCCTTTTATCTAGGACATTTTAAATCCTGCCCTTTTTCTTTTTTTTTAAGAAACTCAAGGCATTGTATATGTTCTCTCCTCACCCATTTTATCTTCACAACAACCCTGTAATGTAAGTTACTTGGACAGAAAATGATGGACCATGGTTACCCAGAGAGCTGCATGGGTGATAAGGCATTAAAAACAGGACTCTCCAGTGTTAGTCTGGCACTATGACCATACCATGCAACACTGGCTCTCAAGAGACAGAACACAGAGATTCTTGTAAGAATTACTGATTTGATGATGACTTTCTGAAACTAAAAAAGAATCCTTACCCCCAGCAGCTTAACTGTTGGTTATGATACTTTCTGACTTACTGTATCCTGCATAACACAGACTGGGATCTTACTGTGTTTTGTGCCCATACTGAACCAGATTTTACAATACACAGAGACTTATAAAAAGTGGATAAATAAATGAACAGAGAGAGAAACAAATAACATCAATCAGAATAATCTTTGTTTTATTAAAACAAAGCATTAAGTGAAACTGCATGCCCTTACCAGTGTCATAATACCCATCCTATCCATTTCCCTGGCTGGGCTACGGGGAGTGAGTTTTGGAGTTGAGTGCCCACTGGGAGGAGAAGAGCTTGCAAGTGAGGAAGCTGTAATTGAAGCAGTAATGGATGTACCAGGATGCATCCTGGCCAGATTTAAGCCTTCTAGACTCACACTGGCCACTCTGTTTTCAATTTCTTCAGCACGCAATTCTGTTGACTCTTTTTCTTCTTGGATTAACCTATCCAAAATAACATGGAAGTAAAGGAAGAAAACAGCCTAAGTCATATCAACTATGCTATTTATTGCTTATGTCATTCATAGCCTGCCTTTCTCACAGAGACTCAAGGGACAATGTTTGATATTCTAAGCTCCATGTTAACAGTGAATTGAGACTCCACATCCCAACAGTTTATTAAGAGTCTTTTCATAAGTGATAGAACAATTTTGAGTCCAGTGGCACCTTTAAGACAAACTAAGTTTATTCAAGGTATGAGTTTTTGTGTGCAGGCACACTTCCTCAGATAACGTGATCTTCATGGGTAATGTTAAGAATAAATTTAGTCTGAAACAGCACTCGTTCTTGTACATATTTATGATCCCATTCAGGTCTAAAGGTCACTAAGGTAACAGTTTCACATATAAGAACTGTCCTGTTTGACTAGACTGAAGATAAATCTCATGAGACATTTTGTTTCCAGCAGAAGCTTGCCAAATTCAAGCTCACTAGTAGGACATGGACAACTTTCTCCTATTATCACGTCATCCAGGCTTCTCACAAAACGTCCTATTTTTTCACAACCAACAAACAAATTGTAATTTATTTTTAAGTTAATTTTTTCTTGACTATCTTCCATTCTTCATGTCAACACTTCCTCACATCCTAGATCAATACTTTGGCTCTATTTGCAGCTTTCATTGGGTGCTTTGACCACATTATGTCCCTTATTCTGCAGTTTCCATGAATTTCCATTTCAAAAACCATCTCCTTAAACTTTATTTTTCTCCCTTTCCTAATTTAACCCAGGCAATTATGATTACGGTAAGCAGATCATGAATGGCATTATGAGATAGTATGCTGTTTCAAGATGGTATGTTGTCAGACATATTATGTTGTTCTAGCATTGTGGGTCTGATTCCCTTTTACAACGGTGGAATTTGTGCATTTTGCATAACCATAGGCACAAAACTTTTATTTTGCTTTAACTGTGCACATTATGTAACTGATGTGTATTCTATATCAAATACATTAAGTCTAAATGAAAACTATTCTAATATATTGGTTAAAAGACTATTAATTAGGAAGTTCCTGATTAAAATTTTATCTTTGTTACCTATCAATCATCTTCTTCTCATGCTTTTTCAACTTCAAGATGGTTGGAATGGTTCTTTCTTCCTGTTCTTATCCTCATTACAGTTTTGAGTAGTAAGTTCAATTGAGATGTAGTGACTTGCCCATGGTCACCCAGTGAGTTTGAACCTGGTCTCCCCAATCCTTCTCAGACAATCTGGCTCTTGAGTTCACTGTTGCAAACTTTTAGCAAGGGTCTTAAACCGGCCTCTTTCTCTCAGCCACAGCCTGACAACATGAGTATAATACTACAGATCTAACTTATGTAGTTATAACCTGAGGTTTTTTTTTAAAATGTTCTTATATAAGAATTGCTGGAATTTCAACAAGACAATGGATTGGATCCAGACTAAATTCTCTGCTTGTGCAAGCCACTTCTGTAAGTGGAACATAATGTTGCTGCCTTTCTCCCTCCCAATACAGTCCACTGAGTTTCCTGAAATGTTGCTCCTGGGGCACAGGGGATCCTCAAGAACCTCATGAGAGGCCCCTTGTCCATCGTCAGGTCCAGTTTTGGACCATTTCAGTTGGCTCTCCCAGGAAGCAATTGACAAGATCCTGGCAGCTGTGAAGCTCACCACTTGTCTCCTTGATTCGTGCCCTTCCTGGCTGGTTAAGGCCTGCTGGGAGAGCATTCAGACTACTCTGGAAGATATCATCAATTTGTCCCTATCATCAGGGACTTTCCCAGCTGGCTTAAAGAAGGCAGTGGTGCATCTACTCTTAAAGAAGCCATCTTTGGATGCTACTGTCCTCACAAACTATGGCCCAGTTTCGATCTTATCATTCCTGGGCAAGGTGATTGAGAGAGCAGCACCGGTGCAACTCCAGGCCTTCTTGAATGATGCTGCTATCCTGGACCCATTCCAATCCAGCTTTTGCTCTTGCAATGGGACAGAGACTATGCTGGTTGCTCTCACGTGACCTCTGGTGAAATCTGGATTGAGGTGCTGCTGCTGTTGCTTCTTAATCTAACAGTAGCATTCAACATGGTTGGTTATGATCTTTTGACCCAGCACCTCACTGACATGAAGACATGCAATGGCTCTCCTCCTTCTTTCATGGTCAGGAACAGAGGGTGGTGCTTGGGAAGAGTTGTCCCAGCAGCACTCACTTGAATGTGGTATGCTGCAAAGAGCAATCCTTTCCCCAATGTTGTTTAATATCTATATGTGCCCCTTTGCCCAATTGAACCAGAGGTATGGGCTGGATTGCCATCAATATACTGATGATACCCAGCTCTATCTCCAGAGGTATTGGCCAGGGTGCTACAGGCCATGGTGGATTGATTTAAACAGAGCCAACTGAAACTGAATCCAGTGAAGAACAGAGTCCTGTTTCTGTACCTGGGTCATGGGAATTTGGGATCAGGTGTCATCTTGGATCGCTTGCTTTTCAGCCCTGGACCCAGCCTGATGGAACAAGCTCCCAGTTGAGATCAGCACCCTGCAGGATCTACCTATCACAGGTCCACATGGCCTGTAAAATGGAGCTGTTCCATTGGGCTTTTTGTTGAGACAGCAGGTGTCCAAAGTCCATTCTCAGCCTTCCCTGCTGATAGCCCTAGCGTAGTGTTCAGTGGCTCAGTACAGCACCTCTCAGGAGGCTTCCATCTGAATTTTACCATCAAGGCAACTTTCACTCTGGTCTATGAGTTATATGAAATTTCTGGAAAAAAAAATTGCTTAAACTTCTCAATTTTAACTGTTTAAATTTTATATTATTTTACCTATGTGACCTTGTAAGCTGCCCTGAGCCCGCTTGCAGGAAGGGTGGGACACAAATAGAAGAAAAGAAATAAAAATTGGGGGTCTGCTGAATTTCATCTGACCCCTTGTGTTAGTTTGGACCCAACTGAATATATATAAGTGCTTTGAATACTCAAAGAGCACCATATCTATGTTTATTCTATCATCATTATCATTGTCATCCTCCTCCTCACCATCATCATCATGTGTTTTTGCAGATGACCACAAAACGCCACACTTTTTGATTAAGTTAACATACCTGATTTCTTTGTTGATTGCATCTAGTTGCTCTTGAAGCATCATAGCAAGGGTTTGAGCATCAGAATGCCCACTTGGTGACAGAAGATCCATTGAACTAAAAATAGTGTCTCTGTCATCATCATCAATATCAGACATTTCAGTGTCACTCTCAAATGGATGGCTACTCAGAACAGTAATTGGCTGACTTCTGTTCCACTCATGATCTCCAAGGGATTTCACCTTATCAGAAAATCATAAAAATACATACTGATTATCCTAAAAAAAAATGCTAATTTTCACAAAAATTAAAAGCTGGAAAGTTAGCACTTTCAAAAATTGTTGCAGTGATTAACACTTAAACCATTTTCTTAATTTCTCATGGCTGCTTCATAACATTAAATTGACCTACATTTCCTGCTATTAGAAAAATACTGTGTAAATTATTTTCTTCTATAAGCAGACATAGTAATGGGCTATACATCATAAGACTATTTCTGATAACAGGAAGAATTTAATAGCATCATTCTTTGGCATTATCACTTGGATTTTTAAAAATGATATTTCAAGAATTATATATCATGCTAAAAGCATCCATTGTGGCCCAACTGTGGACTGCTGGTCATAAACAGGAAGTGAGGTGATACCAGGCCTCTGTTGAGTGAGTGTTCTTCCTCACCATTCTGATCTCCCACAGCTGTGGAATGTAAATATGGGAATTAATGCAATCCTAAACAGAGTTAGATCCTTTGAAGACCATTGGCACTAATGGGCTTTGAATGGTGTAATTGGGTTTAGGATTGCATTGTAAGAGTCACAAGTCCATCATTCTGTTATGACTAAAACCAAGGTTACCATATGTTGAAAAACAAAAAAGAATACATATTTCCAGACTACTTCAAACAAATGACCGCTATGATCACTTGTTATGCCAATAAAGGTTTCTGGAGTCTGGATTGCTATGACAAATCTCATTTTAAATACCCCTAGTATTAAAGCTGTGGTAACTACTAACTAGGAATATTCCTAACGTTCCAACCCCAAAAGAGGACATTTTCATCAGTTGTTTAGAAACACCCCAAAAGGGAAAAGGCACACACAAAAAAGGGGACACTTTGTAACCCTACTAAAACTGTTAGTTACGTTATACCAATAAAGCTTACTGCTTTTAGCAAACAAAAGAACAAGAACAACAAAAACCTTTGGTTCATCTCTTCGGATTCCCATACGGCCTCTCCTGGGTCTTCTTATCACTTTTGTAGATCTATAATCTGGTTGACTATCAACTATAGAGCCCACAGAGTACCTAAATTCTGCTGATGAATCAAGATGTGGCCTGAAAAATATTAGTGGCAAATGAATTAGAAGATAAAAACACATGAATAAAAGAAACCTATAAAAATTAATAATCCATTACAAATTTACAACACATAGGAACTTTTATCCTATAATTTAATTCCAGTAACAAAGGAGGTAGAATAGTTGATTTTCTAATGTACTATGGGGGTAATGAAACTCTGCAATATATTTTCAGAAACTGTCAGTAAAACTCAGTGAGAAATATTGTCTTGAGAGTGAGTGGTACAATAGAAAGAGTGTTGGGATGGGGAAGCCCAGGCTGAAATCTCTGTTCAGCTATGATGCTCACTGGGTGGCTTTGAGCAAATCATTATCTCTCAAGCTGATCTATTTCACAGACACATGTAAAGAATAGAACACTCCATATAACCTTCCTGAATTTATTGGAGTAGAACAAATAAACTCTGGTTCTCTATCATACCCAATTCACAGCATACCAGATAATACTGATGCAAAGATGTAGTTTGATTACCTAAATACAAAAGTTAGAGAATACGGGTCAAGATCAATATTGTCTGCTATGTCTGCTATGACCAGGGTATCAGGCAGAGAAAAAACATTTATTAACATCTGTTGCTTGAGATACTTTAACTGGATGTGGCAAGGAGTGAACCTAAGACTGTTTTCATGCAAAGTTCGCATGAACATATGAATCTGCCTTATACTGAATCAAACCCTTGATCCATCAAATTCAGTTCTCTGCTTGGACTAGCAGTGGTTCTCCAGAGTCTCAGTCGGAGATCTCTCACATCACCTATCACCAGATCCTTTAACTGAAGATGATGGAGGCTGGACCTGGGACCTTCTACATGCCAAGCAGATGTTCTACCACTGAACCATGGCTCTGCAACTAAGTCACAATCCCTCCTTCAGCAAAATATTGTAATCACAAGATTCATCATGAAGCTGACTATAATTCTATTCTAAAACCTTCCATTCTATGTGGGAGAAAGCATCACTTTCTGAAGAGATATGGAATAGGTAAAATGTACCTCTTTATTGGCAGCACTCCTGGGCACAGATTATGAAACCATGATGAATGCACTGTGTTATAATATAGTTTCTTTATTGTCATGAAACAAAAGTGGACTCCCATCTCAGCAAAGTCCACTTAACAAAGACATGTATCCAGGGCTTTTTTGGGGGGGTAGAAATAACCCTGCAGGAACTCATTTCCATATTAGGCCACACCCTCTGACATAACCATTGTTTAATACAGGGCTTTTTTGTAGCAAAGGCTCAGCAGGAATCATTTGCATATTAGGCCACACCCTCTGGTGCCAAGTCAGCTGAAACTGTGTTCCTGTGCATTCCTGCTCAAAAAAAGCCCTGCACATACAGGGTTGGTTTGCCCACTAGGCAAACTAGGCGGTTGCCTAGGGTGCCAGGAGGTAGAGGGCAATGAATTGGGCTCCCCTGTCCCAGTGCCCATTGCAAATGCCTAGTTTGCCTCTCTCCCTCCCTCCCTCCCTGTCGCAGCAAGCCTGCCGCTGCAAACCCCCCCCTCCTTCCCTTTGTAGCGCTGCACTCTGTTGCTGCCTCCCCGAACGCCATGCCACGCCACGCTCCCCAAGGTTGATCCTTATTGGCTTTGATGCGGCTGGTGAGGCTTCTACTTCTTTGAAGAGCATGCAACACAAGGGAAGACTTTGCTCCCCTCACTTCCAGTTTTGGGGAGGAGGGGGAGCGAAATCTCCTCTCGCGTCGTGGGCTTTTCAAAGAAGTAGAAACCAAGCCAGCCACATCAAAGCTACTAAGGACCAGCCTCGGTGTAGCGCAGCATGGCTCATGGGGGGTGGCAACGGAGCACGGCACTGCCAGGCAGTGCCACAAAGAGAGGGGGCGGTGGCAGGCAGCAGCAGGGGGACAGTGGGCAGGGAGCCTGCCTGTGGAGCTACGTGCCCACGGGCCAGCACTGTGCATGTATCAGATCTTATTGCAACAAATGCTGTGTCTGTTGTCATTTTCACAATGTGATGTAATGGACCATAATTTAGAATGTAATGAAATTATAATTTACATGCCAGGACTTAGTTCCTAGGACACTTGCTTTTAAGAGTGCCAATGAATAATAAATATAGTGAAGTAGCTATTTTGCTTTTAAAAAGTCTCATAATATTCCTTTCTAGCCATCGCAATTAAACAGAGCTTCTCTTAAAACCACAGCCTGTATTTATGGAGATATTGAGAAAGTGAGGACGCATTAGCTTAATCTAGTAGAAATCTAAATCACTTGCAGAATTCCAAATGGACCTGCAGGAGGTATGAGGAAAGTGAGGGGGACTTGGTGATTCTGTGTTCCAAATTCTTCCATCTAGAAGCTGCTTTAAAAAAACAAAACAAAAAAGACTGTCACTCCACTACCTGCATCTGTACATCATTTGTAGTTGTCAGCCCCTTGAACCTGACCCCAATAAGGAAGGCCTGAGGAAGATCCCATTTCCCATCCAGTTGCTAACAATATGGATATATATGTCCTTCTGAAGTCACTAGTTATACTAGAAGCTGCAATTCAAAATAAGGCACTGTGCTATACTAATCTAATTCCCTCCTTAAACCATGTTCTTTTAATTGGAATTAAAACATGACAGATTAATAAATTTTTCCAAGGGCTGGCACGTGGGAGTCGGTGAACCAGGCAATTGCCTGGGGTGCCCTCTCCCTGTCCCCACTCGCACAATCCCTGAGCCTTTCTCGACTCTGAGGGGTTGGAGGAGCTTCTCCAGTCCCTCAAAGCCCAGAAAGAACCAGTCTTCCCCTGCCCAGCATGCTCCGAACTCGAAGCATGCTAGGCAGGGGGCGCACCAAGTGCCCGGTGCAATGACATCACCTCTGGATTAGTCTGCTCCCAGAGTTGGGGGGCGGGCGTGTGTTGGGGTTCTGCCTTGGTGCCAGAACCCCATGAGCCAGGCCTGGTTTTTCCATTAAATCAAGAATCAAAATATGGGTTTGTGATCAAACTAGTATTTGCACAAAGTAGCAGAGCAAGGATGATATATAATTATAACTAAATTAACCTGAGAGTTTTTACTCCTAATGGAAAGCTTAAAGGCAGAGATTATGAGAGAGGTTTTCAAAGATAGCTTTCAGAAACTTTTAGGATATAAAGCATAAAAATTTTCATAGTTTTTTTTAAAATGCCTTTTCATGATGCTATTGATTTGTCTGAAAACAACTATGATCTAAATGAAGAAAACTAAGGAACAAAACTTATAAAATTGCTCTCTATACATAACTTTCAAGTAAATGATCTGAAATGGAACAACCACTATCAAAATGTTGAGGTGAGCCCAGAATTCAGGTGTCGTAGACAAAACGCAATATTCTGTTGTGGACAGAGAATGTAGCAGAAAACAGAAATACTATGCATCTGTTTCTAATTCGCTAGATGTATGTTTATGTTTGGTTTGATTTGGTTGCACAGAGTACAGGAAATATTTCTCCTTTCTTAGTTCATGGAATTTTACTTGAAATATTTATAATCTACACTTTCCATTAAAAACCATCCAGGATGATCACAGCATATTACTTAAAATACATGAAAAAACAAATAAAAACAGCATAAAAGATAAATTAAACATAAATAGAAAATAATAAAACATGTCTCACATCAAACAAAACAGAAAATTAAGCAATGTCCAAACAACTGACCGAGGAATAAATAGTAAAATAGCAGCAGAATAAATAATGGCAGCACCAGATGGAGGAAAAACCCCAATTCCCTCCCTGCCACTATTTTTGTGAAATAACCAAATGAAATATGCAGCTGCTACATGGAAAAATAACATAGGGTACAAAGGCCCTAACTTGGATGGCCCAGGGTAACTTGATCTCATCAGATTCTGGAAGTTAAGCAGGGTCAGCCCAAGGCCCATAGCTACAGTGGGGCTCTCCAGGGTTCGGACCCTGAGTTACTACCAAGGCCCATAGACAAGGAGCTGCTGCCTCTCCCCCCATTTGCAGATTCAAAAGTATCTTCTGACTTGGGGTCTCCTCCAGGAGGAAGGGAGGAGCCGTGCTGCCAGGGTGGCCTGTAGGAGCAGGGAGTTCCACTGTCCCCTGGCTCTGGAAGCCTGGCAGTACAGGCATGCAGCCTGCTGAGTGCAGGGCCACCAGCAAGAGAACCCTGCCTAGGTACCACCTCCCTCATGCCCCTATGGCTCAAAGGGCATGGAAGTTCTCTGCTGCCCCTGCAAAGGCAACCGAAGCCTGCAAGAGCCCTTTCCCCCATGCCCAGTGGGGACCAGGTGGCACCCTATAGGAGGTCACAGGGATAGAGCAGTGCTGCCTTGGAAAGCCCCATGATGGGGAAGCCTCCTTTTTACTTTCCCAGCTGCATGTGGAGTGTTCTGGCTTCCATGGCCCTGATGGCAGGGCCCAGGTACCACTGTCCACTGCCCTTCTTTCTCCTTTTTCTTCCAGGCCTACGTGAGGCATGGGTCTGAGAGAGCTGTGTGGGGGCCAAGCCAAGAAATGGGGCACCCTCACCATCAGGGAAGGGAGAGCGTGGCTTGGCTGACTGGTGTGTCCGTGAGACAGCCTGGGGAGTGTGAGGGTGTGCCCCCAACTTATTTAAATGCCTCCCTGAAGAAGAAAAAAAATCCTGGCTATGCCCCTGGTCAACCTGTGTTAGTACTTGGATGGGAGACCTCCTAGGAAGTACAGGGTTGCTATGCGGAGACAGAAAATGGCAAATCACCTCTTGCCTTGAGAACCCTATGGTGTCAACTTAAATCAGCTGTGACTTCACAGTATTTTCTACCACCAAAGATTCTAAAGCAGAGGTTTACCATTTTCAGCTACTAGAGGAAACTGTTGCGGAATTAGGGCTGGACTGAGCCTCAGTCATCCGCCTATGCTAACCCAGTGTTATTTCAATTTCTATATTAATTAGACTCTATAGTTGAAACTTCGATTCTGTTTCCCAGGAGGCTTTAGGATACTTTGAGTGATATGGCCTTCCTGGTACTGATAATGCTATCTTTTAGCCTCACATTACTTTTGCATTTTGGAATGTTTTTATACAACCAAATTCTAAATACATAAGAGAACCAAACCTAACTTCCAGGACTCTCTGAGTCACCCTAGCTCTTTCTGGATTTCCTTGACTTCTTGACCCAGAGAGATAGGCACCGATTTTGCACTAGGCTTGTTCTGGGTGCAGAGCCCTTTTGCTCCCGGGGCTTCGCTCCGTTTTCACACAGGTTGTCCCAGAGCTGTGAGTTGGTGCACTGCTATTATGCAGCAAGCGAGATCATCTGACAAGCAATTTCTGCTTGTTGCGGAAAAGTGGCGCGCCATCTAGCAGCTCCACAGCGGCTTATGCAAAAATGGAGAGTAGTCCCAGAGGCAAAAAGGCTCTCTACCTGGAACAAGCCCTAGTGCGAAATCGGTCAGAGAGAAAGGGCTGAGCTATGTTGTGTACATCGCTATATGTCAGATACTGCTCACAGAGTAGATTGGCAGTTACATTGACTCCTTTGGATGGAAAAAGGTACCTAATGCGCGAATGTATTCTTGTTGGTTGTTCTTTCCAACAACCCATTTTATCTGGTCTTGACTACATACTTCAGCCAAAATTCTGGATCTTTCCCAAAGTAATTATGATTAAAGCAATGACATTTTCAAAAGTTACACCTTTTGGATGCTAAACAGTAAACAGAATTTTCAGTTAAGCTATTATTATTTTCTCTTTCTACCTTGACAATGTGGGATCAATCAAAGACCCTGCTCTTATTTTCAGTTGGTCAAGTTCAGCTCTCAGCTTGTCTATTTCTTCTGCCAATCTTTCCTGAAAATTAAAAAAAATCCATGGGAAATATTTTGCATTATATGAAATTATATAAGGAGAAAATTGATCAATAAAAAGACTGTGATTCTTAACCTTCTGGAAAGAAAGGACAAACTTATACCATTATCCTGTTAAAATGTTGCAGTCTAGTTTATTAACTGACAATATTTACTTTTTATGGTATACTTTGCAACATGGCAAATAATCACTTTCAGGGCTTTTTTTTTGTAGAAAAAGCCCAGCAGGAACTTATTTGCATATTAGGCCACATCGCTGACACCAAGCCAGCTGGAACTGTGTTCCTGTGCATTTCTGCTCAAAAAAAGCCCTGATCATTTTAACCAGTTTGATAAAACATGCCAACAGAAATGTTTCCATTATTTTTTTTAAACCCTGTTAATAACCAAATTCACACGAGACTTGTTCTGGGTGGAGAGCCTTTTTGCTCCTGGTGCTTCTCTTGGTTTTTGCACAAACTGCCTCGGAGCTGTGAGTTGGTGCGCCGCTTTTCTGCAGCAAGCAAGATCCTCTTACAAGTGGTTTCTGCTTGCCATGGAAAAGCAGCATGCCAACTCGCAGCTCCAGGACAACTTGTGTGAAAACCGAGAGAAGCGCCGAGGCAAAAGGGCTCTCCGCGCGGAACAAACTCTAGTGCAAAATCAGTCAAAATCTTTCTATAGCAACAAGACTGACAACACTGGTGATCTTGATGGTTATGCTCTTCCAATTTTCATGGAGTATTCAGCCCTTTCATGGATTGCTATCTTGTCGTGGTGAGGGCTTGCGCGGTTCAATGAGACTGTGGGCTATGCCATGCAGGGCCACCCAAGATGGACAGGCCACAGCTGAGAATCCAGACTAAATGTGATCCACTGGAGAAGGAAATGGCAAACCACTCCAGTATCCTTGCCAAGAAAACCCCATGAACAGAAACAAAAGGCTAAAAGATATGGCACTGGAAGATGAGAGGTCAGAAGGTGCCCAATATTCTACTGGAGAAGAGCATTCAAGTAACCACAGAAAGAGCGAAGCAGCTGGGCCAAAGCCGAAAGGATGCTCAGCTGTGGATGTGTCTGATGGTGAAAGAACAGTCCGATGCTGCAAAGAACAATACTGCATTGGAACATGGAATGTAAGATCTATGAATCAAGGTAAGCTAGATGTGGTCAAACAGGAGATGGCAAGACTGAACATCGACATCTTGGGAATCAGTGAACTAAAATGGACAAGAATGGGTGAATTTAACTCAGAGGATCACTGCATCTATTATTGTGGCCAAGAGTCCCATAGAAGAAATGGTGTGGTCTTTATAGTTAACAAGAGAGTGACAAAGGCAGTAATGGGATACAATCTCAAAAATGACAGAATGATCTCGGTCCCTATCAAGGCAAACCATTCAATATCACAGTAATCCAAGTCTATGCCCCAACCACTAATGCAGAAGAGGCTGGGGGACTGGAATGCCAAAGTAGGAAGTGTTGGAATTTGATATACTATTAGCAGAGTAATGTGGAGATAACCACAAATAACAGCCAGGCACACGGTTTAGCTTAAGAATACAAAGTAGTTTACTTTACTAATGAGGAAAAGGTATGACTGGGATTTCTAGAAAACAAAGAAGGATTCAATATCCTTTCTAGCTTCTAGGCTACATCTTGACTCTCTTAAGTCCTAACTTCAACTGCATGGAGATCTAAGGGCTTTACACAAAGGGCAATAAAACTGACCAAATGGTTTCCCTTAGACCACCACCCAAATATATGAATTAGCCTATTAGGGCTCTCCCTGAATGGTCACTATGCATATCGACACCTAGCCTTGGCAGGAAGTACGTGCACACATTCTCATTGGATCTACCTACTCACTGGCTAAACATCAGCATGCATATACAAACATTTAATTAACTCATGACAACAGGAAGTGAAATTGCATCAGAAACCCAACAGGAAGTCAAAAGGTGACCAGAACAACTGACAAGTTTGGCCTTGGAGAACAAAATGAAGCCGGGCAAAGGCTAATAGAGTTTTGTCAAGAGAACAAGCTGGTCATAGCGAACACCCTCTTCCAACAATCTAAAAGGCAACTCTACACGTGGACATCACCTGGGCAACACAGAAATCAGATTGATTATATACTCTGCTGTCAAAAATGGAGAAGCTCCTTACAGTCAGTAAAAACAAGACCTGGAGCTGACTGCGGCTCAGATCATGAGCTACTCATCGCAAAATTCAGGCTTAAAGTGAAGAAAACTGGAGAAGCCATTAGGTCATTCAGGTCTGACCTTGATCACATCCCTTATGAATATACAGTGGAGGTGAACAATAGGTTTAAGGAACTAGAGCTGATAGACAGAGTGCCTGAAGAACTATGGATGGAAGTTTGTGACATTGTGCAGAAGGCAGCAATCAGCACCATCCCAAAGAAAAAGAAATGCAAGAGAGCAAAGAGGCTATCTGATGAGGCTTTACAAATAGCTGAGGAAAGAAGGAAAGCAAAAGGCAAAGGTAAAAAGGAAAGATTCACCCTACTGAATGCGGATTTCCAGAGAATAGCAAAGAGAAATAAGGAGGCCTTCCTGAAGGAACAATGCAAAGCAATAGAGGAAAATAATAGAATGGGAAGGACAAGAGATCTATTCAAGAAAATTGGAGAAATCAAGGGAACAGTTCATGCAAAGATGGCCATGCTAAAGGACAAAAATGGTAGGGACCTAACAGAAGCAGAAGAGATCAGGAAGAGGTAGCAAGAATACATAGAAGAATTATACAAGAAGGATCTCAATGTCCCGGACAACCATGACAGTGAAATCGATGACCTTGAGCCAAACATCCTAGAGAGTGAAGTCAAATGAGCTTTAGAAAGCATTACTAACAACAAAGCGAGTGGAGATGATGGTATCCCAGTTGAGCTATTCAAAGTCCTAAAAGATGATGCTGTTAAAGTGATGCACACATTATGTCAACAAATTTGGAAAACACAACAGTGGCCAGGATTGGAAAAGAAGGGTAATGCCAAGGAATGTTCAAACTATCGCACTATTGCACTAATTTCATATGCCAGCAAGGTCATGTTAAAGATCCTACAAGCTAGGCTTCAGCAGTATGTAGGTGGGGAACTACCAGAAGTTCAAGCTGGGTTTTGGAGAGGTAGAGGAACTAGAGTTCAAATTGCCAACATTCGATGGATTACGGAGAAAGCATGGGAGTATCAGAAAAACGTCTATTTCTGCTTCATTGACTATGCTAAATCCTTTGATTGTGTGCATCACAACAAACTGTGGCAAGTCCTTAAAGAGATGGGAGTACCAGACCACCTCTCATGTCTCCTGAGAAACCTGTATAAGGGTCAAGAAGCAACGGTCAGAACGGGATATGGAAAAACTGATTGGTTTAGAATAGGAAAAGGAGTTCGACAAGGATATATATTGTCACCCTGCTATACCCTCTACTGGTCGGGTAAGTCAAAGGCTGAGTGCCGTCTTTCTGGCATTGGCTTCATGGTCAGGAACTCCATTGCCTCCAAACTCGAAAACCTGCCAACAGGTCACTCAGATCGCATCATGTCCATGCGCCTCCCACTTCAAAACAAGCAGCATGCAACACTCTTCAGTGTGTATGCCCCAACCCTTCAAGCAGATCCTGCAGAAAAGAACAAGTTCTATGCTGATCTACGCAACCTCGTACGGAAGACCCCTACAGAGGACAAGTGATCATCCTTGGTGACTTCAATGCCAAAGTAGGTAAAGACTCGGAAGCCTGGAAAGGAGTACTTGGCAAACATGGCATTGGCAACTGCAATGATAATGGGCGCCTCCTGCTAGAATTCTGCACGGAGCACCAGCTCACCATCACCAACACTATCTTTCAGCAGAAGAACAGCCTGAAGACAACCTGGATGCACCCACGGTCCAAGCACTGGCACCTTATCGACTACATTCTGGTGCGCCAGAGAGACCTTCGAGATGTCTTACACATCCGAGTAATGCCCAGTGCGGAATGTCATACGGATCATCGTCTTGTACGCTGCAATCTCCGTCTTCACTTTAAACCCACACCCAGGAGAGAAGGTATCCCTCGGAGGAAGCTTCAGGTTGGCAGCCTTCAGTCAGCCGAAGTTAAAGCTGCCTTCCAGGCAAAACTCCAGTCAAGAATTGAGGACCCCAGTTGCCCCACAGACCCTTCTCCAGAAGCACTCTGGGAACACCTAAAAACTACCATCCTGTTGATCTCTGAAGAAGTCCTCGGGTTCTCCACAAGGAAAAACAAGGACTGGTTTGATGAGAACAATCAAGAGATCCAAGAATTACTAGCGAAAAAGAGATCTGCCTACCAAGCACATCTTGCTCAGCCCTCCTGTCCCGGGAAAAAAGCAATCTTTCGCGCTGCATGTAGCAACCTCCAGCGCAAGCTTCGAGACATTCAGAACGAGTGGTGGACCAAGCTTGCAGAGAGAACCCAGCTGTGTGCAGACACTGGTGATTTAAGAGGGTTCTACGAAGCCCTGAAGGCAGTATATGGCCCATCATATCAGGCTCAGAGTCCCTTGCATAGTGCAGACGGCCAAGTGCTCCTCACAGACAAGGCATCCATACTGAACCGGTGGTCGGAGTATTTTCAGGCTCTCTTCAGTGCCAACCGCGTAGTTTCCGCAATCCACCTCACCCCACTTCAACCAGTGAAAACGAGTTGGATGAGATCCCCACCCTAGAAGAGACTGTTACAGCCATCAAGCAACTGAAAAGTGGTAAGGCAGCGGGAGTTGATGGAATCCCACCAGAGATCTGGAAGCATGGGGGCACAGTACTACATAGCACACTTCACAAAGTACTTGTCACCTGCTGGGAACAAGACAAACTACCACAGGACTTTCGCGATGCAATCATCATCACTCTACACAAGAACAAAGGAGAAAAGTCAGACTGCTCCAACTACCGGGGGATAACCCTGCTCTCCATCGCAGGCAAAATCCTTGCCAGAATACTCCTGAACAGACTGGTGCCCGCCATTGCAGAAGAACTCCTTCCAGAGAGCCAGTGCGGCTTCAGAGCTAACAGGAGCACCACCGACATGGTATTTGTTCTCAGGCAGCTCCAAGAGAAATGCAGGGAACAGAACAAGGGTCTATATGTGACTTTTGTTGACCTTACCAAAGCTTTCGATACCGTTAGCAGGAAAGGCCTGTGGCAAATCTTGGAACGTTTAGGATGTCCCCCAAGGTTCCTCAGCATGATCATCCAGCTACATGAAGACCAGCGAGGCCAAGTCAGACACTGCAACGACCTCTCGGAGCCCTTTCCAATAGGCACAGGTGTAAAGCAAGGCTGCGTTCTTGCGCCAACTCTCTTTACGATCTTCTTTAGCATGATGCTTCAAAGAGCCACAGTAGATCTAGATGATGACGATGGTGTCTACATCCGCTATCGCACTGATGGCAGCCTGTTCAACCTGAGGTGACTAAAGGCTCACTCCAAGACAATGGAAAAACTCATCCGAGAGCTACTATTTGCTGATGATGCTGCACTCGTCTTCCACTCGGTATCAGCTCTGCAGCATATGACGTCCTGCTTTGCAGAGGCTGCCAAGCTATTTGGCCTAGAAGTTAGCCTGAAGAAGACAGAAGTTCTCCACCAGCCTGCACCCCAGGAAGATTATCACCCTCCCTGCATCATTGTGGGTGAATCAGTTCTGAAGACAGTCCAGCAGTTCAGCTACCTGGGGTGCATCATCTCCTCAGATGCCAAGATCGACAAGGAGATTGACAACAGGCTGGCAAAGGCAAACCGTGCATTTGGCCAACTGCACAAAAGAGTGTGGAGCAACAAGCATCTGAAAAAAGGCACAAAGATCAATGTTTACAAAGCGGTTGTGATGACAACCCTCATCTACGGCTCCGAATCGTGGGTTTTATACCGTCATCACCTGCGACTCCTTGAGCGCTTTCATCAGCGCTGCCTTCGCACCATCCTCA
This sequence comes from Heteronotia binoei, assembly GCF_032191835.1. Classification (NCBI taxonomy): domain Eukaryota; kingdom Metazoa; phylum Chordata; class Lepidosauria; order Squamata; family Gekkonidae; genus Heteronotia; species Heteronotia binoei. The sequence continues at coordinate 60,219,631 of NC_083230.1, forward strand.
ACATCCACTGGAGTGACTTTGTGACCAACACTGAAGTCCTCAAGAGGGCAGAGGTTACAAGCATCGAAGCACTGCTGTTGAAGACGCAGCTGCGCTGGGCAGGGCATATTTCTAGGATGGAAAACCACTGCCTTCCCAAGATTGCTCCGTATGGCGAACTTTCCACCGGCCATCGAAATAGAGGGGCAGCAAAGAAGAGGTACAAGGACTCCTTGAAGAAATCCCTTGGCACCTGTCGCATCAACCATCACCAGTGGTCTGACCTAGCCTCAGATCGCAAAGCATGGAGGCACACCATCCACCAGGCTGTCTCTTCCTTTGAGAACGCACGCATAGCTGGTCTTGAGGACAAAAGGAGATTTATTATTGCTGGCTGCTTTAAATCCCACCCTTCCCCTCCGCCCCCTGCATTGAGAGCAAACAAGAGAAAGGAGCGCTCTGCTCCTAACTCCAGTTAAAGCAAGTCGTGTATGCACTTCTGAAGATCATGGAGATTTTGAGGAGAGCGTTGACTCCTTTATATAAATGAGGTTTGGGGTACAATTTATAATGGAAGCATAACTCTCTGATATTAGAGAGTGGTGGGACTGTTGTAAGTGTCTGGGCATGTTTCCCCAAGGTATAATCAGCCCATGGAAGGTGGAGTTTTGTTCTCCTCCAGCCCTTAATTTTAAGGTCTCCCAGGGCTAGGCTATATTAAGTTATTTGTAGAATAACTTAGCTCAAAGTTGATTTGAAATATATAATGTAAAGCTAATATAATGAGCTAAGATTAACTAGTGAATTTTATTAATCTTACTATTTAATATTTGAGAGAAGAATTAAGGAAGAAGATGAAGAAAACATGAAGGTATAATGTTTATGTGATATTACATTTGTATAGTGCAAAAGATTTTGTTGGAGTTGTTAATTTTTAAATTCTTCCTTTAATAAAGTAAAAAAAAATGCCAAAAAAATGAACAAAAGTAACAAGAACACCATGAGTAATTGCAGGGATCTAACCTCATCAACTTCTTCCAAACATTTTTAGGAACAAAATGGTAGCTAAATTCAATGGGAGGAAGCATGCCTCTTCATGCACTATTATTCATGAGAAAACGTGGCTGAGAAATTACTAAAATGACTAAAAATAACAAGAAATCCATGAGTCATTGTAGGCTAACCTAATCTGCTCCTTCCAGAATGGTTTCTTTTTAGGAAAAAAATGTCAACTAAATTAAAATATATTTTTTGTTTTGCAATTTCTTTTGTGCTTGTTGAGTTTGGCTGTTAGATATGAAGTTATTTTGCCTCCAGACTTCAGCTACAACCATGTTTCTTGCCCTTGTTTCAATTTAATTTGATTTCCTAAAAAAACTTTATACGTATTTTAGGATAAAGTACTTATTTTTTTCTACTGGCTGTAAAGCAAAGAGGAAAATGACATTTAGTAGAAATGTTACTTAATGTGACTGTTTCTCTAAGCCAATGGTAAATGGCTGAAATTGTGCTGCACTGCAAAGGGCATGACTGTGAGACTCTGGACCATGTGGGGCTGAAACTCATGAATTAAATAAGAATGCTGGTTTTCTATCATTCACCTAAAAACTTCTTGTAAGTGCAACAAAATTTCAATCTAGTCAGTACACCTACAGAGCAATCTTAAAGCAGGTCTACTGAGAACTGTACTCAAATTCAGTGGGGCCTACTCCCAGAAAAGCATTCTTAGAATGGCACTGGAAAGCAGCAGTTATGCAGTGAGAAGCAAAGCAAGTCAGAGGTAGCCTTGTTCACCCACAGCAAAACAATACGATAACCAGGCCAGTGCCACATAATTCAGTCAATACACCTTGTGAGGAGTAACTCATGTTTGCTCTGGTGCCACTCAACATTTCTGTACCCACTTCCTGAAGGATGAAATTTCATTAAAGAGTTTTAGGCAAGTGTCTGGTTTAAGAACTTTGCGCTAAAAATACTTGGTTCAATGATCTCTAGGAACATTTTTGGTAGACGAATTCCCCAAGCAATATTTGTTCTGATTAATAAAAACATCCAACAATTTTCTTTAAATAAATAAAATTACCATTTGAGGAAAAAAATATTTAGAATACCTTGTCATGTAAAGATTCTTCCAAGTTCTTCCTAAAGCTTTCAGATTCTTGAATTAAAACATTCTAGGAGAGAAATTTCAAATCAAAATAAGATACAGCAAAAATCAAGGTAAAAAGATTAAGCAGACCTAGTAGTCTTTTTTATCATTCTTCATGCAATGGCAATAATGTGTCTATTATCTCAGATACATAGTTCGTCTGAAAATGCTGTTTTATTAATAAACGCATTCCTGATTTTACTGTGTCAAAAGTTATTGTTAACATCTTTTTTTTATCCTGATCCTCTCAATGGAGCTCAGGGTGACATATTGGTTTTCCCTCTCTCCCATTTTATGAAGTAAAATTGAAATAAGTTGAGAAGAAAGAATTGTTGCCCCAAAGTTATCTAGTGTGGTCCTTGAGCAGGGATGACAGCCCAGATCTATCCTTTTAACAATTTAACCACTATACTGTACTGATTCTAGGTACAATATAGTAGGTTTATGCATTTCTTTCATTGTTAATTACAATAGTAACAAAATAGGATGTTTTGTAATTATTATAATTAATTTTAAAATGAAACAAATTATCCAGGTAAACAGTCTATAATAGAAAAAACATTTTCTTTCATTCTGTTCTGTCCTCTTTTTTTATTGCAGTCTCTGCCTCTATTGGTTTCTTTTTCACAAGGCAGGCAACATTTTTAAATGAGGGCCCAGAAAGAACACAGTGTTGCTTAAGGGGAAAGGGGAGAGAGGCTCTGAACTTTCTTGATTAACTGCAAGTTGTAGCAACTTATGATTACAACTGTACAAGTACAGACCCAAGAACAGTTTGTGTGGGTGTTTGTGTCGTCCATTGGAGTCAATCAAAAACAATCACAAAAATAAAATTATGGAAAACAAAACAACAATAATTAAAGAAAAATAACAAAGCAAAAATATATGGAACAGAACATTAATGAAACCATTATTTTTAAATAAATGACATTGAAAGAAATGTAATCAACTCCCTTGCACAAGTCTACTATATAATAGCTCACTGAGATAGCATACCTATCATTTTTTTAAATGATTTTTAAAATTTTTAAACATCAAAGGCATGATCCAATCTATGCAAACACTGTTGGGCATGCATTGTTCTCACACATGTGGGAAGAAGCCCATTGAATGCACAAAGTTGCCTCAGTTTGAGACAGAACATTGGTCCTTCTGGCTCAGCCTACTCTGACAGCTATTCTCTATGCGCTCAGGAACAAAAATGCCTTTTCCAGCATTAGCCACCTGATGTCCTTCACCAGGAGATATCAAAGTGCTTTTCCACTGAACCATAGCCCCTAAAGATAGAGGACTGGGTGCCAAAGGGCATGAGAGGAGAGGATTTCATGTGGTCTTGTTTCATGCCATAAACATTCAGCAGCTTTTATTTCACAGAAGCAAGAACATATTTCAATTGTGATTTTAAAAAATCACTGCATTGATTTTGCTAGTTACTTTTCTTGATCATTTAATATTACCTTTTCCTCCAAAGCTGCCATTCTCTCTTTTAAATGTAGCTGCAGGCGTTCATTAGATTCTGTCAAAAGCCTGTCCACAGTATCTGATAACCGTTTGTTGTGCTCTTCATTCATTTTTTCTCTTTGTCTAGCCTTCATTTGAGTATCAAGGAAACAAAACGGGCAGTTCCAATGTTAACTAAAATGCTGCTCTTATTGAAACATAAATATTGGTACAGGCAACTAAAATAACAGTAATACATAACAAAGCAAATGCTGCTGAAGAATAAATTTTATCAGTACTAGAGTCAAAGCAGAATATTGCACAATATTGTACAATACTTGCTAATATTGAGATTTGAATGTGATGACTGTTAATATAAAAAAAATTACCTATCAACATTGTACCTTCCTTCACAATGTTGATAGCTAATAATTTTCTTATATTAACAGAGTCACCACATTCATATCTGAATATTAACAAATGGATGGAATTCTGGGTTTTAGTAATAAATCTTTCAGTAATACATCTCTGAATTCATTTTGCCAACATTCATGTTGCATAATTTACATTTACAGATTTACATTTACATTTGCAAACTGTTACAGAGAGGACATAGTCTCATTAAAATACAATGATGGTTTGTTCATAAGCTATTTTAAAACAGTTGACTAGGCGTAGGCTAATAAAGCAATCTTTGCAGTTATCTTCACAAACGTGCATACCATAGACAGTGAATTTGTTAGTTGTGTCAAAATCTGACAACCTTCAGGGTGATCACTTCACTAGGGATTATTACGCACATGGCTTTCCGATTTGTGCAACTATGGCACCTCAAAAGAGTGCCTCTGGCTACAGCAGATGTGTTATTTAATATAACTGGTGCTTCACATGACCCTTGCTGGTTGCAGGATACTTACATGCACACGGATGCTATTGTATATTATTTATTTAAAACATTTAGTAGGGGCCTTTCTACCTCAAAGGAAGGCAGAGTAGCTTACAATATAAACAGCAATAAAACATAATAAAATACAGTTGAATGCCTGAACCAGCCTATATAGTGTGCATGAAAACAGAATGAAAAACCAACTTTACCCATTCCAGTTATAAACCATACAATAAACTATCTGTAATGGACATACTCTTTGAAGCTCCTGGTTTTTTTCTTCCAGCTGAGTTTCCAAGTGTCTCATGCGTTCTTCAATGTTGCCATGTCTCTCTTCGGCCTGTGAAAAATAATACGAGTTTTTTTAAACTTAAAAAAGTATTGTGAGTTAAAATCTCAATTAGTTTTAAAGAAAACATAAAGCAAGCTACTACTAACTGCAAAATTAGTTTTCAAAAAATAAATTTTTATTCAAACAGGCAGCTGAACAGCATTGCTTGAAATGTGTCAGCTACAAGGCCTGTTAACATCCAAGCATTCAGCAAAACATTGGAGTTATTTATGAGCAATGAAATCAGCCAAATGTAACATGCAAACTGTGTATGGTTTGAAAACAAACCTGCCATCATAAAATTGTAAGCTCTTTAAGCACTGAATGACACAATGGTTGATTATCAATAAAATAAATACATAAATTAAAAAACAGAGTTCTTAAGAATATGAAAACAAAATCAGATGGACTCTATTTAGCAATAGAAAGTAAAGTCCAGTAGGACTACCTTCCTACGTATGGAGATCATTTCTTGTAGTTTAGCTTCCATAACATATTGATAATCATCAGATGAGGTAGAAGAGGTTGGATCAGACTAACAAGTCAAGGAAAAGGAGAGGGACAAAATTGAAAATCAGAACTAAAGACACCAACACTGAACGGAACACAGCACAGAATGCTTAAAAGAAAAGCGTGATTGCAAATTTAATACTTCAACTGACATAATTTTATGTAGAATAAACCACACTTACAATAGGGTGACATGAGGCAGTTGATGTGGATGAACTTAAAACAACAGAATGCTAAAAAAGCCAACAACCCAAGTATGGAAATTCCAGGTTAGTGATGGCTGGCTGATGAGAAATTAATCTTCAATAATTTTAAGCAATTCTGGCAAAGAGGTCTGATTGGAATTTTGGTGAATTCAGCAATTGAATGAGACTTTGGGATTCCAATGCCAGAACAGGTTTTGAGGGGTTTTTTTAAATCTTACAACATTATCATAATGGAAACAATGTATAATGTAACAAAATACACTAATTCAAATGGGTTAGTCATTTATAATGCCATGATAGGTTCCCTTATAAAGTATAAAGGCAAATTACTAACAGTCAATGAAAACAACTTTTCCAGCTTATCATAAAGATTATTGAGCTTGTGGTGAATGCAAAGCACTTGTCTTATCACTCTACCATGACTATGGCTCAGTTTTCCTGCAGCATAGTTTTCTGGGCATATAATTACATGGATTCCATGCTCATTATGAGCAACATTGAACAACATTGGGAAAAGTTAAAAGGCCTACACAAATGAACCTTTACCTAATAACATAAAATAAAAATGTAAGGATTCAAACTTTAATCAGCTAGTTAATGCCTTTCACCCAATAAAGGTACAAATACTGTTTGAAAACATTTGAAAGCACAATTTTAAACTGAACAGTCCACCATCAACCCTCTAGCTGCATGCTTGACAGTTTCCATTTTTTTCGTTCCCAGGAAGGGAGCAGAAAATTGGTTGCTTATTGGATGGTCCATTAAGTGGACTGCATTTAGCATAGTGGCTCGTCAATGCACTCACAATTATGGAACGGCACAAATAATATCAGTTGTTGGTACCCAATTCTGAAAATGTATTCAGAACACATGGACATTGAATATAAAGGCCCTCCAATCATACAAGACTTTTCTGACAGAAAAGGCAAATTGATTGTTTGTTAGAAAATTGATTTTTGTTCTTACCTGTAAAATTGCAATTCTTTCAAGTGGCCGGGGGAAAGCAGTCTTTGAGTATTACATCATGGATAGCATTTCCTCTTTGCTACAGGCAGGATCAGACTGCCAGGGTACCAAGGAGAGGGGTTACCCATCTTTCCAGACCCAAACACTTAAGCTAAGGTTCATTTGCCTTATTTCCCTTTTATTATATGAGAAATGCCTGGAACAATACAGTCCAGATCAGTTCTAAGGAGGACGTGATAAAAAGACATGAATGAGAATCGAAAATGGCATGCATGAGAGTTGGTTCAGCATGTAGGAAGGTGGTAATAACTCCACTTGCCAACTCAGATGTAAGAAATGTCTCCTTTCATCTGAGGTGCCAAAGGGAAATAGTCGCATCTGGAATTTACGGAAGCAGCAGATTCTTAGGATGGGCCAATCAGCAGCAGTTTATAGATAAATTTGTGTACCACCTTATGCCAGATGGCATTTCAGCAGAAGAAAAGGAATCTTTTAGGATTCCTTAAAGGTGTTTCTGGATATATAGCTTCCTACATGTTTCTTTCAATGGGATAATTTCCCAGTTCCCAGACTGGAGAAGTACTCACTGGCTGCTGAAATGTTATGGAAACTGGGCTACCCAGCCGCTTGACTGGCAAGCTCCTTCCATCATCCTTTTTGAGCTGAGGCCAAGCAGTGGTGAAAAAACCACTTGGGTACTTATGCTTGTTTTTCAGGAACATTTTTTCTGCAAGGAGGAAGGGGCAAAAATAGTAGTTTGTAAAATATATCCTACTTCTCTTCTCTGTGAGGTATTTTCCCCTCATCATTTCCCTTGAGACAGAGGGAAGGGCAATGGAATCTAAAATGTTATTTAAAGTTTTTTTTAATTCAGCTTGAATTTTGATGAGCCTACATACTTGCCAGACAAGGCTAATCTAGGAAGCTGAGTAGTCTATTGTACCCTCATACAACCCTGACTATAGCTAAGAGGAGGTGCTGTCTCAGATACGATGACTGCTTTTCCCTGGATCCTTGTGAAAACATGGGCTTCCAAATTCTTGCTAAGCCAATCAGAATTTGAGAATGCTCCATTCTTGGTATATGGTTGCTACAGTATGCAGAAACAGCAGGCTGTACAACATTCCCAGGTTTAGGACAGACAAGATGCCTTCTCAAGGACATGTGCAGGGAATTTTTAGCCTACAAGTTTTAATCTTTCTCCTTGTACTTTGAAATGGTACAGCCAAGGACAGGCTGTATCATTCACTATACACATTTAAATCAGCTCATATGAATAGCCAACATGAATTAAGAATATATAGGTAATTCCTATGCTTTGCAATTTCCATTGCATCAAATAGATATTGTATGTGGATACATCTAAGTTGTCTTCCTGATCCTGGTGCTCCCTAAGAGGCTGAGCCCAACCATCTTTTTCTGTGTGCCATGAACTTCCAAAATTTCTCTAGGGATTGCACAATACAGAATAAGTCTATTTCTGCCAAATTTAGTGTTACCAGGGCTTGAATTCAGTAGGATCTCACAGGAGCGCAGCTCCTGAACCTTTAGCCAAGGTCTGCATGCAGTGGGGAGTTCTCTCTCTGCTGCACAAATATCCTGGGGCATTTGCAAATGAGAAACGCTACTGAGCTCCTGCACCTTTTTTCCTACAAAATGACCCCTGAGTGTTACCATAGTACATTTTTATACATTAAAAATAGTTTACAACAGTATACTACAACAGTTTACGAGGTTATGATGTAATGAACAAATACATAACAATGGGTTGGACCCAGCCAGTTTTTCTGTCTCAATTCCTCTCCTTATTCCAGTTGCCATTGCATGTGCCTGTCATAGGCTTCTGGTGGTCAAGGGGGACCCTTTCCTCCCTTTCTTCTCTGCAGAAAAGCTGGTTGGATCAAACCCATGATAAATACTTAAGATAAATATTATACTATATTACTGTTCCTTCCCAAGCAGGAGCTCCTAGTATCCATCCTGCATATAAGTACTTTTCTATTGATTGAAATGTTGGGGCAATGCTGTGATTTATCTCTTTATTTACATTTATATCCTGTTTTTCTGTCCAATCAAGGCCACCAAAGTGATTGCATATCCATTGTACATGGAAAGATGCACAACCAAAACTGGAGTCAATAGGACATGCGCTTATGCAAAATTCCATCTTTTGTAGAAGAGGTCATGGAATCTTGGACAAGAACCATAGTCTGAAAATTACTGTGCTAAACTGTAAATAGGATGTAATGAAACAACCTAGATTATATATTTATTTAAACCCATTCTATTGATGACTTTATGCATATGTTCTTCCTATTTAAAAGTTAAACATTTACACAGGATCATTAACAAAAGGCAGATTAAAGCACCTCACATTCAAGTGTTATAAATTCTCAGGTCAACAGATCAGATGCCTATTTAACAGAGTGGACTGAAAATGTATTCCAGATACAAGGCAAATTGTCTTCAGAAAATTAGCCAGCCTTCTGAAAAATCTAATCCATGAAATATTGCTTTGTTTAGCTTTTAAAATATGAACCTATGAAAGCCCTCAGAAAATCATGATACATGCTTTTTTATATATTAAACTGTTCCTTCCACCAGGTTTATATGTATGCTGTCTATCTGAGCAGGCGTGAAAATGCTTGGGACACTTAGGGTTGTTGGCCATAGGCAATGATCATTGCTTGGACTTGGAAGGAAGAAGATATTGGATTTATATTCCACCCTATACTCTGAATCTCAGAGTCTCGGAGCGGTTACAATTTCCTTTACCTCCCATACCACAACAGAGGTAGGTGGGGCTGAGAAGTAGATGGGGCTGAGAGAGCTCTTACAGCAACTGTCCTTTCAAGGACAACTCCTACGAGAGCTCTGGCTGACCCAAGGCCATTCCAGCAGGTGCAAATGGAGGAGTGGGGAATCAAAACCGGTTCTCCCAGATAAGAGTCTGCACACTTAACCACTACACCAAATTGGCTCCTGTCAATTAATTCCATCCCAACATATGGGCCTTCTTGACCTTGCTAATTATTTTTGGAATTAGAGGTCCTTGCTTGGAGAAAAAAGAAGGAAACTTGCAAGTTTGTGTGCTGAAGAAGCGTTTGTGGAACAAATATAATTCCACTACATGCATTTGTGTTACACCCAAAGTAGCTTGGTCATCATCAAATTATACAATAGGGGTGGCCAAACTGTGGCTCGGGAGCCAAATGCAGCTCTTTCACACATATTGTGGGGCTATCAGAGGTTGAGGAGGAATTTAATGCAGGCTTATTCCCAAGTAAGCATGCTTAGCATCAGGACCTCAGTCAACCTCTGAGCATTGACCCATATAGGCAACCACTTGCATTGTGTGTGAAGCTGGAAAGGAGAGGGAAATAGGCAGGCTTGCAAGCTCTTCTCCTCTACCACAGAAGTCACATGGAGACCTAGAGCAGGGTAAAAAAGAGCAAGAGCCAAGGGAGTCATTGGAAGGAGGGGACAATTAAAGAGGGCAGTACAGGGTTCCTCCTTAGTTTCATAGCTATTGTAGGAGCTGTATTTACTAACCTTGGTGTCAAGGCAAAGAGAGATGCATAATGATGCAAGTGGCCAGTGATTTATATGGTACATGGGTGTTTCCTTTTCCCACTGGTGCCAAAAAATAATCCCCTAACCCTTTCCGATGCTGGTTTTATGGGGACTGCTATTCCCAGCTTTTGTTTTCAAAAAAGTCTCTTTCTAGCATGGTGGTGTTGTCAAGTGCATACATATATATTTTATGTTTCTGTGCAAAAAAAATATTAAGAGTTTTAAAAAAGATGTGTGTGTAATATTTGTTCATGTCCTGCAACTCTCAAACATCTGACATTTATTCTATGTGGCTCTTACATTAAGCAAGTTTGACCACCCCTGCTATACAAAATATATCTCATTTGTTTCTGATTTGAATCGTAGGAATTCAGAAAAAAATATAAAAATAGCAAGACCCACCCTGAAGAGATGGTAGGACTGGAACTGCACAAGATAAAAAAAAAGTTGGTAATAATTACCATTACTTCTCCACATGAAGTCAGAAATGATAGTCCAAAGAGAGCAGAATTCAATACAACTTATAGCAGTTCCTATATTTATATGACTGTGCATGTGGCATAGAACCCTTCTAATCCATGGTATTGTACACACTCCATTGTATGTATTATATGAATTCCCTGTTCATTCTATGAAGGGGAGAGACATATACACAAATTCTTTTCTGTATGTTGATGTGTCAACAGAAATCAATACAGAAGTGCCTGAGAGTAGGGGACCTCCATGTGTGCATTTGAGATCCCATTTCCAGATTACTGCTGGAATGGGTAAAACAGTTTCAACTGTGTACCTTCCCAAGGATATCTGAAAAATTTAGGGTATTAAGCCAAAAAAATGTGTAAATTTTAAAAAAAGAAATCAGGGGGAGAGGGTTTATTCATCCTTAGGTGCTCTTCACATTTAAACTGACTGTCCTGCATCACTGATGTAAAGATTTTGCTTGCAAAAAACTTTATTTCTATTATTTAGTACCAAGAAGGATTTTATTGTTGTGTTCCTGAATATATTTACCTAACAGAGCAATCCCATGCATGTTTATTTTGAAGGTGAGTCACAGTTAGTCAATAGGGTTTACTTCTAACAAAGTGTGCAGGGAATATGGCCAAAATTCAACAGAAAATGCTGGTTTTGGATATTACAACTTAGATCCAAGGAAAGTCATCTCAATAACTTGTGAATCTTCTGTTACCAATGGTTACTTCCATATCCTCCCACTGTGAGATATACACATTTCAGATGTGCGGATACTTATAACTTTGCGCAAGATTGGAGACATTTAATCAGCTATAGCTTCTTTACAAACTACCTGCAAGCACCAGGTTGTTACCGACCCATGGAGTGACATCACATCAGGACGTTTTCTTGGCAGACTTTTTATGGGTTGGTTTGCCATTGCCTTCCCTAGTCATCTACACTTTCTCCCCAGCAAGCTGGGTACTCATTTTACCAACCTCAGAAGGATGGCAGGCTGAGTCAACCTTGAGCTGGCTACCTGAACCCAGCTTCTGCTGGGATTATACTCCTCCACAATTAATTTGAGCAGGGTCTGGAAAATAAAGTGGTTTTTGCCTTGTCATATATTTTTATGAAAGTGATCATAGTCTTTCTTTGAATTAATGTGATGTAGAAAATCATGGAAAAAATTTAATGGCAAACAAAGCTCATGATTATAGCTGAGTTGGAATAATCATAACTCTTTTATAATACAAAGTATTATAAAACACCTCCTTTGGAATATTGAGAGAAATGTACTCAAGCCATACAGTAAATACCAAGCGACGCCTCTGCCATTATGTCAAATTTAAGCAAATATCTTCATATATGATTAGTGTTTATTTACGGTGTCATAAAGGAGAATCATCTTTGTCCATTCCAAAATAGGCTTTTATTGCTGCAGGTGATGCTGAAGAGAGGAAAAAGGGATGACAATCAATGTAAAAGGAAAGTATATTTCTGCAATTAACCTACGCCTTAGTTTATCCTACCTTTGTCAGTGCTGCAATTCTTTGAGCCAGTTCAGCTTCCACTTCAGGCAATGTCTCTGCTTTCCGCATTGTTTGCTGTAGTTTTTGCTCAGCTAATTCGAGACGTTCTTGAAGCTGTCTGTTTTTTTCTTCCATCTGAAACCCAGAAAAATATGATTGAAATCATTTTAAAGCTGAATAAGGAATTTACTGAAGTTCAGGAGGGGCATTTACAAGGAAAAGGAAGAATAGTGAAAGCTTATTAAAGCTTAATTCAGATAGAGTTTATAAGCTTTTAAACCCTAGACTTGCACACATCTTAATTTTATGATGCATATCATCTTCCCATAGAGCAGAGCTAGGGGCTTTTCACAAGAGAGAAGGAAGACTATCTGTAGTTGTAGCCTCTCTCTGCTGTAATGCTGGCACAGAGAATTACTTCATGGATCAAAACAGCAAAAATTTATCTTGTATACAGACCTCATGATTTAGATATTCAGGATCATATCAAGGTAAAGCAGAAAGGGTAACTGATATGCTATGGAAAACCTGACATTATATTAAACAAACCACAGTTTTACAGTAGTCAGTTAAAGGAGGGGTAGAGGTTAAATGGGAAAATGTGGTGAACTATGGCTGATTACAGACCTGCACTTTGGGTGAACTCAGAGATGTCTCTGAAGTGGCCCCAAAAAACCGGCCACACGGCAACATCTGCTGGCAGCCCCCATCCTGCACTTACCCTTGTCCTGAGAGATGCTCCAGCCACCTCAAAAAGGAACTGTGAGGAAAAGCCCCCTACTTTTCATACATATGGACATCGTGATCACCAGTATGGTTGCCAGGGTGCCTGGAGATTTGACTCTCACACATCTGCTCTAAGAAGTGGACTTTGCCCACAGCTTCTAAGGCTTATGTGGCAGCTTTGCATTCTACACCTCTGGATGCGTGTTAGCCAGAACTCTGCTCCTTGTGTGCCCAGTCTTGGCCGCTGCAGTGGGAGAAGCCAGGCCACCGTGTTTCCAGCCTGCCTCCATGAACCTAAGGCTAACAACACCAGGATCCATCGTGCTTTCCTGATTTCATCTCCAGCATCTGCTTCAGCTTTGCATAAGCTTATCCAAGCATACCCTGCCAGGCTGGACTCCATTCCTTCTTAGTGGGAAGATCACGTACACACCCTGTGTCACCCTTGGCCTGCAAGCAACCCATCTGCCCCATGAATGGATTAACAGCTCTACTGTTGGTCCTGATTGTCTAGCAAAACCTTAAACAATGTTTCCTGCCCAGAAGATGATGGAATAAGAGGAAGGACATCTCCTGTCATTACCAACTCTTTTGTCTACACCGGGGATACCTAGGCCAATATCTGATTCCCTATTGTCACCTTCCCAGATAATCCCATTTAACCTCAAGTATCCAGCCATTCCCATTCTCACCCCAGTCTAATACCTTGGAGCCGCCTCAGGCAATATTGCAGCTTGGAAATTTCCAGGTTCACCGGACTAAGGTGAAGTTCATTGGTCAAAGCTGACACCCAATTGGATGTCACCAAAGGACTCACCATTGGCTCTGCTAATGTCCAGCCTTCATGGTCATCACAGAGCCTCCCCCTTTCTCCTCCCTCCCAGCCCCTGTAGGGTCTGAGGGAGCCTATTTAACCTCTGACCCAACTCCCCTCATGTGTGCTTCTATCAGCAACCCACATTCCGCAGCAGAGATCCATCCCCAATTCTGGCCACAGTTTTGGGTCCATTTCCCCTGTCCTCTGATGTCGCCATTGGAACCTTCCTCAAGACTACGATGGTAAATATTACCCTGTCTGTTTACCCTTATATGTTCCCCTATCAATCTATCTGTGTTTCTTAGGCCTGTGTGAATGTGTGATTGTTTTGTATTTTTATCTTGTGTGGAAGAACTATTATTCTAAATAAATTACAATTGGTTTTTATTAAATTAGAGTCCTTTTTATTGAGCATTTACCCTCTGGATGATTGAGCCTGGTATAAATTGGTAAAAAGATTCCTAATGAGCCAGGTGCCCACCTAACTAATTCCCCAACCTCGTTTTGAGGGCATTTGGCTTAACAGAACCACTGGGAAAGTCGTCCCTTTTCGCTAGGGCGGCTCTGAGGCGGCAGCTGGCTGTCTGGGAGCCCGGAGAGTGCCTTACAAGTGCCCAGGAAGCTGCAAGCAGGACATGTGAACATTGCACATGCTCCCAGGCCACCCAAGGCCCGTCCCTTCTTCCGGCACCATCCGGAAGCACCGGGGCACTCTTCTTTCAGCTGGCTTTCTTTGGGGTGGCTGCAAGCTGCTCCAAAATGGCCGTCTGTTATCAGCCTATTTGTCTAGCTTATATTTCATACTGCAGTTGTATGCCTGAGATATGTCTGTAGGGGACTAACATATTGTTAGATGAATTATCTTCATTATTTGGGGAGAGACTACAATCACTGAGAGCAGCATAGCCCCTGTACTTTCCAGACCTCATTTTGGAGGCACGAGAGAAAGTTAAGTGTGTGTGTGTGTGTGAGAGTCAGAGAGAGAGAGAGAGAGAAAGCAGGGGAAGGGGAGGGAACTCTATTATTTCCTATGGAAACTTATTCTCATAGGAAATAATGGAGAATTGATCCACGGGTATCTGGGGCTCTGGAGGGGCTGTTTTTGGAGGTAGAGGCACCACATTTGCAGCACAGCAAATGTATTTGGGGTGCCTCTCCCCAAAATACCGCCCAAGTTTCAAAGATTGGACCAGGGGGTCCAATTCTATGAGCCCCCCAAAAGGTGCCACTATCCATTATTTCCTATGGAAGGAAGGCATTTAAAAAGGTGTGCGGCCCCTTTCAATGTAATGGCCAGAATTCCCTTGAAGTTCAATTATGCTTGTCACACCCTTGCTCCTGGCTCTACCCCCAGTGTCTCCTGGCTCCACCCCCAAAATCCCCAGATATTTCTTGAATTGGACTTGGCATCCCTAATTCCAGTACAAAGCACTTATATTAAAACTGGGGCTTAGGTTGAAATTAAACTCTGCCTAATCTGATCCACTATTGCCTCTTTTCCTGCTTGACAGACAAATCCTAATTCTTTGTTGACCCAAATCCCCTAATATCTGGGAAGGCAGTCTACGTTCACAGCAAGACAACAAATTTAAATTTTTTTTCAAGAAAAATGCAGTGTACAAAATAATTAAATGTACAAGACTATTCTCTTCCAAAGTTCTTGTAGACCTAGTATTGATCCAGATACTGAACCTGACGCAGGAGGGCCTCCTTGTTTGCGAGTTCATTTTCTAGCTTATCATTCATGTCATGGATAGAAGTGGATTCCCTCTGTGCACTTAGGTAACGCTTCTCCAGAGTTGTAATTCTCTCTTCCATGTCTTCTTTCTGTGCCATAGCCTTAAAGGAAAAAACAGTAACATCAAATGCCACAGCTTACATAGGTTACCAATGTTCATGTTAGACCAGTAATAGTTTGCTTTTATCTAAACGCCACTTCAAAATGTGTGAAGTCACAATCAGCTAGGAGAAAGCTACACTTATTGTTCTCAAGAGGAACCTCAAAGTCTGAATGTACAAGGAAAATCTGAGAAGAAGTTTGAGAAGAATTCCATGGCAGAGTTGCAAAATATTTTGGGATTGAGAAGGTGCTTTTGATTTTTACTATCTTCGGTATTGCTCCTGTACCTGCTACTGCCCCCATGTACCTAAGGGTATGCTAATACACCTTTCTACTGTAAACAAAACTCAGTACAAAGAAACTCATACAGCCTCCGATTCCCTCTTTCATCCTAGCTGTTTCAGGATTCCAGTTTGATTTGACTGAGTTTCCTTTTCCATACAAATGGTCATGCTTCCGTATTATATGTGTTGTGTATTGTTGATTTGATAGTATGCCATGTCTCTGCAATGGTCACCAGAGTACCATGGGAAAAAGTTGCATGTGGTTGTTGCAGGGGAAACAGGAAGCACAAGTGACTTGCAGTTCTTTTTTCAGGACAGTTTGTAACACTGAAAAAGCATGCTCCTGTTGTGTGAGGTAGCTCATGCTACTTCCTGTGAGGGAAAACCAAACCCTTATTTGGCTGTTAAGATGTCAGTTGCATCTCTTATATGCTGAAACATACAAATTATTTCTCTTCTTTGGTTTTGTATCTGTCAGTTTCCTTTATTCCTTAGAGCATGTTCAGAAATTTAAACACACACAGTCCTGAGTTTCTCAGTGTTCTGTTTCCTCTGTTTAAAATATTAGCAAAATGGCAACCTCTGGTAACTGTGCTGGAAACTGCTTTAAAGCTAAGGTTCTTGTGGTTTTGGTCTGACTATAGTGTCTTTACTCTAGAACTTCCAGAGTCAATCACCAGAAACTCTATGAGGTGGGTTGGCTGGTTGACCGCCCATCTGGTGATGTCAGGGTGTGTGGTCTAATATGCTAATGAGTTCCTGTTGTGCTTTTTCTACAAAAAAGCTCTGGTCATAGTTAAAGAAATAATCCCTTTAAAAAGGTAAACCTAATTGCTGTCCACTGCAGATAGACAACTTACTGAGTGGAAATAGTCATATGTATGTGTGTTACGTGTTGTCTAGTACACTAGAAAAAATAGGGGAGCCTTCAGGTCAAAATAATGGGACAGAACACTTTGGAACCCATTAGGTACACATGTCGAAATACAAATTATACTTCTTTTGATGGATTAATTTGGGCTTCATCTTGAGAATTCAAAAAACATATGCCGTTTGCTCTGATCATTTGCCACACCTTCCCATACTTTTACAATATGAACTAAGACACAAAATACAGAAAATATAATATTCCATCACTTCACATAATGACATCCAGTTTTTAAGTGGAGATGGTATAATTTGCTTACTTCTCTAATGTCCCTCTGATATTTAGTGTTCATTTCTTCAGTTTTAATGAGTTCCTTCCTAGCTGTCTCTGCATCTTGCTCCACTTCCCCAACTCTAGAAGATAATGCAGCCAAGCGTTCCTTCATCTGTGCCATTTCATAATTCTGCTTTTCAAGAAGTTCCTGTAGTTCCACCAACTGACTGGTGTCATCATTTGAATCTATAGAGCCATTTGACAGACGCTGAAACAAAGCAACAATAACATTTCTCTACTGAGGAAATAGGAAAAGGCTTGCAAAATCAACATTCATAAACAATCAACTTTTAAATGAGATGTTAAAGTGAATTAGATGTTAAGATCCTGTTTTCTGCATTTGTAAAACCTCCAAAATAACTTGCTAAAATTGATCTGAAAGCAGCATTCCAACTAAATGCAAGGAAACAACAGCTTCACACAACTACCGTATGTTCAAAGTCTATTATCAGCAACTTGTGTCCATGTCTGCCCAGAACTCTGTTTTAGAATCTTCTTATGATGATCTGTTGAAGAAAACTGGTGGTGAGAAAAGTAATTTCTGAACATTTTCATCCCACGGATTTAAAATTCAAAGAGTGAGAATTACAGTGTTATACCCTGGGTAGTACTGGTCGCCTGTGGTGCCCAGACCACAGTATGAAAGTGAATACATACTTACATGTGCATATGCAGAATCAAAGAACAAGGAGCACACTCTAGCAAGGTGATACATGAAAAAGTTTTAAAAAGCTTTTTAATCCATAAAATCCATGAAGCTGAAAGTGAAATTTCAAACTCTAAGGATCTTTCAGACACCAATTAGAGAATTAAAACTCCATCACCAATTACAGAGAGAGGATTTGGCTCAGTGATACAGCATCAAATTCATATACAGATGGTCCCAAGTTCAGTACCAACCATCTCCAGTTAAAACAATGGGATAATAGGCAATGTGGACAATCTCTGCCTGAGACCATGAAAAGCTGCTCCCAGACAGAGAAGACAATATGGAATTGAAGAAGAAGAAAAAGAAGAGTTGGATTTATACCCCACCCTTCACTTAGAGTCTCAGAGCAGCTGACAATCTCCTACCCTTCCTCTCTCCAAAACAGACACCCTGTGAGATAGGTGGGGCTGAGAGAGCTCTGAGAGAATAGCTCTGAGAGAACTATGACTGATCCAAGGCCACACAGCTGACTGCATGTGGAGGAGTGCGGAATCAAACCCAGTTCTCCAGATTAGAGTCTGCTGCTCTTAACTACTACACCAAACTGGTCCTTGATTTTTAAAAGACTAATCATATGACTTGGTAGAAGCATGCCCCCCAACTTACCTGGGGCCCCATTTATGGGTCTGTGTCAGGTAGGAAGGGGGCAAGGCAGGTGAAGGCAGTCTTTGGTTGGCTGTACAGCTGGGCAGCCTTCATGAGGGCCTCCAGAATGATTTGAGCCCTCAGAGCCTTGCTTTCTCAAGTGGCCAATCAGGTACTTGACTGAAAGGCTGGGAGTGGGGCACCACAGGTGGATCATTGAGAGGGAGTCTTCCCTCTGGTCTGCTTAGCCAGGATAAGAGAGTCCCTGTTGTGCTGCTGGCTGCAGCTGGCTTTCTGGTTCTCCTTACCCACCCCTCCCTCTGTCTGTGTAGTCACAGGTTTATACTTCACAAACCCCCTCATTTGAAAGAAGTTATCATGTCTAAAGTCGAATGTGATTGTGTCTTTGGGGGCAACTCCCTATTAACATGAATGTTAAACTTAATAACATTCTGGGCACTGTTCCCAACTCGTGCTATCACACTCACATCTCTCACCAGGTCTTGGACATTACTTAGGACCAAGTCTAGGATCACCTCCCCTTGATAGGTTCAGTGATCATCTGCTTCATGGCACAGTCATGGAAAGTATCTAGAAACCCAATCTCTTTCTCCTGACATGAACACAAATTAACCCAATCAATGTGTGGGTAGTTAAAATCATCTATTACAACACAATTATTTCATATAGCACCTTCCTTAAGTCTATTGCTGTTTCTAAATTATTCTCTACCCTTTGATCTGGTGGGCAATAATGAACTCCCAGAGTTAAGCTTCCTTTTGGGCCCACTGCTTCCACCCATAGCATTTCTGTAAGCAAATCTATATGTCGCAGATTCTCAATTTTACTAAACTGTATACCCTCAATGACATACAGAGCCACTCCACCTCTGATCCTTCCCTTCTTATCCTTTTGACATAATTTATATCCAGGAATCACTGTATCCCACCAAGTTTCTGAAATGTCCACAATGTCTGTGTTCTCCTCTGACACTGTAATATTATTTGCATATATTTATTTTTGAATACACATTTTTCCATAGAAATTTATTTTGACATTGATTTTTGACATTATGAATTTTTTTAGATTGATTTTTGTCTCATATTCATACTGTGGTGCCTGCTTTTTCTTTTCTTCTCTTCTTCTCCTCATTCCCTTCTCCTCCTCCTCATTCCAGGTCCCCCATTCTACCTCAAACATGTCTAGTATTTATATATAAACATCTATAATTTCCCAGAGAATTTAGGCCTGCAAACGTCTTCCTGTGGCCTCTGCACTTTTCAGGCAATCAATATTGTTTAGCACTGGAAATCTTAGTTTTAAAGATGCCAGTGAACTCAAACTTTGTTCCATAGCCAGAAAAGCAATCCTTCCCTCTTCATAGATAGAGTTGCCAGCTCTGGGTTGGGAAATACCTGGAGATTTAGGGGGTGGAGCTTGTGGAGGGGAGGGACTTCAACAGGGTATAATCTCATAGACTCCACCCTCCAAAGAAGCCATTTTCTCCAGGGGAACTGATCTTGGTTAACTGGAGATCAATAGTGGGAGATCTTCAGGTGCTACCTGGAGGCTGGCTTACCCTATTTACAGAACTGACATAAATCTTTGCCCTGACATAAGTCTTTTCAGAACTGACATAGGTCTTGAGCAGAGTTGCCACCCTGTGAGAACCAAGCATGAGTTGATTATTGCAACATAGGTCCAGGTCTGGATCCACTTCTCTCACCTGTCTGGTATATCAGAGATGAAGGTTCTAGCCTCACCCCCAACCAGCACCATTCTCCATGTGGTGGTAATATATTTTTTTTGCAGGATGTTCTTTTATGGGAATGACCAAGTCCCCCTCCCCAACATTCTGAAATTGTATATTCCACTTTATCACCACAGAACTCTGGATGTGTAGCCTGAATAATACAGACACCACACCTTGGCAAGGTAGTTCGACCACCACCAGTAATGTCTGAGGTTTTCTCCCTTCTCTTTGTAGATCAAATGTAAAGCAGTAATGCAATAATGTCTTTATGGAGACAATGTATCAGTAATCAATAGGAGGCAACATGGTGTTTGTTGCCTCCTACAACTCTGCCATAAATAAATGAAGGAATGAGCGAACACTTAAATAATTCAAAATCGTTTTTAAAATCCAGCATACTGGGGGGAAAATGTAGACCTTAGTAATACTTTAAAATAATTTTCCAAAGTGTGTAAAATACTAGCATCATGTATATATGTACCATGAAGCTTGTTTGTTCTGACTATGTTTTCTCATACATTACAGAATTTATTCTTAAAACATGGTTGTGACATGTCATTTTACCAGTCAATATGAATAAAACAGTCATATCTGAAATGACAAACTGCAATCCTATGCATTTTTAATTGGGAGTAAGTTGCATTGAAAATAATGGAATTGATTCAAGTAATCATGCAGAGGGATCAAGCAAAATATACACTTGATTATTCAGGGTTATATCCTCAAACCATAGCAATGTATAAAGATTGTACCCATGACACAGATTTATGTATGGGATGGGGCAAACATTTTGGTCCTGATGCTATTCTATCAGCCAACTTTTTTGAAAAATATGCCCAACCCTAAAAAAAGTACAACATCCACTCTCAACTAGCCTATTTCTCCTTCTTTCCAAACAACTACATAATGAAGTAATATAGTTGTCTTTATATTTTTATTCCATCTAATTAAAATGTTCTGGACAGTTAATGAAAATAGCCCTTGGGATACCATAATAAATATCACAATACTATTTTATGTCATCCACAAGCGCTCAATAGCATGCGATTAGCTTAACAAACTGAATGCTGCAGAGGTGACAAAATTATTGCAGTTGTTAGATGTTAATGTTCCCTGGTTTAAAAACTAAATCCAGTCTTTTTAATTAGATACCTTGCTTAAGAATGTACTACAGGACTAAACTGTAATATCCTATGTCCATTTGTTGCCAAGTATTCAGAGATACAACATGACATATATTATTTTACTCCCAGACAGGAACTTCTTTCAGTCTTGTAGATTTTTCCAATTATTACTGCTTAAGATACCTGTACCCTCTGGTAACTACATCTGCCTTCTTTCCCCTCCCAAAATCTCTGCTACATGAGGAATGCCTTACCTCTCTTTTGTCCATTCTGCATTCCTTGTAATTCCTTTTTCCTCTCTTGCATGCCAAACAAGCAAATGTTCTGATCAAATTCCATGCACACATAGCTTTACAGTAAACTGTATCAATAATGACCCATTAAGAAAACAATCTGGAAATGAATACAGTATCTATATTGCTTCTTAAACTAAACCATACTCTTTTGATCAGCAGCATTTTGGACTCAGATTGCATTAATTTTCTAAATTAGCATGGGAATTTTACAGGG
This sequence comes from Heteronotia binoei, assembly GCF_032191835.1. NCBI lineage: Eukaryota > Metazoa > Chordata > Lepidosauria > Squamata > Gekkonidae > Heteronotia > Heteronotia binoei. The sequence goes on from NC_083230.1 coordinate 60,241,205, forward strand.
CCAAAGATCATGCCTTAACTTATGTTTTATACATCAAGCACAATGATTATATTTAATAAACAGCAAAATTATAGCATCAATTCCTTGAAGCAAATTTTCTCCAAGTTATAATCATCCTCTGAAGGTCAGATAGCTCCCAATATGTCCCAATATCTCCCAATATGGAGTCTTCCACAGGGTGACTCCACAGTTATGTTATGTGACAATTTACTCAAATTATCTTTTTGTATTGGTTTTTAACATAAAAAAACTATTGCAGCAAATAATTTAGTAACTTCTTTGCATTTAAGAATGTACATCGGCATCTTGAAAGTTTTATATTATAAAGAACTCCACTACTTGCATTTAAATGGTCTATAAACAGCAAACAAGGCACATCCTGAGCAGGACTGGAAAAGGTGCAAAATTCAGTTGAAGCTGTTAATGATAATTCACCTTCAAAGATATTTAACTTTTCCAAATTTTGACATGACTACTATATAATATGGCAATGTGGCTAAACAAATTATATTTGTTTGGGATGCTCTGGAGTCTTCCCAATCACTATGACTAAATTTCTTTCCAAACTGCAGATGCCCTCATCCCCAAATCCACTCTGTAAGTGAATTTTCCTGCCTCTCCCCTGATGGTGAAGCCCAAAATGTCCCCTCCAGTGCTGATCCTGGGAGAAAAGGGATCCCCAAGAACAGCATGAAGCTGGGAGTCAGAGGTCTGCTGCCAGAGAAGGGTCATCAGAAATTGCTCTCCCCCACCCCCGTGAATAGAAATGTCACAGTCTAAATTATTGTGCCCCTTTTTCCTCCCCTTTTCTCAAGAAGAGCTGAAAACAACTCAAAATGAGAACATTCAACTTACCTTAAATTGCCTTCAGATGCAGCTTCTTTGTAAACTAGTTTGACCCTTCTCCCCCACCCTGGTATTCTAAACCAGTTTGAATGAGTTCAGCACTCAGTATTTAATTACATTAAGATTGTGGTAAAACATGCAGGGGACAATGTCTGTGCTGTAGCAATCTTCGTGTTTAAAACCATTTTTATTATTCTGCAAGATATTACATTAATATTTAAAAAAATCAACATCAATACTTTGCATTTTCCACCTCCCTCCCCCCCTTTTCGTGACCTCCACCGGTGCATTTTAGTTGATGTACTAAAAAAAGTACTAAACAAAAATAAAAGGTAATTTTAGCATTTTTAGAATCTGCATAAAAAAAGAAACTTATAACTCTAATAAAATAAAATAAAAAAGAATGATTTACTATTATACTCCTTTAGTCCTTATCATAAGATTGAAAAAATATATATTTCCATAGTCTCATTTTTTACTATAAAAAGGGTCCATTTACTAGTCCACAAACCTTCAACTGTTGTCAAAAATCACCAAATGTCCCTTAACTTTCCACTGTTTTTCAACATATTTTTTGAAATTTCCCCCACTCATTTCTAAATTTCTCTACATCATATTCTTTTAAGATTCTTGTAAGCTTGTCCATTTCACTCCAATGCATAACTTTCATAATTCAATCCCACTTTTCTGATATTTAGTCTTGTTTCCACATCTGTGGATATAATGTTCATGCAGCTGAAAGCATGTACCAGATTATTGTTCTATCTTGTTTCTGAAATTTCTCCATTTGCAATCCCAACAAAAAGACTTAATATTATAGCCCAAAATTGTTGAAATCTCTTGCTGAATCATTCGCCAAAATTGCATTGCCATTTCACAAGTCCACCACATATGGCAGAAAGATCCTTCATGTTTTTTACATTTCCAACATCTATCCGACACCTGATTATTCATTTTTTGACAGTTTCTTATGTGTCATATACCACATATATAACATTTTAAAACAGTTTTCTTTAATATTATAATATGTCGATATCTTCATAGAGTTCTTCCATAAGTACTCCCATTGTTCCATCTGTATTTCTTTATTTATATTTATTGCCCATTTTATCATTTGAGATTTAACTACTTCATCTTCTGTAGACCATTTCAACAATAATTTATAAATCCTTGAAATCAATTTTTCACTATCGCCAAACAGCATTCTTTCCAGTTCTGCTTGTTCTTGTCTTACTCCATCATTTTTAATATCCTGTTCAAGCAAACTCTTGATTTGTTGCAATTGAAACCAATTATACTTATATTCCAATTCTTCCACCGATTTTAATTCCACCTTACCGCCATGTATTTTTAGCAGTTGTTTATATGATAACCATTTCTCCTCTTTATATGATAACCATTTCTCCTCTTTAATATAACTTTATTATTTCTGTTGGCACAATCCAAAGAGGTTTCCTCTCATCCCCGAATCTTTTATATTTCAACCAAGTTTTTAACAAATTACTTCTTATATAATGATGTAAGAAGAAGCTATCCATCTTGCTTTTCCCATAACACAGATATGCATGCCAACCAAAGTCGTTTCCATGGCCTTCTAATGTTAATAATTTTCTGTTTAATAACGTCATCCATTCCCTAATCCATACCAAAGAGACTGCATCATGGTATAACTTTAGATCTGGTAGTTGGAAGCCTCCCCTCTCATTTGCGTCAGTCAAAATTTTCATTTTAATTCTTGGTTTCTTACCAGCCCATACAAATTCTGAGAGTTTCCTTTGCCATTTATTAAATTGCTTATTATCCTTCACTATTGGAATCGTTTGAAACAAGAACATAATTCTTGGTAATACATTCATTTTGATTGTCGAGATTCTGCCCAGCATAGACAAGTTCAACTTATTCCATTTTAATAAATTTCCATCAATTTTCCACCAGAGCTTCTCATAATTATTTTTAATAATAATAATAATTATACAAATCAATGTTTTTGTTGTTATTTCTATACCTAAATATTTTACTTTAGAGGTCACTTCACACTTTGTTAGACTTTGTAGTTCTTCTGTTTTATCATTGACATATTTTTACACAAAATTTTTGACTTTTCTTTATTTATATAGAAGCCTGCCAGCTCTCCATATTTTTGTATCTTTTGAAGCAGCAACAGTGTGACTTGAGTTGGATTTTCATTTATAAACATTACATCATCTGCAAACGCTCTGTATTTATAAGAAAAACATTTCAATTTCAATCCCTCTATCTCTTTATCTTCTTGGATTTGCATAAGCAATATCTCTAAAGTCATTAAAAATACCAATGGAGATAGAGGACAATCTTGTCTCGTTCCTTTATTGATTATCATTTCTCTGTCAAATCTGCATTTATACAGAGTCTTGCTTGTTGTTCAGTATATATTGCCTTCACCATTCTTACAAAATCTTTTCCCAATCTCAATTTTTCCATCACTGAAAACATAAAGTCCCAATGCACGTTATCAAATGCTTTCTCTGCATCTGCGAAGAATAATGCTACTTCTTTTTCAGGATGTTTCTCATAGTATTCAATAGTATCTATTACTGTTCTGATATTGTCTCTGATTTGCCTCCTGGGAAGAAACCCTGCTTGTTATTCTTTAATAAAATTGTTCAAATGCTGTTTCAGGCATTCTGCTAATATTCTAGCATATATTTTGTAATCAGTGTTAAGTAATGAAATTGATCTATAATTTTTTACATTCATGGCGTCTCTATCTTCTTTCTGTATCAATGAAATTACTGTTTCTTTCCAAGTATTAGGTATTTCCCCATTTATTCTAATAATGTTCATCAGTTTCTGAAGTTTTGGTAGTAGAGCCTCCAAGAGGACTTTATAAAATTTTGCTGTGAAACCATCTGGACCAGGTGCTTTTCCCAATTTCATTGAGTTAATCGCCTCTATTTCTTCCTTTCCAATTGGTTCATTTAATACCTTCTCCATTTTGTCAGTTAAGGGGTTTACCTTAATTTTCTGTAAATATGCATCAATTTTTTCCTTGTCCACCACATGACTTTTAAACAACTTGGCATAATATTTATAAAATTCTCTTTTAATTCCTTCTTGGTCAACAATTTCCTTGTCTCCCAAAATAATTTTATTAATAATTTTATTTTCCCTTTTTCTTTTCATTTGCCAGGCCAGGTATTTTCCAAGTTTATTCACACCTTCAAAAGATTTTTGTTGAAGCCTTTTTAAATTCCATTCCACTTCTTTGTTTAACAAATGTTTCAGTTGACTTTGTAATATTGTAATCTCCCTTATAATTTTCTTTTCCCCAGGTCTCTTTTTGAGCTCCTTCTCCTTCTTTCTGATCTCTTTTTGCAAATCTATCATTTGTTTTTCTTTGGCTTTTTAATCTTTATTATTCAATGTAATTAGGATGCCCCTCATTACCGCTTTTTATGCATCCCACACTGTTTGAAATTGAATGTCCTCATTTTTGTTTATTTGAAAGAAAGATTTAGTCTTCTTTTCCAGAGACTCTACTACCACCTTTTCCTGCAGCAAATCTTCATTTATCTGCCATCTTAAAGTCTTTTTTATGGGTCTTGCAGACCACATTAATGGATTGTGGTCTGCCCCTATTTTAGGAAGAATCTCTATTTTTTTTTGTTGTAAGTCCCAGATTTTTTGTAATTCATAACATATCGATCCTTGAGAAAGAATTATGTCTTGCTAAAAAGAAAGTATAGTCCCGTACTTTAGGGTTAAATTCCCTCCATATATCCACCAGACTTTCTTGCTTAACTAGTTAAAAAAATGACTTTGGTAGTTTTTCTTCATTATTTTTTCCCCCAGATCTATCCAAAATGTTTTTAACCATTCCATTAAAGTCTCCTATTAGCATAATTTGCTCCTATGTCACTTGATCTAGTTGTTGCATAATATCCTTTAAAAAAGAGTCTTTTGCTCCATTTGGGGCATACAATCCCAATAACAAAGTTCTTTTATGGTTTAGCATCACTTCCACCGCAATAAAACTGCCATCATCATCTTTAAAAATCAGCTTTGGATCTAATTCTTGCTTCACATAAAAAAACACACCTCTTTTTTTCTCCTTAGCCAATGAACAAAATTCCATACCTAGTTGCTTATTCCATTAAAATTTGTAATCCATTTGTTTAATATGTATTTCTTGTAGACAAATTATATTGCATTTTTGCTTCCCAATCCAATGAAAAGTTGCCCCTTTTTTGTGGTGAATTGTCCATTTACGTTCCAAGATATTAATTTGTAATCCATCATGGTTTTCTATTTTAATCTGTACCCCCAAATTCTTTATGCTCCTGCAAAAACTTTGCCATGTCTTGAGTGGTTGTGATGGTAAACCGCTTCCCCTTGAATTCAAAACCCAGACCTTCTGGAAGTATCCATCTATATCTTATTTCACTTTCTCTCAGCTTATCAATCGGCTTTTTATACAATCTTCTGTCATTTATGACTTTCCTTGGCAATTCTTTCATAATTCTTACACTACTGCCATCCATCTCCAATTTGCTCTCAAATTGTTTACTTAAAATCCTACCCACCAAATCTCTTGTCACAAATCTCACTACCACATCCTGTGGTAGTTTATTTCTTGCATAGTCTGAGTTGACCCTGTGGATGTAGTCATAGAAGTAACTGGTTTCATCAGGATCATCTCCCAAAAATCCAGCTATGATTTTTATTATAACAGTCTCATCAGTTTCATGCACCCCTCTCAGACGTACCTGATTTTCCATTAACTTGCAATCTTGTAGGACTGCTTTCTCCTGCATTTTTTTAATTGTGGAATCCACTGTATTAATTCTTACATCATGGTCTTTCACTTTCTCTTCAACCTCCTGCATTTTCTTTGACACTGCTTGGAAATCTTTACTGAGAACTTCTATATCTTTTTTTAATTCCTTCTTACATTCAGTTATAGAGTCTTTGATCACTTTAACCAATCTTGCCTCCATTGCATCCATCTGATCTTGCGTTTTGGACCTTTTCACTTCTTCCAACGTCTTAGCTCTCGTCTGTATCTGCTTTGCTCCTGGTTTTTGGGCTGACATCACTGCCTTCCCATTGTAAATATAGGCTTTAAAGTTGACCTCACCAAATCACCTTTTAACAGTACAGTCTTAAAGAATGGAGCCTGTCCTTTCAGATAAGCCCAAAATCGCCATTCTCTGAAGCTCCAAAGCCGAGATATTAATTTTTTAAAATTTTATTTTCTCCAAAATAACGTTTGCGGCTTTTGTGCCCCCCCTTTTTTTTTTTTTTTTAAAAAAAATCTTTTTCTTCTAGAGTGCTCCAAAATTAGTTCAAATCACATTGTCCAATAAATCTAATCTTCCAATGGTGATATTTGCCAGCTCTGCTAATTTTTAAAGTCCTGTTGTCTTTTAAATTTTTTTTAAACTTCTGACCTTCTTTCAATGGTTGTCGATGTTTCTCTCTGACTATAGTCCTAGAGAGGGCTAGGAGGTTTGCAGTTTTCTCTTCTCTTAATGGCCGCTTCCTTCCTTTCTTGCCACGAAGTCTAGTATTCTATGGTTAAGAAGTCTCACGATACTCCTATGACGCCATTTCCTGTGATGTCCTGTTGATCTGCAGTTCTGTTCTGTTTCGGAGGGGGTTGCCTGACCGCAGGTATGCAAAACAATTTTTTGTTTTTCTTTTTTTAACCTTATTCTCTAATTCTCTTAGTCCCAAATTTACCCCCTCCTTCTTCTTCTTTACTTTAATATGATATAAATGTATCCAGACCTTTATTTTTCCTCCAAATAAATCTTATTTTAGTCCCGGAGTGATAGATAAAGATCTTTACTTTTAAAGATCGTGATGCTTTCAAGCACCGTCCTCTTCCAAAGTAGATATTAATTAGTCCCAAAGAAGCTTTGGCTCATGATGAATTTAAGTCGATTTAACGACCCCAGATGTCCTCTGTAGACATTGTAATGCAATTCTTCCCCGGGGACTCTTCAAAGCCAAAAAGGAACCCCACTGGGATACCTCACCGGCCAAAGTAAATCCCCTCAGAATTTTAAGAGCATGTCTTCGCCATCCCCTTGCCTAGAAGATGTAGGCAGCAGGCGTTAAAATCACCTTCTCTGCCCAAAACAGAGGTTCTGGTCTGCTGCTCTATTGAGAAGCACGTCAATCCTCCATGACACCAAGCCGGAAGTCAACCTGTGCTGTAGCAATCTTGAGTAAGCTGTTAAAATGTTGTCCAGGTATTGTTCAGGTGTGTATCTGTAAGTTGCAGACCTACTTTTGATTTATTGACATTTATTACAGAAATTTCATATTCAATTTTTCGAGCCTAAGACCCAGGGGAAACATGAAATGGCTGGGCATTGCAAGCTTTTCTACATAAATCACTTCACATGCTGGTCAGCCAGTGGAGAAAACAGAGGCTTTGCTCTGAAGCTCCTGTATGATTGAACAAGCCTAACAAAGCAAGCTGTGATGCAGATGGAAGCAAGAGAGAGAGAAGGAAGCAGATGACAGTGAGTTGCTCATGTGCCTGATAAGAACCTCCAGAGGTCTGATCCAGCCCTCAGGCCCCATGTTTGGCAACCTGATCTATAACATCTCCCACTTTCCTGTCTCCTTCTCTCCTTTCTACCCACCAGCTAACTTACTTTTATCTGCCCCTGCTCCTCAGTTTTCCCTTCTTACCCATCCTGGGCAGCCTTTTCCTGAAAAAACTGGCCAACCGTATCCCTTTCCCCACACTATTTCCTCTTTCCCTCCTCCTGGCAGTCTCTCGGCTCTCCTTCCCATTTATCAACCAACTTACATGTTATCTGCCCTTGTTCTTCAGCTATACTTATTATTTATATGCTACATTTATAGACCACCTTTCTTCACAATATGGACACAAAGCAACTTACATAATTATCCTCTATTTTATCTTCACAAAAATCCTCATGAGATAATTGAGGCTGAGAATATCTGACTGGTCCAAGGTTACCTAGTAAGATTCCATAGCAGAGTGGGGATCTGAATTGGTCTCTAGATCATAGTCGGAAACTGTAACCACAACACACCACTGGCTTTTGTGGGGGTGGCTGCTGTTGAAAATATGGTAGCAAGTCACCTGGTGGTTGCTATCAAAAGGCCAAAACAGCCTTGAGAGGCCCCTTCACTGCATTTTATTGACATAAACCAAAGTTTTAACTGGCAATATTATCATGGTCATCTAGAAACAGCCACACAGGGCTGTTTGCTTATTAAAGCTTCAGGCTTCTATTATTGGGGGGGGGGGGGCTTTTAACCCCAAAATGTATTTTTTTTATTTGAGATTTTTTTGCTTCTCACAGGATTGTAGAAGGATCTGTCCTATATGTTCATGACTCCAGTCTCTAACATATAAGTATGTACAGATTTGGCCATGCTGAGGATTAAATATACGGACTAGGGCTGGGCATGAACTAAGAAAATGGAGGTTCAGCCCTGCATTTTATTTAGTTTAGTATTTTTTTTAGTATACCCCAGCATTTCATTTAGTTTCCCTAACAGTGCTATACTAAACAAAGTTACACCTTTCTCAGAAAGGAAAGGTCCCCTGTGCATGCACCAGTCGTTTCCGACTCTGGGGTGACGTTGCTTTCACAACATTTTCACGGCAGACTTTTTACGGGGTGGTTTGCCATTGCCTTCCCCAGTCATCTACACTTTCCCCCCAGCAAATTGGGTACTAATTTTACCGACCTCAGAAGGATGGAATGCTGAGTCAACCTCGAGCCAGCTACCTGAAAACCCAGCTTCCGCCAGGGATCGAACTCAGGTCATGAGCAGAGCTTAGGACTGCAGTACTGCAAGTTTAACACTCTGCGCCACGGGGCTCTTACACCTTTCTAAATCCACTGAAATAAATGGTTTTAGAAGTGTGTAACTGTGCTTAGGACAACAATCTTAAATGTAATTAGAAATTACTCTCTTAAGGAAAATGCAGAATTAGCAATTGAGACAAATCCTACCAATGCTGACAACCTGAAAAAGATTTCTTGGGGAATGTCCACTTTGACTTAACTTTTCAGTATGTTAGAGACTGAAGAAAAATAAGGTTCTGAATGAGGTAACATTTCTTTAGGCTGAGTCCAGACCGACAGCTTGGAGGCGTCCCAAATCACACCGGCTGAAAATGGAGTGGTGAAAGTCTGTCCACACGCTCCCTCACAAAGTGCCTGTATCCCATGTGGGAGGTCCTTTGGCATTGTCAGATGGCTGTAGCGCACCATCCCCTCAGCTCGATTTGGGTTTCTTTTCTCCCCATTCACTTCAGTGGTCTTGTGCATATGCACCCATGCACCTATGCGCTTGGAAACAATGTATTTTTTTAAAAAAAAGCCAGAAGTGGCTTGTGGCGGCCTGGTAGGTTCACACTGCCAATCCACCTTGCTTGCATGCTCCAGCATTCAGATGCCAGAAAGGCAGATGGTGTGCAGCACAAAAATTTGCTACCACTTCAGAAGTGGTAGCTTTTTGAGCAGTCTCAAAGATGCCTAAGGACAGGGTGAGTGCAGGAGCGGGATGGAAGGCAGATGTGCCTGTTTGGACTTGATTTATAAGGGCAGAAATTGCAATAATTAATAAAACCAGAACAATTTCATTGTAGCTTGTTTAGATAGGGAATTTGTGTGTTGATTAGAGCATTTCAATCAAAGGAACACTGCTTTCTCCTACCTTTTCATGAACCTTTGGTCCTGATTCCATTCCTTTGATATGTTCTGAGTCAGGAGGACTCTCTCCTGATACCATTTTCCTTTGAATGTGTACATTTTGCTCACGCAAAGCTATAATCTAAAAGAGAGCATAAAGATATGGTAAAAAAAAACAGTAAATGGCCAAGCATTTCAATAAATAATAATAATATTTATTGAAATATTATTATTATTACTACTACTGTTTTTTTTCTGAATTGCCCAATTCCTGATAGTGCAGGGCTCTGGGCAATGGACATTTGATAAAAACAACGGCAATACAAAAAAATAAATAATTAAATAGTGAATTACAGATTACTTCCAATTCCAGACTGCTGGCAACTTCATGAGCAAGGGGCGAAGAGAAACAGAGCAAGTCTGGAGAGCAAGAAGAGAGTGCCAACCAGAATAGAAGTTGTTGCTGTTCTCAACCAAAAGCCTGGCAGAACATCTCTGCCTTACAGGCCCTGCGGAATTGCGTAAGATCCCACACAGGGCCTTGATGGTGTTTGGCAGAGGGGTTCCACCAGGACAAGGCCAGGGACCACCAGCAGATTGCTATCCAAGGAACATAGTGGTCTCCCGGGGACATACCAGATACTGTACATTAGTCCCTGACATATATCACATAATAGGCAGCAATGTAACTTATAGCCAAATCCTATGCATGTGTACTCAGAAATTATGTTTTACAGAGTTCCATAGTTCTTAAAGGTAAAGGTAGTTCCCTGTGCAAGCACCAGTCATTTCCGACTCTGGGGTGATGTCACATCATGATGTTTTCATGGCAGACTTTTTATTGGGTGGTTTGCCATTGCCTTTCCCAGTCATCTTCTATGCTTTACCCCCAGCAAGCTGGGTACTCATTTTACTGACCTTGGAAGGATTGAAGGCTGAGTGAACCTTGAGCTGGCTACTTGAACCCAGCTTCTGCCAGGATCGAACTCAGGTCGTGAGCAATGTTCCCTCTAAGCTGCAGAGTTGTGTGAGCAAAAATTCTACTTTGTGAGCTACTGGCATTAAAACTGTGAGCTACTGCATAAATTATTGTGCTCTGGGGTCATCCTTCCTGAGCTAAGACAAAAATGTGTGAGCTGGAGGCTAAAAATATGTGAGCTAGCTCACGCTTAGTTCAGAAGCAACACTGGTTGTGAGCAGAGCTTGGACTGCAGTACTGCAGCTTACCACTCTGCACCATGGGGCTCTTATATTTCTTACACCCTGCTAAATTGGATTATAGCGTTTACTTTTAAAAATGAACATTTATATTATTTAGGAGCATTATATCAGAGTTTGTATGTTGCACATGTACAAATAGGGGGGAAGCAAAATCAATAAGCAAGTATTCAAAAAAACCCCACCCCCATAGTTCACTTCAGTATGTTTCATTTGTGAAATAAGTGGTCAGGGAAAAATATAGTAAACAGTATTAGAAATATTATTAATCAAATTGATCAAATATACATTTAGGAAGCTAGAATCATATGATGTCAACGTTGCAAACATTTTTTCAAAGAGATATATTCAAAAATTCTTATCTGCAATATAATGTGACTCATCATAATATAACATAATTCTTTGTCAAAAGCTATAATCGAAAGCTTTCCAGTGAGATTTAGTGTGCAACAGATCCCATTAATAAATGATGCCAAGTATAAATTGGACTGGAAAATTAGAAGTAATTTCTACTAGTGGTTAAACACTTTATTGGAATGGATGAGCTGTTCCAATGAGTCAGGGTTAACTTCCTGCTGTGGGAAATGCATGAGTGCTGCCAAGCCATAATTGTTCAGTCATGTGAACTGTGTATTTTGCTGGCTTGCCATAGACAGATAATGCAAGTGGGAAACTTTGAGTGTGATAATATCTTTTGCATGTCCTAGGTATTACTGAGAAGACATGGAAGGGGGGAGATGTAGACCACTGCCTTATTGGTCATAATGTGTAACTGAGACCTCAGTGTAAAGGAGCACTTTATAGGTTATCTTTGCTAACACAGAAATACAGCAATATCACTTACTGATGTTAGATTATGTTACAAAGGATATTAAGACAACAAAGAGCATAACCTGAACTATGCACTGATTTCATTTTTTAAATGAAGTCTCCTTTGACATTGTAGCTGTAGGGAAAAGGGTGAAAAGCTGGTAAACTGTAAAGCAATATATGCCACAGGGATAAAGGTCTGAACTACCTCATTCATTTTAGTGAACACTAAACTCAGACAGCAATGAAACATTCCCTTTCTGTAAATCTGAGAGCAGGACCTGATATAATCTCTCATTCTAAAATAACTCCAGTGGCTTCCATCCATGAGACTATTAAAAATAATTAAGTGGTTGAGAAGTAGAGGTAGGGTTGCCAAGTCCAATTCAAGAAATATCTGGGGACTTTGGGGGTGAAGCCAGGAGACTTTGGGGGGGAAGCCAAGTGCAAAGGTGTGACAAGCATAACTGAACTCCAAGGGAGTTCTGGCCATTTAATGGCCACACACCTTTTTAAATGCCTTCCAGCCATAAGAAATAATGGATAGGGGCACCTTCTTTTGGGGCTCATAGAATTGGACCCCCTGCTCCAATCTTTTTGAAACTTGGGGAACTATTTTGGGAAGAGGCACTGGATGCTGTACTGAAAATTTGGTGCCTCTACCTCAAAAAACAGCCACTCCAGAGCCCCAGATACCCGCGGATCAATTCGCCATTATTTCCTATGGGAATAAGTCACCATAGGGAATAATAGAGTTCTCAGCAGACCTTTCTCTCCCCTCCCCCCGCTTTTTGATGACCCTAAAGCAGGGGGAAGGCCTCCAAACTGGGGGATCCCCTGCTCCCACTTGGGGATTGGCAACCCTAAGTAGAGGTTAGTTTGTCATGTGATTAATGATGCACAATACATAAATTACACACAAATGCTTCCTATACTAGTCCCAAATTTACATATTTGAACCTTAGTTATATTTTGAGAGCTACACTGAGTGTGGGCAGCGTGTTTGTGCCATTTCTTCTTTAGATCTTGTCTAGCTATTCCAATTTTACTTGGCCTGGCTGTCGAGTGAATTCGGGTTTTTCCTTTACTCAGGGCTCCCATTTTCAGATGACTGCTGCATACCAGTATGTCTCTATGTCTGGTGATTTTAAAAGCAACTTTGTTTTACTTGAAATATCATATAGCAACCTTGCAAAAATGTGTGCCTGTAGAAAAATGATTCCCTGAAACCTTGCTCCAGATTTTTTTTTAAAATTAAAGTATTGCAATACATTTTTGGTGCTGGAGTGGACACAAGCCCTTCAGAACAGCTGTCTAATGAAAAGTGACAAGGTGGGAAGTTGGCCTTGTCAGTTTCACTGCTATCACTTGATTCATTCTGCACCCACTCCAATGCACATGTGTACCTTTTTAAACAACAAGAAAAAAATAATACCTGAACCTGATCCAGTAGGCTACTAACAGTACAATCCTAAAGAGACTTACTCTAGTCTAAGCCCATTAAAACGAATAGGCTTAGACTGGTGTAACTCTCTTTAGGATTGTACTGTAAATTTCTACCTGTAGACAGGCAAGAATGGACTAACTTGCCTAGTCCATTGTAAGCCATCTAGGATCCAGGGCAGATTATTTTTTAAAGTGCATGCAAGACTGCAGGACAGTGCGTTTCAAATTAAGAACACTGTTCAGCACTGTCTAGTATACAATTTTAACCAAACAGAAAAAAGTCACTTTTTAGGAGAGTTCAGTGTACCTCTCTCAATTTTTAAAACAATTGTTGAGACCCACAGACACCATGCCTTGCTGAAATCAAGATACCATTACTCTAGGTAGGGTCCAGAGGAAACTTACCATGCAGATGGTAATATGTATGTTGTCAGAGATAAGAACTTCACACACAGAGGAATGAAAAGCTGCAACAATTCCAAAATAAAGTATAGAATTGTTCTATAAAAATCAGAAGGCAGGCTCCTTTGTCAGGTTTATCCACCCCATGCATAATTTTATAAACCTCTACCATATTCCCCCTTAGATGTCTCTTTTTGAAAATGAAAAGTCCCAGACTCTTCAGGATTTCCTCACGGGGAATATGCTCCAAGCTCATAGTTATCTTGGTTGCCCTCTTTTATACTTTTTTCCAGATCTATAATGCCCTTTTGGAGATATGGTGACCAGAACTGTACACGGTATTCAAAATGATCTATACAGGGGCATTACAATATTGAGCATTTTAATCCCTTTCCTAGTTATTCTAATTATCTGTAAAATAGAACTTTACTTTTTCACCACTGCAGCACACTGGGTGACACTTTCATTAAGCTATCCCACAATGACCCCAAAATCTTTTCCCCTCTTAGTCTCAGAGAGCATTTTCAAATGAATTTAAATGCAAGTAAGCTCTCTGCAACATTTCCATGTAAATCTTTTTTATAAACTGAATGTATTTAGCACCTTCAATTTCACCCCTCATTATAATAAATCTATCAGTTTCTGCATTTACACATTTACTTGTGGGGCAGAAATTAAACAAAGTTCATTGAGGCAAAGCACATAAATGTACAGTGGCATATTAAATGTGAATGTTGGTTGATTACCTAAAGCATACATGCAGCAATTATATTTGGCCTTTTATCAAGGGTTTATTCAGCACTGTACCATGCAGTAAGATAGTGACATCATTATTTTCCTGCTATTGGCTTTTCTTAATGTTTCTTTCATTTAAATTATATTTCAAACCATCTGTCAGTAAAGTATTAAATTATGTCAGTCTAATTATCTTGATTGAAATTTGCTTCCAATTAAATCACTTGCCTACCATGTACTAAAAGGATTTAATTTAATTAACAGTATAGTAAAAATGTGAAGAAGTCAAGGCCTAGTCTCAGAGGAGGTTTTGCTAGATATTTATAACATTTTAGGAGATTTAAACATGATTTGTAAACATCTAACTTACTGTGGCTTTATTTTACTTGGAGCAAAGATGCAGGTGAGATTAAATTTTTTAAAGGATCCAAAAAACATGAACTATTCTAGGCTGACAGAATATCTTCTCTTATTTAATTTTTTTATCACAAATTTGGTCCACTTTTAGCCACTCAGCTTGTTCCTCTGATGAACTAAAACATTTCCAACACTTATGTACAGATACTGAGTGTCTCCTTAGAAACATTGTTCCACCTACATTGTCACCCAGTTGCCGTCTTAGTCCAATTCAAGGTGCTGGTATTTACCTTCAATTGGGCATGTGGCTATCATACCTTAAGGACTGCCTACTTCCACATGAACCCACCTGACCACTCCAGTCATCTTCAGAGGCCCTGCTTCACATGCCCCAACCATCTGAAGCTAAATGGGGGAAAACCTAAGTAAGGGCCTTCTTGGTTGTGGCACTGAAATTTGGAACTCCCTCCCCAGGGAGACTCATCTGTGTCCCTTCCACCACTGAGTGAATACTTTTTGTTTGGTTTTGTTTTTGCTAATCAGGGGTCACTTTGCAGAAAAATGGGTGGCGGACCTTATTAGCATAACTCAGTAACATATCCCCTCCCCCAACCAAAAACAACCCGATGCAAGACAGGAGAGCCCCAGGAGAGTGAGGCCTGCTTGGGCTGGCTAGAGATCCAGCCAGCACAAGCAGGCCTCGCTTGCCTGGGGCTCTCCTGAGCTGCTGTACCCAGTTAAAAGGCCAACAAGCCACTGCCACCGAAAATCACATAAGAAGTGGAGAAAGGGTGGTGCGGACTTCTCCATGGGTTAATGAGGGCTGCTGAGGGCATGGCAAAGCCCCTAGTGGCTGGCTGGCTGTCCACTGTCCTAATCCAGGGATTGTTATGAGGCTGCATCTACTATTCAATGGACAAGGTAGGTGGGGAGGAAGAGGAGGAACCCTTGGAAAGGTTCAGGAGCTGCTCTCCTGTGAGCTCCTGCTGAATCTGAGGCCTATCACTAACTAACTCTTGTTAGCCATCTTCTTTGTTTGTGGGTTTATGTGTTTATGTGTTAGGATTGCCAGGTCCAATTCAAGAAATATCTGGGGATTTTGGGGGTAGAGCCAAGAGACTTTGGGAGTGAAGCCAGGAGACATTTGGAGTGGAGCCAGGAGCAAAGTTGCAACAAACATAATTGAACTCCAAAGGGAGTCCTGGCCATCACATTTAAAGGGACCACACACCTTTTAAATGCCTTCCCTCCTTTGGAAATAATGGATAGGGGCACCTTCTTTTGGGGCTCATAGAATTGGACCCCTGGTCCAAACTTTTTGAAATTTGGAGAGTGTTTTGAGGACAGGCACTCACTGGATGCTATGCTGCAAATCTGGTGCCTCTACATAAAAGAACAGCCCCCCTCCAAGCCCCAGATACCTGCAGATCAATTCTCCATTATACCCTATGGGAAGTGGTCTCCACAGGGAATAATGGAGTGCCCAGCAGAAATTCCCCCCCCCTTCACTTTCTGATGACTCTGAAATGGGAGGGCCTCCAAACTGGGGGATCCCCTGCCCCACCTGGAAATTGACAACCCTATTATGTGTTTATATGTTTCATATAATTGTTTTAAATATTTTATATACATTTGCATTTTAAATGTGGAAGCCCCATGGCGCAGAGTGGTAAGCTACAGTACTGCAGTCCAAGCTCTGCTCATGACCTGAGTTCGATCCCAGTGGAAGCCGGGTTCAGGTAGCCGGCTCAAGGTTGGCTCAGCCTTCCATCCTTTTGATGTTGGTAAAATGTGTACCCAGCTTGCTGGGGGTAAAGTGTAGATGACTGGGGAAGACAATGGCAAACCACTTCATAAAAAGTCTGCTGTGACAATGTCGTGATGCGAAGTCACCACAAAGTCAGAAATGGCTGGTGCTTGCACAGGGGACTACCTTTACCTTTATTTTAAATGCTGTTCTAATATTTGGAATGTTTTAATGGTCACCACCCTTGCTAAGTTGGCCTTGTGCCAGCTTTCTAAGGAATCAAATAATTGTTTTTGTTTTGTTGTATTTTTTGTAAAAACAAATTTAAGCCATAGCAACCACTGGTGACTGATCCCTACTGGAGGCCTGGAGGACATTCAGAGTGGTCGCTGAATGAAGCCTGCCCTTGTCCTCCCAACTGGGTATTTCAAGGAAGTCTCTCATCCAAGTACTAACCACAATCCACCCTGCTTCTGAGATCTGACGAGATCATCTCAGGTCCATTTTGTTTCTATTTTGTTTTGTTTTCTTGAGGAATCAAATAATTGATAAAACAGTATAGTCTAGCCACAGGTGTTTCATTCCACATTATTCAAACAATCCTGAGACAATGAAGATCCTCTCAGTTTATTTGGGAGCATTTATTTATGTAAAATCAGAGCTTTTTTTTTGTATCTGGAACTCCTTTGCATATTTGGATACACGCTTCTGATGTAGCCAATCCTCCAAAATCTTACAGTAGGCCCTGTAATAAGAGCCCTGCCTGTAAGCTCTTGGAAGATTGGCTACATCAGGGGTGTGTGGCCTTATATGCAAAGGAGTTCCTGCTACAAAAAAGCCCTATGTAAAACAGAAATGTTACTGGCTTTGTGATCACCAAGCATTCAGAATACACAATATATCCATTAATGCCATTAGACTGCCTCAGTTCACTAGGAAACTGATGGACATATACATATAAGTTATGCTCAAAAGTGCAGAGGCCTCAGACAATGACATTAATAACCGCTCTGTACAGCCATTTAGGACAGATGTAGTGGTGGCAGACTCAGTGAGCTCTAGGGCAGGGGTGTTGAACTCATTTGTTATGAGGGCTGGATCTAACAAAATACTAAACTGTGTCAGGCCACGCCATGTGTGTCATAAAATGTAATGCCAGGTAGCAGAGATATAAACTTTATAATGGACACAGACCAAGACAATTAAAAAGTTTTTTAAATGAATGAATGAATGAATAAAACATGCTTAAAAGATTAGCACTCTACAAAGGAAATGTGCTGGGTAAACTTGGTCTGGACACATACTCAGTGGCTTGTTGTTAGTTGTTATTCCTCATCTAAGTAGTTCACATTGCTTTCCTGCTGAGAAAGACTGGATTATGAAGGCATGAATACAGTGAAAAGGGGGAGGCAAACCCAGTTGCAACCAGAAAAGCCCTGGCATAATGAACCAACAAAACTCTCTCTCTCTGTAGCAAGGCAAAAAGCTCATACCTTGAATAAAATGTTGTTGGCCTTAAAGGTGCTTTGTATCCTGTGTGATCAAGGGAACTGGGCAAAGGAAGCTCTGGCTCTCCCTCCCTCCCCAGGGGACAGGAAGGGGAAGTAGCCTCAGCCAATCGAAGGAAGAGAGGCTTGGCTCAGTAGCTCTGCTGTGTTACTGAGACAGCAACCCTGGATTGTTCTTCCCCCTTCCTCCCCAAGGGAGGAGCCTCAGACAATTGAGAAAATAGAGGCTTTGCTCTGTAGCTCCTGTGTGATTGAGCAAGTCTGGCAATGCAAGCTATGATGCAAAAGGAAACAAGAGAAGGAGAAGGGGGCAGACTAGGTCACGGGCTTAATAGGAGCCCTCCAGGGCCCTGATCCAGCCCCCAGGTTGCATGTTTGACACCCCTGCTCTAGGGTACAGCATATCTCAAATGACATCATAAGAGTTTCCAAACCTGCACTACTTGTGCAGTTGTCCACCTACCAGCTCTTTCTACACCGTCAACTCACAGAGATCTGGTCATGTGCTCCTTTTTTTAAAAAAAGCATGGAGACGAAGCAAGGAATTCAATTCTGGAGTTACTATGAACTTTCACATTACTGAGACATAATTTAGAGAACATTTTTAATGATAAAATATTTAGTCATGCCTTTCAGAGTAATCATTCTTGGCTTGTGCATTCCAGTGCAGTGTTTTGATTATCAATACCATTATCCAATATAGCAAGTACATATTTCTTTAAAAGCTAAGCAAGTAAATCTAATCTAAAGCTAGCTGCAGTCTAACAACCATAATGTTTATTGGGATCCTTTGTTGTTAACCATTGAACATTTAAATGACTAATTACAACGGTTCAATTGTAATGTTCTTACACTTTTATTGAGAGGTTTACGAACTGCTCTTGTAAGTCATTGTTGGTGGAATCTGAGCAGTAAAGGCTATAAAAGATAAACATTTAAATAAGTAAATTGTAAAGGTATTTTAGCCTTATGCATTATAACATAATCAACAGTAATTAGCTTTGTGCAGTGACAGTAATGTAGCCAATGTGGTTAATCAACAGAAACTATTAGGTTGCTAAAACTGAATAGGATGAAGTATTAAAAGATTACAGATATTATAATTTACAACATGTAAACAAATATTTGCATGCAAATAACCATGTTCTTTGACTTGTCTCAAAGATATTTTGGAATTGGGTTACTACTTAAATTTTCAACATTTCTATAAGCCATTAATGCTTTCCTGTATTTCATTTATTTGTAGATATTTTAGGTCCCCTAATAGCATATTTGGCCTTCAAAATCTTTCAATAAATGTAACTTAAGATATACTGAAGTATTACTATTTCTATAGCTATAGGCATAGTGATACGGGTTCTAGCAACTGCTGTAATGCAAAAAGAAAGTAAAGAATGGGGTAACAAAGTCAGCAGAAGATTGCTATTATAGGAATTAAATGTAGCATAAAAGTGACACTAAAAGTCTTTACATATAAAGTAAGAAGTAACCAAAGAGCAGAGAAGTGGACAACCAAGCAGTGCATTCTGCTTTCCTGACCTCCAGCTATAGGCCAGTACATTCAATCTTTCTCTAACATACTTGGAATGTTATTATAAAATCATATAAGAATGTATTTAAAAAAAAAATCTCCTTGTTTGTAAGTGTTTTATTTTTAGTGGTGCAACTTGAGAAATTCAGAGCAGAACTAAATACTTTTGAAACATTTGGCTAGAAACAGAAGCAAGTTTATATAATGGGTGGTTCATACCAGCCACAGACTGGCACAATGGGTGTCTGATAACACTCCTATTCTTATGCACTGCCTGTGAAGAGACACTACCGGTAAGGTCTGGCCCCTACCCAGCCGAACCGGCTTGCTGGCCTATAGGCTGGGGGCCGTCTTTGCCCCTCCCGGAAGGCGGGAGAAGCAGCATCACCCGACATACGGGTGTTTGCTAGGGCGGGGAGTTGGGGCTTTATAAGCCCCGGCTCCCGCCCTCCGCCACGCAGTTTGTTTTTGGCTGTGTGGGAGAGCCACGTGCGCGGAGCGTCGAGCCGACGAGGGACCGGGGCCGGGATTTGTGGAGCGGCGCGGCCTGGACTGGTTCCTTTCTTCGAGCGGCGACGTCGTGTGCAGCCAGCGTGTCGGGGCCGGCGTGGGCTGAGTAGCTGCTGAGCGCGGCGGGGTTGGCGGCCTGGGTGGCCTGTGCAGGGAGGCGAGCGTAGCAGCCTCAATATTCCCCAGCCCCCCGGGCTGTGAAGAGCGCGTGCAGCTGGCGAAGCAGCGCTTGCGAGGCTCAGCTGTTTTTTAGCGCGGCGGGGGCCGTTAGCGGTCTGGGTGGCCGAGTGGAGGCTAGCGCCGCGCTTTGGTATTTACCAGCCATGGCAGGGTGACGATCCTAGAGGCAGCGAGGCTCAGCCACTCTCCTTTCCCCGCTGAGCGTGGGAAGCGCGCAGCGGGCCCGTGTTAGTGCGGCTGTTCGCAGGCGTCTGGCCAGCCATAGGGCAGTAGCCTTTCTTTGGGTGGGCTCTGACTGAGTGGGGCTTTGTGGCCATCTAGGGCCCATTACACACTGGGCTTTCTGTGGGGGGAATTAGGCTTGGTGGTACCTGGGGGTGCTTAATTGCTTGCAACCCACCCTCTTTTTGGGGCCGGGTTGGCCTGAGCCTGCCTGCATTGGTTGTGGGGTGACGTGGGCTTGGCTTGTTCCTCTAGGCATCCCCTCCCACCACCCTCTTCCCCTTTGGTCGTGGGGAGTCCGTAGTCTGGGGTAGCTGTTTGTGGGTTGCACTGGGCTTTTGGCCTGTTTATTAGAGTCTGGGTGACGCATACTTGACTTTATCCGCCTCACCGTCACACCACTTTTGGGGTGGGGGTGCACAAAGGGAACATCTTAGTGTCTGTGGGCAGTTACTCTTGATTTTTGGCCTGTGCTTATAGAGGCAAGTAGTATTGCACCCAAAAAAGGATAGGGCAAATCAAAGGGCAAGCAGCCCGCCCGCCCACCCCATGGGCGGGGCCAGCAGAGGGTCCCAGTTGAAGAGCCCGGGCAAAGTGAGTGTGTGCGGCTGGCCATTATGGGACAGCTGGACGCCCTGGAACAGGAAAGAGTTGCTAGGGGCGCTCCCATTTGGGAGGGACGTCGACGTGCCTCCGGCCGCTCGGCGCGGCTGACCTTTGAAGCGGAAGTGCTCGCACGTCTTTCTGCTTTGCAGGGTGGGCCAGCTGAGCCGGAGTCACCACTGGAACCGGACCAGGAGGAGGATCCTGAGGAAGGCCCGTCGGGTGCGGCATCGAGTGGCGGCGCATCTGGTAGCGGTGGGCTGCAGACCCCTGGTGGCGTCGGTGTCTTCCCGAGTGACGGTGGTAAGCCCCTTCTTCAGCCAAGTCAAGGGTGGCCGTGGGGCCCCATTCAACTTCCTCCCCTGACGGCGCCGGGCGGGGCAGTCTGGGGTGTTGGGCAGCCAGGAGTTAGCGAGCAGTTGGGTTCTGTTCAGCCGTGGGCTTGGGGTTTTCACACACCTAGCCCCCTGCACAGTACAGTCTTTGCTCCGGGCGGCCAGCAGGCGGGCGCTATTGCACCCCCTGCTGTTTCTACCCCTCCGTCCACCCCTGGTATTTTGCCTTGGGGCGGTCAGCAGCTTGCTCAGCTTCAGGGGGCTTGGCCGGTGGCTCAGGGCAGTGGGTGGTTTTATCCCCCCAACCCTTATGCCAACATCCCTTTTCATGTTCTTCCTTATGGTGATACCTCTTTGCCCCTGGGGGACTACCTGACAGCTTCTACATGTGAGAAAATTCTCCGTGGTGAATACGTGGATGTCTTCAGTCTCCTATTCAGAGAGCTCGAAAAGAAAAGTAAAGACGAGCTCGATGACAAGGAGAAGGAGAAGCTGAAACGGAGAAAAGTTGATAGGTCCTGGGCAAATTGGTTGCCCGGATTTTTGATATATGCTGGAGTTATTGCAAGGGCACAGCCGGCTCGGGCGGCGGCCCTCTTTCAGTATATAGACATTGTCTATCGGGCATATACGGACTTCGCCGGTGCAGCCTGGCTGCAATACGACAAAGCTTTCCGTATGAGGGCTGCAGTCAACCCTGGAATGCCGTGGGACCAGATAAATCAGCAGCTATGGCTGCAGTTGATGTCCCCGGCAAAACCAAACGCCGGGGATAGGTTGGATAGCGGCCATCTAGTTCAGAGGGTGCAACAACAACAACAGTCTTCTACAGGGGCCCGCGTTACAGCGGGCCAGCCGGTTCAAACCCGGCTGCTTTGCTGGGAGTTCGCATCTAAGGGTGTGTGTCCCAGGAAGCCCTGTAAGTTCTGACATGAGTGCCCGCTCTGCAGCAGGGCCCACGCACTTTCGGCATGCAGCAGATCTAAGTCTAGACCAGGCAGTAAGCGCCCCGGGGGCGGTGGGGGCGGTCAGCACCCCCCTGGAAAAGGGGCCCAGCCCCATCTGCCTGACGGCACTCAATAAGTGGTTGCGTCTGTACCCGTGCAAAGCGGATGCCCGATACTTGCAGGACGGGTTTAACTTGGGGTTTCGGATTCCCTATCTGGGGCCTAGGGCCCCCTTTTTGGCTCCTAATCTACGTTCTGTTGTTGGGCTTGAGCATGTGGTCTGGGAAAAAATAGCCAAAGAATGTCGGGAAGGAAGGGTCCTTGGACCTTTTGATGCACCGCCGGTTCCCACGTTGAGGGTATCACCTTTGGGGGTGGTTCCCAAGAAGGCTGCAGGTGAATATCGCATTATTCACCACCTATCTTACCCTAGGGGGGCATCGGTTAACGACGCCATCCCCGAGGAACTATGCTCAGTGCGTTATACCTCATTTGACCAGGCGGTCAAAGTGGTTCGGTCTTGCGGGATTGGGGCCGAGATGGCAAAGTGCGACATTAAGTCAGCTTTTCTCCTCTTGCCTGTTCACCCCGGGGACTTTGAGCTACTGGGTTTTTCCTTTGAGGGAAAATTTTATATGGACCGGGCATTGCCGATGGGTTGCTCGATTTCTTGCGCGGCATTTGAGCGCTTTAGTTCCTTCTTGGAATGGGCGCTCAGGCACAAGACCGGGGTCAATGCTACGGTGCATTACCTGGACGACTACCTTTTTGTCGGTCCAGCGGGGTCTGAGCAATGCTTCAGGTTGCTGAATGCCTTTCAGGAATTAGCCCTCGACCTCGGGGGGCCATTGGCACACGAGAAGACCGAGGGACCCAGCACGGTCCTCACTTTTTTGGGCATTGATCTTGACACTCTGCAGCAAACGTCACATTTGCCGGAGAGTAAGGTCGCCGACCTGAAGGTCCGGCTGGCCACTTTGAAGGGACAGCAGAAGGTTTCTCTGCTGGAATTACAGCAGGTTGTGGGCCACCTTAACTTTGCCTGCAAAGTGGTGGCCCCAGGTAGGGCCTTTTTGAGGCGCCTTTGTGACGCTATGGGCCAGTTGCACCTCCCCCACCATCGAGCTCGCGTCACTGCTGGAATGCGAGCAGACTTGGAGGTCTGGGAGGAGTTTTTGGACTCCTTCAATGGTGTTTCTTTCTGGAGGGAGGATCTGAAGATTGAAGCAGAGCTTCAGATTTCTTCAGACGCCTCCGGTGCCAACGGTTTTGGTGTATTTTTCAGAGGACATTGGTGCGCAGAGCGATGGCCCGCGGAATGGTTGGACAGCGGGCTCTGTAGGGATCTGACGTTTTTGGAATTCTTTCCTATCCTGGTGGCCGTTTGGCTTTGGGGGGAGCAGCTAGCCAACCATTCGGTCCTCTTTTGGTGTGACAACTTGGCGGCTGTCCATGTTATCAATTCTTTGACTTCTAAATCTGTGTTGGTTATGAATCTGGTTAGGTTCTTCACCCTGCGTTGCCTCCGGTTGAATGTTTTATTCCTGGCAAGGCACGTACCGGGTGTATGCAACGGGGTGGCGGATGCTCTGTCTCGCCAACAGATGGAGCGTTTTCGGGAACTGGCCCCAGAAGCAGATCCTTGGCCGGCGAAAATGCCATCGGAACTTTGGCATCTTGGGAAAAGGAAGCCGGTAGGGCCATTCAGTTGGCACTAGCTCCTAGCACCAGGAAGGCGTACGACAGAGCGTCTATTCAATTTCGGGATTTCAGAAGTGCGGCTGCACTGCCGGACTGTTGGCCGTTTCCAGTGGAGCACATTATGCAATTCTGCGTGCACCAAAAGGAAAGAGGCCTGGGGCTGAAATCCATCCGGGGCCAACTGGCAGCATTGGCTTTTGTCAGCAAGGCCCATGGTTTTCCTGAGTACACGGGTGATTTTAGGGTTAGGAAGATGCTTGAGGGCTGGGCCCGGGAACAGGCCCAGCGAGTTGACGACAGGCAACCTATATCCCCGTCCGTCCTTCGTGGGTTGTTTGGGGGTTGGCCCGGTGTTTGTTCTTCACCCTTTGAGGCAGCATTGTTTCATGCTGCCTCGTTGTTGGCCTTTTTCGGGGCCTTGCGTGTAAGTGAGCTGGTAGTACAGTCTAAGGCTGATACTTCTGGGAGGGCGCTCCAGTCCGGGGATGTCAAAATCACTAATAGTCAGCTTGTTCTGACAATTCGCCGGTCCAAGACTGACCAGAGGCAGAGGGGATCTGTCATCACGATTGGTATGTGCTCCATACAGGAATTATGTCCGGTTAGGGCTGTTCGGCGTTACATTCAGGTTAGGGGGGATGGTGCGGGCCCCTTTCTAAGGCATGATGACAGCTCTCCTCTCACCAAATATCAATTTTGGAAGGTCACAAGCAGGGCCCTGGCAAGGTTGGGTTTACTGGGCGTCAAATTTGGGACGCATTCCTTCAGGATTGGGGCGGCCTCCACAGCCGCTTCTATGGGTTACACGCCCTCCGCCATTCATCATATAGGCCGATGGCGGTCGTCGGCTTATAAAACGTATGTTCGCCCTTTGGTCACCTAGTGTGTAGGTGGTGGGCCTTTTGGGTTGTATTGTCGTTATTGTATGTTAACAGTTGTTTGTCTGGTGCTCGTGGTGAGAGACGTCGCATTCTCATCTGCGGGCACAGCATGGTTTTCTGGGCTGCCCATTTCACCCAGCTTGGCCTCAGTGCATGGGCCACTGTGGATTGGCTGGGTCGTCGGGGGCTGCGCTGGCCCGGGATCATGCCCCTGTTGTTCAAGGAATGGAAGGCACCACCTCCACACATTCTTGTCGTCCACTTGGGAGGGAACGACTTGGGGCTGCTGTGGGGGAAAGCTCTCTCCCAGCAGGCGTTGGCTGACCTCCGGGAAATTCATCGGAGGTGGCCCTGGGTTATTTTGGTTGGTCGGCAATTTTGCCGCGCAGAGTGTGGAGGCACGCCATTTCGCCGGGCGGTGTGGAACGCGCCAAGCGCAAGGCCAATCGGGCCATTCAGAAAGCTATGGATGAGGGATTGAGAATTTTTCTCCCGCATCCGGCCATACGGGTCGAGCAGGCTGACCTGTATCGGCCGGATGGTGTTCACCTTTCTGATTTGGGTAACCGGGCCTTTTTAGACGAGATTCGGCAGGGGGTGCGGTCGGCTCTGGGCCAACCGGTGGGGCGCTAATGCCTAAGCAGAGGCTTGGCATTGGCGGTGGCTGGAGGAGGTTGGCCACAGGGTTTTCCAGGGGAGCACCTATGGCCTAGCACCGTTGGTGCGGTGGTCTGTATGAACAGTAGATGGGCTACACGGCTCAGTGCGGGGATTGCAGATCACAGGGAGCCTCACCTGGGCAGATCTTTCCATGGGGATTGATGCCGGCGCGGATGGTGGTGGCTCGAGGCCTGGCCGCTCAGCTACAACTCGAATATGGCGGGCTTGTGCTGGGGGCAGGGTGGCTCGCCCTTTGGACAAGGCGGGGTCCGGGGTTGACCCCAGGGCTTGTCTGGCTTAGGTTTTACCCCCCTGCCAGTCATAGTTAATTAATGTTTTAATAAAGCGGCCCGGTTTTTAAACCCAACACTTGTGTCTGCTTCTTCATTCCGACTGGGGGGGGGGCAAATCATATGTTTTCAGTATCAGGGCATGCAGCAGCTGCTCAGGGACAATTTGCATTAAGAAAACTGCACAGCAGATATAAGAGAAAGAAATATTTGCAAATATATATGTTTACATAAAATGTGACCACAGAATGTGTTTCTTATTCTTCATAATATTCTCGACACAATCTATAGTATGGCCAATAGAGGCCATCTTTAGGGTTTTGTTTTTGCCATCAGGTCACAGCTGACTCATTGTGACTGTCGGGTTTTCAAGGGGAGAGACTTTCAGAAGTGGATTGTCATTGCCTGCCTCTGTGTAGCAAATCTGGTATTCCTTGGTGGTCTCCCACCCAAATATTGACCAGGGCCAACCCTGCTAAGCTTCTGTAATATGGTGAGATCAGGCTGCAGGCCCAAAGCCATGGTGGGGCATCTTGGGGCCATACCCCAACTTTCCAATCACATCTCACAAGTCCCAGTGAGCCCATGCCTCTCCAACAGTCAGAGAGGTGAGGGGAAAGTTTTACTCTTGATTCTGCAGTCAACTTCAGCTACAGAAGCAGGAAAAAAACGAAGCGAGTCTATGCCTCTCTGACAGTCAGTGAGGCAGGGGTGGGGGAGATCTTCCTGTAGCAGTCTTCAACTATAAAAGCAGAAAAAAATTTAAAGCCAGCGAGCTTATGCCTCTCCAACAGAGAGGTGGAGGGAGCCAGGGGGAGGTCTTCTTCTCTCTACACTCCCTGCCCCCCTCTCTCCTGACCCCTGGATTTCCCAATGCCCCACCACTCAAAATTTTTTGGCAATGCCCCTGTCAGACTAGTATGGGCTATCCTGGTCATGACAATATAAATATAGGGGCATATTTCCCATATAATTAAGAAAACGGACAAATCTTCCTGAAAATATGATTCTATTCACTCAGCCTTCCATCCTTCTGAGGTCGGTAAAAATGAGTACCCAGCTCGCTGGTGGGGAAGTATAGATGACTGGGGAAGGCAATGGCAAACCACCCTGCAAAAAAGTCTGCCATGAAAACATGATGCAACGTCACCCCGGAGTCAGAAATGACTGGTGTTTGCACAGGGGACTACCTTTACCTTTATTAGAGCCCCGTGGCACAGAGTGGTAAAGCTGCAGTACTGCAGTCCGAGCTCTCTGCTTATGACCTGAATTTGATCCCAGCAGAAGCTGGGTTCAGGTAGGCGGCTCGAAGTTGACTTAGCCTTCCATCCTTCTGAGGTTGGTAAAATGAATACCCAGCTTGCTGGGGAAAGTGTAGATGACTGGGGAAGGCAATGGCAGATAACCTCATAAAAAGTCTGCCGTAAAAACACTGTGATGCGACATCACCCCAGAGTCAGAAATGACTGGTGCTTGCATTGGGGACTACCTTTACCTTTTTTTTTTTACATATTGTTATCCCCATTTCATAACCAAATGTTGATATTAAATCTATACATGAACTAAAATGAAGACAGAATACATATATTTAAAAAAACAATTTTATATTTAAGACAAGATTCTGTTTGCTTGCTGGAATTTCTATTATAAAATATTAGACATCATTAGGAATAATAATAAAAATATTTGTTTAACCCCTAGTGTGATTTCATGTATTTCTATTCTGATTAGTCATGATGTGTATCGCTTTAAAGCAGGGAGGCTTATTACACACTCAATGTAACATCACACTTTTAGATCTTTTTTTTTTCTATTGGAAGTCTGTTATTTTAAATAAATTCTATTTTTGTTTGAATAGCTGAGATATTTTATATTTAAAGATACATCAGAATAATTTTCTCACTCATGCTCTCTAGTTGAAAAGCAATGTGCCAAAGCATGACTCATGCCCAAGACAGCAGAGTAGCACGTAAATTGCTGTAAGCCACACTGGATAGAAATCAAGACCTGAGCTATGTTTGCAAGGGTCATCATATGTACTGGCTGACAGATAGACCTGATCTAAACTCAGATGTATGTAGGCTGTGATTGGATCATCTTTCTGAGAAAGGTCTACTGAAGGATATGTTAGAATGTGCCAATACCACTGAGTTGAACTTATGCATTTATTTGTGACTTTTTCCTCATGTTTCAAGCTTTTACAAATAAGCTTTTAACTGCCTCCCCCAGTGCCTTCATAATTGCAATGCAAATTTAATGCAGCGTTAATGAGAACTTGCAGTCAGAATTTGCAGTTAGTGTGTTAGGAAGCTAAAGCCAGGGGCATTATAGACTTTTTAGAATTTGGATTCAGTAAGCAGTATTAATTTGGATTCAGTGTTAATTTTTGATGAACTACCTGGCTATTTAAGAAATACAGCATGGGTTAAATGCTGAAGTTGAACTGAAGACAACTATTCTCAGCTATGTGTCCTGACATCTTCCATCACTTGTTTTTTTTAATAGCACAGATATGGTATCCAGGTTAAGAAAAGGCAATCAAAATGTTTTCAGGCATAGTAGATGCCAGTTTTTAGTAATGATGGTCAGTATAGCAGTAGAATAAGCTGCAGTTTGAGGGGAAGAAGGTGGAAATAGAAAAAAAATCAGGATTACAGAAATTGATTTGGAATGTTCTTATCAAAAATCACAATGTCTTATGCTCTTATATGTATGATGAGAATATAAAGTGCCTTTTCCAAATGGGAGTTCTTTAAAAACAAAACATAACTGAGTTCCAACAGACACTTTTCCTAGCTGAAAGGAAAGGAAAGGTCCCCTGTGCAAGCACCAGTCGTTTCCGACTCTGGGGTGACGTTGCTTTCACAATGTTATCATGGCAGACTTTTTACGGGGTGGTTTGCCATTGCCTTCCCCAGTCTTTTATACTTTCCCCCCAGCAAGCTGGGTACTCATTTTACTGACCTCAGAAGGATGGAAGGCTGAGTCAACCTAGGGCCGGCTACCTGAATCCAGCTTCTGCCGGAATCGAACTCAGGTCGTGAGCAGAGAGTTCAGACCACAGTACTGCAGTACTGCTGCTTTACCACTCTGCGCCACAGGGCGACTACCTAGCTGAACTATGTAATAAAATCCCTTTTAGAATAAGTCGTTGTATACTTCAGAAGGCTATTGCAGATGCTTGTACTTAGAGCCTGAAACATGAATTTTAAGTTGATGTGCAAGCTATGATTAAAGGAAACCACAATTAGCATGAACAGAGATATTGTGACAATGCGGCAGAAAAAGGAGGAGGATTTTATGTAGAAGAGAGAAGGATGGAAGGCAAGGGAGCATGCAATGACACTTGAGAATTGGGAAACTTGTCTGCAGCATTCCTATGTATTAACCAGAACAACATTAGTTATAATATAATTCCATTAGAAGAGTTAGGTCTGATAATGATTGCATTCACAAATTGTATTTCAATACGTTTTAAGAAGACTGTCCAGTACTTTACATATGTATATCTTCAAAGAGAAAAAAAAAATCAGAAGGCAAAATAAAGGTCTTAATTGGTAGTTTAACATATTAATGTTAACATTTTATATTTCTTATCTGTTTTATGTTGCTTTTATTTATATATTTTTAATGTTGAAAGTTGCTGCAAGACTCTATGGGTGAATGGTGACAGAAAATCTAATTAATTAATTAAAGTACATTGCAAAAATTAATAGGCTGCACTAGGATCTGAACAGCAAAAGTTCAGAGAGACAATTGGTAGCCCATCAATAAGCAGGCAACTTTTTTTTTTTTTTAAAAAGGGTCAGGAGCCAGAGGTTATAGCAGAGGTATTTTGTCAGGATATCTACCCAGGGAGCTTGGATGATGATGTTAGAACTGAACAAAGGTAGAAGATGAATGGAATGGCTATAGGAGCAGTCAGAAAATGGATTTTAAAAGTTGTATTAGTTTCAAAAAGTTGGGAATGGGGAATAAGAAGGAAAAAATAAATAAAGATTACAAATCAATCTTAATCTGCATAGAGAGTACTTTCAAATAATACAAGTCTACATCTGCAATACTTCCTTAAAATACATAAATTGTCACATATTGTTGTATCTAAACTGTGCATCATCAACATTTTGATATTTAGTATTAGTATTATAAATCTTTTTGTTAAATAACTATTGAATTCGACATTTCCAGTAAAAGCAATCTTATAATACAGAGTATTATAGGGAGATATAAATTCACACCAGAGAAGAGTCTTGAGTATCTAGCCAGGCATAGAATTTCAACCAGTATTTTCTTGCTTCTTCCTTAGATTTCCCAGCCAGCAACTGGGATAAAAAGTCCAGCTCTGCTGTTTCCAGAATTTTTCCCACCAAGTTCATTCTCGTGGGGATTTCCTGAGATTTCCATCTCTGTTTCAAGAGGATCCTGGCTGCTGTTTTGAAATGTGCCAACAAATGTCTCATTTCTTTGGGATAGTCCTCAGGAAATATATTCAATAAAAATAGTTCTGGTTTGAATATAACCTGTGTCTTCATAATCTTCTGTAGTAATTCATGAGCCATTTTCCAATAGTCCTTCACCATCTCACATGTCCACCACATATGGTAGAAAGAACTCATCTGTTTAGCACATTTCCAGCATTTGTTAGACATATAAGTATACATCTTACACAATTTCTGTGGAGTCATGTACCATCGATAAAACATCTCATACAGATTTTCTTTAAAAGTTATCAACCTGGTTAATTTAATATTGAACTTTCACAATCTCTCCCATTCTTTTAATGTAACATTATGATCCAATTTTTTTGCCCATTGAGCCATACAATCTTTTACAACTTTGTCTTGCATCTTCATCTGTAGTAGGTATGCATATAGTTTAGAAATTAGTTTTTCTTGAGGGTTTAGGGAAATTTTATCAAATGGATATTGTTCCATATTAAAGCCTATCATCTTATCTTTGACATACCTAGATTTGACTTGCATTCTCAACCACCAGTTCATTTTAATGTCCATATTTTGCAACTCCTCTCTGGTTTTCAGTTGATTGTCTTTTCCCAACAGGCCATCATATCTATAACTCTGGTTAGATTTTAAAAGATTTGATGATGATGATGATGATGATGATGATGATGATGATGATGATGATGATGATATTGGATTTATATCCCGCCCTCCACTCCGAAGAGTCTCAGAGCGGCTCACAATCTCCTTTACCTTCCTCCCCCACAACAGACACCCTGTGAGGTGGGTGGGGCTGGAGAGGGCTCTCACAGCAGCTGCCCTTTCAAGGACAACCTCTGCCAGAGCTATGGCTGCCCCAAGGCCATTCCAGCAGGTGCAAGTGGAGGAGTGGGGAATCAAACCCGGTTCTCCCAGATAAGAGTCCATGCACTTAACCACTACACCAAACTGGCATTTGGATGAGTAAATGCTTCCACTGGGGATACCCATCTTGGAATTTTTGATAAATTTTCATTTTTAGCTATGACCATGTTTTTAGCTATGACCATGATACCAAGATTACCGAAACCAATGGTTCTTAAAATAAGAATGTCCTTCAAGTCTTTGATAGCATAGATATGCATGCCAGCCCAGAGTGAGATCATGTCCCTCTATCAGCAATTGCCTCTTATCATTCAATAATATCCAGTCTCTTACCCACAAGAGCACAGAAGCTTTGTAATACAATTGCCAATCTGGAAGGCCCATACCTACTCTCAAATTAGAGTCTTGCAATATCTTTAGTTTGCTTCTTGGTTTTTTCCCTTGCCAAATATACTTAGAAACCATCTTGTTCAATTCTTGAAAAAACCCACTATTTAAAAATACTGGAATAGTTTGGAATAAAAATAATAACCTTAGGAGAATATTCATCTTTATTAAGGCTATTCTTCCCATTAGGGATAGATTCAAATCATGCCATTTTTCCAGATCTTTTTAAATTTCTTTAATGTCCATTTTTAAACTGCTGCACTTATAAGTACACCTAGATATTTGATTCTTTTCTCATACAAAAACCCTGATTGTTGTTGAAGAGACTGAATTTGTTCCATCATCATATTCTTTGTCAAGAATTTTGTTTTGTGGTAATTGATCTTCAGTTCTGCCCAGTAACCAAATTGAGTGATCTTGTTTATAAGACAATCTATTGAATCTATTGGTTGCTCTAATATAAAAACTAGATCATCTGTGAAAGCTCTCAATTTGTATTGTTCACCTTTTTCCACCGCTCCCTTGATACTTGTGTTTTCTCTTATCTGGTTATTCAATATCTCTAGAGATAGAATGAAAAGGAGTGGTGACAGTGGACAGCCTTGTCTTGTACCCTTTTGGATATTAATTGCTTCTGTTAGTTTGTCATTCACCATCACCCTTGCTCTTTGGAGAAGTATATTGATTCTACTGCTCTCAAAAATTTTCCCCACATTCCATACCTTTCAGTTGCTGTAGCATAAATTGCCAATGAACATTATCAAAGTCCTTCTCAGCATCCAGGCAAATTAGTGCCAATTGTTTCTTTGGATGAGTCTCATAATATTCCAAGATATTACAAACTGTTCTAACATTATCTTTCAAGTATCTTCTAGGAAGTAATCCAGCTTGGTCTTGATGTATTGTAGAATGTAAAACTTTCTTCAAACGCTGTGCCAATATTGCAGAAAAGATTTTATAGTCCACATTTAAAAGAGAAACTGGACAATATTTTTTTATCTCTTTCAAATCCACACTTTCTTTTGGAATTAAAGGTATTGTAGCTTCTTGCCAAGAAACTGGTATTTGGCCTTCATCTTGAATCTTTTCAAGTAGATGCTTAAATGGTAACAGTAGATGCTCCTCATAAGTTTTGTAAAATTTGGCAGGCAGTCCATCTGGACCGGGGCTTTACCATTCTTTAGAGATTCCATTATATCTCCAAGTTCCCCTATTGTTATTGGTTCATTTAAATTTTTTTGTTGTTCTTCTGTAAATTTGTTAAGGTGGTTTGGGTTAACATAATCTTCTAAATCTGTTTTGTGAACTTGTTTATCTTCATATAATTTTTTATAAAATTGTTCCACAATTTGACAAATCTCCTGTTTTTGCACTTTCTCTTTATTGTTTTCATCTTTCAAGACCAATACTATTCTTTTGGCATTCTCTTTTCTCATCCTATAGGCCAGCCACTTTCCAGGCTTATTAGCATGCTCAAAATTTTTTTGTCTCGCATATCTCAATTTTATCTCCCTCTCCTCTATGAGTAACAAGTTCAATTGATGTTGTGTTTCTTTAACCTTATTTTGGAACGCCTGTCTTGTTGGTTGCATTTTTAAATTCTTTTCAGTTTCTCCAGCTTGTAACATTAATTTTTGAAAATTTTCAGCTCTTTCTTTTTCTTGACATTATATCTAATTGCAAGGCCCCTAAAGTATGCTTTGGCAGCATCCCAAACTACTTGCATCTTTACATCTTGTGTTATGTTCTGTTTGAAGAAGGATTCCATTTCAATCTTAGATTCCTTGAGAAAGTCTTTATCTTTCAAAATTGAGGTATTTAACCTCCATGATCTTCTCAGTCGAGTACCTTTAAGCTTTATCATTACTGAACTATGATTTGATATGACTCTTGTTTGAATTTCTGTCTCAACTAAATCTTTGACCAAGTTTGTAGAGAGCCAACACATATCAATTCTTGACCACGTTTGATGGCTAGGGGAATAATAGGTGAAGTCTTTCGAATTTGGGTATCTTGTTCTCCATGCATCAACCAAATCCAGTTCCTTTGCTAGCTTCCAAAAGCTTATTGGCAATTGAAAACTTTTACTTTTAATCTGTTTATGTGCTTTTTGTCCAATTGTCTATCAGAAACTGCATTAAAATATCCTATTAAGCAGTAATCCACATATTCCAAATTTGATAATTTAAGATGTAAATCTTGAAAAAAATTATCTTGGTGATCATTTGGGGCATAAATATTTGCCAGTAGGATTTTTTTATTGTCCACTGTAATTTCCAATAATAAGGTTCTTCCATCTTCAGAGGCGTACTGCAGTTGTGAGTTAAATTTATCCTTAATATATATTGCCACTCCCCTTTTCTTTTTATTAATATCTGTTGCTGTAAATAAACTACCAGGTTTCTTGTTTTTCAAAAGATGTTGGTCTTTAGTTAAGATATGGGTTTCTTGTAAGCAAATTATATCCATTTCCAATTTTGTCAAATATCTAAAGGTCTTTTAACAGGATAATTGAATCCATTCACATTAATAGAAACTATTGATGCCATTATGGATTTTTCTTATCACTGTTTTTTTTTAATCTTTTTTAGTCTGTTGTCTTGTCAGGTATTTCCGTGGTTCATTTGGATTCTCTTCACCAGAGCTTTCTTCTTCCTCTTCATCATTCTTCTTTTCCTTCCCCTCTTTTTCCTTCACTCTATCCAGAAAGTTCTGGGCTTTGAAGATGGAGTTTGTCCTGTACCTATTCTCCTGATAGGTAAAAAGGAGGCCTTCTGGCATTAGCCATGTATAGGGTATTTCTCTTTCTCTCAGGAAGCCTGTTAAAGCTTGGTATTCTCTCCTCTTTTGTCTCACTGGCCATGGTACCGCTCTCAAAATTTTCACCATATTTCCAGCTATCATCATAGGTTTGTCTCTTGCTTGCTTCAAAATATCATCTCTGGTCCTCTTCCTTGTAAGCTTTAAATGAACTTCACTGGGTAGTTTATTCCGTCTCGTAAAACTTGATGGCACCCGTCTGACTTGATCAAACTCCTTTTCCATCCTTTGAGGAGTCACCTGTAGAATTTCAGCCAAGGCTTTGCTTAAAATTTTCTGTAAATCTTCAGTTTTCTCTTCTGGTATGTTTTGGAACCTCAGTATATAGGCAGCTCTATCTATTTCCAATTGCAAGAGTCTAGAATCATGTATGTTCTGTTCTTTTCTCAGTTGTTCCACCTTTTGTGTATTATCTGTCACCTGGGTAATCTAATGCTTTTCAGGCTTTATTGGTCTCTGCTGTCTGTTTGCTTTTCTCCAAAAGCTCTTGTTTGACCTCTGCCATCTGCTCTCCAATATTATCTACTTTACTAGTTAACTGTGCTATGGCAGTTAATAGAGTATTTTGCATCTCTTTCATATCTCCCTGCATGGTCGTAAATTTCCCTGGGCCAGATGAGGAGCTTGGTGAAGGTATTGGTGGTTTACCTTCTCGATTTTCTTTTTCTTTTTATTGTTTCTTTGAAGCCAATCACAGCTTTATTTTCCACCCTTATTAAAGTAAATGCACTCACAGCCACAAGGTCTGTATGTTACCTCTTCAGTATTCCTGTTTATAATAGATAGGCTAATCTCAACCAGGCAGTGCCAGTATTATGGAATTACTTTAAAAAGAAAACAGCCTTCTAGCTTCTGTCAACAATTTGCCAATCCCAAAACAATGATAAGACTAGTAAGACTAGTCTTTTTAGTACAACACCCTTAGTGCCATTTAGCCAAAACAGTTCAATTCACTAGAGCAGAAACAATTCACTATAACAGATCTTTTACCAATAATAGTTCAATTAAAGTCCAAATCACTACAGGATCATCTGACTGCTTCAAGGTATAAATTTGTAATCCAGGGC
Source organism: Heteronotia binoei (assembly GCF_032191835.1). Taxonomy (NCBI): domain Eukaryota; kingdom Metazoa; phylum Chordata; class Lepidosauria; order Squamata; family Gekkonidae; genus Heteronotia; species Heteronotia binoei. The sequence continues at coordinate 60,276,401 of NC_083230.1, forward strand.
TGAATGTCCTATGTATAATCCACAGATGAGATCAAAAGGTAAAAATTAAACAACCCAAGAAAAAAATAAAAAACAAAATTGGACCAGACACTCCCCCCACAAAAAAAAAAAAAATAGCGGCCAGAAATAAGATAGACTCCAAGTATGGTAAATAAAAAAGAGGAAACATGGAAAAATAAATGCAAAGCCAAAAATATTCAAACCATATCAAAAATATTCAAACCATATATGTAAAAAAAATAAAAACAAAATTAAAGGGTTATATCCATAACATCCACCAGCAGAGAATTATAATCCACTTTAAAAATAGGTGTAGGTATTCTTCTTTCAGCCAACAATCAGGTTATATTTTATAATCCAATATACAGTAACCACCAGGATTTAAAAGTCTAGTTGGAGTTCACATAAATTTGTTCAGAGCACTTCAGTCTAGGCTTCAAATTACTTCTTAAGCCAGCTGTCCTTCTCGTCCATATATGCTTGCAAGCAACTTTCCTGAAGTCAAATCTTTCTCCAAAAAGAAGCTTAAAGGAAATCAGTTAAATTCACCCATCAAGTCTCTTCTGTGTTTAAGAATTAATGTGGTTCTTCTCATGTAGGGATTATGAGCATCACCAGGTTAGGCAGAAACTTTTAGAAGCCTTGAAAGAGAAGGAGAGAGAGTTCCTCCCCACTTTTCCACCTTTGCCTCTATCTGAATTCCACCTCAGCCCCAGTTCTCCATTTTCCTGCTTGTCAAAGACAATGCTTCAGAGATCAGCAATAAGAAGAAAGAAAACTTAGAGTCTTAATAATGAAGATGCAGCTTATCTCGATACTGCAGAGCCGTTTGAATCAAAAGAAAAGTCCAGCAGTCGACCTTCGAGCCATTTGAAAATGGTGATCGAGACAGTGAGGCTTAGAACTAGCTGGGATCTAGGGGCAGCCGCCTCCGCTGACACCCCCGTTCAACCACGAGTTTCCTGCCTTCCTGCCTTCCAGGACCCTTCCTGGGTCCCAGAATCGAGTCACCCCTCGTGGGGGACCCCTATGCGGTCTGATTTAGAAGCGGCTCTGGACGCACCGGTCCAAGCCGCTCCTAAAACTTTGCCAAAACCGGAGGTCTCAGCAGTCAGAAAATAGAAAGCTGGTGGTACACTTACCAATATTAACACAGAACAAATCCAAGTGAGCAGCCGTGTTGGTCTGAAGCAGTAGAACAAAGCAGGATTCAAGTCTCACCTTTAAGACCAACCAATTTTTATTCAGAACATAAGCTTTCGTGTGGTCTCTTAAGCACACTTCATCAGACAAGGGGATCAGGTATTGTGAGCTGAAATACAAGCAGTCTGGCAAACTAACTGGTCACTTGGTCACATAAAACAGTGTGGCTAGGCCATTTGGTCTGGATAGCCATAAAAGGTAATACAGTTCTCTGCCAAATGGTGTTTTTGCAAATCTAGGTGAATCATAAAAGGACATAAAAGGACATTTATATCCAACTTGTACTACATCCAACTTGTACTATATCCAACGTGGAACGTTCTCCCCTGACGCAGGTTGTGATCCTTCGTCCACCACAGGAGACTCTCCTTGACCTTCTTGGGAACAGTCAACGACATAGAGCGCTTCTCCATGATGTGGATCTGATAAGGACGTAAAAACATCTGAAGTTGTCTGGTGTGAAAGTGGCCCCATTGAAGCGCCTCTAGATCTGAGACTAGAAGACCCATAAGTCGTGCCAGGGTCTGGAGAGACAACGATGGCTCCCGCACTATCTGGAGCACCAATGCCTTGGTCCTCAGTATCTTGTCTTCTGGGAGGAAAACAGAGTTCATCCTTGTGTCGATGACCATACCCAGATGTTGTAGCCTCTGGGACAGCCGTAAATGACTCTTGGGAATGTTGATTATGAACCCGTGTTGTTGAAGGTAGGATATGGTGTGTATAACGTCCTGCTCCGCACTCTCCGTCGACGAGGCTCTTATCGGCAGGTCGTCGAGGTAAGGGTGCACATGTATCCCTCTCTATCTGAGGATTGCTATCAGGTTCACCAACACCTTGGTGAACACCCGTGGTGCCGTCGCCAGGCCGAAAGGTAAGGCTCTGAATTGGTAGTGAGTCCCGTTTACGCAAAAGCGAAGAAACTTGTGATGTGCTGGGAGGATTGGAATGTGCAGATATGCCTCTGTTAGGTCCAGAGATGACATGTAGTCCTGATGGTGCAGGGACTCCGTTATAGATTTGATGGACTCCATCCTGAAGTGACGGAGGTTGATATGCCTGTTTAAAAATTTTAGGTCTAGAATCGCTCTCCAGTCCCCGTTTTTTTTGGGCACCGTGAAGAAGATGGAATAGACACCTTGACATCTCTGCAATGGAGGAACAGGTTCTATTGCTGCAATTTCCAGTAAATGTTGAATTGCTTTGAGGGTGATGCTTTTTCGTTCTGGGTTTGAGCGAAGAGGAGACACCAAGTAACGATCTCGAGGTGCCCTTTTGAATTCTATGGGGTAACCCCATGAAACGATTTCCAACGTCCAAGCATCGACCCTCGAGGCCGCCCACGCCTGCTGGAAGTGTAGTAGACGGCCCCCCACTGGAATAGAATTCCAGTCATGCTTTGTTGGGCTTGGGGCCCTTTTCGAATTTGTCGGACCTATCGGGCTGATTCCTCTGGAACCGGGAATTGGAGAAGCCCTTTCAGAAACTCTGTTTGGACTGTCCCCAGGCTGTTCTTCTGAAGTCCTGTTTTGGTTTGGAGAAGCTGGAGGAGGCACGAAAGGAACCAGACCCGAAGCTTCTCTTATCGGAGCGGCGCAGATACTTGGGCATGGCCTTTTTCTTATCTCGTGTTTCCACCAGGATCTTATCCAGGGTGTCTCCAAATAGCTTTTCTCCCTGGAATGGGTATGCTGACACGATGGAGTGCACGTCTGCCGGCCAGGCCCGGAGCCATAACCCCCTCCTTGCTACGGTGCTTGATGCCATTGCTCTAGCGGAGAAAGTGAGGGCATCCAATGAGGCATCCGCTGAAAATTCGGAGGCCCTAAGGAGTCTGTTGGTACCTTCCAGGACCCGTTTATCCACGTCTGGCAGTAGCTGGGTAAGCCGCCTTATCCAGACGATCGCTGCTCTGGAAACTATCGAGGTGGCCGCAGCTGCCTTGATGGCTAGAGCCGTAGCTTCGTGGCTCCTCTTCAAGGCCAAGTCTATCTTTTTGTCCCAGTTGTCTCGCACCGAGCCATGGCCATCCTCAGCTAACAGACCGTGTGACTGTAGGGCTCCGATTGGTGCGTCCACCAATGGTACTTGCAGCATATCGTTAGCAAAGGCAGGTAATTCATAGAGCTTCTTGTTAGAATTGGGTACCTGCCTGTTGGTACTAGGTTTGGCCCACTCAGATTTCAACTGACGCTCAAAGAACTCAGGGACGGGAAAAACCTTGTCAGAGGATCTGAATCTGGGGAAAAACTCTGTATTTCCCTTGGGTTTGTTTTTGGGGTTGGCTAGTGGGTGGGGAGACTCCTGCTCCTCGGGTGATGTTTGTAAGTCTAGAGCAGACAGCACCTTGGCTAAAAGAGGTTGGAACTCTTCTGCCTTGAAAAACCGTGATGTGAGTTCCGGAACTGCAACGTCCTCTATCTCCTCATCAGATAAGAATTCGCCCTCCTCCCGATCTCCCCCATAGGAATCATGAGAGTGGGTCTCAGAAATGGATCTTTCGCTCTCCATCTGGTCACAGAGCAGAGATTTCTTTGAAGCCCTATGGTGGCTGGAGCTACCTCTGGACCTCTTTGGAGAAGGGGATCTGGAGGAGGAACTGGACCTGGGGGACCTTGGTCTCCTATGGCCAGATGCCCTGACTGCTGCCCCCACCGTCTGCTTTATTGATTCAAGAAACTCAGTAAAAAAGGAGGGTCCCATAAAGGGTACGTTACCCAAGCCCGTCTGGGGCTGGCAGGTCTGCGTGGCTTCCAGTGCAGGTTGGGTCTCATCCACAACTGGGTCTCCCGCCAGGAGGTTGGCATCGGGACGTTCCTGCGTCTGGAAGCTGCATGGCTGAGGTCTGTCCCCGTTTCGCGCCTTTTTGCGCTCCCCAAGATGGCCGCCGCTAGTGGGGAAGAGCCCTGACGAGAAAGCCTCCTCCGCGGCTGGGGAAGACCAGCGCCGCCTGTGTTCCCCTTTGGGCTTCTCGCCCCTACAGGGCACGTTGCTGGTAGCCGAGGCAAGCTTGGAAGTCATGCCGGCTCCGGAGGCGGGCCTCTCGGTTCCGCGCCAGGCGTCAGGAACCAGGTCGTCGTCCATGAACGCGTCTCTTGACTGACGCGTCATTTTCCCTCTCCTCTGCGGCTTGAATGCTGTGCGCTCGGCCGCGGCTTGAGTTTAAAGAGCCGCGCCGCTCCTGAAGTGCTGAAGAAAGTGGGGGGGGGGGAAGGAGGCAGAAGAGCTGAGAGGGACTGAAGGACGGATTAAAAGGTAGAAAAAAAGATCTGAGGTAGAATATCAGGAGATGATACAACAAGGTAGGAACTGAAGGGAAAGAAAAATATCTTTTTTTTTTTTAAGAGATAGGCAAGTAATGAGAAAGGGTAGGAACCTAGCCTAAACGCTGCTACTCCCTGTCGAGGCAGGAAATAAACTGGAAGGAGGGTGGTTCCCACATCCACAGGAAGGGGAAGTTTTTTAAGATTCCTGCCTCCCTGATTGGACGGTGGGAAACACCCAAGATGTCCTCCGTCTCTTAGGGAGAATGCATTTACACACTTATAGTGTGATAGTATTATTGCTTCCAGTGGTTTTTTTTTTTGAAACCCCTGGATAAATGGCTGCATCAGAAGGTGCACTCTATGGTATTGTACCATGCTGAGGCCCTTCCCCTCCCCAAATCCCACCCTCTCCTGGATCAACCCTCAAAGTCTCCAGATATTTCCCAACCCACACCTGGCAACCCTACCAACAGAGTCCAAAAATCTCTGGGTCCCACCTGGAGGTTAACAACCCTTCTTAGGAACATGATGGTGGGCTACACTTGGAGATGGAATCAACAAAAATTGTTCCCTCGCCAGCAAAAGAAGTACTGTTCTAATGTAAATACTGTTAAACCAACAGAAGAATGAATGCCTTTTTGTCCAGCCCCCAAATCATTCTGAACCTGATATTTTTTCAAATGATCTTGTGCTATTTTCTCTAGAAGATCAAAGCCGTATATTTGGACAAATGAGATTATCAGATAAAGGACACAAGAACTGTATTGGCAAAAATGTACCAAAATAGAAGCATAACATAAACAGAATGTATCACAAACAGCTAACTATCTTGTCCCCTGGAATTTCTCCAAAACATTACTATTTTTAAAAGGAAGTGATGAATTTTAAGGCAGAGGCTAAAAGTGATTTGTGGTTAGCTTTAAATAACCTTGAACATTCATGTAGGATTTTGATTCAGCAAAAAAATGTAAAATGCATATGAACCCTTGTTAAAGTTGAAATATCTATCTATTCTGTTAAGCATGTGTAAAAGTACTAGATAGCTTAACATATAGATGAAAGGCTAGAGAAGATTAGCAGGAAAAGGCTGACTATCATGGCACATAGTATCTGAGAAATTTTGCTGTCTTACTGAAATGCTTTTTAATGTTTTATCCTTAGCACACTTATCTTGAAACTCTCTTGATGCCCAGCCATCATAGCCACATTTCCTAGACAGAAGGTTCAACTGCTTTGGATACAAGGCTTCTGTGTAATCTCTTCTGCTGTGGCAAGGAGCAGAAATTTTAGGGGGGGGGGTAAACTGTCCCAGAAAAATGTGAATGCCATGAAGTCTCTAGGCCTGAAGTGGCCAAGTAATGGAAACTAGAAATTAATCTTTAATTCTCTGGGGAAAGAAAGTTAACTTTTGGAAATGTAGTGGATGCCTAGAAAAATAATCTGGTTTTATGTGAATCATTAAAACTGGATAGAAGGGACTGATAATTATTCTTTGTATTCTAATGAGTAGCCATTATACTCATCTTCAGTGATATCTAAAAAGCATTTAGGGCTGCAGCATTTTTTTAAAAGCCAAATGCACTTTGGGGAATAGCTTAGTAAAGTTTTTTTTTCATTTGCCAGTTGTATTGGCAATGCTTTTGTTAATAAAAATGGGATAGGAAAAGCTGGCAACATGTAATCTGCAATTACTACTCAGAAAGATGGAATGAAATCCTACACTAAGTACTACATGAGGTAGTTATGGGGGGAATGAAGGGTTCATGAAGAGAACATTTCAGCAATACCCAAAAAGACAGATAAAGTAGCTTTGCAAAATAAACTTCAAAGCAGGGCACTGTTTAACATATATTTCAAATCATCAGTAGACTGCAGGTGTGAGGAAGGCTAAAAATAGTAAAGTTGGCAAGTAATGGTATTAATGTTTCCCCCTTCTCTTGTGCTCTTGCTTCATTACTTTCTGTTCTGCTTTTATAGCTGTTTTCTTTCTTTGTTTTTTAATAAGCTTAGAAACTCCACTGAAACAATGGCAGCAATATCTTTGGATCATAGACGTAATACGTATATGCTGTTGGGTACCTATCTGTCTGTCTGAGCAGGACAGACAGATACATAGATACAGATAAAGGAGATTTTGAATATTAAATTAAAAAATCAGTGTCCAGGTTCACACACTCAATGGAAAAGCAGCACAGTTCACATGATAGAAGAACAAGTTCATCTCTTTCTCTTCTAGGCAGATACTATCCAATGTGAAATAAACACTCAGTGGAAATGGCCAGATGCCCCATATGCATGACTCTCCCCCAAGAAGTCCAGATATTACAAAACTGAGGAACAAGATGAACAAGAATAAGCATTTAATTCTCCTTTATTTTATCTCTGTGGCAGATGAACAGGACAAGCTCCACCATATATTTAAGAGTACTGCCATAGTAAATGTATAGATCTGGGGATTAAAAACAAACCAGTTTCTTTAATGTAATGATTTCTTCCTTTTTTCATTTTTTATTCAACTTAGTGCCCTCTGCCTAAGTAGTGCCCTCTTAGTCCTCATCTGAGAGGGTTATGATTGAAAGGAGAAAGTATCACCACCACCCCTGCCATCCTATGGAGGTAGTCATTAGGCTTGTCTAAAATGTAGATCTGAATTAAATAAGTATCCCACAATATTATTAATCCAATCTACAGGTCCTCGTTCAGTCAGTATCTTATTTCATTGCACTTTTTAAAAAATGCTATCTGAAATGGCCAAATACTTGGTTAAAAAGAACTGCACTACATAAGAAAAAAGAGTTCTGTATGTTACCTCCTGATTAGCAGCAGCAAGTTCCTCTTCAAGTGCAGAGACTCTTTCTAAGGAAACCCTCAGTCGTTCCCTTACCTAGAAGAAAAAAGATGATGCAATAACACAATTTCTACTAGAAGGTCAGTCTATCTCATTAATAATAAACCTACAGACTGGTCTGGATCTCCTGATAAATTTCTATTAATGGAAAGGGAATGGCAATTTTCATCAAGCACCCTGACGCCCTTATGTTGTTCCTGGAAATCCTGTGTACCCCCGGAACAGAATCTGGGGGACATTTTGTACTGCAGCCAGAGAGGGAGGTAAAGAAATTCCATTTCACTGATGGAAATTTTTTACAATGAGATCCACCATTCTGAAGTCATGTGCATGATGTCCTGAATATTTCTGGGGAAACAATTTATTAATACTACTTCTGTGGAGAGTTATATTAACAAAAGATAGAATTAACTTTATATTCCTATTTTTTCTACACTATGTTGGGGTCTCTATAATAGACACAGAAATCTTTATGATAGTACTCTCCTTTTTTGTTGAAAATTCCCATGATCTAAGTTTTTCATGAAAAGATGTTCCACAGTCTCAAATATTTCAGTTATCCCCTTCTGGTTTCTCTCTCACACAGGATACTGTTTTTAGAACAAATAGATTACATTAATCCCTTTCTAGTAATCTGCTGAAAGTTAATTAGAAAAATCAAAAATTTTACATTTTGACATTTTAAAAAACCCACGTGTCACCACCTTAACCCTAAATTATATATTACTTTTTAATTTCTCAGTTAGTTTTCAGACTTTTTTTCACTTTTGTTTGCTGTAATCTGAGACTGTACATGGAAGACTGATGTAAATATCTCCCATTCTGTTTAAACTGTAGACTAAATCAAAGTAATTACTTCAATGCCTCTGCTACATGGTTTTTATCCAGTTATAGAATGAAAAGTGCAGTGATTTCTGGACTGGGGACAACTTTCTTAGGGATTCTCATATAAATTCCTTCCACATTTCTTTGATTTCCAAAGGCAACTGGAATTCTAAAAGCTTCAAACTTCATGTTTGTTTTACATGAATCATGGGATCTCCATGTCTGTTAGCCGCCCTGAGCCCGCCTCGGCGGGGGAGGGCGGGATATAAAAATAAAGTTATTATTATTATTATTATTATTATTATTATTATTATTATTATTATTATTATTATTATGCATGGCAACACTTCTATTGCAAGAGGACTTACAACACTGCCGCAAGGCAGACCAAATTCTATTGAATTGGAAATAGGCTGTGAGGCTTTTGCGAAATTTTTTGTGGATAAAATCGCGTCACTCCGCCCCGACTCCTCTGCCAATTTTGAGACAGTTAGCGAACCCGAGGCTCCGAGCCTGTCTTCGGATTATATACTGGATGACTTCGACCCCCTCAGCCTGGAGGAAGTTGACAGGATCCTCTTAGCTGCTCGCCCAACTACCTGTAAATTGGACCCATGCCCTTCCTGGCTTATTAAATCTTGCCAGGGTGACCTTAGATATCCTATACGGGATATCATAAATAGATCCCTGAGGGAAGGGCACTTTCCAACGCCACTTAAAGAGGCCGTGGTCCGTCCCCTCTTAAAGAAACCATCTTTAGATCCGGCCCAATTGGCACACTATCGGCCGGTCTCAAATTTGCCCTTTTTGGGCAAACTTATTGAGAGGGCAGTGGCGATGCAGCTGCAGACTTTCCTGGAGGATGCTTCCATCCTTGACCCATTTCAGTCCGGCTTTCGCCCGGGACATGGGACGGAGATGGTGCTGGTCGCCCTAATGGATGACCTTCAACGGCATCTGGATCGGGGCGGCTCGGCGGTGCTGATGTTGTTAGACCTGTCGGCGGCGTTCGACACGGTCGACCATCGGCTACTGAAGGGTCGCCTCGCCAACGCAGGGATTCAGGGGTTGGCTTTACAGTGGCTTTCCTCTTTCCTTGAAGGTTGGGGACAAAGGGTCGCAGTTGGGGGGGAGCTGTCCCGGAGGTGCACACTTGACTGTGGTGTGCCCCAAGGGGCAGTTCTCTCCCCGATGGTATTTAACATCTATATGCGACCTCTTGCCCAGATTGCCCGAAGGTACGGGCTCTATCTACTGATGGACGGCCAGCCGACCTGCGTCCCGGAAAATCTAGATCGGGCACTATATGCCGTGGCTGAATGGCTCAGACTGAGCGGGCTGAAGCTTAACCCTGCGAAGACAGAGGTCCTTTGCTTGGGTCGCCGCGGTCCGGAAAGGGGAATCCCCTTACCAGCCTTTGACGGTGCGCCACTGATAGCGGCGGACAGGGTCAGGAGCTTGGGGGTGCTGTTGGAGCCTTCCTTAAAGATGGAGGCTCAGATAGCAGCCGCTGCCAAGTCCGCGTTTTTTCATCTTAGGCGGGCAAGGCAGTTGGCCCCCTTTTTGGAGCGCGACGACCTAGCAACAGTGATCCATGCCACGGTCACCTCGAGGTTAGACTACTGTAATGCCCACTACATGGGGCTGCCCCTGTCCCGAACTCGGAATTGCAGCTGGTGCAGAATGCCGCGGCCCGGCTGTTATTGGGTCTCCCAAAGCGGGAACACATTCAGCCGGATCTTCGGACCCTGCACTGGCTTCCAGTAATATACCGAGTCTGGTACAAGGTGCTGGTCATCACCTTTAAAGCCCTATATGGCTTGGGACCTGTCTACCTGAAGGACCGTCTTTCCCCGCACGTTCCCCAGAGAGTACTGAGGTCGGGAACACAAAATCTCCTTACTATCCCTGGGCCGAAGGAAGCCCGTTTGAAATCCACCAGAGAAAGGGCTTTCTCTGTTATGGCCCCTACATGGTGGAATCAGCTGCCGGAAGAGGTGAGGGCCCTGCGGGACCTTGTTCAGTTCCGCAGGGCCTGTAAGACGACCCTCTTCCGGCTAGCCTATACATAGCTTGAGAATTTTAACGTAACTTGCCGGATTTCTTTTATATACAGTTGAAATATTTATTAATGTTTATTGATAACTATGGTTTTATCTGTTTTTATCTGTTTTAAATGCTGATCCCTTTATATGTTTAAATATTGTAATTTTGCTGGATCTACTACTGGAAGCCGCCCTGAGCCACTCGTGGGAAGGGCGGGATATAAATCTTAAATAAATAAATAAATAAAATAAATAAAGAATTTCTGGTGATGCGGAGTACATTCCCAATAGAAGAGAAGAGCTTCATGTTGACAATTATCTATAGAGCGCCACCACATGGAAATAGTGCACATATGAATTAAACAACAAATTGACTGACTCTTATTAACCTATGATTGGCTTTAAGTATCCATCTTCTTCCTGTATAAGATTTCTGCCAGTTCCCATCCCCCATCCCAAGTTGTTCCTCACATTGTTCCAATGCTCCACTGACCATGTGTGTAAATTGCCAGCAAGTCACAGCTGACTTACAACAACCTTGTAGGGTTTTCAAGGCAAGATACTAACAGAGGTGGTTTGTCATTGCCTTCCTCTGCATACTAATCCTAGACTTCCTTGGTGATCTCCCATTTTAGTACTAATCAGGGCCAACACAGCCCCCCCCCCCAATAATGGTGCTATTAGAAGATTTTTGCCATATTGTAAAAACCCTTTCAAAATCAGCAATAAAGATGCTGTCAAGGCTTACCATAGCCCTGCCTGGACAGGGAGTGAAGACTTCCAATAGTTTATGCCCAAAGCTGTGTGTACTCCAGGAGCTTCCACTGAACAGCCCATGCCTCCTCTCCAACAGCAGGATACTGTTCAAGTTCCCATACGACCAGTAGGGGTTGGATTTAGGGCTGCCAAGCCTCCGAGCTGGACAGGTTCCCAACCCACCAGTCCACATTGGGCTGGTGGGGGGAACTTTCCCTGATGTCACTGGCACAATGACGTCACCCGGAAGTGATGTAATAGCACTGGCAATGGCATGTGCTGTCCGCTCTAGGTGTTTCCAGGAAAACTCTATGGTTTCCCCAGATGCTCTAGCAATTTGGGAGGGAAAACTCTATGGTACAATAGGTACCATAGAGTTTTTATCTCACAAATTTATTTATTTATCAGATTTATATCCCGCCCTCCCTGACGCTCAGGGCAGCTAACAACAGTTTAAAAACATTAGCAGTTTACAAACATATTAAAATTAGATCTATAAAAACATTTCATATATATTAAAAATCTGAGATGGCAAGCTTCTGTTTCCCATTGTATTAATTCAGTTAGATTGTTGATGCTGAATAGCCACCTAGCCATTAAAGCCCTAGCCATTAAAGGCAAGTTTGAAAAGTTCGGTCTTACAGGCCCTGTGGAACTGTGGCAGGTCCTGCAGCGCCCTGATGTTTTCAGGGAGGGCATTCCACAACGTGGGGGCTGTTGCTGAGAATGCTCTGGCTCTAGTGCTGGTAAATCAAGCTTCTTTCGGTCCAGGGATCTTGAGGAGATCCCTGAACATAGTGGTCTCTGGGGTATGTATAGGGAATGGCGGTCCTGAAGGTAGACAGGTCCCTGGCCACATAGGGCTTTAAAGGTTATAACCAGCACCTTGAAGCAAATCCGGAATGCCACAGGCAACCAATGTAACACTTTCAGCACAGGTTGAATGTGCTCCCATGCAGGTAGCTCCATTAACAACCTGGCTGCTGTGTTTTGCACCAATTGCAGCCTCCAAAGTTGAGTCAAGGGCAGCCCCATGTAGAGGGTGTTACAGTAGTCTATTCTTGGGGTGACCGTTGCATGGATCACCGTTGCCAAGTCGTTGCATTCCAGGTATGGAACCAACTGCCTTATCCACCTAAGATGGTAGAATGCGGATTTGGCAGTGGCTGCTACCTGGGCCTCCATTGTCAGCGAAGGCTCCAGGAGCACCCCCAAGCTCTTGAACTTCAACGTTGGCACTAATAGTGTCCCATCAAAGGCCAGCAAGGGGATTTCCCTACCCAGGCCACTGAGACTCAGGCACAGGACCTCTGTCTTCATTGGGTTCAATTTCAGTCGACTCTGCCTGAGCCATTTCACTACAGCTTGCAATGCCAGGTCCAGATCTTTCAGGGCGCAGCTGGACTGGCCCCCCAACAACAGATAGAGCTGGGTGTCATCCACATATTGGTGACAACCCAGACCGTATGTAGATGTTAAACAACGTCAGGGAGAGGACTGCCCCCTGAGGGACCCCACATACAAGAGGATGCCTCTGGGACAATTGCTCCCCTATAGCCACCCTTTGTCTCTGGCCTTGGAGAAAGGAGGTAAGCCATTGAAGAGCAGACCCCTGAATCCCCATGTTGGCGAGGCAGTGGGACAGAAGCTGGTGGTCAACTGTGTCAAACGCAGCCGACAGATCTAACAACAACAGCACTGCCGAGCCGCCCTGATCCAGATATCTCAAGAGATCATAATGACATCACTTCTGGGTGACGTCATGGCGCCGTGTGCGCATTGTGTGCACAAGAAAAGTCTCCCGCCAGAGGCTACAGGAGACTTGGCAACACTAGTTGGACTAGATGACCCTGGAGGTCCTTTCCAACTGTATGATTCTATGGAACCCCTGACTGGACCTGTCCATTTCCCACACCTCTAGAGTTTCCCCTGGAAACCAGGGAACAGAGAAAGAAGAGGGCCAGAGATGAAGGCTGGAACAGGTGGAATGCACACTTGGCAATTCAGGGCCTTCCACACTCTAGTCTCTTTCATGAAGAAGAGCCATGTCTATAGAATCTTTGCAGAATCAGGGACCTAGTGTTAGCTGTAGGAAAGGGTGGGACACTCAGTTCCCTATGTCATCCAGCTGTTGAGTCCCAACCTTTGCTAGTTCTACATTTTGTTTCAACCAGCTTGTCCTTGAGCCTAGATAGTAACTGACTGCTAAAGAGTTTTCCTGCTTGCCTCTTGTGGAGATCTCTAGCCTCCAGTTTAAGTCCCTGCCTTGACCCTTGGATTCCATCCAGCTTGTTTCTTGCCTACCTGCTTGACTGTGATCCTTTAATTTTGCAGACAATTTGCCAGAACAGGATAGATGCTAATGTCAGTAAAATACATTTTCACTGGCTGGTTTTCAGGCTGAATTGGTTGAACATAATAGCAATAAATGCATCCTACAAAGCTGCCAACTACAGAAAACTTACAGTGACAGAATTATTAAACAACAGCTGCATATACTTACAATTTAAAATATTCCAAGGAAGCACATACTGAAGTACCTTCATTAAAGGCCTATAAATGTCACATAAGAGAGTGAGGGCCTTTGGTGAACCCCACCAGTCGTCTGAGGATCCCCATCTCATATATAGATCCCCAGTGGTATTCATCAGTCCTAATGAAAAAAGATATTGCATGGTGGTGGTGCTAACATCGCTTTTAGGTGACTGAGATGTCGCTTACTGGGTAAAAGATGAGTGATATATCTACATCTGACAAAGTGGACTCTGGGTTAATGAAAATTTATGCACAATAAATCTGTGAGAGTTTAAAGTACCACTAGACTCTTTAGTTGGTTTCAGATATCACAACAAACCTCTGCTCCCTTCTCTCCTCCTGTTTTGCCCATCTCCCACTAGGCAGAATGCAATTAAAAGCTTCTTAGCTTGGGAGGTCTTGAAACAAATGTGACATCTGATTCCTGGCATCCAGGCAATTTGGAGTTTGTTTCCTCAACAAAAACTGGGCTTCTAAATTGAGATTTAGAATCCTGGTCTCTGGGGAGGAGACAAATTCAATCTATCCAGACATCTGCAACTGGAAATGGTAGAAAACTGTAATCTGATTGAAAGCTTCCTGAATAGGGAAGTTTTCATTCATGTTCCACATGTGAGGAGAGGAGGGAGAGGAACACATTAGCACAACAACCTAAACTTGTGCTGATCATGAACAAGCAGAAGTTTGCTGTGAGATGTGATTATTCTTGTTGCAATAGACTTTTACAGCTATGTCTCTTGTGATGCTGTTGTTGCATTGTTGCACCATATAAAGTCAGATGATGAGTCCCTGTGCCAGCATTCAATCTATTTTTGGAAGAGTTATGGTTGTGATGGGGACGTACAAAAGCAAATTAAACAATTACTTTCCTGAAAATTCATCCCTTGGCCAATAATCTACATTTGATTTCATTTAAAGGTTCAGGTAAATCAGCCTTAGCTCTTGAGCAGTATAGAAAGGGAATTTTTGATTTTTCAAATCTAAACTTTGCAAGTTCAGTTCTCATTGATAAATCAGATATAAGAAAACAATGCACTACGACTTTTCCAATGCTTTTCAAAAAATCAGCCTCCAGTAATGAAAATTCTGAACATTATGGCTAGTAATGTTGCATTATATGTCCAAATACAATTGAGAACTTGCTTGATTTAGTGTCAAGCAGAAGGCAAAAGGTACCAGAGACTTTTAAGTTATAGCTGGAGTGTATTTCTTATAGCATTTACCTCAATAGGATACTACTTATCTCTTTCTAAGCCTAGTCAAACATTGAATTTCATTTCAATTAAAAGGCCAGGAGATGATTTTCACATTGCTTGGGACTTGCAAATAAAAGTGTTATATGACAATGATTTAAACACAACAGGCACTATAGCGAATTTTTCATAATACTCTGGAAGTCCATTCATTTAGTTTATAATTAATACCTCCAATAGAATTTTCTGAGAAAATGTAATGAAGTTCACTTCAAATTAACTTTGAACAATTGGCTCTTGTTTGCAGTATTTGTAAGGTGGCTATGGATTAGACACTGCACATGTGGAAGCAAGAATGATAGTTTACGTCTCTATCTCTAGTTGGATGGAGAACCCTGTATATAGAATTGGTCCCTGTCTTATCCAAATAAAGTCTGGTAATTTGACTGGTCTCTGGGGGCCAGGACTTGGTAGTCAAAGTCATACTAGTATTATATTGTCAGGAAACATTTTCTATGTGGATTTATCCTTTGCAAGGGATATTACAGTTATGATGCTGGCCTGAATGTAATGGGATTTACCCATAACAAATTGTTTCCTCTACAGTGGCTTGTCACGGGGAGCATGCAGGTGCAGAACTGGAAGTTTAATTCCTGGATGAAGTCTATCTGAGTGGCCCCTTTAACTCTACAAACTAGCACTGCAGGGGCCACTCTGCTCAAACCCAGTTGTGGCAATCATTGCTACTGATGAAGGATCTTAGCTAGGTGCCTCCATGGCATGGGCAGAGTTATTGTGGCTTGGCTTGGATAACTTCTGGCCACCAGGCCTTCAGGAACTTACCCTGCAAGTTAAATGGTTAGTCTGCCCCAGAAAGTATGAAGCTCCTGCTTATGGCAACTGATCACATGACACAGGAATCAGCTTTTAGTGCTTGAGATCTAGTGTCTCCTTAGCCACACTTGAAAAGCTGAAATGACATTTTGGCAAGATATCCAGCACATATACCAAAAGGATAAGGGTTCTATGTACTTAATCATAGTAAAGCAGACAAAAGTATTATTTAAGTTTGTTTCCACACTGTACCTTTTCATCCAAAGCTTTGTGATGTTCAAACAAAGATTTCAATGCTTTCAGAACCTCAACTTCACTGGAAACTCCTGATGGGGACTGTGCTTGGCGTTTCACCACCGTCATTCTCAATGATCTTTCATGTCTTGAAACAAGGCACTCCAAATGTTCCAGTAACAGCTATTGGGTTCAACATAAAAGAAAGTCAGACCATTTGCACCTAAAGGTCACTAGGACTGTAATTCTAAACTATATAGTATGAAATAATAATGACATTGGCAGCTTTTACTATACCAAAAGGGATATGACTATCTGACAGCATTCCATTGTATTATTGCAGAAAATATGAAGGGAAATAAAACATTAACATAATTAGTAGTTATTGAAATCTCATGCATACTTTACATGGTAGAAAACTGTTCCACTCACTTTTGTTGTATCTTGGGTAAAATAATTTATGAGTTAAAATATTGTTTAATGGAACACCAATTAAAGCTGTCAAACTAAACCATCAAACCATATGGTACAGTATATAACGAATACTGAAATCAATCACCTAATAACATTTTGATAATCTATGTTAGAATTTAATAGGCATGTAAGACAATCCAAGACAAATTTCAATTCTGAGTTACTGTATTTCATCAAAATGTATATGGTATAATTGATAACAGATAGCTGCATGCCTGCTTCATCTGCATGTAACTATTTCCAAACTACTAGTAAATTTCTTTAGGTTTATATATCTCAACAGTTTGGAGCTCTATTTATACCACACTGAGTATGACCAAGTAAATCATTATTTTTATTCAAATAAACCTGAAGTGCTTTAACAGTATCTCCTCCTCTGCACCCCCCCCCCCCCCCCCGCTTCTTGAAGGCTGCTTTAGGGCTAAGCAGCAGGCAAGTATTGGTGAACAATAATCATGATAAAATAAACAAAACAGCTCCCCAAAAGGTTGCCTCATTCAGGGGTATGTTTTTAATGAAAGCAAGAGATATGTTTACCACATACAGGCAACTAACTGATTCTGGCCTGATGAACCCAGTACCGTTCAAGCCCCTTACATGTTGAGTTTCAGTTTTAGCACCCTTACTTGCATACAGTGCAATAAATGTTTTTAAGTTACTACGGGAGAGATATAACTATTTTAAGTTACAAATTAACTCATCTTTGTTGATGGATAAGTAGGTTGGTCTTATTGCAAGAAATGACTTCTTTCAGTTATATATGGCCTGAAAGTAGGCCCCTTATTTAGACTTTGGTGGTCTAGCCACTCTGATCAATGCTACTGTAACCTAGGATTGACTGCCCAAGGCAGAAGATTTACCCAGCAGGGAGGAGGCAATGCAGTGACATCACTTCTGGCATGACCCAGAACTGACATAATTGTGTCACTGGTGGTACTCTAAGGCAGGGGTGGCCAAAATTGCATAACATAAAACCCACATAGAATAAACACCAGATGCTTGAGAGCAGGGAGGGAGGAAAGGAGGGAGGGAGGAAAATAGATGAGGGGCAGGAGAAGTGGAAAGAATGCAACTTTAACTTTAAATGCATTCTCCAAGCTGCCAGCTGCCTTGGCTTGGAGGAGTGACTTAAAGAGAGAAATGCCTTCTCCAAGCCAGCTGATAGGGTGGTGGGGGCTTTGAGAGCCACACACCATGTGTAAAAGAGCCACATGTGGCTCCTGAGCCACAGTTTGGCCACCCCTACTTTAAGGTTTGCTTAAAACTCCATGATTTAACATAGAGTTTGGGGAAATGCTAGAGCATCTACTGATCTGATAAAGTCATTTCTGGGGCTCACTGGAAGTGATCTCATGGCGTCGATCATGCCCCACCATTTCTGGTAGTGCTGGCAAAGGTGAGAGGTCTCCTGTCAAAGCTGGAGACTTAGATTCCCTGCAATAACCTCCAGACTAGACTACTGCAATGTGCACTATATGGGACTGCCTTGGAAGCTTCACTTGGTACAAAATATGGCAGTGAAATTCCTGTCTGGCATCGGCTGCCCAGAACATATAACTCCAGTGCTGCATCACTTGTGCCAATTTCATATTCACTTCCAGGTGCAAATCACAATGCTGGTTATCACTATTAAAGTTCTTCATGGCCTTCTAGATATCAGTATACTCCCATATGCTTATCTATGGTGTTTTCTCTTAACATTGTCCATATGGTAAAAAATAGGTCACAGGTTTCTTCCAGATCTTTTTACATTAAAGCTAATAATTTTGAAAAAGTCATGATACATGATTGTCGGGGGGTGGGGGTGGGGGAAGTCAAGCAGAGATCTGAATTAAGCAGGGATGGTAAATGTAGACTGAATAGCACCTGCCAAAGTAAACATCCATTGCAAATCTTATTTTATCCATATTCATGTATGCTAAGACTGCAAGTGCAGTACATCACCACTTCACAGTTGCTCTTCTTAGCATCACTGTTCTTATCTACACAGAAGCAACAAATAGATACGTTGCAGAGATTAGACTAAAGGCTTTGCTCAGGAGTGTTGTCAAGCTGTAGTAAGCATTATGCTCCAGTGAATAATCCTAAAAATGGAATTACTAAATGGTATATCATATATTTAATATTGAAATAGGCCAAAGAGTGTGGATCAAAACATTTATCCAATGGAGACAGGGACAGACAGAAGAGATTTCTCTACAAACCTGAAGGAAGTCCCAAATTTGCAGATTAATTAAGGAGTTCAGGGACATGTAACTGTGCAGCTCTTGACTGATAAGAATTAATGCTATGGAATATATATTTGTTAAGTAACAGTAA
This sequence comes from Heteronotia binoei, assembly GCF_032191835.1. NCBI lineage: Eukaryota > Metazoa > Chordata > Lepidosauria > Squamata > Gekkonidae > Heteronotia > Heteronotia binoei. The sequence goes on from NC_083230.1 coordinate 60,294,933, forward strand.
CATTGCTTTTCTAAATGCTATATACATGTTGTTCTATATTCAGCTTTCTTTTCAGTTGTTAGTTTTATGAATCCTGAATCTGAAATGTGAAAATATGCTTAAAGCAGAATAATTATTTTCCTCCTCCTCCTCCCCCTCCTCCTCATCTTCTTCTTCAAAAAGGGGTGGGAAATGGGATTTTCCGGGATTTAAACAACCCCTTGCCCAGGGTATTACAGAACAGAACCTCAAAGTACATTATCTGGTATTATAGCATCTTATCCAGTTCTGAAAAATGATCTGGAGGTAGAACATTTGCTAGGCTGCGCAGGAGGGACGTCTGGCACAAAACTTGTGCTGGAAAGAATGAGGAAGTGGAGACTTTGCACTGTACAATCGAACTTTAAGGACATTCCAGCTAATATCTGCACTTTAGAGACCCAGCAGCACTTTATCTTGCCACAACATCTACCTCCAACTGCCTCCAAGCTGCTAATCTTCAAAAGGAATTAATGATGGATGTTTAACTGCTAAATTGATTGGTGTTTTAGTTAACTAATGTGGATATATTTATTATTTAATTAATTAATTGGCTATTTGATATAAAATATAATTTTTGGCAAATTAATTAAGGGTGTTTAAATTGTTGGGAGGGTCTTATAATGAATGAGTCAGCAGATTTAACTTAATTATTTTTAGCTAATTAATTTAAAGGGGAATTTTTGGGTTGGGCTTAACTTTATTAGTTAATCATTGACAGCTATTGATAAATCAAGGGAATTGGATTAGCAAAGGCGGAGAGGGTCGGGGAGTTAATTAATTGCAGGGTGAGTTGTGTTTACATCTGGCCTAGGCTGAGGTGGAGACCAGTGGGGGATGACCGGCCTGGGGATTCCAGTACTTCTGGGGAGGGGAAGGTATGATGGTGGAAACAGACATCGATATAAGGGAAGGAGACTGAGACATGGTGATGCTCGGCCCCCTTCCAGTCTGTGTCCCATCTGGACAGTGACAGGTAGTGGGGCCAGGCTAAATTACTCATCTCCGTCATTGGTGCTATACAATGCCACGTCCATAAACAATAAGACCTCAGTCCTCCGAGAGTTTTTGCTCAAACAGGACGTGGACCTGGCTTGCGTGACTGAGACCTGGGTGCGAGATGGAGAGACTGTAGCTCTCTCCCAAACGGCTCCCCAGGATACTCAGTCTTTCACCAATTGCAGACTAGTGGGCGGGGGGGGGGGAGGGGTGGCTCTATTCATACGAGAGGCTTACTCCTTTCAGGCCAGAGATCAATGGTATTGAGTGTGCTGGTCTGGCATGGGATGTTGGGGAGGTGTTGGTGATATGGCTGGTATACCATCCGCCTAAAACACCGGCCAGCGCCTTACCATCCCTGATGGAGGCCATAGCAGGCTGGGCATTGGAGTACCCAGGGCGACTTCAATGTCCATGTTGATGTCGTGACCTCCAGTCAGGACCTAGTGTCATCCATGGCGACACTGGGACTCTCCCAACTTGTTACATCGCCCACTCACCTGGCAGGGCACATGTTAGATTTGGTCTTTGTGGTCGGGGTTTTGGTGGACGATATTGCTGCTGAGGCAGTGCCATGGTCAGACCACTTTGCCCTTAAGGCTCGTGTGGATGTTCCACCCCAAGCTCGTTTAGGTGGCGAGCTTATTTTGGCTTGCCCACGGAGCCTGATGGACTCTGAGTGGTTCCAAACGGCTCTATGGGATCCCTGGCCCCCTGGAGATTCTCTCGATGACCTGGTGGAGTCTAAGCAGGGTTGGCTCTCCATCAATGAGATCACTCCTCAGCACCCTTGTGTTAAGCTGGTGCTGTGGTATACCCCGGAATTACGACAACTGAAATGAGGGCTCAGATGGTTAGAGAGGCAATGGCAGCATGCTCAAGACGAAGCAACTAGAACATCTCATAGAGAGTTTATGAGGTCCTATGAGATGGCAGTCAAAGCCACAAAGAAGATCTACTTTGCGGCCAAGATCGCGTCTGCAAGTTCGCACCTGGCACAATTGTTTAGGACAATTCGGAATCTTACAACACTGCCGCAGGGCAGACCAAATGCTAGGGAATTGGAGATTGGCTGTGAGGCTTTTGCGGAATTTTTTGCAGATAAGTTCTCGTCGCTCCGCTGCGACCTCCCCACTACAATGGAAACAGTACGTGAACTGGAGGCCCCGTGCCTGTCTTCTGGACTAATTCTGGATTGCTTCGGCATGCTCAGCCTGGAGGAAGTTGACAGAATCCTCTCCACTGTACGCCCAACAACTTGTTGTTTCAAACAATTTATTAGTAACATATGGTAATATAGTCAGTTTTTTACGTCATTAATAACTACTTTTCCCCTCTGTCCCATATATTACTTTCTACCCACCCCTCCCCCTGTTACTTGACCCCCGCCGGTGTACTAAACTTAAAATATTAATACTAAAGGTACCCTTAATTACTAAAAACCACAATTAAAATCCTCCTCCCTCTTATACTTAATCATTATCAAAAATTGTCCAATGTCCTTTTATTTTCCACTCTTTTTTTACGTAGCTTCTGAACTTTTTCCACTCCATCTTAAATACTTCCAAATCATAGTCTCTTAAGGTTCTTGTTAGCTTGTCCATTTCACTCCATGTCATAACTTTTACAATCCAATCCCATTTCTCTGGTATTTTTTCTTGCTTCCACAACTGCGCATACAATGTCCTAGCAGCTGAGAGCAAGTACCAGATTAAAGTTCTATCTTCTTTTGGAAATTTTTCCATTTGTAATCCCAACAGAAAAGTCTCTGCAACATATCCCAAGATCTTAGAAATCTCTTGTTGAATCATCTGCCAATACTTTTTCGCTCTTTCACAAGTCCACCACATATGGTAGAAAGAACCTTCCTGTTTTTTACATTTCCAACATCGATCTGACATCTTATTGTTCATCTTTGCCAACTTTTTAGGAGTCATATACCATCTGTACATCATCTTAAAACAGTTCTCTTTAATACTCTGACATGTTGAGAGTTTCATAGAATTCTTCCACAAATATTCCCATGTATCATCTGTATTTCTTTATTTACATTAACTGCCCACTTAATCATTTGTGATTTCACTACTTCATCTTCCGTAGACCATTTTAAAGTAACTTATAAATTTTTGAAATTAATTTTTCATTATCTCCAAGCAGAACGTTTTCCATTTCTGTTTGTTTTCGTCTTATTCCATCAGTTTTAAGATCACTTTCCACCAGACTCTTTATTTGTTGCATTTGAAACCAATCATATTTATAGTTCGATTCTACGTTACCGCTTTGTATTTTTAATAGTTGATTATATGACATCCATTTTCCCTCTCCCGAAACAGCTGTTATTCTTATGACTTCTGCTGGTGCTATCCATAGTGGTTTTCTCTCATCACCATATTTCATATATTTCATCCAGATATTTAGCAAATTATTTCTTATGTAATGGCGAGAGAAAAGGCCATCCATCTGTTTCTTTCCATAGTACATGTAAGCGTGCCAGCCGAATTTATTTCCATAACCTTCCAACATTAAAAGTTTTTTATTCAATAGCATCACCCAATCCTTTATCCACACTAAGCAAACTGCTTCATGATACAGTCTTAAATCTGGTAATTGGAATCCTCCTCTTTCTTTAGCGTCTATTAAGACTTTCATTTTGATCCTTGGTTTCTTTCCAGCCCATACAAATTCTGAAATCTTCCTTTGCCATTTATTAAACGGTTTGCTGTCTTTCACAATTGAAATACTTTGGAGTAAGTATATTATTCTCGGCAAAATGTTCATCTTAATTGCAGCTATTCTTCCAAGCAATGACAAATTAAGCTTGTTCCATTTTATCATATCTTCATCCATTTTATGCCATAACTTTTTATAATTATTTTTAAACAAGTCAATATTCTTCGTTGTTATTTCCACACCCAAATATTTTACTTTAGAAGTAACTTCACATCCTGTTAGTCTCTGCAGCTCCTTTTGTTTATTTACTTGCATATTTTTACATAAAAGTTTTGATTTTTCTTTATTCACATAAAATCCTGCCAATTCTCCGAAATTTTGTATTTTAGCCAACAACAAAGGTGTTCCTTGTGTAGGATTTTCATTTATAAACATTATATCATCTGCAAATGCTCTATATGTGTAAACAAATCCTTTAACTCTCAACCCTTCTATTTCTTTATCATCTTGTATTTGCATCAGTAAGATTTCAATAGTCATTATAAACAACAGGGGGGAAAGCGGACAACCTTGTCTTGTACCTTTGCTAATAATCATTTCATCTGTAAGATCTGCATTTATACATAACCTTGCACGTTGTTCAGTATATATTGCCTTTATCATTCTTATAAAGTTTTCCCCCAACTTTATTTTTCCATTACTGCAAACATAAAGTCCCAGTTCAAATTATCAAAAGCTTTCTCTGCATCCGCAAAGAATAATGCAACTTCCTTCTCTGGATATCTTTCATAATATTCTACAATATTTACAACAGTTCTAATATTGTCTCTTATTTGCCTTTTGGGGAGAAAACCCGCTTGGTCCTCCTTTATAAAATTTATTAAATATTGTTTAAGCCATTCTGCCAGGATTCTTGTATAAATCTTATAGTCATTATTCAGTAATGAAATTGGTCTATAATTCTTTACATTCGTGACATCTCTATCTTCCTTTGGAATCAATGAAATTACAGCTTCTTCCATGAATTAGGTATTTTCCCATTTAATCTTATCATATTCATTAATTTTTGAAGTTTCGGTACTAATTCTTCTTTAAGAATTTTAATTTTTTTTGCCGTATATGCACCTGGTCCAGGTGCCTTTCCAACTTTCATTGCATTAATCGCTGCTTCTATTTCTATTAATTCAATTGGATCATTCAAAACTTTCTCCATATATTCAGTTAAGGGTGCTATTTTAATCTTTTGCAAATACGCTTCAATCTCTTCTTTCTTTACTTTAACACCCTTAAATAGTTTAGCATAATACTTAAAAAATTCTCTCTTTATTCCTTCTTGATCTACCACCTCTTTTCCGTCAGCCACAATTTTATTAATAATTTTACTTTCTCTCTTTTTCTTCAATTGCCAGGCCAAATACTTTCCAGGTTTATTTGCTCCCTCAAAAGATTTCTGTTGTAATTTTTTCAAGTTCCATTCCATTTCCTTATTTAACAAATGTCTCATTTGTGTTTGTAATATTGTAATCTCCCTTATAGTTTTCTTTTTTCCTGGTCTTTTTCTTAATTCACCTTTTTTCTTAATTTCATTTTGATGTCCAACATCTGTTTATCTTTTGCTCTCTTATCCTTATTATTCAAAGTTATTAATATTCCTCTCATTACTGCCTTGTAGGCATCCCAAACCATCTGAAATTCTATATCTAGTCAATCATTGAGTTGGAAATAAGCTTTAGTTTCCTTTTCTAGAGATGATACTATTTCTTTATTTTGCAATAGATCTTCATTTAATCTCCATCTTCTTGACTTTTTAGACAATTTTGTAATCCACATTATTGGGTTATGATCAGCTCCTATTTTGGGTAAAATCTCTATCTTCTTTGTTATAAGTCCCAAATCTTTGGTACCCCACAACATGTCAATTCTAGAAAAAGAGTTATGTCTAGCTGAAAAAAAGGTATAGTCCCTTACTTCAGGATTGAACTTTCTCCATATATCCTTCAAATTTTCCTGCTTAACTAACTCGAAAGAAGATTTTTGGCAATTTCCCTTCTTTATCAATTTTTTTCTTCCCAGATCTATCAATTGTGTTCTAAATTGTTCCATTAAAACCCCCCATCAACAAAATTTGCTCATAGGTCACTTCATCCAAATGTTGCATAATATTTTTTTAAAAAATGTCCTTTGCACCATTTGGAGCATAAAGTCCCAACAATAAAAATATTTTAGCATTCAATGTAATTTCCACCGCTATATATCTTCCATCTTTATCTTTAAAAACCAAAATCGGGTCTAATTCTTTTTTTAATATAAAAAATTACTCCTCTCTTCTTCTGTTCAGCCAATGTAGTCCCAATTGCTTATTCCATAAAAATTTATAATCCTCGTGTCTAATGTGCACTTCTTGTAAACAAACTATATTACAATTTTGGTTTTTTAGCCATTGAAATGTTGCCCTTCTTTTTTGTGGTAAATTTAGTCCATTTACATTCCAAGATACCAATTTGTAATCCATCATGGTGCAAATTCTTTATTTTCTTCATAAAATCTACGCAGTTCCTGTGTGCTTATAATTGTAATCCTTTTCTCTTGAAGTTCAAAACTCAAACCTTCAGGTATTATCCATCTATATCTTGTTCCGTTGTCACGTAGTTTTTCTGTCAGTTTTTTGTATGCATTCCTGTCAGTTAACACTTGTCTTGGCAACTCTTTCATAATTCTTATTCTACTACCTCCCACTATCAGTGTCTTTTCAAAGTTTTTGTTTTTGATTTTTCCCACCATTTCTTTTGTCATAAATCTAATCACCACATCTCTTGGCAGATTATTCTTTTTCGCAGAGTGAATTCACCCTATACATATAATCATACATATTTCTATTCCCTTCAGGATCTTCCTCCAAATATTCTGCAATTATTTTTATTATATAGTCTTTTAGATCAGATTCTTCATCCTCTGGTACACCTCTCAAACAAATCTGTGTCTCTATCAACTTACAGTCATGTATTATCTCCTTTCTGGAAGTTTTAACAAGGTGGAATCATATGTTTTCACTCTCTCTTCCACCTCTTGTACTTTTTTAGTTACTGCAGTCTCATTCCTGAGATTCTCTATTTCTTTTTTTAATTCTTTTTTTGAGTCCTCAATATCCTTTCTTATTTCTTTTTTTAGGCAGTTATCATTTCTTTCACACCTCTCATTATCCTGGCATGCAACTAGCTGAGTCTGGATTTTCTCTGTTGAAGAAGTACGGATTTGCTTTGGATCTGACATGTAAAAAAAGATTGAAAATTTTTATCTCTCCAAATTAAATTTGAACCATCAGGTTTAATAGAGTGAAGCTTGCCCTTTCAGATGAACCCAATTTCACCGTCCTCTGAACCTCCCAGGCTCAGATATTAATATTTAAAGTTTTTATTTTCCCCAAAACAAAAGTCGTGACTTTTGTTTCACTTTAAAAAATGTCCTTTTTCCCCCCTTTATCCAATTCAAATCTTCTTCACCTCTGTCCAATAGTCCTTATTTTAAAATTGCCAGTTCAATTAACTCTACCAATTTTTATTGTCCCAATCACTTTAAAAATGTTGTTAAAACTTTATCCTCCCAGCAATCGTCGCCGATGTTTCTCTCTGATACTGTAATCCTAGAGTAGGCTGATTCTTCTTCTACTTCCTTCTTCCTCTGGTACTTCCTGCTTTTCCTGCCACCAAGTCTCGTTTCACTGGTAGAGAAATCTCGCGATGTCTGACGTACTTCCTGTGTTGACTGTGAGTACTGGAGAGCTATGACGATGGGGCCACTTCCTTAACTGCAGATAGACTAAACAATAAATTCCTTTCTCCTTTTAGCGCTGTCTCTTAAATTTACAAAGTTCAAATTTAGCCCCTTTTCTTCTCCTCCTCTCAAGCTTCCATCATATCCAACTCCAACCTTTTAATTTCATTTTGTTTGGCTGTAAATAGTCCGGAATGAAGAGATAGCAATTGATACCTTTTTTGGGTAGTTTATCCAAGCCGACACCAGTCTTTTGTAGATTAGATGTTTAAAGTTGTAAAAGAAGATTCGGATCCTGTCGAGCTTAAGTCAAATAAATGACTCTGGAAACTTCTGCAGATGATGAATATGCAACTTCTCACTGGAGATTCCTCAAAGCCTCAAAAAAGCCCCCTCCAGGACTCCCTTTCAGCCAAGGTAAGTCTCCTCAAAGTATCTGTGCATATCTTGGACGATTCTCTAAGTAGGCAGAAGGCATTAATTTGCCTTTTACTACCCCAAACAGAAGTGTCAGACTGCCCCCATTAAGGAAAGCAGCTCAGCTCGCCATTTTCCAATCCCGGAAGTCCTGTACACCCAACAACTTGTGATCTGGACTCTTGCCTCTCCTGGCTAATTAGATCTTGCCAGAGAGAGCTTAGATGTCCTATATGGGACATCATAAATAGATCCCTTTTGGAAGGGCTTTTTCCAACACCACTTAAAGAGGCTGTGGTCCGCCCTCTCCTGAAAAAAGCTACATCAAATCCGGCCTAATTGGCACATTATCAACCGGTCTCGAATTTACCCTTTTTGGGTAAAATTATTGAGAGGGCAGTAGCATTAAAGTTACAGAGTTTTCTGGATGACTCTTCCATTTTAGATCCCCGGCTTTCGCCCAGGTCACGGGACGGAGACAGTACTGGTCACCATGGTGGATGTCCTCCAGCGACATCTGGATCCAGGCGGCTTGACGGTACTGATGTTGTTAGACCTACGGTCAACCATCAGTTGCTGATCCGCCACCTCACCGACACGGGGATTCAGGGGTTGGCCTTGTAATGGCTTTCCTCTTTCCTTGATGGTCGGGGACAAAGGGTGGCGATTGGGGGTGAACTGTCCCAGGAGGCACCCGCTTAATTGTGGGATGCCACAGGGGGCGGTACTCACCCCGACATTATTCAATATCTACATGCGCCCCCTTGCCCAGATTGCCTGGAGGTATGGGTTGGGCTGTCACCAATATGCTGATGACACCCAACTCTATCTAGTGATGGCCGGCCTGACTGTGTCCCAAAAAACCTAGACCTGGCGTTGCAAGCTGTGGCAGGCTGGCTCAGGCTGAGTAGGTTGAAGTTGAACCCAGCGAAGACAGAGGTCTTTTGCCTGAGTCGTAGCAGTCTGGGCAGGAAAATCCCCCTACCAGCATTTGACGGTGCACCATTGCAAATGGTGCGCAAGGTCAAGAGCTTGGGGGTGCTGCTGTAGCCTGCTCTGTCAATGAGGCCCAGATAGCAGCCATTGCTAAATCCGCTTTTTTCATCTTAGGCGGGTAAGGCAGCTGGTCCCTTTCCTGGAGTGCGGTGACCTAGCAACAGTGATCCATGCGACGGCCACCTCAAGGTTGGACTACTGTAATGTCCTCTACATAGGGCTGCCCCTGTGCCAAACCCAGAAGCTGCAGCTAGTGCAGAATGCAGCAGTCAGGCTGGTATTGGGGCTCCCTAGATGGGAGCACATACAGCCGGGGCTGCAGGAGCTGCACTGGTTGCCAATAGTGTACCGGATTTAGTACAAGGTGCTGGTTATTGCCTTTAAAGCCCTATATGGCCAAGGACCTGCCTACCTTAGGGACCGTCTCTCCCCATATATTCCCCAGAGGGTGCTGCGATCTGGTTCTCAAAATCCATTGACAATCCCCGGGCTGAAGGAGGCCAAACTGAAAGTTACTAGAGAAAGGGCCTTCTCAATCTCAGCCCTCCACTGGTGGAACCAATTGTCAGAAGAGTTGCAGGCCTTGCGGAGCCTTGCTCAGTTCTGGGCCTGCAAGACTGCTCTTTTTCAGCTGGCCTTTATTTAATGATCTTACAGCATATTGTTGAATAATACCGTCACCACGGAAAAACTGTACAATGTATAATATCAAGATTTTAATATTAATCTAATCTTAGAATGCTTTTTTATTATAATGTAATATATTGCAATGGTATGTTATCATTTGTCATTAAATGTTAATACATATATATACACACACACACACACACATATATCACATTTTCTCCACCCCCCCCCTTTTTGGTGACCCCCAGCAGTGCCTTCCCCCTTAACATACATCTCCATATTACTATTTACTTTAGTTTGTTATAAGGTAATATACTCTATCTATTAAAGAATCTTTCTCTAAAAAGTCCAAAGGTTATAATTATAGTCCACCTTCATAATATTTCTTCTTAGTTGTTAGCAAGTAAACGAAAGAGTTATAATCCAATAATTCTATTTTTTAAAAACTGTAATCTATATATAGTTTCTTTAAAGATTAACCATTGTCAAAGATCACCAAATGTCCTTTAATGTTCCATTGTTTTTCAATATATTTTTTAAACTTTCCCCACTCGCTTTTAAACTTCTCTAGATCTTGTTCTTTTAAGATTCTTGTGAGTTTGTCCATTTCACTCCAATGCATGACCTTCAAAGTCCATTCCCACTTTTCTGGTATTTTATCGTGCTTCCACAATTGCACATATAACGTCCGTGCAGCTAAAAGCATATAACAAATTATTGTTCTATCTTGCTTTTGAAATTTTTCCATTTGTAATCCCAACAAAAAGATATCTGGTGCCTTCTTAATATTATATCCCCAAACTTTTGAAATCTTTTGCTGAATCATTTGTCAAAATTGTTTCGCCTTTTCGCAAATCCACCACATATGGTAGAAAGATCCTTCATGACATTTACATTTCCAACATCTATCCGACACCTAATTATTCATTTTTGCCAATTTATTAGGTGTCATTTACCACCTATATAGCATTTTGAAGCAATTTTCTTTTATGTTATAACACATAGATATTTTCATAGAGTTCTTCCATAAGTATTCCCATGACTCCATCTGTATTTCCTTATTTATATTTATCGCTCATTTTATCATTTGTGATTTAACTACTTCATCTTCCGTAGAACATTTCAATAATAGTTTATATGTCTTTGAAATCAGCTTTTCATTTTCTCCAAACAGCATTCTCTCCAGTTCTGTTTGTTCTTGTCTTATTCCATAGTTCTTAATGTCCTGTTCAAGCAAACTCTTTATTTGTTGCAATTGAAACCAGTTATATTTATATTGTATTTCTTCAGCCGATTTTAATTCCACCTTTTTTCCTTGAATTTTAAAAGTTCTTTATATGCTAACCACTTCTCTTCTTTAATATCTGAATACATTTTTATTACTTCTGTTGGAACGATCCGGAGCGGTTTCCTTTCATCACCATATTTTTTATATTTTGACCAAGTATTTAACAGATTATTTCTGATATAGTGATGTGAGACTAAAACATCCATCTAATTTTTCCCATAATACATATAAGCATGCCATCCAAAAACATTTCCATGTCCTTCTAATGCTAATAACTTTCTGTTTGATAATGTCATCCATTCCTTAATCCACACCAGGCACACTGCATCATGATACAACTTTAAATTAGGCAGTTGAAATCCGCCTCTTTCTTTTGCATCCATCAGAATTTTCATTTTAATTCTTGGTTTTTTCCACTGGCCATGCTGGCTGGGGTTGATGGGAGTTGTCGGCAAAAAACATCTGGAGAGCTACCGTTGTCCACCCCTGCTGTAGCTTATTAATTTTAGTTGTCAGGATTTCTAGCATGTCACCCAGCAAGGTTACTGCTTCCTATAGTCTTGCTGTGAAGAAGACATTCTTATAAACCACAGACTGATATTTCTAAGCATTGAATTAATCAACTGGCAGCCTTGAAGTGTGTAAAAATTATGTCAATGTTTAAATTGCTATATCTTTAAAGAAAGTTAACTTATTTAGTGATGCTAAATAAACAATGTTTTAGCCTACTATATCAAATGTGACAAGCATCAATGGCATAGTTTGTGTATGCTGCAATAGCAGGGGGCCTTGCTTATTAGAATTTAATAGACAGTGACAAGAGACTGGCTCTTTCTATATAAGCTTTTATCTACTCTCCAAAATGCTCCTAGTTAGTTTCATTACCACTGTAAGTAACTAATAAAGCCCTTAATTTTTTAAAGTGCCAATTTGCCACTAATGAGTTCCACTTCCTGGAGCCTTCTCAATTGTCTGTTTCCTTGACACTAAAGCCATTCAGGTGTGTATCAGTGCTTACTTGCATCTCCATAAGAGGCTAACATTGCATTTATGTGAATTACTTAGTAATTTTTTTTAAAAACCCAGGAGATTAAAAAAGCCCATCCACCTTAAATAATGTATTTTTCATTGGGATTTTTTTTAAAAAAAATATGCTGCCAGTTTGGGGCACAGCTCCATGAGGATGCCACTCAAAAATATCTCTGCATATGGGACAACAACATATGGTGCTCTTTATTATGCAGACTATCCAGATCATCTGTTTAGTTGTTATGCCGCTGCCTGTGGCTCCTAGAAATATCTGACAAGTGATGTGAAGGCTACCCAAATGATGTACAGGAGTCAGGTACTACATGTTGCTGAAAAGCTGTTGAACAGCAGCTTCTACATGAAAAGTGTAATATGAAGACTGGATCATACCAGTAATTATTTACCACACAAGCCAGAAGTTATTTATCAAGCAAGAGTTGAAGTTTCTCGAACAAGCTTAACTTCCACATTGATGAAGGCATCCAGAGTACTTTATTACCCTGGGTGCTGCTCCAGAGCCTGCCTGCCTGTCTTGGAGGAGAGAGCTGCCACAATGTAGAGTCCCTTGCATCCCAATTTGGCTACTGCCACTTTGCTATGTGAGCCCAGGTACTTCAGTACATGAAAAAGAAAAAAATGTAGTTTTTCCCTACATAAGATGGCTAACCATTGAAAACTAACTGGCTAACAAATAGAACAAAGCAGTAGACATGCTGCACCTTTAAGACCAACTAAGTTTTATTCAGAATGTAAGCTTTCGTATGCTCTAAAGAGACTTCATCAGACAAAAATGAGCATACGAAATGAGCATACGAAAGCTTACATTCTGAATAAAACTTAGTTGGTCTTAAAGGTGCAGCATGTCTACTGCTTTGTTCTATTGCTTAGGACCAACACGGCTGCCCACTTGGATCTGGCTAACAAATAATGGATGTCTTGAGAACTATAACAACAAATTCAAGATACTTTGCTCCAACATTACTTGCACAGTGTGATCCAGATGTGTCATACACATGTTAATCAGAAACAGCAAATGAAAATCCTGCAGGATTTCAGAAGGAAAGCTCTAGGGAAATAAGTATTATTCAATTGGCATCCTGTGTTCTGACAGCCCTGTGCAGAACACAGGTGGAATTCCTCAGCAACAATCCCATTAATGTCACCAGGTCATGTACTCTTGGCAGCTATGCCTCGTAAACAATAACAACCATGGCCATTGAAAGGTCTAGTGAGATCAACCAATTAGAACACAGTTTTTTTCCTGCCAATCTTTAGGCATCAACCACAATTTCAGCTTCATACCTGGGTCAAAACCTGAACTGGGAGATGTCCAGAAAGCTAATATAAAGACCAGATACTCATGAATCCACTAGGTGCTTCTCTGCTTTAAAACTGGCATCCAGAAGAAGAGATGGAAAACAAAACAGCAACTAAAGTGCCAAACAAACACAAACAGGAGGCAATGACAAAAAAATGCTACCAAGGCAAATAAATATTGGTAAAAGTTTGACATTAGAAGCTGAGCCCATGAATGGGTGCTCGTTTCTCTGACATTTGAAACTAATGCCTAAGAATGATTTGAAACTCTTATACAAAACATACACTTCAAGATTGCTTTTCTACTTACTCTGGTGTTATTCCTTTCAGCTTTCAATTCTGAAATTTCTTCTTCCTTTTCCAGTAGTTGTTCCCTGCATGCATTTAGCTCTTTTGTAAGTGCAGCAAATTCCTGAAAAATCAAACATAGGTGTATGTGTTAAAATGTAGCATCGCTTCTAAAATGATGCTCATATTGATTTCTTCTCCAACTTTGATACTACGTAGCATTATTCCTGAAGCATTTAACAAAGCAATAGCAATGAAATACCTCTCAATTGGCATAGTCACTTGGCAGATATTTAGCAATGAGACTACTCCAGAGTCAAGAGCTAATAGTAAAAGTGTTACACATTCTAGTACTGAGCTTCAGAATTTTTTTTTTAATTATCATTTAAAAAGCTGTTGCTTTTTGGTAAAAGCTTGGAAATGTGCTAATATATTCTGATGAAAACCTGACTGATAGTTCTCTCAGATTGCCAAAGTCTGCATAATTACCATTCTTTGTTCATTTACTATATACCAATAGTGGTTTAATGTCTCCCAATCTTACCTATCTAACTCCAGTTCAATACCCTATGTCCTTTGCATAACTTTCTTTGCAAGATCGATTAATCTTTTTTCTTTATATCTCCTTCAAAAACTGAATTATCAAAAACAAGTAAATCTATTGGACTGGCATAATTATCTCTCACTGGATATAACTCCAATCAGATATAAAAGTTAAGCAATTTTTCTATGCCTGCAAGAAGGAAAGGACACTGTGCTGTCAGTCAAAAGACCAGTGATGACGGAGTATTGTAATTAGTATTTATTTAGAGAATTTTAATGCTGCCTCTCCAAGTAAATTGCCTGAAAGATTTACAAAATAAAACATAGTAAAAGCATTAAATGTTTTTAACTGAAACCCACCACACAGAACATCAAAACATTCTTAACTCACCCACCAAGCAGAGCATGAAAACATAGTTAAGCACTGTAAAATGAATACTAGTTTTCAGACTAAAACATAATTTAATTTAATTTTTGATTTATACCCCGTCCTATCCTGCAAGTGGGTTCTGGGCGGCTTATGACATTAAAAACCTTACAAAAACATTAAACAAACCATATTCAGACTAGATACTATCGTAATTGCAGAATTAACAGAAACCATGATCACATCATTGACAACAAATCATAAACTACATATACGCCGGCAGTATTCAGCATAACGTAAGCACCTAGATAGTAAGGTGCTAATAAGGTGCTGGGGGGAGTAATGACTTCAGGGGACACCCACCGGCTCAATTAAAAGCCTGACAGAAGAGTTCCATCTTACAGGCCCTGTGAAACTTACATAAATCCCATAGGGCCTGGATCTCCAGTGTGAGCTCATTCCACCAGGTGGGGGCCTGGACCGAAAAGGCCCTGGCCCTTGTTGAAGCCAGTTGGGCATCTTTAGGAACAGGGATCACAAGAAGATGTTGTGCAGCTCACCTTAGAGCCTGGGGAGGATCATATGGGGAGAGGTGGTCCCAAAGTTATGTAGGCCCCAGGCCGTAAAGAGCCTTAAAGGTAAGGATCAACACCTCGAAATGGATCCAATACTCAAGGAGTAGCCAGTGCAGTTCATGCAGCACTGGGTGCATCCGCGTTTGTAAAGGCCTTGATGCTAATAACCGGGCTGCCACATTCTGCACCTGCTGGAGTTTCTGGAACAGAATCAAGGTAGCCCCACATAGACAGAGTTACAATAGTCCAATCTGAAGGTGGCCATTGCATGAATCACTGTGGCTAGATCATGGGGGGTAAGGTAGGGCGCCAACTGTCGGGCCCATCTCGGATGGAAAAAGGCGGCCCTTGCAGTGGCAGCAACCTGGACCTCCATAGATAAAGAGGTATCCAGGAATACCCCCAAGCTCTTCACCTCTGTTGACGGAACTAATTGAGTACCATCGAAGGGCGGCAGCCTGTTCCCATCCTCCCCCCCCCCTTGATCCAGACACAGGATTTCCATCTTAGATGGATGTAACTTCAGTCGGCTTTGGCACAACCAACCAGTCACAGCTTGCAGTGCCTCACCCAGTTCATCAGGGGCGGAGTCCAGATGGCCATCCATAAGTAGATAGAGCTGGGTGTCATCAGCATACTGGTGACAACCCAGCCCATATCTCTGGACCATCTGGGCAAGGGGGCGCATATAGATATTAAATAGCATCGGGGAAAGGATTGCCCCCTGTGGCACACCACATTCAAGTGAGTGTTGCTGGGACAATTCTCCCCTGAGAGCCACCCTCTGTCCCCAACCATGGAGATAGGAGGTCAGCCACTGTAAGACTAATCCCCAAATCCCCGCATCAGCAAGGCAGTGGGCCAACAACTCATGGATGAGTGTATTGAACACTGCCAAAAGAGCTAAAAGTATCAGCAGCGCCGATCCACCATGTTCCAGATGTCTCCGGAGACCATCCACCAGGGCGACCAGCACCGTCTCCGTCCCATGGGCAGGGCGGAAGCCATACTGGAAGGGGTCTAGGATGTCAGTTTTCTCCAAGAAGGCCTGGAGGTGTGTTGCCACCGCCTTCTCCGCTACCTTGCCCAGGAATGGTAAATTCGATACTAGGCATTAGTTAGTAAAGACTGTTGGGTCCAAAGATTTTTTTTTCAGAAGAGGGTGAACCACTGCCTCCTTCAGAGCCCTTGGGGACATCCCTGATAACAGGGATGTGTTAATCTCACGCAGGGGAGCCCCAACTTCATACTATTAAAATGGTGGTAAAGTATCAAACCCTTAATTAAAAACCTTGTTAAACAGAAAGGTCTTGTGCCTTGTGCCTATAAGAGGGTAACATAGATGCCAGGCAAGCCTCAAGAGGAAGGGCATTTCACAAGCAAGGTACTGCTGCTGAGAAACTCCTGTTTTTAGCTGCCACCCAATTTACCTCTGAAGATGAAGGCACACACACACACAGATTTATAGAGAAGAAACTCTTGTTGAGGGTGAAAGAGGAGAGCATAAAAGTAGGCTTGAAACTCAACATCATAAAAACTAAGATCATGGCATCCGACCCCCATCACACCTTGGCAAATAGAAGGGGAAGACATGGAAGTCATGACAGACTTCACATTTCTGGAATCCAAGATCACTGCAGATGGTGACTGCAGCCATGAAATTAAAAAATGTTTGCTCCTTGGAAGGACAGCCATGGCAAACCTAGGCAGTATAATAAAAAGTAGAGACATCACCCTGCCAACAAAAGTCTGTATAGTCAAAGCGATGGTATTCCCAGTAGTAATGTATGGCTGTGAGAGTTGGGCCATAAGGGAGGCCGAGCGCAGAAGAATAGATGCTTCCGAGCTGTGGTGCTGGAGAAGACTCTTGAGAGTCCCTTGGACTGTAAGAAGATCAAATCAGTCAGTCCTAAGGGAAATCAACCCTGACTATTCCCTGGAAGGTCAGATGCTGAAGCTGAAGCTCAAATACTTTGGCCACCAAATGAGAAGGGAGCACTCACTGGAAAAGACCCTGATGCTGGGAAAGAAAAAAGGCAAAAGAAGAAGGGGACGGCAAAAGATGAGATGGCTGGACAGCATTAGTGATATATAGCTAACATGAATCTGAGCAGACTTCGGAGGATGGTGGAAGACAGGAGAGCTTGGTGTGATTTGGTCCATGGGGTCGCAAAGAGTCGGAGTTGACTGTGTGACTGAACAACAAGAAGATAAGTAGCAGCACTTTGAATTGAGTCTGGAACCAAATAGGCAGCCAGTTCAGATCTTTCATCACCAGACTGATATGATCCCTGTATCACACCCCTAACAGCAGCCTGGCTCCTGCATCTGAACCAGCTGAAGTTTATGACATGTCACTCTTCCAGCAAAAGTCATCAGTCAGGGCAACCAAGGCCACTTAATCCCAAACCCAGGCCTTAGAACAGATTGAAATAGGTCTAGATCAAGGATGTTGAACTCATTTGTTATGAGGGTCAGATCTAACAAAAACTAAACTGTGTATTTGAATTTGAAATTATTGGTATATTGATAAGCAGAATGTAACCTACCTTTCTTTCTTTCTTTCTTTCTTTCTTTCTTTCTTTCTTTCTTTCTTTCTTTCTTTCTTTCTTTCTTTCTTTCTTTCTTTCTTTCTTTCTTTCTTTCTTTCTTTCTTTCTTTCTTTCTTTCTTTCTAACTTAATAAAATTTATTTTAAAAAAAACCCCTAAACTGTGTCAGGCCGGGCCATGTGTGTAATAAAATGGAATGCCAGGTAACAGATATAAACTTTATAAAGGGCACAGACAAAAACAATTACAGATTTTTTTACTTAAAATAAAACATGCTCAAAACATTAGCAAGCTTGCAATGTTTTGTTTAATGGTCTCTGATAACTGACAGCTTTTGCTCTGAATTATTGCATCAAAAACTGGAAACAATGTCTGAGCTATAACTATCTTGAGTATGCTATTCAGGTGGGTATCTGCAAGTTACAAACTTACTTTTGATTTATTGACATTCATTACAGAAATCTCATGGTCAGTGCTTTGAGCCTAAGACCCAGAGGATAACCTGAAATGGCTGGGCATTGCAACCTTTTGTACATAAATTGCTTCATGTGCTGGTCAATAACATGTGAAAGCACCATGGTACAGACTGAAGGCTATGTGTTTGTCTACAAAACTATACTCTTCCCCAGAGAAATAACTAGAACTCCTATGAGGCAGTGCAAGAATACAGAGACAATGTATGATGGTCAGTATCAGCCCACTTATCTGGGGAGCCTAGGTTAAAAATCCCCAGTCTGCAAAGGAAGTGTGTTGGGTGAACTTGATCTGAACAGACACTCTCAGCCTAATCCACCTCACTGGCTTGTTGTTATTCCTCATCTAACTGGTTCACATTGCTTTCCTACTGAAAAAGACTAGATCATGAAGGCATGAATACAGTGAAATATGGGAGGCAAACCCAGTTGCACCCAGGATACCCCTGGCATAACATAATGAACCAACAAAACTCTCTCTCTCTCTCTCTGAGTGTGTGTGTGTAGTAAGGCAAAAAGTTCATACCTTGAACAAAACTTTGTTGGCCTTAAAGGTGTTTTGCACCTTTCCCATGTGATCAAGGGAAATGGGCAAAACAAGCTCTCCCTCTTTCCCTCCCTCCCCAGGATAAGATCATTCTTTTTAGCTTCCATGGAATGCACAAACTGAGAAAAGTCCTTTTCACTAGAGTTTCTGTCTTCTCCTAAATCCTTTTGTCTCTGCCAATAACACCTCTGGGTGTGTCAGTATCAATGTCAACTGTTAATGGTCCCAAAACTTAATTTTCCTGCCCCGTCTCAGAAATTAGTAGCTTTCCTGCCTCCATTCAAATATTCTAGTCATTCTAGACAGCCCTTCAAGTACCCCTTTTCAATTCTTCTCTCACCTTTGCAGCAATGGGCTATCAGCACTTAATAATCACACCCAAAGTCCATCACCCAGGCTTTCTGAGACCCTTTGTTTGTCTCAGCAAAACCCATCAGCTCACTCTTGCATGCATTGTCTCACAATTCCATAATACAATTTCACATTGCTCCGAGGAACATTCTGACCACCTTTGCCCCAAGGTTACATTTTTGCCTATTTAAGGAGACACTCTGGACATGCTTAGGGTGTCTTGTCTTGGTGCCTTCAGACTTGCACCCCCCAAGCTCTTTTTGGATACCTTCCATAGTGGGACGCTGGTCATTCTGCTACTCTTCTCCATGGACTTCAGCTCTCCAGGACAGGTACATATGATTCCCCCCCCCCCATCAACTTCATCCTCTATTCACTCCACTAGTCCCTATATTCTGGTGTTCTTGTATGCATGTTAGTTTAAATTCTACATGTGTGTGTGTATTAAAATATTATTCTCCCTTCAATAAAATCCTTTTCTTTATTAAAACTGGCTTGATCATTTCAAGATTATTACTTCACTTTGTGAAAATTCTGCTCCATAAGAGGTCTACCTGGGTCTGCCTCTGCTAATTCCCCCACAAAACAAAACCCTCAGCATTTCTGGTAACACAAGCTGACTCCATCCCACAGGAAAAAACATCCCTTTTAAAAAGTATAATATAGTGGGTTCTATGCATGGCAGAGTCTCAGAGTAATTGATAACAAGCTCTTTAATAGAAATCACATAGCAAAAGGTCACAATACAAGACTGGCGTTGGGGCCCACAGGCCAAATTTATATACATCTCTGGGTTCCTGCGCAAGCACGTTATTGGGTCATTCAAACTGGTGGGGGCTTGTGATTGGTCTTGGGCTGCAGGGGTTTGAATCCTACAGCCCTTTGTTCTCAAGTCCTCAAAGCTCAGTCCATATGGCTCCAATAAGCCAGGTGGAAACACCAAAGTCTTCCCTTGAGTCCACATACATAACAAAAAGTAAGTTCCAACAAGGAAGATTTAGTAACAAATGGTGCTGGCAACAAAGTGTATATAAACATAGAATCATAGAGTTGGAAGGGACCGCCAGGGTCATCTACTCCAACCCCCTGCACAATGCAGGAAACTCACAAACACCTCCCCCCTAAATTCACAGGATCTTCATTGCTGTCAGATGGCCATCTAGCCTCTGTTTAAAAACCTCCAAGGAAGGAGAGCTCACCACCTCCCAAGGGAGTCTGTTCCATTGAGGAACTGCTGTAACTGTAGGGTTGCCAAGTCCAATTCAAGAAATATCTGGGGACTTTGGGGGTGGAGCCAGGAGACTGTGGGGGTGGGGCCAGGAGACTGTGGGGGTGGAGCCAGGAACAAGGGTGTGACAAGCATAATTAAACTCCAAGGGAGTTCTGGCCATCACATTTAAAGGGACAGCACACCTTTTCAAATGCCTTTCTTCCATAGGAAATAATGAAGGATAGGGGCACCATATTTTGGGGCTCATAGAATTGGACCCCTGGTCCAATCGTTTTGAAACTTGGGGAGTATTTTGGGGGAGAGGAACTAGATGCTATACTAAAAATTTGGTGCCTCTACCTCAAAAAATAGCCCCCCCCAGAGCCCCCAATACCTGCAGATCAATTCCCCATTATTCCCTATGGGAATCGTTCTTCATAGGGAATAATAGAGTGTCCAGTAGATATTTCCCTCCCCCTCATGCTTTCTAAAGCGAGGGGAGGGCCTCCAAACCTTGGAATCCACTGCCCCCTTCCTCTCTCTCACACACAAATACTTACTGGGTCTTGTTCCTGCAGAATATTCCTGCTTGCTCTGAAAACAAAAGCAAAAGAAAGGGAGGGGCCGTTCTCTGAGCAAACTTACTGATTCTTTCCCATGAAGTCCTTCCTGTTTCCTGCTTCCTGCTCAGCCTTAAAGGTACACATTTTAAAAACTGTTTGCAGGTTTCTAAACCTGCAGGAGCTCTAAAACTACAGGATGACTGTGGGGGTGGGGCTTCCCCTGCCAGCCAGTTGGCTGGGGGCGGGGAGAAGCCTGTCAAAATGGGGGATCCCCCGCTGGGACCTGGGGATTGGGAAGCCTATGTAACTGTCAGGAAGTTCTTCCTAATGCTGAGCCGTAAACTCTTTTGATTTAATTTCAACCCATTAGTTCTGGTCCTACTTCTGGGGCCAGAACTAATGGGACTGTACAGAGCACTCCCTCCCCGCCATTGACAAACACATATGGCTTCCCATTATTTTCTTCAAGAACCTGCACACAGTGATACAGATTTTCTGTACCATTACCACACTTCCAGAGAAAATCCAGAAGTGGTGTAGGGTAACTCTAGGAAGTGCTGGAAAGTCTATGTTAAAACCATAGAGTATCAAGCAATTTTGAGAGTTACCATATGTCACTTCCAGGTTTTACCTTGAAATGACATAGTGGTGCAGAAAATGACCCCATTAAACAAATTCTTCTGTAGCTGGCAGCAGGCCTCTAGGCAGGTATTTGTGTGTGTGTGTGTGTGGGGGGGTGTACATGATACGGGCTGTGTGATCACATCACTTATAGTAAAAAACTGGGTACAACACAGGTAGTTCTATTCTATTAATAGCTTAAAATTCTACAGTTTTACAATAGAATTTCTGGTAATTCCTACAGCAACTATATGTCACTGTTTAAAACTGGAAATGATGTGGTACCACAGCTGGCATTGCAGGTCCCCCCCCCTTACAATTGTTTAGAGAAGCTGCAGGAAATGAGAGGGGGAAAGGAGATTTCCCTCTCCTACTAGGGTAACGGGGCCCCTAGGTAGCAAGTAACTAAGAATGCCTGCAGGAGGCCTGACAAACTGAGTGTTTGCCCTAGCTGCAATTCTGTGAACACACTCCTTGAAGTAAGCCCCATAGAATAAAATGGGATTTAATTCTGAGTAGACCTGCTTATGATTGCTTCCTCAGCTTTCATAAGTTAATGTACTTCAGGCCCCTGGTTGGTTTTAAAAATGCTTAGCAACCACAAAATTATTCCTCCATTCCCCAGCCCTGAAGCTGGGGCCACTGAGTGATAATTTTAAAGGGGGGAAAATGCTATTTGAATATGCCACTCCTAGGCTACTAATAGACCAGCACTTTGGGCCAACCCAGGGACACCTCAGGAGGCGACCCAAAAAACCCCTCCATACACAAACATCTGGCAGGCGTCCCGATTCCGTACAAACACCATCCTCTGGACTGCTCCACCCGCCTCAAAAAGGCACCACGTCAAAAGTGGTATCTTTTCACTGGGGCACCTCTGAGGCGGCTTCCAGCCATCTGGAAGGCTCAGAAGCGCCTGAAGAGTGCTCGGGGAGCCACGAACAGGATGCATGAGCATTCCAGACACTCCCCTGGCACCACGGCCTGCTCCTTTCTGCAAGTGCTATCTGGAAGCTCTGGGGTGCTCTATTTCTGACCAGCTGTATTTGGGGCGGCTTCAAGCCACCCCAAAGCGGCCATCTGCTATCAGCAATACTGTAGCTAAATTTGTGTTCCTATTCATCATACTGTTGAACTACTAGAAGCAGTTATTATCATGTAGTTACACGTAGGTGAAAAAGGGCAGCTATAGTGAAAGGGGGCAGCTAGATGTTTTGGCAATGTATCAGCAGGGAAGGAAGGCAGCATGATATTGCTAGATCACATCATATCTTGGAGGCTAAGTGGGGGTCAGTGCATGGGAGGAAGACCACTAAGACTCTGCAGAGGAAGGCAATGGCAATGCTTCTCACTTGCCTTAAAAGCCCTTGTTAGGGTTGCCAAAACTCAGCTGTGACTTTACGCACACACACACACAATGTATCAGCAAACCTTTCACTGTAAATGGCTCACTGTAAAAACTGAATTTGCCTTTCAGCATTAAATGAATGTTGAACGTGTTTGATTTCTAATAACAGGAAAAGATGTCAGTTTTGAATTCATGTGTTAGAAAAACACAGGTAAATGCCATTGGTTGCTAAAAACATTCTGTTCAAGTCTGTCATGTTGTATATCACTTCGGTTCTGCATAACAACTCGCATTTCCAAAAATATGTTCCCTACAAGTCAAAGGAAAGAAATGCATGCTTTGTTTTACCCGGTTACATAATAGAATGTGATGATAACGACCTCTGCTCTGTATTTGCCTCACAGATGCACACAAAGCAAAGGGATACTGTCATCTAGAATTATTGTTTGCCACAAAAATGTTGCATGGTCAGTAATACTTTAGAAGCCTCAAGGTGGAAACTGCTGCGTAACTAATACAGTTTGACAGACAGAACTGTACTCTTAAAGTTTTATAAAGAAATGTCTGGGTTACAGCACCAATTAAAAAGCTAAGCTTGGAAATTATTTAGCTAATTATCAAATTTTATACTGCAAATGGAAGTTTTAAAATTGTTGCTACACAAAATTATTGAATATTTAATAGAATGAGAGAGGATATGAATTAGTTTAGCAATGTTGCACAACAGTTCATGCATTTATACATTTTCCTTGGTAGTGATCAGAAAAAAAATTAGAAGCATCTGTACTAGACAGTATTCTCACTTTTCCCCAACTGATTTCTTTTTTTAGAATGAGATACAAGTCTACCAAGTCAACAAATTATCCGTCCAAATAAATACTCATTTTTGTATTGAAACAAGCTGGTCTAAACCAGAGGTATCAAACACATTTGCTACAAGGGCCAGATCTTAGTCAGGCTAGGCCTAGTGTGCCATAAAATCTAACTTGAGGTACTGGAGATATAAACTTTATAAAAATGATTTCAGATGATGAGTGGCAATAGTAGATGTGATTGGATTAGATGTGATCTCCTATGTTTAATTTTTTACATTCTGTGTACTCTTATTTGCAATTGTTATGCCATTGGAATTTGGATTAGATGTGATATGTAGAGGAGTAGTAGATGTGGTGATATTAGCATTGGTAATGAGATAGGAAACCTAGGTCTCAGTTTGTTACAGGAGAATTTAGTGAAGGAAGCTGCAAAGAATAAATGGAAATAAGACTGAACAAGTGAACAGTGACTCAAGAAAGCACATACCCTGCCACAAATGTTGTTGGTCTTTGTGCTACTGGACTCTTGCTCTTTCTACTGTTATTAGAAATTACAACATTCAAAAATCAGTGGGGGGACATTATCACCTTCCAGGACATTCAGTTGCTGACCTAAGAGTGGCCAGTTCTCTTAAAAAGAAATTTTAAAGGGAGATTAAAGAGACTGCTGAATTTCAAATGATAATGAAGTATCCTCCTGAGACCTAGGTTTCATATTTTTACCAATGCCTTCTATTGTCATTTGGCATCTGAAATCACTTCACTCTCTAAGATATGACAGATGGGCTCACATTCTAGTTGTACCTGAAGAAGTGAGCAGTGACTCATGAAAGCTCATGCCCTGCCTCAAATTTTGTCAGTCATTAAGGGGCTACTGGACTCTTGCTTACTTCCATTAATAAAGAATGCAAGACTGGACAAAAGCCAGCTCTGATGTGAGAAACAGAAAGGCAGAACAGGAAGTATACTGGATTATAAAATACATCTATACTGTTGCCTGATGGAAGAATATCTAGGGAAATTCCCAAAGTGGATTACAAACCCCTGATGATGGATATTATGGATATAACCCTCTAATTTTGGTCTTGTTTTTTATATGGTTTGATTATTCTTGACTTTTTATTTTTTATATCCATTTTTCTTTTTTTTATCTTCTCTCCATATCATATCTGGACTTTTTCATTTTCATTTTCTTATTTTTAATCTGGGAAAAATTGGATTACTGTGTTTGGTTTTGGTTTATTTCATTTTTTTCTCTTTTTGGGATATTTTTGGGATATTTGATTTTTGATTCTATCTGTGGATTACAAATGGGGCATTCAGCCCTGGATTACAATTTATAACCTGGAGTTGTTGGATGAGTTTAAGACTTGGACCTTCTTGAACTAACATTGTTAGAAAAGACATCACAGCGAACTGTTCCTGTTTCAGTAAATTGAATTGTTTTGGCTAGGTGGCACTAAAGATGTTGTTCTAAAAATATTTTATTTAATATAAGTTTTATCATTGTTTTGGGTTTGCTAAATTGTGGATAGCAGTTAAAAGGTTGGTGTTCTAAGACTATTGTATAACATTGGTATTGTTTGACAGATACTAGCTTTAATATAAATAGGAACACTGAGCCCTAAAACAAATTCTCTAAGAAGCAGCATACGGAATTTGTGGTCATGAGTGC
Organism: Heteronotia binoei; assembly: GCF_032191835.1. Taxonomy (NCBI): domain Eukaryota; kingdom Metazoa; phylum Chordata; class Lepidosauria; order Squamata; family Gekkonidae; genus Heteronotia; species Heteronotia binoei. Next base: position 60,319,992 of record NC_083230.1, read on the forward strand.
AAATATTTTAATAAGGATGGAAAATAAAGCTGCGACTGGCTTTAAAGAAACAATTTTTAAAAAGATAATCAAGAAGGTAAACCACGAATACCTTCACCCAGCTCTTTGTCTGGCCCAGGGAAGTTTATCACCATGCAGGGAGACATGAAAGAGATGCAACATACTCTATTAACTGCCATAGCACAGTTGATGGCAAAGTGGACAATACAGGAGAAGAGATGACAGAGATTAAACAAGAGCTCCTAGAGAACAGAAAGCAGACAGCAGAGACTAATAAAGCTTTAAAACTCCTGGAACAACTGGGAAAAGAACAGAATGTTCATGACACTAGACTGCTACAGCTGGAAATAGATAGAGCAGCCTATATGCTGAGGTTCCAAAATGTACCAGAAGAAAAAACTGAAGATCTACAAAAAATACTAAGTGAGGCAGTGGCAGAAATTCTGAAAGGGTGCAGGAAGAGTTTGATCAAATTAAACGTGTACCATCAAGCTTTATGAGACAGAATAAATTGCCTAGCAAAATGCAATTGAAGCTTACAAGGAAGAGGACCAGAGATGACATTTTGAAGCAAGCAAGAGACAAACTGGTGATGATAGCAGGAAATTTGGTGAAAATCTTGAGAGAGGTACCATGGTCAGTGAGACAAAAGAGGAGAGAATATCAAACTTTGACAAGCTTTCTGAGAGAAAGAGATGTACCATATACGTGGCTAATGCCAGAAGGTTTAATTTTTACCTATGAAGAGAACAGATATAGGATAAATTCCATCTTTAAAGCTCAGAATATTTTGAATAGAGTGAAAAAAAAAGAGGGAAAAGAAAAGAAGGAAGAAGAAGGCTCTGATTAAGAGGACCCAAATGAACCACGGAAATATCTGACAAGACTAAAAGATAAAAAAGATAGTGATAAGAAAAACTCATAATGGCATCAATAATATCTATTAATGTGAATGGACTTAATTCTCCTGTAAAAAAAGAGAAAGACCTTTAGATATTTGGCAAAATTGGAAATGGATATAATTTGTTTGCAAGAAACCCATATTATAGCTAAAGACCATCACCTTCTGGAAAACAAGAAACTTGGCAGTTTGTTTGTAGCAACAGACAGGAATAAAAAGAAAAGGGGTGTGGCAATTTATGTTAAGGACAAATTTAATCCACAATTACAGTATGCTTCTGAAGATGGAAGAATCCTTTTAGTGGAAGTCATGGTAGACAATAAAAAAATCCTGTTTGCAAACATTTATACCCCGAATGATCACCAGGAGAAATTTTTCCAAGATTTACATCTCAAAATGTCAGATCTGGAATATGCAGAATACTGCATAGTAGGAGGCTTTAATGCAGTTTCTGACAGACAATTGGACAAAAAAACACATAAGCCTACTAAAATTAAAAGTCCTTAACTACCAACAAGTTTTTGGAAGTTAGTAGAAGAACTGGACCTGGTTGATGTATGGAGAACCAGATATCCAAATTTGAAAGATTTTACGTACTATTCTGCCAGTCATCAAAGGTGGTCAAGAATTGATATGTGTTGGCTTTCTACACACTTGGTTAAAGATCTAGTTGAGACAGAAATCCAAACAACAGTTATATCAGATCATAGCCCTGTAATGATAAAACTCAAAGGTGCATGAATGAGAAGAGTGTGGAGGTTAAATATTTCTATTTTAAAAGAAAAAGACTTTCTTAAAGAATCCAAAGCCTTTTTTAAACAGAATATAACTCAAGATGTTAAGATGCAAGTAGTTTGGGACACTGCTAAAGCATATTTTAGGGGTCTTGCAATCAGACACAGTGCAAAGAAGAAGAAAGAAAGAACTGAAAATTTTCAAAAAATGAATGTCCCAAGCAGGAGAAGCTGAAAAGAATTTAAAAGTGCAACCGACAAGACAGGAGTTCCAAATTAAGTTTAAAGCACAGCATCAACTTAATTTACTACTTGAGATTTGCTAGACTAAACTTTTTTGAACATGCTAATAAACCTGGAAGGTGGTTGGCTTATAGAATGAGAAAAGAGTAATTGAAAGATGAGAATAACAAAAAGAAAGTACAAAGGCAGGAGATATGCCAAATTGTGAAACAATTTTATAAAAAACTATACGAAGACAAGTTCAAAAGGCAGATTTAGAAGAATATATTAGACAAAATAATCTTAATAAATTTACTGAAGAACAACAAAAAATTTTAAATGAACCAATAACGATAAGGGAAGTGGGAGACGCATTGACATCTCAAAAGAATGGCAAAGCTCTGGGTTCAGATGGTCTACCTGCTGAGTTTTATAGAGCTTATGAGGAGCCCTTACTGTTACCATTCAAACGTCTCCTTGAAAAGATTCAAGAGGAAGCTCAAATACCAATTTCATGGCAAGAAGCTACAATATCTCTAATTCCAAAAAAAGCTGCAAATTTGAAAGATATAAAAAACTATCGGCCAATCTCTCTTTTAAATGCAGACTATACAATTTTTGCAGCAATACTGGCACAGCATCTGAAGAAGGTCCTACAATCCACAATACATCAAGACCAGGCAGGTTTTCTTCCTAGAAGATACTTGAAAGACAATGTCAGAACAGTATGTAATATAATGGAATATGAGAGTCATCCAGAGAAACAACTGGCCTTAATATGTTTGGATGCAGAGATAATGTTCATTGGCAATTTATGCTGCAACAATTGAAGGGAATGGAATGTGGTGAAAATTTCCTGAGAGCAATAAAATCAATATATTCCTCCCAAAAGGCAAGGGTGATGGTGAATGGTGAATTAACAGAAGCAATTGATATTTAAAAAGGTACAAGACAAGGTTGCCCACTATCACCACTCCTTTTTATCTTGTGCTTAGAGATACTGAATAACCAAATAAGAGAAGATACAAGTATTAAGGGAGTGGTGGTTAAAGGTGAGCAATACAAATTGAGAGCTTTTGCAGTGAACTGGTTTTTATTAGAGCAGTCGACAGATTCAATTGACTGTCTTATAAACAAGATTAACCAGTATGGTTGCTGGGCTGGACTGAAGATCAACTACCATAAAACAAAATTTCTGATGAAGAATATGATGATAGAACAAATCCAACTTCTCCAACAAAAATCAGGGTTTTTGTATGAGAAAAGAATCAAATATTTAGGTGTATATATCTCAAACAAATGTAGCAGTTTAAATATGACAAACTTCTCAAAGAAATTAAAAAAGATTTGGAAAAATTGCATGATTTGAATTTATCTTTGATGGAAAGAATAGCCTCAATAAAGATGAACATTCTGCCAAGACTGTTATTTTTATTCCAAACTATTCCAGTACTCTTAAATAATGGGTTCTTTCAAGAATTGAATAGGATGGTCTCTAAATATATTTGGCAAGGCAAAAAGTCGAGAATCAAACTGAAGATATTGCAAGACTCTAAACTGAGTGCAGGTATGGGCCTCCCAGATTCGCAATTGTATTATAAAGCTTCTGTGCTTCTGTGGGTAAGAGACTGGATACTATTGAATGATAAGAGACAATTGCTCTTAGAGGGACATGATCTTAATTTGGGTTGGCATAAGTACCTATGGTGTCAAAGACTGGAAGGACATTCTTATTTTAAGAATCATTGGTTTCAGAAATCGTTGTACCACACATGGTCATGGTTAAAACTGAGAATTTACCAGAAAATTCCAAGATGAGTTGGTGGTTGAGAATGCAAGTTGAATCTAGGTATGCTAAAGACAAGGCAATAGATTTTAATACAGAACAGTATCCATTTTATATCCATTTGATAAAATCCTTCTAGGTCCTCAAGAAAAGCTGATTTCTAAACTTTATGCACATCTATTACAGATAAAGATGCAAAATGAGGTAGTAAAAGATTGTATGGTCCAATGGGTGAAAAACTTGGGTCATAACATCAAGTTAGAAGAATGGGAGAGGTTGTGGAAGTTCAACATTAAACTAACCAAATCTGTAACCTTTAAAGAAAATCTGTATAAGATGTTTTATAGATGGTACATAACTCCACAGAAATTGTGTAAGATGTATACTAACATGTCTAACAAATGTTGGAAATGTACTAAACATGTGCGTTTTTTATCATATGTGGTGGACATGTGAGGTGGTGAAAGACTATTGGAAAATGGTCCATGAACTATTACAGAAGATTCTGAAGACACAGATTCAATTAAAACCAGAATTATTTTTATTGAATATATATCCTGAGGATTAAACTAAAGAGACAAAACATTTGTTGGCACATATTCATGCTGCAGCCAGGATTCTTTTGGCACAAAGATGGAAGCTTCAGGAGATCCTCATAGGAACGGACTTGGTGGAGAAAATTCTGGAAACGGCTGAGCTGGACTACTTATCCCAGCTGTTGGCTGGGAATCTAAGGAAGAAGCAAGAAAGCACTGGTTGAAACTCTATATTTGGCTAGAAACTCAAGACTCCTAAGATTCTTTGGTGTGAACTTATATCTCCCTTCTTTATAAGATTGCCTTTGTTGGAAATGTCAACTTTAACGGAAGACTTATAAATGTATCAAAATGTCGATGACCTAAAATTAAGAGATGATAATACATGACAATTTATGTATTCTAAGAAAATACACTAGATGCAGACTTGTAAAAAAAAAATCTACAACAACTAATGAACTCCAGACATGAAAGCCTTCGACAACATGAATATAATCTGCTTTTGCACTTCTGTGAAGACAACATAAAGATAATGTACTTCTGCACTTCTTGCCAGACTAGTATAATGACCTGTCCAAAAATTATGTGACTGTCTCTCCAGAAGTAGCACACACCACCAGAAATCATGGAGCATGACAAACAGCCTAAGATTATGGGATGATTTCTCTGTATAGAAGTTGAAGTCTTAAGTCTAAAGTAGCTGTGGCGGAACCAGCCCGATTCTGCCTTCAGACCCGGTCCCGTCAGCTCCCTATTGAGTCGCCAACTCCTGGAGGGAGCTATTTCTCCTCCTGCCCCTTGGGCGCGCTGCCACCACCTGCTCAGTCTCGGGGTTCAGATTGAGAGGAACAGGACTCCCAATCCCCCTCTCCCGCTATGAGGCTAGGCCTCCAGGTCCTCTGCCACCCTGCACTTGGGTTTCACAGAGACCTCAGCGCTTCTTTGGGGCACCCCTGGAGGATTGGCACCTTATCCAACTGCATGCCTTCCCCCTTCCCTGGGGCCCCCTTCTTAAAAACAGCGTGGTCTAAAGCGGTCTGGGGATCTATGTGGTACAGAGATTGCCAGTATTTAAAACAGAAAAAAACATTTATTTAAAAGAGAAAAAGATAGGAAAAGAAAAACAAAACAAAAACAGTTGCGTTTCAAAAGTTAGCACAGCACAGCACAGCACACGCACAGCAAACAGCCTGACAAACAAAATGTGTTATAAACGCGTCCTGCTGGCCCTGATCTAAACTTGCCCTGTCTTGTGAATTACTTACTTAGTCTGCCTGCCTGGGGGCCTCCCAGGCAGGAGCCTCCATTGCTCACCACATGCTCGCTCGAGCGCTGGCTTCCAACTGCCCTTCTCTTCCTGCTAACACACATGCCAAGAACAAAAGCACTTCCTGCCTCTCTAGGAGATTTTCCCCCTAGCGTTGTTGGTTTGGCTCTGGAAGGGAGGGGGGGGGAAGTGAGAGGAAGGCTACAAAGCCTGCTGAGGGATTTACTGATCCCTGCCACTGAAGCACCAACACTCTAAGATGGTGTTTCTCCACACGTCTCCCTCCTTAAATTCTGAGCCGGAGGGGTTGCCTCCTACAGAGGTGACCCCGTAGCAGAATCCAACCAAACAAGGAGAAACCCGTTAACCCAAACAGAACATTTGCCAATATTAGGAATTTTCCCAACAATACACAAAGTCCCACACCCTAGGTGTCCGTGTCCTTTCTGGACAAAACGTTGCATTGCTGCATGCAGAAGGAATGTCCAGTCTTTAAGATGTACTCCTCCATCTCCCAGGACCACCTCTGGAGTTTGGTGCTCTCCCTCCGTTGCTGCTGTTGCTGGGGTGAGTGGTCCATCAAAGGAGGAAATCCCTGGCCCCACATATGGGGTTGGAAACTGCCCAGTTCCCACACAGTTGCTTCTTCTTTATCCCTCATTGGTGGAATATTCCCTCTGTCCACTCTGACCTCCCAGAAAACCACCTCTGGGGCTCCAAACAATTGCTGTCCCAGCTTCTTTTTGTCTCCTTCCTTCCTACCTATAGGCAACACCATGGACCTCGCAGAGAATGGCTGTGGTATATTCACCTGTACCACTTTAACTGCCTTTTCCGTCTTCTCCATAGCCACCACATAAGTAGCCTCGTCTAGGTCATCCACAATCACATGGGGTCCCTCCCATTCCACTTTCCGTTCACCAGTATGAAGGGGCAGGAAAACCATCACCCTATCCCCTGTCTCAGCTTCTGAGAACTCCACTTTCTGGTCCCTTGCCACCTCACACAGTGTTTCCAGCCTAGGGTCACTTTGAACCTCAGACAGGAACATTTCTGGCTGCCCCAGACTTCCTATCATCTGTTCCTTCAAGCCACCCCTAGTCCCACTGTTTCCAGAACACCCAGCCAACGTTTGATCTGGGTTCTCCGCCCCCTCAGTTGGTTTTTCAGTGTCAGCCAACTGAGCTCCTTCCTGCCTGGAAGGCTCCACAGCATCCTGCTGCCCTTGTGGAAATTGGCACCCCTCTTCCCATTGGGCACACCCTCCTGCAGGGCTTGAGACAGGCTGGTCCTCCCCCTCCCTGGTTGGTGGTGAGGTGGCTTCCCTAAAGTTGCCTTCCTCCCCCCACCTTCCCCTGAGGGTTTGGCTTGGGTTCTCAGTCCCCTCGGTTGGTTTTTCAGCACTACCCAACTGACCCCCTTCCTGCCTGGAAGGTTCCACAGCTTCCCAGGATTCCTGTCTGCCCTGCTTCAAGACGACCTGTTTTGAGAGCGTCTCGGACGATCCCACTTCCTGATCCACAGCTACTTGGTGAACCGGTTCCAACCTAAGGCCGCTCCGGACCCCCTTCTGGAACCGCTCCCGTTCCCCCAAGCCTTCAGCTATGTGCTCCTCTGAGCCCACATTAGCCTTGCTGCTCTCAGAACCTCCTGTGAAATCTCCACTCTTCACCTTGGTCTCTTCAGCATGCGCATCCTTTATGCTAGACAGGTTCCTTTCCTTGCTAGGAACATCGACAGCCTCTTGCTGCACTTGGGGAAAGCTACACCCCTCTTCCCCTTGGGAACACCCTACTCCAGGGCTTGAGACAGGCTGGTCCTCCCCCTCCGGGGTGACTGCCCTCTCTTCGTCCTCAGTAACCTGGGCTATTTCCTCCTCCCTGGTTGGTGGTGAGGTGGCTTCCTTAAAGTTGCCTTCCTCCTCCCACTTTCCTCTGAGGGTTTGGCTGCGGGTTACAGCATTGATAGAGTACTGGCCAACCAACAAATCCCGGCCCAATAACACTGGAACTGTTTGTTCCTTCATTACCCCACATTCAGAATAGGATTTACCTTCTTGTGGAGCCAAACCCCTGAACTGCTTTCGGGAGTGGTCTGGCCCCAGTTTAAACCTTTTAAATACAGTGGCTTTATAGGCCGCAAAAGTTATCCCCCCATCTTCCATAGGCATGCTGTGATAGATGGCTGAAAGTTCTCCAGTCAGGTTGCTACAGAGGTAAGACATATAGTCCTCCTCTGCAATCCCCCACTGTTTGGCTGCCCTCTCAAAGTTGGAGAGGTATATGGAGGGGTCTTCTCCCTCTTGGTACACTGCAAAGTCCTTGGGGGTGACTTGGATCTCTTTGCTTAGTTCAGCTTCCAGACGTAGCACCTCAAGCTCATGGCGACGTTGCTCTTCCTGCTCCCGTCTGTGGATCTCAGCTCGTCTCAGCTCCCTCTCTCGTTCCTCCTTTCTGCGGATCTCATCCCTCTCTGCTTGTCGTTCCTCTCTCTCTCGTTCCTCCCGTCTGCGGTCTCGGTCCGCCTCGATACGCATTCTCTCCAGTTCCATCTGTAGCCGCAAGGTTGCTTCTGACTGGGTGGGGGGCACTTCTGCAGGTGCCCCTGCATGCTTATGATACTCCAACAGGAGGACTTGCATATCTGCTACAGTCATGTTGTCACACTCCAGCTTGTGCTTTGCACACTCTTCCTGGAGCTGTGGCTTTGTCATCTTCAGGATTTCCCGCATCTTAGCACGCTCCATCCTAACTAGCTAAACTTTCCCTACTCCAGTTGACCCGAAAATAAAACAAAACCTCTGTTGCTTCCTCTGGGTGCTTGCACGCATCAAAAACCAAAAATGCCTGGCCAATCAAGTTCTCTGTTTGTTCTCATCCCACCACTGCCGACAAGTGTGGCGGAACCGGCCCGATTCTGCCTTCAGACCCGGTCCCGTCAGCTCCCTATTGAGTCGCCAACTCCTGGAGGGAGCTATTTCTCCTCCTGCCCCTTGGGCGTGCTGCCACCACCTGCTCAGTCCCGGGGTTCAGATTGAGAGGAACAGGACTCCCAATCCCCCTCTCCCGCTATGAGGCTAGGCCTCCAGGTCCTCTGCCACCCTGCACTTGGGTTTCACAGAGACCTCCGCGCTTCTTTGGGGCACCCCTGGAGGATTGGCACCTTATCCAACTGCATGCCTTCCCCCTTCCCTGGGGCCCCCTTCTTAAAAACAGCGTGGTCTAAAGCGGTCTGGGGATCTATGTGGTACAGAGATTGCCAGTATTTAAAACAGAAAAAAACATTTATTTAAAAGAGAAAAAGATAGGAAAAGAAAAACAAAACAAAAACAGTTGCGTTTCAAAAGTTAGCACAGCACAGCACAGCACACGCACAGCAAACAGCCTGACAAACAAAATGTGTTATAAACGCGTCCTGCTGGCCCTGATCTAAACTTGCCCTGTCTTGTGAATTACTTACTTAGTCTGCCTGCCTGGGGGCCTCCCAGGCAGGAGCCTCCATTGCTCACCACATGCTCGCTCGAGCGCTGGCTTCCAACTGCCCTTCTCTTCCTGCTAACACACATGCCAAGAACAAAAGCACTTCCTGCCTCTCTAGGAGATTTTCCCCCTAGCGTTGTTGGTTTGGCTCTGGAAGGGAGGGGGGGGAAGTGAGAGGAAGGCTACAAAGCCTGCTGAGGGATTTACTGATCCCTGCCACTGAAGCACCAACACTCTAAGATGGTGTTTCTCCACAGTAGCTTTTGATACCTTTGAGAAAAGAACTCAGCTATTCTGCATTCCATTTTATACCCACTGAGTGCTGGTTCCAGTTCAGAGAAGACAGAGGAATATAAAAATGTGTGTATTCTATTGAATAAAAAATTGAATTGTTTAGTCTTCTAAACAATTAAGGCAAGAGAGCCAAATTTGGCTTTAAAATAATGCTTTAATTGTATATATTGCCAGAATCTAGTGAGAACAGAAAATTCTGCCTGAAGGCTCTCATATGGTTTAAATCAGTCACTTTTTGCTTTGTAAGGCACCCTGATTTTGAAAATCAAATGCAACATAATGACAGTTCAAAATTTATCAGACAACTGCATTCGTTATGTAAGAATCAAAACATACTTCAGAAACAAAGTGTAAACTGGAATTTGTGCTCAGAAGTTACTGATTTTAAAAGGGAGTGAAATTTAAAAGGTTGAATGGAAATGAAACACATAAAACAGCATGCTATATCTTTAACCACTTGACATGTCAGGAAGCAGTAATAACCTTTTAAATCAAGATACACTATTGCAAAGGATAGATTAGGTTCTGCCTCTCCTTAAGAGTGACTAGTGGGAGCTGATGGAATGTTGGTGAGAGGGTGACAGTTAAAGAGATCAATCAGAGTCAGAACTGGCTGAGGGAAGAAGTAGTAAGCTTAAACTAGTGTAAACATGCTAAACGCAAACATGCTAAAAGTCCTCAACTACCAATAAATTTTTGGAAGATAGTAGAAGAACTGGATCTGGTTGATGTATAGAGAACAAGATATCCAAATTTGAAAGACTTTACCTACTACGCTGCCAGTCATCAAATGTGGTCAAGAATAGACAGTCAGCAAACCTGGTTAAAGATTTAGTTGAGAAAGAAATTCAAACAAGAGTTATATCAGACCATAGTCCCGTAATGGTGAAACTCAAAGGTACACGAATGAGAAGATCGTGGAGGTTAAATATTTCTATCTTGAAAGATAAAGACTTTCTTAAAGAATCTAAGGTTGAAATGGAATCTTTTTTTAAACAGAACATAACTCAAGATGTAAAGATGCAAGTAGTTTGGGATACAGCTAAAGCATACTACAGGGGCCTTGCAATCAGATATAGTGCAAAGAAGAAGAAAGAAAGAACTGAAAATTTTCAAAAATTAATGTTGCAAGCAGGACAAGCTGAAAAGAATTTAAAAGCACAACCAACAAGTCAGTAGTTTCAAAATAAGGTCAAAGAAACACAACAGCAACTCAATTTGTTACTTATAGAGGAGACGGAGATAAAATTGAGATTTGCAAGACAAAACTTTTTTGGACATGCTAATAAACCTGGAAGGTGGTTGACCTATAGAATGAGAAAAGAGAATGATAAAAGAATTACCAGTTCTGAAATACGAAAATAACAAAGAGAAAGTTCAAAGACAGGAGACACGCCAAATTGTGGAACAATTTTACAGAAAATTATATGAAGATAAACAAGTCCATAAGGCAGATTTAGAAGACTATATTAGTCAAAATAATCTTAATAAATTTACAGAAGAACAACAAAAAATCTTAAATGAAGCAATAACAATAAGGGAACTGGGAGATGCAGTGGCATCTCAAAAGAATGGGAAAGTCCCGGCTCCAGATGGATTGCCTGCAGAATTTTATAAAGCTTATGAGGAGTCCTTGTTGTTATCATTCAAACGTCTCCTCAAAAGGATTCAAGATGAAGCCCAAATACCAGACTCTTGGCAAGAAGCCACAATATCCTTTCCAAAAGAAAGTGCAGATTTGAAAAATATTAAAAATTATCGTCTGATCTCTCTTTTGAATGTGGACTATAAAATTTTTGCAGCAATATTGGCACAACGCCTGAAAAAAGTTCTACAGTCTACAATATATCAAGACCAGGCTGGATTTCTTCCTAGAAGGTATTTGAAAGACAATGTTAGAACAGTCTGTAACATATTGGAATATTATGAGACTCATCCAAAGAAACAATTGGCATTAATTTGTTTGGATGCTGAGAAGGCCTTTGATAATGTCCATTGGCAATTTATGCTGCAACAATTGAAGGGAATGGAATGTGGTAAAAATTTCTTGAGAGCAATAGAATCAATATACTCATCCCAAAGAGCAAGAGTGATGGTGAATGTTGAATTAACAAAAGCAATTGATATCCAAAAAGGTACAAGACAAGGTTGCCCATTGTCACCACTTCTTTTTTATTTTATGCTTAGAGGTATTGAATAACCAGATAAGAGAAGACACAAATATTATGGACGCGGTGGTGAAGGGTGAACAATATAAATTGAGAGCCTTTGCAGATGACCTGGTTTTTATACTAGAGCAACCAACAGATTCAATTGACTGTCTTATAAATAAGATTAACCAATTTGGCTACTGGGCAGGACTGAAGATCAACTATCATAAAACAATTTTTTTGACAAAGAATATGACGGTAGAGCAAATTCAACTTCTTTTGTATGAAGATGATATTGGATTTATATCCTGCCCTCCACTCCGAAGAGTCTCAGAGCGGCTCACAATCTCATTTACCTTCCTCCCCCACAACAGACACCCTGTGAGGTGGGTGGGGCTGGAGAGGGCTCTCCCAGCAGCTGCCCTTTCAAGGACAACCTCTGCCAGAGCTATGGCTGACCCAAGGCCATCCCAGCAGGTGCAAGTGGAGGAGTGGGGAATCAAACCCGGTTCTCCCAGATAAGAGTCCACACACTTAACCACTACACCAAACTGGCTCTTTGTATGAGAAAAGAATCAAATATTTAGGTTGTACTTATCTCAAATAAATGTAGTAGTTTAAAAATGGACAATTCTGATAAACTACTTAAAGAGATTAAAAAGATTTGGAAAAACAGCATGATTTGATTTTATCTTTGATGGGAAGAATAGCTTCAATAAAGATGAATATTCTATCAAGACTGTTATTTTTATTCCAAACTATACCAGTATTTTTAAATAGTGGTTTTTTTCAAGAACTCAACAAGATGGTTTCTAAATATATTTGGCAAGATTACCACTTATTTTCCATATTTACTCAAAAGGAAGATGACCCTGAATGTAAGACAACCCCCTAAAGTGATATACAGAAATATTTTGTTAACTGAATCCCTTTTCTTTTTAATGGCATTCTTGGAAAAATGTAGTGTTGCATTTGAGTAAATAGTGTACAACAGCTTAGAGAATGGATAATCCATAAAGATAATCACATTTAATGTGTACCTGTATTTTTGTGTATCCCCATTATATTTCTCACAGAGATTGGTTGGATTCAAAGGTCTATTCTGAGAGATATATGTATGCAAGGCACGGGATGGAGGCTTCTGAAGTCCCACCTTCTGACTATAGCTGCCTGTGCCACCTGACAAGTTGATGTTGTGTTTTAACAATTTATTGATAGCATATGGTTACAAATCTTAATTATTTCTTAATTATTTCAGTACTAACCCATATGGCATTTCAATCCCCCCTCCCTCCAATGTTGACTTCCCCGAAGTTATAGATTCAAGTTCAATACTAAAGGTACTACTAACTGATCAAAATTCAATATATATATATATATATATTTTCCCTCATTGATGCTAAAAAATTGTCCAATGTCTTTTTACATTCCACTCTTTCTCCATATATCCTTTAAATTTCTTCCACTCCTTTTTGAATATCTCCAAATCATAGTCTCTTAGCGTTCTAGTTAGTTTGTCCATTTCACTCCACGATAAAACTTTCATAATCCAGTCCCATTTCTCAGGTATATTTTCTTGCTTCCAAAGCTGTGCATACAATGTCCTAGCAGCTGATAGCAAGTACCAAATTAGAGTCCTGTCTTCCTTTGGAAATTTTTCTAATTGTAATCCAAGCAAAAACGTCTCTGCAGTTTTCTTGAAGTCATAACCCAAAATTTTGGAGATTTCTTGTTGTATCATCTTCCAGTACTCTTTCGCTTTCTCACAAGTCCACCACATGTGGAAGACTTGACAAGTTGATGTTGAAACTTCAGGTTTCAAGAACATGAAGGCCTATAGCTATTAAGAAATCATAATGATATTACCTAGAAGAGAAAGAACTGGCCCAGATCTGCGGGCTTCTTTGGATCCCAGACAATGCACTGATTCAAATAACTAGGATTTTGATTGAAAACTGTGATCCTATTTTATTTAATAATGAGTTACTGTATCAAATGTGACATTCAGCTATGATATTTTAAAATAAAGAGTCCTCTGAGTTTACATCTCAGCTGTCACAAGAAATGGGATTTTAAACTATGACAGCTGAGCTTTAAACTGATTAAAATAAGTCTTTATAATTAGAATGTTAATAAGGGAAGTGCTGGCTAGAAAAGGCTCAGCTACTATTAAAACTGGGCATGGAGGGCAATTTCATTTGCTTATACTTGGCATTCAGTGAACATCTCCTGAAAGATACAGCCAAACTGTTGGTTTAATACTTTATCCCATTAACACAGATTTTAAAAACAATTTAACAGGGTAATCAACCACAAATCAGAACCAATTATGAATGAGACATGATAACTCAGGAAAGACATATTTCACATTTATAGGTTGGATGATCATATTAAAGGGCCAGCACAAGGAATAAAAAATGCACAAGACAAATCCATAGTAATTTACAACATTATTTAAAGAATTCTGATTGACTCTTGGGATGAATGGACTATAACCCCATAAATATCATTCTGACCCTATACTTTTATAAATTACCCAGAGTTAATTAGTTAATTTTTGTACTTGACCCAAAGTTATTTCCAACAATGAGGAGGAAAATTAAGGTGTTGTACCACATGCAGTCATTCACTCCTCTGAAACATGTACAAGAAGTTAATTGTTTAAATATGTGTTTTAAAGTAATTTCAAAATAATTTTGAGAGCTGGTTAGAGAGGTAGTTGGGCCTTTGGTTGGCCAAGGTTGCTAAAGGAAGGTGGAGAAATAGTTGACAAGCTAAATGACTTATTTACATCAGTGTTCCCTGTGTAAAGTGTGGGGTATGTGCCCAGGCCAGAACAACTATTTTAAGGAAAGGAGTCTGAAAAACGGAGCCAAATGGTGACGACAAGAGATTAAGTTCTGGATCTTGGCATTCAGTGAACATCCCCTAATGCACAGAGTATGGGAAACAAACAGGAGAAACTGGAAGTCCTAATAAAGGAAGGAGACTATGACAAAATAGGACTTACTGAAACTTAGTGGGATGACACAACTGGAATATTAGGATTCAGGGGTACAACTTATTTAAAAGGGACAGGCAAATGAGAAAGGGCGGAGGCGTAGCAATATATGTGAAGGAAGTATATACTTGTGAGGAAATACGTGAATCGGAGCATGGCAGCTCAGTTGAGAGTCTCTGGGTAAAAATAAAAGGAGTAAGAAATAACAGTGATATTATGGTGGGGTTCTGCTATAGACCACCAAGCCAGGCAAAGGACTTGGATGAGATACTTCTACAGCAGACTGCAAAGTTCTCCAAGAGAAGGGATACAGTGATCATGGGAGATTTCAATTACCTGGACATCTGTTGGAAGTCCAACTCTGCTAAAAATGAAAAGTCAAATAGATTCCTGACTTGTCTTGCTGACAACTTCCTTTTCCAGAAAGTGAAGAAGGAAACAAGAGGATCTGCTATCTTGGATTTGATTCTCATCAACAAGGAAGAATTGATTGATGAAGTGGAAATAGTGGGCACCCTGGGCAGTAGCGACTTTGTGATTTTTGGAATTTCATTTGCTTATACTTGGATTTCAGTGAACAGTCTTAGGGAAGGGAAAAGCTATACGTAGTCAGACTTATAGGTTGGACTTCAGAAAGGCAAACTTCGATAAACTTAGAACTATGCTGCGTCAGAAATACTTAGAGGGAAGGGGGTTCAGGAGGGGTGGAAGTTTCTTAAAAGCAAAATACTGAAAGCGCAATCACAGACAATTCCTATGAGAAATGGAAAAAGCCTAAAGAATCCGAAGTGGCTCCATAAACAGCTCTCTAAAGTGAAATTGTAACAGGTAATGAAGAGAGGAGGAACTGCTCAATTCCTACTTTTCCTCAGTCTTCTCTTCTGAGGGAAATGGTGCTCAACATGGTAAAAACAGAATACATAAGGAGGGTATGAAGTTCCAACCTCGGATCAACATGGGGTAGTACATAAACACCTAGTTTCTTTAAATGAAATGAAGTCCTCAGGGTCAGATGAATTGCATCCAAGGGTTCTAAAAGAGCTTGTGGATGTAATTTCTGAGCCTCTGGCTATTATTTTTGAGAATTCTTGGAGAACAGGAGAGATGCCAGAAGATTGGAGGCGGGCAAATGTTGTCCCCATCTTCAAGAAGGGGAAAAAAGACAATCCGGGTAACTACCAACCCGTCAGCTTGAAGTCTATACCTGGAAAAGTTTTAGAACAAATCATCAAACAGTCAGTCCTGGAACATTTAGAAAGAATGGATGTGATTACTAAGAGCTAGCATGGTTTTCTCAGGAACAAGTCATGTCAGACTAACCTGACCTCTTTTTTTGAGAAAGTGACCACCATTGCATGGATCACTACCCACCAGCCTCTGCTTGCACTTTTCTCCCCAGCTGGCCCACACAGGAGTCTTCGAGGGGGATCCACCTTGCCTTTCCCACTTTGCCCTTCTGCCCTGTGCCTGGAGAGATGGTTGGATGCTGGGAGCAGCTGCGGAATGCAGTTCTACAGGCTGTGCCCAAAAAGTTAATGTCAGAAGAAATGGTGATGGCCAGGTAGGACTCTGCCTGCTCATACAGCTTACATCCCTTAGGATGGAGCAGGAGCGCTGGACAAAGGTGGCCCACTTGCACAGAGTCCAGAGGTTGCACAGAGTCCATTGGGACTCATCTCTCCAAGTTGCTGGCTGTTTCAGAGCCCAGTGAGCAGAGCAGGAATGAGTGGGGAAACCACTCTTGGTCCTTCATGCCTGCAGTTGAACTATGTACTATATGCTTGCAATTGAATTATGCACTTTTCTTGGGAAGCAATTTTTACAGAATTCAATCCACTGGAGGAGGGGTCCAACACTCTGTGTCACACAGTGGCCCCCCCAAAAATAATAATAATAAAAAATTATACACACACATATACACACTGTGGCTAATAGCCACTGATTGACTTCTGCTCCATATTTTTATCTAACCCCCTCTTGAAGCTGTCTATGCCTGTAGACACTCCTGTGGCAGTGAATTTCACATGTTAATAATCCTTTGGATGAAGAAGTACTTCCTTTTATCCATTTTAACCTGACCGCTCAGCAATTTCATCGAATGCCCATGAGAGATTTCCTTTTTAGTTGGAGATGCCAGGGATTGAAACTGGGACCTTCTGCTTACCAAGCAGATGCTCTATCACTGAGCCACCATCCCTCATTTACAAGCTAAATGATAAACACAATGGTACGACTAATGTGTGATTCACTGAACTGCAAAAATAATGTAATGACACAGGAAAACAATTATCAACATTGGGTTGAACATACTTATTTGCTTATTTATTTGCTTCATTTATAACCCCTTTCTCCCCAGTGGGGATACAAAATGGTTCACATTGTTCTCCTTTCCTCCATTATAGCTCTGAGGTAGGTTAGAGTGAGAATGTGTAACAGAGTGCCTAACACCACCCAGTAAGCTTCCATGGCAGAGTGGGGATTTGGATCTGGGTCTCCCATGGGGTTGCCAGGTCCTACCTTGTTGCTGGTGAGAGGTTTTGGAGGACATTCCAGAACAGAGTAGGGATGTTCCTGATGCAGTGATGTCACACATAAGTGGTATCATCACATTGGGCATGCAGCCCCTTGGAAGGTTCCAGCAGTGTACACTTACAAAAACTATTTAATTTTAAATGGTTTTGCAAGCAGGCACTGCTCAAGTTTGAAATCTAAGTGATGAATTTGCTGCTTGGAATTCAGGTGTGGGTTGCCCCCATTTGTTAAATAAATAAATAATAAATAAATAAATAAATAAATAAAGGAAACCTCTTCAAATGGTTTTGCAAGAGGGGCCAGGTGCTGTGCATGCCTGAACAAGATGTGAATTCACCACTCAGAGTTCAGGCATGTGCAGCACAACCATTTGAAGGGAAGGATCCCTTTAAATAATTTCTCGCAAGTGGAGGCTGCCCATGCCTGAATTCCTGCAAAATTTATAAGGCCCTCCTGCAAGACTTAAAGGGCCCTCCAGATGATCAGCTGGCCACATGCTCCTACCAATCAGCTGGAGGGTCCTTTAAATCTTGTAGGAGGAGAGGGAGAGGGATGGCCACTGGTTTCACTGGTGGTAGGCAGGAACTCATTAAATTGGCAGATCCCCCATCCCCCACCTGGGGACTGGCAAGCCTAGTATTTCAGCTCCTAGTTTGAAATTCTAACCACTATACATACTGGGTATCCTTTAGTTCAGTTTCAACCTCACAAAACCTCTCCTATCACAAAGCTACTAAAAGTAATACAGAATCAATTCAGAGTAGGTACCATTTATTTATTTATTTTAGGATATTTCTATTCTGTTGTTTACCTTGACTTCCAGAAAGCTTTTGATAAAGTTCCTCATCACAGGCTCCTTAGGTAAGCTCGAGAGTCATGGAGTAAAAGGACAGGTCCTCTTGTGGATCAAAAACTGGCTAATTAATAGGAAGCAGAGAGTGAGTATAAATGGGCAGTCTTCACAGTGGAGGATGGTAAACAGTGGGGTGCCGCAGGGCTCAGTACTGGGTCCTATGCTCTTTAACTTGTTCATTAATGATCTGGAGTTGGGAGTAAGCAGTGAAGTGCCCAAGTTTGCAGATGACACTAAATTGTTCAGGGTGGTGAGAACCAGAGAATATTGTGAAGCACTCCAAAAGGATCTGTTGAAGCTGGGTGAGTGGGCATCAACGTGGCAGATGAGGTTCAATGTGGCCAAGTGCAAAGTAATGCACATTGGGGCCAAGAATCCCAACTACAAATACAAGTTGATGGGTTGTGAATTGGCAGAGACTGACCAAGAGAGAGATCTTGGGGTCGCGGTAGATAACTCACTGAAAATGTCAAGACAGTGTGCGATTGCAATAAAAAAGGCCAACGCCAGGCTGGGAATTATTAGGAAGGGAATTGAAAACAAATCAGCCAGTGTCATAATGCCCCTGTATAAATCGATGGTGCGGTCTCATTTGGAATACTGTGTACAATTCTGGTCACTGCACCACAAAAAGGATATTATAGCATTGGAAAAAGTCCAGAAAAGGGCAACTAGAATGATTAAAGGTTTGGAACACTTTCCCTATGAAGAAAGGTTGAAACACTTGGGGCTCTTTAGCTTGGAGAAACGTCGACTGCGGGGTGACATGATAGAGGTTCACAAGATAATGCACGGGATGGAGAAAGTAGAGAAAGAAGTACTTTTCTCCCTTTCTCACAATAAAGGAACTCGTGGGCATTCAATGAAATTGCTGAGCAGTCAGGTTAAAACGGAGAAAAGGAAGTACTTCTTCACCCAAAGGGTGATTAACATGTGGAATTCACTGCCACAGGAGGCGGTGGCAGCTACGGTCCATCAAATGAAATAAATAAATAAATCAGTGGCTATTAGCCACAGTATGTATGTATGTATGTGTGTGTGTGTGTGTGTGTATATATATATATATATATATATATATATATATATATACACACACATATATGTGTGTGTGTGTGTGTGTGTGTGTGTGTATACAAACACACATATATTGGCCACTGTGTGACACAGAGTGTTGGACTGGATGGGCCATTGGCCTGATCCAATATGGCTTCTCTTATGTTCTTATGTTCTTATTCCACCCACTCCCCATAGGGCTCAGGGCAGAGTACAACATATGATAAAACAATAAAATATAATAAAAACATTTTATAAACAGAACAGCTCAACAGCACTCAGAAAATTTTACCATATCATCACATATTGCCCAGCCTGGCCGTCTCACATCATGATATCTCATAGAGATGGCAGACATTAGTCCATTTTATAGCACAGGTGACAGTTCCAATACCAATAGGGGAGGCCAACCAGATCAAGAATAGACAGCTGCAGCCTCAACTAAAAGCCTGACAGAACAGCTCCATTTTACAGATCCTACGAACGGCTAATAAGCCAGGTAGGGCCCAGATCTCTGTAGGGAGCTGATTCCACCAGGTCGGGGCCAGGACTGAAAAAGCTAGGATTGCTTGACCTTTTGCTATTTATTGAATTTCTATCACATGACAACTGTTCCTCATCACATGGTAAAAGGCCTATAAAAGGAGAAAGAAGGAAGCATACACTAAGTCAGGAGTGGCCAACGGTAGCTCTTCAGGTGTTTTTTTGCCTACAATTCCCATCAGCCCCAGCCATTGGCCATGCTGGCTGAGGCTGATGGGAGTTGTAGGCAAAAAACATTTGGAGAGTGTCAAGCATGCATATTTACATGTGTCATGTAGGCCCAACAGACAGAGCAGAACACCACTCTGGCCTGCTCCCCCCACCTTTACAACTAACGAGTGCATAATAATGCCATCTGGCCTGAGGATGTTTAGGTTAGCCTTGTAGCAACGGTGTAATGCACCTCTCCCCCAGATTCACACAGACAGGTCTTATCTACTCTCCAAGAAAGTGTGAGGAAGGGAGATGTTTTTATTAGCTTGTATTCCTTAGCAATAAAAGAGATACTAGATAGTAGTCTTTGAATCCATGACTCAAATTGCATCCTTATGTTATCCTTTTGAAGTCTTCCTATAAAGTAACTATTTGAATCTGTATATGTCATTACTTCCAAGGATTCTGTCCTTGACTAAGCTATGGAATTTTACAATAAAGCAACTTTTCATTCAATAACAAAAGCTTGATTATTGAGAAATATTGAGAAATATCGATGCTTGACAGAGAGCTATCGTTGGCCACCCCTGCACTAAGTGATGACCCAGTGTTGGCAGAGTCGGTTTTAGGTTTGATATAAGCTTTGTATGTATATCTGCAAGTGCCCAATAAACAATTCAAAGAGTGAATAAGATAAGCAGGTATTTCATAACACATATAACAGAATTTCATGTCTAATATTGCCTGTAAGTCCTTATTGTGAATATATTAGTGGTAAATCTGGATTTGGTTCTCATGGTCCATAGTAAGCCAGTAACATAATCCATTAATATCACTGTTCTCAGATATAATACCACTAGCAGAAGACTAATAGTATAATGTTTACTTTTGGAACATATGAAGATGTTTTAGAATTGGATTAGGGATGGGAGTGGAACGTGAAAATGGTGATTCATTTTGTTATTTGTTGGGTTGCCTAATTTGGTGGTTCAGTTCAGTTCAATTTCTTAAATGATTAATGGTTTGTTGGTTCATTCAGTTCAGGAAGGCATGGAACAGCCTCCAAGTGGGCTAGAGATGCCAAACTTATGACAAACTCTTCAGCAGACTCTTCTCTACCTGCTCTCCAAGCTTGGTACAAATTGGATTTTGGGAGGCCGAGCTACAGCCCCCCAAAGCAGGTGCCCCCATATACTGTTTCACTGGAAACTAACTAGAAGTACAGGGGGCTGGGGAATTATGTGAGGCTGTCTGGGAAAAAGAACCAACCATAAACCATATGACATGCCAAGAAAAAAGGCCAATTCATTTTTGTGTTCAGTGGGATCAGATGAACCAGTTTGCAACGAGCCACTAACTGGCCATTTTTAGCATGAATTGCAATTCATGGCTCAGTTTTGCCCATCCTTAATCTGCTTCCCATTTAAACAGGCCTTTGCTGTTTGACTGAAAAAGGGCTGCCACCGGACATCTTATAGAATGCTGGCGATCACAGTCGAGAATTCAATACCACCTATACTGTACTGAAACAGTGCTATAGAATGGTTTTAAAATTGATATAAGTAAATTATGGTTTTATATGTTTTATTGGATTGATTGTATTTTATGATGTTGTAAGCCGCCCTGAGTCTGCTTGCGGAGAGGGTGGGATATAAATTGAAAGTAATAAATAAAAATAAAAATAAATTCCTTGAAGGATTACTTTATGGCTACCAGCACAGCTTGCCCTGCCTGCTGTTTTGCTGGCTGTCTCCCCTGTGGCTGGTGCTCATCCCTTGCTCTGCCTAAGTCCCAGAAGTGAAAGCAGTATAACCAGGACCAGATTGCCAGGCTGCCCCCGAGTGACTCCAAGGGTGAGTAACAATGGTAGTAGGAGAGGGAAATCACTCTCTCCCCCTCTCCCCATGCCTAGTCTGTGCCTCTGGCAAGCAGAGCTCCTGGTTGCATCAGCCCTAGTCAGGCTGACATCCCCCTCCCCTGGAAACCTTTCAAAGCTGTGCATCAGGCAGAAATTCAGGCAGTGAAAGGTAACCTGCTTGCCAAAGGGAATTAGGAGGATGCTGGGAGAATAAAGCCAAAGCCAAGGAAAGGATGTTGATTGTTGACCCTTGTTGTTCATGGCTTAGATAGCTCCTGAGGAAATTTCTTATATGTAATAAGTTGACAAAGGGAGACAGGAAACTCTGAGCTGTATCTAGAACTGTGCTTGGGCCTACTTGGCACATCTGACTATACAATTTGGATGGTTAGTCTAGTCAGAGGAGCCTCAGAGTCCCAACAGAGAAGTACACACCAGCTCCTTTCTCCTGTATTATTCCTATGTAATGCAGATAACTGAAAAGTGTTTCACAGGCACTTTCTTATTCAGCCCAGAGTGGTGCAGAGCTGATGAGACTTGCTTGCATTGGAAGCTGTTAGTTGTCTAAATTCTTTTGCAAAGTTGAATTTGCCCCTCACTCATAGCTCTGGAACTCTCTTCCCACAGAGACTCTCCTGATCTTTTCTATTGCTATTTTCTACCATTGTGTAAAGATGTGTTAGCTTTGCCTGGTGTTTCCTCAGTGATCCTTCCTGTCCTGCATTTATAATAATAATAATAATAATAATAATAATAATAATAATAATAATAATAATAATAATAATAATAATAATAAATTTTATTTGTACCCCGCCCTCCCCCGCCGAAGCAGGCTCAGGGCGGCTAACAACACAGTGACCAATGGTACATTAATAAATAAAACATTAATAGACAACATAGTAACCAATGGTGCATTAATTAAAACCATTACATTAAGAACATTAAATTAAGCATTAACTTAACCTTAAAAACCAGTAGAACATTAATTAAAACAAACTATAACATTATCATTGACGCTATTCTAGTTAGTGCTAATGGCGGATTTTCTTCGTTATAAAATTGTACTTCAGCTGTTCATAAAAGCTAATTTAAAAAGAGTGGTCTTGCAGGCCCTGCGGAACTGATCAAGGTTCCGCAGGGCCTGCACCTCCTCTGGAAGTTGGTTCCAGAGATATGGGGCCACAGCCGAGAAGGCCCGTGAGCGGGTGTTCTGTAGTTTAACTTCTCTTGGCCCAGGGGTAGCCAGTCTGTTTTTTCCTACTGACCTCAGTGCTCTCTGGGGCTCGTACGGGGAGAGGCGGTCCTTCAGGTAGGCCGGTCCTCGGCCATATAGGGCTTTAAAGGTAATAACCAGCACTTTGTACTGGACCCGGTATACAATCGGCAACCAGTGCAGCTCGCGTAGCCCCGGCCGTACATGTTCCCATCTTGGGAGACCAAGCAGCAGCCTGGCCGCCGCGTTCTGCACTAGTTGTAATTTCCGGGTCCGGCACAGAGGCAGCCCCATGTAGAGGGCGTTACAGTAGTCCAGTCGTGAGGTGACCGTCGCATGGATCACCGTCGCTAGGTCCCGACGCTCCAGGAAAGGGGCCAACTGCTTCGCCCGCCTCAGATGGAAGAATGCTGACTTGGCAGTGGCTGTTATCTGAGCCTCCATTGATAATGAAGGCTCCAGCAGGACACCCAGACTCTTCACCCGCTGCGCCGCCTTTAGCTGCACACCGTCGAAGGTCGGGAGGGATATTTCCCTTCCTGGAGCGCCACGACCCACACAGAGAACCTCTGTCTTTGCCGGATTTAACTTCAGCCCACTCAGTCTAAGCCACGTTGCGATAGCCCGTAACGCCCGATCCAAGTCTCCCGGGGCGGAGGCGGGCCGGCCGTCCATTAGCAGATAGAGCTGGGTGTCATCAGCATATTGATGGCAACCCAGCCCAAACCTCCTGGCAATCTGGGCAAGGGGGCGCATCTAGATGTTAAATAACATCGGGGAGAGAACTGCTCCCTGAGGCACCCCACAATCTAGTGTGTGCCTCTGGGATCGTTCTCCCCCAATCGCCACCCTTTGTCCCCGACCCATGAGGAAGGAGGAGAGCCATTGTAAAGCAGACCCCTTAACCCCAATGTCGGCGAGGCGGTGGATTAGTAGCTGATGGTCGACCGTATCAAATACAGCCGACAGATCTAATAACATCAGCACCGCTACACCGCCTCGATCCAGTTGCCGTTGGAGGTCTATGTATACATATTTTAACTTGATCTTAATTGTTTGAATGATATGTATTCATTTAGTTTTAATGGTTTTTAAGAAATGTTTTTACCATGTATGTTTTTAACTTGTTAGCTACCTTAGTAGTCCTATTGAAGGGAGAAGTGTAAGATACAAATATTGTAAATAAATAAATAGAAACAGTAGTGGTTTGCTCAAATACTATTGGCTGGAAGCACCTGTTCTATATTTCTGGATCTGCATTTTCAACAAGAATAGGTGTCTTGGGGGACTGGGAGTGGCACATTGGGGTGCTAAAACTGGCTTAAGGGGAGCCCACAGTTCAAGCCTCAAGAGCCTCACTCTTCTGATTTCCTACTTTCGTTACCAATACTCCCTCTTTAAGCTGCAGAGTCTTGTGAGCAAAAATTCTACTTTGTGAACTACTGGCATTAAAGTTGTGAGCTACTGCATAATTTAGTTTGCTCTGGTGCCATTTTTCCTGAGCAAAGATGGAAATGACTGAGCTGAAGTCGAAAAAACTGTCAGCTAGCTCACATTAACACAGCTTAGAGGGAACACTGATTGTTACCCACGGGCAACATAATCGCCAGGAGGTGGAAAGTGTCATCCCCCCATATATAGCATTCCTCTGGTCAGGTTTGCATTCTGTGTATGTATGCATGTGTGTCTGTCTTTCTCTCCTCTTCCACAAGAAACGTTATGGGGTGTGTAGGAGATAAACAGAAATACTTGGTAAGTAGGGGAAAGAGGGGATTGCAAGGTACCCTGATCCAATGCTGCCCAGGCACCAATAGGCTGAGATGGAGAACTGGTTATCAGTGGCGTAGGGAGGGGGGCGGGGGGGCGGGTCACACCAGGTCTGGGGGGTCCCCGCATTGCCAAGGGGGGTCCCCGCTCACCTGCCGCCAGCTGCAAGTTGGCGCGAAGTTCCCCCGCTTTGATTCTCCCCCTCCCCTCCAAATCTCCAGGAACTTTCCCCACCTGGCGCTGGCAACCCGGCATACAGGCGCGCACACGCCCGTGCAATACGCATGCAGGGCATCACCGGCGTTGCAAAGGAAAGCGGCGGCTGTGACGCCGGCAGCGGCGGGGAGGAGGGGAGGGGGAAGGGAGGCAGGGAGAGGGCTGCTGACGTCATGGGCCCTTTCCCCCCAGTCTCTCTCTTTCCTCCAGCCGAGGGAGGCGAGCGGCAGAAGCTCGCTGCAGCCGGGCCAAGGAGGAGGCAGGCAAGCCTCGACTGGGCGTGCTGGTGCATGCGCCCAGGGCGCACAGCCCGCTTCCCCCAGGCGCGTTTGCAGGTGGGCTACCGCGGGGGTCTTTCCCCCCCTCCGGGCCGCCCGATCCGACCTTCCCTGGCCGCCGGACTCCCGCTTCTCTCGCGTCCCGCGTTGAACACATGAGGTTTTTCAGGTTGACCTTCAAGTGCTTCGTCGACTGCTTCTGAGCCTCGGCGCCGCTGATCCCCCCCCCCATCCAAGGAAAAGACACCCCCTTCAGCCCCAGCCAGACTCCCAGCCCCCCATCCCGCCGCTCCGAAGGGGCATCCCCCCCCCCCCAACAGCAGCAGTCTCATGCTCTCAGCGTAACCTACTTCGTTGTGGTAAAATGGAGGATAGAAGAATAATGTAACCCACTTTGGTTCCCTACTGAGGAGAAAGGAGGGATATTAAATAAATAAAATGAACTCTGAGCTTTACTTCTGTTGTCCGTCTGACATTTTCAGAGGATGGATTTAGATAGCATTGACAGGTTCCTAGTCCTCTTTTTTAAAACATTGAGGGAGAGAGATTTATTCCCAGCCTGGTATTTCAGAGACACATGGTACTGGCAGAACAAAGTTTGAATACAGTGGCACCTTTGAAGTTTAATTCTGGGTATAAGCTTTCGTATGCCTGCATACTTCTTCAAATACTGGTTCCTCAGATACTGAAGAAGTGTTGCGTGCACACGAAAACTTGTATCCAGAAAAAAAAAAAACTTTGTTGGTCTTAAAGGTGCCACTGGACTCCAACTTTGTTCTGTTGCTTTAAACCAATATGGCTACCCACGTGAATCTGCTGGCGAAAGGGAAACCCAGTTTTATTATTTTTGGGGGGTGGGGGTGGGAGTGGTGTTAAATGACAAGAGAAAAGCTGAGCTCCAACACGAGTTGCGTTAGCACTTCAGGGCAGCGATGAATTGTATTCTATTTCCCCTCTCACAAGGGAGTTCTGGGATCTGTCCTTTGTAGATGTTTTGACACGGAGTGTATAGTTTGCTATACTCATAAAGTCTTATTGAATTGAATCATACTGAGCAAACACCCGAGGGATTGCCAGAACCTTGAACTGTGGTGTAAAGGCGATATGTGTGTGC
Organism: Heteronotia binoei; assembly: GCF_032191835.1. Classification (NCBI taxonomy): domain Eukaryota; kingdom Metazoa; phylum Chordata; class Lepidosauria; order Squamata; family Gekkonidae; genus Heteronotia; species Heteronotia binoei. The sequence goes on from NC_083230.1 coordinate 60,345,942, forward strand.
GTGGTAGGAGAAGGCAGCAAGGCTTTCTCCCCTCACACCACAAACCTCCATAGTGTCATGGTTCCCCTCAGAACAGTAATCTATTTCTCTCTGTATGTGTATGAGAAGATGGCAAGGCCTTCCGTCACACCACAAGCTGGAAGTGACATCATATCCTGTTTCTGGCGGCGTGCACACACATAGGGGGGCCCACATAAATCTTGGGCCCCAGGCCCCCAAAGCCCTAGCTACGCCCCTGCTGGTTATGACAGAGATGATGTTAGCTAGTTGATGGCAACTCTAGTTTCTGTTATGCGTAAATACCTCCATTCTTAAGGGTTTCTGCAGACACAGACAGACTACTCCTGCTCTAACGAAGATGTCTGAGACCATGTTCGCAAAACTACTCGCTTGAGCCGAATGAAGCTTTCAAAATACCCTAGTTTCAGTGAGCACAATTTAGTCATTCTGTTTGTGTTCACATTTCTGCTTTAGGTGAAGTTAGCTGTGTTATCATTGGCTGACCAGGCACAGTGTCCTTTCAAAGAGCATATTGTGCCCCTTCCTGCCTTGAACTGTGTGAACTATATACCAGAGTATAACTTGCCCAGATTTCACTTATGGTTCTTAGGATCCAAGTCACCATATGGAGATCAGCTGCAATGGCAACCTCAAACTGGTCTCCAACAGTGGAATACAACATTTTGATAGGAGGAAGTGACTTCATAGGAAAGGTCACAGTTAGGGAAGTGACCCAGAAATGATATTACAATGTGCCACCACTTGATCTTTGATATGGAATTGACATCATAGGACACGACATCACAAAGTGACATTATATACTTACTGAGTTCCAACTTCCCCAAACTCACCTTTCCTAGGCATCTCTCCCCCCCCCCCCCAAATCTCCTGTAATTTCCTGAGTTGGAGCAGTCAGCCTTAACTTGCTTGTGGTTTTGTGATTTATCTCTTCACTCCATGGCCTCAATGTGGCCTCAATATGGTCTCAAAATATATATTATGACCAAGGCATCTTTCTAGACTCTTTCTAGCTCCTTTCCTTTACTCCATCCAGGAACACAGATGTCCCTTGGTTCAGCCGATTTTAATGATCAAAATCTATCACCTTTGCTGCTGCAGTGAAGGCTTTCATAAGAAGCTGAAAAAATTAATCCCACAGTTTTGATAAATCCTTGATACCTTGACATAGATGAAACTTGTAAGAGAGAATCTTATTGAAAACTGGAATTTCTATATTTAGTAAAAATGTCTATTGTAAAATTTTGCTTCCTATTCCTGGATAAGAAGTATAATATCTACACTTTATTCTCACTGAGACAAATGAACTGTAGATGCAAAGACAGGCATGCACATGGCAAGCTCTATAATGAGACAAAATGAAGTGTTGGCCTGAGGTCCCCTTCAAGACCCTTCTCACCCTCTACTGCCTACATTGAACACTCCTTCCCTCTGTTTTAAAGAGTGACTTTAAAAACAGGACTGCAAGTTGTGCATGCCCAGTGGGGTTCTGAGATTTTTGCAAGCCCCAATGGGCATGTGTAGTGACTAGCTACAGTGTCTTTAAAGACTTCTAGGCAGGGCCAGTTCCAGGCTTCCTAGTGCCCTAGGTAAGGAGGGTGAGGGTCACCCCTCCCTCCAGGATGATTTAAATTGTGTGAAAGGGCACCCAGGAGCAGCCACTGCCCTTCCTGTACCTGGGAAAGGTTCTGCTGATCAGCTGATTGGCAGGGCCTTTAAATCACCTGGGAGGTTGGTGCTTGCTTCTGGGCACTCTCCTGATCATGTGGGACACTGTCAGAAGCAACTGGGCTGGCCTCCCCCTCCAATTAAAGAGCATGGCAACTAGCTGATTGGCAGGGTCTTTAAATCATGCAGGAAGGGCAGCAACTGCTCCTGCCACTTCTCCCATGTGATTTGAATTGCTGGCGGGGGCAGGGGTGGCCTTCAAGCCATGGTGAAGACGCTTGAAGGCTGCCCCTGCCAGTGATTCAGATTGCACGCAAAGAGAGGCAGGAACAGCCATTGCCCTTCCTGTGTGATTTAAACACCCTACCGACCAGCTGGAGGGGGAGGTTGGCCCAGCTGCTTCTGCCGGTGCTCCTGTGTGATTGAGAGAGCAATATAATACAATGATAGGAGTGATTGTTTAAACAATCAAAGACAAGCAAACCCAACACTAGGCAATTATGAAAATATTATTCAGTCACACAGCAGCAGCCCAAAGTCCTTTCATACAAAGACCCAAGGATTTTATTGGCTCCATTTCAATTATGTACAATCTTCAACAGTAATATGGGCTTATTAAGTACAGTTGGACGTCAACATGATTGATTTAATATCTCACAATAATTATTTATTTTTGTTAATTGTTTCTGATTATTAATCAGTTACTATTTAATACAGACTCCACCTTGTATTTCTTTCCCATACAATGTTATTTTAAATGAATTCAAGCCTTTTTACTCTCCATATGCCTGGAGAGTAAAAAGGCTTGATTCCATGTGAGTTATCTACCATGATTCAAAGATCTCTCTCTTGGTTAGTCTCCACCAGTTCAGACCCCATCAATGTTCATTTATAGTTAAGATTTTTGGCTCCAATGTGCATTACTTTGCACTTGGCCCCGTTGAACCTGTCATGGCAGCAGTGAGGAGAAAGGACATTGGGAGATGCCATCTTGAACAACAGTCTCAGGTGGTACCCCTGCTCAGTGCCACTGCTTATGTATCTTATTGAATGAGAAGACTGGCAGGTTCAGTTTTGAAAAATCAGTCCCATTTGAACATTACAGCAGAAGCATGGGGATAAGAAAGTGTAAGGCACTTATGCTCCCTCACCCTCTGCTTCTGTAGTACATCTGAAGCTACCCATAATTCCTGTGGCTTTGAAATATCCTACCCAGTTCAACAAACGAAGAAGCGTTGTGATACATGTACATGATCACCTGTTCTCACCACTTAAACAAATAATGAAGTCCTTTTCTTGTAGGTAGAAAATTCCCCTTTATTGGCAATCTTGTGGGAGAATTTGGAGGGCAGGGGCACTTTTTTGACATTTGTAAAAATACTTCTGGTGCAAAAGCTGGAAGTGACACTATAACAGCGTGCCTCGCGGTCTCACTGGATCGCTTCTATATGCGGCTTGTGGCTACCCCAGCCCCTCTTCAGCCTCAGTTCTTCCTTTAAAATTTTACCTCACGACTATAGAACTTGAGGGGTGGGTACTAGATGCTTTGGGGGTTTTGTTTTGCTTTCAGATGGATATAAACTTAGTTTGTAGGGGACCACAGCTGCTTTGATAGCTTTCCCAATATACTGGCACCAGAAAACTTTAAAGTAAACCACAGAAATTTATTAACGTACACACTCCGTCTTCAACTGGGGAATGGGAAATATATACATGGGCTATATTGTATCTCAAGCAGTTAACAGTTTCTTCGTAGTTCAGGCTTTATAATATCTAGTTCACTTAGGTCTCTCAGGTTTCATAGATCATACAGCTTTCACTCTCCAACACTATTCTGGGTTGGCCTCTTGGGTATAGTGTGCCAAGTCCCTTAAGTCAACTGGTGTCTCTTCTCCAAGCCTTTCAGACTTCTAGACCCACATCTTTCCCTCAACCACCTCCTTAGCTCTTCTCAGGTCTTCTCAGGTCTTTTACTGTGACTCTCCTTTAGTCACACACAGCCCCTTGGCTGTCTTTATAGAGTGAACAGTGAACTTTGCTTCTCTCGAAGACTCTCCTCAGCTCCTGTCTCAGCTCCTTCTCAGACCAACTGCTCTCTTCAGCAGTCTCCCTCAGACTCTATCTGTCACTAACTGCTCTAAGCCGTTAGCTGTTAATCACCCCTGAGAGTTCCGAGCACTCTGGCCCCCACCCATCATCTGACGCAGGCTCTATGCGTCCTTAGTTTTCTTGTTAACCCCTTCATTACCATCACAGACACCATTCCATCAGCACAATGGTCTAGGATTCACCTCAAGATCTGAGGTTTAACTATAGAGTTTTTTTGGGGGGGAACCATAGGCTGTCACCCAAACATGATGACATCAATTCCAGTTTTGCATCAGAAATGATGGCATTTATTAGCACATTTTATTGCCCCCTCCTCCCTAATTCTCTTGGGAGACTCCCCCTCCATAGACATTGCAGACAGTACATTTTCAAGTTAATGTTTGTTCACAGTGTTGGATGATATGAAACAACATGTTTTAATAGACACTGCATGCTGGAACAGAATGCTGTTTAGCTTTGTACAGAGCTTCTGATGGTATACTGTTGGATTATAAAACACATTTACATAAAGTATAATCTGGAAAAGTCCTGATTTTTATTTGCAAAGAAAACTAAAAGAAAATTTCCAGATCAAACAAAAAAACTGAATATTTAGGAAGTCACATTGCTAGGCTAAACCTAGCCATTCTTAATTCTCACTGATTTATAAGATCAGCCCTCTCTAAATTAAATGAGACAACAGTGCCTGTGTAAATTACCCAATTTTAGACTTTTAAACTAAACCTTTGTTTTTCTATGAATCATACTCTAAAGCTTTCTTAGAAGGAAAAGGTCAAATATTTTGAGATATTAATCGCATCATTTCCTCCTTGTATCACAGGGCATATCTTATTACTGCTAAGAAATGAACACATAGCTGGGAATGTTTTTCCTTCTGATTTGTACACAAAATTACAATTTATACCTCACCCTAGGGAGCCTATTGAATTAGTGCTGAGTTTTAAATATATATTTAATATACTTGTATACACACACATACACACCTTGTCTCCAGTAGAAACATCACATATATAGCAAATATTTAGATGATTCAACATACTATTCCTTCCCAGCTTTATCTAGCATGTAAACAAAATAAATGACACAATTATTCAGAATTAATGTGTAATTCCCACTTCTCTGTGTATTGGAATTGTTATAAGAGAATAAGCAAATCATCCATCCAAAAACATTTAACACAACTTCAGGTATGGAGCAGCTTATAAACATTTGAATGTATAAAAAAAAGCCTGGAAGAGCAAGTTGTTAGAAGAAAGGAAACAGTATAAGACAGTGAAAAGCAAACAGTGAAATGGACATCAGAAATGAGCTATGAAGTGATTTGCTATTAATTTGTTTATATTAAAATTCATACTCCATATTTCTAGGCTGATTAAAATAGATTCATATTAATTTTGCAACAATTTAAAAAACCACAGTATAAGACAAATGTAAAAGAGTAGTCTAGAATACAATCCAGTACAGTCCTTCAGAAAACCAATGATGATCAGTTAGAGAATGGTGACAACATAGCTCAGGCTTCTTCACATTCCTTGGAAATTGAAGAATATTAGCAGAAAATAGTCCTTGTATATACCAGCCTGGTTGATGGAGGTAACAGAAGGACTGCCCAATAGGATTTCAGTCCATAGGTTATACTAGGAAAAGTGGACCTTCAGATATGTCAGTTCCAGGATGTGTGTTGAGTTTAGCATGTTAAATGGAACCTAGAAGCAATCTGGTAGTAGTACAGAGAATCTTGGACACAATTCCTAGAGACGTGTTAGGGAGAATTTAGAAAGGGCTTCCATGATAGGAGACTCCTTTTAATTCCTTCTTAAGATGTGAGTGGTGAGCAGTGTTCTCTCTAAGCTGAGTTAGTGTGAGCTAGTTCACAGTTTTTTAGCCTCCAGCTCACACATTTTTGTCTTAGCTCAGAAAGGATGGTCCCCAGAACAAAGTCATTTTTGCAGTAGCCAAATTGCTCACTCACAACTTTAATGCCAGTAGCTCACAAAGTAGAATTTTTGCTCACAAGACAACTTAGAGGGAGCATTGGTGGTGAGTATCTCTTCTTTAACACAACATGGTATCAGACTTAAACAGGATTGCCAGACCCCCACCAGGGAATTCTGCTTTTGTGGGGCACTTCCCTGCCTCTGGTCAGCTGGCTAGGGGGGTATCCTGATTCCAACTGACCTGAAAGGTGATGTGATGACATCACCCAGAAATGACATCATTACATTGACAATGTTATATGTCAACATTCTAGTTTTTGGGTAAAACTCTATGGTAAAATTGGCTACAAACCATAGAGGTTTGCCCCAAAACTAGAGCAATTCCCCCCAACATTAGTGACATGATGATATCACCTCTGAGTGATATCATCACAACCTACATGAAGAAGATCACAGAGAGGACCAAGGATCCCCCTGCTGGCAGCCAGATAGGACCTGACAACCCTAGAATGGAATTAAATTTTTTCTCCAGAGGAACTGTGAGAGAAAGAAAAGTGTAGCCCACTGCCAAACTGGTAAGGGGGTGGGGGATCAGAAAAAAACTCTCAAAGAAGGAGGGAGAAAGCAAAAATGAAATCGGCAGAGAAATCAAGGCTCAATCTGGATTGAGGCTTATATTTGGGATAGGATTTGGCGTTGGTCAACCTGACTAATGACCCTCAGTGGGAGTATGACTCAGGAATGTATATCTGCTGATTCTCCTGGACCTTTCAGTGGCTTTCCATACCATCATCCATGGTATCCTTCTGGAGATGCTGGCTGGGTTGGGGATAGGAAGGAACCATGCTTCAGTGGTTCTGCTTTTACTTGGCTGATAATTCCAGAAGGTGGTTCTGGGTCCCATTTATGCTATGGGGTCCAACAGTGTTTGATCTTTTACATGAAATCATTGGGAGAGGTTGTGCAGGGATTTGGAGTCATGTGTCACCAAACATGCAGGTGACACTTTTATTTTTCTTTAATAGCTAAGCAAGGTGAGTCTGGAAGTTCTGTGGGCTGGCAGGTTGGGGACCCCCAAAGCAGGAGAACCCTCACCCCGCCCGGGAGCTGGGAAGCCCTGGCTGGAACTCTCAAAAGGGAAATAAAGGAGAAATACACAAGCGCCCCTAAAGAACTTTTAAGCATTTTTTGAGAATTTTGTTTTCACAAAGAGGTTCTTGAATTCAGTTCCACTGCGTTCCCCCAGGGGAAAAGCCCTGGATGCATACAGTCCTTCCGTACCCTTTGAGAATGCGACTGTAATGCTGAGCTTGACAGAATGGGCTGATTTATATTTTCAACTAATCTCCATAAATAATTTCAAAATGCATCCATCTATCCTGCCATCTTGTAAAAAACAAAGGTCAAGAAATTAGGTCTGCCAAGAATACAAAAATCCATTTTTACCTGACTACCAAAAAGCACCATTAATTGGAGACAGCCAAATAAAAACCTTTCAACAAAAAGTCCATCATGGTTTTCTAATTTTGCGGTTATAAAAGTTTTTAAACCAGTCTGCATTGAAATACTTAACATTTATTACTAATCAGAATGTATGGTACAGAATCCTGTCAGTAGAGCCCCATGACTTTGGGTTTGTGAGGATATCCTGATCTAAAGACACATGAAGCTAAGCATGTCTAGGGGCGTTTTCGCACTGACCTTAAGCAGCAGCGACACCCCTCTTCACCGCGCAGGATCGGCGCGGATTTCGCACTAATTGCCACGGAGCACCCGGAAGAGCCGGAAAGTCCCGCGGCTTTTGCGGCGCAAACGGAAACTGCCAAAAACCAGTTTCCATTTGCGCCGCAAAAGCCGCGGAACTTTCCGGCTCTTCCGGGTGCTCCACGGCAATTAGTGCGAAATCCGTGCCGATCCTGCGCGGTGAAGAGGGGCGTTGCTGCTGATTAAGGTCAGTGCGAAAACGCCCTAGGTCTGGTAGAGATCTGAAAGGGAGATGCTTGGATTCTCATCCTGAGTTCCAAAGAAAATAATATATCTTGGATTATGTTGTTAGGCAAGTTCTTAATATTTGATCCAAGAAAAATCTGGTATATCTGAACTCTTGTGGTGCTTCATCTTGTGCTTAACTAATAGTGTATTATCTACATCTACCAATGACATAGTCTCATCTAGTTGTGATATTGTATAAAGTAACATGTTTGCTGACATGTTATTACTGATGTTAGTCCTACAACTAACATTCACAGTGCTGTAGTTCTAAGCACACAAGCCCTGCTGAGCTCATTGGGGACTTCTGAGTAAACAGGATAAGGCTGTATCACAGATCCATACTGTGATGCATGATCCATTGTTTAATATTTGAAAGTGGACATAATTATATTTGAATTCAGCTAGTTAAATTTTTTGTTAATGCTTTTTAATATTATTACATCAACAGCCCAGGGACCTCAAACTATCTGGCCAATGTTTCCAGTTGTTCCAGAAGGAAACTCATTCCTGTTTAACTCCCTTTCCCCCACACATGGATTAAATTGTGACTTTGAGACTGGTCCCTTCTGTGACAAGCAGTTTCTATCAACTGAGGGGACCCACACAACTTCCTATGATTTTGGGGCTGTTTTCCTCTTCTGGGGTGGGACAGCCTTATATCTGTCACATTTCCAATAATGGATGTCTCCTTCACAAATTTCAGCCACAGGAGAAAGTCATCACATATTAGAGGAAATTAAAGGCACAATAATGATACATTTCAGCTCTAAATTTATCCTATTAGGATGAAATTTTCAGGAATTTCCTTGCAAGTTGCAAACAGTAAGAAAAACAAATGAGACCATTGATGCATAGGGAAGGATCCTCTCCTGATCTCACCCACTGTATAATTGTTATGCAGACGGGAGATAGAATCCTATTTTTAAAAAGAAGCTACAGTTCACTGAAGGCACTGGCAGCACTGATGTGGAAGTGTGGAAGAAGCCAACAGATATGGCTTATGTCTGAGAGCCAGTTTGGTGTAGTGGTTAAGTGTGTGGACTCTTATCTGGGAGAACCGGGTTTGATTCCCCACTCCTCCACTTGCACCTGCTAGAATGGCCTTGGGTTAGCCATAGCTCTGGCAGAGGTTGTCCTTGAAAGGGCAGCTGCTGTGAGAGCCCTCTCAGCCCCACCCACCTCACATGGTGTCTGTTGTGGGGGGAGAAGATCTAGGAGATTGTAAGCCGCTCTGAGTCTCTGATTCAGAGAGAAGGGCATGGTATAAATCTGCAATTCTTATTCTTCTTCTATCATTGTCTCCCAGACCAAAATCATCAATCAATCAATTTATTCGGCCAATGACCAGTACAAGTCAACAGCAAAAACTATTCAATAAAACATTTAAGAATAAAATTGATCTAAATATAACAGGAATATCTCTAAGATTAAACATTTAAAATTCATACATAAGAATTTAAAATCTGGACCATTTATATAGCTCTAAAATTTAGAATCTATACCTAAAATTTCACGCCAAATTCTACAAGCTGATGAGAAAGATTCAGCACAGCTAATAGTGACCTGTGAATTCACATCCATCAAAAGCTTCCTTAAAATATCTGCATCAGAACAACCTAAGTAATTAATAATCAGAGGGGAAATTACATTAGATCGAACTTCCTGATAGAAACGACAACAAAACAGTACATGTTCTATAGATTCCACCTCATAAGTGCCACATGGACAGGTTCTCTCCTTCATGGGAGTATTTGTAAATCTCCCATCTACAACTGCAGATGGGAGGGCTCGCCATCTTGCCAAGGTGAAAGCCCTCCATTGACTAGGAACCTCCAAAATGGAGAGGTAGAGTGCTGGGGCAATCACATATTTTAGCTTCTCTGGAGTTAGGAAATTTGGGGTATCATTGCTATCCCTTTGGCATTCTATATCAAGCAGTCTGTCTCCCAGACCTGCACAGACACTATCCAAGTCAGAAGTGGCTCTCTGAGGTCACTTGGGCTTGGCTTGCTCCAAGTGTGTCTCCTTGATGCAACCCTTGTCTTTCCTCTGCTCTTGTTTTGTTTGCTGACACACCAGTATCTTCACAGGTAAATGCTACATTGTTTCAGCAACTGGGCCAACCTCTACATCAGGGGTGGGGAATCTTTTTTCTGCCAAGGGCCATTTGGATATTTATAACATCATTCGTGGACCATGCAAAATTATCAACTTAAAAAACAGTGCTCAGCCGAGGAAGAACGATTCAGGCCGGCAAAATTAATGCAAATAATTGTTTTTCTATTTGAAGTCATGTGGGAAGAGCCTAATTCAGCACGCACACACCCCAGCCCACCGCCCTAGGCAAATGCCTAGGTCCAAGAATATTAGACCACATCCCCTAATATTAGCATATGAGCTCACACACTCATTAGCATATTAGGCCACACTATCTGGGATAATCACATGCAAATTGAAGTGGTGGTAGCTGGCTCCCATACCCCACTGCTGCCTCTATGTGGAAACTGCAGCTGCTCTCAGAATACCTTTAAAGGCACCCACATACCCCAGCAGCAGTCCTTCACTGCTGCACAGTGATCCTGACCAGCCAGCCGGGCCCCAGGGAGGCCACCATGTGGCTCAGCCCAGCAGTCCCCGAGGGCCAGACCAAGTGATCTCAAGAGCTGCAAATGGCCCTTGGGCCTGATGTTCCCCACCCCTGCTCTACATTGTGATTACTGATTGAAGCCATGCTTAATTCAACATCCCTTCACTTACAAGGTTCACAGCACAGTTTTAAGTCGTGTTAGATTCTTCTCATGCTGATGGAATTCCATTCCATAAGGTTTAATGCGGTGCATTCCATGTAGATAGATCCAAGTAGATCTATCTTACATTCTTACATTTTGACATATTACTGTTTTATTGCTTTTGCAAGATCATGCTACCCAGATCAAAGGTTTGCTCAATTTGTTAATTTTACTATTCTGTCATTGGATCTTAAATTTGTACCATTTTGCATTCTAAACCACTGCCTGCCAGCTATATATACATATAGCTGTACATGATTCCTCATCTGATGAAGTGTGCTTGGGGCACACGAAAGCTTACATTCTGTAAAATTTTGTTGGCCTTAAAGGTGCACTTGACTCCAACTTTGTTCTATTACATTCTTCTAAGACCACTTAAATCAATGGCTTTAAAAAGTTGTAACTCTTCTTAGGATTTTACTGATTGCCCTGGTTTAAGAAAACAGATCCATGTGTAGAAGCACAATCTTATTTGGCATTCACTATTGTGGCACAATAACAAATTGCAAGGACACAAGAATAACATAATTGTCCATTAACACATAGAAACAACACACATTAAAAACATAGATGAAATCAATGAAATCAGATTTGCCAAAACAGTTTACAAACGCTATCCTAAATGCAGTGAGGAAAAAGTCTCTGAACCCACACTGGAAGGCCATTTCAGAGCATATCATCGGGAGGGAAAAAAACAGAGTCGGCCCTAGATTATCTGGCACCCTAGGCAAGGCTAACTTCTGGTGCCCTCCTTGTGCTGATAACATCACTGAGTCACATGGGGTGTCCAATTTGGCACCCCCAGAAAGCCAGCACCCTAGGCAATCACCTAGTTTGCCTAGTAGCAGGGCTGGCTCTGCCTGTGACCTAATTATTGCCATACAGACAATCTTAGGGAAGGCAACACCAGGCAAAGGTTGTCTAAGGAGCACAGTTGTCATGTGGATGCAGTTTGTTAAGTATGAGGACCCCAATCACAAAAGGCTTCAGTGCTGACACCTAGAACTTTACATTGGGCCTGGAAGCAAAGGGGTAACTAGTGCAATTGATACAGCATTGAAGTTGTATGTTCCAAGACAATACTCGATCAAACTTCCACAGATACATATACACTGATCCATGGGTTTTTTAATGAATTGCCTGAGTAGCATCTCAGTTGGCATTGACTGGAAATATAATGATGAAAGTGCTATTCTGAGATTGTGGGTTGTGATTTTAGTTAGATAGCATGCTCTAAAACGATCTTTTAAAATGGTTTTAGACCATGGAGAAAGTTTTGATTGACTCGTTAGAAATTTATCAGTCAGGCCATCCACTTTATAATCCCTCTAATCAGCATTGCTTCCCAAAAGCTAGAGTAAATAGTCTGGAATTATATATTGGGAAACAATGTCATTATGGAAGGTCAACTGGGATTTGTCCTTGTTTTGCAACAGCTGATAACTCAAATTGCTGAAGGAACCAGGGTTTGCTGATTGGTATTTTTTCCATGATTTAAGAATTACCACATGCCCTGATAAAGGAAGACCAAGTTCTGCCTGCAACATGGTTGTTGGAGTCCCCTTGGACTCCCCTTTTCCAAATTTATGAGTGTTGATTTTTTCCGTATCCAGATTTCAATTCCATACAGCAAATGAGCAATAACTTTGGAAACAAAGAAATTTAGAACTGGTGCAATCAAAAAACCACATTTGGTATAGCAGAATCACATTGTTGCTCCAGTTATCTTAATAAATGGACATCCCATTTCACTGAAGGTGAAGGTCTTATGGAAGGTTAAACCTAGATATTTATAGATTTTACACTGTTCAATTGGGGTGCCATGTATACTCCATTAATATTTTTCAGTCTCCTCCAAAATACCATTGTTTTGGATTTTGAGTAATTAATTATTAGTTTTTCCTTTTTGCAATATTCACCCAGGTTGTATAAAAATCTCTTCAATCCAATTTTAGTTAAAGAAATTAGGACCATATTGTCTGCAATATTGGAACGTTCTGATGGCCTTAAGTTGGCGCAACAAATTCTAGTCCAGATAATTTTGAAACAATATCATTTATATATAGATTAAAAGTAGAGGGGATAAGACACACCCTTGTTTTGCCCTCCTCCCTGTTGTGATTTCCTTAGAGAACTCAATATGCCCATTCTAATTCTTACTGATGTATCTGAATATAGCTCACATAAAAAGAACAGTAGTCTATTATTAATGGTAGTCTGTACAAACTTCTCCCAAAGGTAGTCTTGTATCTATCAAATCAACTATTACGATATCATTTCTTAGCTGCTCTGACCACCAACATCTCCTAGAAGCAGGAAATAGATCTTTGGCATTTGGGAATTTTGGCTTCAGACAGATTATGTCTTCTTTGATGGGGTTTTCCAGATATGAGCAACAATTATCACTTTGGGACTCAGAGGCATCTATCATCTGATGATGCACAGCTGTAGAAATTTTCACAGGTGGAACATTCGAAGGGCGACTCTCTTGCCTTCTGTGGCTTTTTAGCTTGTTGCAAATTTGGGAGCAGAGGAGTTATGTTGGTGATCAGGCCCAGAGCTAAAGGTTTTGCTGCCCCAGGCAGAACCCTGCCCCCCACCCCCCCAGACTTGAATCACACATGTTTTGCTCATACGGCATGAAGACATCACCTAAAGTGACGTCATCGCACTGGCATACTCTGCTGGCCCAGTCAGCTCCCTCTGAAGGAGGGGGGAGAGCTGCTCCTCACCCAGCCCTCCTGCCCTCTTCAAAGGGAACTGGCTGGAAAGCAAGAACGCTCAGCCCTCCCCCCTTTCAAAGGGAGCTGGCTGGGAAGCGGCTCCCCGCATGCTCCTTCCTCTGTTCTGATCCAGAACGGAGGAAGAAGGATGAGGGCGACCGCTGCCCAGTCAGCTGAGTCCCTCTGAGGAGGAAGAGCAGAGGGGCTGGGCGAGAGGCAGACCAAGCAAGAACAGTCGACCCGCCCCTTGCCCAGCCCACTCCCCCCCTTCAGAGGGACTCAGCTGGCTGGGAAGCGGCCGCCTGTATGCTTTTTCCTCCATTCCAAATTGGAACGGAGGAAGAAGCATGCGGGCGGCCACTATCCAGCCAGCTCTGTTGGTGTGAGCGGGATGGGGAGGGGGCGCCTGCCCCCGCCCTTCACCCCCATGGCCAGGTGGCGCCCAAGGCAGCTGCCTACCTGACCTACTTCCATGCGCTGGACCTGTTGGTGTTAAGAAAGACCCTGACTGGGAAAATCCCTCTGGAATCCAAGAAGGATTTTTACTGTAGTAGTAATGCAGGTACTCTAGGGTTTTCAAAGGTAAATAACATCCTCTGTGTTTGGTTTGAACTATTTTAACATTTCTACCAGTTAGATCTATTGGGGCTGTGTATTTTAGGAATAAAGTTCTCAGATGTGTTGTAGCCTATCTTTCAGAGTTCCAAATAATGAGCTGTCCTTTATATTGACAGATACAGAGCTTTTTTGGTACAAAAAGTCCAGCAGGAACTCCTTTACATATTAGGCCACACACCCTGACATCACCATTGTTACACACAGGGCTTTTTGCAGAAAAAGCCCAACAGTGACTCATTTGCATATTAGACCACCCCCTACCCCCGACACCAAGCCAGCCAGAACTGTGGATTCCTGCTCAAAAAAGCCCTGGACAGATGGTAAGACAGACTTTTCTTAGCTGTAATATCATTTTGATTGGCTCCTCCTTTAAGAAGAAGAAGAAGAAGATATTAGATTTATATCCCGCCCTCCACTCCGAAGAGTCTCAGAGTGGCTTACAATCTCCTTTACCTTCCTCCCCCACAACAAACACCCTGTGAGGTGGGTGGGGCTGGAGAGGGCTCTCACAGCAGCTGCCCTTTCAAGGACAACCTCTGCCAGAGCTATGGCTGACCCAAGGCCATGCCAGCAGGTGCAAGTGGAGGAGTGGGGAATCAAACCCGGTTCTCCCAGATAAGAGTCCGCACACTTAACCACTACACCAAACTAGCTCTCTCTTTATGCGGGATTTCTTCAGTCCCACTCCTGGTTTGTGTCCTGTTAGAGTTGAATTACTATAGGTCCAGCCCTCATTAGTCTCAGTTTTGATTTACAGCAGCTTTAGTGCTCCAGCCTCTGAATTCCTTGGCATCTTTGTTGTGGCTCCCACTTGGAGAATGTCTTGCCTGCCAAGGTCAGGAAGGCTTCGATACTGTTATCATTCCACAGAATGTGTAAAATTGAATTACTGATAAGAGCATTTTCTAAATGTAAAATTGTAATTCTAATGTCTGTGAAAAGTTCAGACAATTTTATTGGAATGCATTGAATTATCTTATTGTTGTTTTAAATTTTGTAATCTGCCTTGAGTCTCATTGAGGAAGATGGACTACACATGAGTACGTAAGTAAACACATTCAAGTCAGTAGCATCAGTTCAGGAGTACATTACTTTCCTCTGCTTCCACTTTTGACTGAGTTGAGGTAGGTAAACTGGTACCAGCACCTATCCTGGCATGTAGTTCTTATCAAGCAATACAGCCTCGATGTGTGTATGCAGGGGTGGATCGACATACATGCAATTAGGGTTCCCAGTCCTTTGTTGGAGGCTGGGGATCCTGTGCTCTTGAAATCCAAAAAATGACATTTTTGAGTGATCTCCAGTAAAACCAGAAGTGCTGTCTATTATGTGAGGATGTCATCTTCAAATTATGCCATCGTGTTGGGGATGTCAGTAGCAATGCTCTGGTTTTTGGGCAAAAGCTCTATAATTTGAGGGCAAATTTACCATGGAGTTTTTGCCCAGAACCCAGAATGCTGCCCCCAATGTACCCGATGTGATGACATTGCTTCCAGGTGATGTCATCATGTCAGAGATGGCACCTCCAGTTTTACTGAAAGTTGCATGATGTCACTTCCAGAAGCCCCCTGCCAGCCAGGGAAGTGGACCTGGCAACCCAACATGCAACTGAATGTCTAGAACAGGGGTGTCAAACTCATTGTTGCAATGACATTTCCTATGGTTGGCAACTATGGAAATATTTAATTGATACATTCAAATGATACCCAGCAATTTTTTACTTCTTACCAGAGTCATTTTGATCTCAGAGACACTTGGAGGAAAATACAGCTGAGGGAGGACAGAAATGCTGGGTAGGGGAACAGTGAATCCCCAAGCACCAGCTGCACAGTCAGTCTCCTACCCAACACTTCTTTGCTTGGAATGAAGTTCACCTTCAACTATTCACAATTTTTCATCATAATCCACGTTTTAATACATAACAGGTAGTTAGGTTTTTAGTCTCTATCAAAACCTTAACAAGAATATGTCAACAAATACGGAAAACAAAACAGTTCCAAAGACTGCAGCAACTATTGGACCATCACATTAACTTCTAGTGAGTAAAGTGATGCTCAAAATCTTACAACAAAGACTATTACCACATGTGGCAAAAGATATACCAAATATTCAAACTGGATTCAGAAAAAGAAGAAGCATTAGAGATCATATTGCAAATTTACACTCAGCAAAGGTTCTGACTGTGTGTATTATGAAAAACTATGGTTGGTTTTAAAAGAAATGGGTGTGCCACAGCATCTGGTTGTTCTGATGTGCAGTCTATACTTTGGATGAGAGGCTAGTGTTAGGACAGAATATAGAGAAACAGTATGGTTTCCAATTGGCCAAAGTGTCAGTCAAGGATGTATTTTATCTTCCTGTCTGTTCAATCTATATCCAGAACACATAAGGAAACATGGATTAGATTTAGATGAAGGTAGAGTGAAAACTGGTGGAAGGAACATTAACAGTTTGAGATATGTAGATGCATAACATTACTGGTAGAAAATAGTGAAGACTTGAAATGACTACTGATGAGCAAGAAAGCAGAAAGTCCAAAACAGGATTACAGCTAAACACTCAGAAGTAAAAAGTAATGACTACTGGCTAATCACACAACTTTAAGACTGTCAGTGAGGAAAATGAAAGTGTGAAAGATTTTCTATTCCTTGGCTCCATTATCAACCAAAAGGGAGACTGCATTCCAGAAATCAGAAAGAGATTGAGACTGGGAAGGGCAGCCATGAAAGAGCTAGGAAAGATTTGTAGATGCAAGATGTGTTGCTGGAAATCAAGATCAAGATAATTTATACATGGTATTTCCAATTACAATGTATCGGTGTGAAAATCGGACAAGGAAGAAAATTTGAGGTGGATTGTTCTGAAGCAGAAGAACAAAGTTTGAGATCACTGGCACCTTTAAGACCAACACAGTTTTATTCTGGGTATAAGCTTTCATGCGTACACACACTTCTTCAGATACATTGAAACTGAAGTCACCAACCATTACATATAGTTAGAGGGTTTGGAAGGTGCCCTGGTCTTTAAGGTGCCACTGGATTCAAAGTAGGCTTGCCAGGTCTATGTTGGAAACTATCTGGAGACTTTGGGAGTGGGGACAGGAGAAGGCAGGGTTTGGGGAGGGAAGGGGCCTCAGCATGGTACAATGCCACAAAGCAGTCATTTTCTCCAGGGGACTGATCAAAGCCATCAAGTAATACACCATCTTTCAGTTTGCAAAAACATATTCCAAGGATTGTGTACAACACATAATAAACAATACAATCATGATAGAGGCCGGCAGTGCTAGGGCCTTTTAAAGTAACAGAAACCCCAAAGGGGCCAAAAACCCCATCCCCAAATGAATAGATATAAGTCCAAATTTGGAAATAGTCCAACTGAAATTCACAAGGTGGGTAAATTCACCTTGTGAATTTCAGTTGGACTATTTCCAGGTTTGGTCTTACAGTATATCTATTCATTTGGGGATGGGTTTTTTGGCCTCTTTGGGGTTTCTGTTACTTTAAAAGGCCCTAGCATCGCCAGCCTCTACAATTATTGCATTGTTTATTATGTGTTGTACATAATCCTTGTAATATATTTTTGCAAACTGAAAGATGGTGTATGACTTGGTGGCTTTGATCAAGTGCCCTTCAAAGTGCCCTTCAAAGCAGCACATTTTCTCCAGGGGAGCTGATCTCTGACAGCTGGAGATCAGTTCTTAAAGCAGGAGATCTCCAGACCCCACCTAGAGGCTGGCAACCCTATCGCAAAGGAAGAAAGTTGACAGAAAAAAAGTTGATTCCTTTGAAATATGATGTTGGGGGAGATTTTTACAGAAAACATGGAACACCCAAAATACAAATAAGAGAGTTACAGATCAAATCAAGCCTGAACTCTCCAGAAGCTAAAAAGAGGCTGTTGTACTTTGGTCACATTATGAGAAGGCAAAAGTCACTAAAAATACTATACTGTTCTGTAAAATTGAAGGCAGTAGGAAAAAGAAGATGCAACATGAGATATATTGACTCAATAAAAGAAGTCATGGCCCTCAGATTACAAGACCTGGGTAAGACTGTTAATGATAGGACATTTCAGAGGTCATTAATTAATGGAGTTGCCAAATGTCTGAAGCTATTTGATCGCACAACACACAGACTTTTAGTCATTTTACTGTTTAATGTATTTACAGCATGAATTTAGGAATCATCATGAAGCCTTTTGCTAGAAATAAATGTGGACAATCCTTCTACTTCATATTGCAACAAGAAATTTGGGTGCAAATTTCAAGCTGCAAAAAGCACTTGATCTAGTTAGCGGGGATATTCTGCTAACATGGCATTTATTGCTGATTCCAGATATTTATTGTCATTATTGCCCTGGCTGTGTATCAGTCATTCAGACATACAGCATTCATTTTTCTTGTTTTATCCATCTCATATGTATTAATCACATTTTGAAACATGCATGAGCATGCACACATATAGACTAAGGATACATCTGAGAGGCGTTAAACATTACAATATAAAAGAAACAGAATTAATGCAAGCAATTCTATTTACAGAAGTGGATAATGTGG
The DNA here is from genome assembly GCF_032191835.1 of Heteronotia binoei. NCBI lineage: Eukaryota > Metazoa > Chordata > Lepidosauria > Squamata > Gekkonidae > Heteronotia > Heteronotia binoei. The sequence continues at coordinate 60,364,354 of NC_083230.1, forward strand.
AATGTAACAACTGCTATTATACTACAAGCATATGAATATGGGTTAATAACAGAAACCAGCCTCTCTCTTTCTATTAGATCTTTATATGAAATAGAGGAGCCTTGCATAAAATTGGAGTTTTCTTCCAATTTGTATATTCAGGCCCAATCTAGAAGTTAAGTAAACATTGCCTGTAGGTCCCACATTATTTGATTCCAAATGACAGGAGCCTAAGCCAGCAGGTAAGCAATTTAGACCACTTGGATACCCATCAGACCAACCAACAGACCAACTAGAAGACCCATAGATGCTACTAGGAGACCCATCAAATGATAAAGAACCTCTTTGATGGTAATTCAGAACCAACTATGACCCCTAACTTGTAGTATAATACACAGTATCTCTGAAATGAGCATGGGTTTGTAGATGACAAAGAGCAAATTCACATTATGAGATTTTGCATTTAAATCAGACAAAAATCCAAGATATATAGAACATACATTAGGGCAGGATATGGTCCTTTGAATGTTATTCTCAATGCTCGTACCAGCAGCAACCGTCATCTGAAAAAAGTGTGCAACAGAGAGTCCACTGAATTGAAATGATTTGTTTGCAAAACAATACAATCTATCCAAAATTATGTTGAGACAGAAATAGCCATGCTGTCAATTTCCACTCAAATGAGAGAGCCAAGACCACATTGTAAAGTGTAGCTAAAATATTTCAGTGAAAAATCAAAATTAGCACAGAGTATGCATAATGATAGAGTTGTTTACAATATAAGTATTATATTCTTGATGAAACCTATTAGAAAAGCAAGACATATACAATATAATTGCAGTTCAAGTTGCATGATTTATACTTTCCAATTTAATACCAAGCTGCATTTTTTTAAAAAATTGTTCAAGGGCATTGTTCTTGGAAGATGTGTTTCTGCACATTGCCAATTAAAATAAATAGAAGCTAGGTAAGAATTGTCTCATAATTTTGCACAATTTTCATTCATTTCAATAAATTCCACAAGAAAACTTGCAACTGGATTGTGATTGATTTGTACTTGCTTACTCCATATTCATGAACATTATAAATTTAAAAGTCATACAGATACAACAATATACAAAAAATGTTATCAGGTAAGCCTTGTCTTAGTCATATATTCTTAATATATTATTTCAATTTGTTGTTCTTTGTAAAATGGACAAATTATAAGTGTATAGCAATTTAGAAGTGCACCAGTTCATGATGTCTTTGTTTAATAAACTTCTGAATCTTCTAGCAAGCTTATTTCCTTTTTTTATTTGATGGATAGATTAAAATTTCATTACTCCAAACAAGCAGATTTTGTCCACATGCTTGTAAATGTTCTTTTCTATTAATGTTGAATTGTGCGGCAGAAAATTTGCCAACTAAGCAGTCATTTCTTCAAAATATTGTAAAAGTTTAAGACTACAGCCAAAATATCTCCATAAAGATATCGGGAAATCTCATTCCTTTTCTCTTCTGTAGAGTTTCACTCCCAGAAGCTGCCTGCATAAAACCTCCAAACTGCTCTTTAAACTCTCTCAAGTTCCAAAGGAAATATAAGGGTTTGACATAGTGTGGCCAGGTGCTTCCTGGCCACCAGTCAGGAATGGGAGGAAGGGTTGCCAAATCCAGATTTGGAAAACTCCTGCAGACTTGCGAGGGGGGGGCAGGAACCTTGGGTACAATGCCATAGAGCCCATCCTCCAAAGCATCCATTTTTTCCCAGGGGAACTGATCTCTGTAGTCTAGAGATGAGTTGTAATTTTAGGGGATCCCCCAGTCCCACCTGGAGGCTGGCATCCCTAGTTTTGTTGGAGTGAGCAACTCAGTATGCCTGGACATTGGGGGTTGCTACATCACTCTAAATTTGTATAGAAGTTATCTCCTTGAATGAGATGCATCTCTTTGTCCTAACCTGGGAGCTTCCCTTTGACTCTGACTCCTCTATTTCTTTGTCTTTTCACTCCGCACATGGCCTTCCATGGAGATACTTATCTCTGCAGGTCTCTCCTGTAGATGCAAAGCTCTCATACTCCCACACACAAGTTGACCATTTTTGACCATGCTTTAGATCATGCTTCTTTCTCTCCTTTCAACTGCAACCTGAATGTGAACTGAATCTAGTTGAATAAATGTACCTTTTTAAAAGAAATATTCTTCATGGGAGATTTATTTACTTCACTCAGAATCCTGCTTCTATGACTAGAAAAACATTGCTATATTAAATTTCCCAATAAGCTTGACACAAGAAATGTTTATCGAGATAACCAAAAGGAGAGGGAAAAATAAGAACATAAGAGAAGCCATGTTGGATCAGGTCAATGGCCCATCCAGTCCAACACTCTGTGTCTGGTGGCCAAAAAATAACAACACCCAAGTGCCATCAGGAAGTTCACAAGTGGGTCTAGAAACCCTTCTACTTTGCCCCCCCCAAGCACCAAGAATACAGAGCATCACTGCCCCAGACAGTTCCAATAATATACTGTTGCTAACAGCCACTGATGGACCTCTGCTCCATATTTTTATCTAATCCCCTCTTGAAGCTGTCTATGCTTGTAGCTGTCTATGCTTGTAGCCACCACCATCTCCTGTGGCAATGAATTCCACATGTTAATCACCCTTTGGGTGAAGAAGTACTTCCTTTTCTCTGTTTTAACCTGATTGCTCAGCAATTTCATTGAATGCCTACGAGTTCTTGTATTGTGAGAAAGGGAGAAAAGGACTTCTTTCTCCATCCAATGCATAATCTTGTAAACTTCTATCATGTCACCCTGCAGTCAACATTTCTCCAAGCTAAAGAGCCCCAAGTGTTTTAATCTTTCTTCATAGGGAAAGTGTTCCAAACCTTTAATCATCCTAGTTTCCCTTTTCTGGACTTTTTCCAAAGCTATATTATCCTTTTTGAGGTGCAGTGACCAGAATTGTACACAGTATTCCAAATGAGACCACACTATCAATGTATACAGGGACATTATGATACTGGCTGATTTGCTTTCAATTCCCTTCCTAATAATTCCTAGCATGGTGTTCGTCTTTTTTATTGCAATCGGACACTGTCTTGACATTTTCAGGTAGTTCTCTACCATGACCCCAAGATCTCTCTCTTGGTCAGTCTCTGTCAGTTCACACCCCATCAACTTGTATTTGTAGATGGAATTCTTGGCCTTAATGTGCATTACTTTGCACTTGGCCACATTGAACCTTATCCGCCACATTGACGCCCACTCACCCAGCCTCAACAGATCCCTTTGGAGTGCCTCACAATCCTCTCTGGTTCTCACCACCCTGAACAATTTAGTGTCATCTGCAAACTTGGCCTCTTCACTGCTTACTCTCAACCCCAAATCATTAAAGAACAAGTTAAAGAGCATGGAACCCAGTACTGAGCCCTGTGGAACCCCACTGCTTACCATCCTCCATTGCGAAGATTGCCCATTTATACGCACTCTCTGCTTCCTATTAATTAGCCTGTTTTTGATCCACAAGAGGACCTGTCCTTTTATTCCATGACTCTTGAGGTTTCTAAGGAGCCTTTGATGAGGAACTTTATCAAAAGCTTTCTGGAAGTCAAGGTAAACAACATCTATTGGGTTCCCTTTGTCCACAAGTTTGTTCACCCCCTCAAAGAATTGTAACAGGTTAGTGAGGCAAGATCTTACCTTACAGAACCCATTCTGAGTCTTCCTTAATAACTTGTGTACATCAGTGTGCCTACTCATTCTGTCCTTGATAATGCTTTCTACCAACTTTCCTGATATTTAAGTCAGACTGACTGGCCTGTGATTTCCTGGATCTCCTCTGGAACCCTTTTTAATGATGGGGGTGAAATTTGCTACCTTCCAGTCCTCAGGAACGGAGGCAGATTTCAATGAAAGATTACATATTTTTGTCAGGAGATCCAGAAGTTCACCTTTGAGTTCCTTCAGAACTCTTGGATGTATGTCATCCGGACCAGTTGCATTTTCTCTTTTGGCACCAGTGGCATTTTCTCTTTTAAACACTATGGTGCAGAATTCTTTAACTCAGGTGTGTCAAACTCATTTGTTATGAGGGCTGGATCTGACATAAATGAGACCATGTTGGACCAGGCTGTGTGTATTCCTATTTAAGATTAGGTAGCAGAGATAGAAACTTTATAAAGGACACAGAGGCTGATTATAGACCGGCACTTTGCATCGCCTCAGAGATGCCTCTGAAGTTGACCCAAAAAAATCTGTACAGGCGGTAACATCTGCCGGCTGTCCTCCTCCTGTTATCACCCTGTCCTCCAGGTGCCTGAGACCGGCTCAAAAAGCTACCACTTCCAAAGTGGTAGCAAATCTTTGAGCCCACTGTCAGTCACCTCCTTGCCATCTGGATGGGGAAGGGCGCAAATGAGGCGACTTGGCGGTGTGGAACTGCCAAGCCGCCCCAAGCTGGTTCCAGGGGTTTTTTTTTAAACAAACCATTCAGAGTGCTGGAGTGCTTGTGTACATGAGCGCTTGCCCCCGAGGGAAAAAAAAGGAATCTGGCTTCTGGGGCACCTTCCTGTGTGGAGGTGCCCTGCCGCTGATTGGATGGGATGGGGGTGGCATGCGGGTGAGCATGCGGAAGTGTTGGGACAGCTCTTTTTGAGCCGTCCCGATTCGAGATGCCTCCAGGCTGCCCCAGAATGCCCGTCTGTTCTCAGCCAGACAAACACAAAGATTTTTTTTAAAAACTTAAAACTAAAACATGCTTAAAACAATAGCACTCTATAGCAGCGCTTGCCTCACGGCCTCACTGGATCTCTTACTATCAGTCTCTTCGGGGTATTTTACTTTTGTTCTCTGATGGAAATAGAATTCACTTCATAGGGGACCACAGCAGCTTTGTTTGTTTTTCCCAAAAATATAGGCTCTCAAGAACTTTAACTCAAACCACAGATTTATTATAACACAAAGTCTTTAACTTGGGGATATGGGAGCTATTTACACAGGCTAACACGTTGCTCAGTTGTTTCAGGCTTTACAATAACTTTTCCTTTCTTGAGTCTCTCAGCCTCACCGTTCACAGTTTCTATATAACACACTCTCCACCTCTAGCAAGGTCTGGCCTCTTGGGAATGATGTGCCAAGTCTCACCTCTCAACTAGAGCCTCTGCTCCTAGCTCTTCTGGTGTCTCAGACCCACATCCGCTCTCTCAACCACCTCACTAGATCTCCAGAGGTGTATACAGGTGTCTGTGACCGTTCGGTCTTGACTGACTCACACTGGTTCCTCACACACACAGCCCTCGTGGCTGGTTTTGTCGAGCTTGTAGTCTCTGGAAGACTTTCCCGCCACTGTCTCAAGCTCCTTCACAGTATCAGCTGCCCTCTCAGCCTTGGTCAGGCATGAACTGACCCACTCAGTCTCTGTCAGGCTCCAACTCTGACAGACTTCTGACAGGCACCAACTCTGTCAGACACCAACTGACTGAATGACTGCCTCAGCAGTTTCTGTCACTCAACCACTTTCCCTCCCTGAGAGCTCCAAGCACTTTGCCCCCACCCTCAGGTCACCTGACGCAGGCCCTGTGCGTCTTCAGTTTCTGGTTAACCCCTAGCTTTCCGTCACACACTCATTGATCTTAAAGGTGCTTTCTTTGTATTTCTCCCATGGGATCCAGGGAACTGGGCAAAGGAAGCTCTCGCTCTTTCTTTCTTTCCTTCCTTCCCCAGGGGACAACAGATGACAGAGAGGCTTGGCTCAGTAGCTCTGCTGTGCAATTGAGAGAGCCTGGCAAAGCAAGTCTGCCTCTCCCCCTTCCTTCCCAAGGGAGGAGTCTCAGTCTATGGAGAAAATAGAGGTTCTGCTCTGTAGCTTCTGTGTAATTGAGCAAGCCTGGCAAAGCAAGCTATGATGCAGAAGGAAGCAAGAGAGTGAGAAGGAAGCAGATGACAGTCAGTTGCTCAGGGGTCTGATAGGAGCCCTATGGGGGTCTGATTCGGCCCCTGGGATGTATGTTCGACACCCCTTCTTTAACTGATCTTTGAAGACAGTCTGTCTTTATTGTATCAGCAAATAAGCCATAGTAACATATTAACAGCACAATGATTCAGTACTGAGATAAGTTTAAACAGCAGTTGGGGCAGGGTTGAGACCAAGGAAGACCTTAGCCATAGCATATTGTTGGAACTCTTTGTCTGGGGCAGTGATGCTCTGTATTCTTGGTGCTTGGGGGGCACAATGGGAGGGCTTCTAGTGTCCTGGTCGCACTGATGGACCCCCTGATAGTGCCTGTATTTTTGGTCACTGTGTGACACAGAGTGTTGGACTGGATGGGCCATTGGCCTGATCCAACATGGCTTCTCTTATCTTTTTTTTTTTTAAAGGTACTGTGTGAGAAACAGTCATATAGTTCCTTCCAGTTTCATGGCCTTGCAGAATACAATCTGCAAGCCATGCATGTTGGTTGAACCTCTTCTAGACTAAGCCGTTTAGAAAAACATATACAGTTCTTTATTATATAATGCATGTAGGTATGTCAATACCATTCTCTTACTATTCTTCACTGTGGTGTACTAGCGAGAGGGTTCTAATCTTTTCTCTGTTATGAAGGAGCTGAGTGCCAGTCTTTCAGCCTAACCTTCCTCATAGGGTTGTTTGAGAACAGAATGGAGGAGGGGAGAATGATATATGGTGCTCTAAGTTCTATGAGACATTAATGGAACATTAGAATAGTTAACTTTGGCTAACTATAATTTCAGTGTGCAATTCAGGCAAATTTTAAGGCCCATCAATTTAAATGAAAAGAATGTGATCATCTCTTCCACTGACATCAATATCACATAAAGGGGCCTAAGTTTGCCAGGTTCATAGTCATAATTATCAGTGTACAGCCTAAATGCATGACAATATCCAAGTTATATTCAGTTACCTTTATTGGCGTTAAAGGAGAGATAAAAGAGAGGGAAAAAATAGACATACACACATATACATACAAATAGATAAAACATGCCAACACAAGTCAAGACAAAAGAACATTCTAAAAGGGTCTAAAATCTATACAAAAATAAGTCAAGTCGATCTGTCTAATACAAAGTTATACAAAGTTATATAGTACAAATCCTATGATAAACTGTGACCTTTTCACTGCTGAATCTTCTTCACTAAGCCATTTCTGTAACCAGCTTCTGCAATTTCAGTTTTTTATACTCTATATTGCAATATTTCACAAAACTAACATTTGATTTATAAATAAATCACAGAATACCTATTTTCACAGGTACCCTACTTTAGTAGGATAAAAGCTAAAAAGAAATAATCACAAGGATTATTTATTCTATAGCATCAATCAGTTCAGTGTCTGCTATGCTTTGTATGAAGAGGTTCCCTTCAATATCTGGCACCTTATATTTAAAAGGATTCTATTTATTATTTTTTATTTATAACCCATCCTTCCCACTACAGGCTCAGGGCAAGTAACAACATTAAATAAGTATACAAAGTTAAAATTAATTTATATAATTTAAAACAGTATTATGTATGAAAAGAAGAAGATATTGGATTTATATCCCGCCTTCCACTCCAAAGAGTCTCAGAGCGGCTCACAATCTCCTTTACCTTCCTCTCCCACAACAGACACCCTGTGAGGTGGGTGGGGCTGGAGAGGGCTCCCACAGCAGCTGGCCTTTCAAGGACAACCACTGCCAGAGCTATGGCTGTGCAAGTGGAGGAGTGGGGAATCAAACCCGGTTCTCCCAGATAAGAGTCCGCACACTTAACCACTACACCAAACTGGTGACTGAAATTCAACTAGGGTTGCCAAGTCCAATTAAAGAAATATCTGGGGACTTTGGGGGTGGAGCCAGGAGACTTTGGGGGTGGAGCCAGGAGACATCAGGGCGGAGCCAGGAACAAGGGTGTGACAAGCATAATTGAACTCCAAGGGAGTTCTGGCCATCACATTTAAAGGGACTGCACTCCTTTTTAAATGTCTTCCTTCCATAGGAAATAATGAAGGATAGGGGCACCTTCTTTTGGGGCTCATAGAATTGGACCCCATGGTCCAATCATTTTGAAACTTGGCGGATACTTTGGAGAGAGTCACTAGATACTATACTGAAAATTTGGTGCCTCTACCTCAAAAAACAGTGCCCCCAGAGCCCTCAAAACCTCCAGATCAATTCCCCATTATACCCTATGAGAATCGATCTCCACATAGAGAATAATGAAGTACTCAGCAGACTCCCCCCCCCCCCCCATTTCTGGCAACACTGAATGGGGATCGGCCTCTCTACTCACGAGTTGCTGCCAACTTTTTCAAAGTAACACAGACACCCCATCCCAAGAGGAAGCCTTTCAATCAGCGACTGAAGCCTCCGGAGGTAGAAACGCACATGGTCCTCTGGGGGCGGAGCTCCCCCCGCTCCGCTGGCCAGACTCCCCGAGGAGACGCCTGTAGCAGCCGGAGAGGATGCAAGGACTACGAGTCCCAGCATGCACCTCGCGAAGGGAGGCCGCGCCATTTCCCCCCCCACCCCTCCCGGTTCCACGTTCTTGGAGATTGGGGGGAAAGGCTCCTAATCCAGGGGTCCCCCGGCGGGGGGGGGGGTGGGAACCCTAAATTCAACAGAGGTCAGTATCAGATTTTATCTGCTCATAACATTATGCTAAATATCACCCCCCACCCCCAAGCTGGTATAAAACAGATGACATGCCCTTAAGGTAGCCGGTCAGTTCAAGCAGAATCATTTCAGCAGGGCTGTTGCAGCAGGGAGGTTACATATTGATAAAACACCCACCACCACAGCCGAAGGCCCGGTGGAACAGGTTTGTCTTACAAGCTCCGTGAAACTGCAACAGTCCCCACAGGGCCCTGATCTCCAGTTGGAGTTTGTTCCACCTGAAAATGCCCTGGCCTGAATTGAGGTTAAGTGGAATTCTTTTGAGCCAGGGATTACCAGAAAATAATTGATCCATGGAGCATAAAGCTTTCCAGGGGAAGGGGTATATGGGAAGAGGCAGTCCCACAGATATGCTGGTCACAAGCCATTCAGGGCTTTGAAAGTCAAAATCTTGAAATACAGGGCCAAGGGGAAAACAAACACTAAACAAAGTGAATGACAGAAAAAGCAGTAGAGAAATATTTTAAAAATTAAATAATTGCTCTAAAGGATTGTTCTCTTTCACTTGTGAGATCTACTTTTAATTGTTGAGATCTATAGTTACTGTCCTCTTTGGCCTTCACATTTAATTTCTGTATTTTCCATTAATGCATGTCTCCTTTCCCCGACGCTCCTCAGGACGATCAATAACTATTCTGCCCCCAGTCCTTTTTGAGTTCTCAAAAGTGTCTGACTCCATCCATTCCCACTAACAGCATTTTCTCCAGTGACTATAATCTAGTACAAGGGTGTCGAACTCATTTGTTATGAGGGCCAGATCTGACATAAATGAAACCTTGTTGGGCCAGACCTTGGGCCGGGCCATGTGTGTACCTATCTAAGATTAGGTAGCAGAGATATAAACTTTGTAAAGGACACAGACAAACACAATTAAATATTTTTTTAAAAAAATTTAAAACATGCTTAAAACATTAGCACTTGTTGGTCTTAAAGGTGCTTTCGTTGTATTTCTCCCATGGGATCTAGGGAGCTGGGCAAAGGAAGCTCTGGCTCTTTCCTTCCTTCCCCTGAGGACCAGGGGCTTAATATTAGGGATCAGTTAAAATCTCTTATATTTCATAGGCATACACATACAGCCAGGTTTTCCCTTGAAAATGGTCATATTATCTATTATTTCCACTTATATATATACTTATATGAAAGCCAGATTGCTTGATGTCTTGTTTATAGGTTTTTTGGACAATGCTCAGAATTATCCTCCATGCAGTGAATGAAGTGATTTGTATTGCCCACTCTTCTAGATCCATGAAAGAAGTCTTTGTGACTGCCATCTTATCTATGACAGTCAGCTGGTTCCACATACACACTGATCTTTTGTTCTTAATAGTACTGAACCAAGTGACTATTTCTGCTTCTGACTCACTTTAGAAATAAATCACTGATGTAATGTTTGGCTTTTCCCTATTGTCTCTAGCCAGCTAATTAACCTTATGGTAGCATCCTGAAGCTCAGGAAATATCACCAAAGCTACTTAAATTATAGTAAGGTTGACTGTCAGGATTTCAGCCATATCTCCTTTCCACATGATTGATCAATGCACACATGTACAATATTCTAGCCATTCTGCAATTTTTTTGAAAATATTTCCAACAATTGCCTGCCATCAGTATTACTAAAGATTACTGCTAGTAGAGACATAGTCTTGCCATTTATTTGCTAGATATAAAGTGAATAAATAATAAATATTGCTAAAGATGTGGGACAAATAAAAGGCAGGCTAGTGAGCAGGTGAGAAAGAAAGAGGCAAGCAGGGAAAGATGATATTATGTGGGATGGGGGAAATAGTGTGGGGAAGAGAATAAAATGGGTTACACCCTATGCAACTGGCCCTGCTGATGGCCTTAGGGATGGACATGAACTAGCTCATGAACTAAAGTTCATCATGAATTTTGTGGTCTGAGAAGCAATGTTTGTGGAAAGGTTCCTGCCACAAACATTTCATGAACTTTGGTACTGTTTATGGCAGTTCATGGTAGTTTGTGAATGATTTTCCAGACTGACTCAATTAAATGGTTTATAAAACTCCAAGGCAGAAGGGGGGTGGAATTTTACAGCCTCAGAAACACCAACAGGAGCCCTCCAAAGCTTAACAAGGAACTGCTACCTGCCAATAACAGAGGTCCCATTCTGCTCTTTGGTATTCAAAAGCTCTATGTACACTTTCAGCTCTGCAGCTTCTTTTCTCTGCTGTTAGCAGTTACAAAGAGAGGCAGGGAACTTCTTAAAGCTGAACTAGCAGAGCACATTTCTTCATAATTGGAAACTCCTCTACCTTGCTGGGGTTTTGGTGTTAGGTGGATTTAAGCCACTCTAAGCACTCACCTCTCTGCTCACGCTGAGCAGATAGGCATAGCTATTGGATTCCTTGGCTAAGGACCCAGATTTTGATTATGATTCCTCTCCCCTGGTGGGGTTTGGGAGTCTTAGGTGGACTCAAGGCTCTGAGCCACTTACTATATCTCTGCTCACACTGAACAGAGGGGCTTAGCAAGTGGATTCCTCTCTCCGTTAGGGTTTATTATTTGTTGTTCCCTGCCCAGAGCCCATAGAGAGAAGGATAGATTATACATCAAAAACAAACAAACAAACAAATAATTTAATTACTTAATGATTTCTGCCAGCTGATCGTTTCTCTCATAAGAACATAGGAGAAACCATGTTGGATCAGGCCAATGGCTCATCCAGTCTAACACTCTGTCACACAGTGGTTAACCCCCCCCCCCCCCTCAAGTGCCATCAGGAGGTCCACCAGTGGGGCCAGGATACTAGAAGCTCTCCCACTGTACCCTCTCCAGCACCAAGAATATAGAGTTGCCCTATATTTCAACAATAAACTTATTTCAACATTTTGAAATATTGAAATATTTCAACTTATTTTGAATTGTCATCAGAATTAAAGCTATCAGTTTGGTGCTTTTTATGTAGAAGGGGGAGGAATACCTCTTCCCTATTTATTTGCAAAATTACTACCTTTGAAAAATGGGATAATTTCCTCCGAGCCTTATATACAGACCTATTTTCTATGGCTAAGTCCATTGAATTGTAATTAAATGATGATCAAGCTCCCTTGGCCATCAAAAAGGAACTTCCTGAAAATGATTAGATGTGCTACACAGGTGTGCTCCAGTAGACTGTAATAACACATCCAGATGCACGCAGCGGGAAGCACCCAAGTAATCTGTTACATCTTAAAATACGTTTATTGTATTTTGAGAACACCACATTGTAATAAGAAGGGAAATGCAAATTTTAAGCTGTCCACCTTTCAAATCACATTATAAGCTTCCTTCTGAATATAACTGGAAAATGAGGAAGATGCAGCAGTCACCCATCTGTCCACTGTTCCAGCAGCTAACTGAGATGCATCTATCTGAAAAATATGTAAAGAGGCAGTTTGGGGCTTGATATGTAATACAGCAGGTCGGAATGGGAATATGAGGGGCCTGCTTTGCTACAAATCAAGTCTTGAATGGAAATGTGAAGACCTGAACTGATTTCTGTTTGGGACTAGCAACCTGATCTATAATACATAAGAACATAAGAGAAGCCATGTTGGATCAGGCCAATGGCCCATCTAGTCCAACACTCTGTGTCACACAGTGGCCAAAAAATCTATCTATCTATCTATCTATCTATCTATCTATCTATCTATCTATCTATCTATCTATCTATCTATCTATCTATCTATCTATCTATCTATCTATACACACACACACATTGTGGCTAATAGCCACTGATGGACCTCTGCTCCATAGTATAATCTAACCCCCTCTTGAAGCTGGCTATGCTTGTAGCCTCCACCACCTCCTGTGGCAGTGAATTCCACATGTTAATCACCCTTTGGGTGAAGAAGTACCTCCTTTTATCTGTTCTAACCCGACAGCTCAATAATTTCATTGAATGCCCATGAGTTCTTGTATTGTGAGAAAGGGAGAAAAGTACTTCTTTCTCTACCTTCTCCATCCCATGCATAATCTTGTAAACTTCTATCATGTCACCCCGCAGTCGACGTTTCTTCAGGCTAAAGAGCCTCAAGTGTTTTAACCTTTCTTCATAGGGAAAGTGTTCCAAACCTTTTATCATTCTAGTTGCCCTTTTCTGGACTTTTTCCAATGCTATAATATCCTTTTTGAGGTACGGTGACCAGAATTCCACACAGTATTCCAAATGAGACCGCACCATCGATTTATACAGGGGCATTATGATACTGGCTGATTTGTTTTCAATTCCCTTCCTAATTGAAAGGGAAAGTGCCATTGTCAAAACCTTTCCTTGTGAAAACCATGCAATATAAATAGGGTAATGTATGTAGCATGTGGAATTCTTATCTTGGTTAATTTTGTTATTTGAAAAAAAGGTTTTAAAAAGCAATGGATTCTCAAAATATTGCAATCATTCACTCACAACCATCAGCAATGAAGCAAGAACTAGGGCTGCTTCCAAGTAGTTAAAATAACAAAAATGTTGAATACAGTACCATACAGCAGTTTCCAGAAGTCAATGCACCATAGTTCCATTCACAGTAACCCACCAAGCACAGTTCTGTTGACCAACCTCAGTCTCCACAGTTCCACAGCTGTGGTATGACTGAAAGTCATATGTTATGGTTGACATGGTTGGAAGACGTATGATAAGCATCTTTTCTGAACCTAAGTTGACCTGCCTTTGGTCACTGCCTAGACAGGACATCTCCTGGAACCCTATGTATATATTGGGGGATTCCACAATGGGCAAGTAATACAAGGAATAAATAATGCACTGTTTCCCATTAATGCCCCAAAAATTCCCTATAATAAGAGCAGAGTTATTCATGTTTCTCCAATCCCATCTTTGCAGCCAACATCCATAGTGATATCAAGTGCCATTAGTGACCTCCAAAGGCCTCACTGGAACCATCTAACTATGAATATAAAATGGTGACCTTCAGACACAAATAATAAAGACTCAAGCTGGAGAGACAAAAACAATCCCGTTGTGCAAACTAGCATACCAAACTACAAATAAAGAACAGTTTCAGAATGTACTCCATCTTCAATCCCCCATTACCCTATCTCCCAAAGACCTTTCATTAATACCTTAATTATTCTCACCATTTTCTATGATATAAATAAGCATAATATTGTCAAGCATACATTTTATTCTCAGTAGAAAGCTGTATTATTTATTATCTTACTGTTCTGTTGCATATCAAAGCTATGTAAGCTACCCTATAATTCTCACCTACTGTAACAAATGTAGAAATGCCAGCTTTGAAGATAGTGCCACCCTGGGATAGTTTCCCAGGCATGAGCCTGGGATCCAGGATGTTTGTAACCACAAAAGATAGCCGAACCTGTGATTGTAGCTTTTCACATGCATATGCGAGATTCCTTGCGTTCTGTTAGTATCTCTTTGAAGTATCATTTAAAGTCAACTATGGTGTGTAGAACTGTATCACTTTCAATATGGTCATACCATGAGCACAATGGACTTACAATAAACCAATACTTTGTTTCAAAATCATCATTTGGTTATTTTGAAGTCTGTATGCTTGACAATTTGAAAGTGATCCACGTTAAAGTTCAACTGACCTGGCAACTTTCGAACCGAATGGCTGAGGAAGTTCCAGATAACAGAGAACCTTTTAATCCACTGGAAAGAGGGCTGGAAGATAGAATCGAGTTGCGGACCCCCCCCCCCCCCGTGGCATGTCTTGGATGCGAGGAGAGTCATGGGGCACGGTTCCCCTCTACACGTACAGCAACTTTTCATCACCCCACGGAAGTGGGAGCCGCGGACTTCAACCACCCTGATGGAAGAAGCCCCAGCCCGATGAGAAGCCATCCTAACGAGGCTTACCCAGGAAGGTAGGGGTGGCGGAGCCCCAGGAGGCGAGCGAGAGGGCAGCCCACCCAGGGAGGATGAGGACCGAAGGGAGCCCCGACCGGATGACAGCGGCGAGAGGTTCCAATTCCGACGAAGACAGAGGCAAGGGGCCAGGTGAGCTGGACGTCATCAAGACGATGTGGGAGGAGATGGCCACCATGGCGAGGGGCTTGAGGGATGAGATCCAAGCCATGGATCTCGTTCATGGCCCAAGAGATGCGGAGGCAGATCGAATGCTTGTTGAGACTGGGGGACCCGAGAGGATTACCGGGGATCCCAGGGGGAAGGCCACCCCTAGCCCCTCAGTTGCCAGCACAACCAGTGATACCACCACCACTGGTCCTGGCCCCGCAGCTTCCCGCACCACCCGTAGTACCGGTCCAACCGCCGGCACTCCCAGGCCCCCGAGACTACGGCAGGGGGAGAGAGCTTGATGCGACATTTGACGGAGTTCCTGAGGAAGTGGAGTATTTCTCCATCCAAGCCAATAGTTACATGCACTATTGAGGGAACACGTTCCCGGACGAGTTCAGCAGAGTGGACTACCTGGCCTCCAAACTTAAAGGAGCTGCAAAGAGATGGTACGTGAGCTTGTATGAGACCAGGAGTCCGGAGCTTGTGTTCATGGCAAAGGTCCGGGGTTGGAACAAACTAATGAAGATAGAGCAATTCCACAGGGGCCTAAATGCAAGTGTGTTGGACCGGGCCCTCCAGCAAGCCCGCCCCACCATGAAGGTGGGATGGGTGCAGCTGGCAGGGGAAGTAGAAACCAACATGAAGAGAGTGGCCCTACAGCGACAACAGCAGCAAGGGGGAAAGGGCAGATGTGAGTCTTGGTTTGGGGCAAAACCTGAAGTAAAGAAGGCCCCGCAGGAGGGGGGAGCCTCTAAACTCCCCCCGGCCCGTAAGTGCTACCGTTGCGGGGATCTGAATCACCTAGCCGCAAAAGTGCCCGGAGAAACCTCGAGGGCCCCCCTAGCCCTGAAACCCATCGTCGCTGCACCAAAGAAGGCTCTGTCGCGTGCTAAAGAGTTGGCGAGAGGGAGTGCCACCACTCTGCCCATCACGGAGGTGGAAACCATCATCTTGGACGAGATGAGCGAGATGTCCTGGGGAAAAGAACCGGCGGAAAATGAGAATAACCTGCACTGAGTGGTGCCGAGCAGCAGGCCATGGATCTAATGGCACCGCTGAGGGTGAGGATAACTGGATCTTTGTTCTTTGTCCTGTTGACTTTATTAAACCCAAAGCTTAAGAGGTTCGTGCATGTGAGAGCCCTAATTGACTCTGGGTGTACGAGGGAGATAATTACTCCCAAATTGGTAGAAGCTCTCGGCCTCTCACGAATCCCCTTGCCCCATCCCATTCAATTTGAACAGATGGACGGCTCAATAATGAGGGGGGAGCCATGCGTAGAACAAACACAGGCGGTGCCTGTGGGCATAGAGGACCACTGGCACATAGAGTTATTTGTGATCACCCCCTCCGCATTTTTTGATGTGGTCCTAGGGGTTGGTTGGTTAACCAAGCATGAACCGGACATTAGGTGGGGGGACTAAAGCATAGACTTTATGGACAGTAAATGTAAATGGCACCTGTGGATCAAGGCATGGGGAGCAGAACCCCCTCCCCAAAATGAAAGGATATGCCTATCGGTGGAGGAGGTCCAGTCCATCCCTAAAGAGTACCGGGACTTGAAAAGGGTGTTCAGTGAAGAGAAAGCAAATGACCCCCCCCCCCTCACCGAAGCATGGATTGTGCGATTGAGCTCATCTCCGGTCAGGAACTTCCCAAGGTAAAATTGTACTCCATGGGGTGGGCTGAGAAAGCAGAGCTGACAATTCCTAGACAAAAATCTAAAAAGGGGCTTCATTAGACCAGCAACTGCCCTGCACGCCACGCCTGTGCTTTTCAGGAAAAAGAAGGACGGCAGTCTTAGGCTCTGCACAGACTTTCGGGGGATTAATGGGATTTCGACTTCCAACACTTATTCCATCCCACTAATCAAAGACCTTCTGAGCACTGTCTCAGAGGGAAAAACCTTCACCAAACTGGATTTGAGAGATGTGTACTTTAGCGTGCGGATAAAAGAGGGAGATGAATGGAAGACTGCTTTCAATATACCCATGGGCCAGTTTGAGTATCTGGTCATGCCTTTTGGATTACAAGGGGTCCCGGGGGTATTCAGGAATTTCATCAATGAAGTCCTGAGGGAATACCTGTACCAAGGGGTGGTAGTGTACCTGGATGACATAATTATTTATTCAAAGGACATGAACTCCCATGTGAAATTGGTGAGGAAGGTGTTGTCTACTTTATATGAACATAAGCTGTACGCTAAATTATCCAAGTGTGAGTTCCACAAACGTGAACTGGATTATTTAGGATTCCGGGTGTCCGGAAGAGGATTGGCGATGGACCCGGCCAAAATCCAGGCAGTACTAGATTGGGAACCCCTGAGAACATGTAGACAGCTCCAATCACTTATCAGATTCGCAAATTTTTATCGTAACTTCATTCAGGGGTTTGCCCAAATCATGTTACCCCTCGCAGACCTTTTGAAAACTAAAGGGAAGGGTCCGGAAGCAAAAAGACCGGGGGCTAAGCTAAACTGGACGCCTGAGTGTCAACAGGCATTCGACAAACTCAAAAGATTTTTCACTAGTTAGCCTATTCTGAGCCACCCCGACGAACTTAGACCCTTTGTGGTCCAATGTGACACCTCTGATGTGGCCGTGGGGGCAATACTAATGCAGACCGATGAGAGTGGGGGCTACGGCCATGCACCTACATTTCTAAAAAAATTTCTCAGGAGCAACGAAACTGGTTGGTATGAGATAAAGAGGCATTCGCCATAACGTTTGCCTTAAAAACATGGTGATCTTGGCTAGAAGGGGCCTGGGTCCCCTTCGAGATTTGGACTGATCACAAGAACTTAAAAGCCCTAACGGGGCACAGAAAACTACCCGAAAAACAAATTAGGTGGGCGGGGTTTTTCGCCAAATTTGACTTTACCCTAAAACACATACCGGGCTCTAAGAACTTTTTGGCGGACGCTCTTTCCCGACTGCCTCAATACGATAGCCAAAAGGAGGAGATCATTGATTCCATAATCTCCCCCAAACACCTAACTGGGGTGGTTACTACTTGATCAAAGAAAAAGAAAGAGGAGAACCAGTGGGGAGGGCAACGCTTGATAGACGCAGTGGAGGCAGAAGGCAAAACTAAACCAGAAGGTGTAAAAAAGGGAGAAGGGGGCTTTTGGTACCGGGAGGGGAAACTCTACGTACTGGAAAGCCTCCGGAAAGAGGTTTTGCAATTCTGTCACAACAGTAAACTTTCTGGCCACTTTGGGTATGTAAAAACTTTACATTTCGTCAATAGACAATTTTGGTGGCCCCAAATGAAAAAAGACATATCTGAGTACATGTCCTCCTGCCCAGTGTGTATCATGGCAAAAAAGAGAGGGGGAAACCCCCCTGGGCTGTTGCAACCTATTGAGATGGCTGGGAGACCATGGTTGGTAGTGTCCATGGATTTCATTGTCGAACTACCGCCGTCACAGGGGAAAACAGTAATTTTGGTAGTGGTGGACACTTTTTCCAAGCAAGCCCACTTCATCCCCTGCACTTAATTCCCCAACGCCAAAAAGCTAGTGTGCTTGTTCTTCCAACATGTGGTAAAAGCCCACTCATTCCCGGACAAAGTAATTAGTGATCGGGGCCCGCAATTCGTTGCCAACTTCTGGCGGGAGTTTTGTAAATTAACAGGCATGGAACAAGGATTGAGCTCAGTGTATCCCCCCAAACAGACAGACTGAGAGGGTGAATGCGCTGCTTGAACAATATTTACGGTGTTATGTGAACCACCAGAAGACCAATTGGGTAGAATTATTGCCATTTGCCGAGTATGGTTATAACAGCAGCATTCACAGCTCAACTAAAGCCTCTCCATTTAAAATAGTAAATGGCTATGAAGGGAAGCCCTTCCCCGTTACCAGGGGGTAACCAGGCCATAGTCCCTTCCTCATTCGAACAATGGTGGGGACCCTTGGGAGAAGGGTGGAAGGTCATACAGGAAAATTTGGAAAATGCCAAAGAAGCTTACAAAAAACATTATGATAAAAAACACACCCCTATGTGGGATTTTAAAGTAGGGGAAATGGTCTTCCTTTCCACGAAGAACTTGCCATTACCACAGACTTCAAAGAAGCTAGCTTACAAGTACCTGGGACCATTCAAAATCAAAATGGTGATAGTGACAGTGGAATTAGAGTTACCGAAGTTATTTAGTAAAATCCACCCTGTCTTTCATTGCAGCCTTTTGCGCTGGGACCCAGTGGCTATGAAGTGGCACCCTCGTCCGACGGCGCCTCAACCAATCCAAGTGGAGGGGCAGAGTCACCACAAGGTGCAGGAAATACTGGATGCCAGGTTAAAAAGGGGAGTGCTCTACTTTTTAATAAGGTGGAAACATTTCCCCCCAAGTCATGATGAGTGGGTAGAAGCATCTAATGTGATAGCATCCCGTCTAATAAAGAAATTTTACCTACTGCACCCAGAAAAACCCTGGGCCGCGGCTTAGGGGGGGCAGTATGTCAAGCATACATTTTATTCTCAGTAGAAAGCTGTATTGTTTATTATCTTACTGTTCTGTTGCATATCAAAGCTATGTAAGCTACCCTATAATTCTCACCTACTGTAACAAATGTAGAAATGCCAGCTTTGAAGATAGTGTCAGCATTGGGCACTTTAAGGAGAAAAGTGCTGATGCACTGTTATGTAACTCCTACTATACCTGCTAATGAAAGGCATGTGAGAATCATGTGCAGCTAGTTAAGAATTGGGTAACATGATTGGCTAGCTGCACTATATCAACAGAGAGCCTAACTCTCATTCTCTGTGGGTTGATGAATACGGAGGACGTGCAGAGGTGTGGAGAGCTATTGTGATCAGAGGCTGTTACTCTGTCGGACTGACTGATGATGATGATGACTTGGTATGTGTAAGACTACTCTCTTGGACTGTGACTGTGTACTGCTAACTTGGATGGACTGAACTTGCTGTGTATTGACTATCTGCCTGCCTATTACTACTCTCTTTGCCTTACCCCAAATACAACTGATTCAACTGGCTTGTTGGAGTTTTTGTCTTCATAGAACTTTTACTGGTGGCTGCACTTATCAGGGCACTCATACCTGCAGAACTTCCACGCACACTGACAGATAGTGCCTCCCTGGGATAGTTTCCCAGGCATGAGCCTGGGATCCAGGATGTTTGTAACCACAAAAGATAGCCGAATCTGTGATTGTAGCTTTTCACATGCATATGCGAGATTCCTTGCGTTCTGTTAGTATCTCTTTGAAGTATCATTTAAAGTCAACTATGGTGTGCAGAACTGTATCACTTTCAATATGGTCGTACCATGAACACAGTGGATTTACAATAAACCAATACTTTATTTCAAAATCGTTTGGTTATCTTGAAGTCTGTATGCTTGACAAATATCTTGAGAATGTAGTCTGATTCAAATCATATGACAGACAGGGGAACAGTCAAGAGTGTATTTCATATGGCCAAACAATTTGTGGCCCTTTTAAAAACCTTGTCCATCTCAGAAAGAACAATTAATGTCTACATATGAATAAGAATCAGAAGTATGACTAAGTGAAAAACCAAATACCTGGGGGGGAGAGAATTCAAATAAATAACTCTAAATAAATCTTGTTATCCTTGCACATTCTGATGAAATCTGGCTTCCAGCCCTTTATGCTGGCTTAAACTACAAATCTGAAGTAGTGACATGCTGTCTCTACCTTATGTCACAGGAAAATCTATGCTCCCAACTGGCTGCTTGCTTTGGCCAGTGTCCATGATTCCTAAATACCAAAACTGCAGCAAGGAAAGAGTATCCTGGACATTTCTGTGAAAGAAACTGAGAAGTCTCCATGCCAGATAAACACATACAGATATGCACAAAGGGAATTAATTTTTCTTGCACCCATAACAAAACTGTGAAAGTTATCCCCCCTCAGACACTTCTAAAGCAAGTTTATAGACCTGGACTTGGAAAAAACCATGAAAATATATTATCAATCATTGTTTCTGCGCAGCATGCTTATTTATTTCCTAATAATGTAATTATTGTCTGTTCTGTGACTGATATTGGCACTGCAAACCTAAACAAATTTACATCCACATAAACAGTTAGATCTCATGGGTTTAGAGCGGTGTAATGGCTTAGGAATGTATTTTAGGAATTTCAATGATTCCAGCTGTGGTTGCAGTGGCTAGATCATCTAAAAAAGCATTAAAGACAGCAACCATGGCTCAAAAGGTTAGTATCCAGCCAAATCCTCATTCTGTCTGCAATGTTATGCAATTGACACTGATAACCTTTTGTGAAAGACATGCAGTTTTCTAACATACCCTTCTGGATGAAATATCTATGTTGACAGAATATGTATGTGTAGGGACAGATCCAGGTTTCCATATGCTCTAAGCTTTTCTTTTCTCATAGAAGTGCAGCCTCTGGAATCGCTTTAGTGGTAGTATATACTGCCATTCACACTTTAAGTGTTTTCCTCAATCTCTGTCTCACCCTGAAGGATACAGAAAAGGAGGAAGACTGGGATCAAGCCTGTGCTCAACCACAGAGCTTCATGTCTCATCAGTTATTTTTAGACTTGCCATTCCCCTGGTGGTACCAGGAAAACCCCAATATTCAGGGCTTCAGCCCGCTGCCAGCCAAGTGGCTGGCAGGGGGAAACCCATGCCCAAACAGGAACATCACTGTGCAATGCCCCTGATGCAATGAGGTCACCCAAAAGTGACATCATTGCACTGGGGATGTCATGCAGGGATGTTCTGATGTTTGAGGCCTCAAAACCATAGAATTTGCCCAAATACCAGTGTTCCCAATGCAGTCCCTGACATGATGATGTCACTTCTGGGTGATGTCATCATGCCAGGGACATAGTGTGACATCCCCACCCCACCCCACCCCCAGTATACCCACCAAAGTCTCCTGCTCCAGTCAAGGTAAGACCTGAAAACCCTAGTTATTTTCCATTAGGACTGAAGTGCAAAATGGAAGGTGTCCCCTGGAGGTCTACCATGACTCTGGTCTGCCTTCAAGGCTGTGGCTGTTCTCTTCCTTGTAGAGCTTTATTGTGTGGAGCTGCTCCAAAGTGCCTTGAGAGTTCTTTGCTCTTGACCTCACAGTAGACTTGGGCCTTAGCATCCAGGCTGCTCAGCAACCTATGGGGTGAATTTAGAAAGGACTGGGTCATATACCAAGATGTGTGAGAAATAATTCTCCAGAGATTAATTCTTTCTGAAAAGGGGAGATTTCTGAATAGGCTTGGATAATTTATTTATTTATTTAGCAGATTTATATTCCACTCTACCCTGCAATTGGGCTCAGAGCAGGGGAAAATCAAACAAATCAATAAAAAACATAACATTAATACAATTTCCAGCTGGAACTAGTGAATCAGAAAGATATCATCCAACTTTAGCAATTTTAGCAACTTTCAGCAAAGGAGGCTGATATAATTTAATTTGGATGCCTGCTACCTCATTCCTATTCCCATTTATGGGAAACCTGGCCAAAGGAGCCACCATAGCTCCAATGTGAAAAATCTGCAGACCTTGGGAAAATCCATGTGATAAAAGACACAGTTTTCTGGGAAGGAAAAAATACAGTCATTGGCTCCATTTAATTCCAGTGAGTCAGCCTGTCTAAGATACTGGGACCCTAGAACTGAAATAACGGTGCACCTTCAAACAGAGAGGGAACACAATGCTATCAGTTGGCCTAATTATATTAATGAGGAGGTGGATGCTCATAAGTACCTTATACTCTAATTGGTCCACTATTGTCTCCTGTTGCTTTTTCCTGCTCAAGCAGACAGCCACTTAAGGTCAGAAACTCTGAAAAGATGGGGCATGGTGAACCATTGTTAAAACTGAACATGGAGGAGGGCTTTACCATTCACAGTTATAGCTGACCTCATGATGCCAGTGAACTTGTAAGCATTCTTCAGGACTGGGCCAATACCCAAGGGAGCAACACTGGGACCCTTTATGTAGAGAGAATTCGATGCTTGCAGCCTGCAGCAACGCTGTTAGGATGCAGTAGTAAGGTTTGCCTCCCTGGGAGGGAAGGGAGGATCTACAGCCCATTTGGGCACGTAATTGAGGGGGCGGGGCCAGGCCGTTGTAACAGCCAGACCTCCGCTCCCTGCTTCAGTCTCGACGACGATCGGCTTTGAAGGGTCGATCTTCGTAGGCTTGGAGTGCTGATGGGGAGGAGGCCTTGCCTCTTCGTTGGGGTTAGAGCGGTCTTGTGGGGATTCAGGAGCCTGAGGCTTGGAGGCAGCATCCATGGCGGCGGTGGTCACTGCCTTTGCAGGTGAGGGAAGTCTCTTGGGAGCTGGGTGTTCCCCAGGCTCGGAGGCTGCGTCTGTGGTGGCGGTGGCTGCCTTTGCAGGCGAGGGAAGTCTCTTGGGAGCTGGGCGCTCCCCAGGCTTGGAGGCCACGTCTGTGATGGCGGCGGCTGTCTTTGCAGGTGAAGGAAGTCTCTTGAGATCTGGGCGCTCTCCAGGCTCGAAGAGTGCGTCTGTGGTGAAGGCGGCTGTCTTTGCAGGCAAAGGAAGTCTCTTGGGAGCTTGGCGCTCCCCAGGCTCGGAGGCTGCGTCTGTGGCAGCGGCGGCCGTCTTTGCAGGCGAAGGGAGTCTCTTCGGAGCTGGGTGCTCCCCAGGCTCAGAGACCACATCTGTGGCAGCGGCGACTGTCTTGACGGGCAAAGGGCCTCTCCTGTGAGCTGTGCACTCTCCTGTCATTTTGTGGCGGTGAGAATGAACGCTGAGGGTCGTCGGCTGTTTGGAGCCAGGATCACGCAAGGTGGTCTTTTTTCTCTTCTTATTGTTGGGGTGCCCAGCCTCCTCCCTCCTTTGACAGGGAAGTGGTTGGATTTGGTGGTTTTACTTCAGGCAGGCAGGGGGAGGATTACTGTTTTAGCTGCGTTGCCATTTTGCTTCCCTGATATTTTGTAGGTCAGCCATATGGGGTCCCCTTCTTCTTAGTTAAGGGAGGGCGGCCATTTTAGTTGGTGGCCATATTGGGTCCCCTTCTTATTTAAGGGAGAGCGGCCATGTTAGTTGGCATTGTGCAGAAGCCATTTTGAGGGTCTTTTAGTTACAGAGATGCCTGGAGGAAAGGAGTCGGGGAAGCCAAAAGGGAAGCAGGCGGCACCAAAGGCCCCTAAGGCCCCTGCTAAGAGGCCTCCACCCCAGCTGTCGTCTTCTGACGAGGAGGGTGATGAGGCTGTTAATGCGAACATTATGCAAAGGCTGCGGGTGCTGGAACAGGCTTTGGGCAGTTCTCCTTCTGAAGGGTCAGGAGGGGAAAGGGCTTCAAAGAGGGAGCACCAAGCGATTGTACTAACCAGGTTGTCTGTTCTTGAGGGCAGATCTGGTGCATTCTTCACTGGCAGTGCCATGGGCCTTGGCAGTCCAGACGTGGAATCGGTGTCATCATCTGGAGCTGTGGGAGCTGGGTCAACTGTGGTGCCAGCTGGATCCGTCGGTAAGGCTGGGGACATCTTACAAGTGTATGCAGGGCTGGCTTGGCCTTGGGGGTCTTGGAGTCTGGCTTCACCTGTGGGGCAGGGCATCCCTGTGAATACAGGGTTTGCTTCCCCCGCAGAGTAAGGCCATTATCAAATTGGGCTTGGCCTACTGGGCAATGTGGCCCCGGTGTAGTTTGGTCGGGTGTGGGACAGCAAGGTAGTGCAGGCTCTTTCAACGAGAATTGGGGTGTTCCTTCTCCTTATGGGATGGTTCCTTTTACCACCTTACCTTTTGGGGAGGTTGCTTTGCCTTTAGGGGATCATTTATTGCCTGCAACAAAAGATAAGTTCTTAAAAGGGGAGTATGTCGATATCTTCTTCCTTCTGTTTCGGGAGTTGGAAAAGAAGGATAAGGAGGATCTGGACGACAAGGAGAAGGAAAAGTTGAAGAAGCGCAAGGTGGGTCGGACCTGGGCGAATTAGCTGCCAGGGTTTTTTTTTTATCAATGCTGGAGTGATTGCATGTGCCCAGCCTTGGAGGGCGGCTGCACTCATCCAGTACTTGGATATAATTTATAAAGGGTACACTATGTTTAGTGGGCCTGCCTGGATCAATATGATGAGCAATTCAGGATGAGGGCCTCATTGTACCCTTCCCTTCAGTGGGACCGTATTCACCAGCAACTGTGGCTGCAGGTCATGTCTCCTGCCCAGCCAAATTTAGGTGACCGCTCTGATAGCGGTAATTTGGTGGCCAGGTCGGGTGCTACCTCCTTGGCTTCTGCAGCCTCTTCCCGCAGTTCTGTGGGGCAGGGGGTTCAACCCCGCCTGCTTTGTTGGGAGTTCGGTTCTCAGGGGGTGTGTAGCAGAAAGGCTTGTCAGTTGAAGCATGAATGCCCCATGTATGGCGGGCCTCACTCCTTCAATAACTGCCTAAAGCCCAGGTGCATAAGAATCAAAAGAAGCCAGGAGGAGGATGAGGAAGTTATCAGGCTGGAAATGTGGCCCAGTCCGATAAAGGTGGGTCCTCTTGAGCGCTGGCTGCCAGGTATCCATGGAGAGCTGACAGCATTTACCTGTTAAGTGGTTTAAAGTTTGGTTTTAGGATCCCTTTTCAGGGGCCCTGGGTTCCGTTTTTGTCTGGGAACCTTAGTTCTGTTAAGGGCTTAGAACAGGTAGTTAAAGCAATGGCAGGTCTACACTTGCCGCAGCATAGAACATGGGTTACCAGCAGCATGAGGGAAGATTTGGGGGTTTGGCAAGAATTTTTGGAGTCCTTTAATGGGATCTCCTTTTGGAAAGAAGACATGATGCTTGAAGCTGAGCTTCAGGTCATGTCTGATGCTGCTGGATCTCTGGGTTTTGGAGTCTATTTCTGCGGACATTGGTGCGCGGACGGTTGGCCAGACTCCTGGAGGCAGGCGGGAGTGAACCGAGATCTTATGTTTTCCGAGTTTTTTCCCATTCTAGTTGCAGTTTGGCTGTGGGGGAAGGATATGGCCAATCGCACAGTTCATTTTTGGTGTGATAATATGGCAGTAGTCCATGTCATTAATTCCCTTTCATCCAAATCCTAGCAGGTTATGAGGTTGGTGCGGGCCTTCACTCCGTGTTGTCTGCGGCTTTACATATTGTTTTAGCCAAGCATGTTCCTGGGGTGAATAACGGGGTGGCTGATGCTCTCTCTCGTAAAAAGATGGAGAGGTTTCGTCAGCTGGCCCCAGATGCCAATCGAGAGGCGGTGTCAATGCCCCAGGAGCTATGTCTGATTGGAGAGCCAAGGCCTGCAGAGCGATAGGCCTAGCCATTGCGCCTAGCACCAGGAAGTCTTACAAACGTGCTGTGTGGCAGTTTGAGGACTTTATGTCACTATTATGTGTAAACAGACAGCTTATAGCATGTGCTGCAAAACAGAAAGTAGATCTAGAGGCTTAGATGATCTACCTGACAGCAGGTGGCTGGCTGCCAGAAGTCTTACATCAGCCAGCAGAATCAGCATGACACAGCAAGTTGCTGATTGGCTATCCCATGTATAAATGTACAGAGCAACAGGGGTGATTGTGGGTTTATGGAGTTGGAGTTGCAGCGGAGCATATTGTCAGTCAGGAGAGTGAGTTGGTGTAAATAAATGTATATAGTGGTTTTACAGCTACTGTGTACAGCCTTCATTCTTGCGTCGCTAAGCATCACCCTCTGGGTCTCTCTATGCGCATCGACACTTTAGAGGTGAGGTGGGGTATCGCATTGTTTGGCTCCTCCCGGTGGAGCAGTTGCTCCACTACTGTGTTTCTCTATGAGGTAAGGGACTGGCCGTGTGATCCATTAGAGGGCGCCTGTCTGCATTGGCTTTTGCCAGTAAGGCGCTGGGTTATAAGGAGGAAACAGCTAATTTTCGTCTTCAAAAAATGCTGGAAGGGTGGGCCAGAGAGGCTGGTCCTAGGCTGGACACACAGAAACCTATTTCCCCTCTGATTCTTAGGGACCTGAAGGGGGTTTGGGGCATGGTGTGTGCTTCATATTTTGAGGCCACTTTGTTTCATGCTGCATCCTTGGTAGCTTTTTTGGGGGGCTCTTAAGATCCAGTGAGCTAGTGGCATGGTCCAAAAATGATGTTTATGGTAATGCTTTGTTGCGACGGGACCTGAGGTTAACTGAGGGTAAGGCGGTCATTACTGTCCGTCGCTCTAAGGCGGACCACTGTCAAAGAGGTACTGTGCTGGAGCTTGGCACCTGCTCTGAGTTTGAGCTGTGCCCAGTTCTGCTTTGGCTGCTTATTTGGCAGTTCGGGGGCCAAAGGAAGGGTTTTTGTTTTGTCACAATAAAGGTAGCCCACTGACAAAGCATCAGTTTTGGGCTGTGACATCACAGGCTTTAGGTGAGCTGGAGTTTTCTGGGGTGCGGTTTGGGACCCACTCCTTTAGAATTGGGGCAGCTTCGACAGCTGCTGCCCTGGGGTATCTTTCCTCCTCCATTCAGTACTTGGGATGGTGGTGCTCATCAGATTACAAATCTTATGTTTGACCGTTGCTCAGTCCCTAGCTTTGCTTGTTTGACTGTAATGTTACTGGTTTATGTTCTTGTCTGACTGTTTTTTCTTTTTAGATGCTGTTGTTCCTGGCCAGAGGAGCCAAGTTCTCGTCTGTGGCCATAGCCATATGTTTTGGGCCGCTTATCAGGTGCGGAGAACTTCATTCGGCTCTCAGCTGGGACTCAGCCGATATGTTTGTGTCGACTGGCAGGGGCGCTGGGGCCTTCAGTGGCCAGGCCTGCTGCCTTTGTTAGTCCAAGGGAGCATGAGCCTTCCTCCTCAGGTTTTAATTATTAACCTAGGAGGGAATGATCTCGGGCTAGTACAAGGCAAGGCGTTGTCTTGTAGGCCCGTGAGGATTTTCAGTACATTTGGGAGCGATGGCCAGGGACCACTATAATTTGGTCAGCTATGCTTCCCCGCCTTGTTTGGCACAGTGTGTGGGACCCTGCAGCTATTGAGAGGGCACGCTACAAAGGTAATAAAATAATTAGGAAGGCATTTGAAGGGGGGTTGGGCCACTGGATCTGCCCCATCTGGATATTTCTACGGAATTTCCTGACTTCTACAGAGGGGATGGAGCACATCTCTCAGAAAAGGGTAATATGCTTTTCTTGAGAGATCTCCGGCAAGGGCTGTGGGTAGCGATGGGTGCTAAGCCCTAAGTAGAGACTTGGCCTTAGTGGTGGCAGGTTTTTCTGGATTAGGGTACTATGTGGCTAGGAGAGGGCCATGAAGCATCCCCCTTTTGGGGAATTTGGGGTCTGGCATGATCAACCTTGGAGTTTGATGACCTGGGGTGGGGAGAATGCAGACTGTCCCGGAGGCTCGACTAGAGGGTGCCTTCCATTGAGACATGCGTCTGGTGGTTGGGCCCTCTGGGGCGTGCCTCCCAGCTGGGCTGGGCTGACAGGAGCTGCATCACACAGCTCCAGCTGGGTGCTGGGTTTCTCACCCACAAATGGCAGGGGAGCGGTCTGTTGTGACCCTTAGCCCTGACCAGGCCGCAGTTTGGGTGCCCTTGCCATTTTATTATGATGATTAATAAAGTGGCCCATTATTTATACCAATGTACTGTGTCTGACTCTTCATTCCGACTTGGGGGGCAATGATCATGATGCTTCTGATTGCAATTGCAGGTAGTTTCTGTCTCTTGTATGGGCATCTGAGGTCATATGACACCCACATTTATAATACTCTCCTACTTATGACCTATATCCCAATGGCTTCAATGCCCAGATTCAACATCAAGCCCATTAGCCTTGGCTTTCCTCCTGTTCTTTTGGAAGAGTCAACAAGAGGGAAAATGTAAGACATGGAATATAGATTTGTGGTCTCAAGGAATGTGCGCTGAATTATTTTCTTAATAATTTGAATTCAGATTTCAGGTAGGGCACTTTCTCATTATCCTGATTTTTGTGAGTGTTGTTACTGGTTCAAAATTTAGAGGTGGGGGTAGGACTCAGACCTGGATGGCCCAGGCTAGTTGGATCTTGTCAGATCTCAGAAGCTAAGCAGGGTAGGCCCTACTTAGTATTTGGATGGAAGACTACCAAGGAAGTCCAGGTTCGTGTTGCGGAGGCAGGCAACAGGAAACTACTACTGATATCTCTTTCCTTGAAAATCCTGTGGGGTCACCATAAGTCAGCTACCATTTATAGGGAGCCCCCAAAATTTAGACCATTATTTTTGTCCTCCCATGGCAACAAAAGTGGTGAAGAAAGGAAGGAAAGAGAAGAAACCAGCCCCAGTCTTCCTATGCCAGCACCATACCTGCCGAAGCTTCTCTTTGGTGCTAGCATTGGTGGCAGCAGAGCCTGTCCCACAGCAAGCTTGCAGGTCCTGGACTTCTGCAAGGCTTGGCTGCTACAGCATCTGTTTCCTCCTCTGTCACTGGAGGAGGAATTTTTTTAATTGGCAACTGAATAGTGTTATATAAGTGTAAGAATGTCTACCACATTCTCTCCCCCACCCCAGCTAGTTCAGCAAGAGAAGGAGAACAAACAACTCTGAAGCAGTTGCTATTGGAGCCCATGACCCAACTGAGGCCCACAAAAAACCTGTGTACAACCATACCCTGGAAGCTGAGGGAGAAAGAAAAAGAGGCATAGGGAAGGCAGAGACAGAGAGAGAGAGCATGCAATACTATGACATTATCAGCCCTAAAAAGGAGGGTGCCAAAGATATACTAGGGCAGAGTTCATCATCAATTGAGTTCTCCTGATAGAGCACACTGTGCACACAGTAGAGTTCTGATCAACCTTGGGTGAGTGGGAAGCATGAATAATGTTAGCCTAGGATGTATAAATGTTTTCCAAGTATATTTATTTCATTTAAAGGATCCTTGCCCTCTATCCACTACTGAATATTGGCCCTGTCCTAGTGTTGTTAGTCTCCAGGTCCAGGCTGGAGCTCTCCCAGAGTTATACCTGGTCTCTAGACTATATAGATTGCTTATTCAGTTATAATTTATTTATTTAAAATGTTTATTCCACCTTCTGGAGAAAATGGTTGCTTTGTAAGGTAGGCTGTATGGCAATATACCCTACTGAGGTCCCTCTCCTCTCTAAACCTCACCCTCCCAGGCTCCATCCTCAAATCTCCAGGTATTGGCAGCCCTAGCTCTCCTCTAGGGCCTGATCAGCCTTGGGGTAGAAAGAAAAGTGGTCACAGGTACAATTTTGTACCCACCATAGTTCTTACGGAACTAATATCAGAAGAAAACCCACGGGAAAATGCATATTAATAAAACTCATATAGGACTTCAGCAGTAAAAAGGGAAGAAGGTGTAATGCTATGACAATCAGAAAAAATGGAACATGCTTATACATCAGCAGCTGCAAGAATTCTTTTTCTGTCCCAAGAATGTGGATCAGAAAGTTGCCTGTATTAACTTATTGACATAAGTATCTGACTAGGAATGGGCATGGAACGCAAAAATGGTGGTTTGGTTCATTTTGTGTTTTTCCAAATTCCTGAACAATTTGTGGTTCATTGGTTCATTCAGTTCGGGAAGGTGTAGAATAGCCCCTGATTGGGCCAGAGATGCCAAACTGGTAACAAAGTATTTAATGGACTTTCCTCTACCAACTCCAAGTTTGGTGTAAATTGGATTGGGGGGAGGGGCAACCTACAGCCCCTTCCAAAGCAGGTACCCCCAGTGAACTGCTCTCCTAGAAGTATGTAAAGCTGGGGAAAGAAAGGGAAGCCATCCTGCAGCTTTCAGTAGGTTTCACCTGGAAGCTTGGAAACTGACTGGAAGTGGCAGCTCCACTCTCCCCATCCTCCTGAGCTTCTGTTCAGTTTCCAACTAGAAGCCACAGGGGGCTGAGGGGAAGGGAGCTGCTGTGTTTAGTCAGTTTAACTGGAAACTGAACAGAAGCGAAGGAGGATGGGGAGAGTAGAACTGTGGCATCCAGTCAGTTTCACTGGAAACTGAATGTGAAAGGGCTGGGAATAATGCTGGAGCCAGTCTGTCTGGAAAAACGAAGCAAACACAAAGCAAAGAACACGCCAAGAAAAAAGGTCGGTTAGTGTTTGGTTGTGGCAGAATCAGACAAACCAGTTTGGACTGAACCACAAATTGGCCATTTTTAGCACAAATCATGATTTGTGGTTCAGTTCATGCTCATCCCTAATCCAAAGTAAAAACAACACTTCTACTACTATTTTTAAATTTCAGGTTTGATTCAATCAGAGCTTTGAGGTGACAGGCAGTCAGCATCAGAACAAATATATGTCATTACCATCTTAACGCTTAGGTTAAAAAGTGAAAAAATGAATAGAAAAAATGAATGAGTAATAAAGTTAAGTTATAATTCTGTAGGAATGGAATATGACTGCTTCATAATATAACTGCAAAACTGGTAGTTAAAAGAGTTTGATCATCTTCTTTCTCCATATTACATTGAAGGGGCTTATATCTCATTCCAGAATGTACAGCTTATTTTGCAGGAAGGCCATATTAAAACGAATAGAGGCTGAAGAACAAATAGAAGAAACTCAAATGTTACTATGTTTATGAGAGAACATAAGAAAAGCAATCAACTTGATTTAAAAAAAACAGTCCTGGGAGCCATGAAATTCTAGCTCCTGATACTTCCAGTTGTTCCAAATAGTTCCAGGATTTTTTGAGGTCCATTTCCAAGACCTCCCACCCCCCCTCAAAAAAATATCTCAGATAACATCCTGAGACTCAAATATGCCTGGAAAATACCAAGGTGTTTTTCTTATGTATATTTGGACTGGATATATCCACAGTGGCCACTTTCCCACACCATTACATCTGCTAAGGCAAACTACAAATTTTGAGCAAATGTGGAATTGTTGTCTTGAAAATGTAGCTATAGATGCCAAGAGATTCATGTTAGACAGCAGCTGCAGATCCTTCTCCTTCCTCCTTTTCAAAAAGCTCAAGGTGAGGGCACAGATAGATGAGACCCTGGAGAGCTGCTGCCAGACTGAGTAGACAATACTGACTTTGATGGACCAAGGGTCAGATTCAGTACAAGGCAATTTCGTATGTTCGTATATGTTCAACTCTTGGAAGAAACTTCCAGATAAAAACACAGGATCTGCTATCTTTAATCTACTTCTGTTTGGGAGAACTAGATATAGGTTTGTGAGGACCAACTCTAAAGCAGGTATGGACATGAATCAGCTGATAAAACTAAAGTTCAGCATGAATTTTGACTGCTGTTTGTAAAGTAATAGTTGTGAACTGAAGAACTGCCATGAACTTTCATGAATTTTGACGCAGTTCATGGAGGTTTGTGCTCTTCATGAAAAACAGCTGAGCTGCTCAGTTGTTTGGTTTAAATGGCTCAGAGCCATCCCCAAACCCTGCCTTTCCTAGTTTCCAAAATCTTCAGGTATTTCCCAAATGGGAGTTGGTAACCTTAAGGAAATAAGATCATCTGTTGTCACCTCACAGCAATTTTTAAATGATTACATTCTTCTCTAAAATGGCACAGGTAGCCTTCATCTAGTTTGGCCTTAGTCACAGTATCCTCTCATCATAAAGGTTTTTCTGCACTTGTCTGTTGGTCCTGAAGCCCTACTCAATACAGTTTTTATGTTACAATTGTGCAGAGGAGGAAAATCTTCATCTTTTGCATTCACAGGGAGCTACTAGAGTTTCTGATATGGTTGCAGATCATGCATCTATGGGAGAAATGGAAATTTTCCTCCTTTGCACAACACCTACATGAATAAAAAATACATGTCACTAAGATATTTTCTATATTACCACTGCTTGGTGATGTGGCTCTTAGAAAATCTATTCAAAATATTCTACCTCTTAGACCATTAATTAAATTGGTTTACAAGTTTAAACTAGGGACTTTGACCCTTTTGATCTCACTCTGGATGCTGGAAACCATTTACACATGGGCTATTTGTCTTGGATTAGATGCTATTGGGAAGTGGGTTTTTCTTTTGGTTCCCAAACATTGTGGCTTTCCCCCTATCTTTCTTATATCTTCTTTGCTGTAATGTTCTGAGAATGATTGCAGTTAATTCACAATAAAAAAGCATGTCTCTAGCACCTTTAATTGAGGAGATGAAAGGGGAAAGGGAAAGAAATCTACTTCTCTAAAAATGAAAAATGCTAATTCAGAAAATATGATATATATAGTCATATCATTATAGCAATATAATGACATTCAATTACCAGCTTAAAAAGAAAAAAATCGCTGAAAAAGACCAGGTAGCTTTAGAGAAAACAGATGGCTGCTGCTGAGGGACTGGTACAGAGAAATTGTGGGGCAACCTGCCACATGGAAGCTCTGTTGCCATAGCGCTGCATCAGCAACCACTACAGCAATGAGGAAAACATACAAGCCTGTCCCCACGTGGAAAGCACCTACATTTCCTAGTTTTGTTGTACAGTGATGAACAAGTGATTTGCTATTCATCTTTTTGGTTTCTAGACTTTGCTGAGACTACTACACATGTACAGTGTATAACAGTTTTCAGTTTTCATATTTTTTCTTCCTAATGATGTACATTAGAGGTGTGCATTTGGTTTGACTGAACCAAATATAATCCTGAAAAACAGCTGATTCAGCTGTATTTGGGCTGTATACAGCCAAATCAGATTCTCTGATCTGATTCAGCTGCCAAATACAGCAGTCCTGTATAGCCACCAAATTTTGGCCTTCTGAATCAGACTGGAACAGAAGAGGAGGGCAGGGTTAATAGAAGAAAGGATATTCCAGTCTGTTTCTGAAATGATGTTGAAGTAAAACAGGAGGCTCATATTTGTAAATCTTGATTTCAGATTTGTATCCATTCATCTTTTGGTATACCCAGACCACAAGGGCACTGGGTTCAGCTGCTAGGCAGTACTTTGTAGGGTTGTGCCACTGGGCTGGTCAATATTAGGTTGGCACAGGGTTCTGCTGCTTAGTACCAGTGTATTCAATGCACTGTTTCTGTACTGTGGTCCTTGCAGAAAGCACTCCCCCTAGGTTTGTAATTCAGAGAGATTCTCAGATTTGAACTAAGGTCCTGCATGTGGCACTGGCACTGTCACAGTGGCACTTGTTCTGCTGGGCACATAATACTGTTATGCTTCTTGCAAACAAGCATCCTCACCACAGTTGACTTTCCACTGCAGAGATTCTCTAGGAGAATTTGACTGCTGCCTGTGTTTGCAAGTTTTCCCCATCATAAGAGACAATGGGAAAGGAAGGAGAGCAATCACTTTAAGGTCCCATAGAATGAGAACCCCAGTTCAATCTTTTTGGAACATAGAGGTTCCTTGGAGGAGAGGCTCCTGCAGCTACACAGCAAATTTGGTGCCTTTCCCTCAAACTCCCTCCTCCCTAGTATCAATTTTCCCACCATGGGGAAACTAACACCTTTTCTCGCTGCCATGGGAAAGCATGAAGAATGGGGCACCCTCTACAGCTGCCCCTAGAACCAGACCCCCTGGTCCAACTTGGGAGAGCTGTGTCAGAGAGGCTCCTGCAGGTGCCCTGCAAAGCTGAAGCCTCTATCTCAACCCCCCTCCCCACAAGCTGCAATTCATTATACCCTATTTTGCTATTGACTTCAATGGCCCACAGGGTATAATGAGGCCATATAATCAGGAATAGCAAAATCTCCCAAATCAGATTTGACTACTGAATCTGCTATTCAGCAATATATGGCCCTCTGAATTTTTTAGCCCTGAATACCCCAATTTCAATTTTTTTTGTACACCCTAATGCACATAAACATATTTGAGCATTGATTACATCACAGCACAAAAAGAAATCTCAATGCAATCATACAATCAAATCAATACCCTCTTTTGTCCAGTATTTTAAGCAATGCAGATATGTTGACAGCAGTAACCTGCAATGGAGAAAAGATACACATGGAATAATGGGACAATCCCATTAATATTTTGAAGTTCCTTTTGTATTGCAAGCATGATAAATTAACAGCAAAGGTGTTGCCTCTGAATGGTGTGTGAACTGATTATGGAAATGTTTCTGACAGAATTTTGCATACATGATTAACCTAGCAAGACAACTTAGTTGCTAAGAATGGTTTAGAGGAAGAAAACATTCCTGTATTTTTAAGCACTTATTTCTGTATGTATTCTTCTGAATGTGAAAATTTTTGGGTTTTTTATGTCTACAGAAAAATAAAGGCAAACACATTTTGAAGTAATATGCACAGCATAATTTTTTACAAGGAATACAAGGGATATGTTTACATCACTCAAGCATGTTTACTATAGCTTACATTCAAAGGCATTGTCCCCATAATTGGGAATCCTGGGAAAGATAACTTCCTGATTGCAGGGATGGCGTCTGTAAACAAGTAGGCTCTGTGCCATAGTAGAATGAACATGTTGTGGCAGACATAATTCCACTCCCTTCTCTAGGCATACTCCTTCTAAACTGGAGTCTTGTGAGCAAAAATTCAACTTTGTGAGCTACTGGCATTAAAGTTGTGAGCTACTGCATAAATTAGTTTGTTCTGGGGCCATTTTCCCTAAGCTACAACAAAAATGTGTGATCTGGAGGCTAAAAAACTGGGAGCTAGCTCACATTAACTCAGCTTAGAGGGAAAACTGGGCATGTCTCCATTATATTTTATGATATGTGTATAAGGTTTCTACTGGGATTGCAAATATAGTATTTGAGTATATCAAGTGCCTGGAGACCCAGTCCTATGAGGAAAGGCTGAGGAATTTGCGAATTTTCTGTCTGGAGAAGAGGAGGTTGAGGAGGGAAATGATTGCTGTCTTTAAGTATTTGAAAGGCTGTCAAAAGAGGGCAGAAAGCTGTTCCAGTTGGCAACAGAGGATAAGACTTGCAATAATGGGTTTAAATTATGGGCAGAACGACACCAGCTGGACATTAGGGATTTTTTTTTTTTTTTACTTTAAGAATAGTGGAATTGGCTGCCTAGGAAGGTGGTGATCTCCCCCTCACTGGCAGTCTTCAAGCAGCAGCTGGGTGAACATTTGTCTGTGATGCTTCAGGCTGATCCTGCATTGAGCAGCGGGTTGGACTAGATGGCCTATATGGCTCCTCCCAACTCTATGATTCTATTACATTGCCCAGACCAAAGGAAAAAAACCTTACTGGAATGAAAGGCTTAAATTGAATTAGACAAGGCCAGATGTATCAGTCAGTCAGTCAGTCAGTCAGTCAGTCAGTCAGTCAGTCAGTCAGTCAAGCTATAAGAATCAAGTACATTTTTTTTAGAGGCACAGAAATAAAAGGAAAATGTCAATTACATACTGAAACACATTCAAAGACGTAGGCTTATTTAAATCCCTGAAAGCACAGGTAGTGTTTTCAAGACAGAAATCTTCTAATGGCTGGAATCTTCCCACATTCTGAAGATCCCATGGGCAGAAACGGAACTAACACATTGTTGAATATTATGCTATTGTAATCAATCACAGCTGTGCATGGAACAATGCAATTGCAAATGACTGATACAATGATGCATAGATACTATCAGATTTATGCTTGCTTTTACTGAAAACATTATTACATAACCAGCCTGTTTTGGAACATCAAAGGATTTTAAAATCAAAATTAAGATGTGATGAAAATGGTAACTGGTTCAGAAAACCTACTAGGAGGAAACAAATATATAGAAATTAATATTTCATCAAATTCTAATGAAGCATGGAGAATGAACATCTGTAAAACTTTGGGAATAGCTAAATGTGATTAAGAAGAGAAGCTTATTTGCTCATTCTAAGTTTCATTCTTAGGAAACAGCAACTCTGAATAAAAAGGTGACCACATGCATCATGACAGTCTGCAAAGACAAAGAAAAGGTCACAAGTAATTCAGACTACCTACAATACAGGGCTGTCAGACAAGGGGCTGCTATCCCTGGGAGACTGAGGAAGGCAGGACTTACTCAAATAGTGTCCATTCATACTATAATATCACTTCTGCTTGTATAACTGAAAGTGATATCACCATATTGCTGGATGCTCTAAGAGTAATACTATGGCTTTTATGTTTATAATAATACTTATTTAAGCTTCCCTAGAATGTAGAATGAATTACATTTAATTCAGCAATCTGAAATAACAAAGTTTGCTTTCCTCAAAAGTGGACTACTTTTACCTTAACCACCAGATTTAAAAGTGAAATTGCAAGAAAATGGCTGTGTAGGCTCCAATTAAGCATTCAATACATATTTTTGGAAATAACTTTGAGTATAAATGCATTTACTAACTGCAACTACATAACAGCATACAAAGAATTTCAAAAATGATTTCAAGTAAGCCCTTTGAATACCATAGTGTTGTTCCATGGGCACTTCTTTCTGGGTGCTGCACAGGCAGTCCTCAATTCCTCTTACACTAGGCACTTCTTGGGTTGCCAGATCCTGTCTTTTCACTGGCAGAGGACTTTAGGGGGCATTCCAGGAGGGGGCGGGGATGTCCCCAATGTGATGATATCATGAAGAAGTGATATCATCATATTAGGGCACAACCCCATGGAAGGCACCATTGGCTCACAAGAACCATTTAAGGGACCTTCCCTTTAAAGTGTTTTTGCAAGTGAGTGTGCTGGTGCCATGCACACCTGAACTCCAAGTGACAAATTCACCACTTGGAATTCAGGTGCATGCAGCTGCTGCTTGCAAAAAACATTTAAAGGGACCCTTCAAATGCTTTTTGAAAGTAGGGGCCATGTATGCCTGAACTCCAAGTGGTAAATTTGCTGCTTGGAGTTCAGTCTTGTGGCCAGTGGCCAACCATTCCTTCCTCTTCTGCAAGATTTAATGTGTCCCAGAACTGATTGGCAGCCATGTGCTCCCAAAATCAGCTGGAGGGCCCTTTAAATCTCAGTGGAGAGGAGGGAGAGGGGTGGCTGCCAGTGGTCGCTGTTGGGGTTGGTCCTTCCCCTGCTGACCAGCTGGCCAGTGACAAACAAGAGCTTGTGAAATTGGGGGATTTCTTCCTTTCATGTAGGGACTGGCATCCCTAGGCACTTCTGTTTGCATTTATCCAATGTTTTTCAGTGAGTTGAAAGTGCCTAGTTTGAGAGGAAGCAAGCTCCGCAACAGAGGCTGACTCCACAATCCCAGAGACAAGCACATGCAGAGCAAAGATAGGTGATCCAAGCCAACATCTTTTAATGTGGAGATTATCTTTTAATATAGACAAGTCTGGCGCTAATGAAAATTCTGTTTATCTAAAGTACAGCAGAATTTTTTAATAGAGCAATGTTTTGGGTAATCACTCTAAAACCCAACTAGCTGAAACCTGTGGATAATGAAAACTGTAAAATGGGACCAGCCACAGACAAGGAACTCAAAATATTTTTCCAAGTATGCAGAAAACTTTTTTAAAAATCCTTTTTCTAAACCCCCCAACAAGAACTAATATATTTCAGAAGAGATGAAATGATTAGTTTCTGTGTATAATCTAATGAAATTAAAGGGGATAGGAGAGGAAATTAGACTGCTCAGGCCCCTAAAAACACAGATAGTCCTGAAGTGGGAGACTTTGTTCTGTTGCCCTGTGATTTCTCATGAGATCCCATTATAATGAGAGCAGTGAACTCAAGCCACCCATAGAGAAGGCAGGGGTTTGTATATACTCAGAGTACTTCCTAGGTATGCATAGGAAAATGACTTGTAAAATTGAAGCAGAAAAGAAAACCTCTAAAAATAATCTAATAGGGAATGAAAATGCTCCATAGGAGATGGAATGCTGTGGGGTGAGGGGGGGGGGGGGAACTACCCTGTTCGTGTTCTGACAACTTAGAGAGTCCTAGAGGGTAGAGATTCCTCATAAGCCTCCAGCTTGTTACAGTATACAATCCAAAGGTTAAAGTTTATATTATGATTTAAACAACAATGCAGTAACTTGGGTGAAAAGTGAACACTATAGAAAAAGTCCAAGGCAAGTATTTATTCAGTGAATTTCTTGCAGATAGAAACAAGCTGCAACTCAAGCATTCAGGAGCTGGGCCTGTTTTTGAGTTCTCCTCTGCCATAACTCATTCTTTAGCTTTCTGCTTTGTTCTTTATATTCTCACTCTTCTCTGAACCTTCTGCCCAAGTTAAGAAGTGCAGAATACAGAAGAGTTGGGAAGATTCTCCAGAACACTGTCCATATATTTGCTGCGACTTTTGAAAGGTGAGAGGTGCTTGTTAGAAAGATGTAGTTCAATTATATACATTACATCTATCAATGTGATGTGGATCCTGGAAAACATGATATAATCACAGAAAGGTTCTATTTACTGCAGATATTTTGCATACACCTAAATTAACTCAAATGGAGGCTAAAACATTAAAATACGCATAGCATAAAAAAACTCTTTTTCACAGCCGGCAATTTATAAATATATGAAAAACAAGGATTACTTTTTCCCTAGGGAGAAACAACATGTACAAATAAAAGCTAAGCCAAAATGTGGCTGCTTCATACACACCCCCATACAGCTGGCATGACATGCCCACTCTCCCATCTGTCTAAGCCATATATAACCAATTAGAATTGTCATGATAATTCTATTATTATCTTTATGCCTGTGTAATCATGGATCTGGATGGGTTATGCTACAGACCTCATGATATTACCAAAATGCCTCACTGCAGTGCTTTTCATTGAAGCCTGTTACAGTATGCAAAATAAATGCGTATACTCATGGGCACACTACTCAAGTTTTATAAGGAAAAGTTCCATTGTTTTCATACATGATAAATAGGTATTTAAGTTTCATTCACTGGAGTATCAAGTTTGTTAGGCCAGCTATAAGGGTGAGAAATCTGATTACATGGTTCAAGACATTGCTATCAAAGTCTGAAAATAGGGCATGTGTCTATCTCCTTTTAAAGTGGAAACTGAAAAGCAGACCCCCAAATGATAAATATACTTCTGTGTCATTGAGTAAGCTGAAAAGTGGTCCAAGCCACTTTGGGGTCAGTCAGCAATTTTTTGCCAGGCCAGTTTGGCAAGGAATCCTGGAAGTTTTGCCATCTTCTGTGCATAGAACAAGGGTCACTGAGGATATAAGTGGAATCCAGGGCTTTTTTGGTAGAAACCCCCCCAGCAGGAACTCATTTTCATATTAGGCCATATCCCCTGACATCACCATTGTTCCACACAGGGCTTTTTTGTAGAAAAGCCCAGCACAAACTCATCTGCATATTAGGCCACACCCCCTGACACCAAGCCAGCCAGAACTGCATTCCTGTGTGTTCCTGCTCCAAAAAAAAGCCCTGGTGGAATCTAATATTACAACTTGCCATAAAGACTCATATTCTTTGGACTTTTCTCAGCATCACCAGACTATGGACTTTCCTGGTCTGCAATGTATTTAACCACTCTTGTGCCTTAGTGACTACTAACAGCAAAACACAACAGATTCACTGTGATACTATATGTTCAAAGATATTACAAACTAATTTAATATTACTGTCATGGGAAGAAGTTTCCGTTTATGTAAGAGCATGTATACTATATGCAAGGGTTTGTTGTAATGAAGAGCCCAAGAATGATTATGTTTCTGTATTAGCATTTAATAGATCTGAATTAAACAGATAGATTTTTATTTTATACAATAAAGAGTTTTCGAGTTTGTTCTCTTGCCTTAAAGCAGCTTCCTATGGAAGCTATTTTATTAGATAAAAATCCATTAACAAGGGTTTTATGTCAGAGTTTTGTGACTGAAAAGCCTCCAGGTCAAAGAAATGCATTATTCATTACATGATTTTATGTGTTCTTGTCAAATAAATTATATTGTGCAAAAAGTCAGAAATGTTGATGATTTAATTAAGAAATATAATTAAAATAGCACAATGATTTAAATAATCAAAATTCCAGTCCCAACTAGCCTATGGAGAAAGGCTTCAAGAAGGGGGATCAAAAATAATAATAATTGTTTTTAAAGTATGGCACTACAACAGCTCAATGTAATTCTTGATCAAGGAGCTGTTTACTGATTTGGTGTCTAATCTATGATTTATTTACAGTTATGAAAATATTTTCTTTTTTGGGGGTGGAGTGGTGGAAAGTGCTGTCAAGTCACAGATGACTGATGGTGATCCCATAGACTTTTCAAGACAAGAAATATTCAGAGGTGGTTTTCCATTGCCTGCCTCCACATAATGACCCTGGTATTCCAAATACTAGCCAGAGCTGACCTGGTTTAGCTTTTGAGATCTGATGAGATTGGGCTGGTCTGGGCTCTCAGGTTAGAACAATTTTCTCTTTTAGCTCCAAAATATAGGTCAGTTAAATAATCATTGTTAACCCAAAGTCAGTATTTTAAGTTCTCAGTCACACTGACAGACCATGCCTCGTTGTTATGGGAAAGAACCTGGAGGGGTTCATATGCATATCAGCACCAGAAGACTTATAGCCTTCAGAGTCCACCGCTTCAGAGCTTGCCCATATAAGGGTATATAAGGCCTATAAAAGCCTTCAGAACTCACTTTGGGAGCTCAGTTGAGTTAAGCAGCCTGAATTGACTGAGCTCCCAAAGCATGCTCCAAAGGCCTATAAAGACCACTGGAACTCACTCAGGCTGGCTCGACCCATAAGTGGGCTCCAGAGCTCATTTCTGGTCAGACAGCCCAACCTGGAAGTAAGCTCTGAAGGCATTTAAATGCCTTTGGAGCTCACTCAGGACAGGGCCGAACTCCCCAACTGGAAGAACCACGGTTTGTTCAATGAATGTTTATTGGAGTTTCATGGTTCCTGAAAACCCTGAAAGCACGAACCTCCAACGAACCTCCATTTTCCTGGTCCATGCTCATCCCTAGTCACTGAGAAAAAAAATCATTCATAAGCTATGCTATATCATAGAATACCTAAATATATATTCAAAATTAATAAGATAATTAAGGGAAACATCCAGATGTTACTAAAATCTGTAATTAAAAACAATTAAGATACACAAAGAATGGTAATAAACATTAAAATAAGATAATGTTTTCATTTCATAAACAATAAATGAAGCATTTCTTTAAAAAAAATTAAAAATCAACAAATGGAACATATCATTTAGAAAGAAAGGATGTGATTACTAAGAGCCAGAATGGTTTTCTCAAGAACAAGTCATGTCAGACTAACCTGATCTCTTTTTTTGAGAAAGTGACCACCTTGCTGGATCAGGGGAATGCTCTAGACATCGTTTATCTTGATTTCAGTAAGGCTCTTGATAAGGTTCTACATAGTATCCTTGTTGACAAGTTGGTAAAATGTGGTTTGGATCCTGTTACTGTTAGGTGGATCACATTCAAAGAGTGCTTGGAGAGGATCTATCCTGGGACCTGTTTTGTTCAACATCTTTATAAATGGTTTGGATGAAGGAATAGAGGGAATGCTTATTAAATTTGCAGATGATACTAAATTGGAAGGGGTTGCAAGCACAAAAGAAGACAGAAACAGGATACAGGATGACACTAAATAGTTCAGGGTGGTGAGAACCAGAGAGGATTGTGAGGCACTCCAAAGGGATCTGTCGAGGCTGGGTGAGTGGGTGTCAACATGGCAGATGAGGTTCAATGTGGCCAAGTGCAAAGTAATGCACATTAGGGCCAAAAAACCCAACTACAAATACAAGTTGATGGGGTGTGAACTGGCAGAGACTGACCAAGATCTTGGGGTTGTGGTAGATAACTCACTGAAAATGTCAAGACAATGTGTGATTGCAATAAAAAAAGGCCAACACCATGCTGGGAATTATTAGGAAGGGAATTGAAAACAAATCAACCAGTATCATAATGCCCCTGTATAAATCGATGGTGCG
Source organism: Heteronotia binoei (assembly GCF_032191835.1). Classification (NCBI taxonomy): domain Eukaryota; kingdom Metazoa; phylum Chordata; class Lepidosauria; order Squamata; family Gekkonidae; genus Heteronotia; species Heteronotia binoei. The sequence goes on from NC_083230.1 coordinate 60,406,695, forward strand.
GTCTCATTTGAAATACTGTGTGCAATTCTGGTCACCGCACCTCAAAAAGGATATTATAACATTGGAAAAAGTCCAGAAAAGGGCAACTAGAATGATTAAAGGGTTGGAACACTTTCCCTATGAAGAAAGGTTAAAACGCTTGGGGCTCTTTAGCTTGGAGAAACATCGACTGTGGGGTGACATGATAGAGGTTTACAAGATAATGCATGGGATGGAGAAAGTAGAGAAAGAAGTCCTTGTTCTCCCTTTCTCACAATACAAGAACTCGTGGGCATTCAATGAAATTGCTGAGCAGTCAGGTTAAAATGGATAAAAGGAAGTACTTCTTCACCCAAAGGGTGATTAACATGTGGAATTCACTGCCACAGGAGGTGGTGGTGGCTACAAGCATAGCCAGCTTCAAGAGGGGGTTAGATAAAAATGTGGAGCAGAGGTCCATCAGTGGCTATTAGCCACAGTATGTATACATATATAATTTTTTTGGCCACTGTGTGACACAGAGTGTCACTGGATGGGCCATTGGCCTGATCCACCATGGCTTCTCTTATGTTCTTATGATGACCTTGACAGGCTGGAAAACTGGGCTAAAATCAATAAAATGAATTTTAACAAGGATAAATGTAAAGTTCTGCATTTAGGTAGGAAAAATCCAATGCATGGTAATAGGATGGGGGAGACTTGTCCTAGCAGTAGTATGTGTGAAAAGGATCTAGGGGTCTTAGTGGATCATACGCTGAACATGAGTCAACAGTGTGATGCGGTGGCTAAAAAAGGCAAATGCAAGTTTGGGCTGTATCAACAGACGTATAGTGTCCAGATCACGCAACCTGGAGTGTTGTGTTCAGTTTTGGGCAGCACATTTTAAGAAGGATATAGACAAGCTAGAACGGGTCCAGAGGAGGGTGACGAAGATGGTGAGGGGTCTGGAGACCATGAGGAAAGGTTGAAGGAGCTGGGGATATTTAGCCTGGAGAGGAGGCGGCTGAGAGGTGATATGATCACCATTTTCAAGTACTTGAAGGGCTGTCATATAGAGGATGGTGTGGAATTGTTTTCTGTGGTCCAGGAAGGTAGGACCAGAACCAATGGGTTGAAATTAAATCAAAAGAGTTTCCGGCTCAACATTAGGAAGAACTTCCTGACCATTAGAGTGATTCCTCAGTGGAACAGGCTTCCTCGGGAGGTGGTGGGCTCTCCTTCCTTGGAGGTTTTTAAACAGAGGCTAGATGGCCATCTGACAGCGATGAAGATCCTGTGAATTTAGGGGAAGGTGTTTGTGAGTTTCCTGCATTGTGCAGTGGGTTGGACTAGATGACCCTAGAGGTACCTTCCAACTCTATGATTCTATCCGTAGAAGTGTGCATGCACTCAAAAGCTAATACCTTGAATAAGACTTTGATAGTTTTAAAGGTGCCACTGGATTAAAACTTTGATCTCCCTTTTTCACAGGACATCACATGAATCATTAATTGATTGTTTCTAAAGCAAAGGATAATCTGCAGTAATTACAATTGTCAAAGAAACATTCTCAATCCTTTAAGACTATAAACTCATTTTATGAAGTGTAAATCTAATTTTGTATTCTTTACTGATGCTTTAGGGTTTTTTCCTTGGGCTTTAAGATGAATACATGTTGTTTTCAAGGCACATATCATTATTTGTTAACAAATGCATAATCTGTCTTGCAGTTTTAGTGATCTTTAGTGATGCCATACAATAGAACTAATTAAACACTGTCTTGGATCATAAGCAATTAAATAAAAAACCCAAAACAAAACTTATAACAACCCGCAGAATTATTCATAATAAAAACCTCCTCTAATCAAATGATAACAACGATGACAACAAAAACATGTTAAGCCTGGAAAGGAGATGACTGAGGTGATCTAATTACCACCTTCAAGTACTTGAAGGGCTGTCATACTGCAAATGGTGCAGAGTTGTTTTCTCTTGCCCCAGAAGGGTGGACCAAAACTAAAAGGTTGAAATTAAATCAAAGAAGTTTTTCACTAAACATTAGGAAGAACTTCCTGACAGTTAGAGTGGTTCCTCAGTGGAACAGGCTTTCTCGCAAGGTGGTGGGCTCTCCTACTTTGGAGGTATTTAAACAGAGGCTAGATGGCCATCTGGCAGCAATGCTGATTCTGTGAACTTAGGTAGATCATGAGAAGAAGGGGCAGGAAGGGTAGCATTAGTGCTTAGTTCTCGTGGCCTTTTCTTACATGCCCAAAGAAATGATCACCACTTTGGCAGGAAGCAGTTTTTCTCCAGGCCAGCTTGGGTAGGGATCCTGGAGGTTTTTTGCTATTTTCTGGGCATGGAACAGGGGTCATGGGGTACATATGTGAATTTCCTACATTGCGTAGGGAGTTGGACTATATGACCCTGGAGGTCCCTTCCAACTGTATGATTCTATGATCCCACCAGAATGAAAAACTAGGCCAACATATTCCTTCAGTAAATTAAAAAAAAAAAACCTGCTCAAACCATACTACCCTCAAAAAAAGAAGTGTCTTAGGGAAAGGGTTCCACATTCTTAGAGCTACCACCCAGAAGTCCCAAGTAGCCACCTGCTAAGCTTCTGAGGCTTGGTGAACAGAAAGTGAAATTCTCCAGATAGTCTTAGTGATCTGAAAGGTTAATTTTATCCTACAATGTATTACAGTGTATCTATATGTTCAAATCAGTACTATTAAGGCAAGTTCCAGCTTTATATTCAAGAATTTTGACATTAAGCATTTATATTGAAATACAGGCAAAACCAATTAGTTAGTCCTCTGTCAATGTATCTAAGCAGGCAGTAACCACTTGACAACTGAGCCTTGGCATTATTCTTTATGATATTTTAAAGTTTGCCCAACAGATCAGTCTCCTGTGATAGAACTGCAACATTATTCTTTTCTTTTTTGCAACTTCTTACATATTTTTTGAAATACATTCCTGTCTCTGAACTTTGTGACACCATCAGAGAGAAATCAGAATGGAATTTAAGTAAGAGGAGTCATTTCTTCCCTGAGCTTTTCTTTTTTTAACCTCACCATGAGGAAGAACATTCTAGGGAAAACACATATATATTTTTTTTAATGTGTCTCTAAATACAGGAATACAATGAAAGTGCAAAACAGCCTTTTTCAAAAACATTTTTCGTCACTTTTGGAAATGGTCCATTGTGAAATAAATAAACCTGATAGTATTTCAGGAACTGGTCTTTGAATTTAAATTGTTCCTTGGTGCAGAAACGACTAAAAATTGACTATTACAGCTCTATTATCTATAACAACTGCGCTTACTGCCTATAATAAGCTAAAAGGAGTTTTTATTTACAAAAAACAGACCAAGAATCTGAAACTTCACTAGGTGAATGATCCCATTCTTTATACTGTGGGAGAGAAGACAGAACATGATTGGCTGGCCTTATGTCAAGCTGGTTCTTAAGTGCCAATGGAAACCCTTTTTTACAAAATACACCTGTGAAGACTGAATACACTTATGGGGGAAAGGGGGAAGTGAGTGGCATGTTCTACCCACACAAAGCATGCTGACTTGAATGTAGGGTTGCCAAGTCCAATTAAAGAAAAATCTGGGGACTTTGGGGGTGGAGCCAGGAGACTTTGGGGGTGGAGCCAGGAGACATTGGGGGTGGAGCCAAGAACAAGGATGTGACAAGCATAATTGAACTCCAAGGGAGTTCTTGCCATCACATTTAAAGAGACAGCACACCTTTTAAAATGCCTTTCTTCCATAGGAAATAATTAAGGATAGGGGCACCATATTTTGGGGCTCATAGAATTGGACCCTCTGGTCCAATCGTTTTGAAACTTGGGGGGTATTTTGGGGAGAGGCACTAGATGCTATACTAAAAATTTGGTGCCTCTACCTCAAAAAATAGCCCCCCAGAGCCCCCAATACCCACAGATCAATTTCCTATTATTCCCTATGGGAATCGTTCTCCACAGGGAATAATAGAGTGCCTCGTAGACATTTCCCTCCCCCCCCACGCTTTCTAAAGGGGGGAGGGCCTCCAAACTAGGGAATCCCCTGCCCCCTCCCTCTCTCACACACACACACTTACCAGATCTTCCTCCGGACAACTCTACTTCCTGTGAAAACGAAAGCAAAGAAAGGGAGGGGCCCTTCTCAAAAGCCCTTCCTGCTTCCGGCTTCCTGCCCAGCCTTAAAGGGGCAGACATTTTGCAAACGGCTCAGGAGCTCTACATGAAGCCTAAAGGTATGTTCTCCCCCCCCCTCCACCCCCCACCCCCGCTTCCAGAGTTTTGAAAAGCGGGAGGTGAGGCTGTGAAACCAGAAGTCTCCCGCCAGAGCGGGAGATTTGGGAAGCCTACTTGAATGTCAGTGTGAAACTGTACATGTTTAGATTTTTCTCCCCATAACAGAGCAGCTGCTTTTTCAGGACTCTTGATCACACAGAGACATGCCTATATGGCATGTAGGTAGGCTTTCCAATCCCCAGGTCCCAGTGAGGGAGGTTCTACAGGCTTCCCCCAGCCCCCAGCCAGCTGGCTGGTGGGGGGAAGCCCCGCCCCCACAGCCACCATGTATTTCTGGAGCTCCGGCAGGTTTAGAAACCTGCACAAAGGTCCCGTTTTTAAAATGTGTGTGTGTGTTTCTGTTGTTTGTGTGCCTTTAAAGTTGAGCAGGAAACAGGAAACACTTTATGATGAAGGGTCAGCAGCAGCTTCCATTTGTTTTGCTTTCGTTTTCAGATCAAGTAACCAGACCCAGTAAGTGTGTGTGTGTGTGTGTGTATGAGAGAGAGAGAGAGTGAGAAAGGGAGGGAGGGTTCCCAATCCCCAGGTGGGGGCAGGGGATTCCCTAGTTTGGAGGCCCTCCCCCCTGCTTTAGAAAGTGGGGCGGGGGGAATGTCTACTGGGCACTCTATTATTCCCTATGGAGAACGATTCCCATAGGGAATAATGGGAAATTGATTCGCAGGAGTCTGGGGCTCTGGGGGGTGGGTGTTCTTTGAGATAGAGGCACCAAATTTGCAGCATAGCATCTGATGCCTTTCTTCAAAACACCCTCCAAGTTTCAAAAGGATTGGAGCCCCCAAAGAAAGTGTTCCTATCCTTCATTATTTCTAATGGAGGGAAGGCATTGAAAAGGTGTGCAGTCCCTTTTAGGGACCTGCAAGGCTGCTTTTTTTCAGCTGGCCTTTACTTAATGATCTTACAGCATGCTGTGAATGAATACCATCGCCACGGAAAAACTGTACAATGTATAACATCAAGATTTTAATATTAATCTAATCGTAGAATGTTTTTTAATTACAATGATGATTAATTTTATAAATGTTAATTTTATAAATGTATGTACGTATAATATGTATTGTTTTAATTGTTGAAGTGCCTGTGCGGTGAGCCGCTTTGAGCCTGCTTCAGCTGGGAGGGCGGGATACAAATTAAATATTATTATTATTATTAAATGTGATGGCCAGAACTCCCTTTGGAGTTCAATTGTACTTGTTCCAACCTTGCTCATGGCTCCACCCCCAGTGTTTCCTGGCCCCACCCCCCAGTGTCTCCTGGCCCCACCCCCAAAGTCCCCAGATATTTCTTGAATTGGACTTGACTACCCTACCTGTAGGTCATACATTTGAATTAATATATATGATTTTCCTTCATAATTTGGGAGTCTAGCTGATACTAATAAACTGCTCCTCCCTGATCCTTTTGTAAATTTTTGCAGTTAATGTGTATTCTGCACACAATGTAACCAGGTATCTGACAAAGTGAACTTGAACGGATGAAAGTTTATACCCTGGAAAATTTTGTTGGTCTTTAATATGCTACTGAACTTGATTTTTTCAAAGAACATAAAAAGAGCCCTGCTAGATCAAACCAATGATCCATCTAGTCCAGCATCCTGCCTTGCATAATGGCCAACTAGTTCCTCCGGACAGCCAACAACAGGGCATAGAGGCTGAGGCCTTCCCCTGATGTTGCCTCTTGGCTCTGGGATTCAGAGAATTAGTGCCTCTGAATGTGGAGGTTCTCCTCCATCATCATGAGTAGTAGCCATGGATAGACTTATTCTCCATTTAATACCCTTTTAAAGCTGTTTATTCCTGTAGCAATCACTACATCCTCTGGCAGCAAATTCCACATTTTAATCACTCTCTAGGTGAAGTAATATTTCTTTTTATGCACCCTGAACCTACTACCCATCAGCTTCTTTGGATACCCTTGAGTGCTAGTATTTTGGGAGAGAAAAAAATAAGATTATTTTCTATTTTCTATTACTACAGACCAACACAGCTACCCACCTAGGGTTGCCAGCTTCAGGCTGGAAATTTTAGGGGTGGAGACTGTAGAGAGAAGGGGAAGGGACAGGATATCAGTGGGTTATAATGCCATAGAATCCACTCTCCGAAGTAGCCATTTTATCCAGAGCACCTAGTCTCTGTAGTCTGCAGATCAGTTGTAATTCTTGGAGATCTCTATGCCCCACCTGGAGGCTGGCAACTCTATACCACCTGAAGCATATCCAGTTTACTAATGTGGGAGAGCTGAGCACTTGCTAATGATGCAACAGAGTGTTTGATGTCTTAACATTTTCTGGATTATATTTACTTCTGACATTTGTTGAGCTCTGGATGCACCTCACCAACCACTTTCTATAAATGGTGGAAGGTAACCAAGGCTTGTTATCATTGCTTTGTAGTACAATTAAAGCTTACACTCCTAATTTAAAGCTTCTTTCTTAATAGCAAAATTCTTTCTACAAAGACTGTAGCTGGATTTTAAAAATAATAGAATTCTATTATAGCTAGATGTAGCTCAAGGTTATTCTGGATCAGGAGTATCTCCCCACTGGCACCTGTTCACAGCAACAAGAGAAGTGGAGGGAAAGCTTCATTTATTCAGAGCTATAAATATCAAGGCAATATGTCACTTTTAATGCTATATGTATAGAGAGCCAAGGTATGTATGTATAAAGAGATGTGGCCAGGTATGTACAATGAAACAGAGCACAACAGAACAAGAGAACTTTACTGTTCTCACAGAAGAGGACAGTGATATGATTCTACTTCATTGGGCCAATTTCTTCATTAAGTCATCTACAATATGCATGCATACCATCCAGTTTGGTGTAGTGGTTAAGTGTGCAGACTCTTATCTGGGAGAACTGGGTTTGATTCCCCACTCCTCCACTTGCACCTGCTGGAATGGCCTTGGGTCAACCATAGCTCTTGTAGGAGTTGTCCTTGAAAGGGCAGCTGCTGTGAGAGTCCTCTCAGCCCCACCCACCTCACAGGATGTCTGTTGTGGGGGAGGAAGATAAAGGAGATTGTGAGCTGCTCTGAGATTAGGAGTGGAGGGCGGGATATAAATCCAATATCTTCTTCTTTTGAAAGAATAATCCTCAGTGGACAGACCACTTTGTGCTGGAAGTGAAGAACTGTGCAACATCTCTTTACAGAGTACACCAGTACTTCTGATGGGACCATAGAGCTAGGAAGCTAGAGATGTCAGATTCCTCTATATTCATGTCTGTTCTGCTGCAGTCTTTGGCCTATTATGCATTCATAGTTTAGTCCTGATTTTCACAGAAGTTGAGTAATAGAGATTGACTTCAAATTTGTTCATGCAATCTGCACTTTCTTTTTGCTCCGCTTTTTCTCCTAGCTATTGTGGAGTATCTATTCTGTATCCCAATTAGAAAAAATGGACCTTTGTCCTTGGGGCCAAAATTTGTGTGTGTGTGTGTGCATGCTGTGCACAGAGTTTAGCAATAATCTCCCTATTGGTCAGTTTCACATTGGGTGTGTTTTAGAGATTCTTCAAGCTCTGTTTACTTTCAGGTAGCCATCTTAGCAGAATGTTAGTAATGGGTCCTTGGCAGTTTCTTATGGCAGCAATGGTTCTGATTCTCCACTTTTGTTTACATTTTCCATAATTTAAATGGAAAACTTTAAAGGTTTTAAAAATGTATTTAATTAAACCAGTGTCTCCTTTTTTGCAAATGAAAGAAGATCTCAGCAAAAACCAATACCTCCCCTCCCCAACCCTTTTGCTTTTCAGGCATGCCTTACTTCTCCTGGGTCAGAGCTCAAAGTGAGCAAAGACAATTACAGCAAGAAAGCATGTATGTGTTTGTGTGGAACATAAATGTGAATGACAGCAGCCTCTTTATGCCCCCCCCCCCTTTGAGTCCTAAATTGAAAACTAGTATAGCCTCTGTTTTTACCTTTTTCATTGTGAGGCAAGAGGCAAAATGCTGCCATGGAAATGGGCTCTACTTTTTTTCAGTCACCATTTGGGGCAGACTTGGTCTTCTTCTTAGAGGATGCTTACTATGCCTATTTTGGGATCCTTGGGTATAGGATTTCAATTAATTTGGAAAAACATAACTTGAAAAAAATTAACGCAGCCGCATATAGGAAATCTCATCTGGAAGATAGCACTATGATGGCAACTGCAGAAGCAGAATAATTATTCCCATCCACCCTGCAATGTTGACAGTAGCCTCAAAGCAAGTGATGATCATTCTTTTCCCAAAGGATACTTCCTGCAATGTCATTTGTTTCTGAATATTAGGGAAGTACTGCACATATAGCATGCAGCTGCAACCAATTTATTTTACCAAAACTTGATTGTTAAAATCTCATTAAACGTCTAATCTATATGACATTTCAGTCATACAGTATTATGATAACATATCAAAAATATCCAATTAACTGGATTCCGTAATACTGTTCTACATTTGGGGCCCAGTCCTTCCCTATGTTAGGGCACAGTGCATACACATGAAGGAATCCCACTTGGATTTAACAGATTTGTTTTCCTCATCTCCATTGGCTGTGGTCACAGAGGGCTGTATTGGAGAATAAAAGATCTGTGTATACCTCCCATCTCCTCATTCCATTTTCAGTCAAGCTATTTATGTTCAAGTGGGATGGCTAAATAGAGGTATGAAGGGTATGCACCCATCACCAATTACCAGGACTGCTGTGATATTCTGCTTGCATGCTGAGTGGAAAAAGGGAAAACATGATGTTGTTAAACTCTACGAATATTAGGGAAGTACTGCACATATAGCATGCAGCTGCCCCGGTGGGGAGGGTGGGATATAAATCAAATCAAATTAATAAATAAATAAAATAAAATATGGATCTCTTTCTGCACTGTGTACTATGCTTACACTTGTAAAGAAACATTTGGTGCTTTTGGAATTATAAAGTATACATTTGGAGTTATAAAAGATACATCTTATCTGGCCTCCCTTGCCGTCTGTTGTTGCTATAGAGTTGATATGACATCTTTCTGGTTTATTAGTGCAGGGATGTCGAACTCAATTGTTACAAGGGCTGGATCTGACACAATTAGGACATTGGGGAGGGGCAGGCCATGTGTCTCATAAAATGTAATGCCAGGTAGAGGAGATATAAACTTAATAAAGGACATAAACAAACAAACAAGTACTTTTCATTAGCCATAAAAGTCTCCTGAGAGCTACAAAATGTGGCTCTGGGCACCCCATGAAGCTTAGCAGCTGTCCCACTCTCTGAGTTCCTCTCAAGGTCGGTGAAGCAACTAAAGTTGGTGACTGAAATCATGCCAGGCAAGTGCTCCCCACCCCACCTCCTCAAGTCTCTTCCTCTCCTTCTGCTGCAAAGCCTTGGGCCTGCGGTCTGCATCTGCCTACCTATCCACCTGTAAATATGATGACATTCTTCAGGTGGAGCTGTCATAAGAACATAAGAGAAGCCATGTTGGATCAGGCCAATGGCCCATCCAGTCCAACACTCTGTGTCACACAGTGGCCAAAAAAATTATATATATATATATATACACACATATATATACACACTGTGGCTAATAGCCACTGATGGACCACTGCTCCATATTTTTATCTAACCCCCTCTTGAAGCTGTCTATACTTGCAGCCACCACCACCTCCTGTGGCAGTAAATTCCACATGTTAATCACCCTTTGGGTGAAGAAGTACTTCCTTTTATCTGTTTTAACCTGACTGCTCAGCTATTTCATTGAATGCCCATGAGTTCTTGAATTGTGAGAAAGGGAGAAAAGGACTTCTTTCTCTGCTTTCTCCATCCCATGCATTATCTTGTAAACCTCTATCATGTCACCCCGCAGTCAACGTTTCTCCAAGCTAAAGAGCCCCAAACATTTTAACCTTTCTTCATAGGGAAAGTGTTCCAACCCTTTTCATTCTAGTTGCCCTTTTCTGGACTTTTTCCAATGCTATAATATCCTTTTTGAGGTGCGGTGACCAGAATTGCACACAGTATTCCAAATGAGACCGCACCGTCGATTTATACAGGGGCATTATGATACTGGCTGATTGGTTTTCAATTCCCTTCCTAATAATTCCCAGCATGGCGTTGGCCTTTTTTATTGCAATTGCACACTGTCTTGACATTTTCAGTGAGTTATCTACCACAACCTCAAGATCTTGGTCAGTCTCTGCCAGCTCACACCCCATCAACTTGTATTTGCAGCTGGGATTCTTGGTCCCAATGTGTATTACTTTACACTTGGCCACATTAAACCTCATCTGCCACATTGACGCCCACTCACCCAACCTCAACAGATCCCTTTGGAGTGCCTCACAATCCTCTCTGGTTCTCACCACCCTGAACAATTTAGTGTCATCTGCAAACTTGGCCACTTCCCTGCTCACTCTGAACTCCAAATCATTTATGAAGAAGTTAAAGAGCATGGAACCCAGTACTGAGTCCTGCGGCATCCCACTGCTTACCATCCTGCACTGCGAAGATTGCCCATTTACACTCACTCTCTGCTTCCTATTAATTAGCCAATTTTTGATCCACAAGAGGACCTGTCCTTTTACTCCATGACTCTTGAGCTTTCTAAGGAGCCTTTGATGAGGAACTTTATCAAAAGCTTTCTGGAAGTCAAGGTAAACAACATCTATTGGGTCTCCTTTGTCCACATGTTTGTTCACCCCCTCAAAGAAATGTAACAGGTTAGTGAGGCAAGATCTTCCCTTACAGAACCCATGTTGAGTCTTCCTCAATAACCCATGTTCATCAATGTGCTTACTCATTCTGTCCTTGATAATGGTTTCTACCAACTTTCCTGATATTGAAGTCAGACTGACTGGCCTGTAATTTCCCGGATCTCCTCTGGAACCCTTTTTAAAGATGGGGGTGACATTTGCTACCTTCCAGTCCTCAGGAACAGAGGCAGATGCCAATGAAAGATTACATATTTTTGTCAGGAGATCCACAAGTTCAACAAGTTCTTTCAGGACTCTTGGATGTATGCCATCCAGACCTGGTGACTTAGTTTTTAATTTGTCTATCAGTTGTAGGACCTCCTCTCTTGTCATCTCAATCTGACTCAGGTCTTTCAACACCCCTTCCAAAATTAGTGGTTTTGGAGCGGGCAAACACTTCTCGTCTTCCACAGTGAAGACGGAGGCAAAAAATGCATTCAGCTTCTCAGCCATTTCCCTATCCACCTTCAGTAATCCTTTTACCCCTTGGTCATCCAAGGGCCCCACTGCCTCCTTGGCTGGTTTCCTGCTTCTAATATATTTGAAGAAATTTTTATTGTTAGTCTTTATGTTTTTTGCAATATGCTCCTCATAGTCCCTTTTTGCCTGCCTGATCACAGTCTTGCATTTGATTTGCCACAGCCTGTGTTCTCTTTTATTAATCTCACTTGGACTAGCTTTCCACCACTTAAAGGAGTCCTTCTTACCTTTTACAGCTTCCATTACTTTGTTTGTTAACCCTGCAGGTCTTTTCTTATACCTGTTTGTGCCTTTCCTGATTTGTGGTATATATTTTATCTGAGCTTCTAGGATTGTAGTTTTAAATAGCTTCCAAGCTTCACCAAGGGTTTTGACTGTATTTACCTTTCCTTTCAGTTTCCTCTTCACATGCCTCCGCATCTCAGAGAATTTACCACATTTAAAGTTAAATGTGGTCGTGGTGGTCTTTTGGGGCAACTCTCTATTTATACAAATGGTGAAATCAGTAATGTTATGGTCACTGCTCCCAAGCGGAGCAATCACTTTTACATCTCTCACCAAGTCTTGGGCATTACTTAGGACCAAATCCAGGATCGCCCCACCCCTGGTAGGTTCTGAGACCATCTGCTCCATAGCACAGTCATTGAGAGCATCAAGAAACTCAATCTCTTTTTCTCGACCAGAACACATGTTGACCCAATCAATCTGCGGGTAGTTAGAATCACCTATTACGACACAGTTTTTACGTTTAGCCACTATCGTTAATCCTTCCATCATATTATAATCATCCTCTATCTTTTGATTTGGTGGGTGATAACAAACTCCCATAGTTAAATTTCCTTTTGGATCCTCTTTTTCAACCCAAAGCATTTTTAGAAGGGAATCTAATTCTCTGACCTCAGTTTTACTGGACCATATACCCTCTCTGACATACAGAGCCACCCCACCTCCAACCCTTCCCTCTCTATCCTTCCAATATAACTTATATCCAGGAATCACCGTGTCCCACTGATTCTCCTCATTCCATCAAGTTTCTGAAATTCCCACAATGTCTATGTTTTCTCCCAACACTAAACATTCCAACTCACCAATTTTACTTCGAACACTTCTAGCATCTATAATTTCCCAGGCAAGCTAGGCCCGCAACCTTCCTCCTGCCGCCTCGAGACTTTGGCAGACAGTCCATACTGTTTGTCACCATCTCAGTGGACAACTCTGATCCATTACCCGGTAGAAAAGTAACAGCTAACCCTTTATCTCCTTGAGATGAGTCCTCCTGAACCAAGGACATTTCATCTCCTGTCGGCTTTCCCCCAAGATTTAGTTTAAAAACTGCTCTGCCACCTTTTTGATTTTAAGCGCCAGCAGCCTGGTTCCATCTGGGGAAAAGTGGAGACCGTCTCTTTTGTACAGCTCCCTTTTTTGTTCCAAGAAGCATCCCAGTGCCTAACAAACTTAAACCCTTCCTCCTTACACCATCATCTCATCCACACATTGAGACTTCTAATTTGGCCTAATATGGAAATGAGTTCCTGACCACTATAATGAACTGTACATCAGTCTCCCTTCAGAATCAACTGAGAACCTCCACTGGTCCAGAATACTGTAGCTCAGCTGGAGCTAGACAGAGTATTTTTGCTGGAATTCATAAATCCCATCGACATCTTTATATTTTTTGCAATTTGCTACCAGCAAAGAAACTAATTGTCAACTCACATACTTGTGTCAGCTTTTGGGCACAAAACACCAGTAACTGCTTTTATGTGAGATTGGACTATTGTGCAGCTCCTATTGGTTTCAAAGGTATTCATACAGGAGTAGCCAAATTGCCTCATTATTTCCTAGCTTGGGTCAGTTTGAATAACGGCACTTCATAAAACAGTGATTCACAGGATGCTTTCACTGGCACTTTGGTCCTTGCATTCAAAAATAATCATATTTCACAAAAACTAACTTTCAGCTTTCTTGGAACTGTATGCTGTGTAACCTCACTGATGAAATTTTGCACAAATTATAGTTTGTTTTGTCCCATGAATACACACAGTTTCTAATATTGTAAGCCATTAAGAATAACAAATGGGGGCCTGCAAGAAACCTGTGAGGAGGGCATCCCTACATCTTTGCTTCCTTCCCTCTCCCCCCATCCTCCTCTTTCTTTCTCTTCCCAAGCCTATCTCCCTTTCATTTACTTTCCAACCATCCACCAAACCAATCCCTTCTTTGCATTTCTCTCTTCCCCCAGCAAATCCTCCTCTTTTCTTTCCCCCAAGCCAATACTCGCCCTTTCTCTCTCTCCCCAAGCCAATCCCCCCTTCTCCCCCCCTTTCCATATCTTTGAGCCCTGCAGCAGCTCTTTCCCTTGGTGAGTGGTTTGTTTTCCCCCTTCCCTCCCTCCCCGCTCACTCTTCCTCACCCGACCCAGCCCGCCTATTACAGGCTCCTGCCTCGGGGTCTCAGAAGCTTTGCCATGTATCCTTTGTGCTAGCCACAGCAAGCTCTATGGGACCCCAGGTGGTGGAAAGCCAGTGTGTGGAAGCACATAGCATTTAGGTGGCAAGACCAAGCCCAGCCCTTCAGTGCTGGCTGTTGACTCCAGCGATGACGTTGGTGCTGGCCTCCCCATCAGCGGGTATCATGGCAGTGGCTCAGATTGGTTGATGCCCCTTCTGGGGTTGATGGCCCCATTGGTGGCTCCTTTGGTTGCAGCTCTGTTGGTTGCAGTGGGCTCTGCGATGTTTTTCCTGGTTGTGGTAGGTTCAGAAGCAGTGATGGCCAGCCTGGCAGTAGAAGCAAGCTGGGCGGTGGCATTTAGGCTGGGTTCCTGGGCTGGGACAACATTGGCTTTGTTGGGGGCAGCAGCAGTGTGGGGAGTCTGACCCAGACAGTGCACTGTTTGTGCATGTGCAGATAACACTTTTTACTTTTGGGGAAAATTCAAACCCCTCAATTTTTTTTTCAAAGTTTTCAGATTTTTCTGCACATCTGAAAGTGCCCCAAGTGTGCAGAAAAATCTCTTTTCCCTCCATGTGCCCCCGGTCTGCGGAAATAAGTATCCACACATAGTGGGCACAAATGGAAATTACAGATAAGCAGGGAACCCAAAAGGGGCTTTTCTCAAGTTTGTGGAAAGACATACCTTGTTCATGACTCCAGTCTCCAGATTTAAGTATGCACAGATGGGGCCATATAAGAATAAGGTATCCTTAAGTGAAGAATCCTCAAGGATGTGTGTGGGACATCTCATTTCTCTTCCCTACTATTTATTTTTCCTATTCCCCAAAGGCCCCTATAACCTGTCTACTTTTCCTGCTTCCTTCTCTCCTCCCCACCCACCAGCCAACCCCCCTGTCTTTAGCTTCCCTTCCTTCCATCCCTATGTCAGCCTCTCCCTGGGAAAAATCTGCATAATTCCGTCAGCTGTACTAGGCCAGCCCTACTGGGCTGCCATTTGTATGGTGCAAGCCACAGGGCCAGATCCAGTTGTGTAGTAAGGAACCCACAATAACTTGTGGGGGACACCTGACTTTCCCCTTTATCCCCCTCCCCACACTATTTCTTCTTTTCCACTTCCTGTCAGCCTCACCTTTCCCTGATTCCTTTTCTCCTTCCCACCCACCAGCCAACCAACTGCTCCCTGTTTTCAGCTATATTTATTCACTTTGTTTATTCCCTGTCTTTATCCACAAAGGGGACCAAAACAGCTTACACCATTATCTACTAGGTTAGGCTAAGAATGTATGGCTGACCCAAAGCCACACAGTGAGCATCATGGCAGAGTAGGGATTTGACCCTAGGTCTTCCAGATCCTAGTCTGAAACTACTATAATCCCTATGCCGTGGCCTTTCATGGGGTGGCTGCTGTTGAACAGTGGCCAGCTGCCAGGCCTGGGTGTTATGCATGTTTGGTAGTACCCTGTTACTGACAGAAACCAAGGTTTGAAGACTGGCAATACTGTTGTGGTTGTCTAGCAATGTCCCTTGAAATTAATTAATTTCTTAAAACTAAAGGAGTTGCTTCTAATATTTGGTAGCTTTAAACCCCCCCACCATTTTTTTTGTTACAGATTTTTCCATGGCCTTAACTCCCCCATTTTTTTATTACAGATTTTTCCACAGGTTTGTGGAAAGCTCTGTCTTGTCCCCAGACTCCTGATTTAAGTTTCCACAGATTTAGGCATGTTGAGAATTAGATATATTGATAACCTGCTGTGCTGTGACAGTGAATTCTTACAATGCAGAACACTGTAATAACAGCTTGCCATAATTTGAAATTTTAGCATTGTTATAAAAGCACAGAGTATGCCAAAAGAGTGATTCAATATCATGTATACTATACAGATAAGAAAAATTGCTTATCTACAGATGAGAACTGTAAGGTACAGTCTTCATTTGCCACATATTATGAGGGTATTGTCACACTGAGAGTTAAATTCTGTGACAACATCAGCACACATCAGGAGGCAAATGGTTTTTCCTTTCCCACCAAACAGATAATCCCCAATCTTTAGCCTTGGGAATAATCGCTTTAAAACTCTTTTCCCATTATGGACAGCAAAGAACCATTTGATTTAGGCAAATCAAGGAAACTGGATTTTCTGTCATTTACTATTCTTTATATGTCTGCTGCAATAAAGGAAAGAAATAGTAAATGGTAGCAGGTTACAATTTTTTTCTGCTATACTGTCTCTTAGTTGTATGTTCTAAACTTCAAAATGTGTGAAACAAACCAGAGAAATCAATGAGTTGCCCAGAAATGTCAGCAAAAGCAAGCATTCCAGATGTTCTGTGCAACACTTGAATCATGATCCTTAAAACCACAGTTTTTCTTTAAATGCTATAGGGAATGGTATAGGGAAAAGGTACAGTCTGTAAAGCTCACAAGCCATGCTCAATCACAATTCTTTGTTTAATTGGAGTTTGTTTTTAACATTTGAATGCAGCCATAAAATATCAGTAAATGTGTAGTTTCTACACGGAGAATACATTTTCAGTGCTGCTTCTTGCTTTGAATACAATTAATCAGTTTTATGGACTACCTTTTCCCTATACCGTTTAAACAAAAATTGTGATGTTAAAACTCTGGTTCACCTTTGTACGTAAAAAAATTTGTTCTAATCCAGAAATCCTTAAGCATGCTTCACACACACACACACAAATAATAATAATAATAATAATAGAAGCCATGTATGCATCTGTGTAGCATCAAGTCATACTTTTGAAGATCTCAACTCACTGGAGCGTCTTGTAATATCTGAACACCTTTTCTAACAAGGAAAGGACTGCTTTAAATTGATTGAAACAAAGTAATAAAGACAATCATTGAACAACTTGCAAGAAGCTTCCTGGAATACCACTTTTAAAAATCTGAGAAGCAAGCCAAATAACAGATGAAGAAAAATATGGTGTATATCAACATATCACCCACATGTAAAGTCTGGCAACTGGACACAGCTTAAGTGTTCCCCATTTCTATTATAGGTAGGTGCAGACACAAGAGCTTCTAGGACTTCTAGAACTAGTACACAAGAGCTTCTTATATACTGCACAACAGACTAGCCATTGCAAACAAGGTTCTGCGCTCTTAAGTTATACTATATCAATAACAGTGGTGGAGAGCCAGGTCCCAGGTGTGCCATGCCCAAGTCCAGGTCACCAATGGTCACCATTGTTCTCCAGAGGCATCTGCAAAGACACATCCCAGTTTGTCACTCTAACTTTGTTTGGAAGGGAGCATAGTGACAGTAGTGACTCTGAAGGCAGCAGTGATGATGCATCCTCACCTTCAACATCCAAGATTCCCAACTCCCTGCTGCTCCTGCTTCCATCAGTATGCCCCCATCAAACACTCCCTGCCCCAACACCACTTCATGTTCAGCATCACATGGGGGAGGAGGAGGAGCATGAACACTGGCTTGTCTAGGACAGGGGTCCCCAACCCCTGAGCCGTGGACCGGTCCCAGTCCGTGTCCCGTTAGCAACTGGGCTCTGAGTTGTATAATTATTTCATTATATATTTCAATGTAAGAAGAAGACAACGACAATATAATTTGACAATATAGTTTGGACAGAGAACCATTCGAACAATATTGTACCTGGAAAAGCGTCATCCTTTGGCTTTTGGAATTCTATTCATTATATGAGCATTGGTCCACTCCTAAAGAAATGATGGAATATACTCTCAGATTGAAGAGGAAATAATTTCAGCTGGAGTGAGACTAGTATATATTGGGATTTATACTTTCAACAACATAATTTGTAAATTCTTTGCTTTTGCATTAGGCATATGTTTATACTGTACACTGTGTGTTGGTTTTGGACCACAAACCATATGGTATGAACCTGTAGATGAGATAAAGTATTGGTTTTTATATACTTTATTTGCATTATGTGAATCTTTACAGTGGTCTGAACAGCAGTTTGGTGTGTTTTTTTTATTAATATTTACACTGTCCCCTTCCTCATTCTGTTTTTTCAGAGTGGATGAGTTGGCTTTCCTGAAGGTCAGCCTCTCCTGGCAGGGTCAAACTGCTCTAGACCTGGCAGAGCACAACTTCAAGTCACCCTCCAGCATGTCCCTCCATTCCTTCTTCTCTCTGCGTAATCCTGGCATGTGCCCCGTGGGTCACACCCCTGCACTTAGGTAAGATGATGGTCACCTCTGCCAAGTGGGGTTGGGCTTGCCCCACAGCCAACCCAAACACCATTAACCTCATCCAGAAGAACCCTAGTACCTTCCAGAGCAACAATCTCCTCACAGCACTATCTCATAGTATTTGTCAGATGAGACTCATTGTTGAATCACTTGTTCACACTAGTTTAGGGGACTCCAAGGGCTCTCAAGCATTGAATGCAGCCTGTGTAAATCGCCCCATGTAACCTATGCCTGGCAGGCAGACCCTTCCTGGGAATGGGATGTTGATATCTGGTTGCAATCCCCAAGGCAGTGAGTGCTGTTGTGTGGTTCTCTTTTTGGGGGGAGGCACAATGTGGTGGTGTGGCTATGGGGTGGGAATTCTGTGGCCAAGTCCACCCAGAAAAGATTGTTGTGGAGCTATACTCTTTCTCCCACATTGCTGGCAGGGTGATTCTGAGAAAGCTGGGCAGGCATGGCAGATCAACAGAGTCCTCCTAATTCCCAGGGCAACTTTTTTTCCCCCATGGCAACTTGTCTTCCTTCCCAGGTCACAGTTGTGACCCATCAGTGTCACATAAGTCCACAGATCATAGGGCACAGCAAATAGCCTGCATCAATCAATCAACTATCCATGCTTGACAGCTTGGCAGATCCTTTATTTGCATGGGATGTGGGTAGTAGTTGTTTTAGTCACTGTTGTCATTGATGTTCCACTATTTTGGGGGGACACTTACGGTTGGTGGGCCACGGGATCAGGGTTGGGCTTGCTTTTGTACCAGGATGTTGATTTGTAGTGACTGCCTATCAAAGGTCCATGATGTGTCCTTTTGCTTTGGCGATCAAGAGCTACCTGGGGTCAGAGGAGGCCCTAGGCACAGCAGGCCAATAGGGTGCAGGTTCCCAGGGCAACTTTTGTCCTTTTCTTGGATCCCTACCCAGGCCATGACTCCTTTCACATCCATCCTCTCTCACCCACACTACTGGCAGGGTGAATGGTTTCAGGACATGCCACACATTCCTCTCTCTCTGATTTGGATGTTTGCTCATATAGCAGCACACTACAGGAAAGGGTCTGACTAGTCCTACTGTCAAGGCAATTTCTGCTGACATGTGGTCAGACTCTTTCCCCAGGGCCTTGTCCTGGAGTTTGGGTGTTCTTTCTGTTGACCTTTCTTTCCCTCTTTGTCTCTTCACTCCTTTTGGGCCCTGTGTCTGAGTCACCTCCCTTTGTGACTCCTGGCCATCAGCCACCCTTACCATTCACGGGTGGGGTGAATGTATCAGAGACCCATCGTAGTGGCATTAGCCATTAAATCCACAGGTGTGGCGTGCTGTGGCATCCTCTTTGCCTGCAATGTATCGGGGTTCTCAAGACAGCACATCAATGCACAGTGCCTGCATCATCACTCAGTGGCTCCCTTCTCATCTGAGAGGGCCTTCCCTTCATTCCCTGGCCAATGACCCTGGCCATGTTGATGTATTGAGTCCTCCTTCCACAGCATGACAGGAGCAACAAAGAAGCAGGTGGATCTATCTGACAGGTCAGGTCAGATTAACCTTGTCAGCAAGCCGGTTCTGGCTGGACTGTGACTAAGGGAAAGTACCTGCTGAAGTCAGCAAGTATATGGACTGCCGTGATTGGCTGACTTGTATATATAAGGACTGTAATGCCAACCTGTATTTCTCTCAGTCGAGAGGTGGATCCTGGCGGAGCACTTTGTCACTCTGATTTATGAAAATTCATCGCACTAGTTGCACTGTATATATATTGTAAATACACTGCTTTTATACTAGGTGCTGGTGTGTGGCTCACTTTCTTTCTGGAGTATACTCTTGTACAGTTCTCTATTCCTCCCTCTGCACACACACGCGCCGATAGGCCAACCCCTTTCACACTCCCCACTGCCAGAGTGGCTACAGCTGTCCTGTCTCTCATTCTTCTATGAAGGTGCTGCTTGCCAGACCAGATGGGGCAAGGGCCTTGATTTGGAGCAGATTAGAAGCTGATGTTTTGTTGATGTTGTGCGTGGGGGAGGGGGCTCCATAGCACTGTCAAGGTGATTGATTGCTGGTTGGCTGACCTTTACCCTGGGACTCCTTTAGAGGTTGGCTGGTAGATCTTCCTAATCATCGCCATTGTCATTCTGGGATGAAGCTCTCCCTTTTCACTTGCTCTCCACTGTCAAGGTGACACTGATGGGCTACAAGGGCAGTGAGCTCTGGGGGCATATCCAGAGGCCATGTTTGGGAGGATCTTCCTTCTTTCCCCTTGTTCCTGGCCTCTGCATATCTAGAGGTCCTTTCCCTTGTTCGATGGCTCAGTACAACTCAGCCTGTTGGCAAGGTGACACAGAAGGCTGAGTATTCCTGTGTGCTGGCTCTCTAAGGAACATATCCTGTTATTTAGGTTGGTTATGGGTTCCAGTTCAAACTCACAGACATCCCCTCTCCATTTTTGGAGTATCACTGTGGATCACCACCAATGACCATCCATTCTTTGCCAGCCACGAGTCAGAGCCTGGGTGGGGGGCAGGACACATGGGTGATGAAGTCAGGGAGCCTCCTATTAGTTCTGTTGCACCAAGTCCTGAGCCATCCCTTTCCACTTACACCATTGGAGTGGGCTCCCTAATCAAAGATGACTACAGGAGGACAGCATGCCAACCCTTATCAGGAATTGGATATTGTTCGTTCCATCCAAAGCCATCCCTTCCAGTTGCAATCTGTTTTCTCAAAGATGTCTGTGGAGCTATACTCTTTCTCCCACAGTGCTGGCAGGGTGATTCTGAGAAAGCTGGGCAGGCATGGCAGATCAACAGAGTCCTCCTAATTCCCAAGGCAACTTTTTTTCCCCCATGGCAACTTGTCTTCCTTCCCAGGTCACAGTTGTCACCCATCAGTGTCACATAAGGTTTAAGTGACTTGAGGGAGTTCCACAGATCACAGGGCACAGCAAATAGCCTGCATCAATCACCCAACTTGACAATTTAACCTGAACTGGGTTTTCCTGGTTTGTGCCAATCTCTATTGCAAACTCTAGGCCCAGCAAAGCTCAATAAACTGGAGATGCTCATGCAGTGGCTGCTGCCTCCAGCCAAAACTGCCAGGTCACTTCGCTTTGAAGTCCTGAGCCATTATGAATGCAGCTATGGTGGACTCCAGTTTATCAGTGAGGCTGCCATTGGAGTGAAAGGGTTCTGCTAGACCACTGCAGACAAGGTTGTTCCACTGCCTTAGGCTCCACCAGCTTGACCACCCCCCCAGCAGCCTCCTGTTCCCTCCCTCGCACCAGTTGCTGACAGGATGGATATGAGCCCTGGACAGGCTGGTTCTGGCCCATGGGCAAAATATTTAAACCACCTGCTTTAAAGAGACCCCAGTAACAAATGGACAACCAGTGCAGAGTCTACAGAATGAGAGTAATGTGCATACTCTGTCTAGCTCCATCTGAGCTACAGTATTCTGGACCAGTGGAGGTTCTCAGTTGATTCTGAAGGGAGACTGATGTACAGTGCATTATAGTGGTCAGGGCTTTTTTGCAGAAAAATCCCAGCAGGAACTCATTTGCATATTAGGCCACACCCCCTGATCCCAAGTCAGCCAGAACTGCGTTCTTGTGCATTCCTGCTCAAAAAAGCCCTGATAGTAGTCTAGTCTTGATGTTACTGTGACACTGATCCAGATGACCAGGTCAGCCATATTGAGGCATAGGGCCATATAATGGACCAAGCTAAGCTTGCAAAAAGTCTTATTTGCAGCTGCATTAACTTACTTTCCAGTAATAAACCAGGATCCAGTATAATCCCATGGTTTTTTACTGAGTCAGCAAGAGTCAGTTGAACCCATCAAAAATGGAGAGAACATATTTCAAGACCTTCATCTACTCAGCCAGCATTACCTCTTTTCAAGGTTTAGTTTCAATTCATTTATTTTTTGTCAGTTACCCACAGCATCCAGGCAGTGATTCATGACCTCTGCATCACCAAAAGATATGGGGTAAAAATATATATAGAGAGAGGTGAGTATAATCAACATACTGATAACAACCAACCCCAAATCATGAATGATTTTTCCTAAAGGCTTTAAATAGAGATTGAAAAGTATGGGAACAGAATTGTATTCTGTGTAATTCCACAAGATAGATCCCATACTGATAACAGGTTTCCAATAGTTCAGTCCATGAGAAAAGATTTGAACCAGTTTAATACATATCCCATTACCTACTTCTGTCTCCAGCCACCTCAACATGATGCCAAGGTCTACTGTATCAAAGTCTGCAGATAAATCCAATAAGAGGAACACAGAGGCTTGACTTTTGCCTATACTCACACGGAGGTCATCAACTAAAGCTACAGAGTCATCTTGGTCACATAGCCTGGTTTCTAGACAGACTGAACAGGGTCTAGAGCAGATGAGTTATCTAAGATGACTTGGAGCTGGTGTGCTCCCAGAATGGGTATATTAGAGACTGGCTGATAATTGGCCGCATTGTTTTCCTGTAGGGATAATTTTTTTTTTTTAAAGTAGTGGATGGATAGCTGTCTCTTCGAAGGGAAGGTACCCTGACTTAGTGATAGATTTAGATACTACAGGTTTGTTGATGTGGTCCTCTCCTTACATGATTTTAGCAGCTAAGATGGGCAAGGATTCAGGATACAAGTACTGGCCTTCACAGATCTCATAATCTTGTCCACATCCATTGTGAAAACTGGGTCAAAACAGTCCATAAACACCAGGCAGTGTATTAGGACTTTCTTTTGGTGTACCTGTGTTACAAGTAATGTCCAGATTGGAGCACATTTTCAATACTTTATCAACCAAAAAACAACAACAAACTGGCAAAAGTATCACAGCTAATTGTCTGATTCTGGGACAGTAGAAGCTCAGATTAAGACATCAGTGAATGTTCAGCTAACTTGAACAATTGGAATGAACATGAACTAGCTGATACTATAATAATAGAGAAGTAACCTTTCTCTACCATCATTTCCAGTTCATAGGCCTTACTATGAGCTCTACAGCATGATCTATCAGATGCAGTATGACCTCTCTACCAGCACCTTTCTAAACATCTCAGTCCTTTTTCAGATCACCCAGTAATGAGGAACTCTCTTTATTAAACTAACCAGCTGTCAATCAAGCTTTCAAGCTAACCAGCTATTAAGGCAATCTTTGTCCCAAAGCCAGGCCTGAAGCCAGACTAAAATGGATCAAAGGCAGACATGTAACCAGAGGTCTTTAAACATTTTAACCACAAAAGGTAGATTAGAAAATGGTCTATAATTAGCCCACACATGAGAATCTAGTACAGATCTTGTTAACAGATTTTTGACCACTGCTGTTTTTAATTCTTTAGGAATAATTCCCATAATCAGTGAGGTATTAATAATCCATACTTATACCTGTAGTCCCCAGGGATGTGCATTTGGCTAAATCTGAACACACACACATATATATATCTTATCAGTGTTGTCCAGGTATTGTCCAGATTTGAAACTGAGGGTTGGGGATTGAGGAGAGGCACCTGCAGGTATGCTGCAAATTTGGTGCCTCTATCTCAAAAAACAGTGCCCCAGAGCCCTTGATCAGTTCTGTATTATACCTTATGGGAACTATTGACTATAATGGCACCATAGTATATAATGGAGCCAAATTAGCTTCTACCATACTTTTTGCCCAAAAACCAGAGCATCACCCCAACATTTATTTATTTAATCAGATTTGTATCCTGCCCTCCCCTTATTGGCTCAGGGCGGCTAACAACATTTTAAAACAACAATTCAGCTTAAAAACAATATAACAAAACAACAATATAACAATTTATAAACTATAAACTGATCATCTAAGATTCGTTTACCATCGCTGCTATTATTGCTTTGGCACTCACATATTGCTGACATTATTGCTGTTGGCACTCAGATGTTATTATCATAGTGCTGGTCGGTTGCCTGCCTCAGGTATTAAATGCAAGCTGAAAGAGTTTGGTCTTGCAGGCCCTGGGGGACTGTACCAGGTCCCGCAGAGCTCTAATTTCTTCTGGAAGGGCATTCCACCATGTGGGGGCTACCACAGAAAAAGCCCTGGCCCTGGTGCTGGCCAACTATACTTCTTTTGGCCCATGATTGTTAAAAGATTTTGAGAGCCTGAGTGTAGTGCCTGCTGGGACACATATGGGGAAAGGTGATCTTGAAGGTAAGCAGGTCCCAGACCATGGAGGGCTTTAAAGGTTAAAACCAGCACCTTGAAGTGAACCCAGAACGCCACAGGCAACCAGTGTAGTGTTTGCAGCGCAGGTTGAATATGCACCCATACAGGCAGCTCCAATAACAACCTGGCCACTGCATTCTGCACTAGTTGCAGTTTCCAGATTTGGAACAAAGGGCAGCCCCATGTAGAGGGTGTTACAGTAATCTATTCTCGAGGTGACCATTGTGTGGATTACTGTTGCCAAGTTGCTGTGTTCGAGGAATGGAACCAACGCCAAAGATGGTAGAATGCTGATTTGGCAGTGGCTGCTACCTGGACCTCCATTGTAAATGAAGGGTCCAGGAGCACCCCCAGGCTTTTGACTCTAGATGCTGGCACCAAAGGCGCCTCATTAAAGGCCAGCAGGGAGATCTCCCTTCCTAGACAGCCGCGACTTAGCTGCCGGACCTCCATCTTCGTAGGGTTCAATTTCAATCGACTCTTCCTGAGCCACTTCACCACAACTTGCAATGCCAAGTCTAGATTTTTCAGGGCGCAGCCGGACTGGCCACCTAACATTAGATAGAGCTGTGTGTCATCTGCATATTGATGGCATCCCAGCCCATATCTCCGGACGACCTGGGCAAGGGGGCTCATATAGATGTTAAACAGCATTGGGGAGAGAACCGCCCCTTGGGACACACCACATGTTAGAGAGTGCCTTCGGGACGATTGCTCCCCTATTGCTACTCTTTGCCCTGACCTTAGAGAAAGGAGGTAAGCCATTGAAGGGCACACCCCTGAATCCCTGCGTAGGTGAGGCAGCAGGTCAGTAACTGGTGATCGACTGTATCAAATGCAGCCGACAGCTCTAATAACAACAGCACTGTCAAGTCGCCTTGATCTAAATGATTGCCTCCGGAGATCATCCATGACGGCGACCAGTACCATCTCTGTCCCGTGACCTGGACAGAAGCCGGACTGAAATGGATCGAATAAGGAAGCATCCTCCAGAAACCCCTGTAGCTGTACTGCCATTGCCCTCTCAATAACCTTGCCCAAAAAGAGTAGGTTTGACACTGGCCGATAGTTTGCCAATTCGCCGGATCCAAGGATGGCTTTTTAAGGAGAGGGTGAACCACTGTCTCTTTAAGAGGTGTGCGAAAGGTCCTAAAAATAAGGGACCTGTTGATAATCTCATGCAACGGGGCCCACAGCTCCATCTGGCAAGAATGAACAAAATGGCGGCGGCGGTTGAAGCTTAACGCTAGAGCTCCCGCCTGGGCAGTCAATAAGAACAAAATAAGACTGAAATAACAATAGCTGACAACCGACTTGATAGTAGCAGCAACGAAGAAACAGCAATAAAACATCAACGGAGTGAGAAACGAGGAAACCTCGCCGGTAAAAGCGGAGGCAGCAGCCGGAGACTCGCCTGGCCTGGTGCAGCGACGGAGGCGAGGCGCGGCCGCGGCCTGGCGTGAAACGCAGCCGGAAAAGACGGCCGGTGAGTGCGGAGTGGGAATCAGTCGAGGGCGCCGAGAACGAACCGGCGCGGAGCGGGAGCCAGCCGAGGGCGCCGTGGATGAGTTGCGGGCGTCAGCTGGAAGGTCGGGGAGTAGCGACGAGCTCCAGGGGAGCAGAGGGGTCGAGGAGAAACGAGGGGAGAGTGAACCCTAGGACGAAAGCTTGGCGGGCGCCTTTGGGCACCGCCCCCTGCTCCCCCCCCCTCCTCCTTCTTTGTCATCTCACGCCCATTCACCTATTCATCCACCCCTTCTGCCGGCAAGCGCCAAATAACACGCTTGGCTCAACAGCCTGGGTATCCCCAATTAGAGAAGCCCTATACGGGGCTCAGGGGAGTCCAGGTTGTGTGCTGAGTCAAAGAAGATCGGAGGCGACGCGGACAGAAGCTGTGCTCCCTGGCCGGACTAGCCAAGAGATTGCAAGACAGACTTTGCCACTCCCCCCCCCCTCTTTTCAGACCACCAGGCTCAGAGGCCCGAGCGGCTGAACTAAACCCGAAGTTGGTACCATCTGCACCTGCACTTTAACATCATTGGGACCAGCTTAACATCTTGCCACCATCAGCACCTGCACTTTAACATCACTGGGACTGAAACGGAAAACGTTATAAATGAAGAACATCTACGGGCAGTGTGCAATAATTACCCAACAGACTATCTGGACTCACACCCCACGGATGAACGATGGCTAGCCCACTAATAGAATTAATTATTATTATTGTTAATTAATTATTGATTATTTTACCAATCAATTAGCGATTGACTTAATATTTAGACTTAAAAAAAAAAATTCTTAGCTTATTAATTAGGATGGGGGTGGGAGGGATTATTTATTAATAAGTTTAGGAACTAATGAATGCATATGAATTCAAACTAATTGGTTGTAAGGTAGATTGGGAGGGTTAACTAAATTAATTAATTTAAGACATGAGTAGTGGGTTTACTAGCCGGGAACCGGAGGGGCTATGGTGAGGAGGGTAAATTGAACGGCAGGTGCAAACAAATCAGGGAGTGATACCGGCGAGTTTACCTTGGGTTCATCTTGGGTTGGTGCAGATGCTCGGCCAGGAGATTCCAGTGCTCCTGGGGAGGGGAAGATATGACGGTGGGAATAGACAGAAATATAAGGGAAGGAGACAGAGACAAAATGGCGCTCGGCCACCTTCCAGTCTACTTCCCATCCCAATGGTAGCAGGTAGTGGGACCAAGAGGAAATGCTCGCCTCTGTCATTGGTGTTATGTAATGCCAGGTCCATAAATAATAAGACCGCAACCCTTAGGGAGTTCCTGCTACGGCAGAACATGGACCTGGCTTGCGTGACCGAGACCTGGGTGAGGGACGGGGAGACAGTAGCTCTCTCCCAGATGTCCCCCCCAGGATACTCGGTCTTTCACCAATCACGGATGAGCGGGCGGGGGGGAGGGGTAGCATTACTCATACGGGAGGATTACTCCTTTCGGGCTCTCCCGGACCCAAAGATTGACGGGATTGAATGCACCGGTCTGGCATGGGATGTCGGAGAGGGGTTGGCAGTTTGGCTGGTGTACCGTCCGCCCAACGCGCCAGCTAACGCCTTACCATCACTATTGGAGGCAGTGGCGGGCTGGGCGTTGGAGTACCCGAGGCTTATGGTCCTGGGTGACTTCAACGTCCATGCCGACGACACGGCCTCCATTCAGGCGATGGACCTAGTGTCGTCCATGGCGACACTGGGACTCTCTCAATTTGTTACGACTCCCACGCATCAGGCCGGGCACACATTAGACCTGATCTTTGCAGCCGGGATTTTGGTGAACGATATCGCCGTAGAAGCGGTACCATGGTCGGATCACCTAGCCCTTAAGGCCCGTGTGGGGATGCCGCCCCAACCCTGTATGGGCGGAGAGCCTATTTTGGCTCGCCCTCGGGGCCTGATGGACCCGGAACGGTTCCAAACGGCCCTGAGGGATCCCTGGCCCACTGGCAATTCCCTCGATGACCTGGTGGAAATATGGCAGGGCCAGCTGTCCAGGGCTATCGACAAAATTGCACCCCGGCGCCCTCTGCGCCCTCGTATGAAGCTGGCTCCATGGTACACCTTGGAGTTGCGCCAGCTGAAACAAGGGCTCAGACGACTAGAGAGGCAATGGAGGCATACTCGGGACGAAGCAACGAGAACATCCTATAGAACGTTTATGAAGTCTTATGAGATGGCAGTCAAGGCTGCAAAGAAAGATTACTTTGCAACCAAGATTGCATCTGCAAATTCGCGCCCAGCACAATTATTTAGAATAATTGGGGATCTTACAACGTTGCCACAAGGCAAACCAAATGTTAGAGAATTAGAAATAGGCTGCGAGGCATTTGCGAAATATTTTGCAGATAAAATCTCGCTGCTCCGCCAAGACCTGCCTACCACACTAGATACAGTGAGTGAAATTGAGGCTCCGTGCCTGTCTTCGGGTTTAGTGCTGGACCACTTCGACCCACTCAGCCTGGAGGAAGTCGACAGAGTCCTCTCTGCTGCTCGCCCGACAACATGTGATCTGGACCCTTGCCCCTCTTGGCTGATTAAATCCTGCCAAGGGGAGCTTAGATGTCCTTTACGGGACATCATAAATAGATCCCTTTTAGAGGGGCATTTTCCAACACCTCTGAAAGAGGCTTTGGTCCGCCCTCTCCTGAAAAAAGTTACAGCAGACCCGGCTGAATTGGCGAACTACCGGCCGGTGTCCAATTTACCGTTTTTAGGTAAAATTATTGAGAGGGCCGTGGCGCAGCAGCTACAGGGGTTTCTGGATGACGCTTCTGTCCTAGACCCATGTCAGTCTGGTTTCCGGCCGGGCCATGGGACGGAGACGGTGCTGGTCGCCTTAGTGGATGACCTCCAACGGCAACTGGATCGGGGCGGCGTTGCGGTACTGATGTTGTTAGACCTGTCGGCTGCATTTGATACAGTCGACCATCGGTTACTGACGCGCCGCCTCGCCGACATTGGGGTTGAGGGGTCGGCCTTGCAGTGGCTTTCCTCCTTTCTCCTAGGTCGGGGACAGAGGGTGGCTATCGGGAGCGAGCGGTCCCGGAGGCGCACACTGGATTGTGGGGTGCCTCAGGGAGCAGTTCTCTCCCCGATGTTGTTTAACATCTATATGCGCCCCCTTGCCCAGATTGCCCGGCGGTTTGGGCTGGGTTGCCATCAATATGCAGATGACACCCAGCTCTATCTACTAATGGATGGCTGGCCCGACTCCGCCCCAGGGAACCTCGACCGGGCATTACAGGCTGTTGCGACATGGCTCAGGCTGAGTGGGCTGAAGTTGAATCCAGCGAAGACAGAGGTCCTATGCGTGGGTCGCGGCGCTCTGGGAAGGGAAATAGCTCTCCCGACCTTTGATGGTGCGCCATTGAAAGCAGCGCGCCAGGTAAAGAGTCTGGGTGTTTTACTGGAGCCTTCACTATCGATGGAGGCCCAGATAGCAGCCACTGCCAAGTCAGCATTCTTCCATCTGAAGCGGGCAAGGCAGCTGGCCCCTTTCCTTGAGCGCCGGGACCTCGCAACAGTGATCCACGCAACGGTCACCTCAAGACTAGACTACTGTAATGCCCTCTACTTGGGGCTACCTCTGTGCCGGACCCGGAGATTGCAGCTAGTGCAGAACGCGGCGGCCAGGCTGTTGTTGGGACTCCCAAAACGGGAACATATACGGCCGGGGCTACGTGGACTGCACTGGCTGCCGATTATATACCGGGTCCAGTACAAAGTGTTGGTCGTTACCTTTAAAGCCTTATATGGCCGAGGACCTGTCTACCTGAGGGACCGTCTTTCCCCATACGAACCCCAGAGAGCACTGAGGTCAACCGGGAAAAACCTAATGACTGTCCCTGGGCCGAAGGAAATTAAATATCAGAGTACCAGAGCACGGGCCTTTTCGATCGCGGCCCCTACCCTGTGGAACCGACTCCCAGAGGAGGTGCGGGCCCTGCGGAACCTTGAACAGTTCCGCAGGGCCTGCAAGACCACCCTTTTTAAATTAGCATACTCGGACTGCTAGGAAAAACGGTAACCAAGGGTCCGCCAATGCGGTCTAAAGATCTATACCGCATCACAACTGTATTATTGGATTGGTTTTAAGTTAATATTTTAATGTTTTATTGCTCTATATTGTAATTTTAAGGTTTTACTTGTTATTGTATGATTGTAGAATGTTGTTAGCCGCCCTGAGCCTGCCGTGGTGGGGGAGGGCGGGATATAAATGAAATAAATAAATAAATAATAAAAATAAATAAATAAGAACATATTAGCCAGGATGGCCCTGGGTCCAAATCACAGGTAGTGGGACGTACAGTGCAAAGGATTCTATCAACTTCCTCCAGGCCGAGTGGAGTGAATTGATCCAGAATCAAATCAGAAGACATGCTTACTGTATCAAAGTTGGCAGGAAGGTCGCGGCGGAGCGATAAGACCTTATCTGCATAAAAAGTCTGCAAGAGCCTCACAGCCAATCTCCAATTGCCTAGCATTTGGTTTGCCCTGTGACAAATTAGTAAAGGTCTGAATTGTACTAAACAATTGGGCTGGGTGAGAATTTGCAGATGCAATCTGAGCCGCAAAGTAAACCTTCTTTGCTGCCTTGACTGCCACTTCATAGGACTTCATAAACAGCCTATAAGATGTTCATGTCACCTCATCATGAGTATGCTGCCATCGACTCTCTAGCCATCTAAGTTGCCATTTCATCAGCCACAACTCCGAGGTATACCACGGTGCAAGCCATGAATGGCAGCGTATAGGGTGCTGGGGATCAATCTTGTCGATGGCCGCAGTTGTTGGTGCCACTGCTCCACTAGTCTATCTAATGAGTCCAGGTCACACTGAAGTCCTGTAGGCATGTTCCTGAAATGTCCAAATTTTCCTCCCTCCTGCTGGGTAAGTCCCTTCTGCTGGCCAAATGATTGGCAGCAGAGAGGTGGGCCAACTGGGTGTCTGATATAAATATGGAGTATCTGTAAGTTGTTGATTCCTTGGAGGTTTTTAAACAGAGGCTGGATGGCCATCTGACAGCAAAGAAGATCCTATGAATTTAGGGGAAGCTATTTGTGAATTTCCTGCCTTGTGCAGGGGGTTGGACTAGATGACCCTGAAGGTCCCTTCCAATGATTCTATGATTAGGCCAAAATCCTCAGTTTCCCTTTTTTCCTTGGACCTGGAGCTAAGACCGAAGATTTCTAGTTTCAAGCGTCTGATCTAATCACAATCTTTTCACAAATTAGGGCACTTCAACAAACTAAAGATTCTTTCTTACCCACCAAAAAAGTTTGAAACTAAAAGAAAAGTTTGTTGGCAAGAAAGAAACTTCACAGTTGGATCTAGACTAAACTGGCAATTTCCACTGATTTCCCCTTTCTACTACCACATCCTCCAGGTTGCTCCTTGGGGACCCTATCAAATCATGAATAGCAAGCATTTCATGGAGATTTGTGGAAGGCATTGGGAGGTTATGGAAAATTTAGTCTGGATTCCATTAACTTCTTAAAGTTTCCATATTTAGATGTACAGGAAATTGAGATCCCCCCCCCATGATGTTTGAATGTAGTCTATCTAACTTCACAACTATACACCTAGGCTCAATTTTTTCAATGCGGATTTTCCATTTCATTGGGTTCACTGGGACAAAGATTTCCAAAAAACCTGGATCATATGAGGCCCTGATTTACCCTTTGTCATATTCAATTTTAGTTGAAGTGAGAGAAAGCACATTGGTAACTTAGATGATCAGGAAAGACAATTTATTTGAGCAGCTATGAGAACAGGACCTTTTCTTCAAGTAAACAAGCAATATTTTGTGGGCAAAATGACCAAAGGCAAGAAGCTTTGTTTTGTATTCTAAAATAAGAGGTGAAACCAAAACAGAAACAAATGTATGCATCTGAATTCTCTTACCAAGCTGACAAACATGTTCAGCTCCATCTGTTTTGCCAAAGGCTCAAAGGGTTTCTTGCTCTACAGATCTCAATTATCACTTTTTAAAATTTTAACTGTGTTCCTAGTTAGATTATAATACTTCAGTTTGTGCTCATTTCCTTAGTAACGCAGATCTCTTAAGTAGTTTTCACAATTAGATTACAAATGTATACAGAAGCACAGATTGACTAGGATATTTTAAATCTCTCACTCATCTAACACACAATTCTTTCTATTATGGAAACAAAAACACACATCAATATGCGGATGACACCCAGCTCTATCTATTGATGGGTGAATGATCTGACTGTGCCTTGGACAACTTGGAACTGGCACTACAAGCCGTGGCATCTTGGCTCAGACTGAGTTGACTGAAGTTAAATCCGACGAAGACGGAGGTTTTCTATCTGAGTTGCGGTGACCTGAGAAGGGAGATTCCCTTACTGGCTTTTGAGGGGGTGCCACTAATATCGGCCCCAAAGGTCAGGAGCCTGGGAGTGCCCCTGGAGTCCTCTTTGACTATGGAGGCCCAGATGGCAGCCACTGCCAAGTCTGCCTTTTTCCATCTGCAGCACTTTAACCTTTCTTCATAGGGAAAGTGTTCCAACCCTTTAATCATTCTGGTTGCCCTTTTCTGCACTTTTTCTAATGCTATAATATCTTTTGAGGTGTTATGACCAGAATTGTGGAAGCTCACTGTGTGACTTCGGGTAAGTTAAAATTCTCAGCCTAACTTACTTCATGGGGATGCTGTGAGGATAAAATGGAGGAGAGGAGAATCATATAGGCTGCTTTGGGTCCATATTGTGGGGCCAGTGGGTATAAATGAAGTAAGTAAATAATAAATGCAACTGAAGAGGGCATCTGATAAAAGGTAGGGTGGTCAGTAGGTAGGAGGGAGAGAAGGATGGCACGGCAGCTTTCACCACACAACTAGACTATAGTTTTCCCCACTAGGGATGAGTGAAAGGGGGAAAGCTTAAGATGAGTGTGCAGATAAAGGTAGGTTGGCTGGTGGGTGGGAATGAGAGAAGGATGCAGGAAAGGGGTTCTTCCTTCTGTACTTGTGCAGCCAAAAGAGCAACCTTCTTAGTCCTCCTCCCTTTCACAAAAAGCTGCATTTTTTTCCTAACACTTCTGGTATATTTACTTTTAGGAATACAGCATTTGCACAAGATGATCCACCTTTGTATTCAGAGATAGTAACTGAAGTGACTACCTTTGCTATGAATACCAATTTGATCTCCAATTTCTTAAGTGCATTCAATGAAAGACCAACAGGCTATGATAGCTTTCATGGGTTTGTTCCCACCATTTCCACAGCTTTTTTTTTTAAGTATATAGCTTTTCATGGTATCAAACCATTTTAAAAAAATGAATGAACACCTTTATATCCTGGGATACTCAATCTCTCCTCTGTTTGGATTGCAATGTTCAAACTGCAAATGCATGAAATGTTCAAAATTGAATCATAAATGGTTTCCTCAAATGCAATTTTTCAGTGCTTTCCCATCCTCATCCCTCATTTATATCCATCATATTTGTACATGTTGGTGGAGGGGACCCAACAATACAGTAAATCCTGCCCAGATGCATTCATGAAGGCAAGGGAAGCTTCTGCTTCTCTTTCTATTCTAGCCTTGCCAGTTTTGCCAGGTTGACTCAGTGTTCATTCATAGCTGTGTTCAAGTATAATTCCAACTATTTTACAGTGCATTCCTTCACTGCTTGTTCCATAGTTGACATCCTATCCAACCCATCCACCCAACTGATTGGATGCATGCACACAAACAAGAGTGACGTTTTTCTTGGTTATTATCCTAACCCTTATGGGATGCACGGAGAAATATGTATGGCTTGTATTTACAGACTCAAACCTTGCCCATTTTGACTCCCCATCTGATTCTCCAACACCTGTGTTAACTAGATCCCATGCACATGTTCTTACACTGCTGACCCACTGGGCTGTAGTTCTATCCACTAAGATCTAAGTATGAAACATGGTTAATGCTACCAATGGTACAGACACGGCAACAGCACCCATATATTCTAAAATCTTTTAAATAATGGAAATGTCTCCACTGTGCAGACGCAAGTCTATCTGAAATGCTATTCATGTTGAACTACAAACAATCAAGGCAATCATATTTCACAGCAAAAGGGCACTGAGAGCCACATAAGTCTGATTTGTGAACATCTGTTTTATGAACTTCAAATCATCCCTGACTACATGATAGGGTTTCCAGGTCCAACTCAGAAAATATTTGAGGACTTTGGGGGTAGAGTTGGGAGACTCTGGGGGTGGAGCCAGGAGACTTTCCCATTCCCTAAAACAAATAAAAATACAGCAGTGCAGTTCCCTTGAATACAGTCTTCATTTCCTCATCCCCAAGCAGCTAAATGAAAGTGAACTCACACTCACATACTCTCACACAGCAGCCAAAATATACACAGTTAGCAAGCCTACACTTTTGTGATCTTACTGGGGCAATTTACTCACATTGCTGAGTATAACCATCTGCTGTATTTCAACCAACTTCTTCAGGAAAATGAAAGAACAGTCTGGAGGGTGGAGTTTTCCTCCAAAGACTGAGAGCAACATGGCTCTTTCTGCTTGCCCTGTTCCCCTTGCAGCATTCTTCTTGCTAGATTTAAGGGCACACATATATTCAGAAAAACAAACAGTTGCAAGCCTCTTTGAAGCCTGCTGAGGTCTGAAGACACATGATGGCTTTTGGGGCGGGGCATCCCCCAGCTGGCTGGTGGCAGGGAGGAGCCTGAAAAACTGGGTGATCTCCTGCTCATGATGAGTAGAGGAAATTGTGTTTTCATTTTGTTATAAGACACCTGGTGGTGCTGTGTAACAGGATGTAGCTAAACCACAGGGTCAAACAGTTATGCAGCAGGATGCTTCGCTTAGCCAAGCAGATAAGAGCTTACATTCCATGCTTCAGAACAAAGAAACAAAAGTTAAAATGAGCCAAAGTAAGAAAATTAAACGTAAGGTTTAACGGCCGTAAAAGCGCCGAGGTAGAGGAAATGGGGAGGGGGAAAACATGGGGTGCGTGCGTGATAGACTGAATGGGATAGGGCGGAAAGATTGTGAGGCTGTTGACCAATTGGTCAGCAGAGCCAGACTAGGCTGGACAAGGTAGGCTTAAATTGAGCTGTGCTGCAACACAGGCTTTGAAGATTTTTGGGTGGGTTTACTTGCCCTGATCTTCCTGTGCTAAGCAAACCACGCAATAAAACTGCTTGCTTCTTTGACCCACATCCAGAACTCCTTTCTTTCAAATAGATTGGCCTTCTGACCATAACACCCAGACCTGGGGACTGGCAAACCTACTACATGACCAGAAGGAAGGCATCTGTTGAGGCATGCATGAGCATTCTGAACCAGCAAGGGCTCGAGTAGAAAGCAAGAATAATGACTATGAGAAGGTGTGAGGGCATGGCTTCATAAAAGCATAGATGCTAGAAGAATGACTGAATAAAACAGGAACTTGAATTCTGGTTTAAATGTTAAAACCAGGGCCTTTTTTGAGCAGGAACATACAGGAATGCAATTCTGGCTGGCTTGGCATTAGGGGTGTGGCCTAATATGCAAATGAGTTCCTGCTTGGCTTTTTCTACAAAAAAGCCTTGTGCGAAACAATGGTGACATCAGGGGACGTGGCCTAATATTCAAATAAGTTCAGCTGGGCTTTTTCTACAAAAAAAAAGAGAGAGAGAAGCCCTGGTTTAAACAGTATGAAAATGGCACTGCATTAGAAAAGGCAAGGAGCCAGTTTAAAGCACTTAGGGTTGTCAGCAGGCTGGGAAATTTCTGGAGATTCAGAGGTAGAGCATGAAACAGTTGGAACAAAGCATTTGCAGCCATATTTCCTACTAAAAGAACTCATAGATTCTTCACAGAATGTTTCAAGGTAAGCACCACTCTTTCTAGTGTGGAAAGTACAATCTGTTCTAAGGCATCAGCCATACCACTCAGCATCACCTCTGTATATAACCAGAAATCAGTTATATATTGAATTACAAGTGGCTAGTTACCTTAAAAAACAAAACAAAACTACTGCACTAAATGTACATATATATGTGAACCTCTGCAGCTGCCTATGTATTTGCTACTAGTAGATGGATATCTTGGTTTCATACGAAGAACTGGGGCACCTCCAAATTCTAAGAATGCATAGCATTTAACTTTGATCAATGATTAAGGCTTGGCAGAGTTGCCTGCTGTTGATGACAGTCAGGTTTTTCTTTTAACTGGCTGAGACTGAAATTAAGAGGTTGGTTTAAAACTTGCTTTACCCTGGATTTCCCAGAGTGCAAATATCTGATTTATTTTTTTCAAAATACTTGAATTGCAAAAGCAATTTGCATATGTGGATTAATCCTGCATTGACATAGAAACAGATCTGAAGCACATATGGTTTGGAATAATATAATGCTTTAAATAC
The DNA here is from genome assembly GCF_032191835.1 of Heteronotia binoei. NCBI lineage: Eukaryota > Metazoa > Chordata > Lepidosauria > Squamata > Gekkonidae > Heteronotia > Heteronotia binoei. The sequence continues at coordinate 60,442,927 of NC_083230.1, forward strand.
AAATTAGCGTACCATTCTACCTGCAGCTATAAAGAACGCAGGAAAGATTTTTAAAGTAATTTTTTTATCATAATAATGAAGCACATATAATTGCATATTTCCACAACTGCATATTTGCATTTTTCATGCTTAAAAAGTGACTTAGCAAGAACAGAACACAAAGCCATTCATAATTCAGAATCAAAAAGGTTTTAGCACATGCATAGCTTTCTCGGGTCATGACGCACAACTGAAATCTTCAAAATACATGTGTTTTTTGCATTTAAAACTAAAGTTCTAAATCTTAATCCAAAAATTATATTTAGAACATTTTTATGCCACTTCTCCAGGAAACTATCTGAGAGAGTTTACAAAATAAAAACTGCAAAAAATTAAATAAAATATATTAATTATAACCCAGTATTTTAAAAAGCATCATACAGCATAAAAAATAGGTCACAAAACAGATCACAGAGTTCTTTTTTTAAAAGCTTCCAGGCTAAAACAGTGTTAAAAATTAACCCCTTAATTAAAAGTCTGGGTGGACAGAAATGTTTTGGTCTGGCTCCTAAAAGAAAGCAACAGGTGACAGGCAAGCCTCAGAGTGAAGGGCATTCCTCCAGTGAAATTCTTCAAGGAGCAGTAGGTTTAAAGGGGGAGCTTTTGCTTTTCTAATTCTATCTCTACAAGCACTGGTTATTTGTTTATATTCATCCTTTGTTATAAGGCCCTCTTTCTATTTTCTAAATGAGTCTTTTTTATTTCTTAAGTCTTTAGAGAGCTGTTTATGGCTTGGCTTCTTTAGGAACCTCCCATTTTTCTTCTTATAGGAATTGTCTGTGAGTGTGCTTTCAATATTTTGCTTTTAAGAAACTTCCACCCCTCTTCAACTCCCTTCTTCTTAAGTATTTCTGACCATGGGATTTTACCCAGCAGAGTTCTAAGTTTGTTGAAGTTTGTGTTTTTGAAGTCCAACCCACAAATCTGACTATGTATAGCTTTTCCCTTCCCTAAGACTGTAAATTCCAAAATCACATGGTCACTAATGCCCAGGGTGTCCATTATTTCTACCTCATCAACCAGTTCTTCCTTGTTGGTGAGAATCAAGTCCAAGATAGCAGAACTCCTTGTTTCCTTCTCCACTTGCTGGAAAAGAAAATTGGCAGCAAGACAAGTCAGGAATTTATTTGACCTTTCATTTTTAACAGAGTTGGACTTCCAACAGATGTCCAGGCAGGGGTGCAATTCTAGCAGGAGCTCCTTTGCATACTAGGCTACATACCCCTGATGTAGCCAATTCTCCAAGAACTTACAAAAAAGAAATTGTAAGCTCTTGGAGGATTGGCTACATCAGGGATGTGTGGAATTCTACCCCTGTTCCGGGTAATTGAAAGGCCTGGTTTTACGCATCCTGAGGGTTTTGTTTCTGTACATATCTGCTAGTTAATGTTACCTAGTGTATGCGCCTCTCTCTGCAAAGCTTTAGTGTTCTTATCTCCAGTTACTGGCAAAATAATAGGCTTTGAATTATTGTCTTGCTCCCCCATACATTTTAGTTTAAAGGCCTTCTTATTAGATTAGTAAGGCTCTTACCAAACACTCTTTTTACTACCTCCATAAGGTGAAAACCATCTCCCGATAGAAGACCACTATCTCAAAATTGTAAGCCATGGTCCAGAAATACAAATCTTTCCTGATGACACCATCAACATAGCCAGTTTATATGAAGTATTGCTCTTTCTCATCCTAAACCACAGCCTTCGACAGGAAGAACTGACGAAAACACAACCTGCGCTCCCAGCTCCTTCACCTTCTGACCCAGAGCCACATAGTCTCTTTTAATATGTTCAGGGCTGTGATGGGCAGTATCATTTGTTCCCACATGGATCAGCAAGAAAGGATAATAATCCATGGGCTTGATGAGTCTTCCTATCCCTTCTGTCACATCCTGGATGCGTGCACCTGGTAGACAGCATACCTCCTGAGACAATGAGTCTGGTTGGCACACTTTAGGCTCTACCCCTCTGAGCAAGGAACCTCCAATAACCACCACCTTCCTCTTCCTATATTGGGGAGCAGGAGCTCCAGGCTTCTTATCCACAGGATCCTGAGAAACTTCCTTCAAGCTTCATGGAGGCTGAAGTAGCCCTTGTTCCAATTATTCAGAATCAGAATCTGTGGGGAGATCCTGGAACCGATAGGTGAGCAGCAGTGGCTCAGAATGTCTCCTGATTTTCCTGCTGATGTGGGTTACATTTTTCCACAAACCCTTCTTTTCCATTTTCTGAGATAACTGTCCTTTCAAGAGCACTTCATGGGTACTGCCAAGAAAATCCTCACCTTCCTTTAGACACTGAAGTGTGGCCAAGTGTGCCTCAAGTCCCTGTATCTTCTCCTCCAGCAGGGCTACCAACTTACACTTGCTGCAAGTGTAATTGCTGCTATCCTCAGGTAAACACCCCACAGACTTTACACATCAATACCTCAGCTTCCTTACCAGCCATGCTGCTGCAATCCATTTCAAAATTAGTTCTCTTTATCTTGACTTCCCTGTAAATTCCACTGCCAAATTCCCTCTTGAGACTACTTGTGAGGATCTATTCACCTTCCTACAGAACCCCCGGGCAAGACCCCCTGACTAAGAGCCACAGACCAAGAGCCATTTAGCTCTTACCCTGCGGTTCATGCCTCTGGCAAGGAGGAGCTTGTAATTTAAAGGCTCAAGCCCCCACCTCTGACTCAATAGTCAGAGCAACAGTAGAGGGTGGGGCCAGAAAGCACCCCCAGGTAAACAAGCCCTCCTCTCTCAGCAACAACCACACAAAAGATACACAGAAGCAATCAGAAACCCCTCTCCAGCAGGCGCCAAGCATTCACACAGTTCTCTCACACAGCAACCTTAGTTAATGCTCCCCGGCAGTTTTGGAAAAGCAAAATTAATACTCACTTCACTAGCAGTTCAGTTCCACCTCCAAGCACCTTAGAGGAAGCTGAATCAACCCAGCTGAATCAACCTGTCTCAACCCTCTTTATACCATTCCCTCCATCCCTTTGTTCCAGTCTGCCCAGGTCACAGGTGCATTCTGGGACAGACAGGTGGAGGGCATTCTGGAAAATCTCCAGGAATTGCCTGGAGACCTCTTAGCACCAAATCCCTTAATTGGTGTTCCTACTTGACCATTAGCATATATATCGCTATGAACTAGCAGGCAATTGGAACTGGATTCCTGTCACTTCCAAAGAAAAACAAAATACACTTTTAATATTTGGGGGAGGGAGTTTCTGTACATCATGCAAAGGTGTTTGTTATGTGGAAGCATAGGGTTTCATCTGTGAAGCCTCACAGAATCAAAACAATCAGCAGCAGCCAGCAAACCTGAAGCCAGTCAGTCTAAAATATTTGACTATTTTGAACTGGAAATGAAATTGGGGTAGGGGGGGAAGAGAATGGCAAATATTTGCAGAATTTTATTTCAGCAATACAAAGGTTTGGAGAATGCAGAAGTTGTGTCTAAGTTTAAGCTTTTTGGTAGCCCACACTATCATTGTAGTCATTTAATAAAAATATGGCTTTCATCTGGATAAGGTGGCAATCACTGATATATGAAAAGAGAATGTGCTAACCATCCCTGAACAATAGCAGCTGCCAACAGATGCTAGCTGGCGTAATCTGATCTTCAAAAATAATAAAGAAGGAACTTAGAAGAATACAGGAAAATAAATTAAGAACAAACAAAATATTCCAAATGCAAACAAATAAGCAGTAGAGGAACATTCTGGGCATTGGGTTCCTGCCACTGTAGACCAAAGTATAAGCAAATCATAGAACAACATATGGTCAATTTCCACTGAACATCTGAACATACAGCAACATATTGGAGGAGGGGGGAGACTAGAGGATCAATAGATTTTTTTTTTTTACACAAGCATGCACAAAGGCTCATTTCTAACCTTGTTTTAAGCAAATTTTAAGGATCTTGAATCTTTTCCTCTTTTTGTACATACATGTAGGATTGCCAGTCTCCAGGTGGGGTCTGGAGATCTCCCGCTATTACAACTGTTCTCCAGGTGACAGAAATCTGGTTCCCTGGAGAAAATGGCTGCTTTGAAGGGTGGACTCCATGGCATTGTAAACTGCTGAGGCCCCTCTCCTCTCCAAACCCCACCTCCCCTGGGCTCTACCACAAAATCCTCCAAGTATTTCCCAACCCAGAATTGGCAACCCTAATACATCTGGCATCTGGGAATTCTAGGAATCTCATCATCTGGAACAGCTGTCCAGAGGAAATGGGTATATTCCATTTCAACCACAAGATAATATTGAGCAGCAGTCGACAGTAGCTCTCCAGATGTTGTTTGCCTACAACTCCCATCAGCCCCAGCCATTGGCCATGCTGGCTGGGGCTGATGGGAGTTGTAGGCAAAAAAAATCTGGAGAACTACCGTTGGCCACCTCTGAATATTCTTTTGACCTTAAGATAATGAACATGGACAGTGTGCACATGCAAGGATCATGCCCGTCCAATGTCACCACATCCATCTGACTTTCTATACAAATTGTAAGTGTGTAGCAGGGGTGGACTGGGAAGAAAAAATAGTTGACTCTTCCTTTTCACCTAAAATGTGACCTTGGAGTTTTTCTCCTCTCTAAGGATATGTTTTTTTCCCCATTGCAAATACAACAATTATGCAGATAATCCTATGTGGTAAATTTACCATAAATGGTAAATTACCAAAACTGTATACAATTATAAATGGTAAATTACCAAAACTGTATACAATTATTTTGTAAATATATCAAGGCTCAATTTAATGAAAATGTGAATTTTAACAGCCAGATCTTTTCACAATACAAATCATTCCTTCAGAGGAGGTTCTCACAAGCCTCTCCTGTGCAATGGGTGAAACATATGGGTGCATGTTACTCAGGGTTGGTGCTAGGGGTTCTGGTGCCTCTAGGCCAAGCTCTGATCCCCTGGCCCCTCTTGGTGACATCATCAGGCCACATGTTCTTTGCAGGAGTGCTCAGCCTGGCCCTTTGAAACAGGGAAGAACTGGGCTGAGCGAAGCACATGTGGCCCTCTCCAGACACCATGGTCTCTTGCCTGCTCCCTTTGAAGCAGGGGAGGGTCGGGCTGAGCACTCGTGGAAAGCGAGCATGGTCAGCGGGGAGGGGGCACCTCTGGTTGGGTTGGTGGGGACTGGGAGTGGCCCTGTCACAGGAAGCACAGTCGGTGGGAATGGGGAGGAGATGCCTCTGGTCATGGGAAGCATGCACAGTCAGCGGGGATGGGGAGGGGGTGCCTCTGGTTGGGTCGGTGGGGACAGGGGTGCCTCTGGTCAGGTTGGCAGGGACAGGGAGGGGGCGCCTCTGGTTGGGTCGGTGGGGACAGGGGTGCCTCTGGTCAGGTTGGCGGGGACAGGGAGGGGGCGCCTCTGGTCGGGTCGGTGGGGACGGGGAGTGCCTCTGGTCAGGTTGGCGGGGACAGGGAGGGGGCGCCTGCCCCTGCCTCCCACTCCTGTGGCAAAGTGGCACAAAGGTGGCCGCCTACTTCACTGACTCCCACGTGCCGGCCCTGATGTCACCTTTTTGTTTAATACTAACATATATACATATACAGTATTAAAAAATGCATCAACAACCTTTTTTTTTTTTAACAATCTTCACCCTTGGGTGGTTTTGGAGAGTGCAACTACAATTACATTCTCCTTCCCTCTTATGTGCATGATATCAGATCCAAAGTAGAAAATATGTAGCTAATTTGTTTCCACTAGTTCATCCACCCTTGATATTGGGTATACATCAGGAAATGTAACCTTGTTTAGCCTTTGATAGTCAACACAGAATCTTACTGTGTCAAACGCAGTCGACAGATCTAACAACAACAGCACTGCTGAGCCGCCCCGATCCAGATGTCTCAAGACATCATCCATGAGGGTGACCAGTAACATCTCTGTCCCATGGCTGGAAGCAAGACTGAAATGCATCTAAGATGGAAGCGTCATCCAAGAATCCCTGTAACTGTACTCCCATTGCTCTCTCAATGACTTTACACAGAAAGGGCAAGTTTGACACCAGCCAGTAGTTTGCCAATATGGCCAGGTCCAAAGATGGTTTTTTGAGGAGAGGGCATACCACCGCCTCCTTAAGGAGCATGGGAAAGGTTCCTTCAATCAGGGACCTGTTGATAATCACCTACAACAAGGCTCGCAATTCCGTCCAGCAAGCACATATCAACCAGGACGGACACGGGTCCAGATCGCAGGTAGTGTGACGTACAGTGCAAAGGACCTTGTCAACTTCCTTCAAGTTAAGTGGAGTGAAATGGTCCAGGATTAAACCATAAGACGCACTTGGGGCCTCGAGTTCACTCACTGTGTCAAGATTGGCGGGGAGATCACGGCGGAGCAGCAGGACTTTATCTGCAAAACATTCTGCAAAAGCCTCATAGCCGATTTCCAATTCCTTATCGTTTGGTCTGCTCTGTGGCAATTTTATAAGCATCCGAATTGTTCTAAATAATTGGGCTGGGCAAGATTTCGCAGATGCCATCTGGGTTGCAAAGTAAGCCCTCTTTGCAGCCTTAACTGCCATCTCATAGGACTTCATAAAGAGCCTATAAGATGTTCTTGTTGCTTCGTCGTGGGTGCACTGCCATCGCCTCTCTAGCCGTCTTAGTTGCCATTTCAAGCATGCTATTTCTGTGTATTAAATCAATACCTTTATTGGATTCTGATTCCTTCCTCTTTAGCCCTGACCACTGTTTTTCCCATAGCTGCATATCAAAGCTCAAACCCCCTCTTCCCTTTCACACCTCCCTTTCCTCTTTCCCACCTCTGGGTAGCAAATGTAGGAATGCTGTAACTTTGATGATAGAGAGAAAGGAGGCGCCTCCCCTGAACAGTTCCCATTCATTGCTTATCAACAGGGGCAAGAATGTATGAGATCGAGGGAAGTTTCAACCACAAGATAATATTGGGCAGTATTTTTGCATAGTTGTAACAATTCACACATGCTTGTTATGTCATGAAGCTATCTTTTCTATACCCTTTGATGTAGTCCTTAAAACACTATGCCATGAGTAATTCTGTATCACTCTCAAGGTACTGCACCTTGAGCAACAATGGATTATGAATAAAACAGGTCTTTGTATCAAACAATCACTTGGTTATTCGAAATACCTATGCTTGACAGGTGCAAGCCGTGAATGTCAATGAAGAGGGCGCTAGGGAGCGATCTCATCAATGGCTGCAGAGAGTTGTTGATGCCACATCTCCGCTAGTTCATCCAGCAAGTCGCCAGGGGTCAAGGATCCCACAGAGCCATTTGAAGCCGCATAGGGTCCATCTAGCTTTGCGGGCAAGCCAAAATATGCTCACCGCCTAAACAGGGTTGTGGCTGCACAGCCATACGGGCCTTCAGGGCATAGTGGTCTGACCATGGCACTGCCTTGGCAGTAATCTGGTCCACCGTAACTCTTGCTGCAAAAATCAAATCCAACGTGTGCTCGGCCTGATGGGTGGTAGTTGTTACATATTGGGTGAGTCCCAGTGTCGCCATGGATGACACCAGGTCCGTCACCTGTAAGGAGTTTGCATCATCGGCATGAACTTTGAAGTCACCCAGGACTAAAAGCCGTGGGTACTCCAATGCCCAGCGTGCTACGGCCTCCATCAGGGATGGTAAGGCACTGGCTGGTGTGGTAGGCGGACGGTACACCAGCCAGATAGCCAACCTCTCCCCCACATCCCATACGAGGCAGGCACACTCTATGCCAGTAATCATCGGGGACGGGAGCGCCCAGAAGGAGTAAGCCTCCCGTATAAGTAGTGCCACCCCTCCCCCCGCCCACTAGTCCGTGAAGGACCAAGTACCCAGGTGGAGCCATTTGAGAAAGAGCTACCATCTCTCCATCTTGCACCCAGGTCTCAGTCACACAAGCCAGGTCCATTGCCTGCTCCTGCAGGAAGTCTCATAGGACTGCGGTCTTATTATTAATGGACCTGGCATTGCACAACACCAGGGACAGAGGTGGGTAATTTCTCTTGGCCCCACTACTTGCTACCATCGGGATGGGACATAGGCTGGAAGGAGAGCGAGTATTCCCGTATCTCAGTCTCCTTCCTTTTAGTTTTTTCCTATTCCCACTGCTATACTTTCCCTGTCCCAGGAGCACTGGGATCCCCTGACTGGACATCAGCATTAGGTGGTCTTTGCCTCAGCCATAGACCAATCACACTGTGATAATGTCCTCTTACACCTATCCTGTGCTTCCTAATCTTATATTTATACCTTATATCTACTCCTAACCTATCTAGCCTAATTTAATAAAGAGCAACCTAATTTGGTCCCTACCACTAATTAATTAAACTAATCTCAATTTGAATAATCACAACCCCCCTAAATTATTCTATCCAACAAATTAATTACTTGTCAATTAGCAGCTATTACAAGGTACCAACTATACTTATAATAATTTAGGCTCTAACATTAAATCCAGATTCTCCTACTAAATCGACATTAATCTAACTAATAATTAGATAACAATCCAATTAATTAAAACATTTTCCAATAATTAATTTTGCAGAAGAATTAATAAAACCTGGTTAGCAGCAGTAAATTTAAAAGAATAGAGAGAAGGTGCTGGGCAATGCAGTGTTGAGAATTCAGTGCAAAAATTGCAACAGCAGCTGTTAATGCAATGTAAAGTGCAAGATGTAAATTGCAAAGTGAAAAAGTGCAGGTGCAGTCTCAACTGGGAAGGATTAGTTGTCCCAGTTATCGTTTGTAACTTCAGGCTCCGATGTCTGTCCAGTTTAGACTTACAGTAGAGCTCAGTGCTGTTCTTATTTACACTGCATAATGCTAGTTCGTTCTTCAATGGTTTTGTTCTTTCCCAGCTTCTCAGTCATAGCAATGGGAGCTTTAGAAAGGCAGGCAAGGAGCAGAGGTAAACAAAAGCTGGTGTCTTCAATATCAGCTGTGATAGCGTCTCTTGGGAGGGGTGGGGCTGGAAGCTAATCCCCTCATTGTAAACCCCTCCAGGGGCTGAAGTCTCAGAAAATATCCACAGCCTCGTTATCCAGCTCAAGCTGGGGCTGACAGGCAAAGCAAACCATTTAGCTGGAAATCACTGGCTTCCGTGGGCGTCTCTGCTTCCTCCGCTGACGCTCTCTCTCTGCTCGGGAATGTCTGTGTCGTTCCTGGCTATGCTCAAACTCCACTCCGCGGCACCTACAAGCTCCGATGGTGTAATTAGGCCAGGCCAGCTGCAGCGGTGAGTCTTCTGGTCATGGGATTATTCCAAAGATTTTGCAGAACTGGGAGTCCGGTTTTGTTATAATTGTTCCACCCAGCATTGCCCAGTTTCAAACACTGCAGTTTATCTAATCTAGTCCAGTGCCTTCTCCTTCTAAAAAGGTTTAAAAGGACAAATTGCACGGGAGCTCTCTCAGCAGCTCTTACCGTGTTGCCATCTTTCTTCTCATCAATAAAGCTGAGAAAATTACAAAGCCCTGCAAGAGCTTGCACAGTAGAAAATTAGGGCCCTGCAAGAGCTTGCACAGTTCCCCAGGGCCTGTAAAATGGCACTCTTCCACCATGCTTTTCCATAATGGTAACTTCTATAGCAACGGATTGGGCCCATAAATCTAAACATTACTCTGGATTTATTTTACCATGCTATGGCGACCTGGGGTCCTCGTTGGAACATCTAATACCAATCATCCAATTATATTGCTTCCATCAAAATTTTAACTGTTTGTATGAACTATTGCCCTAGCACCTATTGATACTGCTGTTTTAAAAATTGTTTTATGTTTTATTGCTGTTTTATCTAGTTGGTCATTGTTTGACCCCAACCTGTGAGCCGCCCTGAGCCTGCCTTCAGTGGGGAGGGTAAGATATTAAATAAATAAATAAAAGAATATTTCATTCATCATTGCATTTCTTTAAGGATTTCTCTATAGCATTCACAAAACACTTATCAAGCAAAAAACATATATCATTTTTGCACACAGCTTACCTTGCAGTCACAATCCTGTTCCCTCCGCAGCGTCCGGTCGGATTTCCCACCATTTGCGCTGGAGTTACAGGAAGTGCCGCAGCTTCTGTGTAGCAAATGTAAACTGGGTTTTAGTGGTTTACGTTTGCTACCCAAAAGCCATGGCACTTCCTGTAACTCCAGCGCAGATGGTGGGAAATCCAACCGGATGCTGCGGAGGGAACAGGATTGTGACTGTGATGTAAGCTGTGTGCGAAAACGGTAATAATTAGTATATTTTGCAGCTTCCACTGCCCTAGCAGTAGAAAATTCAGTGTAGCATTCACAGAGACAGAGGGGTAGTTTTTCTGTACTCAGGCTTGCTATGTTTTGTATATATCATGGATATTTAAATACAGAAGTTTGTCAATCGTGAAAGATACCTGTGGAACACTTGGCTGATATCTCCTTTGAAATACCCCCCCCCCAAAAAAAGAAATATGATTCTTTCCCATGCCTGTTCTGATTATTGTAAAAGAATATATGCTGAATTATACTGCCAACTCTTATGTATATGTGGCATCTGATTACTCAGATCAGAAGATAAACTATACAGTGAAAAGTGGCCACCAAACTAAATTAGTTTCCCTTTGAATTTTCGCCTCTCTAGTTTGGTAGGTGAAACCAACATTGTAGATATGCGCAGCCACCATCCATGCATTATGCCCCATCAATGACTATACATAATGTAATCAGTGTTCTAGGCTCATAACTACAGGAAAGGATGAACAACTTTTAATCTATGTAATTACCATGTATCACCATTCTTCCCCCTTGGCCTGCATTTCTTTGTGTTTCCTTCCCATTTTCTTGCACAGAACTTGCAAGATTCCACCCCCCATCCTGAGGTTGGATTTGTGAATCTGTGCTTTGTGATCAGACCTTTTAAATTTGCAATGCGCTGGGTTTTCCTCGGCACACTGTGCATTCTACTGCTTCTGCTGGGTTTGCAACCCCCCCTCCCTTTCTTGGATTGTGCTTAATCTGATACTGCTGGGCACTCTGTACATTGCATCGGTTCCACTGGGCTTGCAAAAATGCCCCCCTCATCTTCAGTTTCTCCTGCAGAGATTCTCTGGTTTGACCTTAGTTCTGTTGGATTTGCACTGCCGTAGTGGCACTGGTTCTGCTGGGCACATTGCATAGGTCCTGTGAATTTGCAAAAATGCTCCCATTTTGGATTATGATTGAACTGGCACTGGGTTCTACTGAGTTCTAGTACATTGCACTGGTTCTGCTGAGCTTCCAACCTCCCGTTGCTTGGATTGTGAGTCTGTGCTTGACGTAAGTCCTATTGAGCTGACAATGCTATATTGGCACTGGGTTCTCTTGGGCACTCTGTGATTTCACTAGTCAACCAGCATGAAGTTTCCATTAACTTCCGAGCAGTTCATGGCATTTTGTGCCAGTTTGTGAACGTCTCTGCTCAATCTAAATGTTCAAAGCAACAGTAGAGGATGAACTTGGAGGGCATGCATAGGATCTTCTGTGGAAAATCCCCTGCAACTTTGATGTCTTTAGCTTGTACACAATCCATTCTATACGTTCTTGAAGCTCATAAACCTGTGCCTGTCAAAATGACCACCTGTCATTTCCCCAGAAAGCACTTCCCTGGAGGCACCTTCTTTGAGGGGCGGGGGAGATTTAATTCAGACCCTATAAATCCAATTCTCACCAAACCATAAGGGCAGGCAGAGGAGAATCAGCTGGAGATCCTCTGCTTGGTTTGATGTCTCTAGCATGCTTGGGAGCCATTCTACCACATCACAAATCTTACAAACCAAACCAGTTTGGTAGCTAAAAGTTCAAACTACAAATTGAACTGCATTTTCCTGATTTGTGCCCATCCCTATTTATTATAGTTTTGTCCCATTAGATTAAACTAATGATAGTACAGTGTGTAAGAACATATCACTAGGTTTATGCTATTATTAACAGAATGCCTGGAATCAGGGGTGCACAAACAAAAAAAAAAATTCAGGAAAATTCAGCTTTGGGAGTATTCAGGGCTTAATTTTTTTTTTTTTTTGGGGGGGTGACTGAATATCTCCTAATAGCAGATTTGGTAGCTAAATCTGATTTGGGAGATATTTGGCTATTCCTGAATGTAAGGCCCCATTTTACCCTATGGGCCATTGACATCAATGGCAAAATAGGGTATAATGAATTGCGGCTGGGGTGAGGGTGGGGGCTTAAGGTAGAGGTTCCAAATTTGCAGGGCAGCTGCAGGAGTCTCTTCCTCAGAGAGCCCTTATGTTTAAAAAAAAATGGAGTAGGTGGTCCAATTCTAGGGGCACCCAAACAGAGCCCTTTCCCCCTATGATGGGGGAAAAGCAGTCAGTCACTTTCCCCTCCGAATTTACAGTGGGAAAAGTGACTCTGGTGGTAGGAGGGAATGGTGTTTGAATGAGAGACACCAAACTTGCAGGGCTGCTTCCTCTCCCCCACAGAACCCCCAACTTCCAAAAGGACTGGACCAGGGGGTTGAATCCTCTGGGGGCACCATCTATGATGGGAAAACCTACCTTAGGCAGCATCAGATTCTCCTAGAGAATCTTTGCAGTCAAGTCAACTGTGCTGAGGATGCTAGCTTGCAAGGAACATAGTTGCAAGGAACAGAACAAGTGCTACTGTGGCAATGGTAGTGCAATGCACAGGACCTTAGTTTAAATTAGAGAATCTATCAGATTTAAAAATTGGGATGGGGGCTTTCTGTACAGACTGCAGCATAAAACCAGTGCATTGAACGCACTAGTAACAAGCAGCAGAGATGGGGCATGGACCTTCTGCATGCAAAGGAGTTGCATACTGAACCATAGCCCTGCAGAAGAAATACCTGTGGGGAATCCTGTAACATTGCACTGTAAGAAAGAAAATTTTGGAAATCAGGACAGGACACTTGGGTTTTAAAAGAAGCTTCTGAGAAATCAGGGCTGCTGAAGGGGAGCCTTAACTTATGTGGCAATAAGTTGCACGAATATCACCTCTAGTCTTTTTAAAGCAAGTAGCTTGGGAACCTGTAACTGCAATGTACTTATTCCAGTTCTTGGTTCTGGCATGGCACACACTCAAAGAAAGAAGCATTCCTATCTATCATAACAAAGCCAAGAGACCAATCAAAGCAAAAATACTCAAGACCCAGGAACCCCCGGGCCACATGTTTGACACCCCTGCGATAGAGCTATCAGCTTCCTATCTCAGTGGACATAATAACTTGGTCAGCTCTTTATTTTCCCCAGAATTCAGATTCTGTTAGTTTTAAAAGTGCCACTAGTCTCAAACTTAGTTCTCAAGCATGTTATTAATAGGGGTGTGTATACTAAAAGATGAATGGACACAAATCTGAAATCAAGATTCACAAAGCTGAGCAACATGTTTTGCAGCATGTTTTGCTGCAAAAACAGACTGGAACAGGAGATTGTTGAATTACAATCTTTACACTCATTACAAATCTCAGGGCAATGGAACCCCCAGGCACCCAAAGAGGTTGCCCCCATTCCCTCCATGGTTTCCTACGGTTTTCTAACATAAACAATTTTTTGTTTGAAGTATAAGCTCTTGGAAGCTTCCCTGAAAATCTGGACCCTCTACTTCAAACCCCCGCCCTCACAACTGCAATTCATTATACCCTATTTTGCCATTGACTTCAATGGTCTATAGGGTATAATGGAGCTGAATGGTCTACCAGCTTCAATGGTCTATAGGGTATAATGGAGCTGAATGGCTGCCAAAATTCAGGCACCATTTGCGGATGCTGTATTCAGCACCTGAATCAGATCAGAGAATCTGATTCAGCTCTATATTGCCTGAATACAGCCAAATCAGCTGTTTTTTGGAGTTGTGTTCAGTTCAGCCAAACCGAATGTACACCCTACCTGGCATAGACCTGTGCTATCAGTAGCTCACAACCACAATCTGAGCATTGAAAAGCCATCAGACAGCCTGGGTTAGATGTCTACTTTCAACTAGCAGTCTTACCATCTATATGACTGTATGACTGTAGCAGTGTTATAATTTACCTTGAATACAGTATGTTGAGGTCACTTAAAGTAAAGGTAAAATAGATGGTACAAATCTAGAAATCCAACATTTTGGAAATTACCTCTCTAATATCCACTGCTCAATGAACAGAACAATAATGTTCCATAATAAATAAATTATAAGCTGGATAGCAATTTGGTGCAACTTTTTAACTATGATCCACTCTGATAACTAAAATTGAGATGGTTGTGTAGTACCACTGAAGGGGCACCATGCATCCTTAAGTACTGAAGGGCTACCATGCATCCTTAAGTACAGGTTTTGTAACTCTTGGTTCAGCTGAGGATTTTGTTTTATTTTAAAATTAGAAATAAGGCCTGGTATGAGAGAAAATACAACGGGCTCTAGAAAGAAGCTCTGGGCGAGTGGTCCCCCTTTGCTGTCTTCCCACCCACCAAAGGTGGTCATTTTCTGTAGGGGAATTGATCTGACTTCATATTTCCATATCCCCCCCCTCCCTTCAGCCTCTATCTAGGAAAAATACAGCCTTTGTACACAGTGAGGACCAAAGCAGCTCACATCATCTTCCTCTCTCCCTTTTCATCTGTACAACAACCGTGTCCCTTCAGCCTCTATCTAGGAAAAATACAGCCTTTGTCCATAGTGAGGACCAAAGCAGCTCACATCATCTTCCTCTCTCCCTTTTCATCTGCACAACAACCCTGTGAGTTAGGTTAGGCTGAAAGTCTATGAGTGGTCTGAAATCACAGTGTGGACCAAAGCAAGAGCGAGGCAACCTTAGCAGGGTATAACGAAACAAAGTGCACCCTGCAAAGCAGCCATTTTCTCCAGGGGAAGTAATCTCTGCCATCTGGAAACAGTTGTAATTCTGAGTGATCTCTAGCCCTCATCTGGAGATTGGCAATGATTATTCCCAAGGAGGAAGTGGCTGGTCTACAGGGTGTCTATGGCATTGTACCTGTCTGAGGTCCCATCCCCCCTCAAACCCCACCCTCTCCAGGCTCTACCCCTTAAATCTCCATGAATTTCCCAACCTGCAGTTGGCAACCCTATCTCCTTCCCTTTATCTTCCTCTCTGACTTCATCTTTCCATTGCCTCCCCCCTCCCTGCAGCCTCTACCTAGGAAAAGGTCAGTCTTGTCCACAGTCGGGGGGGGGGGGACCAAAGCAGATTACATCATTCTCCTGTCCCTTTTGATCTGCACAACAACCCTGTGAGGTAGGTAAGGCTGAAAGTCTGTGAATGGTTCAAAATCACCCAGTGAGTTTCCACAGCAAGAACCTGGGTCTGGCTGACCCTGCTCTGAAGCCCTAACTCCTATGCCACTCTGGCTATCATGGGGGGCTGCTGCTGAACAGTAGTAAGCAGCCAGGTCTAGGGTAGCCAACCTCCAGGTGGGGTCTGAAGATCTCCGAATATCACAACTGAACTCCAGACAACAGATCTGTCTCCCACTGGAGAAAATAACTGCTTTGGAGGGTGGACTGTATAGCATTATATTCAGCTGAGGCCTCTCCCCTGCTCAAGCCCTGTCCTCCTCAGACTCCACCACAAAATTTCCAGGAATTTCCCATCAGTTTGGAACTGGCAGCCCTAGTCAGGACTGGCCCCAGTGAGTTCTCTGTCAAAGGCCTTTAGTGATACCTTTCAGACCAACACTCTCTCTTTGTTAACATTGTTAGTCTTAAACACAGGTGTTCATTCTCTCTTTCTGTCTCTCTCTGACTCCCCCCCGTGTATCTGCTGTGCTGCCAATGGCCACCATCCCCCCCTTCTTTGGCTATTTTCCTTCCAGAGGAGGAGAGGGAGGAGCCCTCAGCCAATCAAGGGAGGCATTCTCTGGCTCTTTCCCTCCTCCCTCAGTCAATCAAGGGAAGGCTTTCTCTGGGTTTTTCCTGCCTCTTCACTCACTCAGCCAATCAAGAAAAGGCTTTCTTTCTCCCCTCTGCAATGCAGCAACAGGCAGTTCAGCCAATGCGAGAGTATCTGATTCATGACCAATCTGCTAAGGGAATTATTATATAGGAGAGATAAGTAACACCGAAAAGTTACAACTAATGTTGCACTTTCCTCCATTTCATTATTAATATATGTTTCCCTATTTTTAAAATAAAGAATGTAAATGTAATTAAAAACCAGCATGAACAGGCATTTGTCCAAAAATAGCATTTGTTGGGAAACTGCCAAAAAAGAAAGCAATAAATTCTTGTGTACCTACTAAACAAAGTGTCACTTTTTAACAATGTTGTTAAAAATTGAAGCTATAGACATTTAAAAAGCACTAGAGACTTTACACATCCTTTAATTAAAATGAATGATTGTTGCTTGCTGAGGATTTTTCCAGTAGAATCCAGTTCCATAAAACACACTTCTATCAATGCACCACACTCAAGTGATACAATATGATAGAAAATTTGTTCACATCAGTGGAATCATAGCATATTCAACAGTTTTACTGAACTAGAATGGCTTTGTATACATCATCATCCACAATGCCCAGAATCAGTTATTTGGGGGCCTTGGTTTCAATGCAGATCCTCTTTTCTCCCTCTCCTCCATTTGTAACCTTTGGTGTCAGCAGTTGCTGAGGGTCATCCTGCTTACTTTCTCCATCTCATGGTGAAGACAGGTGAAAAGAGTGGCCTGGGCAGTATTGGATGCTTGTGTACCTTTGTCTGTATAATCACATATATTGGGGGCGGGGGTGGTAAGCAGACTGTGGCTGCTTTCATCTTCAAGACTAGCCACCAACCTTTTGTCCACAAATGATAACAATATTTGAAGGTTGACTTTGGCTTCAGCAGAAGCTCAACCATAACAGAACTGATATCGAACTATGGGGCAAAAAAAGTACATACCAAAAAAAGTAGAGAAAAAACTGCATGTAATGGGAGATTTCCTTCTGACAATATCAAAGAACCATGAAAGGATAGTTAGAATGATCAGTAGACCAGCACACATTATAGAAAGATGCAGTGTGAAGCCACGTTTATCTGCATTTGGTAGAATGACACTTTTTAAACAGCATTTATTAATTAAAATAGTTATACCTCACTTTTCCTCTTGGCTCAAGATAGCTTTATATGGAGAGAAGAAGACTGAATTATACTGGAATAGAGCTACAACTTGACCTTGAGGGGAGGGTCTGAAACACATAGATCATATACACTACTTTCAAACACAACATTAGAGAGAGAGAGTAATAATTTTCTGGCAATGATTATTTATTTATTTAAAATGTTTCCATAACATCTTATCTTTACAAACTCAAGGCAGCTAATAAAACAGCAAAAACTGCATGATCAAAACATCAAAAGAATCCACCAGTACACAAATGCACTTAAAAACAAAAAAAAATGCAGTTAAAAGCCAGTACATAGAGTTAAAACTCTTGTTAAAACAATTGTTATAATTGCTATTGGTGTTTTTTATTGATGCGTACTATTTTTCAATGCTTGGTTTGTAGTTTTAGAAGCTGTATTCTGTACTCATTATCTTTTGTAACCTGCCCTGAGCCTGCTTGCGGGGTAGGGTGGGCTAGAAGTCCAATAAAATAAATAAATAAAACACAATATAAAATTTATATATGCTTAGAACTGTCCCAAGCTCCTGTTGCTTGCCACAATTTGAAACAGTGAAAAAAGAATGAGAAAGGAAGCATTGCATACAGCACTACCTCACCTCCAGTTAATTTTTTCTTTAACCAGAGTATTTCACCATAGAGTTTCCAGCAATTTGTGGAGCTACCAGAGATCACTTTCTAGTTTTTACTGGAAGTGATGCAGCATTCCAGCTGGAATGTGGGCCCCTCATGCCCATGCCCACAACCCTCCTGCCTATTTTCAACTCTGTATATCCTGCACCAAACACTTTCTGGAACAGGACAGTCTTACATACCTTCCTAAATGCAGCAAATGAAGAAACAATATGAACTTGTTATTTATAATGATCAGAATTATAAAACAATGTTAATGAAATAAAAATCCTGCAGTCCAGCTTAATTTCTGAAATGTGCATGCATTAGGGTTGCCAGCTCTGGGTTGGAAAATACCTGAAAACTGAAGGGGTGGAATTGGGATAGGACGGGGTTTCAAGAGGGGAGGGAATTCACCATGGTACCATGCCATAGAGTCCACCCTTCAAAGCAGCCATTTTCTCCAGGGGAGTTGATCTCTGTCAGCTGAAGATCAGTTGTAAAAACGTGACATCTCCAGGCCCCACCTGGAGGCTTGCACCAGTGTTCCCTATAAGCTGAGTTAGCATGAGCTAGCTCACAGATTTTTAGCCTCCAGCTCACACATTTTTGGGTTAGCTCATGAAAAATGGCTCCAGTGCACAATAATTTATGCAGTTGCTCACAACTTTAATGCCAATAGCTCACAACTTTAATACCAGTAGCTCACAAAGTAGAATTTTTGCTCACAAGACTCTGCAGCTTAGAGGGAACATTGGCTGGCACCCTAGCATGCATTTCTGAGCAAATGGTTCCAAAGAAGTTATTTATATGTAACACATAAGCACAGAATCCACATAGATAAGAAAGCTACCTTCTATCTCTTAAGGCTGCATCTTTACCACAATTACTGGAAAATATGGCATTGTATGAATTTTTTGTACATGTGAATAATGCAACCCTCATCAAACAAGCTAGCACTATGAAGAGAGTCCAAGATAGTCAATGTTCATTACTGTTGAAAAATTTATAATATCTTTTCCTTATAAAATATGGCATACAGCTCAAATAGTCCTTACTCCCACATGGTATCTATGCCTTCCTGTGTTACATTATTAAGCCTTCTATTTTAATTGCTTTGAGTACCCCAAGGGAACATATTTGAGGAAGTTGTGCTCATGACAACAAACAGTCCAGCTTTTGATAAAACATGATTAGAAGTTCAACGTAATTGTCCCTATATGTACAGGTATTTCAGGTATTTTTAGGTTGTACACAGATGTATAAATATAGCAATGAAATACCTTGGCAATGTAAACAGCTTCCACAAAGTGCAGTGTTCTGCGAAGCGTTATAAACAGTGTAGAAGGGTGTGGATTTTTTTTTTTTAAAAAAATTCAGATAAAGCTATCATCACTCACCTTCATTCTTGTTGCAAATGAAAATGTAATGTTATAAAATGGAAACTAATCCGCAGAAAAAGTCCACATTAACATAACTAGCAGGGGGAAAAAATAAATGATGCAACAACAAAGCTGAACATCTGATTATGAATACTTATGATGAAATTTTCATATGATGGAGTTTTCATATTAGAATTTTTAGTCACTGATCTGTATAGGGTATATCAATTCTTCCTACTTAAGAGAATGTAAGCAACAAATTGACACAAAGAATAACAATGGAAAGGGTTCTAAAGGATAGTAAAATAAATCTAAACACAGCATTTTTATAAAATGCCCATGGATTTTATTGCCTTCCAATAATAGATTTTATAAAGGAATACTTTTGCTTTTGGCTCTACCTAAGAATTAAACTACGGCTGCTAAAATTATATGTGGAAAATATGACTCACATGCTTAACAATGTCATTACTTTTTGAAGTGCAAATATAAACTTGAGAAACTATCGTCTTCATTTAGTATATTTGCTTCCTTTCCTGGCAGAGAACATTGACTATACAACAGTTATAGAATTATTTCAGCCACTATCAAAAATCATGCTTGGATTAAAAACAGAACAATATCTGCTGTTAATAAATTTCAAGTTACATATGTTTGAGCAATTGGAGGGTTATAGTATCCCAATTTTGCAGGATGCTTGGTAGATGTTAAAAGTTTAGAAGGTTTAGAAAATGTACAAAGGTCAAAAGGGTAACAGTGAAGAAATTGTGGCTAGCTGTTTGGCAGTGTAAGAAAAAGTAATGTAGTCTGTATCTTAAACACAAAGAAAAGTTGCTCTTTTCACCAATGGCATTGCAAACTGCAGTGTTCTAAGCATACACATTCTTGCAACATATAGATTTTTGGTGAGTTCTGGTTTACAAAGTTAGAATGACAGCCTAGCAAAACAAGAGAAACAGTTCCTTCCTAGGGTATGCACAAAATGCTTCCTGTTAGTCAAATTCTAGCAACGCAGTGATTTCCACCCCTTCTTTTATCAATAGAAAGGAAACAAATTTGCCAATTCCTCCTTCTTACTATGGACCCTCATACTGTCTTATCGTTTGGCTTCTGACCCCATTGGACAGAATTTGAGGATGTTCAGTGGACTGCAGTGGGAGAAAAGAGGTGAGAAAATTCCATTCCATGCCCTACACCCAACTTGCAGTATGTTGGATGCAAATCATTGGTATTGGTTGTAAGACTGTAGAACCAATGTGACTAGTCCAATGGAGCAAAAAGAAAACAACCACCACCAGCATTCAAGGTGACACAGCTATCTCCAATCTGCTGACACCACATTTCATTTGTATTGAGTCTATTAGTCACCCAGTACAAGACTTTTTAATGTAGACCTGGTGGGAAAAGCTATTGCTGACACAGTAATGCTGACTGTGTTACTCTAGGTAGCACAATGGCATGTTCTTTTAGCACTCTAGCCTGATGTACCTCTAGCTTGCCACAGCACCAGGCTCAGTTTCTAGACAACTAAATCTGAATGAGATTTGGACCAGCTCCGCCACCCTTGACCTCCATACAGCATGTATGTATACATGACCAATTCTGCATAACTTTTTCTCCTTCCCCTCCAAATCCATCGCTTCCTACCAGTGTTCCCTCTAAGCTGTGGAGTTTTATGAGCAAAAATTCTACTTTTTGAGCTACTGAAATAAAGTTGTGAGCTACTGGCAATAAAACTGTGAGCTACTGCATCAATTACTTTGCTCTGGGGCCATTTTTCCTGAGCTAAGACAAAAATGTGTGAGCCAGAGGCTTAAAAACAGTGAGCTAGCTCACACTCAGTTTAGAGGGAACACTGCCCCCTACACTGTTTCACAATTTATGTTTCCATCAAAACATTGTGACATGGAATTGAAAGGAGGGGCTACTTTTAAAGAAAAGCTTAAAAGCTCCAATCCACCTAAGATGTAGTCCATAAAACTAAATATATCAGTTATGAAAGAGGCAGTATACTTCTTCATTATGTTGACTGATTTAAAGTTGATCAATATTTCAAAACAAGTAAATATATTTAATTTTCATATTTAGATCTGGGCTGTGTGTAGGAGTAGCCTGATGTATTTACAAAGTTTCCAAAGGGCCCTGGTTTCCTGCTTTCTCATTCTATGATGCATAAATTGTCCAGCGTAAAACCACAGAGAATCCTTGTGTGCATCCTTTCACAGCAAAGAATGGGAAGCCCATGTAGAAAGGCTGGGATCATGGCTTTTTGTTGCCATTCAGTGCCTAGTTACACCCACCAGTTCCACTTATCCTGTGGTAATTAGACATGCATAGCTAGGTAAAGAATTACAGCTACTTCCTTCAAAATAAATGCTGGTCCATCTCATTTGATACGAAGAAAAGGCATTTGGGGGGGGGGGGGAGAGGCTGTTATATTGAGGAACATGGAAGAATCCAGGAAAATGAATTTAATTTTGACTCAGTGTGGGGAAAGTAACCAATCTATAAATGACCAGCTTTGGAATACTCAGGACTCTGAATCGCAGCCAGGATCATCAGAACATCACTGTGAGGAAGTAACACAGTATTTCAGGCCCGCTCTGGGAGATCAGTAGATGTCAATGTTGGAAAGGCAGAATGCTATGGTTAAAAATAGCGCCATAATACAGTAAAAGAATATGATCTGAAACAAACACAGAACTTTCTCCAAATACTTCCAAAGAGTCAGTAGGTGAAATGGATGATTTTTCAGGCTACAGATTTTAGCATTAGATTCCTTATTGTGTTACCTGGGAAGAATTTATGCATCAATTATTATATCATTAAAGACCCATCACAGACTTTTATTTTGTAACTGCCAAAACCCACAATAGATTCGAAATGAAGAACAAGGAGCTTTATTTTAATCCCATGCACATAAAGATGATGAAATGAAAGAGGTATTGTCATTTTAAATAATGACCTGGGTGCATTGCTGCAGAGGGACAGAAGAATTCATCTGTTGCCATTATTTGTTTCACTTTCTATCTGGATATTTGGGGGGTGGGGATAAACCCCCTCAGGAATTATATTTTACCCTAATCCAGGAACCACAGTATCAAGGATTTCATTTATTCAAATGATATAAGAACAAAAAAGGAATATTCCTTTGCATCAGAGAGAGAGAGAGAGAAATAATTTCTTACCTTTCCATGTACCACAGAAGAGCACTCCATACGTTTTAGCTGAACATGTCTGTAAACTAGAAACCCTGATCAATCTAGCAGTGGAACCAAGCTGTGCCTTTTCATGCATGCCTGTTACTGCCATCCAAAATATTCAAAGTAAAAACCAGGCATTAGCAACTTGGTTTTAAGATTTTAAAATCTCTTCTCCTGCCAGTATAACATGGAAACTTCTACCAAGCATTCTTGCCCATTTTACATTACTAACACATTGTTACAATATCATGTATATTGTTGCTATTTACTAAATATAAAAATGTACTTCTAAGAAAAAACAAAACAGCAGCATCCAGCATGGGTTATGCTGTTTATGAATAACACAGAAAAATATGCTTTTTCCAGTCTCATCTAAAATTACAGATAATCTTAACTTCAGTAGTGAAACCATATTAACACATTTTTACTGCTTAAAACCTCATATACTATTTATCTTGCTCTTTTTATAAGCTTTTAGCAGGAAATAACTTTTAAATAACTTAAGTAATTAAAGCTCACTTACCTGGAAAGTATAAAGCCGAGTTCCATTGGGAGGATGTACCTTAGGGGGCCCAGAGACAGTGCTCATATCGGAGAAAATCATTTCTGCTCACAGCTACAATACAATCCACAAGGAGCTACAGAAGAGGCATAGCAGAGTGCTCTGCTTATGGACAAATACTTCCATACATTCCAGGGAGGCTACTGTACAAATTAACATCTGCCCCATCCATACAGAGACAAGCGACAGCCCATGAATCCCTCATGCCCACACTTGTGAGGTTAGCTGGAAAGTCATCAGTCAACAAGCCTTTAGTTCAGCAAATTCTTTAAAATACATACACATATACGCAGAGAAATGAAATCAAAGATTTTATTTTAAAAATTGGGGGGAGGGGATTTAGAGCAACCGACAGTCAAATGTAGCTAGTGTAGGATCTGGCAATGCTTTGGACCCTGCCCATCTGTTCTTAGTGATAATCACCTCCCTCCTCTACAGACTAGGAAAGTGATTATGCTAAGCACCCCTGTTAACCGTTAACGCACAGCTACAATTTCAAGCAAGCTTGCACAGTGTCAGACAGGGGACCTCTTCTGACTAAATGGAATCATATCACATATAATGTTAATAGATGTGGATGGCAAAGACAGTCTCATTGGGTTCACAGTTGCTCACAGTCACATCATTTAGTTAAAGATCAGGATGTGTATATTCCTCGCCCCACTGATCACACAATATATTTTTGTCCATGTCTACTAAAGAAAAACTGAACACAGGGGAAGAAATCTGAGGCAGCCCTCAAAAACCAGGCAGATCACCAGACTAAACTGAGCCTTTTTAAAAACACATTCTCCTTCCTTCTAAATAAAATCCCTCAGGATACAGTATTATTTATAAGGATAACTTTGTTGTACATTTGCCTCCCTTAAATATAATGTGCTGCAGTACAAAATTACAAAAGAAGAGTACTGTGATGGTAATGACAGCAATGCATTATTTTGATTGCTGAACATTTGTCATAGCCCATGTTTTCAGGAACACCCTTTAAAAAAAAAAAAAGCATTTATATTGTACAAGCTGCAAACATTCATTAGCTGCCCTGAGCCTGTCAGGGGAGGGTGGGATATAAATTTAATAAAAAAATAAAAAATAAACATTCATTATACTACTCGTTCTCTCTCTGCCAGACAAAGTATTCAATGTCATAATCAAATCCATTGACATTTTTATCAGCAAAAATAGTGCTTTCCTTTTTACTTAAATTGAGGTGGTACTTCCAGACAAGATAAAAATATTGCCTTGGTTGGATTTTTATTTTGCTTTAGTTTTTACCAAATATTTTAAATCCACACAAAACATTCTGCTGAGTACAAGTTGTGACACATAAGCTTAATGAATGCATAATTTAAAATCATAATAAATGTAATCAAACAAGAGGATTTTTGATGTCTCATATTCTACTTCCATATCTAATTTTGACTAATTTCAAAATATTAGGAAAATGTTACATTATGTAACAAAAAGATTGCAAAGTATTAATGTATTCCCACATGAACACCAGTGCATTCTTGTGTATATTTGCATGCCAACTTCCACAGATGTCAACATTATGTTATGGAATATATAGCAAAAATGAGCAGCAATCCACCAGGATTCCATGAGCTCCTAATATTCAACTCCTTAACCCCAATCACACAAGTGCCACATTCACCAATACAAAGATCTAAGGCTCCCTGAAGCCTGCCATCCACACTTGGGTCATGGTAGTGATGGCATTGACATTCTCCCTGCAAGAACTGGGCTTACCATCCCTGGACTCTTGACATGAATGTCATCATGGTGTAGTGAGATTAGAATCTGTGAGACCTGGGTTCAAATCTTAATTCTACCATGAAGTTCACTGGGTGGCTTTGGGACTAACAAAAAGCTTGGCTAGTTGTGAGGATGAAATGGGAAATGCAGAACTTAATATGCAGTCCTGAAATTTTTGGAGGAAGGATGGAATAAAAAGGACAGAGGTAGTGGCTCCACCTCTTACTCCATTGCCAGAAAGTAAAGGGCTCCATCTGCTGTAACCTGTTCACTCACATGCCCAAGCAAGAATGACTACCACAAACAAAATTAGCTGCCATCACCCGTGATGAGTGGCAGCAGATTGTGCTTGAGCAATAACAGCTAGGAACAACTAGGGTTGCCAGGTCCCTTCATTGATCTGGTAGGGGGATTTGGGGGAAATTCCAGGGGTGGGCAGGGACGTCACAATGATGTAAAGTAATATAATCACACTGGGAACATTGCATGGGGGACACTCTGGTTTTTTGGTAAGCTCTATGATAAAATTGGCTTAAAATCATAGCATTTGACTGAAACCAGAGCATCCCCCGAACAACATCCTCAACAAGATGGCATCATTTCTGGATGATATCATTGCATCAGGGACGTCACATAGTGATGTGCCTGTTTAGGGGCTGGGGTTCTCCTGCTGGCCAGCTGGTCTATGGCTAGGAGAAGCTCCTGAAACTAGGGGCTCCTCCATTCGGACCTGGGGACTGGCAACCCTAGGAATAACTGCCACTATTTTCTTGCTTGTTCTCCTTATCTGTATTATATCATCACATTAAAGAGGGACCCCCATGCAGCATCTTGTCAAGGGCCCCCAAAGCTTGAAACTAGTCCTCTTGAATATAACATCAGCAATCTATAATACTTGTTACAAAAGCACTGATAGTTACAACATAGGGTTACTTCTGGAACTACATAATCTCAAGATTGCAGAGATAAATTCCCCTGGAGAAAATGGCACCTTCAGCAGATGGACTCTGGGATCACAACCCTGCTGAGCTCCCTCCCCATTCCTAACTCTATCCTCCACAAGCACCACCCCTAAATCTCCATGAATTTTCCAAGTTAGAGTAGGCAATCATAGGACAATAAATTTTCTGTTCAATAACAAGATCTCATTCTTTAAAGGGAAACACACATGAAATAAAAATCCTACCTAAAAAAATATTATTAGTTGTGGCAAATCATTGCTCCAAGTGAGACTGTGGTTCCCAACCTGGCAACATCCTTGTACCAGTCTTTACCTTGTACCAGTCTTTACCACAGATGATTGGGTATATCAGTGCTATCAACAGTAAAAACAATTCTGAATATTGAAATTAGCCGGGACTTGAACTCTTTTCACCTAGGTTGCAGCTTTACAATGAACTGAAGTAACTGAACAGATCCTTTGACAAAAAGCTTGCTCTTACCTACACAGATCCGATAGTGTAGGTTATATTTACTGAAACGAACAGAACTGCACTCTGTACAACTGCATATATTAAAACATATTTAAATCGGTGATGGACCAAAAAAGTTCTTTTCCAAGCATCCTTTAGGCTATGGATTCTCCCCCACATGCAACAGCAAGGTGGAAAAAACAACCCTGAACATCAAGGAGAGAGCAGAAGTGATTATATGTATTATATCGGCTATTAGATAATAAAGATGTATTTTTAAAATTTAATCTTTTTTAAAAAAAATTGCAAATTTTGCAGATGAACAGAGATACAGGAAGCCCTTGGCATGAGGTTGGCCATCACTTCCACATTAAGGATGGAAGAGTGAAAGCCAAAATCATGACGAAGAACCTCCATTTGTCACTCCATTTGTCAAAACCATAGTCTCAGACTTTCTTTAAGAGAATAAGATACACAATGCAGTCCCAAACAGAATTACACCCTTCTAAGGCCATTGACTTCAGGTGACATAGAAGCATGTAAATCTGTTTAGAATTGCACCGCATTGTTTCAGAATTTATTATTTATTTATTTAAATCAACTTTTGAGATGACCTACCTTGAAAACAGGGCTCAGGGCTGCGTATAAGAGTAATTAATTTACAAATCTTACAAACAAAATAAATTTTTCTAACATTAAATAATACATAAAAATACAATTTACAGCAGCCTAAGCCTGTCTGATGGGGATAGATTCCTGAAAATATCATTGCCTCAAAGAGGAGGGGGCAAGGGAAAGGAAGAGGAGTGTCAAACTAGATGAAGGAATATCACTGTCCTCAACCAAATGCCTGGCAGGACATCTTTGCCTTACATGCCCTGCAGAATAGCAGGGCAAGGATGTTATTTAGCAGAGAGTTCCACCAGGTAGGGGTCAAGGCAGAGAAAGCCCTGGCCCTAGCTGAGGACAACAGGATGTCTCTCAGGCTGGGGACCACTAGGAAGTTCTTATCATCTGAGCATAAAGCTCTTTTATGGGTATATCAGGAAAGGCAATCCTGAAGATATGTAGGTCCCAGGCTGTTAAGGGCTTTGAAAGTTAACACTGGAACCTTGAACCTGATCTGGTACTCCACTGGAAGCCAGTGCAGCTTGTGCAGCACAGGGGGAGCCCAGTAAGGACCCACATGGCTGCATTCTGGACCAGTTTTCCAGTTCAGCCTCAAGGGTAGCCCTACATACAGCAAGTTACAGTAGTCTAGCCTGGAGGTGACAATTGTGTGGATTAGCATGACAGGTCAGGGCAAGACATGAAAAACAACTGTCTGGCAACATTTGTGATCTTAGATTCCACTGACAAGGAGACATCCAGAATCACACCCAGGCTCTTGACAGTCAGTGCCAGTGATAAGAGCTGGAAGTCAGCCTTCCAGACCTGTGTCTCCCCCACTGAGCTACAGAACCTCTGTCTTATTAGGATTCCATCTCAACTGACTCTGCTTCAACCATCTCAACTTGGCCTCCAAACTCCCAGCCAGATGTGCAGGAACAGTATCTGACAGGCCATCCATCAACAGGTATAGCAGAGTGTCAGAAACTCCACACCAGTTGGGTGAGGGGGTGAATGTAGATGTTAAATAACATTGGGGAGAGGATTGCCCCCTAAGGAGCTCCACATATCAGTGGGTGCATAATTGACATCCTCTCTCCCAGCACCATGCTCTGTCCCCAACCATGGAGAAATGAGATGAGCCACTGTAAGGCTACTCCATGGACTCCTACATCAGCAAGGTGGTGGGTCTAAAGATCATAATCAACCATATTGAACACTGCTGTAAGATCAAGAAATAACAGAAGAGCTGATGCACCTCAGTCCAACCACCTGTGGAGATTGTGAGGGTGAGCAAAGCCATCTCTGTCCTGTGACTGGGGTGGAAACAGGACTGAAATAGATCCAACACTTATGTGTCATCCAGAAATTTCTGGAACTGTTCTGCTGCTGCTTTTTCAATTACCTTACCCAGAAATGAAATATTCAAGACTTGGCAGTAATTGGAAGGATCCGTAGGATCCAAAGTTGGTTTTTTCAAGAGAAGCACAACCACAGCCTTTTTCAGTTCCTCTGGCTAGACCCCTGAACAGGTTTATAGCATCCACAAGAGAGTCCCACATCTTCTCAGCTGTGGCTTTCACCAGCCATGAAGGACACGGGTCTAAGAGGCATGTAATGGGACTAACAGCACCCAGAATCAGCTCAGGAGAGTCAGCTGAAGATGTCAAATACAGAACAATGACTTCCAAGGGACCTCCAGCTCACTTACTCTATCAACATCGGCTAGGAGATCATGATGGAGCAAAAAGACTTTATCTGTGAAAAAGCTCACAGAAGTCTCACAGCTAATGGCCAAATTCTTAATATTTTGAGTTCTCTCAGGGAGAGAAGTTAAGGATCTAATTACTCTAAATAATTGTGCTGGGTGAGAGCTGGCAGACTTGACAGAGGCTGTATAAAATTTTTATTTCAGAAAATAAGAAATTGTTAAAAATAAGAGATATTTAAAAAATATACTTCAGAATTTATTCTTTTCATCCATAATAATGCAAGCTGGGGAATAAAGGGACAAAGCATGTACATAGATTTCTCAGTGCAATACAACCAAGTGGGTACTATGACCAGAGTTGCCAGACCTCCACATAAAATAAAATATTAAAACATGGCCATCAGGCTGATGGTGTGACATCACTTATAAGAAAAACCTGGAAGTGATGTCAGTCCTCTCTTGGAATCACTAGAAACTCTGTGGTTTTATATGGTTTATATATATCTAGGGGTTGAGAGAAAACATATGCTACTTCTTGAAGCATCTCTTCATATGCTTGCCTTTGCTTCTGATTTAGACCAGAGCTAAAACACTACAAGTATGGATGTGTCTTAGATATATCAGTACTCAAGCTGAGGCACAGTAGTGGAAAGAAGGAGGAGGAGGAGGATTTATACCCTGCCCTACACCCTGAATCTCAGAGATTCAGAGTGGTGTACAATCTCCTTTTGACCTTCTCCCCCACAACAGACACCCTGTGAAGTAGGTGGGGTTGAGAGAGCTCTCCCAGAAGCTGCCCTTTTAAGGACAGATCTGCGATAGCTATGGTTAACCCAAGCCCATTCCAGCAGCTGCAAGTGGAGAAATGGGGGATCAAACTCAGTTCTCCCAGATAAGAGTCTGCGCACTTAACCACTACACCAAACTGGCTCTCATTTTGTCCAAGATCAAACACTGTTAAAAATAATTTATATAATTATTAGGTTACAAAGAGTACAAATACTTCAGTAATTTACTCTAAAAGAAAAATAATAACTTTTAAAAACGAAGTTGCAGCAGTAAATGCTAGCCAATAATAGAGTATGCATATGGTATCAAAAATTATGACAGATATTGTTACCTTTCCAAATATCTGAGAAATAAGGATTAAATATAACAGTATAATGTGTCAAAATGCTACCAACAAAGCAATTTTATGCAAATTATTATAATTATCCTTTATATTAAGAATAAATACTTTTGTGTGTAAAAATGAGTATTTTAGAGTGCTCACTTTAATATTCCATATCATTCTATAAACTAGAAAAGTCACAATGTAACTTCATTATATCAAATTGTATAAAGTTGAATATGGATGGTCTCTCCATAGGCTGGTTATTCTGTTTCCCAACCAAAAAGTTATATATAGGGCAGATGGAAGGAATGCATGTTATTTACTAAGGCTTAAGTCTTCATGAATTCAATGTGATAATATGATTGAAGACAAATATTCTTGCTTATTAACATAAAGCCTCCAGTTTCTCTCATGGATGATCAACATCATGACACAAAGGTACAAGGTCTAGTTCAGCATATGCTAACTCTACTATATTGTTGCACACTTGCCATACTGGGACTGGAGGGAGAGTCTGGAATCCAGCTAGAAGTATGAGCACTAGCATCTCAAGAGGGAAATCAAGATTTTATTTCATTTCAGTCAGAAATGTCCTTCCAGGTCAATCATGAGACCCTGTCCCTTTAGACTTCTCATCCTACTCAAAAGCTAGCTTGCTATAGGTACAAATATAATATATGTTTTAATTTTCTTTCATCACTATAAAGCTAAGCTAGAAAGAGAAATGTGAAAAGTGCATATCAATTTGTGTTATTTAGTTGTCATGAATGGTTTTCTCATTACCACTATATATGAATTTATGAATAACCTGAACATAAGCAAGATAAAAAAGGCATGAAACCATAAATACTATATTTGTAAAGAAAAAAAAATACACTTGCTAACACATTAACTGAAAACTTCTCCCTAGAATTAAAGCCAAAAAGAATAGTAACCATATAAACTATGCTTGTTATTCCTGTTTGGTCCTTGAATCTGTTAGACATCTTCATTGTACTGTATGCTAATTTTTATTTATTTATTTATGATTTATATCCCGCCCTTCCCACAAGGTGGCTCAGGGCGGCTCACAACAGATAGTCAGACATAAATTAAATTAGCATTTAAATATATAAACATTTAAAACATTCAAAACATTTAAAACCTTAAAAACATCAAACCTTATAACAGTATGTATAGCAAGAATCTGATAAAGCTACATTTAGTTTCCCATATCAGTTAGGTGTAAGCTAGCCGGAAGAGGGTTGTCTTACAGACTCTGCGGAACTGAATAAGGTCCCGCAGGGCCCTCACCTCCTCCGGCAGCTGGTTCCACCATGAAGGGGCCATAACAGAGAAGGCCCTGTCCCTAGTAGATTTAAGGCGGGCTTCTTTTGGCCCAGGGATAGCGAGAAGATTTTGGGTTCCTGATCTCAGTACTCTCTGGGGAACATGTGGGGAGAGACGGTCCTTCAGGTAGGCAGATCCCAGGCCATATAGGGCTTTAAAGGTAATGACCAGCACCTTGTACCGAACTCGGTACGTTATTGGGAGCCAGTGCAGAGCCCGAAGACCCGGCCGAATGTGCCCCCATCTTGGGAGGCCCAATAACAGCTGAGCCGCGGCATTCTGCACCAGCTGCAATTTCCGAGTTCGGCACAGGGGCAGCCCCATGTAGAAGGCATTGCAGTAGTCCAACCTCAAGGTGACTGTAGCATGGATCACTGTTGCTAGGTCGTCGCGATCCAGGAAGGGAGCCAACTGCCTTGCCCGCCTAAGATGAAAAAATGCGGACTTGGCAGTGGCTGCTATCTGAGCCTCCATCTTTAAGGAAGGCTCCAATAGTACCCCCAGGCTCTTGACCCTGTCCGCCGCCATCAGCGGCGCACCATCAAAAACTGGCAGGGGGATTTCCCCCCCCCTCCGGTCCCCGACGACCCAAGCATTGTTGAGAACAATGACAATAAATTCATCTATCTATCTATCTATCTATCTATCTATCTATCTATCTATCTATCTATCTATCTATCTATCTATCTATCTATCTATCTATCAAAGGATCTCTGTCTTTGCAGGATTTTGCTGTTCACCCTAGTATGGACTGAACATGTTCTCCTGCACTGTACATTTTACTGCAATATCCATGCCATCTACTTAGAACCTTTTCAAAATCAAGGACAATCTAATGGCTGTAAGACTCTCTACCTATTATCCACTCATAACCCTGAGATAACTGAAACTGTGATTGAATTTCTGTTCCATAACTACTATGCTCTCCATCTGTGCCTCATGGCTTAGGCCCTTGGTTATCAGCTGCTTACTTCCAACAACAGCTGGATAGGATAATGGTGGCACTGAAGTAGGATGGAGCATGTCTTATGACTGCCTGTATTTGAAGTAGTGGTATTGAATTATATAAAGCTCATTGAAGCTGGAGTGAAACAAGGAGACAAGGAGACAAGGAGACAAGTACGGCCTCGTCGCTGGATATTATTGCCAAGCTGCATTGATTTCAAGAAATTGCAATTGGAGCACTGGACTCTTTTAAGAATACTTACCTTGTGAAGCTTCCTCCCGACACTCTCACATACACTCTCCAGGTAAGGGCTGGAGATCACTCAGAATTACAACTGCTGTCCAGATGGCAGAGATCAGCTCCCCTCGATAAAATGTCTGCTTTGCAGGGTGAACTCTATGTCATTATACCCTGCTGAGGTTACTTCCCTCCTGCTTTGGTTTCAGGCTAGTATACAGTATGTCAAAGAAAGACAGGTTGCTTACCTGTAACTGTTGATCTTCGAGTGGTCATCTGTGCATTCACACTCATGGGATAGAGCGCCTGCGCTGATCCCCGAATCGGTACCTGAAAAGCCCGGGATTTTTCCGCACTCAGCGCCAATGGGCATGTGCAGGCGTCCCAGTACGCATGCTCACCGGCGCCAGCATGGGGATCCCACCAGTTCCTTCCTGACCGCTGGAAGCTCCTACTGGAGGGAGACCGTCAGCAGTGGGGAAGGAGGGCGGGTAGTGTGAATGCACAGATGACCACTCGAAGATCTACAGTTACATGTAAACAACCTTTCTATCTTCTTCGTGGTCTCTGTGCTTCACACTCATGGGAGACTAGCAAGCAAGACATACCTGGAGGCGGGAAGACGGTCAACCAGAAGAAACAACTTGCAACACCGCAGTTCCCAACCGAGTCCTCTGCTGAGCATGCACGTCCAGTGCATAGTGCTTCATGAAGGCATGCGGAGAAGACCAGGTGGCAACCTTGCAGACATCAGTAAGGGACATGCCTCTCAGTAACGCCACAGACATGGCCATCACTCTTGTGGAGTGTCCACGAACAGGTCCAGGTAATGGCTTCTTTGCCAACAAATAACAGAGTTTAATCGTCTCAGTGAGCCATTTTGAGAGCCTCTGAGACAAAATCCTGGAACCTAGTTGGGAGCAGCATACAAAACAAAAAGCTGCTTGTCTTTGCGGAAATTCTTTGAACGGTTCAAACAAAACAGCAAAGCACGCTTAACGTCCAAAGCATGCAACCTACGTTCCTCGTCCGAGGAAGGGCTAGGGTAAAAAGTGGGCAACCAAACTTCTAAATTGAGGTGGAACTGAGAGACCACCTTCGGAAGAAAACTAATGTCCGGAGCCAAGGATAATCACAATGCATCACCGTGAGCTCCCCAACACGACGCACTGATGTGATGGCAACCAAAAATGCAGTCTTCCAACACAGGAGCTGCAAAGAGCACGTGGCCATCAGCTCAAAAGGGCGACGAGTTAGTTTGTCCAGCACTAACGTCAAGTCCCAAAACTGTGGGGGCGATCTTGATGGTGGATGCAGCCTAAACAACCCCTTCAAAAACTTCTTGGACTGAGGGTGTGCGAAAACAGAGTATCCCTCCACCTGATCATGGAAGGCAGATATTGCTGCCAAATACACCTTGATGGAGGAGAAAACCAGGCCCGCATCCACTAGGGATAACAAAAAATCAAAAACTGCCGACAACCCCACCCGGCTACGTGAGACTGAAGGGTCAACTAAGAACTTAGTGAATCTCCGCCACTTCCTGTCATAGGAAGCGTGGGTGGACAGTTTTCTGCTGTTCATAAGGACGTGCTGGACCCTGTCAGAGAACCCTACTGGTCGATGAACCATGCTGTCAGCTTCAGATGGGGCACGTTGTGATGGAATACATGCCTGCCTTGAGCTGACAGAAGGTCCGGTTATGCCGGGAACTGGTAGAAGACCCCCTTCGACAGTTGGAGCAGGATCAAGAACCAGTTCTGGCGAGGCCACCAGGGAGTCACCAGGATGCAGCATGGTCTCTCCCTTGACCACCTTCGTCAACAATGGCAGAGGCGGGAACATGTAGAGGAACCGGCCCTCCCAAGGAAGCAGGAGCCCATCTCCCAGAGAGGCTGGATCCGCTCCCCCTCTGGAACAGAACATGGGGCATTTCTTGTTCTCGGCCGTGGCAAAGATATCCAGCTGCGGGTACCAAAGCTGGAATACAGGCTTTAGAAAACACCACTGCAGTTCCCACTCGTGCGGGGAAGCCCCACCCCTGCTGAGGGAGTCTGCCTGAATGTTGAGGACCCCTGGAAGGTGTGCCACCTTCTCGAAGATGTCGTATTGGAGACACTCCAACCAGAGATCCATCGCCAATGCTCAGAGCCGACGAGACACTGTCCCACCCTGCCTGTTGATGTAGCACAGGGCAGTGGTATTGTCCGTAAGTAGCGCTACAGTCTTCCCCGCCACTAAGGGGTGGAAAGAGTGTAGGGCAAAGTGAACCGCCAGCAGTTCTAGATAGTTTATATGGAACTGAGTCAGTTTTGGCGGCCACTGGCCCCACACACACAGGCCTTCCATGTGGGCCCCCCAACCCCTCAAGGAAGCATCTGTGGTGATAATCACAGTAGAAGGTGGGAGATGGAAGGGAGCTCCCTGGCAGATGTTGTTCTCTGACCCCCACCACTCTGCGGAACTGAATAAGGTTCCACAAAAGGCAAACCTCTCCATGCAGTGGTCAGAAAGGAACTGGCGGGATCCCCGCACTGGCGCCGGTGAGCATGCGTACTGGGACGCCTGCGCGTGCCCATTGGCGCCGAGCACGGAAAAATCCCGGGCTTTTCAGGTACCGATTCGGGGATCAGCGCAGGCCCTCTATCCCATGAGGGTGAAGCACAGAGACCACAAAGAAGATGTGAGTACATCCTCTCACATTTTGTAAATATTTAAGTATATCTTTTCATGTGACAGCACTGAAGAAATGATGGCTACAATGTAAAGTAGTGAGTCTACAGCTTGTATAACAGTGTAAATGTGCTGTCCCTTCAAAATTACACAACACGCAGTCATTAATGTCTAAACTGCTGGCAACAAAAGTGAGTACACCCCTAAGTGATAATGTCCAAATGGGGCCCATGTAGCCGTTTTCCCTCCCTGGTGTCGTGACTCGTTAGTGGTACAAGGTATCAGGTGTGAAGGGGGAGCAGGTTATCACTCTCACTCCGTCATAGTGGTCACTGGAAGTTCTATTTGTGAGCCATCTAGAGCAGGTCTCTGGAGAAGCAGCATACACATTTTCTACAAATAAAAAACCATTAACTGTTTATGTACACAAACAGCAGCTCTGTTTAGTATACTGCTAAAGCTTCTACCTGAGTACAATTTCTCCTTGGATGATTAGTTCCTTTGATTCTTTTATTTCATTAGTATGATCTTGTTGCACTCAGCAGTTATGTCCATTGGAGATACCCACATACGTAATGTAAGGAGCAACCCCCAGGGATTATGCATACGGCATATATAACAAAGGGCACTGAATCCATAGTATCAGCAGAATTATTTTACTCTAAAAGTAGAGTAAATGCCACTGAAACAGAAAGCAGGAAATACTTACAAACATATAGGTTCACTGATTTTGTCAAGATACCTTGATGTGGACTGAGATTAGAAGGTGTGGCATTCTTTAATACTAAAATACAGGGATTTCTTTTGCAAAATTACCCACAAGGAGATTGCCACTCCATCCTACCCCACAACTGAGGAGTGGGAGGGGAAGGAGTTTGTGGACAGCCTTACAGGTAGGGATGTGTGTGCCTGTCCTGACACTGGTGTGTAGAGGCGATGTGGGGGGGGCATGAATGGGGATTGAGGGATTTAA
The DNA here is from genome assembly GCF_032191835.1 of Heteronotia binoei. Classification (NCBI taxonomy): domain Eukaryota; kingdom Metazoa; phylum Chordata; class Lepidosauria; order Squamata; family Gekkonidae; genus Heteronotia; species Heteronotia binoei. The sequence goes on from NC_083230.1 coordinate 60,478,549, forward strand.
AGGCCTGGTGGCCTACCTTTACCCCTTTAGTCATCACGTTCATGCACATTTGACAGAGGTATAACTGAGATTAAGATATCACAGTGGAACTATGAGTGAGCTAAGATTATCTACTCTAATCAGTATAAACTAAGCAGTTTCTGACATAGAGGTTACTGCACCCTGTTATCTGAATTACTTTTGTTCCACAAATAACTATGAAACTAGATGCAAAATCTGAATAAGCTAAACAAGGAGAGAAGAATGCTGTGATTTTCCATGGTATGATAAATAGAGCTGAGCCATGCCAAGGGAAACAGTTTTAGAAACATTTTCACGTCCTTTGAACCCCCCACCCCAGTTTTCTGTGGCTTTTGAGGGGCACACAAAAAGATGCAAATGACTAAAAACAAGTCGCTATGCTGTCTGCTATTTTTAAGAGGCAATCCAAAAAGCAAATAGAAAGAAAAGTTCATGTCTGTTAGGGAAGTAACCTAAGTAAAAATAACAACAGTAGTCAACAGTACCAAAATTCATTGCGGCTCCGGTGCCAAGGGGAGGGACAGAAGTGGGCACCCTAGACCACTCCTCTATACATCCAAACTCCAGTTTAGTTTACATATCACAAATGAAATAACACACAAGCACAGTATTTTTTTTTGAAAAAGTAGAATAAAATTGGCCACAACTTTTATTGTTTACAGGTATAGTAAGCCTTGGCACAGCATGGGGTAAGGATCCTATACATCAACTGATCTGTCTTCCAGTTGATGAACCGCTGGTCACCTTGGGATGGCAGGTTTTTGGATCCCACTAGGGCAGAAGCCCAGAGATGGCCTTCCCTGCCACCTGAGCGTGAGGGTGATCCCTGGACATGCTCCCGGGCTGGGTACCTCAGCTGCCCCTCATGTCAAGATCCCTTACTGGGATCCCCACACTCAGGAAATGGCCACACAGGCCGGTTTTCCTGAGAATGGATCCAGCCCCATGCTGATACCACCAAGTTTTGACAAAAGAAAAATATGATCACAGAAACTGTATGCAACCCCCGAAACACACCTAAATAAAGGGATGGGTGGGTGGGCCAAGCAATCTGGAGATAAAAGAGAGGGTGCAGAAGTGGTGCAGCACCCTAAGTAGCCAACAGGTGCCCCTGCCCTCCATCCAAGACACCCCATAGGACTGAAAGGGAGAGAGGGCAAGCATTCAGCTTCCTGTGCTAATACTGCTGGCCTGTTCCTTCCACCCTGCAACAAGGCAATAATGGCTACCCCTGCTCTCCCCCTCCCTATGGCACCGCAAATGGGACCCAGGTGAGTTTGGATCCCAGTTTGTGCAGTTATTTGTTCAGAAATCTGATGTCAATTTCAAACATCAACTAGTAGGTAAAATAATTTTTAAAAACCCTCTAGCATATTTTAATAATAATATAATAATAATAAATTTTTATTTATACCCCGCCCTCCCCGCCAAGGCAGGCTCAGGGCGGCTTACAGGCATGGCAAAGCCATTGAACAATAAAACAGTTATACAATTCAATAAAATTACAATTTACTATTAAATTTTTACATAATCTAAAACAATCTAAAAACAGTCTAAAATATCTCTATTCGGTGTTATCTCAGTTATTAATATTTGTGATGGTGTGATGTTTATTTCAAGCTCCATCTTGAAAGGCTAGCCGGAAGAGGGCGGTTTTGCATGCCCTACGGAATTGACTAAGGTCCCGTAGGGCCCACACCTCTTCCGGCAGCTGGTTCCACCATTGGGGTGCTTTTATAGAGAAGGCCTGTTCTCTAGTTATTTTTAGTTTGGCCTCCTTTGGCCCAGGTACTTCTAGGAGATTTTGTGAGCTAGATCGTAGTGCTCTCTGGGGAACATATGGAGAGAGGCGGTCCCTAAGGTAGACAGGTCCTCGGCCATATAGGGCTTTAAAGGTAATAACCAGCACCTTGTAACGAACTCGGTAAACAATTGGCAGCCAATGCAGCTCCCGCAGCCTAGCCTGCACATGTTCCCACCGGGGTAGGCCCAATAGCAGTCTGGCTGCTGCGTTCTGCACTAGCTGCAGTTTCCGGGTTTGGCACAGGGGCAGCCCCATGTAGAGGGCATTACAGTAGTCTAGCCTCGAGGTGACCGTTGCATGGATCACTGTTGCCAGGTCACTGCGCTCCAGGAAGGGAGCCAACTGCCTCGCCCGCCTAAGATGAAAGAAGGCAGATTTGGCAGTGGCTGCCACCTGGGCCTCCATTGTCAGGGAAGACTCCAGAAGCACTCCCAAGCTCCTGACCCTGCACGCTGGTACCAGTGACGCATCGTCAAAAGCAGGAAGGGAGATCCCTCCATCCGGGATTACAACAGGATTACAATTTACAATTCCCACATTGCAAATAAAAATCAAAAGTGTTTGATTCACCACACTGATAAAACCAAAGTCAAGAATTTATTACTGTCAAATGTGTCCAAACATAAGTCATTACTTCTTAAAATATAGTAAGAGATGAAACTAACGTACCCTAACAATTATCATGCAAAATATAGATGAACCAACCAGAAAGCTGCTTATATATCAGCTAGGTCTGACACATTTCAGCTCCTTTTAATCTGTACTGCCCATGAAAAAATCCTACACCAAACAATTGCACCATGGTTGCCACTCAACATGAACCCAATGCAGCCAAGTTATGAGGTGGAAACTTTATATTTTCATTCTATAAATATACAGAAGCCCAGCTTCAAATGCTTGTTACGTACTGTTCTCACAGCTCATCCCAGCAGCCTTGTATCATAGAAACAGCTGAATACTATAACTAGAATAGCTAAGTGATCCAGCAAATCCAGACTTTCTGTAATACTCATCATTCTTTGTTTCCATGAGTATAATCGCTAGTATTTCCTTCCCCACACTATTTTCTCTTTCCCTCCACCTAGTAACCCCCACATCCTCACCTTTCTCTGCTTCCTTCTCTCTCCACTCACACACCAACCTGTTATCTGCCCCATCTTCATCTTTATGCATAGACACAAAGCATAAACAGCTTAAAGAGGGGACTGGATAAACATATGGAGCAGAGCTCCATCAGTGGCTATTAGCCATAGTATATTGTTGGAACTCTCTGTCTGGGGCAGTGATGCTTGTATTCTTGATGCTTGAGAGGGGCACAGTGGGAGGGCTTCTAGTGTCCTGGCCCCACTGATGGACCTCCTGATGGCACCTGGTTTTTTGGCTACTGTGTGACACAGCGTGTTGGACTGGATGGGCCATTAGTCTGATCCAACATGACTTCTCTTATGTTCTTATTTATTATTGACTTCATCTATACCCCATCTTTCTCCCCAGCAGCAGCCTAAAGAACTTTAGATCATCTTCCTTTCCTCCATTTCATCCTCCCAGCAGCCCCATGAGCATAGGTGGACTGTGAGTGAAAAAGCCTAGAAAAGGTCCCTCCCCCAGACCACCCTAGCCCCACTCCCAAAAAGAGAAAAGAAGAGGCACTCTGCATGATCTTGTCCCACCTCTTGAAGTGAGGAAGAAAGAAGGAAGAAGTAGCCTACTTAATCAATTGACCAGGTGCTGCTTCCCTTGCCACTTGTGGGCTTCGGTGGACTCCCTTACTGAACTCCCTTACCCAACTCATGTAGTATACCAGTGGGACTGGCCACCTCATGCAGGCCAGGTGCTACTCCCTCACTTGCCTTGGGTGGGTAAGAGGTTGCATCGCTTGAGCAGGACTGGGCACCACTTCCCTCACCCATCTTGCACAGGGCTGGGCACCACGTCTTTTGCCTGCCTTGCATAGGGTCATGCTGGGTGCCACCAAGCTTTGCACTAATGAGTGTGCCCTCAAAAGTCAAAGCAGTCCTGAAAAAGATCCCTGTCCTCTACCTTTTGCTGGCAGAATCCAAGACTTGTAATACCACTAAGGGCCTTTCTTTCATAAAGCTACAAGCGTCTCTTACATCATTCTGGGATTTTTAAAACCACAACATTGTTGGGTTTTTTAGATTTCAAAGATTTTTACTAACCTCTGGTGTTTTCCAGGGTTGTAGAAAGATCTGCCTTGATCTATTCATGAATCCATTATCTTGATTTAAGATTCCTCATATTCAGCCAGCTTGAGAATTAGAAAATACAAGGGGGTGGGACATGCAAGAACATGTGGGAGCCATCTCACTACCCCCTCCCCCACTATTTCCTCTTTCCCTTTTCTTGAAAGCCCCATGTTCTCTCCCTTTTTTCTGCTTCCTTCTCTCCTCCTAGGGCTGCCAACTTGGAGATCTCTTGGAATAACAATGCGACTCCCAGCTACAAAGATCAGTTTTCTTAGAATTGCCAGCTCCAAGCTGGGAAATTCCTGGAGACTGAGGATGGAGCCTTGGAGGGTGACTTTTGGGGAGGGAAGCAATCTCAGCAGGGTATGATCCCATAGTGTCCACTTCCAAAGAAGCTATTTTCTCCAGGATCTCTGTCATCTGGAGAGCAGTTGTGATTCTGGGTGATCACCAGCCCTTACCTGAAGTAAGGCAACCCTTCTAGGCATCTGGCAGGGAAATCCTGGCTCCATTCTGGGATCTTCTTCTGCATGCACAAAGCACATGCAGTATGATGACATCACATCAATACAGGAGATAACCTCTTTGGGTAACATGGGTATATCCAAAGTTTTTCTTCTTGACTTCCATACTTCCATGTATATAACTTAACTTGGGCATATGACCTCTGTATATCCTCTTCATGAGGTCCCCATGATTGTGGGAAATGCAAGTTCTTAAAACTCTTCCAGGCTCACTGATCAGAAAGAAGAAAAACCTATGGATTATGGATTTCATGTCTAAATTAAGGGTTCATTAAAATCAGGAACTGTGGAAACTGAGGAAGAGCTTTAGGTTTTTGGTAGTCCTATTACCATTTCCCCTTCCCCCCTTCAATGTGATAAGTTTAAATAAGTTTGAAAAAGTTGTGAAAAGGGCTGGTGATGGTGAAGAATTCTTTATGAAGAAGGAATTCTAGAGCAGTTATCCACCTAAACTATGCTATGGGTGAACATGCTCCCACAATGAACGTATCTCCCACAATGTTCAGCACAATTCTTTAATCCTCCAGGACAGCAAATTAACATTGTAATTTTCTTTCTGAAGAAATAAGGAATGAGTTTCTCTCTCTCTCTCTTATTGTTAATCAACATATATGTTTAAAGGGCCATTGAATCAGTGCATGACAGAACATAGTAGACAGAACACAGGAATCACTAAGACACTAGTGAGTCAATGATTTAAATAAAATCTGTGATACTAATATAAAACAATGGTGACTCACCCATTTCCCCCTAGATTTGTCCATGACAGAGTAACTGGCTTAGTCAGAAAACACAGTGAACAGATGAATTTAGGTTCAAATTAAATAGCAGCCATTTAGGATGAGAGATGACAAAGTTAAATTAATCAGATGAATTAATAATGTTTTATAGATTTTTAAAAATCTTCACCTTTTTCTTGTGTGGCTCTGTTACTCCTTTCAAATTTATATCAATATAACTTATTGTAATAAATTATAATTTGCACAGCTTGAACCCAGCATTTTTGTTCCAAAATGAGAGATGGCTTGTGTGTCTGATCACTTTTTTTGTAGATGGCTTTCTCCCCATTCCCAAATGTATGAGACTGGTTGAATTATTCAGTGACAAAACCAAGAAGAAAGTAACATTCCCTAAATTGTACAGATATGATTTATGGCAAAAAGAAATGCGTGTGTTTATGAGCAAACATGCAAGAGCACACATTGAATTTTCACTATATGATAACCACACAAGGTATTATATATACGTAAAAGCAGCAGATGGAATTTTTAAAAGGGAAATAGAAAACACAAGAGATCCTACATGGTAAGAAAGAATTTACTCTAGTGAAACAATATAATTATTCCTAAGAAGCTATTTCTTGTACTTTTTCTTCCATACAAATTGGATATCCCTACCAATTGAATTTATTGGGTAAGGGATCATCATGGGTACTGAAATAGCAGGCAATGCAAATTAACCATATGGATTAGTGGCTGTTAATCTTGCCTGTTTGCAGGGTGTAGGATTCCCATTCCCGATGGGGGGTTTCCTCCACTTTCAGGGCCTCCAATCCACTGGCACATAGCTCTGCCATGCCCAACGTGCTTGGCACAATGATGTCACCAGGACGTGATGTCATCGCACCAGACACGATGTGCAAGAAATGCTCTGTCATTTGGGTAAAAAGTCTATGGTGATCATAGAGTTTCCCCAAAAATGATAGAGCATTCCCACACAATGTACCTGGCACAATAATGGGGAGGGATGGTGGCTCAGTGGTAGAGCATCTGCTTGGTAAGCAGAAGGTCCCAGGTTCAATCCCCGGCATCTCCAACTAAAAAGGGTCCAGGCAAGTAGGCGTGAAAACCCTCAGTTTGAGACCCTGGAGAGCTGCTGCCAGTCTGAGTAGACAATACTGACTTTGATGGACCGAGGGTCTGATTCAGTATAAGGCAGCTTCATATGTTCAATGATATCATTTCTGAGTGATGTCATTGCAGCACACACACATGCACCAGAAACTCCAGTAATGAGACCTGGCAACCTTAGTAGAAGAAGAATTGCAGATTTATACCCCTCTTTTCTCTCTGAATCAGAGACTCAGAGAGGCTTACAATCTCCTATATCTTCTCCCCCCCCACAAGAGGTGGGTGGGGCTGAGAGGGCTCTCACAGCAGCTGCCCTTTCAAGGACAACCTCTGCCAGAACTATGGTTAACCCAAGGCCAATCCAGCAGGTGCAAGTGGAGGAGTGGGGAATCAAACCCAGTTCTCCCAGATAAGAGTCCACTACACCAAACTGGCTCTCTAGTAGGGTGGCATCTGCAGAAAATCCTTAAGAGATTAATGGAGCTGTCATAGCAGGATGTAAGAGGAGAGGTGGCCTTACAGATATGATGGTCCATTGTCATGCAGGGCTTTGTATGTGATAGTCAGTACCTTGAACTGAATGTGGTAGCTGATGGGCAGTCAACTGAGTGACAGCAGAATTGGTGCAATGTGCACATCCATTCAGCTCCTGAGATGCCACGTTCTGTAATAACTGCACTTTCAGGGTTAACTGCAAGGGCAGAGTCATGTTGATACAATAGTTTAATCTCAGTGCTACCATGATATGGATCTAGGTGGCTAGATTAACTGAGTCAAGGTAGGGAGCCATCTTCCAGGCTTGAGGAAGTTGAAAGAAAGCATTTCTGCAGCTGCATTAATCTGCTTCTTTAGCAGTAAAACTGGATCCGGTATAATCCCTAGTTCTGAGTCAGTGAAGGTCAGTTGAACTCTGTTAAAGGTGGGAAGTATAGTGTCCTTCAAGGCCTCAATTAGCATCACTATTTTACCTGAATCCAGTTTCAATTTCTTCTGTCTTTGCCATTTAACCACAATGCAAGGAGATTTGAATGTAGAGCAGGGTTTCATCAGTATACTGATGACACTCAATTCCAAAGTTATGACATTTCTCCTAAGGGCTTTATATGGAGGCTGCACAGTATGGGGAATAAGACTGTGCCCTGAGGAACCCCACAGGACTAGTCCCACAGCTGGTGTCCAACAACTCTTTTAGATCTGTCTACAAGTAACATAAGAACATAAGAGAAGCCATGTTGGATCAGGCCAATGGCCCATCCAGTCCAACACTGTATCACACAGTGACCAAAATATAAATATACGTACACACACACACACACACACACATTGTGGCTAATAGCCACTGATGGATCTCTGTTCCATATTTTTATCCAATTCCCTCTTGAAGCTGGCTATGCTTGTAGCCGCCACCACCTCCTGTGGCAGTGAATCCCACATGTTAATCACCCTTTGGGTGAAGAATTACTTCCTTTTATCCATTTTAACCTGACTGCTCAGCAATTTCATTGAATGCCCATGAGTTCTTGTATTGTGAGAAAGGGAGAAGTGTACTTCTTTCTCTACTTTCTCCATCCCATGCATAATCGTGTAAACTTCTATCATGTCACCCCGCAGTCGACGTTTCTCCAAGCTAAAGAGCCCCAAGTGTTTTAACCTTTCTTCATAGGGAAAGTGTTCCAACCCTTTAATCATTCTAGTTGCCCTTTTCTGGACTTTTTCCAATGCTATAATATCCTTTTTGAGGTGCGGTGACCAGAATTGCACACAGTACTCCAAATGAGACCGCACCATCGATTTATACAGGGGCATTATGATACCGACTGATTTGTTTTCAATTCCCTTCCAATAATTCCTGGCATGGCGTTGGCCTTTTTTATTGCAATCGCACACTGTCTTGACATTTTCAGTGAGTTATCTACAACGACTCCAAGATCTCTCTCTTGGTCAGTCTCTGCCAGTTCACACCCCATCAACTTGTATTTGTAGCTGGGATTCTTGGCCCCAATGTGCATTACAACCTCATCTGCCATGTTGACGCCCACTCACCCAACCTCAACAGATCCCTTTGGAGTGCCTCACAATCCTCTCTGGTTCTCAGCACTCTGAACAATTTAGTGTCATCTGCAAACTTGGCCACTTCACTGCTTACTCTCAACTCCAAATCATTAATGAACAAGTTAAAGAGCATGGGACCCAGTACTGAGCACTGCGGCACCCCACTGCTTACTGTCCTCCACTGCGAAGACTGCCCATTTATACTCACCCTCTGCTTCCTATTAATTTGCCAGTTTTTGATCCACAAGAGGACCTTTCCTTTTACTCCATGACTCTCAAGCTTACTAAGGAGCCTTTGATGAGGAACTTTATCAAAAGCTTTCTGGAAGTCAAGGTAAACAACATCTATTGGGTCTCCTTTGTCCACATGTTTGTTCACCCCCTCAAAGAACTGTAACAGGTTAGTGAGGCAAGATCTTCCCTTACAGTACCCATGCTGAATCTTCCTCAATAACATGTGTTCATCAATGTGCCTACTCATTCTGTCCTTGATAATGGTTTCTACCAACTTTCCTGGTATTGAAGTCAGACTGACTGGCCTGTAATTTCCTGGATCTCCTCTGGAACCCTTTTTAAAGATGGGGGTGACATTTGCTACCTTCCAGTCCTCGGGAACGGATGCAGATATCAATGAAAGATTACATATTTTTGTCAGGAGATCCACAAGTTCAACTTTGAGTTCTTTTAGGACTCTTGGATGTATGCCCTCCGGACCTGGTGACTTATTAGTTTTTAATTCATCAATCCGTTGTAGGACCTCCTCTCTTGTTACCTCAGTCTGATTCAGGTCTTTCAATACCCCTTCCAAAATTAGTGGTTCTGGAGCAGGCAAACACTTCTCATCTTCCACAGTGAAGACAGAGACAAAAAATTCATTCAGCTTCTCAGCCATTTCCCTATCCTCCTTCAGTAATTCTTTTACCCCTTGGTCATCCAAGGGCCCCACTGCCTCCCTGGCTGGTTTCCTGATTCTAATATATTTGAAGAAATTTTTATTGTTGGTCTTTATGTTTTTTGCAATACGCTCCTCATAGTCCCTTTTTGCCTGCCTGATCACAGTCTTTCTTTTGATTTGCCATAGCCTGTGTTCCCTTTTATTAATCTCACTTGGACTAGCTTTCCACCGCTTAAAGGAGTCCTTCTTACCTTTTACAGCTTCCATTACTTTGTTTGTTAACTATGCAGGCCTTCTCTTATACCTGTTTGTGCCTTTCCTAACTTGTGGTATATATTTTATCTGAGCTTCTAGGATTGTAGTTTTAAATAGCCTCCAAGCTTCCCCAAGGGTTTTGACTGTATTTACCTTTCCTTTCAATTTCCTCTTCACATGCCTCCTCATCTCAGAGAATTTACCCCTTTTAAAGTTAAACGTGGTTGTTCAGGTCTTTTGGGGCAACTTCCTATTTATACAAATGGTGAAATCAGTAACTATTTAGATCAATTTAAAGCCATAGGGTTTTGTCTACATTTAGAGATTTTTAAAAAGATTACTATTTAGAGGCTTTGTCCTGTTTCAGATATTCATCCAGTGGACACACATCCCTCACTATCAGCATGCATTTCAACTAATGAATAGGATCAATTTATTTTATTGGCTTTATTCATAGTTCACTTTTCTCACTGAGACTCAAGGAAGATTCCATTCCAGTATATCATAGTTCTTTCCTTTATAAAAATGGCCTCCTGATCAATTCTGTTTTACACCATCAGAATGAAAAGTGGAACCCCTCCTTGATTTTTCAGACAGGCCGTTCCATGATGAGGAAACTACAACAGAAAATGAATATGTACAGGCAGCTATTCAGAACAAAGGGTGATCGGAAGAAGAGTATTTCTCTTGATACATTCAAATATTTACCTAAGATGCTTGTCATCCCACCTGAGTTGTTTCCATATGAGCCTATGAGAATTTTCCTGGCTGGACTGCAATTATTATCCTCTAACCAAAGACTCTGAGATTTTGTTGAGGTCTGTAAACCCAATTTGTGGCTGATTGTAATCATTGCATTGTGCAATAAGTATGTTACTTCTTTATATAGGTGAATGAATTAATATAGTGCTTACTATAGTTTCATTATGCAAGTGGAGTATATTTGTACACGGTGTTATTTATGTGGTGCCCAGCCTTCAGTTAGGGCCTGGAGGTCTCCTGAAAATACAACTGATCTTTGGGTGACAGAGACCAGTTCCCCTGGAGAAAAAGACTTCTTTGGCATTATACCCTACTAAGGTCCCTCCTCACCCCAAACCTCTCCCTCCCCAAGCATTTCCCAACCTTCAGCCAGCAATCCTAGATCCTGCAGATGCATGGGCCCAAGGCATTGTAAGTGATAACCAGTAATTTGAATTTAACCCAATAACTGATAGGTAGCTAGCAGAGTGACGTAAAGAATGGGTGTGATGTTAATACTCTATCAAGCTCCTGACAGTAACCAGATTGCAGAATTCTGCACTAGTTGGAGCTTCCCAGTAGACAGCATTACAATAGATGAGTCTCAAGGTTACTGCAGCTTAGATCCATGTGACCAAATCAGCCAAGTCAAGGTAGGGACCATCTTTTGGGCTAAATGAAACAATTTTGCCACTAGGTTTACTTAAGTCTAAGTATGTCTTTTTTCATACGCTGCCATGGCATTCAAAGAGGCTACAAAATACAGAGTCAACCCAGACAAGAGACAAGAGGCTCTGAGCATGAATACTGAAGTATCCCAGTCTAGGTATCTCTATCACCAGGCTTGAAAGCACCTCTGCCAGCTCAGATAGGATGCCCACTTGGGAACTGGGTGGCTCGTAAACCAGTTGAATGCCCCATCTATCCCTGGAGCCCAACACAATGAGTTGACAATCAGTGCCAGCAATAGTTTGCACTGGGAATCTGTGAAAGGGAAAAGACCCATGGATTATGATAGCCACCCATATGAGACTCTGCCCTTGCATGTATAGGCATCCCAATATTAGTCCAGAGTAGCTTGCCACCTGAAAGCCTACTAGTAAAACAGAACGTTTTCCACTCAGTTAACACCTGGAAATTTGTAGCACTGGGGAAATAGCTATTGTATTTGGTCAGTACTATAAGAGTTTTTTTTAATGGTATTTTTCTAGCTATTTATGTAGCAGACATCAAGTATCAGGTAGAGCAGGGGTGTCAAACTCATTTGTTATGAGGGTTGAATCTGACAAAAATGAGACCTTGTCGGGCCAGGCTACGTGTCATAAAATGTAATGCCAGGTAGCAGAGATATAAACTTTATAAAAGACACAGACAAACACAAAGATTTTTTTAAAACTTAAAATAAATCATGCTTAAAAGATTGGCACTCTTGCAATATTTTGTTTATTTAACAATCTCTGATAACTGACACCTCTTGCTCTAGATTATTGCATAAAAATCTGGAGACACTGTCTGTGTAGTAGCAATCTTGAGTATGCTGTTAAGATGTTGTTCTGGTGTGTATCTGTAAACTGCAAACCGACTTTTGATTTATTGACATTCATTACTGAAATCTCATGGTCAATGCTTTGAGGCTAGGACCCAGGAGAAATGGCTGGGTATTGTGAACTTTTGTACATGAATTGTTTTGTGTCCTGCTTAGGTGCTGGTCAAGATCATGTGGAGGCAAGATGTAGTTCATCTGGGTTGGTTAGCTTTTTTTTTTTTTTGCGAGAAGGGCAACCAATTTATCCCAGCTGCCATTTGTGTTTTTAATGCCAAAACAGTTTCTCTGTTGTTATATGGAATCCCCATTTGGGTTAGCGCCTTCAATTCCCAACTTGAGCAAATTCAGGCACTGTTTTTATGCCGTATTTTGGGGATTCCCAACAGTGTTAGCTATGTTACAATGTGCCTAGAGACTGGAACCCATCTGATTGAGACCAGGACATGGCTATTAACTATAAAGTTTTGGCTATGCCTACACTTTAGGGCTGACTCTGCTAGTTATATCCATAGGATGTTAGCTGATTCCTTCATTTCCAATTGGTATAGCGAGATCCAGAAGAAAATACATTCCATAGGTATCTCTCTGGACAACCTCTATATGTTAAGTGAAACACAGGCATTCAGAACTTTGAAAGAGGATTTTAGATATTAAGAAACAGTCCCTTTGTTCTTCTGAACATAAAACTTTCTTCCCTTTAGCATTTGGTATCTTTCCAGGTAATGGGTTGCCTGCTGCCTACCTTTCCCAAATTACTTCGCCCCAGTTACACCGCTCAAGATTCAATGCTTTACCCTCAGCAGTACTGTCTGGGAGGTTTGCTAACGTCCCTTATCAGGAAAGATTTTGCCCATGTAATGGAAGGCACATTGAAACAGTTGCCCATATCTTACTTCATTGAGATTTTTACAGGGAAGTGCAAGACTGTATAATCAAAGCTATCCTGTCTAACCTTTATGGATTAGCTGAAGCAAAGTTAGTTTTCTTTCTGTTATCTGACCAATGTTCCCATATTACAAGCCTAGTTGCAAAGTATCTTTTGGCTGTCATAACAATCAGGGAGCAAATGATTAGCTCTCCTTCTTGATTTTTGACTGGTTTTTATAACTGAAACTCTGTAGATTTGCCATGCTGTACTTTTTATTTCTATACCAATAAAGGTATTTGGATTTGGTCAGAGACCCTTATCTGAGTTTAGAGCCTGTTGGCAGCTAGATTCCATCCAAGTGGCTGCAGGATCAGTTCCCTTCCTAATAGTTTGGAATCCCTGCTCTGTTTGCGTTAGAGATAACTGCTTTTTTACTGTTTATGTTAGATAGGTCTAGAAGGGGGGAGTTTGGGACTTGGGGTTACTTAGGACTGCCTGTATCAATTACTTTCATTCCTAGCAATGCTTCTGCAATGCAAAAGGTTATGTAACTGTAGCAACTCAATAAAGCTTCACTTGTAGTTCTATAGAGGAAGTCTATCTGACTGTTACTTGACAAACCTCACAATAACCTGTAATCCCATGATTTGTGCTAGTCATTGACCATATAAATCTGATTGATTGATTGCTATAGTGACAGGATCCCCACTTTTCTATACAGCTCATAATATACAACAGTCAGTATTTCAACCTTAGCCATTCTTTGTTACTTGGCTCACAGTGCAATTCTAAATAGAGTGACAGCATTCTACAATGGTCCATGGATTTACAAGGGTGTAACCCTGATAAGGACTGCACTGTCAGAGTCCTAACTGTTCAAACTGCATTTGCTAGTCAAATTGTTTCTTTGTCAAGTAGCCTCTCCTCTTCTCTGCCCTGTTTACCCTTATCTTGAAATACTCTTCTTCCTGCATCTTCTCTTCTTGTTTCTCAAGAAACTGCCTTTGAGCTGCCTGGTCCCTAAATTCTCTACCTCTTTGAATGACTTCCAAGTCTTTTTTGAGTCCACGAAGCTGAAATCTATGTAAGGTTTGAATCCTGTTCTTTCTTTCTCACACAAAAACTATACTGCAAACTTTCTGGTTGCTGTATTTCCTGAATGTGCACCAACATTCTGAGTATTTCCACACCATTTCAATGCCAAGGCTTCACTGCTACAACCACAATGCAAAATGCAGATATGCATGACTTTGTGTTTTACTTTAAATTTGTCATAATGTAGCCATTTATACCTGACCTGGATAGCCCAGGCTAACCCAGTCTCATCAGATCTCGAAAGCGAAGCATTGTCAGCACTGGCTAGTGCTTGGATGAGAGACCACCAAGGAATACCAGGGTCGTGATAAAGAGGTGGGCACTGGCAAACCACCTCTGAATGCCTCTCACCTTGAAAACACTCTGGGGTCACTATGTCAGCTGTTACTTGATGGCAGTTTCCACTACCACCAGCTATTTACAAATCTGACTAAAGCACAGCACTAAAGAGCCTTGCAGAACTCTTCAGTGAAAAGTCAAAACCAAATATTCATAAGAAAATATGTTGTTCTAATGTGGATTATTTATAGATACAGCCTGCCCCTTTCATTGTGGCCCTTTCTAATACAAAATTATGCCCTATTGGGTTTGCAGTCAGATATATGAAGGAAACAAATGCTTCCATACTGCAACACATGCAAAAATAATCTGTGAATCATCCTACAAAAGGTCAGTTTATGTACTAAAATTTTGAAAGTTTTAAAAAGGATTATTTAGACTATCAAACTTACAGACGTGCCAAAACACTGCAACGTCTAGGATTGTTTTAAAAAGACATTTATTATTTGGCAAACATCATTGTGTACTATTCAGTGGTGACTTCCAGTATCTTTTTTCTTTAAATTGACACACATTAATCTGAAAAAAGAAGTTCCCAGTTTCTATTCTCCAACAAGCAGCTGCTAATGTGCATCTAAAAATATATTGTATATTTTATGCATGTTTTAGCAGATTTTGCAAGCCTATTTATATCTCACATTTAATATTAGAATCTGACACTGAGCCTCTTAAAATAAAAAGTAGATGACTGATCAGCCAAAGAAGTGACACTCCTTTTTAATGAACAGGAAAAACAGGATTTCAATGTATACATATTATTTAAGCCTAAACCCATTAAAACATTAAGAGAAAATCAGGTCATTTATAACCAAGGGCATAGATTGCTGGGGGTGGGGAGAATAGGACAGACAAAATTACACAATTGGTTGACATGGGAGTTCAGCTACTAGTAGGCACCTATAAATATCACAGTCCTATTATTGATGGGAAGGGAAAAGCAAAATCTTAGAGTTACTATGCTCTCTCAACCTAACATACCTCACAGATCTATTGTGAGGATGAAGTGTGAGTGTGGGGAGGGGAGACAGAGGTATGGACTCCTGCAGTCCCTGGATGAGGGGTGGGAAATAAAAGTGAGAGACTGAAGAGGGAAAGTATGGCACATATACTGAAATCCAATTATTAGCCTACTCATACTGTCAGAAAGTCATAATTTATTTCCTTATAATGAATAGGTTGATTTTGGAGAGTGTGTGCACAGTTGTCCAGAAGACATCTTTGTCTGGAGGCCAGTGGTGGTCGTTGACTATCCTGCTTATTTATTTCAAATTCAAAAGTAGTATTGGCTAAAAATTGTTGCTGGAGCCAACAACAAAGAGATCACGTTTTACTTTTGAGAGATGCTACACTTGTATTATGATGCTGAATACTCCCAGTTGTGAGTGATTTGGGTAATGTGTTTATACTGCTTTTCAACAGCACAGACATCTAGTGATGAGTCTGTTTGGAAACCTATATAAACTAGAATAAAAATGAAAAATAAATCCAACAATGGCTATGCACAGAAAACATTCAGTATATACTGGTTTGTTATTGTTACCTGGTTGCAAATACTGTAAATCAACATAACCACCTTCCAGATAATGGCTGCAATCCTCTTTCATGCATGTACTAACAGGCTTTTTCCTTTTCTTCCTGGACAGCAGAACATCATTCTGACATGTGGGATTTTCAAAAGAAGCTCCTAAATGTGGTATTGGTGGAAGAAGGAAAGATGTGCACATCTGTGTATCTCTGCTCCTGTGTATCTATGGCTCATGGCTGGAATATTCAGGACTGGGAGGAATGGCAGCAACAGTCTATAGGCAAGCTGGTGAACTTTTTTTCAGCGGGAGGGAAGATATCCACTTTAATTAAGGCCTTTGAGACTTCTAATTATTACTGCTTTAGATTGCTGCAATGTTTCAAATTGTGAGGAACAGTATCATTACTTTCAGAAACTATCTAGTCACAGTCAAAGAAAAAGCTATGTAAGGGTGGGTTTGATTTCTATAATGAATGAAATTATTCATTCATGTATAATTTCATTCAGGTAGTTGATTCAGGTGGTTGATTTACCCACTAGTAACAATGTAATAGTATGGAGGAATTTGCTATAAGAAGATATGTAAGACTACAGAATGCATATTGCAGTGTCCAGTGATTAGAATTTATGCAATAATTGAAAATAATCAAGACTCATACCAGCATTAACTCTATATTTTGCTATTTGCCACAAATGGATTTTCCATAAAAATCCTTTCTTTACTTTTTTTGAAAATGGAATTTGCCAGTTTTTCCTGAAGTTTCTCCTTCTTAGGTCAAGTTCTAAAAGTTTGATATACAGACTACGAATAAGGCCTGTTGTGAAGAAAAATGCAACAGGCTCTAAAAAGAGGCTCTGGGTGAATGTCCCCCCATTGCTGTCTTCTCACCCACCCACCCAAGTGAAGACATTCACTCCCTCCCCCATTCTTAGTGTCTTACCACTTACCCCCAATACCACCCCCAACCACCTTTTCCTCTCAACTACCCCCTTGGCATTCCACTACTCCCCGCACTCATGACATTCACTCACCCTTGCTATCTTCCCACCCACCCGCAACCCTTGGCCTTCACTCACCTCCCCCCAGCCTTTCTGACTTCCCACCCACCCCAATCCTTGTCATTCACTCACCCTCCTCACTGTCTTCCCACCCACTCTGCAGCTGAAACATATGCCAGCCTTCCCCCACACACACGTGTGTGTCCCTGTGTCTGTGGTGGGTCAAGGCCCTGAAACAGGCCCAGAATTGAGAGAAGGAAGAATAATTATGGGAGGTGTTGCGGGGAGCATGATGATAGTCACAGTTGCTGAAGCTCAGCATTCCTTTTGTTTGCAGTGCATTGTTGCAGCCTTTTCTTGTCATGTTCAGCCTTGTGGCATTTAGCATCAGCATGAGCTTGTGGCGTGATCTGTCTTTTGTGACCTGGCATGGTTGTGTTATGGTATACCATAGAGTATGTGCCTCAAGGGATTTTCTGTATAGAGATGATCTCTGCCATCTGGAGAGCAGTTGTAATCCAGAGTGATCTACAGCCCTCACCTGGAGATTGTGTAAACTAAACGGGGAAAACACAGTATGGCTGAGAACCTAGAAAGAACCGTGTTCAAAAGAGATGTAAAATCTCTGAAGAAGTCTCTAAGGACTAACAATAAACTACAAACACTTACAAAAGCTCAGTGCCAAGATACATTTACTTTAAGGCTAAGTAATAAAGTTATAAATTCATGTAAAGCAATAAGCCTATTTTTACATGCTCACAATTTATGAAAATACAAATCATACAAAAACCAGAGTCACTTAAAGAGTCCACCCAAAAGGCTGCTATAGTGTAGCAGTGTTGACACATAGATCTCTCCGTGGAGAAACAAAGCTATTGCTGAAAGACTCTCAAAACAACAATGTTGCAGTGTAGTGAAGACTCAAAGATGAATAAGCATATTTGATAGCACGTTTCCCAGGTAGAATTTATGTGTTTCGATATCAACTTCCTGTGATCAAAATACTTCATAATCTGGAACCAATGCTCAAAAAGAATACACATGCAGTTAGTCAATTACTCCAAAGAGGCATTAGTGGTTCTAATTAGGCATTAGTGTGTGTCTCTGTAACCTGGAGATTGGCAACTATAGTTCTCCAGGCAGAAATTGTTTGGAAGGTGAAGTCTATGGCACTGTACCTGTCTGAGGTCCCACCCCTCCTCAAACCCCACTCTCTTCAGGCTCTACCCCTCAAATTTCCAGGAATTTCCCAACCTGGAGTTGGCAACCCTATCTTCTTTCCAGGCAACTATCTACCTACATTTATTGGGCCTCCTGAGTTAAGCTTTCCATCTCCTTCCCCCTCCCTGCAGGCTCTACCTAAGAAAAATGCAGTCTTTCTCCACAGTGGGGACCAAAGTAGTTTACATCATTCTCCTCTTCCCCTTTTGATCTGTACAACAACTCTGTGAGGTAGGTTAGGCTAAAAGTCGGTGACTGGTTCAAAATCACCCACTCAGCTTCCATAGCAAGAACCTGAGTCTGGCAGACCCTGCTCTGAAGCACTAACTGTTTTGCAACACTGTCTGTCATGGGGGGCTGGTTCTGAACAGTAGGAAGCACCTAGGCCTAGGGTAGCCAACCTCCAGATGGAGCCTGAAGATCTCCTGGTATCACAACTGAACTGCAGACAACAGATCTGTCTACCCCTGGAGATAGTAATTGCTTTGAAAGGTGGATTCTATGGCATAATATTCAGCTGATGCCTTTCCCCTTCCCAAGCCCAGAAATTCCCCAACTTGGAGCTGGCAACTCTAGTCAGGACCGGCCCCAATGAGTTCTTCCTTAAAGATCAAAATAGGCTTAGGAAAAGGCCTCCTTCCCCTGCCTGTTACTGTTACTTGGTTTTCACTGACAGAAGCAAACTGGTTTGCCTAGGAACAGCCACTGCCTAACAGATTCCCCATGGCCCAACACATGGAAAAGAGGAGCAGACTCAACCAATAGTAGGTAAGTACAGTTGACTGGCGATTGATGTGCCAATGGCTGATGTGGTACATACCACAGCCATTGAGAAAGCTGGAAAATGCCAGCATGCAATGCTTTATATATGTGTGTGTTTCTCTGTCTATGTGTGTATCCATCAGATGACTTCTAACGTCTTATCAAGAGAACACTGAGATTGTTACTCTCTTAAGTCACATTTTAATGTGATTTTTATCCATTACTTTCAGATCCATTGTTCTTCTCATTCAAATTTCACAACTTCTAGCAGCTAGTACCTGAGAAGCGGCATCTGAATTATCTTTTAAACATGTTTGCCTGATTATGTAACAACAGATCTTCATACAAGTGTGCCAAATTCATTTTAAAATCTTGAGCCCAAGAGCTAGGACAAATGCATTAAATATAATGAATCTTTCAACATCTTCATTATTGAATGAAATACAATATATCTCATGACAAATTCTAGAACTGTAGCCATTTGTTAGTTCACTGTGGCAAACAATAAAGAGTTTTCAAAAAAAATATGATACAAACCTGCACAGATTAGATCATATAATCTTACTTAGGTCTTGCATTCATGGCACAGGTCTGCTGAAACCTAACAAGTGGTATTTTCATAATCCAACATATGAGAACTTTTTGCCTTTAACCACATGTGATGCAATTCTAACTGCACATTTCTCATTTTGACATAATCCTTACACTTACTGCCATCTAGTGGCAGATATGAAAGAAGCACTTTTTACTAGCTGCAAATTTATATAAACTATATCCAGCATGCCCTTTCCTGGATAACCAGGATAGCCCTATCTAGTCATATCTTGTGGAAGTTAAGCATGGTCTGCTTTGGTTTGTATTTTGATGGGAGACCACCATGGACTGCCAGTGTCACTACGCAGAGACAGGCAATGACAACCAACCTCTGAATGAGTCTTGCCTCGAAAATCCTATAGGGAACCATAAGTTGGCTGCGACTTGATGACCAAAACAACAACAACAACAAATCTGAACAACTGAGAGAGTTTGTGGCAGGAGAGGGTGATCAAAGTGTCTAACCCTTCATCCTCCCAAATTCTGAGGCATTGGGGGTAGTCTATGCCTGAGAAAATCTGCATCCTGGAGGCCCACTCCACAGAGGAGCCCAGTCTTGAGGCCCCAGGGCCTGACACTGAGTTTGCCTCATTTTTGTGCCTCCTGCTATCCTTTTATGAGCAAGCGAAGGGCAATCTATTGCAACTTCACACTTTAGAGCTATTGTTCCCCAGGGTTGACAAGCTTCTCTGTTGCCCCTCCCCATTACCACCTTCAGATAGGTAGACTAAATAGATGTGGTGAGTTTCCAGAGATCACATATGAAGAGTTCAAAATATAAGGAAGTGTAATAAATGGGGGAAAATAATACCCATGTTCTATTCAAGCTTTTGGGCTTAACAAGGGAACAAAGAAAAGGAGATCTCTTTCCCTTCTCTTGGTACTTCTTAAATGATATTTGCCTTAGGTGAGCTTTACCTGAAGCAGCAGGAAATTAGAGTTCATCAGTAGCATAGATCTCCAAAACGGGACTCCTCTTTCTTGTCCCCTGCTTTGTGGACAAGATACAGTCCCTTGGAGTAAGCTTGCTCCATCGATTGTATGCATCTGAATAGCTGCGCAAAATGGCAAAGCCCTTCTCCAAGCCCAGAGTTTTAAAAAGCTTTCTTTCTCTCCTTTCCCCTTGGGGTGGCCTTCTATCATAACAAAGTTATGCCACAGCGGTATCAAACTTTGTTCTGTTACTTCGGACCAACATGGCTACCCACCAGAATCATTCTTCTATCATATTAGTCTTCCCTACTTGATGGCTATAGGTGTGACTTTCTAGCAGGGGATGGGATGGGATAATCAGTAGGGGTGTGCAAAAAAAAAAAAAAAAACCACCCCGGAATTACACGGATTCGGAAATACACAGGGCCAAATAGATACGGAATACTGTGTATTTCCTATTACTGTACTAGGAATAGCCGTGTAGATGCGTAGCTAGTTCAGAATATACGGCCCCATTATACCCTATGGCCATTGAAATCAATGGCAAAATAGGGTATATTGGAAGCCACCTGGAGGGGAGGGGATTTGAGGAAGAGCCCCCAAATTTGCAGGAGACCTTCAAGGGATTTTTCCCTACAAACCCTCCAAGTCCTAAAAAGATTGGGCCAGGGGGTCTCATTCCAGGGTGCCCCTATCCCACCATTATACCCTATGGGCCATTGAAATCAATGGCAACGTAGGGCATAATTAGAGGCTACTGGGGGGAAGGGGGTTTGAGGGAGAGCCCCCAAAACTGCAGGGAACCCGCAGGGAACTCTCCCCTATAAAACCCCCAAGTCCCAAAAAGATTGGGCTGGGGGTCCCTGTCTTTGGGCTCCCCAAAAGGCCCATTGCCACCAATGACGGTGAAAGCCCAATTAGCCACTTCCTCCACTATAATTGCTGTGGGGAAAGTGGCTCTGGCCAGAGGGGGGTTTGAGGGAGAGGCCCCAAAACTGCATGGCAGCTTCAAGGGACTCCCCAGCATGAAACCCCCCTGGCCCAAAAAGACTGCACCCATCAGTGGGCACCCCAAAAGAAACACTGCTTCCAATGGTGAGAAAAAACCAATTAGAGCCACTTCCTCACTGTAATTGTCGTGGAAAAAGTGGCTCTGGGGAGCAGGAGGTTTTGAGGAGAGCTCCCCAAACTGCTGTGCAGCTTCAGGGCACTGTCCCACACAAAACCCACAAGGCCAAAAAAAAATTGGACCTGGGGGTCCAATTCCTGGGGCACCCAAAGCCAAACCTAACTTCACATCAGATAATCTCTATAGGACCCAAATGCACTACATCCCTCTATCTACTCTATGAACCCTGCAGGCCTGGAACCAATATAAACCCAGTTGTCAACGTCACTGCCACACAAAACACAATCTGCTCAAAGTTTGCTCTGCAGACCTGGCTGCAGCAAACCCAGATGCCAGCTCTCCAGTCCTGCCCCAAACAACATGGGGGGAGCTGGCCAAGCACAACAAGCCTGCTGGTTCTGGGTCTCTCACCCAGGTGCCAGCTTCCCTGCCACAGAACACATAATCTACAGATGCCAGCTCTCCAGCCCTGCCCCAAACAACATGGGGAGAGCTGGCCAAGCACAACAAGCCTGCTGGTTCTGGGTCTCTCACCCAGGTGCCAGCTTCCCTGCCACAGAGCACACAATCTACAGATGCCAGCTCTCCAGCCCTGCCCCAAACAACATGGGGAGAGCTGGCCAAGCACAACAAGCCTGCTGGTTCTGGGTCTCTCACCCAGGTGCCAGCTTCCCTCCCCCCAAAACCAGAACCAGGAAAAGGGACAACAGGAGAAGGCCAAGAAACTCAACTGTTAAAAAAGTGGCCTTTTAAACAATGAAAATTAGGCCAAAATGCCCCCCCCGCAAGAACCAGAAGAGAAAAGGAACAACAGCAGCACAACACAGCAGCAACAAATCAAACACAGAATCCTTTTAAAACAGTAAAAAAAACCCCTTAACTTTTAACAATACAGGAACTTTACCAACCTCTCCCCCCAAAATAAAGCCTTCACTCTAACCCCAAGAAATCCAAGCCACCCAAATCAAGAAAAGTAAAAGGACACTGCACTTTTAAAAGTCCTCTCACTAAAGTAAGATACGGGCAAATTGGCAACCCCCCCACACCACCCCAGGCCCCTACCCCCAGCAGAACCTCCTAACCCCAAATAAGCTACCCAGTACTCACCCACCCAAATTTGGATAAGTAAAGGGACTCTGAGTCTTAAAAAGTTTTTTTACTAACTAAAATAAAAACAAGAACCCCAAGACTGTCTTACCTTAGACGTCTTCTCTTCTCAAGGCAGGTCAGGAAAGGCTGAGAGAGAGCAGCAGCAGCTGAGGCCAAGGGCCAGTGCAGCACAGTCTCTCTCTCACACCAACACAAAACACAACAGCAATGGAATGGAGTCCAGCCAGGCAGATTCTGACCCTACACAGATCAGTTTCAAAAAAATAGCACTGCTCTGTGATTGGCCAGAGAACACTGTTTACTTGGATACCCAAGTAAACAAAAGAACAACAATGTAGCTGATGGCTGAGGGATTAGCCCAGCCATCAGCTACACAAAAGCCCTTCAAAGCATGCATTTGCAATGCATTTTGCAAATGCATGCTTTGGATTGGCTGCTCGGGCACCTCTCCCCCTCCCTCCCTGATCCCAGGGAGGCTATGGGAGAGGCGGGAAAAGGCTTCCAAAGGCGGGAAAGGAAGCAAGCAGCTCCCCTGAGGCTGCAGAAGCTCCTTTTCCATTGACTTCTGTATACTTCCGAATATCTATATGGAAGTATACGGGGAGCCATATACGGCTCCCGTTTAATGGCCTGAAAATGGAATTGGAAGTATACGGTGCCGTATACTTCTGAATCAGGGGTGATTCAGTGGTCTATGCAGTTCGGCCAAACCGAATGCACACCCCTAATAGTAAGCCACTAACATAACTAAGACTTTGAGTTCTCTGTGGTAGGAGCTTGAAGGTTACTATCTCCAACACACACACCCAACTGTCATTCAGCAGCAGGGCTCCTGTCCATAGACAGTAACAGTCAGAATAATTGAGATAAATTCTTGGGTGAAGGGTTTTTCTTCACTAGCACAAGTCATTCTAAGTTAATCGGTTTTGGTGTCATTATCTTGATAAAGGCTTTCATAGGATCCTTAAGTTGATGAAGATAATGTTATATTTTTATAATATCCTTCAAGCAGATGATCTGGACT
This sequence comes from Heteronotia binoei, assembly GCF_032191835.1. Taxonomy (NCBI): domain Eukaryota; kingdom Metazoa; phylum Chordata; class Lepidosauria; order Squamata; family Gekkonidae; genus Heteronotia; species Heteronotia binoei. Next base: position 60,502,043 of record NC_083230.1, read on the forward strand.
TGGGGACTGGGCAGTGAAGAAGCACCCTTCCTGCCAAGGACATGCCACAGAACAAAACACCACAGAGACATCTACAGGTTTCTCTGAATCAAACGATACCTCCCTTAACCTTCTTTCAAAAACTTGACTATGGAATTAATCACACCTCCAATCCATGTGGATTTTCTTCTAAAATATTTGTAGCATTTTGATACAGAAGCACCTGCAGCTCAAACCAACATTCTAGCTTATCATCATAAAGGAGTTTCTCCCCCAGGAAACATGGTGTTCATGTTTGAATGAGCTGGCTCATAGCAGAAGCTGTGTAATGTTTTGAGATATTCATTGGCATTAGCTGCAAAGCCCTAAACGGAAAATGTGTTCCTTAATTAGCTGTGAACAAAAGATGCATAATATTATCTATGCTTATTAACGTCCACAAACATAACTTAATTGTTGGATTATATTCAAGTTTCCAAATATTAATATAGCTGTAATATAATTGCAAATCATGAAACATGGAAAGAAAAACCAACTACAGTCATTATCTATTACATATTCAAATGTGTTCAATGTAATACTCAGAGGTCAGAAGTAGCCTTTAAAGCCCTATACAACTGCAGGAATGTTTCCACAGTATCAACACACCCCTAGGCCAAGCCCCATGAATACAATGTTTTTAATATATACCTTGGAGCAACAAACAAAAATCATCAAGCTAGTTTGACTCCTAGGGTCTCTTACCTTTTGTATGCAAGCAAGGGAGTCCAATCCTTTAACATTCAAGTTTTATTTTGATACAAGATCAGCTCCAGAGATTCAACAGGAATAATAGAAAATAAGAAGATAAAAAGATAAAAACAGGGAGGACACTATCAGATACATCATGCTATAGTTTAAGTTAGGGGTGTGTGTATGGTTAAATATGAGCCCCCCCAAAAAATCTGGAAAATATCTTATTGGTATTCTGTGGCTATTCTTTCAGTATAAAGGAGTCAGTACAATGGGGAGGAACATAGATCAAGAAAAATGCAGATTAGTACTCTCTGCACATCTTTTTCAGGCATTGCTTCTCACAATGCAGATATCATACCAACTAGACAAAAGCTACATACACACAGCTAGTTTTTAGCCTATAAAATACCTCCATGTTCCTGAGTGCTTAGAAAATAACAGAGGTGGAAGTTTGGAGGATGTCTTTCAAATTGTCCACTATAAATAATTTTTTATAGGCCACAGTTTTTTAAAGTCTAATGCTAATTTACAACTTCGCGGGTACTTTCAGATGAATATTCTTGCAGCAGCTTGAAATACCCCCTGAAATCCTGTTCCTGAGGGTCCCCTGTCTGACTCCTAGGGCCTCTTACCTTTTGTATGTGTGCAAAGGAGTTTGCTCTCTACCAGATGCATCGTGTTATAGTTTTATTTAAATCAAATAAAAATAAAAGAATTCACAGGTCGTATCTTTCAAGATTTTTGGAAGGACAAGAAAGTTGTGCTTCATGAGTGCATATTCTTCTGCTTGCAGAAATGCTCCGTGATATCTAAGACATTGTGATTGGTTAGAAAAAGATCTGTACATAGGATACACAGGTCCTTCCTGGCAACTGATGGGGAATAAGAGGGGAAAGGCCTAGGTTATGCTGGAAGTGACATCATCATGCAAATAACTTCTGGGGATTTACTGGTAGGAAGAAGAAGGCCTAGGTCATGCAGGAAGTGACATCATCATGCAAATAACTTCCAGGTGATGCTCCGCTATTTGGGCAAAAACTCTGTGGTAAAACAAACCCCTCAAAACTTTTCAGAATAACAGTTCACATAATTATGATTGTTTCTTGTGCAATTCCTACTCTTCATATTTCTATTATTTTTAGATGTCTATAATGAATAGTGTTTTGAAACCTATTACCAAAACAAAAGCCAGAATAAACAAGGTTTTACTACTTTAGAGAACTCTTCTAAACACATAAAACCAACAAACAATAGAAGGTGCAATGGCTCATACAGAAATAATGGAGCGCTACAAGAATAAAGCACCTTTCACTGAAACCCCAGCACATAGTGTTCTGCGACTACACGCTGCTTTAGCCAGCTATGAGCATAATTATTATTACTGTAAAGCACTGCCATAAAATTTTGTCCAACAGTGAATTTAAAGCTCTATTTACTGTTTAGGACTAAATTCCCAGTAAAATTAAAATAAAACCATTAATATCTATCTATAAAAGCATAGATAAAACCTTAAAGCAGATTTGGAAGGGACCCAGTTAGGCAAAACATCCATAGGATGTTAAAGGAAGGGTTCCCCCCCCCCTTTAATGCTAAAATGTATTGGATTGCATCCCATAAAGATCCTCTTGAATGAGTCAGAGGCTCCTGCTACCAATAGCAAAATAGTTCCTTGATATTTAACCCATTAACTTTTCAGTTGCATTTACAAGACAAACTACAGCTTCAGTTAGCATTTGGAAATGCAAAAAGCCCCGTAACAGGAAATATGAAATCTTCAGCAAAAGCAAAATGGGCTGAGGTCAATGAACATTTTTTAAAAATCCAGAGACACTGTTAAACATTAAGAGTGAGGAAAGAAACAGAAACATAATTTGCTTATGAGCAAACACTGCTACATGACCTAGCCATAAATTAGATGGCTAATCTGTGTATTTCCAAAATGACTGCATGAGCTAAAGTGTTCCAAGAGAGCCCAACATTTAAGAAAAATTACTGTTACATTATGCAGAATACATTGCACTAGGGATGGGCATGAACAAGGAAAATGATGGTTCGTGGTTCATTTGATTGCCCAATAGTTCATCAATTAGTCCAATTTATCTGCTCCCCCGTAAGCTCCTAAGGCATTTCAATGCCTTCAGAGCTCACTTCCCTTTGGGCATGGTCAGTTTCAGAGGAATGAAACTGACCAGCTTTCCCTTTCCTTTCTTTCCCCAGGTGGCCTCTGTAGCTTCTGGCTGGGGAAGGGAATGGGAGGTAGATTGGGTCAGCTTCACTCCCCTAGGCTTGGAAGCCAAGGGGAATGAAACTGACTCGCTCTACCTCCCATTTCTCTCCCCAGTGCGCCTGCCATGGGACTCTAGAGAGCAGCCACATAGCTGGAAGAGGGAGGGGGAGGCATTTAAATACCACCCTCTCCCTTTTCCACCCCAGGATCTCTCTATTGTATCCTATGGGCCCATAGGGTACAATGAAGAGATCCTTCCCCTTCTCTCTTCCCAAGTCAATCAGCCCTGGCAGGCTGACTGGGGAAGCAAAGAAAGATCAGGGAGGGGCCTTCGCATGGGCTCAGCTGGGACTCTGTTGGGCTGCCCAGTGGAAGCTGGACAGCCCAGCAGAGCCTGCAAAACAGCTGATCCTGTGGGGAGAGGTTTCCCTGCGGACTCAGCTGAGAATCTGAGGGACGGCAGCTTGAACTGTCTTCCCTCCTAGGATTGACTTCTCCAAGTACCCCGTTGCCAAAGAGCACCTAGGGAAGCTGAGGCTTGGAGGGGGCAGTTTGAACTGCCTCCCTTTGGCTTCTCCAAGTGCCCCATGGCCATGAGGCACCTATGAAAGCCAAGCCATCTGGGGGGTAATTTAAACTGCTTTCCCTTGGCTTCCCCAAGTGCCCCACAGCCATAGGATGCCCATGGAAGACAATCCTGGGAGGGAAGGCCTTTTAAACTCTCTTCCCTTGGCTTCCTCAAGAGCCCTGCAGCCACAGGTTGGCTGCGGAGACTAAGTCTTACAGGGAAGTAACAAACCCTTCCTGAACCTCATGAACCCCTATGGGAGTTTCAGGAGGTTCAGGAGTGTTCATGGGAGGCATTTTCTCCCAAACCAGTTCAAAATAAACCACAAACCAGCCCAATTTGTGCATGAATCACAATTTATGCATGAATTGATTTGTGCATGAATCGTGCCCATCCCTACATTGCACATTTCATGAATGTGACTCTAGTGCACATGGGAGACAGATGACAGAGGATATGAAGTATTCTCTCTAACATCTGAACCATGTAGCCCGATATTATTTGCAATGAGTGGCAGTACCTTTTTAGGGTCTCTGAAAGGCAAACATCTTCCTGACATCTGCTTCCCGAGTTCCTTTAACCAGATACCAAGGAAATAGGAAGTGAATCTGGAACCTTCCCAAAGCAAAGCAGGTTCTATGTTACAGTTGCTTTTGATTTTTCTGATGACACCAGGGACCAATTATAGGTTCAAAACTTGGTGAATGCAGTATCAAATAATGCCTTGCAATGTAAGTGAACAATCACGGAACTAGCACTACAGTGCTAGTAGCGCCTAGTATTTTTTTTTTTACCTTCAGTCATTGCCCAGTATTTTCTTATCTGCAGTCATTTTAATTGAATAATTTCACTTATTCAGCAGCAAGCGTGCAGTAATCAAGTAATGTGCAATGTGTTGGTTATCTAAGTAAGAAATAACAGAGACACGGCACTCTACTTCTTCATATTACCATATACTCCTGAGACTGCACAGAAACCACAATGACACAAGCGGAGTGGATCTTTGTAACATGTCCCAGCAGCCCTGGTATTTGTTAACCAAGAAAATAATTTGCACAAGATCACCCAGTAAGTTTCACAGTGGAGAAGAAATCTGAATTCAGATTTTCCAGTCATAGTTTAATCACCATATAGATTCGATATATTTCCCAGGTGTCGTATTTGTGCCCACATGTTTCTGTAAAATTTACTTCAGTTTTGTCTAATAAATTAACAAGCCAATTGGCCTTTCATGAATGCAAGCTTCATACACATGATGAAGCAAATGGAGGTGTGTTGTCTTAATGCTTTCTATTCAGCAATCTAATTTATCTCCACAAGGAGGTGCTCATTCTTTTCAAATCCATTTGCTTGTGATAGAAAAACAGTGATGAAAGATATACCATATTTATAGCTTGTTCATTTTAGTCTCTCTGAAGCACACTTTACAAGAATAAAGAGAGCAGCAATAATAAAAATTAGAATGGACTTTATACTTAAAAGGCATACTAACTACAAACGTATCATATATTGTATGACCATTTAAAAAGAACACTTGAAAACTGAGCATTAGAGGGCTTTTCCACCTACCATACTACAGTCTATATGCAGAGATGATCACTGTTTCTTCTATACACCACATAAAAATACAGTTGGCAAGGGTATTAATTCAGTACTGTATACAAGCACTTTCTTGCACAGGGTTTATTTCTATGGAGAGGAATAGTGGTATATGAAAGGGCACTGATGAGCACTGATTTGATTTCTGTATTGCTCCATATACAAAATAACTACTTTCAACACACCTTTCTTAATGCTTCTCTACTTTACCAAATGCTTACCAAAAGGAAAGAAATCCTTTAAAAGTAGTTAACCCAATAAAACTTTTTCAAGCAACCTTTTTGGGTGCCGAGCCTCTCTTCTTGCTTTTAATTTGTTGCTCTTATATATATGACTATAAATTCTTGGGGAACTGAAACTCTTGTAGTTACCTACATAAGGGATAGCACAATTTGGATAGGGTACATATGCACAAATGCAAAGTGTATTTAGCTAGGCTAGAAATAGCACCTGACCTGGATAGCCCAGGATAGTCCAATCTTGTCAGATTTCATAAGAGAAGCAGGGTTGATCCTGACTGGGAGACCTCCAGAGAATACCAGGGTCATGGCATGGAGGCAGGCAATGGCAAACCACCTCTGAACATCTCTTGCCTTGAAAATCCTGCAGAGACACTATACATCAGCTGTGACTGAATGGTACGTATGCATGCACACGCCCACACCCACACCCAGAGAGAGAGGGAGAGAGAGAGAGATTTTGATCTTCAAATCCAGAAATTCAGATCAAGCAAATGAAAGTGAGAAAGGAATGACCTAGCAGAGGAAGAGATTTCTTGCTTTTTCCTTCACTCAGCAACCTCCCCACTCCAACACATACCCTGAGAATCTTCTGAAGAGGACTAGTAGATCTTCCAAAACAAGTACACTGTGGCACAAGGGCTTGCTATTAAGAAACAAAATAAAGCAAAATTGCTAAGCCTTTCTCTCTGTGAATAGAAAACATACAAAAGATATGTTTCTTCTGCCAGTGAAGTAAATGTTGATTATGGGCATTCTCCAGCTCTCTGCGGCAGAAGATTTCCATCAGGTCTAGTGGGCAACATAGAAGGTAGAGAAAGATCTGCCTTCACATACTTAACTCTGGACACTTCAGCCTCTTCTGCATCAGTGGTTGGGGCATAGACTTAGATTACTGTGATGTTGAATGGTTTGCCTTGGATACGGACTGAGATCATTCTGTCATTTTTGAGATTGTATCCCATTACTTCCTTCCTCACTCTCTTGTTAACTATAAAAGCCACACCATTTCTTCTACAGGACTTTTGCCCACAGTAATAGATGTAGTGATCCTCTGAGTTAAATTCGCCCATTTCCATCCATTTTAGCTCAATGATTCCCAAGATGTCAATATTCATGACATTGTACAGAAGGCATCAATCAGCACCATTCCAAAGAAAAAGAAATACAAGAAAGCAAAGTGGCTGTCTGATGAGGCTTTACAAATAGCTGTGGAAAGAAGGAAAGTGAAAGCCAAAGGTGAAAAGGAAAAATTCACCCAACTGAATGCAAATTTTCAGAGAACAGCAAGGCGAGATAAGGAGGCCTTCCTGAAGGAACAATGTAAAGCAATAGAGGAAAATAATAGAATGGGAAGCACAAGAGACCTCTTCAAGAAAATTGGAGAAATCAAGGGAATGTTTCATGCAAAGATGGCCATGATAAAGGACAACGACAGTAGGGATCTAACAGAAGCAGAAGAGATTAGGAAGAGGTGGCAAGAATACAGAGAAGAATTATACAAGAAGGATCTCAATGTCCTTGACAACCATGACAGTGAAATCGCTGACCTTGAGCCAGACATCCTGGAATGTGAAGTCAAATGGGCCTTCGAAAGCATTACTAACAACAAAGCGAGTGGAGATCACAGTATCCCAGTTGAGCTATTCAATGTCCTAAAAGATGATGCTGTTAAAATGATGCACACATTATGTCAGCAAATTTGGAAAAAGCAACAGTGGCCACAGGATTGGAAAAGGTCAGTTTATATTCCAATCCCAAAGAAGGGTAATGCCAAGGAATGTTCAAACTATCGCATCATTGAACTCATTTCACATGCCAGCAAGGTCATGTTAAAGATCCTGCAAGCTAGGCTTCAGCAGTATGTAGATCAGGAACTACCAGAAGTTCAAGCTGGGTTTCGAGAGGTAGAGGAACTAGAGATCAAATTGCCAACATTCGCTGGATTATGGAGAAAGCAGGGGTGTATCAGAAAAATGTCTATTTCTGTTTCATTGGCTATGCTAAAGCCTTTGATTGTGTGGATCACAACAAGCTGTGGCAAGTCCTTAAAGAGATGGGAGTACCAGACCACCTCACATGTCTCCTGAGAAACCTGTATAAGGGTCAAGAAGCAACAGTCAGAACGGGATATGGAACAACTGATTGGCTTAGAATAGAAAAAGGAGTTTGACAAGGATGTATATTGTCACTCTGCTAATTTAATTTATATGCAGAGTACATCATGCGGAATGCTGGCCTGGAAGAAGCACAAGCCAGAATTAAGATTGCCGGGGACAACATCAACAACCTCAGATATGCAGATGATACGACTCTAATGTCAAAAAGTGAGGAGGACCTAAAGAACCTCTTGTTGAGGGTGAAAGAGGAGAGCACAAAAGTAGGCTTGAAACTCAGCATAAAAAAAAACTAAGATCATGGCATCCGGCCCCATCATTCCTTGACAAATATAAGGGGAAAACATGGAAGTCATGACAGACTTCACATTTCTGGGATCCAAGATCACTGCAGATGGTGACTGTGGCCATGAAATTAAAAGACGTTCACTCCTTGGGAGGACAGCTATGGCGAACCTGGGCAGTATAATAGAAAGCAGAGTCATCACCCTGCCAACAAAAGTCCGTATAGTCAAAGCAATGGTATTCCCAGTAGTAATGTACAGCTGTGAGAGTTGAACCGTAAGGAAGGCTGAGCACAGAAGAATAGATGCTTTTGAGCTGTGGTGCTGGAGAAAAATCTTGAAGAGTTCCTTGGACTGCAAGAAGATCAAATCTGTCAGTCCTAAGGGAAATCAACCCAGACTGTTCCCTGGAAGATGCTGAAGCTGAAGCTCAAATACTTTGGCCACCAAATGAGAAGGGAGCACTCACTGGAGAAGACCCTGATGCTGGGAAAGACAGAAGGCAAAAGAAGAAGGGGACAGCAAAAGATGAGATGGCTGGACAGTGTTACTGATGTAACTAACACGAATTTGAGCAGACTTTAGACGATGGTGGAAGACAGGAGGGCCTGGTGTGACTTTGTCCATGGGGCTGCAAAGAGTCGAACTCAACTGTGCAACTGAACAACAAAACTGAACTATGGGGATTTTTGTTTGTAGAAATTATGGCTTTGTATTTATTTAATACCTATAAACAGGCCTCAGATTCAGTGGGAGCTCACAGGAGCGCAGCTCTTGAACCTTTCTGAGAGTGCCCCCTCCTCCTTCTGAGAGTTCCACCTCCTTGTCCATTGAATAGTATGTGCAGCTGCATAACAATCCCTGGATGAGCTCCACCACCTATTTTTATACAAAGCGACCCCTGCCTATAAAACAAATAAACATTTATTTAATACATATAATCACAGTAAGCTGACTAGAGAAGAGAAAATTAAATAACCAGGAGATGCTGCCTGAGAGGGTATGGCAGTAGCTGGGGACTGCCTGATTGTCAGATCTGCTGCATGTCAAAGGAGGACACAACAATTACAAGCCACTAGAGGCTTTTGTGATGGCTGAATCTGCAAACTGCATTCCTTTGACCAGCAAGCTCTAAGTTTTCCACTGATCCTCACCTGACATCAAAAAGCTATTTAGGGACAAAGGGAGTCATTAAGAATCTGTGTCAGCTGCATTCAGGAAAGCAGGGCTGTTTAAACATTTCCCTGTATGTTCTGACAACTAAATAGAACTGGGGCAGATTGGCGATTATAGCCATCAAGTAAAGTCCTCTCGGGCTGATGGCTTGCCCCCACACACCTTGGGCTAGTCCAACCCAGGGGTAAAAAGTGGCACCCAGCTCAGGTGACCTGTACACAAAGGCAGCCCAGGGAAAGTGGTGCCTTCCCTGGGTGAACTGTGCTCTGCTTAGCCTGGGAAAGGAAGTTCCTGGCCTGAGTAAACCAAGCATAGAGCTCTGCAAATGAGAAATTATGAAATCAAACTGTCAGAAAAATCTATGGTCTCAAATAACTGCATTCTGAAATTAACTATCCGCAGCTGATACAAGACCCTGGTAAACAAACAACACGTTTAATTTATGATTATCATTACTGTCAGCAATTAAAAAGTGAGTAAATGCATCAAAGCACTGTGAAGAATGCTGTGAAGTGTGCCACAAAGATTTCTGCTGAGTTTTTGCTCTTCTAGAAGCGGAACAGAGAAATCTCACCCCTCCTTTAGTCCTCAGATTTGCCAGTCGCAGTTCATTGCTACTTACAAATGACAGTGAGTGACAGAACAAGCAACTGCAGAGAGGTAATCAGTGGTAAGAGTGAAGCAGTTGGAGAGGGGAAAAAACCACTGAGTAATACAGAAAAACAACAACAAACTAATAGACCTTGGACAAGGAAGAGGAAATCTAAAATGCAAGTAAAATAGAGAGGAGAAATGGTATGGTTTCCCCTATTTTAGAAGAATGCAACAAAGATGAAAGCAGTATAAAGAGTTATCAATACCATACAATATTCCTTGCAATTATAAAAGCAGTACATTGTAGAAGAAAGTAGAAGCTCTACAGCAAGGAATCCATATGTCTATTTTATGCTCAAGGTAGCAGGCTTTTATTATAGCACCCCGACAACTGAAAATGCAGTCAAACCATAATCCAGAGCTCATAATCTCATGGGTTGCAACTACACAGAAGAAAATAGCACCCCACTATTATGGGGCCCTGCAGTATTCTACCATTGAAATACACATCACCAGTCCTCAGTTGGGGTGGAGCTCTCTGGAGCACTGCTCCAGAAGCTCTAAAGTATAGGGTGGGTGTTTTTTTTTAAAGGCAGGCATATGAGTAGCTTGGCCTGCTGACAGCAGCTAAGCCCCACCCCTAGCAGCCCTCAATTGGGCTGCGAAGCAGAAGGGTAAGTTGGGGTTTGGGTCTGGGTGGTGGTGTGAACATAAACATATGAAGCCGTTACGGAGGGAGAGGAGGTGACTGGGAGTCATTTTTTGGGGGAAGATGGAGCCCTAGCATGCTCAGCAGCCAGTAAGAAAGCGGGAATGAGTGGGGGGAGGGGAGGCCGCACGAGTCTCCCTTCCACTCAGCAACTCACCAGCCAGCCACTTCTGTGAGGGGAAGGTATGTGCATCTGTGTGTGTGAATAAGTGTGTGTTTGAATGTGGAGAGTGGAAGCAGGGAGGGGGGGAGAAGTTGCATGAGTCTCCCTTCCCCTCAGCAACTGGCCAGCTGGCCAGATCTGCAAGGGGAAGGTGTGTGTGTTTGAATGAGTATGCATTTGAATGAGTGGTGGAAGTGGCGGGGGAGAGGCCTTTCCCTCAGCAATTGGCCAATCGGCACATTCTATGAGATGAAGGTGCATGTGTCTCTGCGTTTGTGTGTTTAAATGGGTGGCGAGTGGAAGTGGGGAGAGGCTGTGGGAATACTCCTTCCCCTGGACAGGAGGTATTGGTATTACTGTTACTGTTGGTGTGGAGTAGCTGTTGGAAAAGGATGTTAGCTCATGGGCAGTGAGTGCATGTAAGTTTGCCAGCCTCCAGGAAGAGCCTGGAGATCTGTAGGAATTACAGCAGATCTCATTGCAGAGATCAGATCATCTGGAGAAAATGGGAGTGTGGAATGTAAGGCATTATACCCTGCTGAGGTTACTCCCCTTCCCAGCCCCCTATGCTCCATCCCCAGAATCTCCAGGACTTTCCCACAGCAGAACTAGCATCCCTAGCCAGTACAGCAAGAGACAACATGGAGAAAATGTGAGAAGAGAAAGGATCCTCAGCTGGCATCCTTCTATTTTTCCTTTCCTCCACTTCATCATCACAACACTGTGAGTTAGGTTAGGCAGAGAGGGAACAAACTACTCCATGAGAATCTACGAAGCTTCGTAGCAGAGAGGGTGTTTGAACCTATAGAGATGAACCAGCTCCTAGAGTACAAACCAAAAATGATGTCATAATGTCATTTCCTGATCCCAAAATACTCCTGCTGGTTGCCGGTGCTTGGCTAGCAACCCTAATCAGGTGTTCAGATGTTAGTCCTTTGTTCACTTTCCCCAATGGCAGCCCTCAGATTCATCAAGAGCTCACAGGAGCCCAGCTCCTGAACCTTTCTGAGGGTTCCCCCTCCTCTTCCCCACCTACCTTGTCCATTGAATAATAGGTGCAGCTGCATAACAATCCCTAGATTAGGAGAGCAGGCAGCTAGCCAGCAACCAGGAGCTTTGCCAAACCCCCAGCAGCCCTCATTACCCCATGGAGAAGCCCACACTACCCTTTCTCCACTTCTTATGTGATTCTGGGCAGCGGGTAGCTTGCTGGCCTTTTGACTGGGGGGAGGGCGGCCCAAGAGAGCCCCTGGCAAGCGAGGCCTGCTTGGTCTGTCTGGATCTCTAGCCAGCCCAAGCAGGTCTCGCTCGCCCAGGGCTCTCCTTTCTTGCATCAGGTTGCTTTTGGATGGGGGGGATACGCTAATGAGCTATGCTAATGAGCTATGCTAATGAGCTCCACCACCTATTTTTCTACAAAATGACCCCTGCCCAATGGTAATAGGTGAACTATAAACTTGTTAAATAGTGAGTTCAGCCGTGGGTTCAGCCTATTTTATTTTTAATCAGACTGAGGAAACATACGGACAGGCAGGGAGTGTATACAGTGGGAAAACACATACACCGTTTTCGCACACAGTTTACCTCGCAGTCACAATCCTGTTCCCTCCGCAGCATCCGGTCAGATTTTTCACCATCTCCGCCGGAGTTACAGGAAGTGCCACAGCTTCTGCGTAGCAAACGTAAACTGGGTTTTAGCGGTTTACGTTTGCTACGCAAAAGCCGCAGCACTTTCTGTAACTCCGGTGCAGATGATGCGAAATCCGACCGGACGCTGCGGAGGGAACAGGATTGTGACTGCGAGGTTAGCTGTGTGCGAAAACGGTAATAAACATGCCCACAACACGCCCATGTAGTTGGCAGGAGATAACCTTATTGGTCTCTCCAGGATCCTATGTTCTGCATACAGTAGCTACATGCCCGGGGCCCCAATTGGCCAGTTCAACCAGAATGTCCAATCATGGCAAAGGCATTAGGATCCCGGAGGGCAGAAACAAGCTTAGTTACAGAAACAGTATGTGAATACATAATAAAACTGAAGCCCAAACTGAAGGCTGTGAGGCAGCATTCAACCAGTGATAGCTCAGCTGTGAAAGCAAGCGATGATTGAGTGTGTGTACATATCAGGGAAAGTAATTTAAAATCCCACAAGATTTTGAAAAAAGCAGTACCATGCTCTCTTCTTGCTATTATGTCTACAGTGTTGAAATCACAAATTATCTGATCTTTATTATGTGCCTCAAGTCTTCATAAGATGCATAAACAAAATTCTACATCTAAGTTGCTATTAATAGCAACAAAAAGCAGCAAGATGGCAAATTTATAACATATCTTGCCAATGGCTTACGCGAGAAAATAAAAACTTTCTCTGCTATAATCTCTGCTATTCAGTTCTTGAGCCAAATAATTTCTATAAATAGTTATTGGTTCACAGAAATCTCCATTGTTTAAATGCATTTGACAGTCTACATACTGTCTTTAATTGACATTTTCAGTTCATGTTTCTGTTCTTAACACTATAATTATAGCAGGATGTGTATGGAATCTGATTTAATTTTAATGAATGCAGTCACAATTAAGATAATGAGGTTCACAATTTTCTGATTAACATATTGCTAGTTAAATACTTTTACCACATGCCTTAAAATAGAACTGATTTTCATGGGAGAGGAGTACTTCAGCATCCTATGGTGGAGGTTGAAAGTGTTGTCAATTCACAGCCAACTTATGGTGACTTGATGTATTTTTCATAGCAAGTGATGTTCAGAGGTGACTTGCCATTGCCTGTCTCTGCATCATGACTCTGCACTTTCTTGGTGGTCTCTCACCCAAATACTAACTAGGGCTGATCCTGTTTAGCTTCCAAGATTTAACAAGATTAGGCTAGCCTGGGTCATCGAGGTCTTGATATCCTATAAAATATTCATAATTATACATTCATAAACTAAAATGCTATGCAAACAAAAAAAGGCAGAGTGGATATACATTGGTTTTGTTCAGCATAGTCAGGGCATTTTTTGAGCAGGAACACACACGAATGCAGTTCCAGCTGGCTTGGTGTCAGGGGGTGTGGCCTAACATGCAAATGAGTTTCTGCTGGGCTTTTTCTACAAAAAAAGCCCTGTGTGAACAATGGTGATATTGGGGTGGGTGGCCTAATATCCAAATGTGTTCCTGCAGGGCTTTTTCTACAAAAAGAGCCATGAACATAGTGGTATCCTGTCATCTTTCAAAGGAGTTCAGTAGGCATTTTTTCTCACAATAACTATGTGAAGTATATTACTTAAGAAAGAATAACTTGTCCAATGTGACTTAGTGAGCTTCACATCACATATTCTCAGCACTTTAAAGATCTTGGTTTAGATCAAGATTTACATGTGGAGGTTTGGTGCTTCCATTATTGGCATATTTGTCTATGGGGTCACAGAGTCAGACTCAACTGTGCAACTGAACAACTATATAGATCATGGGTTTTTAGACAGCACAAAATTCTATATTTAAAATACAAGGTTGTATGTTTAATTCTTCTGCCTCCACATGGTTTTGCTAAATGTATTCAGGACCCCTTCATGGACTGAATTAACAACTATATAAGGAAAGGAGATAGTAAGTCGAAGACAGACACCATCTCTTTGGCTGTGTTTTTTACTCTCTAGAGCTAACCACAACATAAGAACATAAGAGAAGCCATGTTGGATCAGGCCAACGGCCCATCCAGTCCAACACTCTGTGTCACACAGTGGCAAAAAATTTTATATATACACACACACTGTGGCTAATAGCCACTGAGGGACCTGTGCTCCATATTTTTATCTAAACACCTCTTGAAGGTGGTTATACTTGTGGCCGCCACCACCTCCTGTGGCAGTGAATTCCACATGTTAATCACCCTTTGGGTGAAGAAGTACTTCCTTTTATCTGTTTTAACCTGTCTGCTCAGCAATTTTATTGAATGCCCACGAGTACTTGTATTGTGAGAAAGGGAGAAAAGTACTTCTTTCTCCACTTTCTCCATCCCATGCATTATCTTGTAAACCTCTATCATGTCACCCCGCAGTCGACGTTTCTCCAAGCTAAAGAGTCCCAAGTGTTTCAACCTTTCTTCATAGGGAAAGTGCTCCAGCCCTTTAATCATTCTAGTTGCCCTTTCTCCAATGCTATAATATCCTTTTTGAGGTGCGGCGACCAGAATTGCACACAGTACTCCAAATGAGACTGCACCATCGATTTATACAGGGGCATTATGATACTGGCTGATTTGTTTTCAATTCCCTTCCTAATAATTCCCAGCATGGTGTTGGCCTTTTTTATTGCAAACGCACACTGTCTTGACATTTTCAGTGAGTTATCTACCACGACCCCAAGATCTCTCCTTGGTCAGTCTCTGCCAGTTCACAACCCATCAACTTGTATTTGTAGCTGGGATTCTTGGCCCCAATGTGCATTACTTTGCACTTCGCCACATTGAACCTCATCTGCCACGTTGACGCCCACTCACCCAGCCTCAACAGATCCCTTTGGAGTTCCTCACAATCCTCTCTGGTTCTCACCACCCTGAACAATTTAGTGTCATCCGCAAACTTGGCCACTTCACTGCTCACTCCCAACTCTAGATCATTTATGAACAAGTTAAAGAGCATGGGACCCAGTACCAAGCCCTGCGGCACCCCACTGCTTACCATCCTCCACTACGAAGACTGCCCATTTATACTCACTCTCTGCTTCCTATTACTCAGCCAGTTTTTGATCCACAAGAGGACCTGTCCTTTTACTCCATGACTCTCAAGCTTTCTAAGGAGCCTTTGATGAGGAACTTTATCAAAAGCTTTCTGGAAGTCAAAGTAAACAACATCTATCGGGTCTCCTTTGTCCACATGTTTGTTCACCCCCTCGAAGAAATGTAACAGGTTAGTGAGGCAAGATCTTCCCTTGCAGAACCCATGCTGAGTCTTCCTCAATAACCCGTGCCCATCAATGTGCCTACTCATTCTGTCCTTAATAATGGTTTCTACCAACTTTCCCGGTATTGAAGTCAGACTGACTGGCCTGTAATTTCCTGGATCTCCTCTGGAACCCTTTTTAAAGATGGGGGTGACATTTGCTACCTTCCAGTCCTCAGGAACGGAGGCAGATTTCAATGAAAGATTACAGATTTTTGTTAGAAGATCCACAAGTTCAACTTTGAGTTCTTTCAGAACTCTCGGATGTATGCCATCTGGACCCAGTGACTTATTAGTTTTTAATTTGTCTATCAGTTGTAGGACCTCCTCTTTTGTCACCTCAATCTGACTCAGGTCTTTCAACACCCCTTCCAAAATTAGTGGTTCTGGGGCGGGCAAAAAGTTCTCATCTTCCACAGAGAAGAAGGAGGCAAAAAATTCATTCAGCTTCTCAGCCATTTCCCTATCCTCCTTCAGTAATCCTTTTACCCCATGGTCATCTAAGGGCCCCACTGCCTCCCTGGCTGGTTTCCTACTTCTAATATATTTGAAGAAATTTTTATTGTTGGTCTTTATGTTTTTTGCAATATGCTCCTCATAGTCCCTTTTTGCCTGCCTGATCACAGTCTTGCATTTGATTTGCCACAGCCTGTGTTCCCTTTTACTAATCTCACTTGGACTGGTTTTCCACTGCTTAAAGGAATCCTTCTTACCTTTTACAGCTTCCATTACTTTGTTTGTTAACCATGCAGGCCTTTTCTTATGCCTGTCTGTGCCTTTCCTAACTTGTGGTATGTATTTTATCTGAGCTTCTAGGATTATAGTTTTAAATAGTGTCCAAGCTTCCCCAAGGGTTTTGACTATATGTACCTTTCCTTTCAGTTTCCTCCTCACATGCCTCCTCATCTCAGTGTATTTACCCCTTTTAAAGTTAAACGTGGTTGTGGCGGTCTTTTTGGACAACTCCCTATTTATACAAACGGTGAAATCAATAACAGTATGGTCACTGCTCCCAAGCGGCGCAATCACTTTTACATCTCTCACCAAGTCTTGGGCATTACTTAGCACCAAATCCAGGATCGCCCCACCCCTGGTAGGTTCTGAGACCATCTGCTCCATAGCACAGTCAGTGAGAGCATCAAGAAACTCAATCTCTTTCTCTCGACCAGAACACATATTGACCCAATCAATCTGCGGGTAGTTAAAATCACCTATTACGACACAGTTTTTACGTTTAGCCGCTATCTTTAAGCCCTCCATCATATTATAATCATCCCCTCTCTTTTGATTTGGTGGGCGATTACAAACTCCCATAGTTAAATTTCCTTTTGGGCCCTCTATTTCAACCCAAAGCATTTCTAGAAGGGAATCTAATTCTTTGACCTCAGTCTTACTGGACTGTATACACTCTCTGACATACAGAGCCACCCCACCTCCAACCCTTCCCTCTCTATCCTTCCGATATAACTTATATCCAGGAATCACCATGTCCCACTGATTCTCCTCATTCCACCAAGTTTGGCAAGGCGCAGCTTAAAATGCAAGGAGGGTGGAGCAGAGGCACTCCTCAGCAATCACTCTCAATCTCTTTCTCCTTTAGCCCACTCAACCAAACAAAGAGCAAACAAAGACCAAACAACAGCCGTTCCCCAGCTATCACACCTCAGAATTTTAGGCAGCCCCACAAACCTCAGAATGAAGTCCTTCAAAACTCAGAAATTCTCAGCAATTTCTCCAGCTGTTTCAGCTATCAGAGCTGCTCTGCTCCTCTCAGACCTCTGTGAGATGTGTGATGGGGGTTTCTAGTTTTAGTAAGAATCAAATCTCTTCTTCCCCTGAAGTGAGTTTTGGGTTGGACCTTGGTTGTAAAGGGTAACACAGAACAAATCTTTCTCAGGAAGCCTGTAGTTACCTTTGGTAATCCTGTTTGTAATGCCTATCCTGGCCTCTAGCTTTCACTTCATAGTCATACATAGCGAAGAACAAAAATGAAAGCACAGAATAAATGAAGAAACATATCAAGTTGCAGATAATTGATGATGATATGGCTTCAAATAAAACATGGTCATTGCAGCTGAAGTGGAACAGTTGGAGATTATGAGTTCTGCAACTCATCATACTCTGAGAAGGCCACAAAAATGTTGTTCTTGCCAGCGGCCTCAGGCTGATAGGTTTTGTTTTTAGTAACACAATTATAACCTTTTAGCAGTAAGTATTTTCAGTGTTTTGTAACAGCTTATACAGGATGTAATAGGTCAAAACATATATTTTATAATTATATTAATTGTGCACATATGATATTTATATTTGATCTGTGTACAGTTTCTAAGTATCTTTCAGGAAACCTGTTAACATACACATGATGAATACAAATATACTGTAATTTTTGCTGAAGCTAGCTTTAGAAATGTATATTGCAGTTAGAAGAAAATCAGACACATTGCTGGTGTAGCTTTTCATGCCATTAATGTTGACTGTACCAGTTAGATATTCAATTCACTGCATGCCTGTATATTGCTGAATTTATTAATTTTAGAGTGCTAATCCAAAGTAGACAGAGGTCAGGTTGATTGTAAATGCTAGAGCCTTGGAGAGGGCTATGTAGCGGACTCTTCATAAGGTAATTTTGCCTTTTTCAGACCAGGGCTGCCAAGCTCCCGCTGTGGGGTGAGGTTTCCCTGGTTTGGGGTCCCCAACCCGCCAGCATGGAGTGGGCTCCTGGGGGGATCCCTACCCCCAAAGAGCTCCACTGTCATACAACGTGCCCGGGATGATGATGTCACTTCCAGTCATGTTGCATGAGGGATGCTCTAGCATTTGGGTAAAAACTTTATGGTACCACAGTGAGAATAATCCCCTTCCAAAGCCAAGGTAAGACTTGGCAACTCTATTTCAGACTCGGTTAAGAGACTGGGGATAGTTTTAAAACCAGCTATTGTACTGGAGAAACAGGTTGAGGGGATAGCAAGAAGCAGCTGCTATCAGGTACATCATGTTTGGAGGCTGCATTTGACCATTCTGGTCCATGTAACAGTAACTCTGAGGTTAGACTACTGTGAAATGCTCTAGGTAGGGCTACTCTTGAAGACAATTTGGACACTTCAGCAGGTACAAAATGCAACAACCCACTAAGACCAGACATCTTGCATATATTACCCCTATTTTAAGATCATTGTCCTGTTCCCCAGTTTATTTTTAGTTGAATTCAAGATGCTGGTTGGTACTTCTAAAGCCTTTCATGTCTTGGGACCTACATACCTTCTGGACCCCCTCTCCCAGTATCAGCTTGTGCAACAGCTCCATTCCTCCTATTGGTTTATTATTCTTTCCTGTAGGGTGGCTAGGGCAGCTACTGTCGGAGCGGGAGTAGCAGAGTGAGGGAGATGACTTGCCCGACACAGGGCTTCAGGAAAGAAAATCAGGCAGACGCGTGCAACTAGTGCCAAAAGGTGTATTAACATATATACACGACAAGTGCTCTCTTGTGCAGTCTATACAATATCACCTCCACGGACAAAGTGCTTCGCCTAACCACCATCTCACAGGGAGAGACCTGTGTGATGCACACACAGATCATATATAGTCCAAGCAGCCAATCCTGGCCATGCTGACTCAGCAGATTGCATCACTTGGCTTCTGCCGGCTCAAGCCGGTCTGCTGATCAGGTCACTGTGACCTAGCCTGGCAGCTAGATCACCAGCTGTCATATTGTGGCTGTCAGACTGGGTTTATGTAGATTCTTGCTCCAACACACCTCCTAATCTATTTAAACCCAGTGCACCAAAACACTTTACACAGTTTACATACATGTCCACCAGCAACATTACAGTTCATATTTACGTAGCTCGGAACCCTTTCCGGAATTCGTTCAGGAACTCATCATGATTGTAAAACACATCATCGTGTTCCTGTTCAGCCAGCTCTTTCAGACGCTTGGCTTCAGCCTCCTTCTCCCTTGCCTCGCACTCTGCCACCCAGGCTTTCCATTTCTTAGCCTTTTCTTTTAACATTTCCTCAAATCCGGGTGGGTCTGGATTGACAGTCAGAGTGACATAGGGACACTTGTACCTAGCGGGACGTTGGCCTTTGGTGGACCTGGCAGACACCCGTGGCCCTGTGCTTGGACCAGCTTTGTCTTCTTCGGGTTGCTCTGTTCCCACCTCCTGGGCTGGTTGCTCTGCCCCTGTAATTGGGTGTTGAACCTCCTGACTCTCACACCTTACCTCCAGTTCCTGCGTTTGAGGCTCTGCCTCCTGACTCTGCTCGTCGGGCTCTGTGCCAGCATTCGGCTCACCTTCTCCAGCCCCACTGGGTGCCACCTCCTGGGCTGGAGTTCTGGGCTGCGCTCCAACATCGTTATCGCTACTTGGCAGCAGGACAAATTGTTTCTGCAAGGAGTGCAACCTTGGCCAGCTGCTTTCTTCATTGAACTGGGCACTCTTACTAAGTGTTATCTTGCTTTTGCTATTGCAGAAACGATAACACCTGGCCCTTGGCTTGTAGCCCAGAAAAATTAGGCTCTCTGCCCGGACATCCCCCTCCCCGCTACTCGTGGAGTGGATGCCAACCCGAGCCCGTGACCCAAAGACTTTTAAAGAACTCAAATCTGGGGTCTTGTTCAACAGTAACCTGTAAGGCACATTTTTCACAGTATTACACCAAACCCTATTTTGCAAAAAAACAGCTGCATGTATGGTTTCTGCCCAATAGGTCATTGGCAGTTGTGCATCCTCTAACATGCAATACATCACATTCTGCAATACAGCCCCATGCCCATTTTCTCGGGGCGTTGCCGGGTTCGTCAGACGGTGGGCGATGCCCTTGTTCTCCAGCCAACGTTTCATCTGGTTAGATAAGAATTCCCCCCCTCTGTCGGTTTGTACAGCCAGGAGATTAACCCCTAATTGTCTCTCCACTGCTTTGACCCACTTGGTGAATGTCTTATACACCTCAGACTTATGCACCATGGTGAAAACCCACGCGTACCTCGTGTGGTCGTCGGTGGCCACCAAGCAGTATCTCCTCCCCGACAGACTCTTTGGCAATGGGCCAATAACGTCTAAATGGACTAGTTCCAGGGCTCGTGTGCTTTCCCTTGAGCTTTCTTTAGCAACAGCACACGCCTTGCTTTTGGTCTTCTTGCAGACCTGGCAATCCAAGTAACATTTGCAAGGATTTACTTTCAAACTAGGCACAAGCTCCAGGGTTTTCTTTAACGCCCTAAATCCGCAGTGCCCGAGTCTCCTATGGAGCAAATGTATACAATTATTGTGCACAGGCTCATTCGACACCTGAGCCACCTGGGCACAATCACTCTGGACCACATACAGTTTACCTTCCCTCTTTCCTGTCACAAGCAACTTTCCCCCACCTCCCAGGATTTTGCAGCAGGTTTTCTCAAATCTCACCTGGTATCCCTGGTCAAACAGTGTGCTAACACTCAACAGGTTAGACTGCAGTGAGGGTACATACAACACATTTTGCAACATACATTTCAGTGCAGGAAATTCCACATTGCCTGAGCAAACAGAATTGGCAGTGGTCCCATCAGCCAATCTCACATACTTATGCTCAGGACTGTCAATGTTTTTCAACAACTCCTTCTCGCAGCAGAGATGGCTCGTTGCCCCGGAGTCTAAAATCCAAGCAGACCCTGTGCTCTCTACTGCAGACGTGACCAGCCGGGTTGCTTCCTCACACGGGCTGGCGGTCCTCCGCTCTCGCCGCACACGCCCCCGCCTCTTCTCCCTCTCAGGGCAAGCTCGGAGCAGGTGCTGCGACGACCCGCATCCATAGCAGCGACGGACTGCAAACGCAGTCGGCTCCACTTCCTCCACCTTCGGACGCCTGCCAGCAGCAGAAGCTGGCTCATTCTTGGCTGTCTTCCCGGACACACCGATAACAGCACGCTGCCCGGCCGACACCCCCGGACAGCTCACGGCCGCCATTCTCTCTTGGAAGTCAAGCAGGTGGGCACAGACGTATTCCATGGTCAGGGTCGCTACGTCCACCGTCTCCAGAGAAGTTATCAGGGGAGTGTACTCAGGTGGCAACGACGACAGCAAAATGTACACTCTGTCGTCTGGAGCTACAGTCTTGCCTCTTGCCTCCAGCTCAACGAAACAGTCCGTTAGCCGTTTGATGTGATCTTTCACACACCCTCCAGCCGGCATAACGGTGCGGAACATCCTCCTTGTCAAGGCCATGAGGGAACCAGCAGTGGTGCTAACATGCACCGCACTCAACGCGTCCCAGGCAGCCTTGGGAGTGTCCTTCCCTCGCACATAAACCAGCTGGTCATCTCCTATAGACAGCACTATGTTGGCCAGTGCCTTATCCGATAACACAGTCTCGGCAGGAGATAAGTCAGCAGGGGGGTTACTCACGAACAGCCATTGCCCTTCACGCTTGAGGTAGTGTTGCATTCTCAGGCTCCACACCGCGTAGTTGGCTGAGGTGAGCTTCTCAACGGCTACTCCAAGCTGTTGCTGAGCCATCGTGCCGACTCCTCCTCACGGCTGGCTGCCGACGTCCCTCTGGCTCTCAAACAGAGAACGGTGGTGCTTCTGTGTCCTTCACCGGCGTTCCTCGCCTCCGGCTCTTTCCAAACTCACAGTCAGCTCAACTCTCAACTCTCTCCTCCGCGCAGCGGAACCGCCCTGGGCCCATAACCCTGTCGGAGCGGGAGTAGCAGAGTGAGGGAGATGACTTGCCCGACACAGGGCTTCAGGAAAGAAAATCAGGCAGACGCGTGCAACTAGTGCCAAAAGGTGTATTAACATATATACACGACAAGTGCTCTCTTGTGCAGTCTATACAATATCACCTCCACGGACAAAGTGCTTCGCCTAACCACCATCTCACAGGGAGAGACCTGTGTGATGCACACACAGATCATATATAGTCCAAGCAGCCAATCCTGGCCATGCTGACTCAGCAGATTGCATCACTTGGCTTCTGCCGGCTCAAGCCGGTCTGCTGATCAGGTCACTGTGACCTAGCCTGGCAGCTAGATCACCAGCTGTCATATTGTGGCTGTCAGACTGGGTTTATGTAGATTCTTGCTCCAACAGCTACCGCTGGATCTAAGACCTTTTCAGTAGATATTCCTAGTTTATGGAACAGGCTTCCTTATTTATTATTTCAATTTATACACTACTCCTCCCCCACAAAGTGGGGCTCAGATAGGGATGCCAAGTTCAATTCAAGAAATATCTGGGGACTTTGGGGATGGAGCCAGGAGCAAGGGTGTGACAAGCATAATTAACTCCAAGGGAGTTCTGGTCATCGCATTTAAAGGGACAGCACACCTTTTTAAATGCCTTCCTTCCATAAGAAATAATGAAGGGTAGGGGCACCTTCTTTGGGGGCTCATAGAATTGGACCCCCTGGTCCAATCGTTTTGAAACTTGGGAGGTATTCTGGGGAGAGGCACTAGATGCTATACTGAAAATGTGGTGCCTCTACCTCAAAAAACAGCCCCCCCCCGAGCCCCCGATACCTCCAGATCAATTCTCCATTATACCCTATGCAAATTGATCTCCGCATAGGGAATAATAAAGTGCCCAGCAGACATTTCCTTCCCTCTCTCCCCACCCCCTTTATGGCGACTCTGAAGCACGTGATTGGCATCTCTTCTCAAGAGTTGCTGCCAACTTCTTCACAGACACACCATCCCAAGAGGAAGCCTTTCCAATCAGAGACTGAAGCCTCCGGAGGTGGAAAGTCACATGGTGGCTTTGGAGGCGGGAAGGAGCCTGGGAAAGCAGAAGAACCCCCACTGGGACCTGGGGATTGGCAAACCAAGGCTCAGAGAGGTTCACATTATTATAAAAACAGAGATAATAAATATAATTAAAAAGTATAAAATATGTATTTATTATTCCTGAAGCTGTTAGAAAAGCTGAGCTGAGATTCTGCAGGTTGTCCAAAGCAAGATTATTCAGCAGAGCTTTTGAAATTTCTATACAGTTTTAATTTTCATATGTTTATTTTTATAGATTTGCAACTGTATATTGCTTTTATCATCTTTCCATTACAGAAGAAGGTGGACTAAAATGCTGCAAATAAATATATTTATAACTGCCTGTCATGATCTGAGACCTAGTACAGCCTGGAGGGTAGGGAGAAGCCTAGGGAGAGTACATACAAGGGCCTACATCTCCCAGGATTCCTTCTATCCCTCTGATTGGGTAGCAATGTTTTTGAGGGAAAACTAGCCCAGAGGGGGTAGGACCTAGGAGGAAAGCTTGGCTGGAAAGGGAAGTTGTTCTCTTTGGAAGGGCTGCAGTCTGAAGAGAATGCTGTAGCTGGAGGAAGGGATCCTTCACCCAAAGGAGGTGCAAGTTTTGATATTAGTAACAAGGAACATCTAGTTAGATGCGTTAGGGCTGCTTAGTTGTACCGTTTACTTGTTATTCACTGCTGCACTAAAAGTCTGTTATTAGCCACCTGTTGTTTGAGCACTATAAATAAACAGTTGTTATTGTTAAACTGCCTGGGTCATCATGTTTCCTTGGTCATGGTTAAAGGGTATCTGTTAATAAGGAAGATATAGGGTTTGGGTGGGTGTTCTGGGCCCCCAGACAGACCCTTATCAGAATGGTGGCAGCCAGCAGAAGGCCCTGCCTGGTTTCTTGCTGTGTGACACTGCCATTTTCCATGTTCTGTTTTAAAGATAAGTAAGCTCCAGTGAGTTATTACAGATAATTGTGTAGAAGTGTCACATTGTGATGTGTCACTGCATTGCGAAGGCCTAGAACCCTGGAGCTTCTTCTGGAGTTAGCAACAAGTTTTGCTTAAAGTAACATTAGAAGCAAATGTGAAAGTTCCTACTTAGGAAGGGCACTTCTAGAAAGTTTCAGATTTCTAAAGTATTACAGGATTCCAGCAAACTGATTTTTGTTTTGGGACAAACTTTTTTTAAAAAATACCAAACTGAATAGGAAGCCCCATTCAAATGGCAGGTGACTCCAAATTGGAAAAAAAAGCAAAACATAACATGATCACATGACATTACATGGACAATCCAATAAAATGGCCAAAGTGAAGACAATATTTCATACCATCTTCAACAAACCAGGCAGATTTCTTCAACTTTTTCTTTTCATAGACATTGCAGGTGATATAGTTTTTTTTCACAGTGAAAACTGTGACCAAGTGTGCTTTATTCTTTACTCCAAATAGACCAAAGATGGATGCCCAGTCTTTTCATATAACTCATTTTTTCATATAATCTCATTTTAGCATATCAAACCAAAACATTTTAAAGTTGCATATAAAGACATCCTGTGTGTTTATGCTGGTTTGTACAATAGATGGTACAAGTAAAAACCTGTCAGAAACTTATGGGAGCAACTATCCCATTCCCCACCACCGCCTTTGCTTCCTTCTCTATCTCCTTGCTTCTCTGCCTCTTGCTCTTTCTCCTCCTTGCCACCTGTTCTCCTACTCTCTCTCTCCTCCATATCTGTCACCTCCTTTCTCTTTCTGTCCCACCCCATCACTCTTTCTGCCCCCATCACTCTCCCAGCCACCCACTTGCTTCTCCCCCCACCACAGCAGCAGTAATTGTGACAGCTGTCCAGGAATCACAACTACAGAGATCAATTATCCATTAGGACTGCCAGCTCCAAGTTGGGAAATTCCTGAAGATTGAGGAGGTGGACATTGGAAGGGTGAGGTTTGGTGAGGGGAGCAACCTTAGCAGTGTATATTGCCATAGGTTCCACCCTCCAAAACAGTCATTTTCTCCAGGGAAAGTGATCTCTGCCATCTGGAGAGCAATTGTAATTCTGGGTGATCACCAGCCCTCACCTGTAGGAGGCAACGCTAGTTCCCTTGAAGGAAATTACTGCTTTGGATGGTGGCGCCTATGGCATTATACATGTCTGAAGTCCCTCCCCTCCTCAAACCCCACCCTCTTCTGGCTTCACCTGTCAAATCTCCGGGAATTTCCCAACCTGGAGTTGTCAGCTTTATCTCCTTTCCACACAATCTATCTGCACCTCTGTCTTCAGCTTCTGTTGCCTCCCTCTCTGCAGCCTCTACCTGAAAAAAATGGCCTTTCTATACAGTGGGAACCAAGGCAGCTTACACTATTCTCCTCTCTTCCTTTTTATCCACACAAGAACTCTCTGAGGTAGATTACTAAAAATGACTGGTCCAAAATCACCCAGTAAGCTTCCACAGCAAGGTGAGGATCTGAACCTGGGTCTTGCAAACCCTGCTCTGAAACTCTAACCACTACACTATGCTGGCTTTCAAAGGATGGCTGCTGTTGAACAGTAGCAAGAAGCCAGGCCTAATAGGTGAGTCAAGCAAATTAGGTGATATCAAATCATCTAAAGGATGCTTCCAGGCATAGGGTTGCCAGCCTCGAGGTGGGCCACGGAAATCTCCCAGGATTACAACTGAACTTCAGATACAGAGATCTGCCTCCCCTGGAGAGAATGACTACTTTGGAGGGTGGAGTCTATGGCATATCTGGCTGAGGCCTCCTCCTCTTCAAAACATGCCTCCCTCTGAACCCACCACAGAATTTCCAGGAACTTTCAAACTTGGAGCTAGTAACCTAGCCAGGCCTGGTCCTGATGAGTCCTCCTTCAAAGATCAAAATAGGCCTGGAAAGGGCCCTGCCCCCTCCCCCTGCCTTTTATTGACAAAAAAAACCCTTGGAATGCTGTGGTTGCCTAGCAAAAAGCCGCGGATGCATTCTACAGCTTAACGCTACAGGCACTCCTTTTATCATTTTTTGGACTTTTTAGAACTCCCCAATGTTTTGGGGGGGACCCTCGGGAGGCTTGTTCACAGCTCCAGTCACTGGATTGAATTATCCAAAGATATCCTGACCACTATTAGAGTATGATAAACAATAACTTAGTGGACCAATCATTCACTCCCAGACTTACCTACTGCACAGGATTGCTGCAAAGATCTAATGGAACCACAAAGATCTAATGGAACCTGAACTCCTTGGGAAGAAGGCTGAGGTTAACATGTAATAAACATAATTGTGGATTGGCTTAATTCCGTATATTAGCATAATTTCAACCGACCAATGCTACAAGAGTGATAGTTTTAGCATGCTTTAAATGTTGTGTGATAGCTGTTTTAAAAGATTAATTAAAATTGATAGGAAATTAAAGAGCAATTTGTTGCCATTATCCTGGACCATTCCCACATATTCAGTTGGGATGATTTTCTGTGTGGTTGTGGGAGGATGAAGGCATTAGTGAATTCTGCAGATTTCAGAAGCCAATGCATGAATGGCTCCAGAATAATGAAAAGCCACTTTTAGCGATTTATGTTGTCTCCTTGAATCCACTATGTTCTGCCACACATGCCCTACAGCAAGGCTCTGACATACTTACAAATAGGCATCATGCCATCCAAACAGATGGGGAGCAGCATAGGTTGCCACAGAACCAGGAATGCATGTCAAGGATGGGTGCTGGAGGCATAATTCCAAACTAAGAATGCTAAAAGTGTTCTCTTGGAAGTCACTTGTCTGTAATTAAAACAAACATGCAACTATTGATGCCATTTGGAATTTAACAATCATTTTAAAACCCCTTTCCAATTGTTTCATACGCATGCAGGAAGAAAGAGCAGATATGTTGGATCGTATCTGTTTCTGCACCAAGTACAAACATATAGACTTGGGACAGAAGACAGAATTCCCTATTCATTACTATCGACTGAATTACTCCAACTGATCTCTCTCTCTCTCATCACCACATTCCTATAGCTGAGAAATGTAATAGGTAGTATTTGTTGAGCCAGGTCTTGGAGCCAGTATGCCTTAAGGGTATTTTTTATAATTTTTTTCTAGAGATGCCAGCATGGAGTGGGGGGAAGCCTGTGTACAGCTCAGCTTTTAAAAGAGCAAAGGCTGATAAATCATCAGCTTTAGGGTTGCCAATCCCCAGTTGGAGGCAGAGGATCCCCTGGTTTGGAGGCCCTCCCTCCACTTCAGGGTTATCAGAAAGTGGGGGGAGGGGAAATGCTAAACACTTCATTATACCCTATGGAGACTGGTTCCCATAGAGTATAATGGAGAATCTATCCATGGGCATCTGGGGCTTGGGGTGTTACCTCAGCCAGCTTTTTATTGAGGAATATTAATAGCTCGAAATGGTAGATTGTAAGAGGTGAGGTAAAACAGAATTTCTGTCAGTGTTTATGGAGACAGACCACTGAAATCCTTTGGTTAAATTAATGGATTTTATTACAGGAAATGATTTTCAAATGGTTACATCCCAATCAAATAATCTTCAAGCATACAAGAGGAATTACAGAGTTGAATAAGCAGGGAGGGGGGGTGATATAATTACCTAGTTCTTGCAGAGTAGGCTCAGTCATAGAAGGCAAGAGACCTCTGAAGAGAGATTTCTCCCGAGAAGGGCGGGGGGGGGGGAATGAAGGCAGGAAGGGATGGGAGGATGGAAGGCTGCCAGGAAGACGGGAGGATGGAAAGATACTCTTAACAGGTAGGGTGGCCTGTTTTCTAGGGTAAGTTACATCACATCCAGAGACTCCCAGTGTCCAATAATAACGCAGAGTGTATACCAAGTATCCAATGAGAAATCAGAGTGTCATTCATGAAATCCCCAAAAAGAGGAATCTTATTTACGTTAGCCAAATGGCTTTATGACTCTTTTATTACAGAGGTAGTTTTCCTTTCAAGCTCCATGAAAGGTGATAGATCTCTCTCTATATGTCAGGATGGATTTCCATTAATCACAAGTTCCGGAGATGGCTTAACTTTGATAGCCTTTAGCAGTAATTAAAGAAAAATAGAGATTCTATAGAACCTAGATTCCCTGGCAGAAATGTGATACCAAATTAGAGATATACCACATATTCACACAAGATGGCACTTGGCTTTTAACCTTTCTGTTTCTGCTGTCTTTCTGTTTCTGCTGTCTTTCCTGAGGGATAGCAGACCATCAGACCATACATACAGACCATTTGCTTAGGAGTTGCAAGGGGGTGTTTGTGTCCCTCATGTTGTTTCTTTGTTTTGAGAACTGCACGAAAGAGGTTGAAGGGTGAAAGAATTTTTACAGCTTTGCCTGCTATATTTCCTTATCTGGGCCTGAGTCTCTCCATCCCCAGGATTAGAAAATGGATGCTTCTTTAGCCTTTCAGCACAGCCAAATGTTTGCCAAGTCTGTGAACCAGACTCAGTGCCATGTCAGCCTGCCTAGGGGCCTAGAGATTGGACTGAGTTTGCCTCTTTTCTGTGGAAAAGAGACCATCCCAGTTCAGATGAGCATTGCTATGTCATATTCATATTCTAGGGGTATCAGTCCAGGGGTGTCTTGCTGATATCAGAGGGGGGCTGTTTTTTGAGGGAGAGGCACCAAATTTTCAGCATAGCATCTGGAGCCTCTCCCCAGCCTCTGCCCCCCCCAGTTTCAAAAAGATTGTACCAGGGGGTTCAATTTTATGAGCCCCTAAAGAAGGTGCCCCCATCTCCACTATTTCCTAAGGAAGGAAGACTCTGTCTAGGAGGGGGCACTGGGTGAAAATTCTGGGGTGGAGCAGCTCTAGCAGGGTCATGTCCGTGTCTATTGTTGCCTGCCCTGTCCCTATTCCAGCTGCGTGGAGGGGGCTGAGGTGCATTAGGTCGGCTGTTTGTCTCATTCCTGTATAGTGAATGAGGGCCATTGTTAGCATATGTGACTACCTGAATTGGCTCTGAGTTTTTGGGCTCCTGATTTTTATGATTGGAACGGTTTTGCAGTTTTAGGCCTCCTGTCTCTCTCAGATAGTCAGTAGCCTGCCTAATTCTGGCTGCTAAGGTGTCCCAAGGAACTGCAATGGGATCAAGTAGACCAATGATGGGTTTTGTCTGGGTATTTAATCCTGCAACAAGCGTTGTTTTAAAGTCTGCATCATCAAATTCATAGGTTTCATGTAGGCTTTGGACTCTCCTGGCTAGCATGGCCAAAAGCTTTTTCCTGTCTACATATGCTTCTGGGTTTTCTCCTGGGCCTTGAGTTTCTGTGAGTTGTTTTTCTAAGTCTGCAGCCCTTTGTTTTGCTGCACTAGCACGGGTCAAAGCATCCTTAAGTTTCTGTTGGGCATCTAAAGAAGAGGAGACATAAGCCTATTTGTCAACAAATAGGTCATATTTCTCAGCACGCAAGTTCTCTATCTCTGCCTCTTTTAATTCTAATTTTTCACGTAATTCTGTGTCAAGGGAGACCCATCTGTTGTGTGCCTCATATTGTAGTGTGTCTATCTGCTCTATGTAGGATCTCTCAGTAGCCTCTAACTTCTCAGATTCCTGTTTTAGAGTGTTCAATTTTTCTGTCAGTTCCTGTTCTAGCTGTTGTAATTTTTCTCTGGAGTCTCTCTGCATTATTTCTGTTCTTTCAGCTAATTCCTTTTCTAGTTTTGCCAATTTTCCTGCAGCTTCCTCATAAGAACATACATAAGAACATAAGAGAAGCCATGTTGGATCAGGCCAACGGCCCATCCAGTCCAACACTCTGTGTCACACAGTGGCAAAAAAAATTATATACGGTACACACATACCTGTGCTCCATATTTTTATCTAAACCCTTCTTGAAGGTGGCTATACTTGTGGCCACCACCACCTCCTGTGGCAGTGAATTCCACATGTTAATCACCCTTTGGGTGAAGAAGTACTTCCTTTTATCCGTTTTAACCTGTCTGCTCAGCATAGTTCTCATAATTAGCCTGCATCTCTTGTGCATATTCTGCACAGTCTCCCAGAGCTGACCATAGTCCCCATGCAGCATACTTGTCTTTAGAGGACGAACGGGGCTTAAACCCTTCACAGAAATCTTGAAAGGCATTTTTCAGAGTGGTGCGTGGGTCTGGCCCTTTAAACACACCTCCCTTCCGTGGGTTCTCTCCTTGTTTGATAAGCCACTTCTGAAGTTTGCCTAACTTCTCTTTGGGTTTAAACATTGTTTGGGATGGGGAAGAGGGCTCCTTTTTGTCTGAGGGGTCCTTTTTGTCTGAGGGGTCCTTTTTGTCTGAGGGGTCCTTTTTGTCTGGCATTATGTCTCTATTGGCTTAATCGGAGCTGCTTTTAAGGGTAAAACTGCTGGCTCTCTCTTGAGCTGCTCCTTAAAGGGACAGCATTCTGCCTGAGAAAGGGAATTTTGCACACAGGTGAGACTTTTCTCTAGCCTATGAGAACCCAACCAAATAGCCCTGGGCAAAATAACAAACAGGGAGGCCCATGATGGGCACTGATTCCCAAGGACCTCAGCGAGTGTCAGCCATTTGCATTTGACTAAAGCTCATGGCCGTTTGCACGGAATCTCATGGCCCAATCGGTGTGGCTGACTGACACTCTACCGTAGAGAGATAAAAGAGAAAGCTGATCCCCACCGATAGTTTTCAAGCACACAGAATCTCACACACACACTTCACAAGGATTTTTCAGGGTCTTTTCTCTAAGTCTGTAAATTTAGGTTCTGAGGCTTGTCTCACAGCTCCCAAAAGTACAGGACATGCTCGCATTCTCCACCACTTCTGTTACACCTCAAACAACTTTTTATTGGGGAATATTAATATTTGGTAGGCCTACGAGAGGTGAGGTGTACAGGATCTCTGTCTTTGTCTACGGAGATAGACCACTGAAAATTCTTTTTGTTAATAATGGATTTTATTATAGGTATAGGTTTCAAATAGTTACATCCCAATCAAACAATTTCAAGCATACAAGAGGAATTACAAGAGGTTAGCTGAATCAGTATGGATGGGGGAAGGTGATACAATACCTAGATCTTGAAGGGTGGACTCAGTCAGAGGAAATGCAAGACCTCTGGAGGGAGATTTCTCTTGAGAAGAGGGTGGGTGAGGGTAGGAAGGGGGTGGAGGAAGGAGAGGATGAAGGGATTCCCTTTTTCCTTCTTTTTCTCTCTGCTGCGTTCTCTGGACCCCCTGGACTTGCTGAACCTGACAGGTTGGGTTGTCTGTTTTCTAAGGTAAATTACGTCACATCACGCAATTAAACTACCGAATGAGGGGGCAGAGTGTCACAGCCTGTTTCAGTCTTCAAGCTTAGCTTTTATCTGCACAACGTAGAGACTTTGGGGGATGGAAGGAAGGAAAATGGAGCTCAGGCTTTGCAGCCTGTGTAAGTCTTCAAGCCTAGCTTTTCTCTGCACAACAGAGAGATGGGAAAGGAAGGAAGTAGAGCAGAGGTCATGCTTTGCTGGGGGCGGGGCTAGCTTTGGCTTTTCTTGTGACCCAGTAGTGAGGTTTCCGTGGTCTGGTACTGAGTCACAACCCTGCAAATGGGAAATGCTGTTCTATGACAATCACAATGGATTGGTTACTATCTTTACTCAATTACACTGGGAAGTAGGGTTGCCAGGTCTGTGTTGGAAAATACCTGGAGATTTTGGGGGTGGATCCAGAAAAGGGAGGGCTTTGCAGAGGGGAGGGGCCTCAGCACGGTACACTGCCATAGAGTCCACCCTTCAAAGCAGCCATTTTTTTTCAGGGAAGCTGATCTCTGCCAGCTGGAGATCAGTTATAAAAGCGGGAGGTCTTCAGGCCCCACTTGGAGGCTGGCAACCCTATTTGGCCATTGTGTTATGAATTTGCTCTCTTTACAGCTAAATGCAAGTTTTAAAAATTCATTCAGAACTATAAATAAACTGAAAATATGTGCTCACACACCTTTGCAAGTTCTTAGAAGTCATTTGTGTCCAGTTATTTGTGTACTTTTAGCAATGCCAGATCAAGATCAATACATGCATTTAACATAAATGAAGACACTCAAGGAGAATGCATTTGCACAACTATTGCCCCATTTCCATACACAAAAGGGGGAAAGCTGTTGTTACAAAAACAGAGTATTGTAATGACCCTGGAGGTCTCTTCCAGCTCTTTGATTCTATGTATTATATTTAATGACATGTTATCCAATTCACTTTGCCTGTAGACTACATAGAATTTTTATAGTCCTAAGAAGCACCATGTTAATGTGTAATCAGTAACATTTTGAAAGTACTAAGACATTTTGAAAGTACTATTGCAGTGATACTCACTCTGTGGCTCTCAGAGATCCACATTTGCAACTATCATTAACCAAATGATAGCCTGCCTATTTCACCAGCAGGGGCTGTTTCAAAGTGGGAAACACTTGTCAACCAAAAGACCCACTGCCCATCTTCCTGAATCATGGGACAAGTGCCATGCTGGAGAATAATGTTCAGGAGAGTCAGAGGTAGTATGTCAAAGAGCTACATGAGGTTCCCAAGCTGCTAAGTGACTATTCACTGTATGAATTATACTTACTCAGGATTCCTTCTTGTGACTTTGTAGCTAATGAAGAAGAAGAAGATGATGATATTGGATTTATATCCCGCCCTCCACTCCGAAGAGCGGCTCACAATCTCCTTTACCTTCCTCCCCCACAACAAACACCCTGTGAGGTGGGTGGGGCTGGAGAGGGCTCTCACAGCAGCTGCCCTTTCAAGGACAACCTCTGCCAGAGCTATGGCTGACCCAAGGCCATGCTAGCAGGTGCTGGAGAATCCTCTGGCCAGTTACTATATACAAAATTCAGCTTTGCCATATCACTGCCATCAGGGGATATATATATGGAATGTAACTCATCAAAATCCAATCAGAACACTCCTCCATTCTTTAAATTCAGATGGGTATCTAATCCAAATGAACAGCTAGGTTCAATTCCAGTAGCACCTCAGAAACTAACAAGATTTTTTGAGTATGAGCTTTTGAAAGTCAAGAGTGCTTTTGACAGAGTGTTGACTCTTGAAAGCACACATTATTGTTGTTGTTGTTCAGTCGCACAGTAGAGTCCGACTCTTTGCGACCCCATGGACAAAGTCACACCAGGCCCTCCTGTCTTCCACCATCCTCCGAAGTCTGCTCAAATTCGTGTTTGTTACATCAGTAATGCTGTCCAGCCATCTCATCTTTTGCCGTTCCCTTCTTCTTTTGCCTTCTGTCTTTCCCAGCATCAGGGTCTTCTCCAGTGAGTGCTCCCTTCTCATTTGGTGGCCAAGGTATTTGAGCTTCAGCTTCAGCATCTGACCTTCCAGGGAACAGTCTGGGTTGATTTCCCTTAAGACTGACTGACTGCAATCCAAGGGACTCTCAAGATTTTTCTCCAGCACCACAGCTCAAAAGCATCTATTCTTATGCCCTCGGCCTTCCTTATGGTCCAGCTCTCACAGCCATACATTACTACTGGGAATACCATTGCTTTGACTATATGGACTTTTGTTGGCAGGGTAATGGCTCTACTTTTTATTATACTGCCCAGGTTCACCATAGCTGTCCTCCCAAGGAGCAAACGTCTTTTAATTTCATGGCTACAGTCACCATCTGCAGTAATCTTGGATCCCAGAAATGTGAAGTCTGTCACAACTTCCATGTCTTCCCCTTCTATTTGTTAAGGAATAATGGGGCCAGATGCCATGATCTTAGTTTGGTTTTTTTTATGCTGAGTTTCAAGCCTACTTTTGTGCTCTCCTCTTTCACCCTCAACAAGAGGTTCTTTAGGTCCTCCTCACTTTCTGCCATTAGAGTCGTATCATCTGCATATCTGACGTTGTTAATGTTTTTCCCGGTAATCTTAATTCTGGCTTCTGCTTCATCGAGTAGCCCAGCTCCTCTCTGCACAACCCAGAGAAATTGGGGGATGGAAGGAAGGAAAACAGAGCTTAGGCTTTGTAGCGTGTGTCAGTCTTCAAGCCTAGCTTTTCCCTGCACAACACAGAGATGTTGGGGGAAGAAAGGAAGGAAAATGGAGCTCAGGATATACAGCCTGTGTCAGTCTTCAAGCCTACCTTTTCTCTGCACGACACAGTGACATTGGAGGATGGAAGAAAAATGGAGCTCAGGCTTTGCATTCTGTGTCAGTCTTCAAGTCTAACTTTTATCTGCACAACACAGAGACGCTGTGAGGACAGCAGCTGTAGGCATCAGTTAATTCATGGTATTCATGGTATTTATATATAACATCGAATGGCTGTAATATCATGGAGAATACTGGCCTCATCAAGGCCAGTAAATTAAATAAGCAGATCAGTTGTTCCATATCCTGTTCTGACCATTGCTTCTTGACCCTTATACAGGTTTCTCAGGAGACATGTGAGGTGGTCTGGTACTCCCATCTCTTTAAGGACTTGCCACAGCTTGTTGTGATCCACACGATCAAAGGCTTTAGCATAGCCAATGAAACAGAAATATACATTTTTCTGATACACCCCTGCTTTCTCCATAATCCAGCGAATGTTGGCAATTTGATCTCTAGTTCCTCTACCTCTCCGAAACCCAGCTTGAACTTCTGGTAGTTCCTGATCTACATACTGCTGAAGCCTAGCTTGCAGGATCTTTAACATGACCTTGCTGGCATGTGAAATGAGTTCAATGATGCGATAGTTTGAACATTTCTTGGCATTACCCTTCTTTGGGATTGGAATATAAACTGACTTTTTTCCAATCCTGTGGCCACTGTTGTGTTTTCCAAATTTGTTGCCATGTGTGCATCACTTTAACAGCATAATCTTTTAGGACTTTGAATAGCTCAACTGGGATACCATCATCTCCGCTCGCTTTGTTGTAAGTAATGCTTTCTAAGGCCCATTTGACTTCACACTCCAGGATGTCTGGATCAAGGTCAGCGATTTCACTGTCATGGTTGTCAAGGATATTGAGATCCTTCTTGTATAATTCTTCTGTGTATTCTTGCCACCTCTTCCCGATCTCGCTTGCTTCTGTTACGTTCCTACCATTTTTGTCCTTTATCATGGCCATCTTTGCACAAAACGTACCCTTGATTTCTCCAATTTTCTTAAAAAGATCTCTTGTTCTTTCCATTCTATTATTTTCCTCTATCGCTTTGCATTGTCCCTTCAGGAAGACCTCCTTATCTCTCCTTGCTTTTCTCTGAAAATTTGCATTCAGTTGGGTGAATTTTTCCTTTTTACCTTTGCCTTTTGCTTTCCTTCTTTCCTCAGCTATTTGTAAAGCCTCATCAGACAGCCACTTTGCTTTCTTGAATTTCTTTTTCTTTGGGATGGTGCTGATTGCTGCCTTCTGTACAATGTCATGAACCTCCGTCCATAGTTCTTCTGGCACTCTATCAACTCAAGTTCCTTAAACCACCTCCACTGTATATTCATAAGGGATGTGATCAAGGTCAAACCTGAATGGCCTAATAGCTTCCCCAGTTTTATTCAGTTTAAGCCTGAATTTTACAATGAGTAGCTCATGATCTGATCTGCAGTTAGTTCCAGGTCTTGTTTTTGCTGACTGTAAGGAGCGTCTCCTTCTTTGACGGCAGAGTATATAATCAATCTGATTTCTGTGTTGCCCATCAGATGATGTCCATGTGTAAAATCGCCTTTTAGGTTGTTGGAAGAGGGTGCTTGCTATGACCATTTTGTTCTCTTGACAAAACTCTATTAGCCTTTGCCCAGCTTCATTTTGTTCTCCAAGGCCAAACTTGTCAGTTGTTCCGGTTACCTTTTGACTTCCTACTTTGTCATTCCAGTCCCCTATGATGAGGACATATTTTTTGGTGTTAATTCTAGAAGGTGTTGTAGATCTTCATAGAACTGGTCCACTTCAGTGAAAGCACATGCATACTCCAAAAATCTTGTTGCTTTCTAAGGTGATACTGGACTTAAATCTAGCTGTTGTATTGCAGACCAATATGGCTACCCTCTACAATCAATCCAAATGAAACTACCTCCACCATTTGGAATCACTCAGGGAAATTTGTAAACCACTAGTGCCATATCTGCTAATGCTGTTTTGATTCATCAGGGCATGGAAGCAGATATGAACCTGACAGAGCACCATGCTATCCAATAGCTCCCTGCTTTCTTAGGTGATCATATGCTTCTCTGTGCTCCCTGAAAGTGAGAATTTAATTTGTCTATTAATTGAGGATGCTTTTGCTCATCTCTGGAATTTGACAGGGGAGACTGTGTCAGAAGTACAATGCCAAGAATTTCATGCCAATAGGATGGGGAGGGGATAGTCACAACCAGAAATTAGTTTCCAATTGAATGCAGTAGAAACAAAATTAACCAAGTAACTAAAACAAATATTTAATAATGAATATAATGAAAAGGAATCACAGGTTTAAAAGATAAAACAAACATGTACATTCCTAGACAAATTATTGTTGGCCAAGGCTTGGTGGCAACATGGATTCCAAAGCTAGAATAGACATGAGAAACTAATTATGTATGCAGCTTTACAATGAAGCACAGATAAATTACAAAAGATCACCATGGCAACACAGAAATATGTTTCAAGTAATCAAAATTTCAGAGGTGGTCCAAGATGGGTCCCCAGAATCACTGTGACCCCACAACTACCCCCAGGGCCAGGCAAGGTGTGGCCCCTACTGCATTCAGGATGAGCAAGAAGAGCCACTGTCACCATAAACCCAATTTGATATCTGATATAACGGCAATTTATGTATGAAAAATTGACAGGGCTTTCTTTGGGCAGACCATACCATACCTGGCAATCACTAAGAGGTTGGGAGATGGGGACATGGGGCTGCCAACATTGCATGAGCAATGGGAACATCAGAAGTTACATTACATCACTCTATGAATCACCAGAAACTAGGGCAAAGCTCCAGCGTCTCTGTTGATTCCTAGAGTGGCATGAAATCACTTCCAGATTTTCTCTGGAAGTGATATAATTGCACTATAATTTGATGTATCTATATTGTTTATCTTTGCATATGGGCAAATTGTGTGCGCATTTCTTTCTGTAAGCTATTGTTATGCCATTAAAGGTTACTGGAATTGGATATAATTACATGCATGCCACCAACAGGGTTTTTTAGTTTTTCTCCCAGCACTGCTTGGAGCAGTTGCAGGTACCAAGAGCTGCCAGTGGAGTGTCCTACCACAGCAGGAAACCTGATAGCCCCTAATCCAGAAGCACTATTTTTTCCTGCCATTTGGGAAGAATGTGGATATTTTGTATCATGACTACAACAGAATCTGTTCATGAGTCTTAAATACTCACAAGAGTTAAATTTTAGAGGTTGCACTGTTCTTTATAATGCTTTTCGAGGTATTCAGGAAATAAAAGGCTGATTTGCAAACCGTTTCAAGCATGAAAGCTATTTTAATCACATTAGTTCACACTGGAAATCTTCCTATGTATGGGATCATCCGGGAAAGCTTCAGTATGAACTGTGGAATTATCCTGAGAGCCAGTTTGGTGTAATGGCTAAGAGCGGCAGATCTAATCTGAAGAACCAGGTTTGATTCCCACTCTTCCACATTTTTTATTTATTTATATTTATTATTAGATTTATATCCCACCCTCCCCACCAGGGCAGGCTCAGGGCAGCTCTCAACCTATAAAATCACAATAACAATATAGCTAACAATTACATTTAAACAGGTTCAGGTCAGTCATTAATTAAAACAATCTAAAATACTTTAAAACAATATGGTGGTAATATCAGGATATCCTTTCAGTTCAGTTAGATGATGGATGTTCTTCCTGCTACTGTATTGGACTGTTAGGATCAATTAAAGGCGAGCTGGAAAAGTATGGTTTTGCAGGCCTTGCAGAACTGGACATGGTCCTGCAAGACTCTGGCCTCCTCCGGAAGTTGATTCCACCAATAGGGAGCGGCAACTGAAAAGGCTCTTTCTCTAGTAGATTTTAGTCTACCCTCCCTCAGCCCAGGGATCGTTAATAGATTTTGTGTACCAGATCTAAGTACCCTCTGGAGAATGTGTGGGAAGAGACGGTCCCTAAGGTAAACAGGTCCTCGGCCATATAGGGCTTTAAAAGTCATAACCAGCACCTTGTAGCGAATCTGGTATACTACTGGCAGCCAGTGCAGTTCCCGTAGCCCCAGCTGAATGTGCTCCCACCTGGGAAAGCCCAGTAACAGCCTGGCCACCGCATTCTGCACCAGTCTCTGGATTCAAGACAAAGGCAGCCACATGTAGAGGGCATTACAGTAGCCCAGTCTCAAGGTTACCATAGCATAGATCACAGTTGCCAGGTCGTCGCACTCCAGGAAGGGAACCAACTGCCTCCCCCACCTAAGATGGAAGAATGCAGATTTAGCAGTGGCTGCTATCTGGGCCTCCATTGTCAAGGAAGGCTTCAGAAGTACCCCCAAGCTTCTGACCCTGGGCACCATTGTTAGTGGTGCACCGTCAAAAGCTGGTAAGGGAATTTCCCTACCTGGACCACCGCGACTCAGGCAAAGGACCTCTGTCTTCATCGGATTCAGCTTCAATCGACTCAACCTAAGCCATCCTGCCACGGCTTGATCCAGATGTTCTGATGACACCCAGCTCTATTTACTGATGGACGGCCAGTCCATCAGTAAATAGAGCTGGGTGTCATCAGCATACTGATGGCAGCCCAACCCATATCTCTGGGCAATCTGTGCAAGGGGGCACATATAGATATTAAACAACATTGGGGGAAAGCACAGCCCCCCAAGGCACACCGCAATTAAGCAAATGTCTCTGGAATGACTGTCCCCCTTTGTCCCCGACCATATAGGAAGGAGGAGAGCCATTGTAAGGCCAACCCCTGAATCCCTGCATCGGTGAGGTGGTGGTGTCAAACACAGCCAACAGATTTAGCCAACAGATCTAGTAACATCAGTACTGCCGAACCAGTCATAACCAGTCATGACTTTGATCCAGAGGTCATCCACATTGGGTTCCCAGGACCAACTCCATAAATACCTGGGGACTTTAGTGGTGGAGCCTAGAGACTTTCAATTCCTTAAAAATAAATTTTAAAAATGCAGAAGTACAGTTCCCCTGAATACAGTCTTCATTTCCTTATCCTCCTTTTTTGCTTTCAAAGGATTTCCCAAAGGAAATTCCCAGCAGCTGCACTTCCACTAAATGGAAGTGCAATTTGTCACACCCCCACAAGTCTCTTGTCAGGCTTTGATAGTATTTCCAAACATGGCTTTATTAAGGGACACACACACATAGAATCATATAGCTGGAAGGGACATCTAGGGTCATCTAGTCCAACCCTCTGTGTTAAGCATGCTATTTCTAAGTGTTGGTTTTATCCATACCTTAGAACATAAGAACATAAGAGAAGCCATGTTAGATCAGGCCAATGGCCCATCCAGTCCAACATTCTGTGTCACACAGCGGCCAAATATATATATACACACACACACACACACACACACACACTGTGGCTAATAGCCACTGATGGACCTCTGCTCCATATTTTTATCTAAACCCTTCTTGAAGGTGGCTATGCTTGTGGACGCCACCACCTCCTGTGGCAGTGAATTCCACATGTTAATCACCCTTTGGGTGAAGAAGTACTTCCTTTTATCCGTTTTAACCTGTCTGCTCAGCAATTTCATCGAATGCCCATGAGTTCTTGTATTGTGAGAAAGGGAGAAAAGTACTTCTTTCTCTACTTTCTCCATCCCATGCATTATCTTGTAAGCTTCTATCATGTCACCCCTCAGTCGACGTTTCTCCAAGCTAAAGAGCCCTAAGCGTTTCAACCTTTCTTCATAGGGAAGGTGTTCCAGCCCTTTAATCATTTTAGTTGCCCTTGAAAAGTGTGGTGCTGAGGAATAGTGCAGTCCACAGAAGGAGTTGGAGAACTGGCAGAAATCTAGTAGAAGCTGAAGGGTTACTTGCACTAACTGGAAAAGCCTTATGAGATCTCCCAGTCAAATTATTTTAATCAAAAGTAAGGTTAGCTATGACTATTCATATTTCGTATACATTCTGTCATGCTTTTCAGGGCCTTTTATTTTAACTGTTCATGGAAAAATATTTCATGAGTTACAATTTTGTTGCAAATGTTAGTATTTTTTAAAACAAAATATAAAATTAGCATTTATGTTTATGTTGGCTGTTTTTTGACCTCGCCTGGAGTATTGTGTTCAGTTTTGGGCATCACATTTTAAGAAGGATATAGACAAGCTGGAACGGGTCCAGAGGAGGGCGACAAAGATGGCGAGGGGTCTGGAGACCAAGTCCTATGAGGAAAGGTTGAAGGAGCTGGGGATGTTTAGCTTGGAGAGGAGGCGGATGAGAGGTGATATGATCACCATCTTCAAACCAGGCTCTAATTCCAGTGTAGCCATGAAGCTCATTGGGTTATCTTGAGCTACTCACTTTCTGAGGGCAAAGCTAGGAAATACTACCATAGGTATGTGCTGCCATTTTACAGCTCATTTTTAAAACTTTTCAGCTCTTGAAAATGGCCCTCATTCCCATGCAGAATCAGCTAATTGTTAGGGAAAAAACTATATCACATAGAAGTTAAGCAGAATTACTTTTGAAGCCAAATATAGGACTGTGTTTTAAATTTAAAAATATCATAGTGGTTTAGGACTAGTTTTATTCAGGTGGTCACTGGCAAATACTCTGTGTAGCAATATACTGTAATGTAATATTTATATAATAGACTTAATTCCATCAGTTATCTGTATTCTTATTCAAGAGCTTTTTGTCATGAACATGCAAAGGCTGATGCAGATGGCTGATCTCATTCCCATTTTGGGACCCATTGATATAAATGAAGGAACTGGAGGGAAATAAAGTTAGTCCCCTGAGTCATGACTTCCCTCATCAAATTCATCAGCTGTGAAGTGCACATTAACCAGTGTATTATCTAAAACATACTTGACGAGAATCACAAGTCCCTCCTTGTTAATAGAAGCCACAAAGCATTCTCACATAGGAACAGGACATAAATATAAATGGAAAAGCAGACACAACCATAATCTAGCCAAATGTTAGACCCCCCCCCCCCTTAATTTACACTGATTTCTATAGATGATTTCAGCATGAGCTTGAACTGAATGGCTGGGACATTGTTTTAGCTTTGTTTGGATCAGTGTCTTTTTTTTTACAGTGTCTGTGCTACTTTTAACACCTTATTACACAGTTCACATCTCTATCTTGTTCCATTTTAACATAGGTTTAGTTTTTCCTTGCCTTTACATTTTTTTAACAAATGAACTTATTGGGAAGGGCACACATTTGGTGAGGGAAAAATCCAATCTCCTTCTCTTGCTTCCTACCACTTGCTTACTTATCCCACCAATAGTTTATTTTTACAGAAATCTGACAAGACAATTTCTCGTTTCCTTTCCTCTTTTTTATATTTTAAAATAATATATACACACTTGTATGGATTTATGCTTTTATTAAGACAGAGAAAAAAATAGAAGTACGGAAGTGTTCTGGGGGTTGGTGACATTTCAAGTATTAGTCAATCAGCAGTATCGATAGCTAGTGCTTCCAAATTCTCCTCACTAATCTAAAAAGGAGCAATTTTAACTCCCTGTCCTTTCCTTACTCAACTCCTCCAGCCCACACAGATATTCCTCTGCATGGATCAATGGAGAGCCCTGAATAATTAATTAATACCCCTAATAATAATAATAATTGCTATATTGAATGAGCATGTTTTTCCTTCAAACTAAAGGTATCTGTTGCAATACTGCCATTAGAAATTGACTACTGTCCAGTGGCTGTGAGCCCCAGCTTGAAGATTAGGTAAGAGAACAGCCTCCTACAGACAACTTGCTGTAAATAGATAGAGTAAAAGGAATCATGTCATGGAAATTTACTGGGGAGAGGTCCATGAGGCAGGATCTTTGAAATCAGATAAGCTTACGCCAGCCTGCTTGCTTTCTTTCTTGCTAGAAAAACTGTCTGTGCTCAGAAAATGCATCAGTCATTTTGGGGCCCTGTGCCCAACTGAGTCCTCCTTTTGGTACCAAAAAGCAAACCTTGCTTCATACCAGTAAGTCTGTGCGGACCTGGTTATTTCTCTGCTTCATTTTGGTGCACTGGCCAATGGGAAAATAACAGGGTAGGACATTTCCTTCCCCTTGGGGTGGCTACATAACTGTCCGCCTTCTACCTTCGTGGCGGGAAGATCGGACTAGGTGCCACGGTCACATTTTTGATCGAGTCCAGCTCTCTCCGCCTCGGTGGGGGAAGGTGTCCGGTTCACCAACCAAGATTCCACGCCTGGTTGAACCGATGTATCCAGGGAATTGGAAGATCTTCAGGATTGTGAGTATGAATCGTCTGGGAATTCTCATTTCCTCTCCTTAGGAGAGAAGAAGGGTCTGATCACCCCTTAAGCTCTGTCTATTAGACTTCGCTTTGGAGCTGAAGTGCAGAAGCTAGGATCTGGGAGGATTTCTGTGGTGTGTGTGCGTGTGTGAATGAGAGGAAGCAAAGCCTCTAAGCGAAAGGGACTTTCTCTTGTGCAGTTCCCAGTAGGGCAACCTCACTGGGTCATGAGAGAGAGGAAGTGAAACCCCCAGGGCTCCTTGGCTGCCAGACCCCTTACTGGCGGCTGCTGTTTTCAGTTTTCCCTAGAAATGTCTTATCTAAACGTCTGGTGCCATGGATGGAAATCAGTCAAAAATCCTGCTAGAGTACATGTATAAAAACTTCAAGGAACATTTCTGTGATGATTATGGAGTCAAATTGACTCCCGGAACTCTGAAAGCGTTATGTCAGAAAGACTGGGTGACTTTACATGTAGAATGGCTGCCCGAGGGCAGCTTTGACCAAGGCTTGCTTTATCAAGTTTATAAAAGTGTAGCACAACACAGTCCTTAAGACATGCAAGTCAGTTCCCCTACATCGACAGTTGGGCAGCAATGGTGCAGAAGTCTTACTAGTGGCCAGAAAAGTTGCAGAGGATGGAAAAATGGGCTCAGAGGGCTGCTGCCAAAGCTGCAAGTCAAGTTATGGCTTTGCACTAGGACGTGTTAACAAAAACAATGACCCCCTCCAAAGAAGGAAAAGCCCCCAGTATTAGATGCCGAACCAGAAGACCCCTTGGCTAGTCTCCCGCCATATGTTCCAGTGTATCCACCTCTCCTGATGCTCCCAGCTGAAGCAGGTGCCGGGGCAGCAGAAGGCGAGGCTGAAGGTGAGAGCAAAATGCAGCTAGTTAAAAGTGCTCCAGAAACCTTTGA
Source organism: Heteronotia binoei (assembly GCF_032191835.1). Lineage (NCBI taxonomy): Eukaryota > Metazoa > Chordata > Lepidosauria > Squamata > Gekkonidae > Heteronotia > Heteronotia binoei. Next base: position 60,545,352 of record NC_083230.1, read on the forward strand.
TGAGGAGAACCAGAAAGTAGGGATGAATGAGGAAGCCTGGGCTGTGAAAGGGCGAACAAGTTCTCTGCGAACTTTAAATCCAATCCAGCAGCTGTTTTCTGAACGATCGTTCCATGCAACAGCTCCCCTTTATCCCACACCTGTGTCTAACAATCAAGGATTAGCAACAGGCCTTAGCTCACCCCTAGAATTCTCCTCCAACACTGAACTCTTTCCCAGTACTGAGCAAACTTCTAGCCCCTCCATGGTCTCCCCCTTGACTTTTCCAGGTTTTATATCTAGTGCAGAGGGCTCTTTGTTAGCTCCCCTCTGGGAAGTCCACGTCCCAATATAGCCCGGCCCTGGCACTGAAACCCGATACATGTATGTGCCTTTCACTTCAAGTGATCTAGTAGCATTTTCTGACAATCCTACTCCAATGACTAATCTGCTAACCAGCATTATGGCCACACATCAGCCCACCTATGCAGACTGTCAACAGCTTTTACTGGCCCTCTTTACTACAGAGGAGAGGAGCTGCATTCTGCATCATGCCTGAAAGCACAAAGAGGGAAAGGTTCCCCCAGAGACTGCAGATAGAGAGGAGTGGATAAAAGCCCATTTTCCTGCAACATACCCAAAATGGGATCCCAATGGCCATGAGTCCAAAGAGCATCTACCCGAATACAGACAGGCAATCTTAGAAGGCATGAAAGAGGCAGGCAAGAAGCCTTTTAATATGTCCAAAGTCAGTGAAATTCTCCAGAAAGCAGATGAGAGCCCTGGAGCTTTTGCTGAGCGCTTGATGCGCTTGATGCAAGCATTTCGAATGTATACTCCATTCGATCCTGAGGATGCAAGAAAACTTGCACATGGTGAATACAGCTTTCATTGCCTTATCTTATGCTGACATCCGCAAAAAGCTACAGAAGCAAGACGACTTTGCAGGCATGAATTTATCCTAATTGTTAGAGATTGCCAATTGAGATGCAAACCAAAAGCGGTAGGCAGAAAGAAAGATGAAAAAGAAGGCTGATCTGTTGGCAATGGCTCTGGCTGGGCAGCCATCTATGAGAGGCAGAGGGGCTATACGTGGGCAAGGAATGAATGGTGGAAACCAAAGAACTGTGATGATCTGCTGGTAGAGGCCAAAGACTTACAGACTTGTCAAGGTGCCACTGCTGCCCTGCTAATGCTCCTGACTAAGGCTGGGTATAAAGTGTCTTGAAGGAAAGCTCAGCTATGCCAAGAGACAGTGAAGTTTTGGGCTTCCATATATCTCAGGGCAAATGGCAGCTAGGCAAAGAATGGAAAGAGACTGTGTGTGCCATTCCCGTGCCCACTACCAGGTGCCAGCTAAGAGAGTTCCTATGAGCAGCAGGGTTCTACAGAATTGAAGACCCCGATTTTGCTATAACAGCTATGCCCTTGTACCAAGCCACAAAGGGGGGAGAAAAAAAGCACCCTTTGAATGGACAGAGCAATGTCAGAATGCTTTTAAAAGCTTGAAGTGCCAGTTCATGAAGACTCCAGTCCTGGGATTACCAAATACCGAAAAGCTCTTTACTTGGATGTGCATGAGCGAGAAGCAATAGTGCCTCATTATGTGCAAACGCTTCTTGAGCACAAGGGGAACTATTGGTTCACTACTGCCCGCATGGTCAGATACCAAGCTGTGATGGCAATGGAAGGGTTAAGAGAAAAACTAAGGACGAATAGAGCCTGAGTCAGATGATCTGAGGGTGGGGGCTGGAGTGCTTGGAACTCTCAGAAGGAGTGATTGACAGTTAACGGCTGAGAGTCATCAGTGACTAACAGGCTGAAGGAGACTGCTGAGGAGAGCAGTTGATTTTTCCGAAGGAGCTGAGACAGCTGAGGAGAGACTTCGAGGTAAGTTAAGCTCACTGCTAGCTCGTAGAGACAGCCAAGGGGCTGTGTGTGACAGAAGGAGAGTCACAGTGAAAGACCTGAGAGGTCACAGAACCATATACACTCCTCTTAAGAACTAAAGAGGTGGATGAGGGAAAAGATGTGGGTCTAGAGGAGTCTGAAGGGCTGGGAGTAGAGACACCAGTCGGCTCAAGAGAGACCAGGCACATTACGCCCAAGAGGCCAACCTAGAATAGTGTTGGAGAGTGAATATATGAACTGTGTACCCCGAGAGAGACCTAAGTAATATCTGTATTATAAGCCTGAACTATTGAGCAACTGTTAACTATCTGAGATACAATATAGCCCATGTAAATATCTCCCATTCCCCAGTTGGAGACTGTGTGTGTAAATAAAGTTCTGTGGTTTACTTTTAAGTTCTCTGGTGCCTGTATATTGGGAATAACCATCAAAGCTGCTGTGGTCCCCTACCTATCGAGATCTATATCCATCTGAAAACAAAACAAAAACCCCGAAGAGACTAGTACTGAGAAATCCATATTATACCCACCCCTTGAGTTCAGTAGTCATGAGGTAAAATTCAAAAGGAAGAACTGAGGCTGAAGAAGGGCTGGGGTAGCCATAAATCGCTTATAGAAGCGAACAAGACAGACAGCAAGGCAAGCTGTTATACAAGCTCTTATAATAATAATAATAATAAATTTATTTTTGTATCCTGCCCTCCCCCGCCGAAGGCAGGCTCAGGGCGGCTAACACGACACGGTATATACCATGATAGTAAAATACAATATTACAACAAACAATTAAGCAATTAAAACAAATAAAATTACATTCAAAAGTTAAGTTAAAATTAAATAGACAGTTAAACCATTGTGAATTATACATTTCAGTGCTACAGTTCAACTATATACAGTTCAACATTTCAGTGCTACAGTTCAACTATATCTTATGTGTGAAAATCTCCGTGACAAGATAGTGACTGTGTCAACTCTGAACCCAGCTTCCCTGTTGCCAACTCCTGGGGAAGAATTAGAACATGACTGCCTAGAAGCTATGGAAGACCGCCCCCTATAGTTCAGGGAGTTCGGGGTGACCTCTCAGTTAGGGAGCCTTATAACTTATGAGAAATTGCAAGCCCTGGACAAAGATGTAAAAGATGTGAATAGGTATGTGTTTGAGACTGCCATATCAAATTTATTCTCCTGTACATGCTTACCAGCCAGGAGATAGTATGTGGGTTAAAAGCTGGAGGGCTAAGATTTTACAGCCAAAATGGAAGGGCCCGTTTACTGTTCTTTTAAGTTCTCCTGCAGCCGTCAAGGTCCAAGGAGTGGCAACGTGGATTCAGTGGTCTCATTTAAAGCCAGCTGCAGACCACTTGAAGGCACAGCCAGTCCTGTGGAAGCCATTGACTTTGAAACTTACTAAAGACTCTATCCGCTCCTAAGCCATCTAGTAAAGACTGTTAAAAGTCAATAACTTGAAGCTGGTGGGACTTGCTTGAAAGCAGGTCCAGCACCCTCGAGCTTCATCAGCAAGCCCTGCCCCAACCACCCCCGGAAGCTGGCTGGTCTACCCATGGCCGAAGCGTTGAGGAAGTAATCTGGAGCAACATAGAGGTAGATATTTCCTTGAATTAGTTATTTTGAATCTCTTGAGCCTCCCTCATTATTCCTTGTGTTGAGTGTGTAACCAAAGAATCATGCAAAGCTGTGCCTTGCCAGAGGCTGAGCACATTTCAGAGAGCTCTGAGAGAGAGCAGAGAATAAGTTCTATAAGGGTGAGGTTTGGCTTTCTAAGCAGCTGGGAAAGTTGCTGAGAATTTCAGAGTTTGTGTGACTGCTGAAAATTCTGAGTTTGTGGTTGCTGGGGAACTGCTGTCTGTTTGGTTTGAGTGGGCTGAAGGTGATTGTTGCTGATAGATTAGGAGTGGCTGTGTTCCCCACCCTCTTTGCATTATTAAGCTGTGCTTTGCCAGAGAGCTAAAGGGCTCTTGGCCTGTGTCTCTTAGCCTGGGGGCTGTGTAAGGACCAGGAACCCAGATGCCTATTTTCCTTGTGTTCCCAATAAGGTAAGTAGACTCTCCAGGTGGGGAACCACATAAACAAACAGGGTTTAAAAGGGGACTGCATATTTTTAAAAAGCTATCATGAAGGTAGAATGCCAGCAGGCGGGTGGGGGCTTTCCAGTGTTTTGCACTGAGTGTCACATGTATGACTATCTGCCCAGAAGTCTTGGGTGTGTGCTCGATGCAAGGAGCTCCTGGTCCTCAGGGAACGAGTTCGTACCCTTGAGGCTGAGGTGACTGCCCTGGAGAAGCAAAGACAGTCAGTTAGGCACTCGCAGAAGACTCTCGGGGACGTGTTAGTTGAGCCCCGCTCTGAACGTGGCAGCCCTGTTGCTGCCAGGGAGCCTAAGGGTCGAGAGGGAAGAAGGCACCGGGCTAAGGATAAGGGGAATGCACCCTCAGAAGGGACCTCTTTTTCAGTTGGTGAGCGGGTATCCTTTCGTGCCAAGGAACCATCCCTGTGCAGAGAGATGGGGGGTCTTGGTAGCTGGTGATTCGATCCTTAGGCAAGTAGACAGCTGGGTGGCAAAACCACATACTGACCGTATGGTGACTTGCCAGTCTAGTGCGAAGGTAGCAGACATTACGCGTGTTGTAGATAGGCTGATAGACAGTGCTGGGGAGGAGCCAGTGGTGCATTTGGCACTAAAGATGTGGGGAAATGCAGTTGTGAGGTCCTGGAGGAAAAATTTAGGCTGCTAGGTGGGAACCTCCAAGGTAGCCTTCTCAGAAGTGCTACCTGTTCCACGTGCAAGGCTGAAGAGACAGACACAAATTAGAAGTCTCAATGTGTGGATGAGACAATGGTGCAAGGAGGAAGGGTTTAAGTTTGTTAGGCACTGGGATGCTTTCTGGAACAAGCAGGAGCTGTACAAAAAAGACAGTCTCTACTTGTCCCAGGATGGAACCAGGCAACTGGCGCTTAAAATCAAAAAGGTGGCAGAGCAGTTTTTAAACTAAATCTAGGGGGAAAGCCGACAGGAGATAAAATGTCTCTGGTTCGGGAAGACTCATCTCAAAGAGATGAAGGGTTAGCTGATACTTTTCTACTGGGTAATTGAATAGAGTTGTCCAATGAGATGGTGACAAACAAATGGACTGCCTGCTAGAGTCTCCAGGCGGCAGGAGGAAGGTGGCGGGCCTAGCTTGCCTGGGAAATTATAGATGTTTGTACGCAAATGCTAGAAGTCTTCAAAGTAAAATTGGTGAGTTGGAATGTTTAGTGTTGGGGGGAAACAAAGACATTGTGGGAATTTCAGAAACTTGGTAGAATGAGGAGAATCAGTGGGACACGGTGATTCCTGGATATAAGTATTACCGGAAGGATAGGGACGGAAGGGTTGGAGGTGGGGTGGCTCTGTATGTCAGAGAGGGCATACGGTCCAGTAAGACTGAGGTCAGAGAATTGGACTCCCTTATAGAAATGCTTTGGGTTGAAATAGAGGGCCCAAAAGGCAATTTAACTATGGGAGTTTGTTCTCGCCCACCAAATCAAAAGACAGAGGACGACTATAATATGATGGAAGGTTTAAAGATGGTGGCTAGATGAAAAAACTGTGTAGTCATGGGTGATTTTAACTACCCGCAGATTGATTGGGTCAATATGTGTTCTGGTCGAAAGAAAGAGACTGAGTTTCTAGATGCTCTCAATGACTGTCCTATGGAGCACATGGTCACAGAACCTACCAGGGGTGGGGCGATCCTGGATTTGGTCCTAAGTAATGCCCAAGACCTGGTGAGAGATGTAAAAGTGATCGCACCACTTGGGAGCAGTGACCATAACATTATTGATTTTACTATTTGTATAAATAGGGAGTTGCCCCAAAAGACCGGCACGACCACGTTTAACTTTAAAAGGGGTAAATTCTCTGAGATGAGGAGGCATATGAAGAGGAAACGGAAAGGAAAGGTAAATACAGTCAAAACCCTTGGGGAAGCTTGGAAACTATTTAAAAATACAATCCTAAAAGCACAGATAAAATATATATCACAAGTTAGGAAAGGTACAAACAGGTATAAGAGAAGGCCTGCATGGTTAACAAACAAAGTAATGGAAGCTGTAAAAGGTAAGAAGGACTCCTTTAAGCGGTGGAAAGCTAGTCCAAGTGAGATTAATAAAAGGGAACACAGGTTGTGGCAAATCAAATGCAAGACTATGATCAGGCAGGCAAAAAGGGACTATGAGGAGCATATTGCAAAAAACATGAAGACCAACAATAAAAATTTCTTCAACTATATTAGAAGCAGGAAACCAGCCAGGGAGGCAGTGGAGCCCTTGGATGATCAAAGGGTAAAAGGATTACTGAAGGAGGATAGGGAAATGGCTGAGAAGCTGAATCCATTTTTTGCCTCCGTCTTCACTGTGGAGGATGAGAAGTGTTTGACCGCTCCAGAACCACTAATTTTGGAAGGGGTATTGAAAGACCTGAATCAGATTGAGGTGACAAGAGAGAAGGTCCTACAATTGATTAGACGAATTAAAAACTAATAAGTCACCAGGTCTGGATAGCATACAAGAGATCCGGGAAATTCAAGAGTTCTGAAAAACTCTTGAACTTGTGGATCTCCTGACAAAAATATGTAATCTTTCATTGACATCGGCCTCCGTTCCTGCGGACTGGAAGGTAGCAAATGTCACCCCCATCTTTAAAAAGGGTTCCGGAGAAGATCCGGGAAATTACAGGCCAGTCAGTCTGACTTCAATACCGGGAAAGTTGGTAGAAACCATTATCAAGGACAGAATGAGTAGGCACATCGATGAGCACGATTTATTGAGGAAGCCTCAGCATGGGTTCTGTAAGGGAAGATCTTGCATCCCCAACCTGTTACATTTCTTTGAGGGGGTGAACAAACATGTGGACAAAGGGGACCCAATAGATGTTGTTTACCTTGACTTCCAGAAAGCTTTTGATAAAGTTCCTCATCAAAGGCTCCTTAGTAAGCTCGAGAGTCATGGAGTAAAAGGACAGGTCTTCTTGTGGATCAAAAACTGGCTAATCAATAGGAAGCAGAGAGTGAGTATAAATGGGCAGTCTTCTCAGTGGAGGACGGTAAGCAGTGGGGGTACCGCAGGGCTCAGTACTGGATCCCATGCTCTTTAACTTGATCATTAATGATTTGGAGTTGAGAGTAAGCAGTGAAGTGGCCATGTTTGCAGATGACACTAAGTTGTTCAGGTGGTGAGAACCAGAGAGGATTGTGAGGAACTCCAAAGGGATCTGTTGAGGCTGGGTGAGCGGGTGTCAATGTGGCAGATGAGGTTCAATGTGGCCAAGTGCAAAGTAATGCACGTTGGTGCCAAGAATCCCAGTTACAAATACAAGTTGATGGGTTGTGAACTGGCAGAGACTGACCAAGAGAGAGATCTTGGGGTCTTTGTAGATAACTCACTGAAAATGTCAAGACAGTGTGCGATTGCAATAAAAAAGGCCAACGCCATGCTGGGGATTATTAGGAAGGGAACTGAAAACAAATCAACCAGTATCATAATGCCCCTGTATAAATCAATGGTGTGGTCTAATTTGAATACTGTGTACAATTCTGGTCACCGCACCTCAAAAAGGATATTATAGCATTGGAAAAAGTGCAGAAAAGGGCAACTAGAATGATTAAACGGTTGGAACACTTTCCCTATGAAGAAAGGTTAAAACGCTTGGGGCTCTTTAGCTTGGAAAAACATCAACTGCAGGGTGACATGACAGAGGTTTACAAGATTATGCATGGGATGGAGAAAGTAGAGAAAGAAGTCCTTTTCTCCCTTTTTCACAATACAAGAACTCGTGGGCATTCAATGAAATTGCTGAGCAGTCAGGTTAAAATGGATAAAAGGAAGTACTTCTTCACCCAAAGGGTGATTAACATGTGGAATTCACTGCCACAGGAGGTGGTGGTGGCTACAAGCATTGCCAGCTTCAAGGTGGGGTTAGATAAAAATATGGAGCAGAGGTCCATCAGTGGCTATTAGCCACAATGTGTGTCTGTGTTTGTGTATATATATACATATATTTGGCCACTGTGTGACACAGAGTGTTGGACTGGATGGGCCATTGGCCTGATCCAACATGCCTTCTCTTATGTTCTTCAAGCACTTTTATTGCTGTGTTCTTTTGCTGTGCTTTTGCTTATGTGTGTAGTTCTCAAACTGTAAAATGTTCTAAATGTTGGGAAGGAGGGAGTTCACAATGCATGCTGCGTGTTCAGTCTATGGAAGTGTATGCGGCTTGCGTAGAACGAAATACAAAAATATTTTTTGTAGAACGAAATACAAAAATAGTTTGTGTAGAACGTGGAGTGTCATATTATCAGGCACAAATTGAATATCAGGAGGGACAATAAAGAGGGAGTTTCCGCTTACCGACTTCACTCTGTGCATGCTGGCCAGTTAATTTAAAAGCTTACAAAATCAAAAAGCCTAACCTTAAGTTTAAGGCACCTGTCCAGGAGACTAAGAAAATTCTGTATAGGACTGTGTTTGATGATGCTCAGGATGAGAAATGTGTTATTTCAGAGCCTTATGCCCATTATACTTTATTACCAGGTCCGGATGGCATACATCCAAGAGTTCTGAAAGAACTCAAAGTTGAACTTGTGGATCTTCTGACAAAAAATATGTAATTTTTCATTGGCATCTGTCTCCGTTCCTGAGAACTGGAAGGTAGCAAATGTCACCCCCTTCTTTAAAAAGGGTTCCGGAGGAGATCCGGGTAACTACAGGCCAGTCAGTCTGACTTCAATACCAGGAAAGTTGGTAGAAACCATTATCAAGGACAGAATGAGTAGGCACATTGATGAACACGAGTTATTGAGGAAGACTCAGCATGGGTTCTGTAAGGGAAGATCTTGCCTCACTAACCTGTTACATTTCTTTGAGGGGGTGAACAAACCTGTGGACAAAGGAGACCCGATAGATATTGTTTACCTTGACTTCCAGAAAGCTTTTGATAAAGTTCCTCATCAAAGCCTCCTTAGTAAGCTCAAGATTCATGGAATACAAGGACAGGTCCTCTTGTGGATCAAAAACTGGCTAATTAATAGGAAGCAGAGAGTCTTCGCAGTGGAGGACGGTAAGCAGTGGGGTGCCGCAGGGCTCAGTACTGGGTCCCATGCTCTTTAACTTGTTCATAAATGATTTGGAGTTGAGAGTAAGCACTGAAGTGGCCAAGTTTGCGGATGACACTAAATTGTTCAGGATGGTAAGAACCAGAGAGGATTGTGAGGAACACCAAAGGGATCTGTTGAGGCTGGGTGAGTGGGCATCAAGGTGGCAGATGAGGTTCAGTGTGGCCAAGTGCAAAGTAATGCAGATTGGGGCCAAGAATCCCAGCTACAATTACAAGTTGATGGGGTGTGAACTGGCAGAGACTGACCAAGAGAGAGATCTTGGGGTCGTGGATTATTAGGAAGGGAATTGAAAACAGATCAGCCAGTATCATAATGCCCCTGTATAAATCAATGGTGCGGTCTCATTTGGAATAGTGTGCAATTCTGGTCACCGCACCACAAAAAGGATATTATAGCATTGGAAAAAGTCCAGAAAAGGGCAACTAGAATGATTACAAACTTGAAACACTTTCCCTATGAAGAAAGGTTAAAACGCTTGGGGCTCTTTAGCTTGGAGAAACGTCGACTGCAGGGTGACATGATAGAGGTTTTCAAGATTATGCATGGGATGGAGAAGGTAGAGAAAGAAGTACTTTTCTCCCTTTCTCACAATACAAGAACTCGTGGGCATTCGAGCAGTTGGGTTAGAACGGATAAAAGGAGGTACTTCTTCACTCAAAGGGTGATTAACATGTGGAATTCACTGCCACAGGAGGTGGTGGCGGCTACAGGCATAGCCAGCTTCAAGGTGGGGTTAGATAAAAATATGGAGCAGAGGTCCATCAGTGGCTATTAGCCACAGTGTGACACAGAGTGTTGGACTGGATGGGCCGTTGGTCTGATCCAACATGGCTTCTCTTATGTTCTTATGAGATGAGAATACAGCAGCTGAATTTAGATATGATATGGATATATGAAGAAAGTGTAATAATTACAGAGCTGAGAATTATTAGACATTGAATGGCTGCACTGTCACTTGAAATAAGAAGAGATAGAGCTGAAAGTTCCACTGCTGTTTTATTTTTATTCTGATATTGGCTTCTGTTTTGCAATTTTCAAAAATCTGTTTTATGATTTTATAATATTTTGATTTTGTGCTGTGAGTCATCTTGTAATAGATAGGCAGAATACAAATTATCTACATAAAATAGGCAGATGGAAAGAGCAGTTTGTCATAAATAGATTTGAGTCACAATGGTGAATGTAGTGATGGAAGCTATTTGATTAAATTGCAAAGAATAAGAAAGGAGAAGGGGCATAACAAGCAAGATTCATAGCAAATTATGCTGTGGGTTGATTTGCACTGGCTCCCCAACTTGATTCAAATGAAGTGCAAGGCTCCATTGGCTGACATATTCATAATGCTGACAATAGTTAATGGAATCTCCAGGGGCAGATGCCTTTGGATACTAGTTGTAGGGTTGGGGGGAAGAGCAGAGCAGAACCAGGTCTAGGCTGTAGAAGTCTTGAAAGTATGTTTCCAGCAGAACTGTGCCAAATAACAATAGACAAGATGGACACTTTGATTTATCAGGACTTTTATGCTATTTTATTTTAAGTGGGAGAGCAGGTACAATACATATGCCTTGGCATACCAATTGGACTTTACTGATTGGACTTCGCTACTCATTCACTGAGGTGACCGTATACAAATGAAGACGGGGCAGGGGAAAGCGTTCATTTCTATGTTGCCTGCATATGACAAATGCAAACAACTAAGACACCTTATGTTTTATATGATGCTTACATCTTTGCTCTGCTCTGATCAGACCTCACTTAGAGTATTGTTCAGTTCTGGGCACCACAATTTAAGAAGGATATAGACAAGCTGAAATCTATCCAGAGGAGGGCAACAAAGATGGTGAGGGGTCTGGAGACCCACTCCTATGAGGAAGGTTGAAGAAGCTGGGTATGTTTTGCCTGGAAAGGAGAAGACTGAGAGGTGATACGATCACTATCTTCAAGTACTTGAAGGGATGTCCTATAGAGGATGGTGCAGAATTGTTTTCTGTTGCCCCAGAAGGTTGGACCAGAACCAACAGGTGGAAATCAAATCAAAAGAGTTTCCAGCTAAACATTAGGAAGGACCTCCTGACAGTTACAATGGTTCCTCGGTGGAACAGGCTTCTTTGGGAGATGGTAGGTTCTCCTTTCTTTGGGAGTTTTTAAACAGAGGCTAGATGCCCATCTGACAGCCAGTGGCAGACTGGCCGGGATGTCAACTTGCCCAACGGCAAGTAAGCCCCTGATGAAGTGACTCCTCTTAAACTTTAGACAATATGTTAAAAATGTTAATGACCTTTTAGCAGCTTGAAAATATAATAGATGTTCCAATATTACTACTGTAATGCAACTAAAAAATATGTTGCATTTAGGGTTGCCAGCCTCCAGGTGGGGCCTGGGGATCTCCTGCTTTTCCAACTGACCTCCAGCTGGCAGAAATCAGCTCCCCTGGAGAAAATGCAATCTGTATTACATTTAGTATCTACTGTATACTGCCAATAATATGTACAATATATGTATACTGTAATTACTAATATATATATATATATATATACACACACACACATTTATTTTCCAAATGTTTTAATTGTACCTTTTTTCCACTTCTGTATTTTTGAAATTTGTATTTATTTATTACAAAAATTAAATGATAGTTTTAGAGTTGTGGGTGGGCCCCCTATATATCCTGGCAACCAGTATTTTTAGACCCAGTCCGCCACTGCTGACAGCAATGCTCATTTTGTGAATTGGGCAGATCATGAGAAGGAGGGCAAGAAGGGTTGCATCAATGCTTAGTTCTCAGAGACCTTTCTTACAGGCATGGGGAAATGCTTGCTGATTGCCTCTTTGGGGTCAGTCAGCAATTTTTCTCCAGGCCAGTTTAGCATGGGATCCTGGAGGGTTTCTTGCCATCTTCGGGTCATGGACCAGGGGACACTGGGAATGTGTTTTTGTGTGGGAGGTATTTGTGAAGTTCCTTTACTGTGCAGGGGGTTGGACTAGATGACCCTGGAGGTTCCTTCCATCATATTCTATGATTCCACCTTCTGTCACTTAGATGATCTACCTGGCAGAGCTGTTACTTTCAATTTCCCAGCACGTGCTTAGAAACTGCTTGACTTTCATAATATTAACACCCCTCCTCAGTTTATATAGCACATAGCTGCAACATATCTTAACATTACACATTACACATGTTCTATAGTAACATTGATACACAGTTTACATTCACATTTGCTTTCATATTTTTTACATTGCTTTCAGATATACAATCATCACCATTCAGTATACTGCCTCTGTGACTCTGTGTTGGCACACACGTTTAGTTCTGTTACTTTAATTACTGTTCCAAGTACATTCTTAACAGTTAGATAGTTTACTTAGGTAGCCTCCCCCGGCTCATCCCTTTTTCCTCCTCTGGCTGCTCTGCCAGAGCACATACCATATCATCTGTACTACAGAGGCACACTATTTTTACAGCTTTGAGCTTACCAGCACTCATATCATTCTTTGGTGCTTACACATTTTGACACTCTGAGTTTATTTATTGCAGTTACATTTTCAGTTTAGTTCTTTAATTAATACATTTGTAGCAGCCAGCATTGCCTTTGGAGTTACATTCAATGCATTAACACTACCAGTCTGCTGGCACATAGAGTCCGTTCTCGAGATACCTTCTTGGAGCCTCAACCTTTTCAGAACTCTTAGCTTGTGACTCTTCCTCCTCTGTGGAAGAGGTACCATAATCCAGATCCAGTACTCTCTGGTAACACCTGGGCTCCCCATTAGCCAGATAACCTCCATTAGACAGATAATTTATGTCACTGTCATATCCATACCGTTTAGGTGGTATCCCCTTGTTTTCTCTAGCAGACACTCTGACCTCAGGTGTTTTGCACCTTATAGCTTCAGAGCTTTCCTGCTTTATACTATCTGAACTGCCAGCAATTTCCTCTCTCTGTCTCAGTGAGGGAGCTTCTCTGTTTACATCATTTTGCCCCTCCTCACTATGCAGAGATAGCTGTAATTCAACACTCTTAGGCATTTCATTGGCATGTATTCTAGTCCAGTTTTCATCCTCACAGAACGAAGCTGCTCTACTCAGCCTTACCATATCATTTGAGTCCACAAACCGATATGCTTTCATGCCATTCTGATAGCCCACAAATAATAGCTTTCTGGCTCTGGCTCCCCCTTTCCTCCTCTTGTCCAGAGGAATATTCACCCATGCCTTAGACCCAAAGATTCTAAGGTAGTCAAGGTTTGGCTTTTTTCCATACAGAACTCTATATGGTATATCATCTAGAGCCTGAGTCCATAATCTATTAGAGATAAAACAAGCTGTTTTTAATGCTTCTCCCCAATATGCCAATTTCAGTGCACTGTCTGCCAGTAAGGCGTGACACATGGTTTGTAAAGTGCCTCCTCTTCTCTCCGCCACGCCATCTTCTGCTGGAGAGGAGACGTTGGCAACTCTGTGATTAATGCCTTCCTCTTTTTACCAAGTTCCAAAGTTCTTACTCATAAATTCACCCCCCATATCACTTTGGAGAGCTGCTATTTTGCAGTTTAACTGCCTTTGTACTCTTTTCGCCCAGTACCTGAAGGTTGGAAATACATCACATTTTTGCTTAATTGCATACACCCACGCAAAGCGACTGTAGTCGTCCACTATGATTAAACCATATCTATTCTTTGATACACTGGGTGCATACGGCCCCACCACATCTGCATGCACTAATTGGAGAAGTTTCTCTGACACTCGGTCACTCTTTTTTGCTACTGGGAATGCTTTAGACTTTGCCTCTTTGCATATATTGCAATCTAGGAACACATCACATTTATCAACCTTTTCCCCTTGCAATATAGCCAGTGTCTTATTGATAGTATTGTAGCTTGCGTGTCCCAGACGTCTGTGCAATCGATGAAAGCACCTACTGTGGGGCTGCTTATTCCACACTGTATGTGCCTTTCCCACCATCTGGTCTAATACATAAACATTTTCCTTTAACACACCCTTTGCCCACAGTTTACCTTTTTTCAGTATCTTACAGCCATTAACATCAAAAGATACTGTGAAACCAGCTGTTGCTAATACTGAGACGCTTAGCAGGCTTGTCTCCAAAGCTGGCACACACAGTACATTAGTAAAGGTATACTTTAGTCCCGGAAAATGCACAGTGCCTTGGCAAAGCACGTCAGCCTCCCAGCCGTCTGCTAGGCTTACAGTTTTTAGACTTGCCGGCTTGGTGTCCTGCAACAGCTCCTCCTTGCAGCAAAACATCTGCGTTGCTCCAGAGTCTATAATCCACGGCACACTCTGTAGCCCTGAGGCAGTCCTCACCAGAGTTGCTTGCTGCGTCCTTGAAGATGGCTGCCGGCCTCTCCTTTGCTGGGGATAACTCCTCCGCAGATGCCCGGCTTGGTTGCAGATGTAACAGCTTTTCTTTTTTACTTGTAAAGCTCTCTCCTCCGGCTCTGACTGCCAGCTGGAAACAACTCCCCCAGGCTTCTCCCGGTGGTCGCCACCAGCTTGCTCTTTGCATTCCAGCTGCCTCTGGTCTTCAGCCAGGAGCTTTCCCGTTATGTATGGTAAAGTCAGTTTATCTGAATCCTGGCCCTCAGACGCTATTAAAAGCATGTCAAACCTCTCATGAAGAGAGCTGAGGATTAGGTAGACTTTGTCCTCATCAGGCATAGCTTTCCCCCGCTGCTCTAACTCCTGGAAACACACAGACATACCGTCGAGGGGGTCCCTCATCGACTCCCCGGCCAGCATTCGTTTCCTGTACAGCTTCCGAGTTAGAGATATCAGCGAGCCTGCTAATTTCTGGACATACATGGCCTTGAGGACTTCCCAAGCCTCCTTCACTTTCTGTTGCCCTCGAACATGCACCAGCTGGTCGTCAGACACTCAAGATGATTGTGGCAAGAGCCTTCTGGTCCTGAATGGTCTCTACCGGCGTGGGATCCTCGGGAGGAGCAGAAACACAGTCCCATAGCCCCTCTCGCTTCAGGAAATACTCGAGCCTCAACGACCATGTATTATAGTTGGTGGTAGTACGTTTATCCACCAGGACAGTAGCTGCTACTGTAGCCATCCTGCTCAGCCTCCGACGTTCAGCCACTGCTGGTCCTCTCTCCAAGACAGCCTCTGGAGCACCTCAGCGTCCTTCTTCACCACCTCTCTCAGAACTTACAGGCGCAGCAGAAGCGTGCTGGGCCTATAACCCTTTTGATGTGCCTGTGTTTAGTGAAGGTGGTCTTAGGTGACGCAAAGAATGAAGGCTTGCACACAGCAGTGATAAAACCACTATATACAATTTATTTACACCTCCACTCTCCAAACCGACAGAATGCTCCGCTGCAACTCTACCATACATAACCCACACACAGTAAAGTGTCTTTGCACATTTATACAATCCATCCACCCAGGTAACCAATCAGCTTGCTGCTGAGTCAGGCTGACATTGTCCAGGCTGATGCAATCTGGCAACCAGCCACCTTCTGTCACTTAGATGATCTACCTGGCAGATCTGTTACTTTCACTTTACCAGCATGTGCTTAGAAACTGCTTGGCTTTCATAATATTAACACTGTCACCATCTTTTCCTATCATGTTCAACCTTGCTACATTTAGCATCAGTGTGAGGGGGGGGGTTGCCTGGCCTGGTTGTGTTGTGGTATACTGTAGAGCATGCACCTCAAGGCTATGGGTGAGTGCCCACCCATCCTTGCTGTCTGGAGATTGGCAACAATGGTTCCCCAGGAGGAAATGGCTGGTTTAGAGGGTAGAATCTATGGCATTGTACCTGTCTAAGGTCTCACCCCTCCTCAAACTCTACCCTCTCCAGGCTCCACCCCTCAAATATCCAGGAATTTCCCAACCTGGAGTTGGCAACTGCTAAGTCACACTGGCTGTCATAGGGGCACTGCTGCTGAACAGGAGCAAGCAGCCAGGCCTAGTTAAGTCATGCCAGTCAGGTGTCATCAAGCCACCCAGAAGGTGCTGCCAGGCCAAGGGTAGCCAACCTCCAAGTGGAGTAGAAGAAAACAACCCCCCAGGGAGTTTCCGTGATGACTAGCCTCTTAAATAAAGAAAACTGATACAAATACTTATATAAAGTTCATATAATCTAAACACTCTCATACACAATATTTTTTACCAGTCATACCCTGACAACAATATGTCAGATTCCTGTGTTGTAAGCTGCCCTGAGCCACTTGTTGGGAAGGGCGGGATAGAAGTCATAAAATAAATAAACAAACACCTTCATGTGTGCAAAAAAGGACCTCAGTACTCATATATTCAGTCCAATTCTGGAATGCAGAAGAAAAGTCCTTTAACTTGAATCAGGAGTCCCCGGTGGGAACCATATGATGGTAAAATTTCTTCCAACATTCAGATGTCTTGTACAGTAGTCTCAAAAACACAGCAAACACAGTGATGAGGGAGCACTTTTATCTTCCCCCATTTCGATAGAAGTTTTAACTAGCTTTTCAAACAATATCAGAGCATGGCAAGATTCCACAATTTTGGTACACAATTAAGTTTCAATTTACAAGTCTTGCCTCTGAGGAAATGCTTCGTGATGCTGCAGTAGAGCAGCAGCCCTTTCTGAGGCCGGTTAACAGAGCAGACACAGAGGAGCATCAGAGATGTGTCTGTCTCTGAGGTAAAACTGTTTTGGCAGTTTGTTCAGTGCTCCTGGGCCTGCAGTAGGCATGGGACAGGGGAATCAGCCAATGGGAACCCAGAGCTGGTGACTGATGCAAGATAGGCCAATAGTTTGTTGAATGTACCCTTCAGCTAATGGAAGTGCTCCATTTGGCCACCACCATTAGGGAATTATTATTTATGATATATAGGATTATTTTATGCTGCCATACAATAAACAAACAAGCAAATAAGCCAATATTGTTGTATTGTTGTAATCTGCCCTGAGCCTTTGGGAAAGGGTCGAATAGAAATCTAATAAATAATTAAATACATGCCCACAGTATTATTTTAATATTATTGCCAGTTCCTCAAATGCTGAGCTTTCTATTAGTAAGGTTCAGGTTTCCAATTACCATTTCTTGTAGAAACTGAAATTAGTTGTAGTTCCCAGTAATTCTATCTGATGAATCACTAGCCTATACTATTAAATGAAGCACTCTTCATTTAATAAAACAAGTAATATCTAACTCTGAATCCGACCCCTGTATGGATTGAAAACCCCAGAGAACAGGCAAGTTACATGGAACCCCCAGTCTGCAGAAAAATCCAAAAACTTTAAAATGAAAATCATGGATTTTTTTAAAAGTCACAAACCAGAGAAACAATGTATGTGCCTGCATAGATGCAACTTAAACTACCATTTTGGGAGTTGCCTAGCAACCCCATAATTGTAGCCTAGAAAAACCAGCTATCTGGCAGCAGTGGTGACTGGGGGAAGGAAGAGCTGGCAGCTCCAAGGGCAAGCAGGCAGGAACAGATCAAGCAATGCAAGAAAGAAGGGTAGTGAGGCGGAAGGCAGGCTACAGCCATAGAAACAGGGAGGAATAGGTGGCAGTGTGAACTGACATGGCAGGGGAAGTAAGAGCAGACTGGGAGAGTGAGGTAAACAACAGTGGCAATATCTGGGCTGGCAGGGTGTATGGCACACAGCAGCCTCTAAAATAAACGGGCACTGCTGGATGGGGGTGGGGCTGGCCAGAGATGAGCACTAAGGGAGCCAGTGGCTGGCTGCAGGCTGGTGGTTGGTGCTTTTCAACCTCCACCTTCTTTTCATCCCAGTGGCTAGGAGGTGGGGGTCCCCATAAAAAAGAAACCAGAGAGGAGGTGGTGAAAGTCCCAAGAAAGAAGGAGGGCAAGAGGAAGTTGGGGACTAGTATTAGGACTAAGGGATGAGAAGGAGGGTGAGGAAGGGAAAGAAGACAAGGAGATGGGGGGGTTGTCAGAATCTGAAGGAGAAAGCAGGGACCACTGGCAGAAATTCCCTGTGAACAGTAGAGGAGAACACCCAGTATTGCATTTACACGCTGCCTTTTTCCTTAGTAGGGACTCAGAAGTAGCTTGTATCATTCTTCTCTCCTCCATTTTAGCTTCAGAACAATGCTGCGAGGTACTTTAGGCTGAGTGAAAGTGACTGGCCAAGGTCATACTAGGAATGCCGGCACCCACCTCATGGGGGCAGAAATCATCTGATTTTTGGCTCCATCTCATGAGCACCAGCCAGCTGGCCAGTGAGGGGATTACTGCCAAACAGGAAAAAATTCATAAAATTAATGAGCTTAGATAAAAATATGGAGCACAGGTCCATCAGTGGCTATTAGCCACAGTATGAGTGTATATATAAAAATTTTTGCCACTATGTGACACAGAGTGTTGGACTGGATGGGCCGTTGGCCTGATCCAACATGGCTTCTCTTATGTTCTTAATGAGCTTAATTTTAATGATTAAAATTAGCCTCTAAACTAATAAACTAATAATGTCAGGGGGCGATGCTGTGGTTTTTGGTCAAAACTCTAATTCCACCATAGAGTTTTTGCCCCAAAACCAGAGTATCACCCCCCCAATGTCCCTGACATGTCTACATCACTTCTGAGTCACATAGGCATGTCACATTTATTTTTGGCGTTAGTGCCCTTTCCTGGTAAGTTCACCCCCATCACCACCCCATCCTCCACTGGCAGTCCAAGAGACTTAGCAACTCAAAGTTATACAGTGAGCTTCCATGGCAGAGTGAGGATTCAACCTGGATCTCTCAGATCCTACTCCAGTACTAACTACTATATTGCTTTATTGTTGTGTCTTGCATTTCAGTCCTGAAATTACAATACAGCAGATGCCACGGAGGTGACCAGTGGAAGTTCACCGGTCCCCGAATGTAGCTCCGTAAATACGCTCCACCAATCAAGATCTGTGGCGGGAAGTTTAACTGGCCAGGATTGGACCTGGCCAGACTGAGGGTTGTTCCGGGGTATGTATATAATCGGGACACGGCCTGTGTTGCCTTGCCTTGTGATGTACTCGCTAATAAAGCTTGTTGCCTTCAACACGTCTCGTCACTCAGTACATTACAGTGGCGATGAAGGTGGGATTCTAGCCAGGTAACTCCCCAAGCGGGACTTCGCTGACCTGGCAGGAGAAGAGGAAGGCATGCATTCGAGACAGAAACACCTGCCGCCGCCACGGCTAACCCAAGTGGGACGACGGGCCACCTTGCAGAGTTCAACCCCACCAACCCCGATAGGTGGGAGACCTACACAGAGCGGGTCGACTGCTACCTATGAGCGAACATGATTACAGACGACAGCCGTAAGAGAGACATGCTCCTGAGTGTCTGCAGGGAGGCCACATTCGAGATCGCAAAGGGTCTCTCGGCCCCCGCAAAGATCACGGAGAAAACATACGAGGAGATAGTCAGACTCCTGACCGGGCACTTCTTGCCCCAGCCTTCCATCATCGCCCACCGATTACTCTTCCACAAGAGGGACCAAGGGACGGGAGAGACAGCCGTAGTCTACCTGGCCTCCCTCTGCCAAATCGCAGGGAACTGCAACTTCGACAAGCTGGATGAAGCCCTGAGGGATTGCTTCGTCTGGGACCTCTGAGATGAAAGACTGCAGCAAAAGCTCTTTGCAAAGGAAGAGTTAACCCTCCAACTCGCCTTCAACGAAGCCACCACATTCAAGAGAGCAACCAAAGCTTACAACAACCTGCGAGAGGAAGCCGTCCACCAGGAGGAGATGGCACCGGGCAACCCAGAGGAGGAGGAGGCAAAACAGCTACGTCGCCAACCAGGAATGTGGCCGAGAGCGCCCACTTGGCCACAAGCAACAGAGAGACCAGCCATCACGAAGTGCGCCAGCTGTGAGGATCCACATGAGCACCGGGACTGCCCCTATCGCAACATGGACTGCAGGAACTGCAGAAGAGTGAGCCACATAGCGCAGGCTTGCCGGGCCAAGGCCACCCGCCGATGCCAGCCCACCAACCACGACTCAACCGATGCCTACTCGACCGCATCGACTAGCCTGCAGGTAATGAACTTGCCCCTCACCACCCCATATAAGGTCAGGGTGTCGGTCCTAATCGAGGGCACTCCATGCCTAATGGAGCTGGACTCGGGCTCTTCCATCTCCATAATTTCGATGACAAAGTCTCTAAGAAAACTTTGTCCCCGTAGCCGGCCCAGGCTGTGACCAGTGGACTTCATACTGCGGGACTTCCAAAAAAACCCTGTACAGATTTTGGGTTGGGCCACTGTAAGGGTAGAGTTTAAGAACTTTAAGGGCAAGCTGGACATTCTCCTGGTCAAACGCCAGCTCACCACATTACTGGGGCTGGCCTGGTTTCGACCGCTGGGTATTCAAATAGTGGGGGTGCAACAGATGCAAACGCAAAATTTCGAGCACGTGTGCCAGGAATTTCCGGAAGTGTTTGATAGGTCCCTGGAGTGCTACAAGGGGCCTCCCATCACCTTACCCCTCAATACCCACGTGAGACCCATAAGTCTGAAGGCCAGGCGAGTTCCGTTCGCTCTTAAACCAAAAATAGAAGCAGAACTGGACCACCTCACGGCCCAGGGAGTGTTAGAACTGGTATCCTATGCTGCATGGGAAACACCCATAGTCACTCCAGTGAAGCCGAATGGAGATATGCACATATGCGCTGATTACAAGTGCACAATAAATAAGGCACTTCAGGACAACCCATACCTGTTCCGGTGGTCAGCCACGTACTGGCAGCCCTAGCAGGCTCTAAGGTTTTTGGGAAACTGGACTTGGCCAGGCGTACCAGCAACTCCCGGTGGACGCCGAGACAGCAGAAGCCCAGACCATCGTGACTCACAGGGGAGCTTTTCAGGTGCGGCGGTTGCAATTTGGGGTTAGTGTGGCTCTGGAGATTTTTCAGAGCATAATGGATTCTCTTTTCAAAGGGATCCCCGGAGTGCAACCGTTTTTTGATGATGTTTTGATCGCCGCCCCGGACAATGAGGAGTTCAGTAGCTGTCTGCGTGAGGTACTCCGCCGTTTCCAGGTGGTGGGATTTAAAGTAAAGCGGAAGAAGTGTTCCCTCGGGGTGTTGAGGGTAGAGTTCTTGGGGTTAGCAGTAGACGCCGCAGGAATCCATCCGACAGCCGACAAGACCAGGGTTATTGTCCACGCCCCGGCCCCCATGTGCAAGATGGAGTTACAAAGTTTCTTGGGATTATTAAATTTTTATCATTCATTTTTGCCCCACAAAGCGGCCATCGCAGAACCCCTTCATAGGCTCCTCGATAAAAACGCCCCGTGGGACTGGGGGAAAAAGCAGGCCACCGCTTTTCAGGCAGTCAAGGACCTCCTTGTTTCCAATGATGTGCTCCACCATTTTGACAAATCCTTACCAGTGATTCTAGCTTGCGATGCTTCCCCGTACGGGGTGGGTGCCGTTCTGGGGCACCAACTCCCAGACTGGAGGGAGGTTCCCATGGCCTATTATTCAAGGACCCTGACCCCCGCAGAGTGCAACTATGCCCAGATAGACAAGGAGGCCTTGGCAATAGTGGCGGGTGTGCATAAATTCAATGACTACCTGCACAGTAGGCATTTCATGATTGCCACGGACCATAAGCCACTACTCGGCCTCCTCGCCCCAGACCGCCAGACACTGCAAATTCTGTCACAGCGCGTCCTGTGGTGGAACCAGTTCCTCAACTCGTACACATATGCCCTGGTCCACCGCCCCGGCAAAGCTATGGGACACGCGGACGCCCTCAGTCACCTGCCGCTGCCTTCTATGGACCCAAATCCCACCCCAGCCCACCATGTGATGCTTATAGAGACTCTACCACAGAGGCCCCTCCATGCCACTGAGGTAGCTAGGGCCACAGGTAGAGACCGCATCCTCGCATGCGTTTTAGACTGGGTGGGAAGGGGGTGGCCCATGGGCAAACTGGATGCAGAATTCAGGGCATTCGCATCACGCAGAGAAGAACTGTCCATGCACAAGGGGTGCCTTCTCTGGGGTAGCAGGGTGGTGGTCCCCCCCATTGCGGAAGCAAGTGCTGGAAGCCCTACATGAAACACACCCGGGGATAGTGCGCATGAAGGCCCTGGCACGTAGCTATGTATGGTGGCCAGGGATGGACGAGAAGATAGAAGGGTGGGTTCGAAGGTGCCAACCCTGTCAAGAGTCTCGACCTGATCCGTCCAGTGCCCCTGTCCACCGCTGAAAGTCCAACAGGAAGCCGTGGTCCCGGTTACACCTAGACTTTGCGGGCCATACCAGGGCCAAATATTCTTTATCTTAGTCGATGCATACACAAAGTGGTTGGAAGTGATTCCCGTAGCTTCAACCTCCACCGCGGCAGTGGTCAGAGCCTTGCGAAGGGTCTTTTGCACTCATGGGGTTCCCGAGACCTTCATCACAGACAATGGGACCGCTTTCACCTCCCGGGAATTCCAGGAGTTCTTGAATCGGTACCTCATCCAGGACATTCGATCCGCCCCTTTCCATCCAGCCACCAACGGCCAAGCAGAGTGCATGGCGCGCACCACTAAAGAGGCCCTGGGTCGCATTGTACAGGGAGATTGGGATCACCGCCTGGCAGCCTTCCTATTTGATAACAGAATCACCCCCAACCCCATCACCGGGTTAAGCCCTGCCGAGCTACTAATGGGGAGGAAGTTGGTCACGAGGCTAGACAGGTTGCATCCTGACTGGGCTACGGACCTCTGCAGTTCCCCTGAAACCAGGGAAGCCGCTAGGGGATTCTTTCCAGGGGATCCGTTATAAGCAAAGAACTTTGCAAGCGGGCTGGAGTGGTTAGCCGCCCGGGTGCTGCAGGTCACTGGGTCCCGCTCCTACGAGGTCTCGTCAGAGGAGGGCCAGATCCTAAGGAGGCATATTGACCAGCTGTGCTGTCGCACATTGCCGGAAGAACTGACAGCGATCAGGGGAGTGGGAAGCGGAAGAGTACTAACAGCAACACCCCCAGAAGCTGCCCAGCCTATGCCAGCTGCACCGACTATGCGGGCAGAAGAGCACCACAGCGGAGGGAGCACACACCCCCCCCCCCCAGAGAGGAGATTCTGGAACAGCAACAGGCGACAGACAGCCCTTTTCCAGCGTTACCCCACCACAAGGAACCAGCTGCCCCGCCAGCCACGGCGGCCACTCCAACTCCCCAAATAACCCCGAGGAGGTCGACCCGGGAACACAGGGTGCCAACCTACTTGAAAGATTTCATGTCTTGAACTAGGGGGGGAGGAGTGTTGTGTCTTGCATTTCAGTCCCGAAATTATAACACAGCGGACGCTATGGAGGTGACCAGTGGAAGTCCACTGGTCCCCGGATGTAGCTCCGCAAATACGCTCCGCCAATCAAGATCTGTGGTGGGAAGTTTAACTGGCCAGGATTGGACTTGGCCAGACTGAGGGTTGTTCCAGGGTATGTATATAATCGGGACCTGGCCCGCGTTGCCTTGCCTTGTGATGTACTCGCTAATAAAGCACGTTGCCTTCAACACGTCTCGTCACTCAGTACATTACATTTACTAAACTGTTTTTTTTAAAAAAAAAACTAACCACCAAAGCATCCATGCAACTGCAGTTATCACAACTCAATTGCACATGAAATGAGTTCTCACAAATATCACAAAAGCAAGACTGGTTAGCGTGACAGACTAAATTTAGGAGATTTAGGTTTGAATCCCCCACTCTACCATGAAAACTTGATGGTGACCTCGAACCAGTCACACATTTCGGCTTTTCCTTTCTTTGCCAAGTCCCACCCTCAATCACCTGATCTGAGGTAGCATCATGGAAGAAAAAGTTCTTGGCTTGAGTAGACACTAAGTGTCTTCCGCCCCATCACCTGGCCGGTGGTGGCAAAGAAGGTTCATATTAGAAAGTATACAGAACACTCTTTCCTTTGCTGGCCAGCTGATTAGAGTGTGAACTTGGAGCCACAAGAATACCTGACATGTTTTCTGCCCTGAACCCAGCCCACAGCCCCTAATTAAGGGGTAGGATTATCACAGTGGAGACTGCAGGGACCAGCAAGGGAATGACTAGGATTTCCCCTCTACCTAGTGTCTTTTCTGGTTCCCTGACTATAACCACGCCACAGAAAACTTTCAACACATTTTCTCTGAAGGGTATATGTCCCTCTTTATTATAAATATATCAAAAGTGCCTTTTTGCTGCTCTGCAAAGATGGTAATTTCTATAGTGTCACTTACCTCTTTTAAAGCAAACTTGCTCAATATGGTTTGAAAACTGATAACTGTTAGCTGATTGATAATGCAGCCATGGAAGTATCCCAAGTAACTATACTTCTCAATCTACTTCTAAATAGTATGATTTCTTTTCTGTTCAAATTAATGTAGTCAAGAAAAAGAGGATAATGCACAAAATAATGATGCTGGGAACAGCACTTTTAAACAAATAAGCAGACCTAACAGGACCAGAAGTGGTAGGCTGCATGTGTGTTAACCCAAGGGTTCATCTACTACTCTATAAGATATACAGAAACTGCTGGGCATGAAGTTCTTTGTATTCATTTTAATTATATTACACTAAAGCTTATTTCCAGGGGTCATTTTGTAGAAAAAGAGGTGCTGGAGCTCATTAGTACAACTCTGCATAACTCATTTGCATATGACACACACCCCTGACATCACCGGAAGGTGTACTAAATTATGTCAGCTCAGCATCTACTTTAAAATGCTTCTTGAATTATAATTGTCATAATTAAACCTTACTCACTCCCATCATACTTTCTCCTATGTGGCCACAGTGGCATGATGAAGATTTAAGAACATAAGAGAAGCCATGTTGGATCAGGCCAATGGCTCATCCAGTCCAAAACTTTGTGTCACACAGTGGCCAAAAAAAACCCAAACCCAAGTGCCATCAGAAAGTTCACTGCTTTATATGTTTTGGTTATTTTCCCATTTGTTGTAATGGGAAAATTTGTCAAAGTTTGTCAAATCATAGAGTTCAGCAAAATGAACAATGGAGCCCAGAAGAATTTTTTATTTTGAGGGGGTGAGTGTAAGAAATAAAGAGCACAATAAAATGTAGAGGTTTCAGAGCTCCACTCCTGTGAGCTCCTGCCCAAAATGAGGCCTGCTTATTTCAATACATAACATGTAAGCTACACACAACCCACACTGAGACCTTCACACTCATGAAGACCAATTGTGAAGGAGGAGTTAGGATCAGGTCAACAACCCTCTCCTCTTGAATAATAACTAGGGATGTGCATTCGGTTCGGCCGAACTGTATTTACAGCCGAATCACCACTGATTCGGCTGTATATGGAATAGGCTGCAGCCGATCCCCATAGGCGCCCATTATACGGCAGCCGAATACGGCTGTCAATTCAAAAGGCGGGAAAGTAGCTTCTGCAGCCGCAAAGGAGCTGCTTGCCTACTTTCCCGCTTTTAGTTGCTTTTTCCCACCTCTCCCATAGCCTCCCTGGGATCAGGGAGGGGGGGAGAGGGAAGAGGAGCCCCAGCAGCCAATCCAAAGCATGCATTTGCAAAATGCATTGCAAATGCATGCTTTGCAGGGCTTTTTAAGGAGTCTTCCTTCCTGGCTGGACTCCTCCATTGCTGCTGTGTGTGAGAGATTGTGCTGCTGCTGGCTGGCCCTTGGCTTCAGCTGCTGCCTGCTGCTCTCTCACTCAGCCTTACCAGACTAGAGAAGACAAGGTAAGACAATATTGGGGTTCTTGTTTTTATTTATTGTTGGTAAAAGGACTTTTTAAGAATTAGAGTCCCTTTACTTATCCAGATTTGGGTGGTGGTGGTGGGGTAGCTTATTTGGGGTTAGGGGGTTAGGGGTTTCTGCCAATTTGCCCATATCTTAATTTAGTGAGAGGACTTTTAAAAGTGCAGTGTCCTTTTACTTCTCCTGATTTGGGTGGCTTGGATTTCTTGGGGTTAGGGTGAAGGGTTTTTTTTTTGGGGGGGGGGAGGGTTGGCAAAGTTTTTGTATTGTTAAAAGTTATTTTTTTACTGTTTTAAAAGTATTCAGTGTTTGATTTGTTGCTGCTGTGTTGTGCTGCTGCTGTTACTCTTCGGGTTCTTGGGGGGGGGGGTGCTGTTTGGCCTAATTTCCATTGTTTAAAAGGCCACTTTTGTTCCCCTTTTCCTGGTTCTGGTTTTAGGGGGGGTGTTGTTGACTGATTTGGCCTGAGCTTTCTTGTTGGTGAAAAGGCCACTTTTTTAACACTTGGCCTTTTGTGATTCTGCTGGTTTTATTTTGTTTTTTTTTAATCACCTCTGGTTGGTGTGGGGGTTGGCGAGGGTGTGTGTGGGCTGGGTCACTTTCTTGTTTTTATAGAGTAGATTGTGTGTTCTGTGGCAGGGAAGCTGGCACCTGGGTGAGAGACCCAGAACCAGCAGGCTTGTTGTGGTTGGCCAGCTCTCCCCGTGTTGTTTGGGGCAGGGCTGGAGAGCTGGCATCTGGGTTTGCTGCAGCCAGGTCTGCAGAGCAGACCTTGAGCAGATTGTGTTTTGTGTGGCAGTGACGCTGGCAACTGGGTTTATATTGCTTCCAGGCCTGCAGGGTTCATAGAGTAGATAGAGGGATGTAGTGCATTTGGGTCCTATAGAGATTCTCTGATGTGGTTAGGTTTGGCTTTGGGTGCCCCAGGAATTGGACCCCCGGTCCAATTTTTTTGGGCCTTGTGAGTTTTGTGTGGGACAGTGCTCTGAAGCTGCACAGCAGTTTGGGGGGCTCTCCTCAAAACCCCCTGCTCCCCAGAGCCACTTTTCCCACGACAATTACAGTGAGGAAGTGGCTAATTGGGCTTTCCTCATCATTGTTGGCAATGGGCCTTTTGGGGAGCCCAAAGACAGGGACCCCCTGGCCCAACCTTTTTGGGACTTGGGGGGGTTGGAGGGGAGAGTCCCCTGCAGGTTCCCTGCAAATTTGGGGGCTCTCCCTCAAACCCCCTGCCCCCCAGTAGCCTCTAATTATGCCCTATGTTGCCATTGATTTCAATGGCCCATAGGGTATAATGATGGAATAGGGGCACCCTCTTTGGGTGCCCCTGGAATGGGATCCCCTGGCCCAATCTTTTTGGGACTTGGGGGGGTTGGAGGGGAGAGTCCCCTGCAGGTCCCCTGAAAATTTGGGGGCTCTCCCTCAAACCCCCTCCCTTCCATGTGGCTTCAAATATACCCTATTTGCCATTGATTTCAATGGCCCATAGGGTATAAAAGGGCCGTATATTCGATAATAGCCGCGCATCTACCGTATATGCGGCTATTCTGAATGCGGTATTCAGGAGTATACGGGGATTCCGAATTTTTCCCCCCTGTATACTTCCGAATCCGTGTAAAACCGAATTTTTTTTTTGCACATCCCTAATAAATCTATCTCTATGTGCGCACATAGCCTCTTCCAAGCTGTTGAGAAGCAAGTTATGCTTCCTATTTTTTTAAAATATATTCTCCAGTTGCTAAATGGCATAGAAACCTA
Source organism: Heteronotia binoei (assembly GCF_032191835.1). Lineage (NCBI taxonomy): Eukaryota > Metazoa > Chordata > Lepidosauria > Squamata > Gekkonidae > Heteronotia > Heteronotia binoei. The sequence continues at coordinate 60,572,861 of NC_083230.1, forward strand.
GCTAATAGTAAGAATAATTATTTACTAGTGAATAAATGCCAACAAACATCACTCAAATCTGCAACTATGTATATACTTCAGCTCCAGGTCTACCTTTGTAGAGTTTTATTCTGTGAACTATCACCACAGTTGCTGTGACTTTTTATTGTGGATCAGGCTGTAAAAGTAGTAAATATTAGAATCCTCACTTCCTTTGGAAGAAAATTCAGCTCAAAATGCTTAAGACTTTTGAACAGATGCTGTCCAGAGTAAAAATATGTTTTCAAATGAATAATTTGAGGCTTTGAGGATTTGCTTAAATCAAATGATAGAGCCTTTGATTCTAAGCAGACGGTTTCCTTTCTTTAACTCTTTGGTTTAATTAGAATTAACACTGCATTTCCTTATGCTTCAGACACCCTCCCCCTTCCGCTGCATCCTCAAAGGCAAATTATTTAAATGGCACAAACACCGTGCTGTTGACCAGTCTGGATTTATTTTGATTTCGGTTTAGGTCATGTGTTTTTACAAGCTTAGAGATAATGAGCCATCAAATAGTTTATGTGCCCATTAACATGTCTGGTTCAAGCTAAAGTAGCTGATAGGGATGTTTATGAAGCAGAATTAAGAAGTAGAGACTGGAACACAAAGTTCCTGCTGCTAACCATCTTGCCACAAGCCGTGACTGCCAGATATTTGTGTCCTATACACCTCCATTTTATTCTATCGTGTGCTAGAAGGCAACTCATATCATTAAACTTATAAATTTATGGCATGGCTTTTCAAAAAGAAATGTACACATGTGAATGCCAAACATAAGCAATCCAGCATGAAAGTTACCTACTTTAATATTAGCACAGAACAAAACCAGCTACTGATCACTATCACAAATCTGCCCCCCCCCCCCCAAAAAAAATTAACATGTACCTTCATTTTCTCATAGAAAGTAATGGATATCTGCAGGGTTCAGAAGGCTATGCATACATAAAAAGCTTTATAGCTAGCTCAGTTCTGCCCTGAAAGTATCCATGATAAAGTAACTAAAACATATTGGAGGATGTGATAGCTGCCATTGTGCATGGGAAAATGGCAACTGGTTCAGCAAGATATTAGAAAGATAATGGATATTAGATATTAGAAAGAGGGAACTCACTATGTTCTACCTAATTGTCAATTTGGCAGATACTACTCAACTGAAAACTGCAAAACACACAATCTACATTTGAAACTATACATGGCTTTTGCCTCACACAAGACAATGAATATGCTAAATAGGCCATTTTGTGATAAAGCAGACAGTGTGCCAACAAAACAGAACTGCTACCATTCTACCTTTCCTTCCAATTAAAATAAGCCTCACCTTTTTCCTCCCGTCTATGCAAGTCTCTTACAGTTTCTATTAATTTAAGCCAATATTATTTGAGGTCTGGTTGTGAGTTAAGCAAAGGTGGGGCTTTTGTGGAGGATGAGTAGTACTGGACTACGCAGTAATTTAAACAAAACATATTTCTGTGCATGTGTCAGTTAGCTTTGATAATGTAGCACACCAGAACTGCCTGAATTTGTTACAGCATCTGCTTAGAGCCCTTACAGATAACCTAATACATGGATGATGATAACTACCAGAGGATGGAACAGATACTTGTTTTCACCAGGCCCGTAGCTATGAGGGGGCCTGTAGAAGCACAGCCCCCCCGAATTCTTGCCAAGGCCCCCTGACTCCGAGGTCCCAAGGAGCCCCCAGGTGATGGAGAGGTCGCTGGCGGGGCAGCACCAGAAGCAGCAGGGGCCTCCTGCCTGAGTTAAAGGGCCCGCCAATCAGCTGATTGGTGTGCTCTTTAACTCAAAGGGGGGGGTGCTGGCTGCTGCTTCTGCCACCCACCGGCGCACTATTTTAGTGGCAGAGAAGGAAGTTCAGCAGCCAGAGCAACTCTCTCTACTGCTCTTGTCGCTGCCCTCCCTTTCCGCCACTAAAACAACATGCAGGGTCAGGGGCAGAAGCAACACCCAGTACCCCGTCTGAGTTAAAGGACCCACGGAGCAGTTGGGGGCTGGAAGCTGCTTCTGCCCTCGGCCCCACATGCTATTTTAGTGACAGGAAGGGAGGGCAGCGACAAGAGTGGCAGGGAGAGCTGCTCTCTCACCAGCCTTCCTTCCACGCCACTAAAATAGCATGTGGGGCCAGAAGCAGAAGCAGTCCCCAGCTGATCCGTGGGCCCTTTAATATATTGGAGACCGGGGGCTGCTTCTGTCCCCAGCCCACTTACTATTTTAGCGGCGGGGAAGGGAGGGTGGTGACCAGAGCGGCAGGGAGGCTGCTCTCTCACCAGCATTCCTTCCACGCAACTAAAATAGCATGTGCAGCCGGGGGCAGAAGCAGCCCCCAGCACCCCACTCTTGTTAAAGGGTCACGGATCGGCTGGGGGCTGCTTCTGCTCCCGGCCCCATGCGCTATTTTAGTGGCCTGGAAGGAAGCCTGGTGAGAGAGCAGCTCTCCCTGCCGCTCTCGTTGCTGGCCTCCCTTCCCCACCACTAAAATAGTGAGCGAGGCGGGGACAGAAGCAACCCCCAGTCTCCCATGCGTTAAAGTCTCTCCCTTTAACTCATGCCGGAAGCTGAGGGCTGTTTCTGCCCCCAACCCCGCTCACTATTTTAGTGGCGGGGAAAGGAGGCAATGAGAGCAGCAGGGAGGGCGGGAGGGAGTGAGGAAAGGGAAGGTTGTGTGGGGTGCCAGGGGGCATGAATGCCCCCCCCAAAATTATATGCCCCTGACTTTCCAGATCCTGGCGACAGCCCTGTTTTTCACTTATCACACTTTTCTTTGATTTTCCCCATGCTCAGAAAGAGAATAAAAGCTGCTTTCCTGCTCCATTTGAATTCTGCTTGCTGAAATGGCATGTGCATGTGTGTATACTCAAGAGTGAGAAATGATGAGAGAAAGGTCATATGGCCACTAAACAGAGATCCTAGGTAGCTTTGTGGGTCCAAAGCCGTGATCTCTGGGTTGCCACCAGCAGACTGATTTCAAGCTGCTGGTCTTGCTTTTAAGTCCTAGCTTGTTTTAATTGCTGTTTTCATGTTGTGGTTTTATTATTTTATTGTAGTTTTACTTCTGAGCTGCCCTCAAGTGAGCCTCTGGGAAGGTAGCATTTGTATTTTTGAAAGATCAATAACAACAAATGAACACCAACCAAAATACTGCAGAATAGTTTGTAAGCTTTCAGATTCTCCAAGACCTCTACTCAGGTTAGATAATGAAACAAACAACAAAATGGAAGGTGGGGGATGGGGAGTGAAAAAAATATGCCTCAGATTAAGTATATTCTCTGTATAGGATGTTATGTAGATTTGATTAGATTAAATGCTGCTAAGTGAAGCAGATATCCAGTTGCACCTTAGAAGGAAATAGAAATTGCAACCTCCATTCAAAAAAGTAGGTGATCCAAATGCACAGCACCATCCGCTTTTGCATTTAGCTATCTGCAAACTTCAGACTGGTAAAGTAGCACCCAAAACCAAAATGTTTCACTATCCTATGGAAGCCTGAACAAAATGTCTATAGCAATTTTTTCTATTTTGTTTCCAGAGATAAGACTGGACCTTGTGATGATTACCCTGAACATGCAAACCATCAACTACTTCACAAAGTTATATTTTGCAGAAGTGACCTCAACTGAAAAACAATAGAAGTAAAAAAGTAGGTGACACTTAGGAGCTGCAGTCTAAGACTTTGACTTCACATCCTATGCAGAAAATATTAAAGACAAGGCCTATAGAACTGGGTGGGGAAAGGTTCAGTAAGATTAACAGATGGTCACTACTCAAAGACTGGAGGTGTAGCTTTAAATGTACTCATATGATAGAAAAATACACAGAGTCTCACCCTGCTCAGTTATCTCCCTCCCTTCTCTCACAGATGTGCTACATAGGATGGATGTGCTACATAGGATGGATGGGGAAGCTCGCTAGTGCCTACATTGCATCAATTTAAAAGCAACACAAACATGCTCTGACAAGCCTAGCTTCTGGCCTTTGTCATTTTGCGATGTTCAGACTTGAGCTCAAAGATTTCAGAGATCCATGCCAATTCTGCTTCTGATCTGCCCATGACATACCCCCAATTCATACCCCCAACCCTGCCCCCCCTTATTCTCTGCTCCAAGCACAAGCAACTCAGCTCTCTAAACTACGACAGCATGGGAGAACAGAGATCTCTTAAGCATCCTTCCCTACCTCTCCTCCAATTTGCTGGCAAGTCTCTAATCCTACCACTCCTGTTCCATACCTCATTTGAATGTGAAAGGGGATCAGACAACCAGATCCATTGCTGCTGTGAATGCCTTTCTGACTTAGGGTTCCCATTCTCCTGCTGGGGGTAGGGTTTCTCCCAATTTCAGGACCTCCAAACTGCTGGCACAGGATTGGCCAGCGGGGGAGCCCTGCCCTGAAGAGCTCCATCAGCATGCAATGTGCCTGGCATGATGAAGTTACCCGGAAGTGATATAATCACGCCGGGCACAATATGTGGGGACACTGTAGCATTTTGGGGGAAAATGTTTTTATTGTATTTTATTGTTTTATTATATGTTGTACTCTGCCCTGAGCCCTACGGGGAATGGGTGAAATAGAAATTTACTAAAATAAATAAATAAACAAAACTCTATGGCTTTGCACACACAAGGACAGTCCCCCCGCTGGCATCCAGAAAATACCAGTAACCCTATTCTGACTGTACAAGTCAATTAGTATTTTTCAGGAAACCCGGTGCTTACAACTTTTAAGATGTAAGCACAAAATATAACACTGGAATAAACTCTGAAATGATTTTTTAAAGGAACGGTTGACATTCTTTAAAGCAACAACAGAAAACATGTCCTCTGAAAGAGCTATTCTATTTGTTACAAAGGTATCTAGATTTATTGCTTGATATTTTGAGGTATGTGCATTTTGAGAAATTAATACAATTGGAATGGCAAAAATGTGCAAGAGAAGGAAACAGCATACAACTGAATATATAATTTCAGATTATCTAAAAACAACTATTTGCTTACTAGACTACACCCTTCTTCCCTGAATCAGCACAATCCTTATTGCTAAACAGCAATCAAGAAAATGAGACTATTGTAAATTTCCTTAACACAACACAATTAAAGCTTAATATTGATCACACCATGTACAATACAGTAAAGTCATTACATTTTCCTCCCTGGTCATTTCCTTTTTACCCTCCCCCAACACCCCCTCAAGTTTGCATTTGAAAAAGGAAATAGAGCTTTCCTGCCTAGTAAATATCAAAGTCTCTTCAGTTCAAGTGGAATTTACAGCGACACTACATGTGCAAAATGCATTTCTTCTATAAAGACTCCTTTAACACCTGGATTAAAACTAGAATTCAACATACTTTGGGACTGCAAATAAATACTTTGGAACTGCAAATAAACTAGTCACCAATTTCAGCCATGACGTAATGATCAGAATTACATGTCACTGTCATTTTAAAAAGTCCCACCATTCTGTTTTTAGAAATGAGATAAATATTTCTCCTGAATCAGGAATGCCTCGTTCTCAGTGCAAAGATTCATCCTAGCAACTAATGAAGAAGGTACCCTTGAGCACAGATGAAGTTTAATTCCTTTACTATGCAGCAATGGTCACATACACTCACTATAGCTGATATTAGTAGATGAATTTTTATTGAAGGACATCAATTGCAGATGGGGTTGATAACTTTAGCTAGGAAAATTCCAGGAGATTTGGGGGCAGTACCCGGGAAGTGAGGATGTGATACCACAGAGTCTACTCTCAGAAGCTGCCATTTCCTGCAGGGGAAATTATCTCTGACATCTGAAGATCAGCTGGAATTCTGGGGAAACTCCAGGCCCTATTCAGAGGTTGGCAACCCTACTTGCATAGTAGATGGAGCAATATAATCTCTCAGTTTAGAAACCACTAACAGTAATCACTTATTCCAAAAGCCTGAGTTCCAAACAGACCCTTTCCTCAGTTCTTCTGAATATTAGTGTTTTCATGTAGTCTACATGTCACACTAGATCTGCCCTGGTAATCCTGATTCAGTATGCTTGTGTGTAGTAAATATGGTTATGAACCTCCAGGTGTGGTCAGCAGTTCTGGAATTAAAACTGATCTTTAGACTGAGATCAGTTCCCCTGGAGAAAATAGTTCCAGAGGTATGGAACATCACAGATTCTAGGTGAAATCCTTAATCATGATAGAGTTCCCACTTAGAGAAGCAAGTTTAAAAAAAAAGTGGGTCAAGGGCCTTTCTAATTGTATAGTATATGGTTCTGGAATACCAACTTTGTCAAGTGCATTTTTTAAAAAAAGTTAAATCTTCGTTTTTAAAATAAGAAAGTATTTAGAGATCAGTTACAATGCCCATTTTATGTTTATCTTGAATCTGTTGTTCTAATCACTGGATTTTGTGTATTTATATATTTTACAAGGTTAAAATCTGCAAGACTCACTTAGGAGGGAAACCTCACCAATTTTGTTCTTTATATTCCCAACTTCTGTCTACTTTGCCCCCCTTTCCACACACTGCTTTGTCTTCCTTTCCAAGCTATTTTTGCTGCTTTTGCTCAGCCTTCTATTCCACAAGAGTTGCCTAGGCCCAAGCTTCAGTTGCTAAGCAACCCGCAGTGCTGACTGCAGTATCAAAACATTTTACAAGATCTCGTACAGCATTCTCTAGTTCTGTGGCATTTTAACTATGCTTACCATATATATATATATATATATATATATATATATATATATATATATATATATATATATATATATATATATACTTTTGTTTTTTTGCTCTGCAAACTTTGAGGGGGAAGGTCCCTCAGGTCTGTCAAATCCCCCCACACACACCTGCACATAGTCCTATTATGCAGATATTTGACCTCCATTCTAAAACCATGCTCAGAATTAGATGTATTGATGAATATTAGTGAATATATCAGGGTTGCTAGCCTACTGCCAGAGAAGGGGGATCCAGTGCCCATGACCCTGCCACCATCATTGATCAGCTGGTAAACAGGGGGGACTTATCAGAAACAGGATGAAGGCCCAAGCTATGTCACTGGTGATACTGACATCATTACACAGGTGATATCCAGCAATGACCTTGTATTTGGGCAAAACCTCTATGGTAGAAGTCATTTTTACCATGGAGTTTTTGCTCAAATATCAGAGCATCACTGTGTCATAGGGTTGCCAAGTCCAATTAAAGAAAAATCTGGGGACTTTGGGGGTGGAGCCAGGAGACATTGGGAGTGGAGCCAGGAGGCATTGGGGGTGGAGCCAGGAACAAGGATGTGACAAGCATAATTGAACTCCAAGGGAGTTCTGGCCATCACATTTAAAGGGACAGCACGCCTTTTAAAATGCCTTTCTTCCATAGGAAATAATTAAGAATAGGGGCACCATCTTTTGGGGCTCATAGAATTGGACCCTCTGGTCCAATATTTTTGAAACTTGGGGGTATTTTGGGGAGAGGCACTAGCTGCTATACTAAAAATCTGGTGCCTTTACCTCAAAAAATAGCCCCCCCAGAGCCCCCAATACCCATGGATCAATTCCCTATTATTCTCTATGGGAATTGTTCTCCATAGGGAATAATAGAGTGCCTAGTAGACATTTCCCTCCCCCCCACACTTTCTAAAGGGGGGGAGGGCCTCCATACCAGGGAATCCCCCCTCCCTGCCCCCTCCCTCTCTCTCTCACACACACACAAATACTTACCGTACTTGGTCTTCTTCCAGCAGAATTTTCTTGCTGTGAAAACGAAAGTAAGGCTGCACAGGAAAAGAAAGGGAGGGGCCGTTCCTGTTTCCTGTGCAGCCTTAAAGGGACACCTTTTAAAAATGGATCCCAAGCTGTAAAACAACATGATGCCTACAGGTATGTTCTCTCTCCGCCCGCCCCCAGATTTTTTTAAGAGCGGGGGAGGAGGCTGAAAATTCGGGGGTCCCCCGCCAGGGCGAGAGGGTTGGGAAGCCTACTGTGTCATAAGCCCTGACGAGAAGGAGCTGGAAGGGTTAACAGACCTGGAAGAGTTGCCAGCCAGTTTCTCAGCTGAACAAACAGCAGCTGGCCCATCAATCACTCTCCAGGCACCAGTGTCAGCAGTTGATGATCAATCTCCTCCAAGCTCTTCTCCCATCTCAAGAGTTTGAAGCAGGCTCCCAAAAGAACTTTCAGAGTGAAGACATGAGGCATGCCGATGCTTCAGATCTCTCAGCCCTGAATTCTAGCAGAGTCACTACCACTCAGGGAGCAGGCTGACTGAAACTCCCATATAGCTCCCACCCAGGACCTGGTAACCTTGTAGAAGCAACAAGTCTATTCTTTGGCTTGCATTCACGCTCCTTCCTGATTCCTGATCCTGACCTGCTTGATTTCCTTGGCACCCTGACCTTTTGGCTTTTGGACATTGACTTCTGATTCCGGTTTGTGATTCTGCATTGGTGACATGACTCCTGCTTAACTTCCTGGACTTTGACCTTGGACTGGCTTTGGACTCCTGCCTGCCTGCACCCTGAGAACGTGACATACTGCAACATCACAATGTAATGACATCACTTCCAATACACACCAGAAGTGATGTCATCATGTTGCCAGTGATGCAGACTGGGTTCCTTCCAACTCCTGGTAAATCCCTCCCCTGCAGTTACATAGGTACATACAGGTCCTGTCATATTTGGTCTTTAAAAAAAAAAACATTTTGTAACCATTTTAAAAAATCTGGAAAAAATAGCTACATTTCTGAAGTCCATTTTACATGAGTGGGAAGAAATCCAATACTATCGTAATTTTAATTTATGTACAGTCTACTGAAATCCTCAGCTTGTCGTGTGTGCATGCACTGACAAAGTAGTGACTTCAAGAAATCATTTTCTATAGTTTTTTTCTGGGAAGTATGCTTTGCAGCTAAACTGAAGAGAATCTCACATAATTTCCTCCTACTTTCTTCATGCTGGCCCAATGCTAAAATAATTAATTTAATGGTGCACAAAGGGCAATCTGGAATAATTCATCAGGCAACGCTACTGAGTCATGCGTAGTCCTGCTAAAGTTCCACAGAAAATGATGGAGCTGCACTTGAGGTAAAGACATGTGCAGTTCTAGATAAGAAATGCATGGGTTGTTGCTAAAGACAGAGAAAGTGAAGGGAATATGTAATACATGGACAGAGATCAGATAAAACAGATCACTATCTTACAGAGTTTGCATATCACAAGACATGGAAATGCAAAGCAGAACTTATGGTATTTACAATAGTGGAAGAACTTAAACAGAGCTCCTCTTACTTTAATAAAAAGAGGCTGTATTCATAAAATTAAAAATTAGAAGTGCACTCCTGCCTTGAAGAATTTGGTGCAGAAACTCCCAACTGACTTCAGTAAAGATCATCTCATTAATTAAAATTCCAAAAACCTTTATTGGCATACAATTAAAAAAGCAGTATAAATCAGCCTATATGCCGACAAAAGGAGAAACAATCAAAATACAACAATTTGTAACATTAGGTGTAGTAATAATAATAGGACAAACAAAGTGATAAAAGTTTTAAACAGTAATAAGAACATAACATAAGAGCATAAGAGAAGCCATGTTGGATCAGGCCAATGGCCCATCCAGTCCAACACTCTGTATCACACAGTGGCCAATATATATATATATATATATATATATATATATACACACACACACAGAGAGTGGCTAATAGCCACTGATTGACCTCTGCTCCACTTCTCAAATATTACAGTAATTAAAATGGTTATAGTAAAAAGCCTAACCATCCAAAGAGGAACCATAGATACACCCCATCTCTCTCACTCTTCCTACCCTTTCCTCTTCCCTCGTTTCTTTCCACCTTTTCTTGGCCCCTAAGTACATTTGTCAGGAAGTCTGCCACCTGATCAGTAACTTCTGAGTTTTTGTCTGCTAGAAAGAATTCAATGCCTCTATTGGTCGCAGTCTCAGAGAGTTGGAAAAGAGGACTAATCAAATGTGAACGTAGCTGAGCAAAACAGTGGGCATGCTGAACAGAGTCAGGTTCTTTACAGAGACATCTGCAGAGTCTTTCCTCATAGGGAATACCCTTGTATCTGCCTGTAACCACAGCTGAAGAAAATATGTTCAGACTGGCCAGCATTAATGCTCTGCATTGAGAAGGTATTGTTAAGCTTGAAAAGTATTGAGCCATAGAGTTTTGCGGGAAGGCAAGACCCAGGAAATGAAGGGAACAAGTCCCCTCTGCTCCAGCTTTCATTAGCTGTAAATCAATGTCCTGGATTCTCCTTTGAATTGTTTGGAATATATAGGTTTCATTGGAGTTAGCCAGGAAGTCTAAATCAATACTTAAAGAGTTAATTTTCTCCTGTATTAATTGGGACCATTTAGAAACATACGGGTCAGCAGGTAAAGCAGCTATAAGACTATTTGGAGGGGATCATCTCATTAATTACCAGGAATTTTAAAGAGGAAATATATAAATAACTCATGCCATAAAGTCATAAAAGTGAGCATTCAAAAGTTTCAACCATCACAAACTCACTTTTTAGGGCCCATCACTCCATTACAACTAATTGCTGTAAGAATTACTGAGACCATGGCCATTTCTACACAACACTGTTGGGAAATGAGTTGTTTCCCTGCTCTCCCATAACATTATGGTACATTTGTGCATATCCCTGGGATTTCCCCAGCTTTATGTCAAACATTATCAGATTGTAGACATTCTGAATGGCTGCTGTGGGGCTGGAAAGTAGGCTTCCTAACCCCCCAGCCCTGGCGGGGGACCCCCGCATTTGCGGCCTCCTCCCCCACTCTCCAAAAATCTAAAAGCGGGGGGGGGGAGAGCACCAATTTTTGGTGCTACTCGCTCTTGGCCAGTGAGAGAAAAGAACATGCGTGGCTGTATGAAAGATAGAGGGAGAAAGTGCCTCCGTTTATGTCCATATGAGTGAGAGAGACAGCCTGCCTGAACCCCTGCACCCGCCAAAGGCCCAGCACTGGAGTCCAGTCATCACCCAGGCATGCTAGGAAGAAGCGGGATGATGGTGGTTAGCCTAGGTTTTCAATTGGTGAGTGCCTGTGTGAGGAAGCAAGAGCCAAAAAAGAAGGGAAGGGAGGGAGGTGTCCTGTCCTGTTAGTAAGGAAGATTTGTAGAGCCTGCGCGATTTGTAGATCTCATTACTCAAACGGTGGTTGGTGTGTAAATAAGCATTCCTTCCAGGCACAGAGAGAGGGGAGATCATACTGGAGATTTAGCAAACATTTTCTCGTCACACAAACCTGCCCTGTGCCTTCACTGCAGAATAGAAAGGCATGAGGTGTTCTTGATGAGATTTTGAATGATGCATGAACTGATAAACTGCCTTGCACTCAACCTGTCAGCAGCAACTTCTGCAGAACTTTGCAGTAGAATACTTATTGAGAACTTTTGGGGTTGCTTTGCCTTTAAGAAGAAAAGCCCCACTCACCCAGTCTCGACAGATCCCTTTGGAGGCATTCTGCGCAGACTCGGAGGAAGGCAGCCGCTTGTCTCTTCGCTCCTACTAACGCTAAGTTGTTTTAATCTTTTAACTTTTATCTTGCCTTGATGGAAGGAATTGTTTTTAAATAATCTTATCCTATCACCTCACTTTTGATATTTGGTGCCTCTGTTTTGTCTTTCCCAAGCTCTGGTTGTTTAATTAGTCAATAAGCCTCTGCCTTCGTTTTCCTAATCAGAAGCTGCTGCAGCTAATGACCTACAGCTGAAGTTTTATAAAGTTTTATAAAGTTTTACACAGTCTTAGCCTGTCTCTCAAAGACAGGGTTTTGTTTTTTGTGTGTGTTTTTTAGAATCTTTTAATTTGAACTGAAGGTTGAAATTAAGTCAACTCCTGCAAAGCAACAAGGCGGAGTGCAGTCGGCTACAGAGTTGGCTCTGACAAATTTGGCTTTTAAAGATATTTTACGATATTCTTAGCAGATGTTGTGGCTTTTATCTGTAAGTTTTAAGACATTAGTTGTTTGGTATTTGTTTTATTTATTTATTTTTTTATTCATTTTTATCAGGACAGGGCTAATTGCCACCCAACAGAACCCTCTTAATGGCATCAGGCAAGCGGCCAAGAGAAGTGGAGGAGGAATCTGCTTCTTTGCCACTTTGCAAACAGTTCAGGATAGAGGACTTTTTTACCTTAAACAATAAGTCCAAATCTGCTCTGCCATCATTTGCTATTGAAACATCGAATCGCTTCTCCCCTTTAGATGACGAGGTAGAGCCTGCTGAAAAGGAGGAACCGACTAATGAATTGACTAATGAGTCTGATCACGAGGATGGCGTTGACTCTCAACTCCTGTCTGGGGTGGGGGCTTTAAAGGTGCAGCAGAGTCAGCATGATAATGAAGAAAGATCCATGTCTTCTGACGAACTTGCCCCAATTACCCTTATTGCAAGCACAGTGGATTGTATCTTTAAAAAGTTAAAGAGTTTAGAAGACCAAATTCTTGACCTTTCTTTAGAACTAAAGAGACTATCAGTGTCAATGGATAAAGTCTACTTAGCCCAGCTGGATGATACCTCTATTGGAGCTCTAGCCCCTTTAAAGCGATGTCCGTCTGCAACTCAGGAGGTTGATCCCCGGAGCTCCTTTACGGAGTCTAAGGTCAGCGTGGGCCTTAAAAGGAACGTGCAACAATTGGTTCTACAGCCCAATAAGGTTTGCATCACTGTTTGTCCTTATGGCAGGAAGACCCCATGCTGGAGAAGTAAACTTTTAGCTAAATCCCATCTCTGTGAACTTCTTCATCTGAACTATCACAAAATTGACTTGATTACCATTGAATCTCTTAATGATCAGTCTCAAATGCAGAGGATTCTGCTTACCTTTCAATCCTCCAACATTCCTTCACTAATTCTGAGGCGAAAGAATTACCTATGGTCAAAGGGGGTTTTCCCTGTTCGATCTTTTATTAACTCTCAAACTAATGCTCTGCTGCCTAACCTGTCCGCAGGGGTCAGGACACGAAGTAATCCCCATCTCTTGAAGAACGCATCATCTTCAGCGGCAAAATATAAGGCTGCAATGTGTCTTAAGGTATCCAGATCTGGTCAGTCCCAAGCAAACCCCGAGTTGCATAATGAGTCATCAGTGCAGCCCTGTATGGATGTGACGCATAGTCCCCTTAATGTTTCATTAGAAGATGACCTTTTGCAGTCATTTGGGAGTCTTCCAGCAAAAGATCAACAGGCGATACTCATAAGACTTGAAGGTACTAAGCTGCAGCTGCAAAGGTCTTTAGAGCCGGGGAAATCAGTTCCTTCAATCAACCTAGATCCTGCAAGCAACCCCCTGCCCCCTTGTCCCCCATCAGCTGACTTAATTGATCTGTCTATGGAACTCTCTCTAACTGGCTCAAGGGCACCCCAACATAATGGTTGTATTTTCACTGATGACTCCAGGGTTCTAGAAAGGATATCCATTATCGATTGACTACCAGCTAGGGAAGCCACAAGGAAGATCCACATCATCTCCTGGAACATTGCTGGGTGGAAGAGTAAAGCGAATGACTCAGATTTTTTGGACTTTTTGAAATCCTTTGATTGTGTCTTCCTTCAGGAAACATGGGCAGAAGACAGTTTTAGACTGACGGATTTTAAAGTTTTTAATCTCCCCGCTTATAGATCTCACTCTAAAGGTCGCAGTAAAGCAGGCATGGCTGCTTTGGTGAAATCCAGCTTACCATTTAAGGTGATCCTCTTGGATCCTTGCCCGCCAATTGCCCAGGCTTTATTGCTGTCCTCCCCAGCACTGACCCTAATCATGATTAATGTTTATTTAGCCCCTTCTAATGGTGAGCTGGAGTTTGATGCTGTCTGGGAGAAATTTTCTGACTATGTGACGTCTTTGTCTAGGAAATTCCATACTGCTCAGCTCATGATTTTTGGTGATTTTAATGCTCGGATAGGCAGTAACAATCAGAAATGGATCTCTCATTTTGGCTTTGAAGCGGTTGAATCCCCTCCACTACAACTATGTTTACCCCGTTGTTCTAAAGATACTTTAACCAATAAGGCGGGTCTTAGATTAATTGAATTCTGCATAGCGCACAATGTTATAATATTTAATGGTCTCTCCAAATTTCCAGCTGCAAATGACTTTACTTTTTTTTCCACAAGGGGTTGCAGTGTGATAGATTTTTGTGTGGGCTCACCCAACCTTCTGTCATCTACCGATAACTTTTACATCGATCCGCGCACAGAAAGTGACCACCTGCCCCTAACTCTATCCCTACGATTGGATCTGGAGGTTAATATGGTATCACCTTCCCAATCCATGAAGGCTCCTGAGAATGTTCTAAAAAAAATCAAGTGGTCCCCGGCCCTAGAAAGGGAGTTTTCTTCCCTCTTTGGCTCTGAAGCGCTATGCAGATTAAGGGATTCAATCATAAATTCCAATTCAGATGATTCAATCCTTTCAGGATTTTCATTATTAATTGATTATTGTAGTGCCAAAGCTAAACCGGTGATCTTGTCTAGGTCTAGTTTCTCCAGCTGGTTCGATACAGATTGTTTAGCTTGGAAACAAGAACTGAGAGCTCATTTTAAAGAGGCTTGTCACTCCAAAGACCAATCAAAAATTAAGGCCTACATTGCTTACAAGACAGCCTACCTGGAGCTTACTACATCCAAAAAGAAAGCTTTCTTTCAGAATAAATGGGACCAACTTTACCACTCGATAAAATCTAACGATAATAAGGCCTTCTGGAGAATCATTTCAGGTAATCTAAAAAACAATTCTGCTACTGACCCAAATATCTCTGAGCAAACATGGGTTGATTACTTCTCTAACATTTTTGCTGCCCCATGTGTATCCCCTCCTATCTTAGCAAACCCCTCAGTTACTGATATGCCGGTCTGGCCTCCAGTAACTCTAGAGGAAATCAGTGAGTTATTGAAGGATTTAAAAGCGGGTAAAGCACCTGGCCCTGATGGCCTTCCCGCTGAGGTATTCACAAAGTTTGCCGATTGGTGGCTCTTGCCCCTTGCAAAATTGTTCTCTTTTATCGATCTGCATGGCTCCATCCCTGACTCTTGGCTTGACTCTATAATTATCCCAATATACAAAAAGGGGGGGTTGGAGTTACCAGAAAACTTCCGCCCCATTAGTTTATTATCTATAGTGGGCAAATTGTATGCAAAACATTTAGAACTCCGATTAACTGACTGGATGCGCCTAGGCAACATCATAGGTCCTGAACAGATTGGCTTCTCCAAAGGCAAATCTGCTATGGATCACTGCTGCACTCTGGCCTTCCTTGCTGAAAAATATATGCATACCGGGTCAAAAAAATTATATGCTGCCTTCATCGATTTGAAGGGTGCTTTTGATTCAATAGATAGAGCCCAACTATGGATCAAGCTAGGTTACCTGGGAATGGACCCTCGTTTGCTGTTTCTCTTGAGGAAACTTCATTCTAATACCTTTTGCCAAGTGAAATTTTCTTCTAGCGGTGACTTGACTAGTAAAATCCCAGTGTTAAAGGGGGTAAAACAAGGTTGTGTGCTGGCCCCACATCTTTTTAATTTATTTTTAACTGACCTGGCACAATTTTTGACCCCTATCAATGGTCATCCGCCTAAACTTGCAGGCCAAGCGGTCCCCTTATTACTTTATGCCGATGACACTACCATCCTCTCTTGTACAAGAGTGGGCCTGCAAAGGTATTTGAACGCCTTTTATGACTACTGTAATTGTAATTCACTTACTATCAATTATACCAAATCTAAAGTAGTTGTCTTTTCAAATTGCTGGGGCCCACAGAGATGGTTTATTGGCAATTCAACAATCGAGCAAACAAAAAATTTTAAATACTTGGGGATCACTTTTAACCACAAGTTAAGCTGGGTTTCACATCGTAACAACACCATCAACTTGGCTAAGTGTTCAGCTGCTCAAATTAAACAGTTTTTCTTTGCAAGGGGCAACCAATTAGTTCCAGCAGCTATTAAAGTATTCAAAGCCAAAACGCTTGCCCAAATCCTCTATGGTATCCCTATATGGATCTCAGCTTTTACCAGGAAAGTGGAGGGCATTCAAGCCTCATTCTTTAGACAAATTCTTGGTTTGCCAAAATGTGTGTCCTACTTTGCTCTCTGCTCTGAAGTGGGTCAGTCTTTGGTGGAGACAAAAGCCTGGATTGCAGTGTTTAAATTCTGGCTCAAAATTCATTTTAGAACAGATCCCAACAGCCTTCTTGATTGTATGAAAAGAGACCCATATATTTCGTCCTGGACAGCAGTGCTTCTGTCTAAACTCAATCAATTGGGGTTAGAGGTAGATGATTTTTCTACCTCTGAAGAGTCATATATCTTCAGATGTATTAAACTGAGACTGTGGGAATTGGAGGAAACGAAATTACGGCCAACTCTCCCTTATACTTGCTCTCCAGCTTCCTTAGGTCTTTATGCTTTTTGTGGCAAAATGCCCAATTATCTATCAGACCTAACCACTCCAAGTCATCGCAGGGCATTTATGTTGGCCAGACTAAACGCGTTTCCCTCCAAAGTTTTACAAGGGAGATATCAGCGAGTCCCTTTAGCCGACAGACTTTGCTCCTGTGGAGCGAATACCCCTGACTCAATCCAGCATATATTGCTTGATTGTTCTTTTTACCATAACCTCCGTAAAGATTTATTTGGCAAGCTTTCTTTTTCTCCAGATTTGTCTATTCTGCCACCCTGTTATTATTTATTGAGTGATACTGAGGGGGTGGTTAGTGAGGCTGTGGCAAAATTTCTGGCTGACATCCTTAAATTTAATTCTGACCATGTTTGAATGTATCTGTAAGAAGAAAAGCCTCTCTTCCAGAACAGGAAGTGTCAGTGGGCGTGTGTGCAGGCAAGGAGTAGTCTCCTAATGCTGTTTTGCTCTGCGACTAAGGTACTTTCTACAGTGCTTGATTTTAAATGATTTAAGGTATCTGTTTAGAGTGCTTAAGTTTTTGTTTTATGTGTTTCTCAACTGGGCTAGGCTAAGCGCAGTCCCAGTCTTGTGGAGACTGTTTAATTTTTCATTCAGTCTTATCTGATTTATTGCCTCCTCTGCTTTTATTGCCTTTGGCTACCCCATATTCAGCTTAACTTTGGTATATGCTGGTCCGGGTATCTGGAACATTCTGAAGAAATTTGTCTTAGTTTTTAAAACCTTGCTAAAACTTTGAACCCAGTGGCACCTTTAAGACCAACAAAGTTTAATTCAAGGTATATTTTTCATGTGCAAGCATACTTCTTCAACTCATCTCCAGATTACAGAAGTCATTTTCACTTGAGAAAATGGGTGTTAAAACTAACCTAGTTTTATTTGCTAGCATTGTTTAGCTGAGTTAATTATCCTGCTCTCCTTCCCCCCCCTTAAGATATAGCAGTTTTTTATCACAACAAACACACCAAACAAACCAATCCTATAACAACTGGGGAGAGGGATTTTCCAGGTAAAGATCAGCTAGTTTGACAGGAATTGTATTTTTTGTGAAAAGGAAGCAATATAGTTTATTGCATTGTGAATATGTTGGTTCTAGATGACATTTAAACATATTTCTGAGCAATGTTTCCTCTAAACTGAGTTAGTGTGAGCTAGTTCAGTTTTTAGTCTCCAGCTCACACATTTTTGTCTTAGCTCAGGAAAAATGGCCCCACATGAAACTAATTTATGCAGAAGCTTATGACTTCAATGCCAATAGCTCACAAAGTAGAATTTTTGCTCACATGACCCCACAGTTTAGAGGGAACATTGCTTCTGAGTCTCAGGTGTTCTAAATGCAGTACTGCAAATATTGCTTTGATATTGTGTTCTTTTCTAATCCCACTAAATGGAAAGATGAATAACTGATACTTGAAAGTATTTCCTGGAATTATGGCATATCTCCAGATTACAAAGTCAATTTCTACTGGAGAAAATTGATGCTTTGGAGGGTGGACTTTGGGAGCATTGTAATCCACTGAGTTCCGTGTCCTCCCTAGGCTCCACCTCCAAGTCTCCAGGAATACCCCAACTGGAGCTGACAAAACTACTTCTGCCTCTGGTCAGTGACAGGTCCTGGCAACCCTAGAGCTATTCTATGACATGATGGTAACCAGAGCTGCTTATTAGGATTTTTGGTAGGGGTGATATATGCAAACCTCCACTCCCAATTGCTAGACATAAAGGAGGACATAATATGTTCTAGTGTGCATATAAGAATTTTCCTCTGGTGTGCATTATCTTAAGCCTCCAAATTGCCAAGTTCCTGAAGCATAAAGAGCTGCAAATTCTTTTTTGTGGCGAAGGGAATGCAACTGAGGAATACCTGACCACAGAATTACCAGAGGTATGATAGAGCTACTTAGGCTTGTAATTGTGTTTGACCTGAGAAGACAGCAGTAACTAAATCTTACTAGATTGGGAATGGCTTCCAATGTTTAAGGCGGAAGCCCATATCTGTTTTGAATTAAGTGACATTATTTAGCAAGCTTTCATCCAAATTTGTCAATTAGAATCTTATCATTTGAACTGAGTCTAGCACTAAAGTCTCTCCCCGCCCCCCCCCCCCACTTTAGAATCAGGTGTGCTGGATTATCTAATAAAAGGTCTTCAATAAAAAATTCAGATTCATTACAGCACCTTGCTATATCTGATCATTTTTGCTGGGGAGGGATATATACATTTAGTATTAGAAGAGACCCCATTTTGAAGTGTAGGAGGACAGCCATTGCCCATGGGTTTGAATTTTTTAGATGGACACATTCAATTTAAATGATGTAGAGATTAGGATTCCTAAACCCCCATGAAGGGGATTAGAGGTGGGGTTTGATGCAGTGTGCTGGAAGTGATATAGAGGGGTGAAGCTCAGGAAGTGACATCTCTTGACCTTTGACTTGGAAGTGATGTCACTGTTGGAGCAAGAATCTACATAAACCCAGTCTGACAGCTACAGTATGACAGCTGGTGATCTAGCTGCCAGGCTAGGTCACAGTGACCTGATCAGCAGACCGGCTTGAGCCGGCAGAAGCCAAGTGATGCAATCTGCTGAGTCAGCACGGCCAGGATTGGCTGCTTGGACTATATATGATCTGTGTGTGCATCACACAGGTCTCTCCCTGTGAGATGGTGGTTAGGCGAAGCACTTTGTCCGTGGAGGTGATATTGTATAGACTGCACAAGAGAGCACTTGTCGTGTATATATGTTAATACACCTTTTGGCACTAGTTGCACGTGTCTGCCTGATTTTCTTTCCTGAAGCCCTGTGTCGGGCAAGTCATCTCCCTCACTCTGCTACTCCCGCTCCGACAGGGTTATGGGCCCAGGGCGGTTCCGCTGCGCGGAGGAGAGAGTTGCGAGTTGAGCTGACTGTGAGTTTGGAAAGAGCCGGAGGCGAGGAACGCCGGCGAAGGACACAGAAGCACCACCGTTCTCTGTTTGAGAGCCAGAGGGACGTCGGCAGCCAGCTGTGAGGAGGAGTCGGCACGATGGCTCAGCAACAGCTTGGAGTAGCTGTTGAGAAGCTCACCTCAGCCAACTACGCGGTGTGGAGCCTGAGAATGCAACACTACCTCAAGCGTGAAGGGCAATGGCTGTTCGTGAGTAACCCCCCTGCTGACTTATCTCCTGCCGAGACTGTGTTATCGGATAAGGCACTGGCCAACATAGTGCTATCTATAGGAGATGACCAGCTGGTTTATGTGCGAGGGAAGGACACTCCCAAGGCTGCCTGGGACGCGTTGAGTGCGGTGCATGTTAGCACCACTGCTGGTTCCCTCATGGCCTTGACAAGGAGGATGTTCCGCACCGTTATGCCGGCTGGAGGGTGTGTGAAAGATCACATCAAACGGCTAACGGACTGTTTCGTTGAGCTGGAGGCAAGAGGCAAGACTGTAGCTCCAGACGACAGAGTGTACATTTTGCTGTCGTCGTTGCCACCTGAGTACACTCCCCTGATAACTTCTCTGGAGACGGTGGACGTAGCGACCCTGACCATGGAATACGTCTGTGCCCACCTGCTTGACTTCCAAGAGAGAATTGCGGCCGTGAGCTGTCCGGGGGTGTCGGCCGGGCAGCGTGCTGTTATCGGTGTGTCCGGGAAGACAGCCAAGAATGAGCCAGCTTCTGCTGCTGGCAGGCGTCCGAAGGTGGAGGAAGTGGAGCCGACTGCGTTTGCAGTCCGTCGCTGCTATGGATGCGGGTCGTCGCAGCACCTGCTCCGAGCTTGCCCTGAGAGGGAGAAGAGGCGGGGGCGTGTGCGGCGAGAGCGGAGGACCGCCAGCCCGTGTGAGGAAGCAACCCGGCTGGTCACGTCTGCAGTAGAGAGCACAGGGTCTGCTTGGATTTTAGACTCCGGGGCAACGAGCCATCTCTGCTGCGAGAAGGAGTTGTTGAAAAACATTGACAGTCCTGAGCATAAGTATGTGAGATTGGCTGATGGGACCACTGCCAATTCTGTTTGCTCAGGCAATGTGGAATTTCCTGCACTGAAATGTATGTTGCAAAATGTGTTGTATGTACCCTCACTGCAGTCTAACCTGTTGAGTGTTAGCACACTGTTTGACCAGGGATACCAGGTGAGATTTGAGAAAACCTGCTGCAAAATCCTGGGAGGTGGGGGAAAGTTGCTTGTGACAGGAAAGAGGGAAGGTAAACTGTATGTGGTCCAGAGTGATTGTGCCCAGGTGGCTCAGGTGTCGAATGAGCCTGTGCACAATAATTGTATACATTTGCTCCATAGGAGACTTGGGCACTGCGGATTTGGGGCGTTAAAGAAAACCCTGGAGCTTGTGCCTAGTTTGAAAGTAAATCCTTGCAAATGTTACTTGGATTGCCAGGTCTGCAAGAAGACCAAAAGCAAGGCGTGTGCTGTTGCTAAAGAAAGCTCAAGGGAAAGCACACGAGCCCTGGAACTAGTCCATTTAGACGTTATTGGCCCATTGCCAAAGAGTCTGTCGGGGAGGAGATACTGCTT
This sequence comes from Heteronotia binoei, assembly GCF_032191835.1. NCBI lineage: Eukaryota > Metazoa > Chordata > Lepidosauria > Squamata > Gekkonidae > Heteronotia > Heteronotia binoei. Next base: position 60,593,840 of record NC_083230.1, read on the forward strand.
GGTGGCCACCGACGACCACACGAGGTACGCGTGGGTTTTCACCATGGTGCATAAGTCTGAGGTGTATAAGACATTCACCAAGTGGGTCAAAGCAGTGGAGAGACAATTAGGGGTTAATCTCCTAGCTGTACAAACCGACAGAGGGGGGGAATTCTTATCTAACCAGATGAAACGTTGGCTGGAGAACAAGGGCATTGCCCACCGTCTGACGAACCCGGCAACGCCCCGAGAAAATGGGCATGGGGCTGTATTGCAGAATGTGATGTATTGCATGTTAGAGGATGCACAACTGCCAATGACCTATTGGGCAGAAACCATACATGCAGCTGTTTTTTTGCAAAATAGGGTTTGGTGTAATACTGTGAAAAATGTGCCTTACAGGTTACTGTTGAACAAGACCCCAGATTTGAGTTCTTTAAAAGTCTTTGGGTCACGGGCTCGGGTTGGCATCCACTCCACGAGTAGCGGGGAGGGGGATGTCCGGGCAGAGAGCCTAATTTTTCTGGGCTACAAGCCAAGGGCCAGGTGTTATCGTTTCTGCAATAGCAAAAGCAAGATAACACTTAATAAGAGTGCCCAGTTCAATGAAGAAAGCAGCTGGCCAAGGTTGCACTCCTTGCAGAAACAATTTGTCCTGCTGCCAAGTAGCGATAACGATGTTGGAGCGCAGCCCAGAACTCCAGCCCAGGAGGTGGCACCCAGTGGGGCTGGAGAAGGTGAGCCGAATGCTGGCACAGAGCCTGACGAGCAGAGTCAGGAGGCAGAGCCTCAAATGCAGGAACTGGAGGTAAAGTGTGAGAGTCAGGAGGTTCAACACCCAATTACAGGGGCAGAGCAACCAGCCCAGGAGGTGGGAACAGAGCAACCCGAAGAAGACAAAGCTGGTCCAAGCACAGGGCCACGGGTGTCTGCCAGGTCCACCAAAGGCCAACGTCCCGCTAGGTACAAGTGTCCCTATGTCACTCTGACTGTCAATCCAGACCCACCCGGATTTGAGGAAATGTTAAAAGAAAAGGCTAAGAAATGGAAAGCCTGGGTGGCAGAATGCGAGGCAAGGGAGAAGGAGGCTGAAGCCAAGCGTCTGAAAGAGCTGGCTGAACAGGAACACGATGATGTGTTTTACAATCATGATGAGTTCCTGAACGAATTCCGGAAAGGGTTCCGAGCTACGTAAATATGAACTGTAATGTTGCTGGTGGACATGTATGTAAACTGTGTAAAGTGTTTTGGTGTACTGGGTTTAAATAGATTAGGAGGTGTGTTGGAGCAAGAATCTACATAAACCCAGTCTGACAGCTACAGTATGACAGCTGGTGATCTAGCTGCCAGGCTAGGTCACAGTGACCTGATCAGCAGACCGGCTTGAGCCGGCAGAAGCCAAGTGATGCAATCTGCTGAGTCAGCACGGCCAGGATTGGCTGCTTGGACTATATATGATCTGTGTGTGCATCACACAGGTCTCTCCCTGTGAGATGGTGGTTAGGCGAAGCACTTTGTCCGTGGAGGTGATATTGTATAGACTGCACAAGAGAGCACTTGTCGTGTATATATGTTAATACACCTTTTGGCACTAGTTGCACGTGTCTGCCTGATTTTCTTTCCTGAAGCCCTGTGTCGGGCAAGTCATCTCCCTCACTCTGCTACTCCCGCTCCGACAGTCACTTCCTTGCTCCTGGCTCCACCCCCAAAGTCCCCAGGTATTTCCTGAGTCAGACTTGGCAACCCTACTGGAAAGGTTCAGTTTTTCTGTGCCCCTGTCCCAGGATGGCCATTTCCTTCCCATGCCACTGAGAGGCTTTTAGGTTTTTAAAATCAATGCTACATTATTGTTGTCACAGGAATGCACAAATGCTCATGTGCCCCACCCCCTCATCCCCTCACAATCTCCGGGAATTTGCCACAATGGTTATGTCAATATACCATTGTACCAATATTTGTAACAGGTTTTCTGAATTCCTAGCTTTCACTTTTGAAGTCTCTAGACACTTTCCTTGAAAAAATATAAAAAGAAAGTCAAGCCCCTGCAGCAAAGGGAACTAGAAATATAATTTTATTTTTAAAAAGAAAGCTGAGAATTCAGAGAACCTGTTACATCTATAGTTGCATACCATTATATTGATACAACAATATATAGTCTAATGCAAATTTAAAAAAAAAGAAAAAGCCCCAAAGAGAAGTGGCCAGAACAAGCGAACTATGGGGAAACCTGCTATACTGAGGCCCCATTGCTGTTACGTTTTATCAGCAGCCACATCAGCAATAGGAAAACCACACAAGCCCATCTCACAGGAAAGTCACCTATGTATGTAAATCATTTCAGATTTCCTTTAGTACATAAAACTTAAGTTACATTGGTTTGTATTAGAATATTATTTCTATTAGTTTTCTTTTATAGGAAGCAGTATAACTATCAATAGGCAATCTCAGCTTTATTTGAAATTGGGTAATTACCAACACTATTGAGAAATGTTCAAAACACATCCTGGGCCTTCTTTAGAATATAGTATTGATTAATACTATAAGGTGACATTGTGCATACATACAAAATGTGCTTCCAGTTTATGATGATTTAAGCTCCAAGTCTAGGACATTAACCACAACTTAGACAGATCTAAGCAAGTGTGATTTTAAGGCTCTGTGCAGCTGTGGATATACCTTTGACTGCAAACCTCCAGGTGAGGCCTGAATATATCCCAGAATCACAACTGAACTCCAAAATACTGAGAGCGTTTTCGCACTAGCGTTTACTCTGGCGTAGCACCCCATTTACCTCCGGATCTTTTCCTGGTTTTCGCACCTGTTGCTCCGGCGCTGCGGTTTGCTCCGGCGCTTCAGGGGTTTCACGCCGGAGTATGTTTTTCAACATGCTTCCGGAGTTTTTGAAAACCTCCGGATCCACTCCGCGGAGTTTGCTGTGGGAAATCCATCCACGCCGGATCAACTGCTTTGTGGGCGTCACCCTCTCCCTTTCCGTCCTCCCACCCCATCCACCCCCTTGGCCAATCATCAGCCGTTCGCGGCGCTTCCCAAAAGTGCCCGCACGGCCATTTTTTTAAAAAAAACTTCATATTTCTTGCATAATAGCGATATTTCGAAATTAACAAATAGAAAAAAAACCCCCTCCTGGAATAGCCTCAATTGCCACTTCAATTGGTTTCGTTATAATTTTTTATTATTATTGACTTTAGTTGCGTTATTTCGCTGAAGTGGCGGGTATGTGAGGTTGCTTTTCCGCTGTTGCGTTATCTTGCAACTACGGAATTGCATTATATATTATACATTGTTGGGGGGGGGGAAATCTAGTGCCGGCGCGGGCCAAAGCATTCATGTGTGTGTGTTTTAAAAAGGCAATGCCTCCCTCAGCTGTGCCACCAGCATTTCTGGACCTGCACAAAATCGCCATGTATAAAATGGGAAGTTGGAGTCCTGCATTCTCCTCCCTGGCTACATTCCGCTCGGTTAGAAAATAGACGCGAGCTCGCTCTTCACACGCGCCACATAAGGGGAAGGAGAGAATGGGGCGGGGGGGGAGCTCTGGCAGCAGGAATCAGTCAGGTCCCCGTTGCAGCTGCAAGCGCCAGCCGGGGAGGGGGAAGAGCGCGGAGGAAATCCCAGCTTCGCCACCCGGGAGGGAGCGAGGCTGGGAAAGGAAGAAGCTGCCACACACACACACACAAACCCCTCAATTTCTCTCTCTTCGTTATTGCGATATTTCGCAACTTCGGAATTTGTGTTGGGGGGGGGGGGAATCTAGTGCTGGGATTCTCCACTGTGAATGCTTCTGTTAATACATAAAGGGCTGTGGAGGATACTACAGCTGCAGCCAATCCATAAGCAGAAGCGGCACACGTGATGCGGTTTGTCCACGAAAAGAAGGGGAATGAACAGCTGTGACTGCTCGATGTTACGTTGTTACGTAGTTATGCAACCAGACTTGCGCTTAAAAAAAAATGATTGACAGGGCATCGAACTCGAGTCGATGCCAGTGGGAAAACGATTTGAGCCGGGGCTTCATGGAAAGCGACTCCGCAAAAGAGTCCATGTGCGAAAACGAGGAAAATGAGCCGGACATAATTGTGCCGCGGAATAAGGGGAGCAAACGCTAAGTGCGAAAACGACCTGAGATTATTTCCCCTGGAGAAAATGGCTGCTTTAAAGGGTAGGTTTTAAGACATAATACCCTATTGATGCTCCTCCCTTTCCCAGGCTCAACTCCCAAATCTCCAGGATTTCCCCAGCCAAAGTGGAAAGAAAAGAAATGATGCAATCCCTGAGTTGGTACAATCAAGCTCTGAGAAGCTTTTCAACTGCAATAGCCTTGGTCAAGGTTTTAATTATTCAATGGGATGGAGGGTCTCCACATTTTCTTGCCTTTTTTTTGGTCCCTCCCCAAGACTTCAGTGCTAAATGCAAATAAGTAATTGCTTTTGGGAGCAATGGTTTTTGCCTCCTTGTCAAGTTAACAATGTCAAGAAATTCAGAGCTACTGGTGGGAAGTTTCATAAACTTCATACCAAACCTTACACAGTATGGGAAGTTTTAGAATGTTTACTTAGCACTGTCTGAGCTGGGTCAGAACTCTGACAAAACTCAGACTTAATGAAAGCCCATTTTTTACATAAACAGAATCTCACTGCACATTCTCAGTGGAATGACATTTGATCTACAATGATGCCTACTATTACCATTTTTTTGTGTGTGATTGTTCACCTATGAGAAACTTTTGATATTTCTATTTAAATTGTGAGAAAAGTGTTTTTTTCTGGCACAGTTATCTTGTTGCTCTGGCCTACCATTACCAATTAAGCAAATTCATGTTCTGAACAAGAAATGTACATTTTGGCAACATCATCAAATATAACTTACTTGTGGAGAGCTCACTAAACTTAATGACAACTGACCATTATTTACGTTTTACAAAATCTACACCCTACTTTTCTGCCCTCATCAGGGCCACCAAGGTGGGAGAACCACCATCACTAATATCTGCTATTATTTCTCTAAATTGTTATCCACACCATTACAATCTTTTCTTACCATCTAATTGTGCCTTGGTTACAGGATACTGAAGAACTCTCTGCTGTTATTTAACAGTTCTCTACATTCTTCTCTTTCTCATGTTTTCCATTCACACATGAAAGTACCCTTTCACTTATCAGCCTAGGGAGCCAAAACAGTTGATACTCTTTATTAAAGAGTGAGTGTTTTCAAACACCATAGTATCATCTTCACAGTTACCATGGATGAATTTAATATGCATTGTTTTGTAGCCCTTTATAAGTATTAACCGGCAAATGGAGGGAAAGTCTAGTCTGTACATAGCATGAAACCAGCTTCCATTTTTAGACTAGGGTCGTTTTCGCACTCACCTTCCGCCGGCGCGACCCCCCTCTTCACCGCGCAGGATCTGCGCGGATTTCGCACTAAACGCTGCGGAGCAGCCAGAAAAGCCGGAAGCTCCCGGCGCAAAAGCCGCTCAAACTGAAACCGCCAAAAAGCAGTTTGGCGTTTGCGCGGCTTTTGCGACGGGAGCTTCCGGCTTTTCTGGCTGTTCTGCAGCGTTTAGTGCAAAATCTGCGCAGATCCTGCGCGGTGAAGAGGGGGGTCGCGCCGGCGGAAGGTAAATGCGAAAACGACCTAGGTGAAGCTGAAAGACAATCTCTATGGAAGAAAACACACCTACAATCTGTTATGCATACTGCAAAATTGTTAAAGCACATCTATAGAACTTGGCTGAAGAAATTGTGTGTTCTCTTTTCATGGATATCACCACATCTTGTTTGGGTTAAAACAGAAGGAGATGAGGGGAAAATATCTGAACATTGAAGGTATCTGGGGAAATATCTCACTTCCAGTTATCATATCAGCACTCTGACATGATTAATAAATTTAAAAGGGCACGATGCACATAGGGTTGCCAAGTCTAATTCAAGAAATATCTGGGGACTTTGGGGGTGGAGCCAGGAACAAGGGTGTGACAAGCATAATTGAACTCCAAGGGAGTTCTGGCCATCACATTTAAAGGGACAGCACACATTTTTAAATGTCTTCCATAGGAGATAATGAAGGATAGGGGCACCTTCTTTTGATGCTCATAGAATTGGACCCCTGGTCCAATCGTTTTGAAACTTGGGGGGTACTTCAGGGAGAGGCACTAGATACTATACTGAAAATGTGGTGCCTCTACCTCAAAAAACAGCTCCCCCAGAGCCCCCGAAACCTCCAGATCAATTCCCCATTATACCCTATGAGAATCGATCTCCACATAGGGAATAATGAAGTGCCCAGCAGACTTTTCCCTCTCCCCCACCCCGTTTCTCGCGACTCTGAAGTGAGGGATTGGCCTCTCTACTCACGAGTTGCTGCCACCTTCTTCAAAGTAACACAGACACTCCTTCCCAAGAGGAAGCCCTTCAATTGGAGACTGAAGCCTCCAGAGCACATGGTCCTCTGAAGGCGGGGCTTCCCCCCGCCAGCCAGCTGACTGGGGGTGGGAAGGAGCCTAGGAGAGCGGAAGAACCCCCGTTGGGACCTGGGGATTGGCAAGCCTAGATGCACAGAATACAATCATTCATTTCTGCTAACTGAATAATTTCTTCCAATGTAAGACTTATCATTTAATGAAGGAGAGTCATTGGATTGCACTCACATATAGTTTTGGAAGTATGATGGCACAAAACAAATGAATAGAATGTTCTTTTAATAGGTACATAGAAGAGAGAATTTTGGCAGGAGCAGCTTATCACATAAGGATTAAAACAACTGAATGCTATAAAATTTCACATCTCTTACTGGCATAGGATTTCTTTCATTTGCATGTGTTATATATCTAATTTTGCTGATACAAAAACATAACTTGCCTTACACTACGGTAGGTATGGAGGCAGGATAGAGCATTATGGATCACGCTGTTAACTATAAGTACTTCTTACGCACTGAAGTTCCAAAGATATATAAATGCAGCATACCTGTGGCAGTGCAGAGTTGAGCTGTCGCTGGAGGGAATCTCTGTCATAGATGACATCCTGAAGGCGTTGCTGTGCAAGAGACAGACTTTCCTGGGTCTCTCGAAGTGTATCAAGGAGACGATCCCTTTCATCCAGCATGTTCACCATTAGCTGCTCGAAGTGAGAATCCGAGTCTGACCCACTACTCTGGGACCCCCTTTGACTCATGGGGGTGTCCTCGTTGATCGTTGGCATCACTTCACACATCATTTCTTAAAATGAAACAAAGAATTAAAAACCTGAAGTATTACATAGATAAAATAAGTATATCATTCAGAGAACTTGATCTCACATTATTCCACTAAAATTAAGTTTCACATTTCGTGTTGATCATTAGTCTCAAAGCTGCTTGTCAGCTATATAAAGTAATGGATCATTCCACACTGCATAGTTTCTGAGCCTGTCTACATTTAAAGTCTCATCAGCAGATTGACACAGACAGTGTCCTTTGCAATCATGTCAAAGATTTCCTTTTTTTAGTTTCTTTTACCTGACCTTTACCCACCCACCCCTCTGTATCCTACATTTAATCTTCTGCTTATTTGTACTGACACCCATAGTTACTATTAATTGCCAAGGATAGCTTTCCCTAACAGTTCCTTATATCAGGGTCTAACCTGCAAGAAATCTAAGAATGTTATTTCTGTCTACAGTCACATTCAGACATCAGAACGAATACCTGTTTATTCATGACTGGCACAAACCCAACTTGGGTGCCACTGCCAGGCTCATACACTTCCTCCTCCCTCCAATAGTGTGCAGAGTGCAAATGAAAGTTTCCTAGTTTAGGAAACCATCAAGCACCAGATTGCTATGATGTGTAAATGATGTGCAAATTAAAAAAAACTTCTTCCACACAATTTTTCAGTCACATGCTGTAGTAGTAGAAGATGAAGATGTAGAGTCCTGATCTGCAGAGAGCAAAACTCAGTTTACTTCAGTGCCTGCATTTGGACATATTGAGAAGCTTGAAGTCTGAAGGCTTACCAGGCCAGAAAGCTTTGAATCATTTCCCATACATGAAGGGAGAGAGCATGCAGATATAGCAAATCAGTAAATAAACCTAGAAGTTTGTCATGACATCTGAATGTGGTCTACTATTCTTGGCAATTCATCTAAGATAGAGTCAGCCCTTCGCACAGAAGACCTCTTCCAATAAGAACAAAGTTTGAGTTCATTGGCTCCTGAATCTCTTCCAATAAGAATTAAGTATTTCTTACTAATTGCCTTCTTTACCATTTGTTTCTCAAACTAGGTTACAAAAAGACAGAAGCATTTCTACAAAGCTAATTTGTTCAAAGATTGTTACAGCCTAGCCTAAGGGTGGCACTTGGAAAAGCAATTAATGTCACAATTATAATAACATTACTAAGATTTCTGCTACTGAGAAACACAAGGTAATTCCATAAACCAGTATATAGAACCAATAATATGCTGTTGGTTATTTCTCAATAAACAATACATACCATTTAAGAACATTGCCTGTAAAAACACTATGGAAATGAACAGAACCATCATAGCTTTTTACTAAAGTGAACAGGATAGTTATCTTCTTGCTAAGAGTCTTCAAATGTTAAACTGAATATGTTCAATAAAGAGAATTGGCACCAAGAGCAATTTTATACCTGATAAATATGCCTGTCCTTGCGTGTGAAGCTTCATTCACCTACTGGTGGCATATCTGTTTTAACTCTTTGCAACAGAAATTTGAATAATGGGTATGTCCATCTTATTTTAAAGCTGTTATCTAAAGAAGCAATGTAGAGAGCTGTGGATCTTGTGCACATTCCTAATGACTGGTGGTAACATGTATGGATCAATTGAAAAATATTGGGTTTAAGATCAAGCAAAAATGTTATAAAAGTTCATCAACTAATGTCTGATGGCCTCTCACCCAAGCAATATATAGGTACACCCTTCAAATAATCTCTTCACTATTGAGGCTGTTTGTCAACACTTCATAGCACAGAAAATGAACACTTATCACTTAGTGCAATTAATAGTCTGAGTTGTTTGTCAAACTAGTACTGTTCTTAAATCCTTTCCTGAACTAGTACCTGCATTGACCTCACTTGGTATTTTTCAGGGTTATGTGCCCCTGCTGTTATCTGCAAAATGCATTTCCTTGAATCATGTTCTGAGGACAAGGCTGTCATGAACCCCAAGCCAAAGATGAAGGCCAGGTCATTTTGAGGGTTATAGCAGCACTAGACCAAACAACAAGAAATATGTGAATCTAGTGCATTTTAACCCACTTTTTTTTTAAAGGCGCTCTAATTGTCTTCCAATGAGCTCATGATTCTCCCTTTTCAATTTTCTCCTCACAACCCACTGAGATCGGTGAGAATGAGCATGGTTAACCCAAGGTGCTTCATGGAAGAATGGGTGAATGTGGGTTTCCCATATCATAGTCTGAATAGTCAAAACTACAACACTAAAAAACCAAACTTGCTTCTTATTTATATCCTTTGACTACTGATTTAGACCTTCATAAACTGACAGAAGTGCACAGTTCTAAACACAACTGAATCAAGAAATGCCTATATAGATGTAGGGAAAATGGCCAACCCTATGCCACAAAAGAAGCCTTTGGAAGGTGAAACCTACTGCATCACATACTTAAACCTGTTCAAATTTATTATAATAAATACAGTGTGTTCAACTCAGCACAATTCTACTTAGATTAGAAAATACCTTAACATACTAGAAGGGGACAGCATTACTGATTTATGTAGAATAAAGTTGAACAAGTGGGGGCCTGTGAGACTTGCAGGGGGGAATCCCACCTTCCTCTACTCTCTTGCCAAACCCAGCATGGCCTCTGGGCTCTCTGGCAGCTGTTGCCATGCCCAGCATGGAGTCCCAGCCTTTTTAGTAGCTGCCAGGCCTATCATGGCTCCCAGCCTCCTCCAAATGCCGGAGACAAGTGCATTCTCTGCACTTGCACAGAGAATGCTATTTTACTTGAGGGGGATTTAAATCTCCCCATGATTTTTTTTTAAAATTTGAGATTTTCCTGCAAACCTTGGGGGTCCTTCACATTTGCAGAAGAATCTCTTCAGCATCCATGTGGCACTGATCCTCAGGTTTAGGTATCTGCAGATGGGACCACATGTTGGTAATAATACATAGATAGAATTCCAGCACACTCCAATCCTCCCCCAACTCTCTTAATGAGATAAGCCAGGAAGTGTTGTCATAACTGTGGAGAAACAAGTGGCATACAACATCATAACCATTACTGGTTTTGTGTCCAAACCAAAGTAGGAAGATATATATATATATTTCTTTGTGTCCATACTGAAGTAGGAATATATATATATATATATATATATATATATATATATATATATATATATATATATATATATATATATATATATACTGTATATATGATAGCCACTCTGATGAGCCACATCATGGGATTACAGATAAATGTGGGACTTCTGACATGCCTGTTCTCTGTCATTGAGTCAGAGTCCATCCTTGTGGCTTAACCAAGCTGGGCAATTTGCCTATCAGTTCTGGAATCCCCATGCATCACACCAAAGATGCAGACATCAGTAAAGCAATATGTCTCTGGAAATTTCCCTTGGAAGATGGAAAGAGGTTCATAAGGGAAATATTACCTGCTACAGATGTCATTAATATAAGCTGCCTATATATGTAAATTGCACATAGTACATAAGCTATTCATCGCTAACAAAAAGTAGGAGGTTGCACAGAAAATACATTAATCCTCTTGTATTAACACTGGCATCGTCATAGGGAAGAAGGCAGTTCTTCCAAGTGTCTAGGGTTTGTTCTGATCATAGCATTGGGGGGGCGGGGGGAATGGCTGTACAGTCATACCATTGCTACCTGTAGAATTGCCTATGACCAATGTGACAATTGGCAGTTATGTTAGGGAGATCCTTACTGCTGCTCTGTTTGTTACTCTTGTAATATTGTTTATATGTTTGCGACACAGCTGTCTGCAGTCTGCTGCCAGCTAACTTGCATAAGCATAGAGATAAAGAGAGCATCCAAACTTGGATAGCTGTCTAAGTTGTCTACATTACAGATATAAGGTATAAATCATTTAAGGGTAGTGCTGTATTCAGGTATAGTCTGGATGGGATAAGAGGTGGTTCTTGAAATATCATATAGTAGGAAAGTGCAGATGTTCATCTAACTTTTTCTTCCACCATCATCTTTGAGTCAAGGGATGCTGCTCGCATGCATGTTGCTATAGTGTTGACTAAGGAGACCCAAATTTAGATGTCCCTGCAGCCATAAAGATGACTGGGCAGTTACTCTCTACTCTATTCAACTACTCTACTTTAGTATTGTTGTGTAATTCTCGTTTAACCCCCCCCCCCCGGGAAATCCTGGAACAAGGTGGAATTTAAAATGTAATAAATAAATGTATTTTACATACAGCACTGCTATTCTTTCTTTTCTTTTTGGGTTGCTATATTTTTGTAAGTGTGCCTGGACATCTGGCACACTTGGTGACATCTGGCAACCCCTACTGGGCACAGAGGACATTAGCCTGATCCAATATGGCTTCTCTTATGTTCTAGAGAAGTGGCTTGATAGCCCCTGCCCCTGCCTCCTGACCCTGGTATTCTCTGGTGGTCTTCCATCAAAATACTTGCCAGGGTTGGCTCTGCTTAGTTTCCAAGATCTGATATGATCAGGCTTCCCTGGGCTATCCAAGTCAGGGCAACATTGCTATTTTTTTTTTGTCCAAAAACTTTTTATTGAATTTAATAAACATACAAATAAAGCAATCAATGACTGTATCTGCAATCATTCTTTGTTTATAAGCATAGCATACCAGCAGAAAAAAAATATATATACACAAAATACAAACAAAACAACAAAACACAATACACACACACACACACACACATATATATATATATATTCACACACACATACATAATTGACAGCTGAATTAAAAAAAATAAGTACTCTGTCCATATATTAATTACATCAAATTGATAATGTCATAATATCTACCAGGTATACATGTACGCACAGGACCAAAAGAAAATTTAAGAAATGGAAGCCACTTGTACATCAGAGATTCGTTACCTTCTGAATTGTTTATATTGCATAAACTATCTGCTATCTTGTCCATAGCATAGACCTCCCAGATTTTAGCATACCTGGCTTTAACTGGGGGAATATTGGGAGATTTCCAAAATTGGGCTAACACCATTTTAGCAGCAGCTAGTAAAAGGGATATCAGGGATTTAATGAGAGAAGTAATAGGAATAACTTTCCAACAGTCAAGCAAAATGAGTTCCAATCTTAAGGGTAAATTATAGCCCGTGATATCCTTGATTTTTGCCACAATTACTGCCCCAAACGACTGCACCCTCGGGCAAGACCACCAGCAGTGTATAAATGTGCCCACCAGCGTATAAATGTGCCCACCTCTCCACAATTTTTCCAACATTTGGAGGATTGATTTATCGCAATATGGCTTAATCTCTGAGGTGTTAAATACCACCGAAACATTCTTAAAGATGGTGTCAGGCTATTAGCCAACTAGAACCCAAATTCAAACAAAACAGACTGTCATTTCTACACTGCATCCTATTGAACTTTTTTTTTTTAAAAAAGATGACATTAAAATCCAACCACCATGAAAGTGAATTGAATTCTTATTGTAGAAGCATAGAGTTGGAAGGTACATTCAAGGTCATCTAGTCTAACCCTCCTGCAGGAACTTCACAAAGACTTCCCCCACACACATACATCCCCAGTGACCCCTGCTCCATGATCAGAAGATGGCAAAAACCTCCAGGATCCCTTTCCAAACTGGCCTGGAGAAAAATAACTGACTGACCTCAAAGTGGCAATCAACATTTTCTTGGGCATGTAAGAAAGGCCCAGGAGAACTAAGCACTGATGCAATCCTTCCTGCCCTCCTTCTCATGATCTGCCTAATTCACAGAATCAACATTGCTATCAGATGGCCATCTAACCTCTGTTTAAAAACCTCCAAGGAAGGAAAGCCTACAACCTCCCAAGGAATCCTTTTCCAATGAGGAACCACTCTGTCAGGAAGTTCTTCCTATGTTCAGCCAGAAACTCTTCTGATTTAATTTCAACTCACTGGTTCTGGTCCAACAGAAAATAATTCTGCACCATCCTCTATATGACAGCCCTTCAAGTACTTGAAGGTGGTGATCATATCACCTCTCAACCATCTCCTCTCCAGGCTAAGCATACCCAGTTCCTTCAACCTTTCCTCATAGAACTTGATCTCCAGACCCCTCACCATCTTTGTTGCCCTCCTCTGGACATGTTCCAGCTTGTCTATATCCTTCTAGGTGATGTCTAACCACAGCGAAGTGATACCATCATTTCACGTGATCTGGACACTATACTTCTGTTCATAGAACCCCAAATCACATTTGCCTTTTAAACCACCACAACAAACTGTTGACTCATGTTCAGTTTATGGTCCACCAAAGCCCCTAGATCCTTCTCACTCATACTACTGCCAAGACAAGTCTCCCCCCATCCTATCATTATTCATTGGATTTTTCCTACCTAAATGCAGAAGTTTACATTTATTCCTGTTAAAATTCATTTTATTTGTTTTAGCCCAGTTTTTCAGCCTGCCAAGATCATCCTCCTGTCTTTGTCTACTACTGTATTTTCTACCCCTCCCAATTTAGTATTATCTGCAAATTTAATAAGCATTTCCCTATTCCTTCATCCAAATCATTTATAAAGCTGTTGAACAAAACAGGTCCCAAGACAGATCCTTGAGGCACTCCACTTGTCACTCTTCTCCAAGAGAATGAGGAACCATTAACAAGATTCCTTGCAAAAGCCACCTTTCAATAAAGCATACACATCAGGTTTTAATAACAACAAAAAAACCTACTGAATCACAAAAGTAATTTATTTTAGATGTAGTACAATCCTGTACAAAATCTTGTAGTAAAGTGAATGGGAGTTTGCTGGTGCTTCAATGGTAAATTGATTATAATTTGTAATTTTAAATCATTCCTGTAATTTGATTGACATGCCTGACTATTGTTTACTCAAATAAATAAAAGATTTTAAACACTTTATTTCAAGATATTGGATATTCTTTTCCAGAAAGATACTTCTAAATTGAAATAATCTTGAAAGAACCATTTTATATGAATATACTTAATAATCTAAGTTCTAAAAAGTGTTTAATATGAATACATTTAATAGTCTAATTTCTAAACTTTTACAAATACATGTGAAAGGAAAATATGGTTGCCCAAATTATATCACATGCCTCCTTTCTTCTTCAGCAGAAGTATTCTAAATAGTATTCTACTAATTACTGAGCCTTGAATTCATTAGGAAAATATAATGAATTAATTGATCAACACTCACCCCAAACATAACAAAACTACCCAGTGCAAAATGCCCTTTCCATATAACAGTTTTGAAGTACAATGAACAGAGGTGATAAAGTGCCAAGTTCTACAATTACTGGCCCAAAATAATTTTAGCCCAAACCTATTACTATTTAATACAGAAAAATAAACAAAAGGGCTATACTTTCTTATAGCAAACTGCAAGGCAAGCCATTCTAATACAAAGGCATGATTCTCATATGCAGGGGGTGAGGTGGCAGATATGAAAGGTGGTAGAATGGACCAATAAAGACTGCAGGCAGAAGATCCCATTTTGGAATGTTCCTCTATGATTAGAAACTCCCCACAAGCAGAAAACCACACAGCAAACAAAAAGACAGTGGCATTTCTCTTGCTGTTCAGCCAGTTTTCCATTTACATGGGAGTTTTTATGTATAAGAGCCCCGTGGCACAGAGTGTTAAAGCTGCAGTACTGCAGTCCTAAGCTCTGCTCACGACCTGAGTTCGATCCCCGGTGGAAGCTGGGTTTTCAGGTAGCCAGCTCGAGGTTGACTCAGCCTTCCATCCTTCTGAGGTCAGTAAAATGAGTACCCAGCTTGCTGGGGGGGAAGTGTAGATGACTGGGGAAGGCAATGGCAAACCACCCCATAAAAAGTCTGCCATGAAAACTTTGTAAAAGCAACATCACCCCAGAGTCGGAAATGACTGGTGCTTGAACAGGGGACCTTTCCTTCCCTTTTTATGTATATGAAGGAACATTTAAAGCTGGAATCTGTCATCTGCAGCCTTAAGTGTTACCATCTATTCTTTTTTCACAGGATTCTGCCATTTCACTCACATATTATTCTTCATGTGTAAATCAGACACAAGGTTTCATGTAACATGATGTTTGCTGTAGATTCATCATTTAGCTATGTTTGTTTCAGGAATTTAGGACCTTTCATAAGCATCTAATTCTACTGAATAATTTTGATGGACAGAATTCCCACTCCATCATTAAAATATGTCTTCTGAGGTCACAAAACTTCTATTTTAGTGTTTCAAAGCTTCATGTAGAAAGAACCTATATTTAATTAAAATTCAAAGAACCAGTGCTTATGCATACTTGCATGGGATGTACCCACTGAAATAAATGAAACTAAATTCTAAGTAAACGTCTGGAATTGTGTCACAAAATGTTGGTTTTATGAATTCAACTAAATTCCTTTAAGACTTCACAGAAGTTAAATATTTTTTCATTGAAACTTCTAGTTTGTTTTCCACTTATCACACAAGAGACATACTTTTCTGGCTACAATGATACTCCTATACAAGGCCAATATTACCAGCATTAATTTTGACATCAGTGAACTTCAGATTGGAGTTCTCAAAGAAATCCACTGAAGCATCAAATAGATATTTTCCAGCTGATTTGGAAAATCAAGTCATTATGGAGCAATGATAAAAATTAGATAAAACTTCCCAAACTTCTAATAGTCAGACTATGGTTCCATGCCATCTACCCTGACTGACAACAATTTTGCAAGGCTTCGTCAGATTGCTCAAATATGCAATTTGAAGGTACTTCTTAAAATTGGAAATGCCAAATATTTCACACAGGTTTTTCTGTATGCAAAGCCCATGTGCTATCATGGATTCTAACCTTTATAGTAGCTCCTGTATTAGTCACAACAAATGAAAGTACATGGTAAGAGAATTATTACTATAGAAGTGCTTGTTAATCAAGTTTAATAAAACACATCTCACCTCCCTCAGTAGAGTCCACCACATTATAAGCATTATACTATCCATTATCAGTGTAGGACATCATCAAGTTCTGTGACTTGGTGCACTTTTGGGGATAAGATGATAAATGAACAGGAAACCAAGCCACTTGTATATTTTAAGATTACTCTAAGGGCACAGAAGGCTCTTTCTCACCTTATCCCCAAAAGGGTACCATTAAAGTATGGCCCACAATGCTTATCCAAAGCCTTCCTACTTTGGTGTTTCAAAACACTAATGTGTCAGGGCCAGCCCTGCCACTAAGCAAACTAGGTAATGGCCTAGGGCACTGGCCTTCTGGGGGTGCCAAATAGGGCACTCCTCCATGTGACTCGGTGAAGTTATTAGTGCATGGGAGGGACAGAAGTTAGCCTTGCCTAGGGTGCCAGACAGTCTAGGGCCAGCCCTGTCTACACTATGTTAATTTTCCTACTAAAGGATAAAAATTCTCAGCAAACTGTTAGTCATTCCTTTCCCGAGACCCCACCCACTCTATTTCCTCCACATCTTGATATCAAACACCTCCTAGTACAAAACCTGAAAGGGGGGGGGGGAGAGAGAAATATTGATTCTGTTTGTGCCCTGCTATATTGCTGATCCAGATGATTTCCCTTTCTGTAGAGGTGGACAGAACAGTAGAGTCTGGAAGCCTGACAAAAGACTCTTCCTTCACTCTGCCAGAGTTCACCTTGAAGATTTTCAGTTTCAAAAGGGCTTACTACAACTACTATTATTATTTACTAGCAGCAGTAATAGTACTGATATATCTCTTGGAGCCCTCAACTCCTCGCTGTGTTAAATTTAATTCTCCCTTCAACGAAGTCTTCGCCCTCAGCTACTTTGTCCCCTCGGCCAATCTCTTCCTCTGCCTGCCCCCCACCCTTACGTCGTGCCTGCTGTGACATCAGCAGCGAGAGCTCGTCCTACCCTTTCGCACTTCAAAAGCACCATCCCTCCTCTTGGCAGCAGCCCCTAAGCGATGCTGTGCTTGAAATTCCCCGTCCTTCCTCCCCAGCTTCTCTCCCTCCTTCCCCCCTTTACAGATGCTGTCAGCTACACCTCACTTCACCCACGGCGAGCAATTCCATAAGGGAAAATCCTTGCCATTGTCTGCCTCACACTGCATGCTGCCTAGCCCTCCTCCTAGTTAACTCCTTCCCCGCCGCGGCTCTTCCACTGGGCTACGGGATCACCTCGTGGAAAAAAAAGAGCAGAACCACTTTCCGCCCCCCCCCCCGCGGTTAGTATCATGACATGAGCTAGGGCTGCCAGGGCTCCTCTGGCGTTGCTTCCAGCAGCACCCTAGAAGCCCCTCGGAGAAGTCGACTTCCTAATATTCTACCGGGGGGGGGGGGGGGAGAAAAAAATCTCGTGATAGGCGGCCCGTTGACATTTGCCCGCCCGTTCTCCAGAGGCGGGATGGCGCGCGCGGAGGAAAGGCAGGTGGCTTCCGTACCTAATGCCTCTTCTCCTGGCGGCGTTTCCAGTGAAATCAGTGCCGACTGCAGTCCCTCCCGAATGGGCGCTCTCGCTACCTCACGCACACTCAAACTCAGCCAGCCAGCCGCTGCTCAACTCGCCTCCCAAGCCGGGTTGCCGCCGCCGCTGCTACTCCTCTGAGAAGCCCCCTGAAGCCCCCCTCGGCCGGCACCTGGAGCCGCTCGGCAGCACCTCAGCATTTTCTCCTGTCACTTCACGAGCAGCCGAAAGGGGGAAACGTCCATGGGAAAAATGGCATATTACAATTTTTGCTTTGAGGAGCAGAGCTCGGTTGAGACCATTGTTAAAAGGAGGGGAGAAGAGGAGGCGCCTCTTAAAGGTCCAGCAGCCCCTTTTCCAGCCGGGAAAGCCGGGATTAAGAAGGGAGGGGTCGCGAAAAGGGGATTTTACACTCCTTGGAAATTAACTTCGAGGAGTGACAGCTGGAATGGCCCATTCCTTCCACGCCTAGGCTTACGCTCAAGACCTCTCCATTCAATCGTGAGGGACGGGGTGTTTTTTAATCAAACCTAAAGCCGAATTAAACAGGTAGAGAAATTTTTTTGCCATAATTCAAGTGAACGGGGATGGGAGTAAATAAAAGTCTAGAATCACTGGGAAATCAGCTATGGGAATAAGCAAATGCACATAACTCGATTAAGAACCATGTATTTCTTCTGAGTTGAAGATCCGGGGTGGGGGGAGAGCCACAACCTAGGGATCTGCTTCCCAACAAGGAGGAAGAGGCAATGCAGTAATATCCAAATGCAGAGGGATAGTAAGGTCCAAATAATGTCACAATCTCATGTCCTTTCCCCTTTTAACCCTTTTACATGCTGTTATCACAGAAAGCATGATTTCTCTCCAGAAGGTGATTTGATCAGAATGGTTTGGCGCCTCCTTGATCAAATCTGAGATTTATTCTGGCTCCCAGCGGTTCTCCTGGAATCGGGGATCCCGTGTAATCAGTTTGCTGTAGACGTGAATACTCAAAATAAGGACGCGCATCTGTTGGGCATTGGGGTTCATTTGCTGGGTTACAATAATTGTGCGATCGATAGTAAAAAGTCACTTCGTTTCAAGACGAGAGCACTTGCAGGACTACTTGCAGCAGAATGCGAGGCTCTTGTGTCAGAAGGCGTGTTTGTCGCCCTCCTTTCTTGGGCTGGGGTTTCCCCTGGAAGCCGCTGCAGTGGTTTCCACCAGCCCTTAAATAAATTCTGAAGTAATCACGTCGAGCGCTCTCTGCCTCACGCGCGCACACACACGCGCGCGCAGTTCCCCAGATGCTGCTGCTGAGTTTTCGCAGCTCGCCCAGCGTTAATTCTCTGCCATCCACCCCCACCCTCCCAAAGGACACACAGAGAGCAAGAGTTATTATTAGAGGGGAAAAAAGCCAAGGAGAAGAAACCAAGAAGCAGCAGCGACAGCACTTTCCTTCTTCCGATCCAGAATGACATACTTCAGGGAGCCCTTATCCTGTTGGATGTCTGCCTTTCTGTCATTGCAACACTAATCACTTTAATCAGAACACTCTGGTTTTCACTGGTTTGGTGGGACTAGTGTGCCTGCCTATCTGTTGCGGCATAAATTTGGGACAGCCCACCAAGCTGTTGTGGCATAACATTTTGTTGAAACTCGGGGGATATCTGCCTTTCTATCCTTCAGAACCTGCCTTTGAAGACGGGGGGGGGGGGGACTGTAAGCATGGGAGGGTTGCTTGCTTTGCTTCCAGTGTCTGGCTGGGGAGGGGTGATCTGCCCAAGTGAAGTTTTTGGGTGTCATTGGCTTTTTCCTGAGCTGTTCCATAGACTCAGATAATTGCAGCTGTCTTTTCCAGAGAAAGCACTGGAGAGACCTTTCTTGGGTTCAGTAACTGGGACCCCAGAAATATAATCCACCCCCAATTTGGAGAGGTATAGCAGCGGGAGGCAGGAAGAGATTTCCTGTGCCTTTGGTGTGTGTAGCTTGCCAGGGATCCATTCTTTAAACTTTTGAACCTGTGCCTGACATTTCCCTCAAAAGCACTTTCTTGGCTTGGTCTTATTCCTGTTGGGTTTGCAGTGCCACTTGTTCTGCTGGGCTTGCAAAGATGCCCCTTACCTTCTGCTGATAATTTCTCCGGCTTCCTCTTAGTCCTTTGGAAAAATGAAGTATCTATTTGGGAGGGGGGGCATAACTCAGATCACGTAAATCAAATCCTGACCCAAGTTCAAGGCCAGATAGAGGAGAGTCAACTGGAGATCCACTACAAGCTTGGTGGGCTGCTTCTTTTGGGGGCTTTCCTGGGGGCAGCTTCTTTAGGGGGCTGTAAATCAGACCTCATAAGTCCAATACTCACCAAACCTGGAGGACAAGTAGAGGAGCGTCATCTGGAGATCTCCTACAAGTTTGGCATCTCTAGCACGTGTTTTTTTTTTTTGGGGGGGGTGCATTTTACCATATCATAAACTTCATGAACTAAACCAGTTTGTCTAGCTCAAAAAACATTGTGATGGTCTGTAGTCTGCACACACCATTAACCATGAACTGAACTGCATTTTCTGGTTTGTGCACTTCTGTTGGAATACAAGCTATGTACATTCCAGCCATTATAGGATTAACTGTTTTTTTACCTGATAGAGGAAGTGATGTATTGTGACCTAAACCCCATAGTGGGCTGATTCTTCTTTTACCCACGAAAGATGTGAACACAACATTGGTCAGAGAGGATGTTAGGTGTGAAATGCTTTGATCTTGTATGCAAGCTCAATTGCTCTTCTTCCTGGCGAAATGCTTTTTGGGGAGAAGAACATAGTTAGACTAGCTGGTAAACTAGATTGTTTTTCTGTTTTATCCCAAGTACCCTATCCTGATGTTTTCTAGTAAACTTTAGTTCTTTTGATAAACTCAAGCCTCGACTCCAATTATTACCATTCCAAAGCCTCAAATTAACATGTTTTCCCCAACAAATTGGTAGCAGAGGATGGTTACAACAAATGGTTTATATTGGAGCTTGGCATATTGGAAAGTGATTTTTTAAAAGTCAGAACAGGCAGACAGAGAAAAGTATTTTAAAGTGACCAGAAGCTATTTTGAAAAGGGCCATATTTTTCGCTAATGGAATGACCAGAGGAACAAAGGACCCACCGGGAGCCTAATTCCATTGCTCGAGGCTGCTGAGTGAAGATCAGAAGCTGGAAGCACTGCATTCCTCAAGGACACGCCGCTTTATTCTGCCGACCTGGGAAGCCTGAATTCAACAATGTCTGACACAGAAGGGGAAAATCCCTCAACATCAGCTGATGAAAGGAACGACGCCCAAGGAAATGCAATGGAACGTTTCATGTGTAATGATGTGATCAATGTGAAAATTCCATGAACATAAGAGAAGCCATGTTGGATCAGGCCAATGGCCCATCCAGTCCAACACTCTGTATCACACAGTGGCCAAAAAAAATTATATATACACACACACACACACACACACACACACTGTGGCTAATAGCCACTGATGGACCTCTGCTTAAATACATGCTTAAATACTTTAAAAGTATTTTTTAACATTTATAGAAGCCAAGTCAAGATATGTCTATGTCTTCTTAATTAAAAGCAAAGATCAAATATTTGACAAATTTAAATCCTATGTTGCTGCTGTGAGAAATAAATTTGGCAAAGTTCCAGAAGTATTGTTCACAGACAATGGAACTGAATACAGTAGCAGTGAGTTCCAAAGGTTTATGGAACAACAAGGCATTCAACATAAAACTACTATACCCTATTCACCACAGCAGAATGGTGCAGCTGAGAGACTGAACTGAACAATTATGGAAATGGCCAGATCAATGCTAATACAATCTGGACTACCAGATTACATGTGGGGTGAAGCAGTTTATTTGCATAACAGAATTCCATCCAAAGTGACTAATAAATCGCCATTTGAGATTTGGTATGGCAAACGACCTGGATTAAAACATTTAAGACCCTTTGGTTGCAAAGCATACGCATTTGTACTTAAGGAGAAAAGGGGAAAACTAGACCCCAGAGCAGAACTTGGTATACTTGTACGCTATGCCAATGGTGGAAGAGGATACAGAATCCTAGACCCTAATGCACGTACTGTCAAATAATGCAGTATCGTATATATAGATGGCAACAGTGTTTTGCAAGCTCCTATGCAAGCTGAATCCACAGTACAGAATCCTATCGAGGATATTACCTTCAGTGAATTTGCTATTTGGCAACCTGCAGAGACCACCTGTGAGCAGGCAGGTCCACCTTCACAAGAAAGCACTGAATCAGAAGGGGAAGCAGGAAGTCCAAGAGAAGCAGAGACAACCACAGTTACTGTGAGAAAGTCAGCAAGGAGCAACAAAGGCGTACCACCACCAAGACTTGGAATTTGTGCAACAGTACAACCTGTCAAAGAACCCTCAACTTGGAAAGAAATAAATCAGCTACCCGATCCAGAAAGAAAGAAATGGATGGATGCAATGAATGATGAAATGAAGTCTTTACATGAAAAGCAAGCTTGGACACTTGCAAACTTACCTCCTGAAAGAACAGCTATTGGTTGTAAATGGATACTCAAAGTAAAATACAATCCTGATGGAAGTGTGGATCGATACAAAGCACATTTAGTAGCAAAAGGATACAAGCAAGAACAAGGAATTGACTATACAGAGACTTTTGTACCTGTCATAAATCATGTTGCGTTCAGAATACTTCTAACAATTGCAGCCTCCAAAGGCATGCAAGTTGAACACATGGACATTAAAACAGCTTTCCTCAATGGAGACTTAACAGAGGAAATCTACATGGAACAACCTGAAGGATTTGAAGAAGTTGGAAAGGAAAAACTTGTGTGTAAACTTCAAAAGGGAATTTATAGATTAAAACAAGCCGCAAGAGGTTGGTCAGATAAGCTGACAGAACTACTAAAGAAGCAAGGATTTCAACAAGGGAAATTGGAACCCTGTTTGTTTACAAGACTCAAAAATGGACAATACCAGTACATATTGACTTACGTTGATGATCTGATTTTATGTTGCTACAACAAGGAGGACATCAAAGAAATTGCTGATGAGCTAAATAAAGATGTGGAAGTCAAACAACTGGAGACATAAAACATTACCTTGGAATAAAAATTGAAAGAGCTGAAGATGGAAGTTTTGTGCTGAACCAAAAACACAAAATTATGGACTTTATTGAATCCATGGGAATAAAGAAACATGGAAACATTAGTACATCACTTGATCCAGCATACTTAACTTTGCAAGAAGGAAAATTGCTTGAAAACAATCGTGAATATAGAGAAGCAATGGGAAAACTACTGTACTTAAGCAGAATCTTGAGACCAGATATTTCTACTGCTGTTGGAATCTTGAGTAGAAAGACAAGTTCACCATATTACCATGATTGGAATGCCATAAAGAGAATGGCAAGATACCTATTTAAAACTGCTGATTACAAATTACTAATTTCAGCATGTGACAACCCAAGACTAGTAGTCTACATGGACGCCAGCTTTGGGAGAAATGAAGGAGATGGAAAATCAACAAGTGGAAATGTATTATTCTGTGGAGATAGTTTGATTGACTGGAACACTAAGAAACAAAAGATTGTAGCTCAATCTACTGCTGAAGCTGAATGTGTGTCTGCTCAAAGGGCATGCAATGAACTGGGATGGATTATTTTTCTTCTTAAGGAATTTGGAATAGAGGAACCTAAACCAGTACTCATGTATGAAGACAGCCAAGCATGCATAAGCATATGCAAAGCTGAGAATATAAAACTAGACAACAAAGATATTGTCATCAAGTGTTTACTTGTGCAAGAGATGATTAAAGAAGGACTGATTGAATTACAATATTGCCCTTCTGAAGAAATGATCGCTGACATGACGAAGCTGCTCGACAGACTGAAGTTTGAATGACTACGTGAAAGTATGAACTTGATTGAAATTGCTAATGACTGAAATGTTGCATAACTTGAGAAGGGGGTTGTTGGAATACAAGCTATGTACATTCCAGCCATTATAGGGTTAACTGTTTGTTTACCTGATAGAGCAAGTGATGTATTGTGACCTAAACCCCTTAGTGGGCTGATTCTTCTTTTACCCACGAATGATGTGAGGTATGTTAGGTATGCTAGGTATGTTAGGTATGAAATGCTTTGATCTTGAATGCAAGCTCAATTGCTCTTCTTCCTGGCGAAATATTTTTTGGGGAGAAGAACAGTGGAGAACAAAGAACGTAGCCATGTAGTCAGACATAGTTAGACTAGCTGGTAAACGAGATTGTTTTTCTGTTTTATCTCAAGTACCCTATCCTGATGTTTTCTAGTAAACTTTAGTTCTTTTGATAAGCTAAAGCCTCGACTCCAATTTACCATTCCAAAGCCTCAAATTAACATGTATTTCCCAACAACTTCCATACCTGGGATGGTTGTCATGGAAACCATGAAATCCTGAGTTGCTCTTGAGAAGTAGCCTCAGCAAGAATGTTGATGTTCTCCTGGACAACTAGTCTAGGATTCTTCAACACTGCCCCTAAACCATCTCTGTTAGTTCTGGCTAGGAGTGTGTTGTGTAGTAGGGTTGGCAGTACACCAATAGACTCCCAATCCTGACTCTTTGTCTCAACAATAGGTGCACAGCCTCAAACTTGAGATGGTAAAAAGGCAGAATATAATTGTTTAAAAAATAAATAAATACAAACCAGAAGTTGTAGCTGTAGTAATATTGAGTAACAGTAGAAGTAGCAGCAGCAGCTACAGCAGTACTTTAACTCAAAGCAGTTTAGTGCAATATGTCCCCCCTTTTTAATCACAATATAGTTTGCATGTGAATATATCTTTTAGAAAAGATGGACTTACTATCATTTCAGAAAACTAATTTTACTGCTGCTAATGAGATCATTAGACAGATTGTCTATATTTTAAATCCCACGTATTTGTCAAATCAACACATGTTATTTCAACACATAATATCCTGACTATATACATACAGAATGAACCACATGAACTGCATTAGGCTAAGTAGTAGATAGTTCAGGTGGATTATATGTCAATCTAGATCTGAAACTCTAAAAGTACAAAGCTGACTATCATCTAGGCTGCTGAACTGATTTTTTTTGGGGGGGGGGGTGGGGGGGAGGCGGCTTTTTCTGAAGAATGAAACAAAACTAAAAATTGTTGGGACATCTACCTAAAAGCAACATACAAACATATAGGTCACTATCCAGTGTATGATACATGCACTTAAACTTGTTGATACCAGTAAGTTAAAACATTCTGGATTGTGACCATGAACTTTCAGCCATTTCTGGCTTTCAAATTTTCATTAATTTGATGGCATAGAGAAAACTTGGGTAGAATAACTGCTCTTTACATTCAACATGTTGCATTTCTAGGTCATGTAGTCATTTGTTTTTAAAGTACTGTTATAATTCTGCATCAGTGAAGCTGTTTATAATTTGATCCAGCTTCATGCACATGAACAGGCAGCAGTTTCAGGGGGAATGGTCTCAAAAACATTTGCACTTGGTCAATTGCTTCCCTGCCCCCAGCTCTGCCTAGGAAATGCTTATAGTAAAAATAGCAATGAGAGAAAGTAGAGCAGTGATAACAATGAAGACCAGAATTCTGCAAATAATTAGCCATGCGTAAAGCCCACCGAAGTAAAAAGATTTATCTATTAACTGATGGTTGGATTGCATCCTTAGAATTCATGGAAGTATTATGATGTCTATATACATGAAAACACAGAGTTCTCCCATGACTTCCTGTTTTTTTTCAAATGATACCTCTGTTTTTCTTAGCAGGATTCCCAAAGACTTGTCAGTAATTTGCCTGGAAGTGAATGTGTGGAGTGGTGTATTAAAAAGTATCTTCCTTAACAGGGCAATTTGAAAGAACCTGCCAAGATGCATCTTCACATTACCATCTTAGAGAAATGGAGGAGGTTGC
Organism: Heteronotia binoei; assembly: GCF_032191835.1. Classification (NCBI taxonomy): domain Eukaryota; kingdom Metazoa; phylum Chordata; class Lepidosauria; order Squamata; family Gekkonidae; genus Heteronotia; species Heteronotia binoei. Next base: position 60,619,401 of record NC_083230.1, read on the forward strand.
ATGTCTCAGGGTTTCTGCACAAATCATAGTATTAGTTGTGCTGATGTCATGTGCTCAAAGGTTTCTTGAAGCAGGATGAGGATGTTAAACCCTACACTTTTTCTATATGCATTACAGGATACCCTACATTTCCAGCTGCAAGAAAAGAATCTGGTGGCAAGGAAATAAGAAACTTGGCCAGGAGTTAGGTGACATACAGTGCAATCCTAAACAGGGTTATACCTTTTGGAGCTTATTGTCTTCAATGAACATAGATGGATATAACTTTGCCTAGGATTGAACTGTGTATTCCTTTTGTTTCCTGAATTGATCAATTATACAGGTTTTTTATTTGCTGTGGCACAGATTCATTTAGCAGTGGACAGCTAACTAATCTCAGAGGGAAGATATAAGGGAGGGGAGGGTAATTTATGATTTATTGACATGAGTTACATACCAGATCAATTTCTACCTTGGAAAAATGGAGAGGAAATCTAAATTTGCCCAGGAAATTATTAAATATTTAGTGGCATTTGCTCTTCCAAAATTGGGCTGCACATGAATAGAGGTTCTTTGTAGATAAATGTAAATAAACCATTCATTCTTAAATATCACCATTATTATTAAAGGGAATCACTGATTACTGAAAACAAGAGAAATATTATTGGCAATCAGGGGTTTGGGGATTCTTTTACATTATTGGTTTGTCTCTGTAGCCTGGGTCCATGCATCTGAACAATAAACACTTCCACATCCTAAATGCAATAATCATACATTTTAGCCATTGCATGGATGAACAGGTAACTCTGTCTCCACTTTTGCATTTAGCAGACTCCTTGTGAAACATAAATATGCAGGAAGTATTTTTGTTCAACAAGGATTTTTGTTTGTTTTTCATCCATGGCAGAAAATTAGAAGGCAGCTCAAAAATCCTTACAGTTGGAGATCACCTGGCTGAACAGGCAAGCCATTTTTTAAGCAAGAAAGCAGCCTGCAATAAAAGAGTTTAAATGCATGGGTATTTTTCTCTTTCATTTATGCTACTTTCACACTTGGCTTACCTGTGCCTGAACTTAACAATGAAGTACCTCCATATTTAATATACAAATTTCCAAGAAGAGTGAGAGAATATTGAGAAAAATGTTTATTCATCTTTATAATCTACAAATGGAGGCCTGTCAAGGACTTGTGGGCAGAGAAATCTCACTCTAACCAATGCTCCTTCTCATGCTTTCCACACTTACCCCAGCTTGCTCCTCCATGTTTGCCTTGGCTCTGGCTTCTTCCCCTCATTCCCCCTTTCCCTCCATCCCAGGCACCTTCCCTTTCCATTTCTTCCCAACCACTACTTTCCTTCCTGTTCTTTCTTCCCCCATCCTCACAGTCACTGAAGCCTCTCCTTACTTCTCACTTACCCACCCATCTACCTGTTATGGGAAATGCTTTGAGTCTCCTTTTAGAATGGGGAAATTAGCGAATATGGAGACTAGGTAGAGCAAATTAGGAGCAAAGGATCTTTACTTCAATGATATGGAGGTTGGTCTTCAGTCAAGAATACTCCAGGTAAATAGATTTTATAATGTTTACTCAAAATATGTAAAAATAATACATTCACATGCACAAATACGCAATACAGGCAATCAAGAAGCTAGGAGGGGTAGAGGTTATCGATAAGGAGATTGAGTAGTCGTTGAAGGGGGCGATAGTCACCTGATCCAGAAGAGGAGGTGTCCGTTCAGTAGGAACATCAAAGAGGAGGGCAAACACGACCAGCGTAGCAAGCCCTATACAATTACAGGAGTAACGGGGGGGGGGGGTACAAACTGCAAATGGCGCCCTACAGAATGCACACCGGCGTGGAGTGTTCACTCAGATTATATAAGGTTTTGAGGGGTGGGGGGACCCTTTAGTGACTAAGGAGTCCTTAATGGTCTGGTGATGACCCTCTTGAATGGAGTCTTAGTTGAGAATAGTAGATTGTGATTTTCATGTATTCACTAGAAGGATGGGCCAGGGTGAAACTGGATGATATTGTACCGGTTTGGATTTGACACTCAGGAAGGAACTTACTATGGTAGACAAAGCAGGACAGGTGTTTATTATAGGAGTGAATAGAAGTAGCTGGGTGGGCCAAAAGGAGGGGCCATTGATCCGTAGCTGAGGATTAAGGTGTGAGCCATACTGTTTGGGCGGAGGTGGAAGAGATAGGAGGGGTAGTGCTGAGACGGAGTCTTTAGGTGATAACCAGAACAAACTCTCTACTGGTTCTACTACATTTTGAATGGGGTATTTTCTTGACCCATTTCTGGTCAGGCTCCATTTTGTATATAGGAATCTCTTTCTCTAGGTATTGGGGTACTCCATTTTAACAGGCAGCCCTCTCAGTCACATACCTCATGGACTCATCCTGTACTCATGATTTTATTATAGCAGTTTTGTTAAATTGGATTCTTATACTTCTGAGCATTACAACCTTCTGCTATATTTCTCACTTCTACTGAGTCAAATATGGTACAAAGAGTGGGTGTGCTAAATGATCAAACCATTGTTATAATTAAGGTTAATATATTACATTACATGAAATTTCTGCTCCATTGTACTTGCCTATATTTTGGGCTCAAGCCGAGAACAATAATAAATCATCCAGTATTCTAGAACTAAGACTGTTCAATTACATTCTCTTTTCAAGTGACAACTTTGTTTTTTCATGGGCAGTCTTAGAGAGGCAAATTTTCCAACAATTGACATTCAACACAAAAAAGAAAACTCCTGAGCTAGTGAAATGTTGCACTGGTGAAAGAACCTCTGGAGACAATCTGATGGCAATTATGATCTAGAATGGAGAGTACAGCCAGAAGAAGAGGCTGATATGCTCTTTGCACTGATGCTGCAAGGCTGATAGAAGATCCAATGCAATTATTTAACCTTCGCTTGATTTGGATGTGCTAATTAGTCAGATCTCATCAGATCTCATCAGATCTGAGAAGCTAAGCAGGGTTGGCCTTAGTCAGTATCTGGATGGGAGACCACCAAGGAATACCGGAGTCACCATGTAGAGGCAGGGAATGGCAAGCCACCTCTGAATGTCTCTTGCCTTGAAAACCTTGCAGAGTCACCATAAGTCAGCTGTGACTGAATGGCACATATGCATGCCCACACCCACACTAAGAGAGAAACCCTTTCTCAGGCTGTGGTCACATGAGCAGTTCATGCCAATATCATCAGCTTTGTCAATGTTAATAGCATAATTAGACCCATAATTAGACCCAGTTTGCCCCAGATGTCAACACCAAGGTCTGTCCTGTCCTGGAAGTGAAGTTGGCCGACACTGGGGAAAGTTCAGTATTAATGTATGCCAGGGTTTCCATGCAGCTTTTCCAAACATTTGAACCCCTCCTGTCCCAGATGCCAGATGGGAAGTGTGAATTGTTTTCCTATTGATTGTTTTAACTATTGAATGTGTAATTTATAATATGTATTGTTTTTAACTGGTTGTTGTGGTTTTTATATTGTGAGCCGCTCTGAGCCTGCTTTGGCGGGAGGGCGGGATATAAATCAAATAAAATGAAAATGAATGGTCACTTCCATCTCTGTCATGGTTTGTTTGCCCAGTAGGGATGTGCACATAAGTGTATGCGCAGCCATTTTCCCCCACCCACCCCAACTGGACACCGTGCTCTATGGTTGAGGAACCAGTAATGTGGATGCTTCAGCACATGGAGGAGCTGCTTCAGGATGTGCTGTCTGGTCATCTCTTCCCACGACCATTTAAACCTCTATAAATACAGGCACGGCCAGATCACACCAAGCCTCCAGTGTGACTGCAGCCTCAGAGAACCTCCATTATTATTTCTTGGTAGTCTTCAGTATAGTCTTTTTGGGAGTGGAACCTTTAATTAAATGAACATGTATAACATTAGATTATATGTTAAGAGAATGCCTGTTTCCTTGCTCTCAAACAATGTTTTCATGTGACAGCTATATGATGATGATGATGAATCTCTATTGTTGTTCAGCCCATGTGATGCTCTTTCTTAATTCTCTATGCTGGATTCTGATACTCTCTGATACAAGGAAAGCTTCTTGTGCTTACCATCAACAGCCCTCATGGCTTTTCATCCTTCTTATCTGTCCATAGGCAGACAACAATATCCCTTTGCATACCATATGCCACACCATGCTCAGTTTTTCTAACTCTCCTTTCCTCTTAAAACATTCTACCCTTTCTCCATCGCTGCTCCTTCTTCCTGGAACACCTACCCACAATTCCAGGAACTGAAGAGTCTTTTAACTTACCAGAAAAATTCTTGCTGGACTGCTGCCATGGAGTGTTGCAGGTGGCCAGGGCAAGGGCAAGGCAAGCCACCACAGTGCTGGAAGCACTTTGAAGACCACTTGACTCAGACCTAGTCAGCAGCAACAATACCTGTGGCCATTACTGCCAGCCATATTCAAGCAGAGTAGTCCCTATACTGGGGCCATGTGACAGATCTGAGTGGTGTGATGTGGGCCTACATCCTTCTTCATTGCAGCTGGCTGGGTCTGATCTAAGTGGCCACTGATATTAGTTGCACTGGCCCAAGAGTTGTTTCAACAGACCCGTCTGAATACCCACATTATAATAATACTTTCTCTACTTCCAATTCCCTCCTCAAACCGCATTTTTCCCATGAAATTTAAATTCCTTTATTATAATTCCCAAATGAAACTGCACCCAAGGACATGTAATTCAGCTGAACAAACCTTGTTCCATTTTTACCTTTGTTCTCACTTTCCTCTCCTCCATTTATTGACTTCCCTAGTATACAAATTTCAAATGCAAACTCACAAGGGCAAGAGCCTTTAGGGTTTGTAGAATCTTTCGGGATCAAGTGCCGTGTTCTACTGGAGAAAGTTTTCCTTCCAGACGTTTCGTTCTCAGCTGCGGAGAACATCCTCAGTGGCGTTGCAGCCGGAGCAGGCGCTCAGACCTTCTTGGCTGCAGCCAAGAAGGTCTGAGCGCCTGCTCCGGCTGCAACACCACTGAGGATGTTCTCCGCAGCTGAGAACGAAACGTCTGGAAGGAAAACTTTCTCCAGTAGAACACGGCACTTGATCCCGAAAGATTCTACAAACCCTAATGATGTTACCAGCCGTGAAAACCTGAATTCTTTGCAAGAGCCTTTTGTTGTTGCTGTTACTTCATAAAGGACTATGCACAGTTATGGTATAATAACAACAACAGTAATAATAACCTCACTGAACTTGGGTTGCTCTGATACTTGAGTAATGCTGTTTCTTCCAGATAAGAGAAAATCTTTGTGCATATGGAGAGACCTGACTGTCTTATCTGTGGGTGTGCAGATCCAAGAATATATTTTGAAAGCAGCCTGAAAGCAGAAAGAACTGGATTTAGAACAAAGGAAAACAATCTATTTTTCTAACCTTCGCTCTAAGGCAAAAACTGAGAGGAAAAAAGAAGAAATAAAAAGCAGCTTTAAAATTTAGTCTTTCTATATAGACCCAATATTAAACAACAGTTACAAAATACAATGTGGCATTTTTCACCAGTTTTCTAGAGAGTATCAACACATGCTATGTTCTTTGGACTGATCTGCTTATTATAGCAACCACATGGAAGCATTCTGTTGGATCATTTACAGGTTGGGGGCCCTTGGCAAAATATCCTCCAGTGAACCTAGAACTTAACATTAGGCAAGTCTCCACTGCTTCCTCCAGTGTCCACCATCACCCCCATGCATAAATCCTAGTGCCTAATCCCAACAAAGCTAAAGGGAGGCAAAGAAAGTCATTGTTCCACTCCCTTCAGTCTTTCTCTCATTAAGAAATGAAAACTTACCCCAGAACGAAGCACAGTGATCTCAGAATAAATCACTCGTTTACTGCTGGGGAGAACACTGAGTCCTCTTTTCAATCCTGTCAGCACCACTAAAGTTGAAAAGAGCACAAGAGAATAATACTGTATTCCCAGGTTGCTCTGCCACCAGGAAATGGTAGGTCACCCTAGCAGTCCCCATTACATTGTTTGAGTCTTGAAACAATCTCCCATTTCCTAGTGAGAACATACAGGCTAAAGATTACTGATCAGCAGTGGTCAATAAACTGGCCTGGGAGCCTTGGCAGATGTTCAACCATGGCCACCCCTGACGTCAAACTCTCACCTTCTGCATGGTAATTTCTCCACGTGCAGACTGGTTTAATACTTACTGCACTTCTATTTGCTTCATCTCTACATGATTTCTGCAGTTATGGCATTGCATAGATTTTGGTGTATTCAGTTTATTTGGATCTGGAAGCTCATGTATGAACACATAATATCACTTCAAAATAAAAAAAATCAAGCAAACAAAAATGAAATGTGTGGGTGTCATTTGGACTGATGATTCAATCTGCTTAGAAGATTTTAAAAACATGAGCAAACAGATGATATTTTGCACCAACATCCTTTTATTTTTAAAGAATGTGTTAGGAGTTGGATAAGGATACAGGTGCTTGGAAGGTGACATAACTGTTATAGCTATTTAGAAAGCTTCCAGCCTCCACCAGCTTCTTTGTAAGAAATATTCATCGTATGCTTTCTTTGATTATTAAAATCTTCTATTAACATTAGGAATTGTGAAAAATTGGGTTCTGGGTCACTGGATTTTAAATGTTAATGAGAGACCCCAGGTTTCTAATCCAATTGTGATTTCATTAAGACTTAATGCTGTTTTTGATTTGTTTTTTTTTGGGGGGGGGGGGTTTGCATAGGGCTGCATAGCAAGAAAACCATAAGAAAAGCGTCAGCAGAATTAGATTCTATTTGCAAATATAAAGTTTCTACTCATGGATCACAATTATACTAACTATCTGTTTCTAACAGCATAAAGGTTTAAACATAAATATACTATAAATGGTTTTCACAAGCATATTTATGGGGGGGGAACCATGGAGAAATAATAAACATATCCTACTCATAAATTTTACTGTTCATCTGTATTAAGTAGACCTATAAAATATTAACTACTATAATTAACTATAGGCTAATCTTAGTGTTCTATTTAACAATAGTTTTATATATCTAAAAAGTGTTTTATAGTTCTAACAAGAGTTGCTACTATTTTGTATTGTCGCTGACATGTTCATTCTGTTTCTAATGGGCTGGACTCTTCCTCCAGTGGGTTTACATGGCATAGAGCTTCTTCCTCCTCCGGTGTAAGGTGTATGTCCAGTTTTTCCAGTAAAATTCTCCCCATATTGATATCTGTGGCACCATATAAATTCAGGTTTTATAAACAAGGATATCTGTGGAGCTCCATTAGAATCAAATGTTAGTGCTGTGTAGTTTTGCCATTTTTTGTTTTGTTTTCTTCTTTCTACCACCTCCAGTGAGAGATCTAGAAGAACCAATTTTTTTCTGCCGTTGTAGAATAGAGATCCCTGTTATTTTGCTTCTTTAAATATTTTGTGTCTCATCCAGGGGTATACAAATTGAGCTAAGATATCTCTTTGTCTCACTCTTTGTGCATACTCCAGTAGACCCAGGTATATTGCCCATGCTATCACTGGGGCTGTACCTTCCTCCAGCAATACAGCCTTGGCTAGCCAGTTAGACGCAAAGATAGCCAGGTTTGTGTTTTCTTCTGCTTCGTCCTCTGTCCCTCTAAATCTAAGATTATGGGCTTTCTAGCAATTCTTGAGTGCTATGACCCAATTTTGTTATGGAATGTTCTGAGACTTTGTTTTAGTTTTCCCTGTAATGATAGACTCCGTTCAGCTGTTTGCCTATTTTAGTAGTGTCCAATAAGTCCTTGGTCATTTCAGCCAGTTAATTGGGTAAAGGTATTCATCTGTTAATTCTTTAAAATATTTGTGGATATCTTGGCAAAGCAGAGTTACATCTCACTTGGCAAAGCAGAGCATTTTCATTGTCTGTTGCTTTTGGGTCTGCCGTTGGTGGATTGGGCGCTATCTTAGGCTCCATCTGTGAAGCCTGGTCTGAAGATTGAATTGGAATTCCCAGCTTGACAAGGTTTTTTTTTTTCTTTCAGAGGAGGTTTTGTTTAAGTTTAGTTGACTTGCCTATTGATTTGTTGTGATTTTAGTAGTCTGTGGTCTTGTCACGGGCTGGGTGCAGTCAGGAGCAAAGTCCAGTCTGGGGTCAAGTCAGGGAATTCTAACCAAAGCTGAGTCAGGTAGCTGAGTCGGGGGGGGGGGGTGAAGAGTAAGGTCATCTGAAGCTGGGAGTCAGGAAGCTGAAGAGTTTGATCAGGAATGCAAGACCTGGGGTGGATGCGAATTGGCACAGAGGCAACTTGTTGTTGCCATGGAGAGCTCAGACCTGAGCAGGTGGTTAAATGGGCCTCTGGTGATGCTCCAATTAGCAAGCGGGGAATCTCCTGTTAAAATTCAGGACTTAGCGACCACCTTCCTCACAGGCATGCATCCCTCCAACAGGTTGCTAAGTCTTGGCAGAGTTGCTCCCTCAGCTGAGCTAACTTGGGGGTGAGTTTGCGGGCTTCTTGCTTGCAGCTGTGCCTCTTCCACTGCTGCTGGGTCAGGTGCGGGGAATGCTGACTCAAGTGGCAGCAAGCCACCAGAGTCAAATTACCAGATATACAAAATAAAAGTTAAATTGAAACCTAATTAAAATACAGTTTCTATAACTTAAGTATCATTACACAAAAACTAGCTACTTGATAAATGATCTTGGAACACTTATAAGTTAAGATAATCAAGCCTGGCTTTATCTGTATAACCAGGAATCTTATCCAACAATGGGGTAATAATCTCCAAACAAGCCTCCTTATAATACAGGCAACTGAACAACATTGCATTCTGTGGCCTTGACCTTCCTCAGTAATTTCAACCCCTGGTTTCACATGATCTTTCCCCTTGGTGTTAATTTTTTTTGTTATTTTTTAAATTTTAAAGGCATCTCAAGTGTCATTTTTAGTGGTTTAAGTTAAAGGGCAATCCTACCCCTTCCCTCAAGTTCCTGGGCTGAGCAAATAGCCAGTATATATTACTGACACAGGGTGGGACAGCCACAGATTCTTCAGGGGAGAAGAATACACATGATCACAGCTGCTGAGTCAGTGAAGGAAAGAAAAAATGGAGGGAAAATCTAGCGTCTGAGGAATAGAAGTGGACAGAGTTCATCATAAGATCAACCCTAGGATTATGGAACAATTTCCACAGAGAGGTGCACCTGGACCCATCTCTTCCATTCTTTAGGCGAAAGCTGAAGACAGTTTTATTTACGATGGTATTTTATTAAAGCAGTCCTAAATTGTACTTTTAAATTTTTGGTTTTATGTTTTTATGTAGTCTATGTAATGCATTTTATTAATATTGGAAGCTGCCTTGAGCTCAGTAAGGATATATTTATAACAACAAAAACAGAACTCCAAAGGTGAGGGCATTGAGAGAAGGGTCTCAAAGAATGATCTTAGTTCATGGGCAGGTTTATGTGGGAGAAGGTATTGTATGCAGAAATCAAGGAATGTCATACATTCTGCAGAGGGACAGTTCTATAATCCCTCCGAAAAGTCCCACCTTCTTTAAAAATGATATAGTTAAGAAAGAGACAATATCTTGCTGGAGCAGAAAAAGTTCCTTGTTCCTCCGTTTCTCAAATAAGACACATTTTGCATGATTTGTGCATACCCCCAAAATAATTTGCCAGTATCGAGAGCAGCAGTATATTAAATTTAGATGAATTTATCTGTGCAACAAAATGAGGTTTTAATGAGCTAGACAATTCTCTCAAATTATTACTTTGGTTGACTAATTTGTTATGTTGAACCACCCCACCCCCACAAAAATGAATTAGTCACAAGTAGAAGAATAAGCCAAAGTGTGTAGGAGTGTCATCACCAATAAGAAAGGCAGAATCAATATATGCTTTTCACAGCTTTGAAGTACCTCCTTATGTATTTGCTCATTCAGCTGTCAGGAGATAAAAACAAACAGTGCATGGGCCCACAACTAAACCAGACACTATTATCCCTAGTCCTCTCAGATCATTTTTAATTTAGTGTTGAAGTACACAAAAATTCCATTGGTCACAACTAATGTAAATACGAAGAAATATCAAGTGACTTTGACTGACAGTTTAGTTTATTTGATTTATTGAATTTATAATCTGCTCTCCCCAAAGCCAGCTCAGAGCGGGTAACATCAATTTATAAAGCATACAGCCAGGGCCAGCTCACCCACTAGGCAAACTAGGCAGTTGCCTAGGGCGCTGGGAGGGTGGGGGTACCAAATTGGGCTCCACCCCTGGTGCCCCAAGCAAGCACCTAGTTTGCTTGCCTCCTTTGCCCGTGCACCCACCACTGCAGCCGCCCATCCTTTCCCACCCCTGTCCCACCCCCGTGCCATGCCGAGGTGCCCCTGTCCCCTTCCCATCCCATCCAGTTGTTGCCTACCCAATGCACACTCTGTTCCCCCCCCAGGTGCCACACCGAGATGCCCACCCCCCTCCTCTTCCCTTCCCGTTGCTGCCCGCCTGATGCATGCCACGTCAGTGCTGGCAGGGCCCCGGTGCAGCGTTGTGATTGCACAGGCAAGCAGTGATGGAAAGGGAAGGGAGGAGGAGTGGGCAGGTGAGCATCTTGGAGCGGCACCTGGGGGGGTTAGATGAAGTGCAGTGCTGCAATGCAGCGCCGTGGGGGAGCGGTGGTGGGGGGCACCTGCCTAGAGCGCCATGCACTCACGGGCCGGCGCTGTATACAATATTCTAAAACATTAAAAAATACAATAAATACACTAAAGATTATAAGAATTACAATTAGATCAATAGAATCCATTACACAGCTAAAAGATGGCATAAAATCCTATGGAGTGGCAATATATAGACATCTGATTAGAAGGGAAGGGAAGTAGAGATAGGAGAAGGAGGGGGAGGCCAATCCTAGATTGATCCCATCAGAAAGGAGCTTGTTGCTGCCCTCAACCATAAGCCTGAAGAAACAACTCTGTTTTGCAGGTCCTGCAGAACTGTAAGATGTTCCATAGGGCCCTGATCTCTCCCAGGAAAGAGTTCCACCAGGCTGGTCAAGGACAGCTGGACACTCTTTGAGTCAGGGACCACCAGCAGATTTTGATCACTAGAGCATAATGCTCTTTGGGGGGTATACTAGGAAAGGCGGTCCTGAAGGTTGCACCATTAAAAGCAAATAGGGAGAGAAAGTCTTTAACTCCTTTCCCCCTGACATGGTCCCAATCCAAATTCAGGTCATAAGCACCACCAATTCAAGCAAAACAATTTGGTTTAGGTTAGACATTAGGCTGAGGTTTCTTTGTCATTTGCCACAGAATGGCAAATATATCAATTCACACTAACAAATTTTTGACCAAGAAATCAATAAAAGGCAAACACAGGGACACTGATAAACTTGGAATTGCAACCAGAAAATAGGGACTATCTCTGGGGAATGGAAACATTCCTCCATGCTGGGTCAGGGGGGCTTGGGGAGGAGGCAACGGCAGCAGAGGAGTCTGCCTGGGGGACTATAAGAACATAAGAGAAGCCATGTTGGATCAGGCCAATGACCCATCCAGTCCAACACTCTGTGTCACACAGTAGCAAAAAAAATTATATATATATATATGTGTGTGTGTGTGTGTGTGTGTAGACACACACACACACACTGTGGCTAATAGCCACTGATGGACCTCTGCTCCATATTTTTATCTATCTTGAAGCTGTCTATGCTTGTAGCCGCCACCACCTCCTGTGGCAGTGAATTCCACATGTTAATCACCCTTTGGGTGAAGAAGTACTTCCTTTTATCCGTTTTAACCTGACTGCTCAGCAATTTCATTGAATGCTCACGAATTCTTGTATTGTGAGAAAGGGAGAAAAGTACTTCTTTCTCTACTTTCTCTATCCCATGCATTATCTTGTAAACCTCTATCATGTCACCCCGCCGTTGACGTTTCTCCAAGCTTAAGAGCCCCAAGCGTTTTAAACTTGATTCATAGGGAAAGTGTTCCAACCCTATAATCATTCTAGTGGCCCTTTTCTGGACTTTTTCCAATGCTATAATATCCTTTTTGAGGTGCGGCGACCAGAATTGCACACAGTATTCCAAATGAGACCGCACCATCGATTTATACAGGGGCATTATGATACTGGCTGATTTGTTTTCAATTCCCTTCCTAATAATCCACAACCCCAAGATCTCTCTCTTGGTCAGTCTCTGCCAGTGGCTCCGGAGTGCGAAAACGCCCAATATCTATCGGGTCTCCTTTGTCCACAGGTTTGTTCACCCCCTCAAAGAAATGTAACAGGTTAGTGAGGCAAGGTCTTCCCTTACAGAACCCATGCTGAGTCTTCCTCAATAACCCATGTTCATCAATGTGCCTACTCATTCTGTCCTTGATAATGGTTTCTACCAACTTTCCCGGTATTGAAGTCAGACTGACTGGCCTTTAATTTCCCGGATCTCCTCCGGAACCCTTTTTAAAGATGGGGGTGACATTTGCTACCTTCCAGTCCTCAGGAACAGAGGCAGATGCCAATGAAAGATTACATATTTTTTGTCAGAAGATCCACAAGTTCAACTTTGAGTTCTTTCAGAACTCTTGGATGTATGCCATCCGGACCTGGTAATAAAGTAAAATGGGCATAAGGCTCTGAAATAACAAATTTCTCATCCTGAGCATCATCAAACACAGTCCTATACAGAATTTTCTTAGTCTCCTGGACAGATGCCTTAAACTTAGGGTTAGGCTTTTTGATTTTGTAAGCTTTTAAATTAACTGGCCAGCATGCACAGAGTGAAGTCGGTCAGCGGAAACTCCCTCTTTAAGGTATTGTCCCTCCTGATATTCAATTTGTGCCTGATAATATGACACTCCACATTCTACACAAACTATTTTTGTATTTCGTTCTGTGCAAGCCACATACATTTCCATAGATTGAACACGCAGCATGCATTGTGAACTCCCTCCTTCCCAACATTTAGAACATCTTACAGTTTGAGAACTACACACATAAGCAAAAGCACAGCAAAAGAACACAGCAATAAAAGTACTTGAAGAACATAAGAGAAGGCATGTTGGATCAGGTCAATGGCCCATCCAGTCCAACACTCTGTGTCACACAGTGGCCAAATATATGTATATGTATGTGTGTGTGTGTGTGTATATATATATGTGCATGCGTATATATATATATATATATATATACGCATGCACAGACACACATTTTGGCTAATAGCCACTGATGGACCTCTGCTCCATATTTTTATCTAACCCCACCTTGAAGCTGGCTATGCTTGTAGCTGCCACCACCTCCTGTGGCAGTGAATTCCACATGTTAATCACCCTTTGGGTGAAGAAGTACTTCCTTTTATCCATTTTAACCTGACTGCTCAGCAATTTCATCGAATGTCCATGAGTTCTTGTATTGTGAGAAAGGGAGAAAAGGACTTCTTTCTCTACTTTCTCCATCCCATGCATAATCCTGAAAACCTCTGTCATGTCACCCTGCAGTTGACGTTTTTCCAAGCTAAAGAGCCCCAAGTGTTTTAACCTTTCTTCATAGGGAAAGTGTTCTGACCCTTTGATCATTCCAGTTGCTTTTTTCTGCACTTTTTCCAATGCTATAATATCCTTTTTGAGGTGCGGTGATCAGAATTGTACACAGTATTCAAATTAGACCGCACCATAGAGGGGCATTATGATACTGGCTGATTTGTTTTCAATTCCCTCCCTAATAATCCCCAGCATGGCATTGGCCTTTTTTATTGTAATCACACACTGTCTTGACATTTTCAGTGAGTTATCTACAACGACCCCAAGATCTCTCTCTTGGTCAGTCTCTGCCAGTTCACAACCCATCAACTTGTATTTGTAACTGGGATTCTTGGCCCCAACGTGCATTACTTTGCACTTGGTCACATTGAACCTCATCTGCCATATTGTGGACCGCTCACCCAGCCTCAACAGATCCCTTTGGAGTTCCTAACAATCCTTTCTGGTTCTCACCACCGTGAACAATTTAGTGTCATCTGCAAACATGGCCACTTCACTGCTTACTCCCAACTCCAACTCATTTATGAACAAGTTAAAGAGCATGGGATCCAGTACTGAGCCCTGCGGTACCCCACTGCTTACCGTCCTCTACTGTGAAGGCTGCCCATTTATACTCACTCTCTGCTTCCTATTAATTAGCCAGTTTTTGATCCACAAGAAGACCTGTCCTTTTACTCCATGACTCTCGAGCTTACTAAGGAGCCTTTGATGAGGAACTTTATCAAAAGCTTTCTGGAAATCAAGGTAAACAACATCTATTGGGCCCCCTTTGTCCACATGTTTGTTCACCCCCTCAAGAAATTTAACAGGTTGGGGATGCAAGATCTTCCCTTATAGAACCCATGCTGAGTCTTCCTCAATAACTCGTGCTCATCAATGTGCCTACTCATTCTGTCCTTGATAATGGTTTCTTCCAACTTTCCCGGTATTGAAGTCAGACTGACTGGCCTGTAATTTCCCGGATCTCCTCCGGAACCCTTTTTAAATATGGGAGTGACATTTGCTACCTTCCAGTCCTCAGGAACGGAGGCAGATTTCAATGAAAGTTTACATATTTTTGTCAGGAGATCCACAAGTTCAACTTTGAGTTTTTTCAGAACTCTTGAATTTCCCGGATCTCTTGTATGCTATCCAGACCTGGTGACTTATTCGTTTTTAATTCGTGTATCAATTGTAGGACCTCCTCTCTTGTCACCTCAATCTGATTCATGTCTTTCAACACCCCTTCCAAAATTAGTGGCCATCTTCACCTAAAGGGTGATTAACATGTGGAATTCAATGCCACAGGACGTGGCGGCAACTACAAACATAGCCAGCTTCAAGAGGGGTTTGGATAAAAATATAGAGCAGAGGTCCATCACAGGCTATTAGCCACAGCATATTATAGGAACTTTCTAGGTCAGTGATAATCAGTATTCTTGGTGCTTGTTGTGGGGGGGGGCGGCAAAGTGGAAGGGCTTCTAGCCCCACTTGTGAACTTCCTTTTTTTTTGCCACTGTGTGGCACATAGTGTTGGACTGGATGGGCCATTGGATTAATCCAACATGGCTTCTCTTATGTTCTTAACCGTATTTGGCTGCTGTATAATGGGGGAAAATAGGATTCGGAAGTATTCAGCTCCAAATACTTCTGAATCAGGGGGTATTCGGGGGATAATTCAGTTTGGCCAAAAAGAATGCACATCCCTAGTGGTCAACTGTATTGAATGTTGATGATAAGAACATAAGAGAAGCCATGTTGGATCAGGCCAATGGCCCATCAAGTCCAACAATCTGTGTAAAATAGTGGCCAAAAAAATTATATGTATTTGACCTGACTGCTCAGCAATATCATTGAATGCCCACGGATTCTTGTATTGCAAGAAAGGGAGAAAAGTACTTCTTTCTCTGCTTTCTCCATCCCATGCATTATCTTGTAAACCTCTATCATGTCACCCCGCAGTCGACGTTTCTCCAAGCTTAAGAGCCCCAAGAGTTTTAACCTTTCTTCATAGGGAAAGTGTTCCAACCCTATAATCATTCTAGTGGCCCTTTTCTGGACTTTTTCCAATGCTATAATATCCTCTTTGAAGTGTGGTAACAGGTTAGTGAGGCAAGATCTTCCCTTATAAAACCCATGCTGAGTCTTCCTCAATAACCCGTGTTCATCAATGTGCCTACTCATTCTGTCCTTGATAATGGTTTCTACCAACTTTCCCGGTATTGAAGTCAGACTGACTGGCCTTTAATTTCCCGGATCTCCTCCGGAACCCTTTTTAAAGAAGGCAGTGACATTTGCTGCCTTCCAGTCCTCAGGAACGGAGGCGGATTTTAATGAAAGATTACATATTTTTGTCAGAAGATCCACAAGTTCAACTATACAAACTACTGGCCTGGACCGACCTTTAGAAAGGATGGCTGGATTATTAAGAGCCAGCATGGGTTTCTCAAGAATAGGTCATGTCAGACTAACCTGATCTCTTTTTTTGAGAAAGTGGCTACCTTGCTGGATCAGGGGAATGCTATAGACATCATTTATCTTGATTTCAGTAAGGCTTTTGATAAGGTTCCACATACTATCCTTGTTGACAAGTGATTTGGATCCTGTTAGCATTAGGTGGATCTGTAACTGGTTGATAGATCGCACCCAAAGAGTGCTTGTGAATGGCTCCTCATCTTCTTGGAGAGGAGTGACAAGTGGAGTGCCTCAAGGATCTGTCCTGGTAGCGGTGGACTGGGTCTAAAAATATTGGTTGCCAGGAGACAAAGGGGGCACACCCACAGCTATAAGGCTATCCTTTAATTTTTATTAGAAATAAATATTTTTTTCAAAAAATAAATAAGTGGAAAAAGGTACAATTAAAACTTTTGCAAAATAAATGTGTGTATAGTAACTACAGTGCACATATATTGTACATTTTACTGGCAGTATGCTGTAGATATTAAATGTAAGTACAGATTGCATTTTCTCCAGGGGAGCTGATCTCTGCCAGCTGGAGATCAGTTGTAAAAGTGGGAGATCCCCAGGCCCCACCTGGAGGCTGGCAACACTAAATACAATGTAAATTTTAGTTGCATTACAGTAATAATAATGGGAGTTCTATTATATTTTCAAGCTACTAAAAGGACATTAACATTTTTAACATATTGTCTAATATATAAGGGGGCCCTCTTCATCAATGGCTCACTTGCCATCGGGCAAGCTGACACCTTGGCCAGTCCACCACTGTGTCCTGGGACCTGCTTTGTTCAACATCTTTATTAATTATTTGGATGAAGGAATAGAGGGAATGTTTATTAAATTTGCAGATGATACTAAATTGGGAGGGGTTGCAAATACAGTAGAAGACAGAAACAGCATACAGGATGACTTTGACAGGCTGGAAAACTGAGCTAAAACCAATAAAATGAATTTTAACAGGACTAAATGTAAAGTTCTGCATTTAGGTAGGAAAAATCCAATGCATGGTTATAGGATGGGAGAGACTTGTCTTAGCAATAAGTGGTATGTGCGGAAAGGATCTAGGGATCATACACTGAACATGAGTCAACGGTGTGATGCGGTGGCTAAAAAGGCAAATGCATTTTTGGGCTGTATCAACAGAAGTATAGTGTCCAGATCACGTGAAGTGATGGTATCGCTTTACTCTGCTCTGGTAAGACCTCACGTGGAGCATTGTGTTCAGTTTTGGGCACCACATTTTAAGAAGGATGTAGACAAGCTGGAATGGGTTCAGAGGAGGGCGACGAAGATGGTGAGGGCCTGGAGAACAAGTCCTATGAAGAAAGGTTGAAAGATCTGGGGATGTTTAGCCTGGAGAGGAGGTGTCTGAGAGGTGATATGATCACCATCTTCAAGTAGTTGAAGAGCTGTCATCTAGAGGATGGTGTGGAATTTATACCCTCTTTAAAGATGGGGGTGACATTTGCTGCCTTCCAGTCCTCAGGAACGGATGCAGATATCAATGAAAGATTACATATTTTTGTCAGGAGATCCACAAGTTCAACTTTGAGTTCTTTCAGGACTCTTGAATGTATGCCATCCGGACCTGGTGACTTATTAATTTTTAATTTGTCTATCAGTTGTAGTACCGCCTTTCGTCACCTCAATTTGACTCAGGTCTTTCAACCCCCCTTCCAAAATAAGTGGTTCTGAAGCAGGCAAATACTTCTCATCTTCCACAGTGAAGACGGAGGCAAAAAATACATTCAGCTTCTCAGCCATTTCCCTATCCTCCTTCAGTAATTCTTTTACCCCTTGGTCATCCAAGGGCCCCACTGCCTCTCTGGTTGGTTTCATGCTTCTAATATATTTGAAGAAATTTTTATTGTTGGTCTTTATGTTTTTTGCAATATGCTCCTCATAATCCCTTTTTGCCTGCCTGATCACAGTCTTGCATTTGATTTGCTGCAACTTGTGTTCCCTTTTATTAATCTCACTTGGACTAGCTTTCCACCGCTTAAAGAAGTCCTTCCTACCTTTTACAGCTTCCATTACTTTGTTTGTTAACCACGACCCCACGTCGTGGATAACCTGTTTGTGCCTTTCCTAACTTGTGGTATATATTTTATCTGAGCTTCTAGGATTGTAGTTTTAAATAGCCTCCAAGCTTCCCCAAGGGTTTTGACTGTATTTACCTTTCCTTTCAGTTTCCTCTTCACATGCCTCCTCATCTCAGAGAATTTACCCCTTTTAAAGTTAAACGTGGTTGTGCTGGTCTTTTGGGCCATCTCCCTATTTATATAAATGGTGAAATCAATAATGTTATGGTCACTGCTCCCAAACGGTGCAATCACTTTTATATCTCTCACCAAGTCTTGGGCATTACTTAGGACCAAATCCAGGATGCCCCACCCCTGGTAGGTTTTGTGGCCATCTGCTCCATAGCACAGTCATTGAGAGCATCTAGAAACTCAATCTCTTTTTCTCAACCTGAACACATATTGACCCAATCAATCTGCGGGTAGTTAAAATCACCTATTACGACATAGTTTTTACGTTTAGCACCTATCTTTAATCCTTCCATCATATTATAATCATCCTCTATCTTTTGATTTGGTGGGCGATTACAAACTCCCATAGTTAAATTTCCTTTTGGGCCCTCTATTTCAACCCAAAGCATTTCTAGAAGGGAATCTAATTCTTTGACCTTAGTCTTACTGGACTGTATACACTCTCTGACATACAGAGCCACCCCACCTCCAACCCTTCCCTCTCTATCCTTCCGATATAACTTATATCCAGGAATCACCATGTCCCACTGATTCTCCTCATTCCACCAAGTTTCTGAAATTCCCACAATGTCTATGTTTTCCCGCAACACTAAACATTCCAACTCTCCAATTTTACTTTGAACACTTCTAGCATGTGTATACAAACATCTATAATTTCCCAGGCAAGTTAGGCATGCAACCTTCCTCCTACTGCCTCGAGACTTTGGCAGACACTCCATACTGTTTGTCACCATCTCAGTGAACAACTTTGAGCCATTATCCGATAGAAAAGTAACAGCTAACCCTTCATCTCTTTGAGATGAGTCCTCCCGAACCAGAGACATTTAATCTCCTTTCGGCTTTCCCCCAAGATTTAGTTTAAAAACTGCTCTGCCATCTCTTTGATTTTAAGCACCAGCAGCCTGGTTCCATCTGGGGACAAGTGGAGACTGTCTCTTTTGTACAGCTTCCTCTTGTTCCAGAAAGCATCCCAGTGCCTAACATACTTAAACCCTTCCTTCCTACACCATTGTCTCATCCACACATTGAGACTTCTAATTTGTGCCTGTCTCTCCAGCCCTGCACGTGGAACAGGTAGCACTTCTGATAAGGCTACCTTGGAGGTCCTGGCTTTAAGTCTAGCAGCCTATATTTTTCCTCCAGGACCTCACGACTGCATTTGCCCACATCGTTGGTGCCAACATGCACCACGACCACTGGCTCCTCCCCAGCACTGTCTCTCAGCCTATCTACTACACACGTAATGTCCGCTACCTTCGCACCAGGCAGGCATGTCACCATGAATGTTTGCCACCCAACTGTCTACTTGCCTAAGGATCAAATCACCAACTACCAAGACCCCCCCCCTCTCCCTGCCCAGGGATGATTCCTTGGCACGATAGGATACCCGCTTACCAACTGAAGAAGAGGTCCCTTCTGAGGGCACATTCCCCTTATCCTCAGCATGGTGCCCTGTTCCCTCTCGACCCTCATGCTCCCTGGCAGCAACGGGGCTGCCACATTCAGAGTGGGGCTCATCTAATACATCCCTGAGAGTCTTCTCCGAGTGCCTAACTGATTGTCTCTGCTTTTCCAGGTCAGTCACCTTGGCCTCAAGGGTACAAACTCGTTCCCTGAGGACCAGGAGCTCCTTGCATCGAGCACACACCCAAGACTTCTGGTCAGATAGTCATACATGTGACACTCAGTGCAAAACACTGGAAAGCCCCCACCCCCCTGCTGGCATTCTACCTTCAAGATCAAGAAGGATCAGCAGTTCCGAACCACCTCAATCCAGATGCCTCTGGAGATCATCCACCCAGGTGACCAAGACTGTCTCCATCCATGGGCAGGGCAAAAGCCAGACTGGAAGGGATCCAGGCCATCAGTATTCTACAAGAAAGGCTGGAGCTGTGTCATCACCACCCTCTCTACTATCTTGTCCAGGAACAGCAGGTTCAAGATTGGGTGATAGTTTGCAAGGACTGTGGTGTCCAAAAATGATTTCTTCAGGAGATTATGAACCACTGCCTCCTTCAAGGCCCCCAGGAATGTCCCCATTGAGAAGGACAAACTGATAATTTCCCTCAGGGGAGTCTGTATACCATCACCATAGGCTTTAACCAGCTATGATGGCCAAGGATCAAGGGGGCAAGTGATGGGTTTCACAGCAGCCAGGATCTTATCAACTTTATCTTGGAAGAGCAGCCTGAAATGGTCCAAAACTGGACCTAAAGATGGGCAAGGGACTTCCAGTTCCATTATTGAATCAATTGTGACTGGAAGGTTGCAACAGAATGACAAGGCTTTATCTGCAAAATAACCCAAGAATGCCCCACAGCCTATGTCCAATTCCCTAGCAGTCTTCACTGCAATCTCATAGGCCTTCATAAACCTATATGATGCTCTTGTAGTTTCATCACGGACCCTTCACCACACTCTCTCCGGTTGTCTCAGCTCCCATTAAATTTAATTATTTATTTATCAAATTTATATCCTGCCCTCCCTCGACAGGCTCAGAGTGGCTAAGCTCTGGCTAAGCTGCCTCAACTCTGGGGAATACCATGCAACCAAGTGGGCATGGAGGCAAAAAGGGTGCTGTGGAGCGACCATGTCAATGGCTTCAGAAAGACAAATATGCCAGTCTTCCACCAGTTCATCCAATGGGCCACCAGGGAAAATCAGATCCCGCAGAGCCTCCTGGAACCTACTAGCATTCATTTGGCTCTGTGGGCAAGCACATAGAATCTTCCCTTGTAAGCTTATTCATCTAGCAGCAGTCATGTTGTGAGCTTTTAGGTGATAAGAATGGTTTACCTGAGTGGGTGCAGAGAGTCTAGGAAGGCAGTTAAAGTGGTTTTATTTCAGAGGGCATTTGATGGAGTGTAAGCTGTTTTGGAAGAATTTGTTGTGTTTTATCTTGTGTATTGTTTTTATCTTATTATCTTATTAATGGACTCTTATACAGGCCCATAGCTATGGGGGGCAGGGGGTCAAAGCCGCTCTATTGAAACCCCCCTTCCCTCTGTTGGGCCCCTCCTTTAGGAGGGGAAGAGAGAGAGAGAGCCTGGGAAAGGACAGAACGGCCTCGCCTTTGAAGCCCAGTAGTTCAATCCAGCCGGAAACAAGCTGGGAAGGGACTCGTTCACTGTGCTGTGGTTTTCACCCCACCCCCATTTGTCTCAGCAACACCCTGCTCAGTCTACCTCAAAACTGCAGGGAAAGTGTTGGGTCAATAGCAGCAGCCACAATCCCACCAATTGTTAACTTCCGAGAGGAGAAGGTAAACTAGATAATTGCTCAATCTGCTTCCAACAGGCACAAGGAGGGGCTCCCTTTCCTCCCCACCCCCAAGAGCGAGTGGCTACTTTCCGTTGGCACCCAAGCTGTTGCCTCCCGCCTGGTGAGAAGGTGATGGCTCTCCCTCCCCCTCTTTCCCTTGACCTCCCTCTTCCCTTTTATTATTTCCAATCTGTTTAATTGTTTGCCTTTAAGTGACATCATCTTTTTCTTTAAGCAAGAAAAAGAAAACAAAGAAAAGTCATTGTAAAGAAGGAAAAAGAGCCCAATTTTGGGGCTTCTATTTGGCAAACAAGATGCTGCTGAGAAACTGGCAGCCGGCTTGTCAATTTCAGCCCAGGCGAGCCTCCTTTCACACGCACCTGGCTGTGTGGCTCCACTGCTCCACTCCTGCCCTGGGTCCTCTCACTCTCCTCTGCCTTCTCTTGAGGACCCTTTGGAGGCAGCCCTTTGAACCTCAAGGGCTTTTATGTTTCATTTTTGGACACCTGCAGGGCACCATTCCTTGAAAGACACAATCCAGGGGTTTTGCCTTCTAAAGAACAGGATGAGGATGACCGGGTAGTTCGGTGCAGAGAGTGGGGCTAATAAGCACCCCCTCCCCCGGGGGTTTGTTTCTCCATGGCAAACGGATGCATCACTGCCAAGTCCTGTCCTAAAAAAAGTTTATGACATCATTTTTTGGCCCCCCACCACCTATCTCCTGGGCCCTCTCATCTAAAATTTCCTGGCTATGGGCCTGCTCTTATTTTTTTTTAATGAGTTTGCAATGTATTGCTTTGTTAGCCACTTTGAGTGTAAGGAGATTAAGGTGGGGTATGCATATCTGGCCTGTCCTGGGTTGCCCAGGCTATCCAACTGCTGCCAGATCTCAGAAGCTAAGGATTAGCCTTTTTTAGTACTTGGATTGGAGACCACCAACAAAGTCTAGGTTTACAAAAAAGGAGTCGATTGCACCTTTAAGACCAACATAGTTTTATTCAGAACATAAGCTTTCGTGTGCATGCACACTTCTTCAGACGAGGAATGAGGTACAGTAAGCAGAGCCACATATAGCTGGTGGGGTTTGGAATAGTGGTACAAAGTTAAAATCCAATAGCAGAATAGTAAAATTAACAAATTTAGAAAACCTTTGATCTGGGTTGCATTAGCGTGGGAAACCATAAAACAGTAACATGTCAGAATGTGAGAATGCCTGTTAATTATTCTATTGCTAATAAACCTGAGTCAAAAAGAGGGCATTTATTTCCCAGAAGTTTTTCCTGTCCAACTATTTTACCTTTTAACATGTAATATAAATATATACATCATTCTAGTTTGCCATTAGGAAAAAAAACATTAAAATATAGTGGAAGATAGGTTTAGTATATATAATAAGATAAACAGCCAATATCCCTTGTTTGAGTATGTCAATACAAAAGTCTAGGTTTGTTACAGAGGTGAGCAATGGCAAATCATTTCTGTTCACTCTTGCCGCGAAAACCCTATGGTGTCATTGAAAGTCAGTTGTGATTTGATGGCACTTTCCACCACCATTCATATTTTAAATAAATAAAATGTATTTCTGTTTTATTTCATGGATTTTACTTTTCAACTGGATTTTTGTTGCATCCAAATGTTAATTTTATGATATTTTACTAGGGTGAGGTGAATCCTGTTAAACTTGTGGGTCCGGCCCTGGGCTGGTGCTGAGTTGCCCAAGGACTTGGGAAGGCAGATGGAATTTCTGGTTGATGAGCTCCAACTACTGGCTTCTCAATAGAGGTGGGGGTTGGTTTTGGGGGGGTAGGTCATAGTTTTATTGTTGGTTTGGGTATACTGAATCCTAAAATATTGATATTTCTTGCTGTTCCCAAATCCCAATATCAGTATGATATCGGGATTTAGGAAATATTTGAGATTGCTGGGGAGGGTTTGGGTCCGTTATATCCTATGAGGACCATTTTAGTCAATGGCTGTAATGGAGAATCAAACCAGGGTTATCTGGGGCTCTGGAGAAGCTGTTTTTTTGAGGTAGAAGCACTAAATTTGCAACATAGCTGCTGGTGCTTCTCCTAAAAAACCCCTCCAAGTTTTAAAAAGATTAGCCCAAGAAGTCCAATTTTATGCCCCCCCCCAAAAAAGGTGCCCCATCCTCATTATTTCCAATGGAAAGGGGGGGGGAACATTTAAAGGGACACTGTCTTCTTTGGTATTTACTGCTGTGGACAAGTCCATTTAAATGCCTGAGGGTTCACTCCAAATGCACTGAGATCCTTTTAAATGCCCTGTAACTGCTGTTATCCAGTGCCCCCCCCCAAAAAAATACTGAATATTTTTGAGTTTTTTGGGGCAGTCATTTTTAAATAGCTGAATCACCAGCCCCCTTGGTAATTGGCTGAGGAATTTCTTTTGGCTCAGTTTACACCAAGCACACACCTCTACTTCTTAGAGGCAGCTTCTGGAACAGATGGGCTGGGCATTTACTATGGAAGGATCTTCTGGATTTCCCTACTGTCCTCCAGGCCATATTTCTCTCAGGCTCCTCCTCTGAGGCTTCTGAGTCAATCCAGAGCCTGCTCAGTGGAGGTCATGACAAAGGGGGTCTTTGTCCAGTTATTTCAGTAGTAGAGAACCAATCCTTGGTGATAAGATTGTACGTAATTTCTTACTTGATGGCTGCTATTTTTATTTTATTTTCTCTTTGGTATTTACTGCTGGGGACAAATCCTATTGGAGGCATTTTTGGAACCTTAGTGAAATTATTGTTCTGTTTGAAGGAAAGCCAGAATCCTGACTGTTATTGGTTGTTTTGGGTGCTTGTGATGATAAAGTGGGAACATGGCCAAAAATAGTCCCAAGGAGGCAGTGGGGGAGCTATAGATGCCAAGTGTGGCAATGGGGAAGGTGGGATGGTTAAATCTCCTGGTTGTGATGAGTGAATTACCTGAATGGCAAGCCTGATTAACCAAGACTGAGAGATGGCTCATAACCCTGGCTTTACCCATGATTATACCTCCAGAGAAGGCTAAATTGTAAGGCAGATTCCTCAATAGTCCTAGCAGATGAGTTACTGTCATGCAAACCTACATTTTAAAAGTGCCAGGAAGGAGCAGAGATTAAGCCTAGTGTTTTGCAATATCTTCTCCGTGGAACTGTCTGGGCATATCCCCAGTGATGTTTTCCTCATAGTGAGTCTTGAACATAGATGGACTAGAAAACTGAAAAAAAAAATGTTTTATGCAGAGTGGTATTAAACATTCAAAAGCAAAGGGGGATGGGGAGAAAAGCCTGTGATGAGATGAGTATTAGTCTAATACTCAGTCTGTCATTGTGGCCTGAGGTTGCTTGAAGTAAGGTGCTCAGCTAATACCTCTGAGGCTTTAAACAGTAAAAATCTGGAGCCATATTGCTATGTTTCGTATCCATACTAGAACACGTTCTAGTCAGTGTTATCAACTCTAGACAATTGCTGCATGTACCAGTATTTCCAGTGGGTCCCTGCTCAGGACCAAGCCATCTGCAAAACGCACTTACTGTGCAAGCCTACACAGAATTACACCCTTTCAAGTGCACTGAGGGCAATGGGCTTAATAGGATGTAACTCTGTTTAGGATGGCACTGGTAGATTTTTAAATCATCACAATTGCTGTCACTTAAATAATCTTAATTTGGAATAATCATCATTGGAAAAAGACTGGAAATGCTCAATATTGATCAAGCACTTTGTGTAAATTAGTTACTTTTCCTATGAATCTCAGATAATATCTTATAGGCTATTCTAAGTGACAGTTTTTAGAAACACTGAGTATGGAAGATGACATAGCATCTGTAAAAAAATGAATTTCTTGAAACTGAATACAATTAAAGAGATTTGTATCAACAAATATATATATTTGACAAGAATATATAATATAGATAGATATAGATGGATATTCCTGTCAAAGCCTTCTTGCAAATACCAGCTTTTGCAAGATTAGTAAACTGATTCTTCTGCTGGGCTTTTCTGCTAGTGACTCTCACCCTCAGATGCAGAAAACTGAACCACTCTCCCTTGGCAGCTTGACTCTAGGAGGGATTTCTTTGTTGCTAATTGCTATTAGTCTAAACTGCAGCAGAAAAGTGGGAATGGTACATAATATTAAGATGAAACCCTAAAACAACCTATTCCAACTTTCAACAGAGCCTCAATTACTTCTATTTCATGTTTCTCACAGGTCTGATTATCAGCTCAAAGGTTTAAATCTTCATTGGCTAAAGCGGAAAGAACTCAGCAGTGCCACGTCAGCAGCAAGTTTTAGCTCCACTGCTTATTCAGTCTGACCTTGAACATTTTCTGGAATAACTATAAGACATTTTTATTTGAGCTAAGATTAAGCAAGTATGGAATGATGTTCTAATATTAATATTTTAGTGTTTCATGATTTTAATTGCTTCTATAAAATTTTAATATTGTTACCTAGAAAATCTGAGGGAAAGTAGAATAGGTGGAATTTCAACTCATTAAATGATTTGTGTTTTCAAATTCTTCTGAATCTATTGGTCAGCAAGACTGGTTTCTCACTATCCTTTGTTGCTTCAGTTGTTATTATTTATTGTATTTATGTACCATCCAATCCCTGCTACTGCAGGGCTCTGGGTGATGTACAGAACCCACAAAAAACTACAGAAATAAAACAATCAGTAACATTTTAAAAATCAGATGATGATAATTAGTTAATCCCGGTTCAGACTGCCGGGTACTTTGCAGGCAAGGGGAAGAGGCAAAACATGTAGAGAGAGCAGAGAAAGATGCCACCTAAGATGGTAACCATCGCTGTCCTCAACCAAAAGCCTGGTGGAAGGTATCTGCCTTACAAGCTCTGCAGAATTGCATAAGATCCTGCAGGACCCTGATGGAGTTTGGCAGAGAGTTCCACCAGGTTGGGGCCAGAACCGAGAAGGCTCTGGCTCTGGTTGAAGACAGCCAGATGTCGTTAGAGGTGAAAGCCACCAGCAGATTGCTGTCTAAGGAGTATAACACTCTCCCAGGGACATAATGGAGGGGATTGTCCCATAGGTACATTGGACCTTGATTGCTCAAGGCATTGTAGGTCAGTACCAAAATCTTGAACTTGACTCAGTGCTCCATCGGAAGCCAGTGGAGCTGGTGCAGCACAGGCTGTATACGTGCCATCCATGGTGTTCCCATCAGGACTCATGCCACTATACTCTGGACCAGTTGGAGCTTCAGGGTCAGTCTCAAGGGTAGGCCAGCATAGAGGAGTTACAGTAGTCTAGCCTGGAGGTGACCACTGAGTGGATTACCGTGGCTAGATCAGGGCACGACAAGAAAGAGGCCAATTGCTGAGCTTGGCACAAAGGAAAAAATGACAGCCTGGCAATGTGAGTGACTTGGGCCTCCACATTCAAGGAGGCTCCAAGATCACTCCCAGACTCTTAACAGACTGTGCCAGTGTCAGTGGTGTCCCATCAAGAGTGGGCAACCTATGCACCAATCCTGAAGCCCACCCCCCAGCCATAGAACCTCCATCTTGGTTGGATTCAGTTTCAACCTATTCTGTTTCAACTACTCAACCATGGACTCACCTGCAGCCAGATTTTGTGGGACAGTATCTGGGCAGCCATTCTGTAATAGATACAACTGGGTGCCATCAAAATATTAATGGCACCCAAGCCCATAACTCTGCACCAGCTGGGTGAGGGGATGCATATAGATGTTAAATAACATTAGGGAGAGAAGTACCCCCTGAGGAGCCCCACGTATTAAGGGGTGTCTAGAGGACACATTCTCTCCTAGTGCAACCCTCTATCCCTGGCCTCAGAGAAAGGAGACAAGCCATTAAAGGGCTAGCCCCTTGAACTCCTATGTCAGTGAGGCAGTGGGTCAAAATATCGTAATGAACTGTTTTGAATACTGCCATAAGGTCTATTAGTAATAGCAGCACTGACTTGCTGTCTACAGAGGTCATATGTCAAGGTGACCAACACCATCTCCATCCCATGACCTGGGCAGAAACTGGATTGGAGTGGGTCTAATGCTGATGAGTCCTCCAGGAAGCCCTGGAGCTGTTCAGCTACCACCCTCTCAATTACGTTACCCAGAAATGAAAAGGGCAAGGATCCAGAGTTGGTTTTTTCAAGAGTGGTACAACTACAGCCTCCTTAACACCATCTGGATAAGCCTCAGTTTCCAGGGATTATTTGATGATATGCATCAACAGGCCTGTAACTTCTCACTGCCAGCTTTCACTAGCCATGAGGGGCATGGGTCAAGGAGGCACATGGTTGGTTTGACAGCACCCAGGATCCTGTAACAACAGCAGAAAAGAGCAGGCTGAAAGAGTCCAAGACTGAATCCAAAGGTGGTCAAGGGGCCTCCAGTTCACTTATTGGTGGAAATGTCATGGCAGAACGACAAGGCTTTATCTGTGAAAAAGCTTGCAAAAACCTCATCGCTAATGTCCAAATTACTACTATTTTGGCTCCCTTTTGTAAGGGATGTTAAAGACCAGATCATCCAAAACAATTGTGCTGGGCATGAGTAGCAGATGCAATGGAAGTGGAGAAATCCTTTTTCACTGCCTTCACTGCCACCTCATAGGATTTCATAAATGTCCTATAAGGTGTTCTTGTGGCTTTCTCACAAACCTGCTGCCAAACTTGCTCAAGTCATCTGAGTTCTCATTTCATCCCCATAAGTTTCATGGTATACCAGGGGGATGATTCCCCATGAGAGCACAGAGGATGTTGGGGAGAACCTCATCAATGACTTCAGAGAGATGGAAATTCCAGTCCTCTACCAGCTCAGCTAATGAGGTGCTGGAAGGCATCAGATCCTGCAGAGCATTCTGGAATTCAACAGAATCCATTAGTCTCCACTGGTGAGCATAAATCAGCTCACCACCTATACATAGGGGGTAGGAACACCCAGCTGGGCCTTTCAAACTGAGTGGTCTGACCATGGCACCTCCTCCTTTGAAGTCAGATCCACATCTATCCCTATGACAAAAATCAGATGCAATGTGTGGCCTGCTTGGTGTGTGGGACTTGATACAAATTGGGTGAGCACTAGTGCTGCTGTGGAAAACACCAAGTCTGAAGCCTGAATGGAGGGCACCACCTCACTGGCAAGGACATTGTCTTGGGAATTCCAGGGCCCACCTGGATATGGCTTCCAAAAGGCTCAGCAGACTGTCCACTGGTGTGCTAGGCAATTGGTACACTGGATAGACAGCCAAGCTCACCTTAGGATCCCATACAAGACCAACACAATCAATGTGGGTGATTTTGGGGGTGGGGAGTGGCTTGAAGGAGAAATCCTCCAGGATGAGTAAGGCTACCCCTTCCCCTAGTTTGGGACTGATAAAGGACTGAAAAGCCTGGGGGAGTCAGTTCTTGCAAGGCAATAGTTTTGCCCTCCCATACTCAGGTCTCAGTCATGCAAGCTAGATCCATATTCTGAGCTGCCAGGCAATCCTGCAGTGTACTGGTCTTATTATTAATGAATCTGACATTTGTTTGTCAGAGGGGAGTTTACAATCCTAGCCATTATGCCAGTGTGCCTTGGAATGGGACGAAGGTTGGAAGGAGATTGAGCATATTTATATATCTGTCTCTTTCGTTCCCACAACCTTCTTCCACTGCCATACCTCCCTCTACCCTCAATTACTGGGGTCCCCAACCCAGTGCCAGCACCCTGAATGATGTTCTTTATTTCCATTCTCTAATTCCCTCCTGTACCCCTACCACTCAGCAACCCACAGTACAATAAGTAGCTATCTAAGTAGCTATCGGGGCTTCGGGATCTGCACTGGCTGCCAATAACGTTCCGAGTCCGGTACAAGGTGTTGGTCATTACCTTTAAAGCCCTATATGGCCTAGGACCTGCCTACCTTAGGGACCGTCTCTCCCCACACGTTCCCCAGAGAGTACTACGATCGGGTTCACAAAACCTGTTAGTAATCCCCGGGCCAAAGGAGGCCCGCCTGAAATCCACCAGGGATCGGGCCTTCTCGGTAACGGCGCCTTACTGGTGGAACCAGCTGCCGGAAGAGGTGAGGGCCCTGCAGGACCTAGGGCAGTTCCGCAGGGCCTGTAAGACAGCCCTCTTCCGGCAGGCCTACAACAACTAACTAATACTGAGAAATTTTTTGGATGGAACTAGAATGCATTTAATAGACCGCTGGTTTTTATGTTTTTATGTCTTATTAATTTATTGTTTTAATCGTTATTATGTAAATGTTTTTAAGCTAAATTTATGTAAGTTTACTATGTTGCAAGCCGCCCTGGGCCACTTCGGTGGGAAGGGCGGGATATAAGTAAAAATATAAATAAATAAATAAATATCTAAAACAATCAGTGGTCTAAAAATCTTCAG
Organism: Heteronotia binoei; assembly: GCF_032191835.1. Lineage (NCBI taxonomy): Eukaryota > Metazoa > Chordata > Lepidosauria > Squamata > Gekkonidae > Heteronotia > Heteronotia binoei. Next base: position 60,649,257 of record NC_083230.1, read on the forward strand.
TTTATATCCAATTGGCTAACACTCCCATACTAAGCATCCTCCCACCCAAACTTCCATCTTACTATTCCCCCCCCCCCCCAATAAAACTAAAATGCAAATGGTGGGTGGGAAAAACAACTCCACAGTAATCTAATTAGGCTTAATTTTTAAAAAGTTTTTAAACACAGAATTTACAGGACACAAGCAGAGAAGAACAAGCAGCACCCAATGATCTGAAAGGTTTTTGGAGACAGAGTTGTGGCTATTTGACCAATGAAAAGTGATGCTTAAAACCCACAGCTGATACCCAAGAAGACACCCCTGTACTTATTTCCAAGCCATGCACCCGTGGAATGTGATATTGCAATGTAACCCTAGAATATTAATTGGATACAGCAATGCCCATTTGAATTGGAATGGTCTTTCTTGCACATAAGGGAGACAAATCCAGTTCCTTCTTGACCCAAAGCAGGTCTGTAATGTGGTTCTGGCCCACAAGCCAGACAAACATGATGCCAGCTGAAAGGTTGAGAAGTGTCCATCTGTCTGCTCCTGGGAATGAACAGTTCCGGGCCCAGAGAGACTGGTGGGCAGTGCCATAAAAATTCCTTCACTTTTGGCAACCTTTAAAAGTCCTGTTATCAAAGCATAAGGAAATAAGAATGACCCAGGAAACCTCCAACACAAATAAATGGCTTGTATCTGGTAATCCTCAGGACAAGACAGCAGGAACACAAAGGTTAGAGACTAAGCACTCATCTTGGTGTGAATGTGTGGTATAACGTGTAAACTGATCTCACAATTTTGACTCTTAACAAAGTTTCCCAACTTAACAAAGTTTCTATTTTTCTTTAATTAATTGCTAAGGCCATCAAAGTCATTCAGTCCCCTGACCACTTGATGGATGCCCATCCATGGTTGACACTAAGGGAGAAATCTATCACTTTTGGGGAGCTTCAAAGGAACCAGTTTTGGGAAAAACAAGGCCATAAAGTCATTTGGCCAGTGTAATTAAAATGTCTATGTTGGGGTATGGATCTATGATGCGAATGGTCTCTGATTGGATATTACACATATGACACCCCGATTTTCCATTGGTGTGACACTCTCCCCCCTCATTGGGTAGGTTAATTGAGTGATGTGACGTAATTTACCCTAGAAAACAGACAACCCAACCTGTCAGGTTTAGCGCAGCGTAGCGTAAGAGCAGGAAAGCTGGTTGCAGAAGAAGAAAAAGGAAGGAAAAAAGGAATCCCTTCATCCTCTCCTTCCTCCACCCCCTTCCTACCCTCACCCCCCCTTCCTCTCAAGAAAAATCTCCCTCCAGAGGCCTTGCATTTCCTCTGACTGAGTCTACCCTACAAAGATATAGGTATTGTATCACCTTCCCCCATCCTGCTTATTCAGCTAACCTCTTGTATTCCTCTTGTATGCTTGAAATTGTTTGATTGGGATGTAACTATTTGAAACTTATGCTATAATAAAATCCATTATTAACCATAGATCCCATGCACCTCACCTCTCATAGGCCTACCATTTTGAGCTAAGAAATATTAATATTCCCCAATAAAAAGTTGTTTGAGGTGTAACACAGCTCCCTGCAATCCTTCCAAGACATTCAAGCCCACCCAAATTCCCAGGAGCCATCCATACCCATCAGGTCCAAGGCAAAATCTCCTGCACAAGCAATGTCCTCAGAAGTCCTTTGGGAGGGTAGGATCCCACAGAAGAAGACTGGAATATGCTGGAGTGAAATGCAGTAAAATAGCCCATTTCAGGTCTTACTTTCACTTTTCTGAGACATACCAGCACAGCATTTCAGCTCACTGTACCTCATCCCCTCTTCTGAAGAAGTATGCATGCATACGAAAGCATACATTCTGTATAAATCTTTGTTGGTCTTAAAGGTGTTCCTTGACTCCTACTTTGTTCTAGCACTTCCCAGTAGCAGCATATAGCTTCCTGTTCCAGGTCATAGAATCATAGAGTTGGATGGGACCTCCAGGATCATCTAGTCCAATCCCCTGCACAATGCAGGAAACTCACACAAATACCTCCCTCTAAATTCACAGGATTTTCTTTGCTGTCAGATGGCCATCTAGCCTCTTTTTAAAAACCTCCGAGGAAGGAGAGCCCACCACCTCCCGAGGAAGCCTGTTCCACTGAGGAATCACTCTAATGGTCAGAAAGTTCTTCCTAATGTTGAGCCGGAAACTCTTTTGATTTAATTTCAACACATTGGTTCTGGTCCTGCCTTCTGGGGTCACAGAAGACAATTCCACACCATCCTCTAGATGACAGCCCTTCAAGTACTTGAAGATGGTGATCATATCACCTCTCAGACACCTCCTCTCCAGGCTAAACATCCCCAGATCCTTCAACCTTTCTTCATAGGACTTGTTCTCCAGCCCCTCACCATCTTCGTCGCCCTCCTCTGGACCCATTCCAGCTTGTCTACATCCTTCTTAAAATGTGGTGCCCAAAACTGAACACAATACTCCACGTGAGGTCTTACCAGAGCAGAGTAAAGCGATACCATCACTTCACGTGATCTGGACACTATACTTCTGTTGATACAACCCAAAAATGCATTTGCCTTTTTAGCCACCGCATCACACCATTGACTCATGTTCAGTGTATGATCCCTAGATCCTTTCCCGACATACTACTTACTGCTAAGACAAGTCTCTCCCATCCTATAACCATGCATTGGATTTTTCCTACCTAAATGCAGAACTTTACATTTAGTCCTGTTAAAATTCATTTTATTGGTTTTAGCTCAGTTTTCCAGCCTGTCAAGGTCATCCTGTATGCTGTTTCTGTCTTCTACTGTATTTGCAACCCCTCCCAATTTAGTATCATCTGCAAATTTAATAAACATTCCCTCTATTCCTTCATCCAAATAATTAATAAAGATGTTGAACAAAGCAGGTCCCAGGAAACAGTGGTGGACTGGCCAAGGTGTCAGCTTGCCCGATGGCAAGTGAGCCATTGATGAAGAGGGCCCCCTTAAATATTAGACAATATGTTAAAAATGTTAATGTCCTTTTAGTAGCTTGAAAATATAATAGAACTCCCATTATTATTACTGTAATGCAACTAAAATTTACATTGTATTTAGTGTTGCCAGCCTCCAGGTGGGGCCTGGGGATCTCCCACTTTTACAACTGATCTCCAGCTGGCAGAGATCAGCTCCCCTGGAGAAAATGCAATCTGTACTTACATTTAATATCTACAGCATACTGCCAGTAACATGTACAATATATGTGCACTGTAGTTACTATACACACACACACACATTTATTTTGCAAAAGTTTTAATTGTACCTTTTTCCACTTATTTATTTTTTGAAAAAAATATTTATTTCTAATAAAAATTAAAGGATAGCCTTATAGCTGTGGGTGTGCCCCCTTTGTCTCCTGGCAACCAATATTTTTAGACCCAGTCCACCGCTACCAGGACAGATCCTTGAGGCACTCCACTTGTCACTCCTCTCCAAGAAGATGAGGAGCCATTCACAAGCACTCTTTGGGTGCGATCTATCAACCAGTTACAGATCCACCTAATGCTAACAGGATCCAAATCACTTGTCAACAAGGATAGTATGTGGAACCTTATCAAAAGCCTTACTGAAATCAAGATAAATGATGTCTATAGCATTCCCCTGATCCAGCAAGGTAGCCACTTTCTCAAAAAAAGAGATCAGGTTAGTCTGACATGACCTATTCTTGAGAAACCCATGCTGGCTCTTAATAATCACAGCCATCCTTTCTAAAGGTCGGTCCAGACCAGTTGTTTGTATAGTTGAACTTGTGGATCTTCTGACAAAAATATGTAATTTTTCATTGAAATCCGCCTCCATTCCTGAAGACTGGAAGGCAGCAAATGTCACCGCCATCTTTAAAAAGGGTTCCGGAGGAGATCCAGGAAATTAAAGGCCAGTCAGTCTGACTTCAATACCAGGAAAGTTGGTAGAAACCATTATCAAGGACAGAATGAGTAGGCACATTGATGAACACGGGTTATTGAGGAAGACTCAGCATGGGTTTTGTAAGGGAAGATCTTGCCTCACTAACCGGTTACAGTTCTTTGAGGGGGTGAACAAACAAGTGGACAAAGGAGACCCAATAGATGTTGTTTACCTTGACTTCCAGAAAGCTTTTGATAAAGTTCCTCATCAAAGGCTCCTTAGAAAGCTCAAGAGTCATGGAGTAAAAGGACAGGTCATCTTGTGGATCAAAAACTGGCTAATTAATAGGAAGCAGAGAGTGAGTATAAATGGGCAGTCTTCGCAGTGGAGGACAGTAAGCAGTGGGGTGCCGCAGGGCTCATTACTGGGTCCCATGCTCTTTAACTTGTTCATAAATGATTTGGAGTTGGGAGTGAGCAGTGAAGTGGCCACGTTTGCAGATGACACTAAATTGTTCAGGGTGGTGAGAACCAGAGAGGATTTCGCACTAAACTCTGCGGAGCAGCCAGAAACCGCCAAAAAGCAGTTTGGCGTTTGCGCGGCTTTTGCGACGTGAGCTGCCAGCTTTTCTGGCTGCTTCGCAGCGTTTAGTGCGAAATCCGCGCAGATCCTGCGCGGTGAAGAGGGGGGTCGCGCCGGCGGAAGGTGAGTGCGAAAACGACCATAAAGTTCATCTGGCACTGTTCCTCCTATATACATTGGTCAGCCAATCACATCTATCCATGAAATATGCTGACGCACAGCAGGTGCTTTCCAGGCACAGTCCATCTCCAACCTGCTTTCTGCCAAGGTTACATTAGCCTGACCTGTCAAGAGCTGTCAGGTTAGATGATCTAGATCTACACATGCTTTGCCCTATGGACTCTATACCAACATGCGGGGTGACATGATAGAGGTTTACAAGATAATGCATGGGATGGAGAAAGTAGAGAAAGAAGTACTTTTCTCCCTTTCTCACAATACAAGAATTTGTGGGCATTCAATGAAATTGCTGAGCAGTCAGGTCAAATATATATAATTTTTTTGGCCACTATTTTACACAGATTGTTGGACTTGATGGGCCATTGGCCTGATCCAACATGGCTTCTCTTATGTTCTTATCAGCAGCATTCAATACAGTTGATCACTAGGGATGTGCATTCATTTTGGCCAAACTGAATTATCCCCCGAATACCCCCTGATTCAGAAGTATTTGGAGCTGAAAACTTCCGAATCCTATTTCCCCCCATTATACAGCAGCCGAATACGGTTAAGAACATAAGAGAAGCCATGTTGGATTAGGGCAATGGCCCATCCAGTCCAATACTCTGTGCCACACAGTGGCAAAAAAAAGAAGGTTCACAAGTGGGGCTAGAAGCCCTTCCACTTTGCCCCCCTCCCCACAACAAGCACCAATACTGATCATCACTGACCCAGACAGTTTCTATAATATGCTTTGGCTAATAGCCTGTAATGGACCTCTGCTCCATATTTTTATCTAACCCCCACTTGTAGTTGCCGCTACGTCCTGTGGCATTGAATTCCACATGTTAATCACCCTTTAGGTGAAGAAGTACTTCCTTTTATCCATTCTAACCCTACTGCTCAGCAATTTCATTGAATGCTCACGAGTTCTTGTATAGTTCAATATATTCGTATTCAGAATTCAATGAAAAAGGCAAGAAAGAAGGTTTTACAGCCTCAGGGAAGCTGCTTCCCTCCTTTCCCACCCTTAGAAGCCTTTTCCCACTTCTCCCATAGCCTCCCTGGGATCAGGGAGGGAGGAGGAGGGGGACAGGAGTCCCTGCAGTCAATCAGAAGTATGCATTTGCAAAATGCATTGCAAATGCATGCATCTTAGCAGGGCTGTTGGGTTGCTGATGGATGGCCTGCCGGGACTGGAAGACAAACAAAGGCAAGACTTGGGGTTCTTGTTCTTATTTTACTTAGGATATAAGTAAGAGGACTTTTTAAAACTCAGACTTATTTCCCATTCACCCTATGCCACTCTTCCTCTTTTCAGCGCAGCATCCCTTTCTCACAATACAAGAAGGGAGGGACGGTGGCTCAGTGGTAGAACATCTGCTTGGGAAGCAGAAGGTCCCAGGTTGAATCCCTGCCATCTCCAAAAAAGGGTCCAGGCAAATAGGTGTGAAAAACATCAGCTTGAGACCCTGGAGAGCCGCTGTCAGTCTGAGAAAACAATACTGACTTGGATGGACCTTCATGTCATACTGAAAGGCATAATGTTGAGGAGCAGAATTTTTTCCCATTCTCTATTATAGCGTATGGTGTTCATTACAGTGAATGGGCCCATAGGGTTAGGGTTAGGGTTAAGGTTAGAGTTCAGGACCCACTTATGTTCGGGGTAAAATTGGGGTTTGGTTTAGGGTTGGGAAAGATGTATTTTTCATATCACACTGAATGGTATACTCTTCACGGGGAAAAAATTTGGATGTTTTTCCATTCTCCATTATAACCTATGGGAATCATTACAGTGAAAGGCAGCCCACGGCTACGGGGATGGAGTGCCTCCTGTGCTCCGAAGGACCGAAGCAATAAAACGGTCTCCAATAATCCGACGTTTTAAGGGTTAAGTAACCCTGAAGGGTAACTTAACCCTTAAAACGTTGGATTTCAGGAGAAAATTGGAATCCACTGCTTTGAGCGTTTTTGGCAAACCCGGGAGAGGCACCCACCCCTGCGGTCATGAGGGCCCTTCTGCGGCGCCCCCGATCGAAGGAATGCAACGGTCTGCAAAATGCTGTCATTTTCTGTGTTGAGTAATCCCAAAAGTTTCGTACTGAAAGGTATACTGTCGATAGGGAAAATTTTTGAAAGTCTCCATTCACCATTATAGCCTATGAGATTCATGAGAGTGAATGGGTCGTTAGGGTTAGTGTTAGGGTTTGAGTCATAGGGTTTGAGTTCTGGTTAAAGATTGGGTTAGGTTTACGTTTGGGTTAGATGCACCTTTCATATCACACTGAAAAGTATAATCTTTAGGGGGAGAATTTTTGGGATTTTTTCCCATTCTCTATTATAGTGTATGGTGTTCATTACAGTGAATGGGCCCATAGGGTTAGGGTTAGAGTTCAGGACACACTTATGTTCGGGGTAAAATTGGGGTTTGGTTTAGGGTTGGGAAAGATGTATTTTTCATATCACACTGCATGGTATACTCTTCATGGGGAAGAAATTTGGATGTTTTTCCATTCTCCATTATAACCTATGGGAATCATTACAGTGAAAGGCAGCCCACGGCTACGGGGATGGAGTGCCTCCTGTGCTCCGAAGGACTGAAGCAATAAAACGGTCTCCAATAATCCGACGTTTTAAGGGTTAAGTAACCCTGAAGGGTAACTTAACCCTTAAAACGTTGGATTTCAGGAGAAAATTGGAATCCACTGCTTTGAGCGTTTTTGGCAAACCCGGGAGAGGCACCCACCCCTGCGGTCATGAGGGCCCTTCTGCGGCGCCCCCGATCGAAGGAATGCGACGGTCTGCAAAATGCTGTCGTTTTCTGTGTTGAGTAATCCCGAAAGTTTCATACTGAAAGGTATACTGTCGATAGGGAAAAATTTTGAAAGTCTCCATTCACCATTATAGCCTATGAGATTCATGAGAGTGAATGGGCCGTTAGGGTTAGTGTTAGGGTTTGAGTCATAGGGTTTGAGTTCTGGTTAAAGATTGGGTTAGGTTTAGGTTTGGGTTAGATGTACCTTTCATATCACACTGAAAAGTATAATCTTTAGGGGGAGAATTTTTGGGATTTTTTCCCATTCTCTATTATAGTGTATGGTGTTCATTACAGTGAATGGGCCCATAGGGTTAGGGTTAGAGTTCAGGACACACTTATGTTCGGGGTAAAATTGGGGTTTGGTTTAGGGTTGGGAAAGATGTATTTTTCATATCACACTGCATGGTATACTCTTCATGGGGAAGAAATTTGGATGTTTTTCCATTCTCCATTATAACCTATGGGAATCATTACAGTGAAAGGCAGCCCACGGCTACGGGGATGGAGTGCCTCCTGTGCTCCGAAGGACCGAAGCAATAAAACGGTCTCCAATAATCCGGCGTTTTAAGGGTTAAGTAACCCTGAAGGGTAACTTAACCCTTAAAACATTGGATTACAGGAGAAAATTGGAATCCACTGCTTTGTGCGTTTTTGGCACACCCGGGAAAGGCAGCCCACCCCTGCGGTCTTGAGGGCCCTTCTGCGATGCCCACGATCGAAGTAATGTTACGGTATGCAAAATGCTGTCATTTTCTGTGTTGAGTAATATTGAAAGTTTCGTACTGAAAGGTATACTGTCGATAGGGAAAAATTTTGAAAGTCTCTCCATCTCCATTATAGCCTATGAGATTCATGAGAGTGAATGGGCCCATAGGGTTAGTGTTAGGGTTTGAGTCATAGATAGGTTCTGGTTAAAGATTGGGTTAGGTTTACGTTTGGGTTAGAAGTACCTTTCATATCACACTGAAAGGTATAATCTTGAGGGGGAGAATTTTTGGGATTTTTTCCCATTTTCTATTTTAGCGTATGGTGTTCATTACAGTGAATGGGCCCATAGGGTTAGGGCTAGGGTTAGAGTTCAGGACACTCTTATTTTCTGGTTAAAATTGGGGTTTGGTTTAGAGTTGGGAAAGATGTATTTTTCATATCAAGCTGAATGGTATGCTCTTCATGGGGAAAAAAATGCATGTTTTTCCATTCTCCATTATAACCTATGGGAATCATTACAGTGAAAGGCAGCCGACGGCTACGGTGATGGAGTGCCTCCTGTGCTCCCAAGGACCGAAGCAATAAAACGGTCTCCAAATATCCGGTGTTTTAAGGTTTAAGTAACCCTGAAGGGTAACTTAACCTTTAAAACGTTGGATTTCAGGAGAAAATTGGAATCCCCTCTTTGAGCGTTTCTGGCACACCTGGGAAAGTCAGCCCACCCCTGCGGTCATGTGGGCCCTTTTGCAACACCCACGATCGAAGCAATGCGACGGTCTGCAAAATTCTGTCATTTCCTGTGTTGAGTAATCCTGAAAGTTTCATACGGAAAGGTATAGTGTCGATAGGGAATATTTTTGAAAGTCTCTCCATTCTCCATTATAGACTATGAGATTCCTCAGAGTGAATGGGCCCATAGTGTTAGTGTTAGGTTTTTAGTCATAGATAGGTTCTGGTTAAAGATTTGGTCTGCAACGCCCACGATCGAAGGAATGCGACCAAAGGTCTGATTCAGTATAAAGCAGCTTCATATGTCCATCCTTCCGATTTCCTACTATCTGCCCTGGGGCTTCAGCCTGCATCACCGTTTTTGCGTGGCAAAGCCGAACTGGTTTTTAGCAGTTTCTCTTTGCTGCAGAAAAACAGCAATGCAGGCTGAAGCCTTGGGGCAGATAGTGGGAAATCCGAAAGACACCGTGCTGAAAAGGGGAACGTCAGAGCAGCATAGGGTGAGTGCAACATCAGTCTCAGAGTCCCTTTACTTATCCAGATTTGGGTGAGTGGCTTATTTGAGGTTTGGATTAGAGGGTTCTGTTGGGGGTTGGGGCCTGGTGTGGGGGCAGGGGGAGTTGCCTAATATCTTACTTTAGTTAAAGGACTTTTAAAAGCACACTGTCTTTTTACTTTTCCTGATTTTGGTGGGTGGCTTGGATTTCTTGTTGGTTAAGGTGAAGGTTGTTGGGAAGGGGGTTGTGGAGGCTAAGTTTTATTGTTAAAAGTTAAGTTTTTTACGGTTTAAAATGGATTCTCTGTTGGGTTTGTTCCTGCTGTTGGGTTGCTGTTGTTCCTTCTTCCTTCTGTTTCTGTTTCTTGGGGGCGGGGTGTTGGTTTGGCCTAATTTTTGTTGTTAAAAGTTCAGTTTTGAAGAGTTGGATTTGTTGGATTTCTTAGTTGGATTTGGTTGGATTTCTTGCTGCTGCAGTTGCTTTCTGTCCTATTGTCACTTTTTCCTTGGACTAAGTTTTTTTGTTAAAAGTTAAGTTTTTTACTATTTCAAGAGGATTATTTGTTGGATTTGTTGCTGCTCTTGGGTGCTTCCTATTGTCCCTTTTTCCAGGTTCTGTTTCCTTGGGGGGGGGGGGGTTGGCCTCAGTTTTATTGTTAAAAGCTAAGTTTTTAAGAGTGCTTCCTGTTGTCTCTTTTTCCTGGTTGCGGGGGCAGGGGGTTTTGGTTACTGTCGCTGTTTGAGATTCCTTTTTGGTTTGGTTTGTGTCTTTGGGCTGTTGGTTTCATCAAAAAAAAGGGCAGGTTAGGGACCAAAAAAGCCTCTCACTTTTGGTGAGAGGGTTTTTAAAAAGAAGTCAGGCCACCTGTTGGTTCAGGGTACAGTGTAGTGAGTTAGGTTTGTATTTTATTTTATTTATTTATTTATATCCCACCCATTCTATGCAGACTCAAGGCGGCTAACAACATAAAATACACATTAAACAATAAGCAATATTAAAACAATAGAACAATAAAACAATCAAATCAATTGCAATGGTGCTACTTCAGGCAGATCATTTAATATTTTCCTTTCTCAACGCATACAGATCCTAGGCAGTTATTACTAAAGCATGATAGATCCAGATGTGGTGGCAGCCCTCTCCCATTAGATGTCAAATGCCATCTGAAACAGTTCAGTCTTGAGGCCCTGAAAAACTGTGATAAGTCCCGCAGGGCTTCTGGGAGGGTGTTCCAAAGTATTGGGGCCGCAACTGAGAAGGTTCTTGCTCTGGTGGAATTAAGTCTAGCCTCTTTTAACCCAGGGACAGCCAAAAGATTTTGATAGCTTGATTGCACTCTCAGTTCAGGTTGTGAGACTGGCCAAGGGTGACAGGCAGCAGAAGAGGGGCCCTGGGGGCAAGGCCAGGGAGAAGACTAGAGGGGGGGAGGGGAGGGGGAGGACCATGGTTCCCCCCACCTGTGTGTAGGGCCACTCCACAGCCGCCTTCCAGCACTCCAACCTCTGGCTATAGTGTGATGAAGAAGGTCCGCCTTGGGCCCTTCATCGAGGCTGCTGCTGGGATGCCCCCAGCAGAAGTGCCATTAGGTGCTGGCACTGAGCAGGGGTCTGCCGCTTGGGCAGTCTCTCCTCCAGCTGATGTTGCTCAGCTTCAGCAGCCGGAGGAGGGGTAGCAAGAGCATTCCTCCTTGGAGCTGAGCTTTGGGGACAGTTTTCTGTCCAAAACAATCATCCCAAGGAGGATGCAGAGTGTTGTGCAGGAGCTGGAGAAGCTGGTTGAGGAGGACCAGTCCCCTTCTTTGGTTCCTTCAGGCACCAGCAGGCCTTCAGGGGATGGCCAGGAGGGAAGGCTGCATTGGGTGGAGGGGGAAGAGTTGGAGACACACGAGTTGCCTCCATCTCCGCCCACTTCCCCCCGGCGGCCAGGTCCTCCTGCCACCCCAAGACACTATGTGTCTGTCCTGAGCACCTCATAAGAAGTGGCTCCAGTGGATACCAAAGCTGCTGGTCAGCTTGGGCATCCATACAGCTCTGCAGTCTGGAAGCACTTCCGGCTGATGGAGGATCCATGCTATGCGCAATGCCAGCTGTGCAGGGCCCGGATCAATTGTAGGCAGGACCCTGGCCAACTGACTCCAGGTGGTGCATCTTATGGAGGAGAAGCAGGCTGGTGCTGGGGTGCCCAAGCAGTCACCACCAGCCAGCCATGAGGTGAGTCCCACTGCAACTACCTCCAGAGCTCTCCAGGAGAGTTCCGCAACAGAGCAGGGATGCCAGGCATCTCTGCCTGAGATGTTTGGTAAGGGTGGCACTGTCATGCCAAGAGGGGGAATCAAACATGGTAGGAGAGTGGTCACCTGGAACATTGCCAGGATGGTTGCCCATGGGCTTTCCTTCTTCTCTAATAAAGACTGCTTTAATGGCTCATTTTGGAGCCGTTGCCTGTCATAAGAAACTTTGTACTGACACTTCATGTCCTGTATAGATGTATTTTAAAATTATTATAACTATTTATGTATGAAGAAAGAAGATTGTGAAACTGACTTCACTTATTGAAGCAGTCTTTATTGGAGAAAAAGTGGAGTACACCTTTGCTGGAAGAAATTTCGAAGCAAGAATATCAAGTCAACTTCCTGTACATTGGGACTCTACAATTTGAGACTCATTGGGACTCTACAATTTGAGACTCTACCAGCTTATTGGACTTTATTATTATTTTGTTTTAGTGACTTTATTATTATTTTGTTTTGGTGAATGTATATTGTCCTTACCCATCCACTTTGAAGTATATTTATAGTTAGAAATTGTGGTCACTATAATCTGTGGGTTGTGTTCTTTAATATTCTTGTGTGACCTCTCTCATTTTTTTCAGGCCTTCAGGTGTGGTAGTGGACATCACCTGTTATTGGCCTCCCCCATCCATTCCATCTGAATGCTGCAGGACCTGCTGGACCTGGACCAATAGGCCATTCCTGTGAGGCTGAATCTGTTATTTTTAGCTTTCAATGTTTAGTACTGTAATATTAGATTTTATATAATTTTAATCTAATTTTAGCTTTTGACTGTTTCTATGATGTAACCCACCCTGAGTATGTTCTATGGGAAGGGTGGGCTATAAATAAAATTTAAAAAAATAAAAACACAAATCTAGCAAACAAACAGTTGAAGCAGATATTTGTATCCTTTCTCTGAATTATCATCTCCTAAACAAATACCTTATTCCTGCATTTTGACTTATGTTTTTAGCAACATCTTGTTGTATAGATTGAAGCCTGTGCACAGTAACTGCTAATGGTTCCCATAAGGCCTTAGTTTCTTAGCCCAGCTCTTTATTTATGTGGATATTATAATCTCAAGTTACAGACTATAAAGGAAGAAATGTTCTAAGGTTAATGGTGTTGGGCCAAGTTTCATCCCAAATCAATTTCTTCTTTTGTCATTAAGAAGTCGCAAGTAATAGAGTTACTCCATTGAAGTGTTAATAAATGCAATATTTCAGAAAGGTCATTCTGTCTTTGTTTCTGGTCATTGGTCACACATGGCTACTAGCTACTTCTGTCACTAATAACCAAGTAATTTAAGCAAATCAGATTTTTTTTTTAAATTTCCAGGGAAGTTATTTTAAAAAATAATGTTCTGATGGCTTCTTTCTACCTCATGATTTCTGTTATAGTATCTGTAGGTCAAATTAGACAGGATGACAGCTCATCTCACTGTCAAGGCCATTCTAAACAGAGTTATGCTTAGAAGGTTAAAGCTCTGCATGGTATTGCCCTGTGGATATCATTGCTTTTTGCACTTCCAGAGAGGCTGTCATCCAATATCAGACCTGGGCTGGAATAAGAAAGTTGAAAGCAATAGTTTACAATAGGAAAGGGCTTAGCTGAGTCTTTACCACATGCTTCAAAGCACATCTGCTTCAGATGTGGATGCAGGCATATGTCCACATACACATGGAATCTTCTCCCCATCACATCTAGTTTTGCCATTATTTTAGGTACCAGAACTTTTCCCACAATCCACAAAAAATAGAATTCCATATGAATATCTCTATTGATACATCCATTCACTGTATTGTTATCCTTCTTCCAAAGAGCTCAGGGTGGCATATATGGATCTCCTCATTTACCTTTTATCTTTGCAAGCACCTCATGAGATCAATTAGGCAGAGACCATGTGAGTGGCTAGTTTAAAGTTATAACTTTTATAAGTGGGCCATAAAATCATTCACTCCCTAAAGGCATGATGGAACTATATAGGGACATTATAATATTGGTTATATTCAATCCCTTTATTAAAAATCCCCAGCAGAGTTTGCCTTTTTCACTGCTATAACACACTTGGTTTACATTTTCATTGACTGATCCACTGTAAACCCAACCCTCTTCCTCTTAGTCTCAGCAAATTCAGACTCTATTAGCATATAGCTGGCTGGATTTTTTTTGTGTGTGTATCACCTCACACTTACCTACATTGAACTTCATTTGCCCACTCACCCAATTTATGGAGATTCTCTTAGTGCTCTTCAGCCTTGGCTTTCTCCATCCTGAATAGTTCTGTGCCATCTGCAAACTCAGACACTTTACTGCTCAGCCTTCATTCCAAGAACATTTATGAATAAAGTGCCAGAAAAACTTTCAGATCTCATGAGACAGGTGAAGTGATGCTGCCATCACTAGTGTGATCTTGGGCCAGTTACTCTAGCTCAGTGTAACTTACTTAAAACACTTGTGGGGATACAGGGGTCACAACCAAGTACATGGTCCAGAGTTCCTTGGCAGAATAGGTGAAATCTAAGGAAGAATACACTAGTAAAAAATGAACTACAGCATAATTCACATGGTTCTAGATTAAGCATATGATGCTTTTTAAAATAGTTTTATATATATGATAAAACAGCATTTTATACACACAGAGACACAAAATGAATAATATCTGCATAACTTGTAAATAACAAAGAACAGCTATTTAAAATAATAAAGCTTCTATTTGTTACAAAAGCAAAAAAATCAGTTTTAAAGTATTTAATAATTAAGCACATTAATTCTTTCCCATTGTTTTCAAAGTCAGTATAGTGTATCATCCTATCAGCAGAAATGTTAGCTGCCAAAAGTATAATTTTAGACTCCTCTATTCCATTTTTAAACCAGCCCCCCCACAAGTACAATATTTACTAATTTCTCATGCTGTGATTCCCAATTAACATTCTGTTCTTTTCCAAGTTACATCTCAAAGTTACGAAGACTTGCTTCATTTCCTTTTTAAATACAGTCAAGACAGGAATCTGGAACGTGACACAAGTAGTTTATTGTTTCAGTGCTAAGGACATCTTTGTACTTGTTAAAATATATTCACATTTGAATTATATCCCTATGCCAGATTACTGCTTCAGTGTCTGTGGGATGAGGCTATGACTGTATTATGTGTACTATGGAACTGTCCATGGTACTATTCCTGCTTCAACATAGTTCTCTGCTGTCCTATGGCCCTGGATAGCATACACTACTAAAAGAGTGGAACCTCTTTCTTCCTGTTGGTGGTCAAGGGTATGCAAGGTTGGAAGCAATGTAGGAGGGCAACATCAATAGGTAAAACACAACAAAAGAAAAAAAATTCCAAATTTGTCCAGTCCAATATTTATTGGAGCAGAGATGCTTAATTAGTAGCCTGAAGAACATACCTGACAACCAGCTGTTTCACAACTCAGAAGTGGCCCTTGCACACAGCTGCCTTCATCAGAAGTGCTAATTACATGTTAATAATAATAAATAATAATAATAGATTTTATTTATATCCCGCCCTCCCCGCCTAGGCGGCTCAGGGCGGCTAACAACAATTCAACATTAACATAAATAGGTAAAATTCAACATTAACATAAATAGGTAAAACATTGAATTTAACAATTAAAATTAAACATATAAAAACCAGTTAATTAAATTAAAATACATAGTTTAAGTTACATTATATATATCTGGCAGCAATAAAGCTGTTCTGGCGCTGGTTCTGCCAGTTTAGATAATATTATAGATGGCGGTTCTTTGTTCCTAGCAACTCAGCAGTCGATATCGTTATAAGCTTGTCTAAAAAGGGCGGTTTTGCAGGCCCTGCGGAACTGGTCGAGGTTTCGCAGGGCCCGCACTTCCTCTGGAAGCTGGTTCCACAGTGCAGGAGCCGCAACTGAAAAGGCCCGTGCTCTGGTGTTTTGGAGTTTGGCCTCTCTCGGCCCAGGGATGGTCATTTTGTTTTTACCCACTGACCTCAGTGCCCTCTGGGGTTCATATGGGGAGAGACGGTCCCTTAGGTAGGCTGGTCCTCGGCCATATAGGGCTTTAAAGGTAATAACCAACACTTTGTACTGGACTCGGTAGGTAATTGGCAGCCAGTGCAGTCCGCAAAGCCCCGGCCGTATGTGCTCCCATTTCGAGAGCCCCAATAGTAGCCTGGACGACGCGTTCTGCACCAGCTGCAACTTCCGGGTCCGGCACAGAGGTAGCCCCAAGTAGAGGGCATTACAGTAGTCCAATCTTGAGGTGACCGTTGCATGGATCACTGTTGCGAGGTCGCGACGTTCCAGGAAGGGGGCCAACTGCCTTGCCCGCTTCAGATGGAAGAATGCTGACTTGGCAGTGGCTGCTATCTGGGCCTCCATTGATAATGAAGGCTCCAGTAAACACCCAAACTCTTTACCTGGCACACTGGTTTCAATGGTGCGCCGTCGAAAGTTGGGAGAGCTATTTCCCCTCCCCGGGCGCCGCGGCCCACACAAAGGACCTCTGTCTTCGCTGGATTCAACTTCAGCCCACTCAGTCTGAGCCACGTCACTACAGCCTGCAAAGCCCAATCTAGGTTCCCTGGGGCAGAGCCAGGCCGGCCATCCATTAGTAGATAGAGCTGGGTGTCATCTGCGTATTGATGGCAACCCAGCCCAAACCTCCGGACAATCTGGGCAAGGGGGCGCATATAAATGTTAAACAGCATTGGGGAGAGAACTGCTACCTGGGGCACCCCACAATCAAGTGTGTGCCTCTGGGATCGCTCACCCCCAATAGCCACCCTTTGTCCCCGATCAGAGAGGAAGGAGGAAAGCCATTGCAAGGCCAACCCTTGCAAAGTATAGGATGTTAAGTATAGGATGTTAAGCAATGCTTTCAACTTGTCAATCTTGCCCCTCAGTCTTGTGCTCAAGGAAAAGATGTCAAACAACACTTGCATTATGCAGAGATTCCAGGTGTCCATGTCCTTACCATTGGGGAGATGGAAGAAAACCTGTCTTAGGATTAGTGTGCAACATTCAGACATGATTTGCTGTGTTGGTACTCAAGAACACTTCAGGAACCCTGCAGCCAGTTCTCAGTGGAATATCTGACAATCATGCACTCCTCTGAGGTATTCCCAGCACTAGGAAGACTAAAGGACAGATGGAATTGGCCTCCTCCTCAACCAACTCTTGAAAAATGGCAGCCAAGCATATTTGATACCCAGTCATCACTTTTGGATTAGACTACCCCACAGCAATCCAGTTTCTGGAATGGAAAATCATCCCAAGGGAACCAGTCCTGCCCATTCCAACATTGGCAACAGCACTAGACTGAGCTGAGAGTAGTGCTAATGTGGTGAAAGGTATCTCTGCTCTCAGGCTTCCCACCTAAGTGGACTGTATTCCTTTTAGTCCTAAAAACCAGGGTGTCTTACTGCATGGAATCTAAAACAAAAACTTGTAAGTGGAATGAACCCTCCCTCTTCCTGTTGCAGTCCTCTGCAAGTTCAAGAAAAACCATTCCTGAGAATCAGGGGAGGAAAAGTATAGGATGTAGTATTCTAGTTTACAATGCAAAGGAAAAAAATGGCACTTCCTTCTTGCACATACAAAAGCACCTTTTCATTTTCTGCAGAAAGGGTTTGAAACCAACACTTTACCTCCAGTATAAAAGGAAAGGAATGTGTACATTTTCATGATATTATTTTTGAAGGCTATAGCACTAAATAGAAGAAAACACCACTGTTCTTCTTCAGACTACTATGAGGGGCAATACTGGGGTATTCTCTGTTTCCTGGCATCTTTCTACAGCCTTATATTGACAGCATTTATATTATGCATGTCTTGAAATGCTGCAGCTAAACAGTTTGAACTCTCCCAGTGAATGGTTAGCTCCCTTCAGTGAAGATGAAAGATGAACAAAATATTTGTGATTAAATTGGCTGTTAAAACCAAATACACCCATTCCAACTGAAATATGTATTCACTAAACACAGGTATAATTGAAAAATATTCTTTATTTGATGGTTTCTGGCTGTTATCACAGACCCCTCCCCCAGTTTTCCAAGACACTTGAGTAAAGTTTTTTTTGTGAAAGAAACTGACAACCTGCTGGGATTTGGTTTGAATGGAAGAGATAAAAGACAGTATAGATGAGAGAGAGCCACTGAGATACAGATAATGAGTATCTGTGGAATAATGATACCATCAATGCTTCTGGTGAGCAGATCATTATTTTAAATTGATTTTTAAGATTTTTAAGGAGAGAATAACGTGCTACTACGCCACCATACTCTCTGTACTCTCTTTTTAAAGTCTGACAATGTAATCCCTCACCAGGGATTTGACCTTTCTGGAGTTTTTCCCTATGGTGGTGGTTCATTTGTGGCACCTGCAGCTTTTGAGAAAGGTCGTCAAGTTTTGGTGTGACAATCAGGCCACGGTGCAAGTGGTTATTAATCTGACCTCACTGACAAGCATGGTAAAATTCCACTGGTAATTGATTGTTTTAGAGTCCCTCATAAAGCTGGCCTGTGAAATATCATGGAGGACCAAGGTCTATTAACTCTGTTATTCTTTCCCCCTCCCCCTCCCGCTTCTTGCTTTATTGCTTGCAAAGTAGAAGTAAAGAGAAATGAAACTAACTTGAGAAAGAGTAATCAGCACCTTTCCATACATTCCTGTTAGGGAGTGTGGCACATCTGGGGAAAGCAAGGATGGAGTCCTGATAACGCTATGAGAACGTAGACATTTATGATACTTTATGTGTGAGAGCGCATCCCTCGCTCCCACCTTTTGGAATCCTTTTGAAGTATGCCTTAAAAGTATTGTATCAATTTATCTTTAGCATCACTCTCAAGGAACTGTTACACAGAAAGTATTGATCTATCAATAAACGTAGTTTTGTATCAAACCTGACTCATCATTGAAACCACATGCTTGGCATTTTGAGAGTGATCCTATAAGAATCCCTGGCAACTTTGTAACTGGATGGCTGAAAAGACTCCAGTAAGCAGTGAACTTCCAGAACCTGAAGAAGGGGTGAGAGCACGAACCCCATTGTGGCACATGCTGGGCTCCCGGAGAGTTGCTGGGAAGGTCTCCCCTCTCCATATTCAACAACTCTCGGTCACCCTGCGCCAGTGGCAACCGCGCACCTCTACCACTATGATGGACGAGGCCCTGGCGCGCAGAGATGCCATCCTAACCAGGCACATGCGCCGGGTGAAGATGGCCACAGGAGCAGACAAGGCAGCTGAGCCTGGAGAGGAGGGGAGTGCAGCAGTGACCTGCATGGAAAGCGATCCACCTTTGGTAGAGGTGGAAACGGCTGGGACCCATGAAATAATGGGCCCAGGGGATGAGGAAGATGAGATTGCTCGAAAGTTCCGTTCGGTGGTAAGAAAGGAAGTTGAAGAGGTCACCAAGGGGTTGTGGGATGAGATGCAAGCAATGACCACCATGATGGCCGGAGAATTCAACAGGCAAGTCGACCATATCCTGCGGACGACTGACCCGAGAAGAGCCCCGCAACCGCCTGCAG
Organism: Heteronotia binoei; assembly: GCF_032191835.1. Classification (NCBI taxonomy): domain Eukaryota; kingdom Metazoa; phylum Chordata; class Lepidosauria; order Squamata; family Gekkonidae; genus Heteronotia; species Heteronotia binoei. The sequence goes on from NC_083230.1 coordinate 60,668,438, forward strand.
CTAGACCCTTGGCAATACCGCCCTGGGCGCAACCGGCAGCACCCCTGGCCCATTGAGAGAGTGGCCAAGGGAGGGAGTTGGAGGCCACCTTCGATGGGGACCCCGAAGAGGTGGAGTACTTCATGTTCCAGGCCAATAGCTACATGCATTATTGGGGAAACACCTTCCCTGACTAATTTAGCCGTGTGGACTACCTGGGATCGAAACTGAAGGGAGCTGCTAAGTGATGGTACGTGAGTTTGTACGAGGCCATGAGCCCAGAACTGGATGATGTGGCCACCTTCCTCCAAGCATTGCTGGCCCAGTATGAGGACCACCTTCAGGAGACCCATGCATTGGCTGCCCTAAGGGACATACAACAAGGCTCTAAGTCAATCCATGAGTACACGGCTGAGTTCCACACCAACGCAGCTAAAGTGAGGGGGTGGAGTGAGCTGATGAAGATCGAGCATTTCACCCGGGGGCTGAATGTGAGTGTTCTGGATCGAGCCCTGCAGCAAGCGAGGCCAACCACCCTGGTGGGGTGGATACAGCTGGCGGGAGAGGTAGAGACCAACATGAAGAGAGTGGACATGCAGCACCAGCAGCAGAGTGGCAAGATGGGCCGTGATCAGAAACCCGGGGTGAAGACAGAGGCAAAGACTCAGGTGGAGGGAGGAGCAGGAAAGTCCGCAGTGGTCCGCAAATATTTTCGTTGCAGGGACCCAAACCACCTGGCCAGCAGCTGCCCTAACTCCCCTTGGCCAGCGTCAACCACCACCAAGACAACTCCAAGAAAGCAGACCAGCCGCCCTAAGGATGTGGCGAAGAGCAGTGCGGCCACGAGCTCGGTGCTGGACGAGGAGACCATCGTTATCGATGAGTGAGATGTCCTGGGAGGACGAGCCAGCGGGAAACGAGGATGACCTGCTCTAAATGGTGCCAATCAGCAGGTTGCCGACGAATCAGCACTACTCCGGGTGAGAGTAACGGGGTCGCTATATTTTGTACCAGTGATTTTGTTAAACAGCAAACTCAGAAGGTTCATTCAGGTGAAAGCCTTGATTGGCTCGGGGTGCACTTGGGACATAATCACCCCTAAACTGGTGGACGCTTTGGGGCTCCCACGGCGGCTTTGCCGCATGCCATCCAATTTGATCAAATGAATGGGTCAGTAATGAGGGGGGAGCCATGCGTATTAGAGACTCAATTGGTGCCGGTGGGCATTAAAGACCACTGGGACCAGGAGGCTTTTGTAATAGCCCCATCCTCCTCTTACAATGTAGTGTTGGGAGTGGGGTGGCTGGCAAAGCACGAGCCAGACATCCGCTGGGGGGGACCAGACAATAGAGTTCAAATATATGATGTGCCGAGCCCATCATTGGAATAAGGAGTGGGACCCCAGTCCGCCGCCCTGAAATAAGGTTTGCCTGACAATGGAGGAAGTCCAGATGATCCCCAAGGCATATTGAGACTTAAGGGGGGTATTCAGTGAACAGGGGGCTGATGAACTCCCACCCCATAGGGACATGGACTATGCCATTGAACTGATCCCGGGGCAAACCCTGCCCAAGGCAAAGCTGTACTCAATGGGGTGGGCTGAAAAGATGGAGCTGAGGAAGTTTCTAGATAAGAACCTGAAAAGAGGCTTCATACAACCTGCCACGGCCCCCCACGCAGCCCCCGTCCTCTTTAGGAAAAAGAAGGACGGCTCACTTAGACTTTGTACTGATTTTCGTGGGATCAATGGGATTTCCACTTCTAATGCATATCCAATACCCCTCATCAAGGACTTACTCAGTACAGTGTCGGAGGAGAAGATTTTTATTAAATTGGACTTGAGAGATGCGGACTTCAGGGTGCGCATCAAAGAGGGGGATGAGTGGAAAATGGCGTTCAATACACCAATGGGACAATTTGAGTACCTAGTGATGCCATTTGGATTGCAAGGAGCACCAGGAGTGTTCATGAACTTTATCAATTAAGTGCTGAGAGAATATTTGTTTAAGGGGGTGGTGGTGTACCTGGATGACATAATTATCTATTCTCAAGACCTCCAAGCACATGTGAAGCTAGTGAGGGAAGTTCTCAGCACACTGCTAAAGCACAAATTGTATGCTAAGTTGTCCAAATGCGAGTTCCATAAAACCAAACTCGATTACTTGGGTTTCAGGGTGTCTGGGCGGGGACTGGCCATGGACCCAAGTAAGGTCAGGTGGTACTAGATTGGGCTCCCCCAATGACACATAGAGAGCTCCAATCGTTCCTCCGGTTCACCAATTTTTACCGCACCTTCATACCAGGGTTTGCTCAAATAATGTTGCCCCTCACTGAAATGTTGAAGACAAAGGGGAAGGGTCCAGACTCCAAAAAAAAAAACGGGAGCAAAGCTAAATTGGACACCTAAATGTCAGGAAGCATTCAATAAGCTTAAAAGACTGTTCACCAGTGAGCCAGTCTTGAGTCACCCCAATGAATTAAGGTCTTTCATTGTGCAATGTGACGCTTCCGACTTCGCTGTCGGAGCCATCCTCATGCAAAGGGACGAGGAGGGGAGGCTGAAACCCTGTGCCTATATTTCTAAGAATTTTTTTCAGGAGCAGAGAAATTTGTCGTGTGGGACAAAGAGGCTTTTGTGATGACCTATGCTTTAAAAACCTGGAGGTCCTGGCTTGAAGATGCCAAGCTGCCATTTGAAATTTGGACCAACCACAAAAATTTGGAGGCGCTCACTGGCCACCGTAAACTCACTGAGAAGCAAATTAGGTGGGCGGGATTTTTCTCTAAATTCGATTTTGTACTGAAGCACATCCCAGGAACAAAACATTTCTTGGCAGACGCCCTCTCGCACCCACCTCAGCACAATAGCCAGAAAGAGGAGGTAGTGGACTCCCTGATCTCCCCCTCCCAAGTAGCCACCATGGTAACCACACGGTCCAAATCAAGGCAGAATCTGCAGACAGAGAAGTGGGGGGCAGGGAAACAGCTGGCCACCGAGACTGAAAATGAAGGGGAAGACCGGCCGGGTGAAGTGCAAAAGGAGGAGGATGGATTTTGGTATAAAGATGGCAAACTCTATGTCCCTAAGAGCCTCTGCTCAGAGGTCCTGCAATTTTGCCATTCCAATAAACTGGCTGGGCACTTTGGGTATGTGAAGACACTGCACCTAATTAACAGGCAGTTCTGGTGGCCCTCTATGAAAAAGGACATTTCTGAGTTTGTGGCTTCTTGCCCTATTTGCTTAATGGCTAAGAGAAGAGGAGGGAAGCCCCCTGGATTGTTGAAGTCTCTAGAAACAGCTACACGTCCTTGGTCCATAGTATCAATGGATTTCATAGTCGAACTACCAGTCTCACAGGGGAAGACCGTAATTCTGGTAGTAGTAGACACCTTTTCCAAATAGGCGCATTTCATTCCTTGTGCGCAACTGCCAACAGCTAAGAGGCTAGCTTATTTGTTCTTCCACCATATTGTGAAACTCCACTCATTCCCTGATAAGATCATTAGTGACAGAAGCCCACAGTTCGTTGTCAACTTCTGGCGGGAGTTTTGCAAGCTAATGGGTATAGAACAGGGGTTGAGCTCAGCATACCATCCCCAGATGGAAGGACAAATGGAACGGATGAACACGCTTTTAGAACAGTATTTACGGTGTTATGTGAACCACCAGCAATCTAATTGGGTGGACCTCTTGCCGTTTGCCGAATACGGTTACAACAACAGTGTGCATAGCTCAACCAAAGCTTCCCCATTTCAGATTGTGAATGGCTATGAAGGCAAGCCTGTCCCATTGCTGCCGGGGGGAGAGCGAGCCCGAGACCCCACCTCTTTTGAACAATGGTGGGGTAAATTGGAGGGAAGCTGGAAGGGAATCCAAGAGAATCTAGAACTGGCCAAGGAAGCTTATAAAAAACAATATGATCAATCCCATGTACCCGTGTGGGATTTCAAAGTGGGTGATTTTGTGTTTGTGTCAACAAAAAACCTTCCGCTGAATCAGCCTTCAAAGAAGTTGGCTTATAGGTTTCTGGGTCCATTCAAAATAAAAAGGGTAATCAATAAAGTGACAGTTGAACTGGAGTTACCCAAGATGTTTAGTAAAATACACCCTGTCTTTCATTGCAGTCTTTTGCGAAGAGACCCGGGTGGTACTTCTTGGCACCCTCGACCACCAGCTCCATAAACTATCCAGATTGGGAATCAGAGTCATCATGAAGTAGAAGAAATTTTAGATGCTAAAGTGAAACGTGGAGTGTTGTACTGATTAAGTGGAAGCATTTCCCTGCCAGCCAGAATGAATAGGTGGCAGAACAAATTGTCTTAGCCCCTGATTTAGTAAACAAGTTCTATAAAGCATTCCCTCAAAAACCCCGACGTTGATGTTAAGGGGGGCAGTATGTCAAGCATGGTAGAATTCCACTGGTAATTGATTGTTTTAGAGTCCCCCATAAAGCTGGCCTGTGAAATATCATGGAGGACCAAGGTCTATTAACTGTGTTATTCTTTCCCCCTCCCCCTTCTTGCTTTATTGTTTGTGAAGTAGAAGTAGAGAGAAACAAAACTAACTTGAGAAAGAGTAATCAGCACCTTCCCATACATTCCTGTTAGGGAGTGTGGCACATCTGGGGAAAGCAAGGATGGCGTCCTGATAACGCTATGAGAATGTAGACATTTATGATAGTTTATGTGTGAGAGCGCATCCCTTGCCCCCACCTTTTGGAATCCTTTTGAAGTATGCCTTAAAAGTATTGTATCAATGTATCTTTAGCATCACTCTCAAGAAACTGTTACACAAAAAGTATCGGTCTATCAATAAACATAGTTTTGTATCAAACCTGACTCATCATTGAAACCGCATGCTTGACACTCACAGTCACCATGGGTATTTGGCTTGTGATGACTTTCATTTTACAGTCTTTATGCTGCAATATACTGTTCATTGACAACAACATTGCTGATGATTTATATTGCTTTCAGGAGGAGCAGTTCAAAGAGTTAGCTCCAGAGGAGAACAAGGAATCAGAGCCTATGTTGGAGGCTCTGTGGAGTCTTGGTAGAGCAAGGTCACATGAGCAGTCAAGGCATCATTATTGCCAAGTATGAGGGCATCTTAAACTAGGTACCAGTAAATTTTACCAGGTTTAGGAAAGGCTAGGGCTCAGTCAATGTTGTCCAGTTACTTTTATTGCAGTTTGTGGTGGTATTGAGGAGAAAGCACCTAACAGTGAGGGTGATCAGGGGCTACCTTGTGGCAATAGCATTTCATTCAAAAGCCTAGAGACTCAAGGATGGGGGAATTTAGATTACAACACATGTTAAAGGGATGGGTCCAGGAAGTGCCCCCAGTTTCTGATACATGGTGCCATTTTATGCCTGAGATCTCAGGACCCTAGTGGGTTCGTTTAGGGACATATACTCAACTCCATGGGAAGAGGACTTGTTCACAGTGGCTACCCTGGTAGCCTTCTTCAGAGCATTCATTATTAGTGAATTGTTAAGTCAACTCCCGATGGGATGGGAGGAATAGGGCCTTCCTCATTTCTGATGTGGCTCTTGACTGCAATGCTGTCAGTTTGAAGGTATGGTAGACCAAAACTGACCAACACTGCATCCGAGTATGGTCAACAGAATTTGCCCAGTGTGGGTGATGGCTGTATCACTTCAGGCAGTTGGTCATAGGGCTGGTCAGCTATTCCAGCATGAGAGCTGCTTTCCATTTTCTCAATATCAGTTCTGGTCCATCACTCACAAGGCCCTGGGTATGGTGAAGCATTATGGAACATATTCCTATCACATTGGGGCAGCATCCACAACAGTAAGACTGGGTTTTAGTCCAGTTAAGGTACCGCAGTTGGGCTGCTGAAAATCTGGATTGATTCCATATCTGGATCTGAAATCAGGGTGGTTTTGCTTGATTAGGAGACTTGCCTTGCAAGCCTGCCACAACCCGTGCTTTAGGTGTTTGGATTTAGTTCTTAAGATCAGCTTATTATAAATAAAGCCCCTAGTGTAACCCATGATTGGTGCCATGTTGTCATTCAAGGTGTTGGTGAGCAAAAAGGAGATGACAAAATTTGCAGCAACTATTGAGCCCTTGCGTTAACTTATCAGGCAAGCAAAATGATGCTCAGAATCTTATGAAAAGACTGTCACTATATATGGAATGAGAAATGACAGATCTTCATGCTGGATCCAGAAAAGAAGAGGCATTAGAGGTCATATTGCAGATTTACAATGGTTACTGGAGTATACAAAAGCATTTCAGGGAAAATAATAAGCCTATGTCTTTTAGACATCTGGATTGAGGCGGCTTGGCGGTATTGCTGTTGCTAGACCTATCGGCTGCGTTCGATATGGTCGACCATTGGCTGCTGACCTGCTGCCTCGCCGATGCAGGAATTCGGGGGCTAGCCTTACAGTGGCTCTCCTCCTTCCTTGAAGGTTGGGGACAAAGGGTGGCGATTGGAGGAGAGCTGTCCCAGAGACACCTACTTAATTAGTTCTCTCCCCAATGTTGTTTAACATCTACATGGGCCCCCTTGCCCAGATTGCCTGGGGGTATGGGCTGGGTTGCCACCAGTACGCTGATGACACCCAGTTCTATCTATTGATGGACGGCCGGACTGACGATGTCCCTATAAATCTGGACTGGGCGCTGCAAGCCGTGGCGGGTTGGCTCAGGCTGAGTGGGCTAAAGCTGAATCCAGCGAAGACTGAGGTCCTTTGCATAGGTCGCGGCGGGCCAGGAGGGGAGATCTCCCTACCAACCTTTGATGGTGTGTCACTGATACCAGTGTGCAGGGTCAAGAGCTTGGGAGTGCTGGGCGAGCCTTCCTTGATAATGGAGGCCCAGATAGCTGCCACTGCTAAATCCGCCTTTTTCCACCTTAGGAGGGCGAGGCAGCTGGCCTCCTTCTTGGAACGTAGTGACCTGGCAACTGTGACCCATGCAAAGGTCACCTCGAGGCTAGACTACTGTAACGCCCTCTACATGGGGCTGCCCTTATACCGAACGCGGAAACTGCAGCTAGTGCAGAATGCGGTGGCCAGGCTGTTAGTGGGACTACCTCGGTGGAAACATGTACAGACTAGGCTGCGGGAGCTGCACTGGCTGCCAATTGTGTACCAAGTTCGTTATAAGGTGCTGGTTATTACCTTTAAAGCCCTATATGGCCGAGGACCTGCCTACATTAGGGACCGCCTCTCTCCATATGTTCCTCAGAGAGCACTGAGATCTAGTTCTCAAAATCTTTTAAAAATCCCTGAACCAAGGGAGGCCAGATTGAAAACAAAGAGGGAGCAAGCCCTCTCAACAATGGCTCCCCAATGGTGGAATCAACTACCAGAGGAGGTGCGAGCCCTGCGAGACCGAAATCAGTTTCGCAGGGCTTGCAAAACCGCCCTCTTTCAGCTCGCTTTTAAGATGGAACTCGGTTAATGACATCTAGCCATCCTATACATATTTTGAACTGTAGCACCTTAATTGATAATCTATAATGGTTTAACTGTTTTATTTAACTTTTAACTTAATTTATGAATGTAACTTAACTATATTATAACTGTTTTTATAGTAATGATTGTATTTTACTATAATCATGGTATACACCATGTCCTGTGAGCCGCCCTGAGCCTGCCTTTGGTGGGGAAGGGCAGGATATAAAAATAAATTTATTATTAGTATTATTAGATTACAGCATAGCCTTTGACTATGCGGTGCCGCAACATCTGATTGTTCTGAGGTGCAACCTGTATTCTGAACAAGAAGCTAATGTTAGGACACATTTTAGAGAAACAGAATGATTTCCAATTGGGAAAGGTGCTAGAAAAGGATGCATTTTATCTTCCTGTCTCTTCAATCTATATACAGAACATGTCATAAAGATAGTGGGATCAGATTTAGAGGAAAGTGGAGTGAAAACTGGTCAAAAGAACATTGACTAGTTAAGATACACTGATGAGCAGATGAGACCAAATTACTGGCAGAAAACAGTGAAAGATGTGGTTGGCAACCAAGGTTAAGTTAATTCATACTAAGAAATTCCCCATTACTATAAATGAGTATGAAAGCTGGACATTAAAGAAAGCTGACTGGAAGAAAGTAGATTAATTAGAAATGTGATGTTGGATGGGAGTTTTATAGGTACCACAGACCACCAAAAAGATGAAGTGGATTCTAGACCAAATCAAGTCTCTCTAGAAGATAAAATGACTAAACTGAGGAGGCTATTGTACTTTGGTCACATAATGAGAAGGCAAGAGTCACTGGAAAATATAATAATGCTAGGAAAAGTTGAAGGCAGCAGGAAAAGAGCAAGGAATAATCATAGGATAATCCATTTTACTGAAATTTGCTATTAGATTTTACTGTGTAAAATGGAAAAATCCACTTACAAATTGTCAATGTGTGAAAGCACCCCAAGACTCAACAGGAGATGGATTGACTCAATCAAGGAAGCAATGGCCCTCAGTTTCCAAGTCCTGAGAATGGCTGCTAATAATACAATGTTGTGGAGGTCATTAATTCACCACATCAGGTCACTTGTAAGTCAGAAGCAACTTGACATCACTGAACACACACACACACAAGTCCTATTGATTTCAAGTAAATGTGCTTAGGTTTTCAGCCTTATTGCCTAAATGTCTTCTTCTAGGTATACATAGGGTTCTAGGTATAAAAAGAGCAGATGACATTTTTAGCTTGAGCTTCAACCCAGGGACTTCTGGGTCAGCTGGGTCCTCTTGCTGAAAAAAGGTTATTTTTTCCTCAAATAAAATGATTTTGCAGATTGCCTCTCCAAACCTCTCATTTTAATGGAGACTTTAGATGACATGGCCAGGAATTTTAATCTCTTTTTTTGTTTCAGAATGTAGGATTTGATCCCATTCTAAGCATTTTTGTGATTCTTTGTGAATGCTTGGCTAAAGCCACTTCATTGTTGAATTGATAATGTACGTTATTCCACTCAGAAAATACAGTGATTATAACTGACATGATGATATAAAGGTCAATCAATTATGCTCTTCACTGAAATTATTCTAAGGAAACATGAAACTCAACTGACCTCCTCCTTTTTATTCAACAGTAGAGAGTCTGATAAAATCAAAGTTTGTTGCCAGGTAAAATGTCATCAGGAGAAAAACCATGCAGAAAATAAACAAAACCATTAATCAGACTGTCTTGACAGAAGTGGAGAAGCTGATTAGATCTTCACATGTCTCCTGCCACCAAGCTGCTCTTGCTTTCAATAATCCCTCATAAATAGAATGCTTGGATATATACTCGCTTCAAAAATTGATGTGTGTTTAGGCCTCAGACCAACAAGACATCTTACCCATCTGTTATATGTTTGTCCTCAAAGCTTGGACTATCATATATTTTGTCTTTATAATGACCCTTGGGAGAGGTTGAGGCTGAGAGACATCAACCAGTGCACTTCATGCACAGCAGAGATTTAAATCTTGAACCATTTCTGCATTAGGGCCTTGCCTGTGATTTTAAGCTTGACCACTTATTTCAGACCTGCCACAATGGTTCTGCATTACTGTTTTATATGCGCAGCTTGCAAACACTCGCCCCATTTTGGGTGTTCTTCATCTATTTCTGGTTCATGCCAAACCCCCAGTCCATCATTCCTTTTTTAGTCCTGCCCAACATTTTTAAAGGGCATGTGTGGTTGAGTTACAACATAATCTCCACTGACATCAAATTTGCTGGCTGCAGTTTAATTTCAGTTTGCTTGCTTGCTCATGCTCTTGCTTTCTCTAGCAAGAAGGCAATCAACAGGCAACTCAGAGCTGGACACAGAGATTAAAGAGAGGGAGGGAGAGATCCTTCTTCATGTGCACACTCACTCACACTACACATGTGTACACACACAGCCAGTCCTCCCTGTCCAGAAGTCTGTTGCATTCAGCAAGTGGTGGTATTCAGCAAGTGATAGACTGATAGTGCTGGGGAGGAGCCAGTGGTCGTGGTGCATGTTGGCACCAATGATGTGGGGAAATGTAGTCGTGAGGTCCTGGAGGAAAAATTTAGGCTGCTAGGCAGGAGACTCAAGACCAGAACCTCCAAAGTAGCCTTCTCAGAAGTGCTACCTGTTCCACACGTAGAGCTGGAGAGACAGGCACAAATTAGAAGTCTCAATGTGTGGATGAGATGATGGTGTAAGGAGGAAGGGTTTAAGTTTCTTAGGCACTGGAATGCTTTTTGGAACAAATGGGAGTTGTTCAAAAGAGACGGTCTCCACTTGTCCCCAGAAGGAACCAGGCTGCTGGCACTTAAAATCAAAAAGGTGGCAGGGCAATTTTTAAACTGAATCTTGGGGGAAAGCTGACAGGAGATGAAATGTCTCTGGTTCTGAATGACTCATCTCAAAGAGATGAAGTGTTAGTGGTTACTTTTCTATCAGGCAATGGATTAGAGTTGTCCACTGAGATGGTGACAAACAGCATGGACTATCTGCCAAAGTCTTGAGGCAGCAGGAGGAAGGTTGCAGGCCTAACTTGCCTAGGAAATTGTAGATGTTTGTATACAAATGTTAGATGTGTCCAAGGCAAACTTGGGAAGTTGGAATGCTTAGTGTTGAGGAAAAACATAGACATTGGGGGTATTTCAGAAACTTGATGGAATGAGGAGAATCAATTGGACACAATGATTCCTGGATATAAATTATATCGGAAGGACAGGGAAAGAAGAGTTGGAGGTGGGGTGCCTCTGTATGTTAGAGAGCGTATACAGTCCTGTAAGACTGAGAAGGGCAGAGAATTAGATTCCCTTCTAGAAATGCTTTGGGTTGAAATAGGGGGCCCAATGTCATGAGCCCTGACGAGGAGGAGCTGGAAGGGTTAACAGACCTGGAAGAGTTGCCAGCCAGTTTCTCAGCTGAACAAACAGCAGCTGGCCCATCAATCACTCTCCAGGCACCAGTGTCAGCTGTTGATGATCTCCTCCAAGCTCCCCCCCTCCCAACTCAAGGGTTTGAAGCAGGCTCCGGAAAGAACTTTCAGAGCGAAGACATGAGGCACGCCGATGCTTCAGATCTCTCAGCCCTGATTTCGAGCAGAGTCACTGCCACCCAGGGAGCAGGCTGATTGAGGCCCCCATATAGCTCCCACCCAGGACCTGGTAACCTTGTGGAAGCAACGAGTCTATTCTCTTCCTGATCCTGACCTGCTTGATTTCCTTGGCACCCTGACCTTTTGGCTTTTGGACATTGACTTCTGATTCCGGTTTGTGATTCTGCATTGATGACCTGGCTCCTGCTTGACTTCCTGGACATTGACCTTGGACTGGCTTTAGACTCCTGCCTACCTGCATCCTGAGAACATGACACCCAAAAGGAAGTTTAACTATGGGAGTTTATCACCCACCGGATCAAAAAATAGAAGATAATAATAATATGATGAAAAAATTAAAGATAATAATAACAACAACATTTTATTTATATCCCGCCCTCCCCGCCGAAGCAGGCTCAGGGCGGCTAACAACATAATCAGTCTGTACAATAAGTTATACAAGAAATCTTAAAATCAACATTCAACTTAAAACATTCCAATTTAAAAATAACATTTCTGGTGCTGTTCTATTAGATGCAAGTATGTATGATGGCAGAATCACTTAAGATGAGTCCATCAGTCATTCAGTCAGGTAACGGCCATCCTAAAGAGGAAGGTCTTGCAGGCCCTGAGGAACTATTCAGGGCTCTGCAGGGCCCGCACTTCTTCCGGGAGTTGGTTCCATAGGTGTGGAGCTGCAATGGAGAAGGCCCGTGTATGAGAAATCTTTAATTTTGCCTCCTTTGGCCCGGGGATAGTCAGTTGGTTCTTCCCCACTGACCTCAGTGCTCTCTGGGGTTCATATGGGGAGAGACGGTCCTTCAGGTAGGCAGGTCCTCGACCATGTAGGGCTTTAAAGGTAATAACCAGCACTTTGTAGCGAACCCGGTATACAACTGGCAGCCAGAGTAGTCCACGTAGCCCCAGCTGTATGTGCTCCCATTTCGGGAGCCCTAATAACAGCCTAGCCGCCGCGTTCTGCACCAGCTGCAGCTTCCAGGTTCGGCACAGAGGCAGCCTCATGTAGAGGACATTACAGTAATCCAACCTTGAGGTGACCGTTGCATGGATCATTGTTGCTAGGTCCTAACGCTCTAGGAAGGGGGCCAACTGCTTTGCCCACTTCAGATGAAAAAATGCTGACTTGGCAGTGGCTGCTATTTGGGCCTCCATTGATAATGAAGGCTCCAGTAGAACACCCAAGCTCCTGACTCGGTGCGCCTTTTTCAGCGGCGCACCGTCAAAGGCCGGGAGAGGAATTTCTCCTCCCAGATTGCCACGATCCATGCAAAGGACCTCTGTCTTCGTCGGGTTCAGCTTCAACCCACTCAGCCTAAGCCAACCTGCCACAGCCTGCAATACCAGGTCGAGATTCCCTGGGACGCAGTCAGGCTGGCCGTCCATTAGCAGATAGAGCTGGGTGTCATCTGCATATTGATGGCACCCAAGCCCATACCTCCAGGCAATCTGGGCAAGGGGGCGCATGTAGATGATAACAACATCAGGGAGAGAACTGCTCCCTGCAGCACCTCACAATCTAGTGTGCGCCGCTGGGACAGCTCACCCCCAATTGCCACCCTTTGTCCCCGTCCCTTGAGGAAGGAGGAAAGCCACTGTAGGGCCAACCCCCTAACCCCTATGTCGGCGAGGCGGTGAGTCAGTAACTGATGGTCGACCATATCAAACATAGCCGACAGATCTAACAACATCAGCACTGCCACGCCACCTCGATGCAGATGCCGCTGGAGGTCATCTACCAAGGCGACCAGCACTGTCTCCGTCCCATGGCCCGGGCAAAAGCCGGACTGGCAGGGGTCTAGGATGGAAGCGGCATCCAGGAAGCCCTGCAACGGCAATGCCACTGCCCTCTCTATAATTTTACCTAAAAACGGTAAATTAGAGACCGGCCGGTAATTTGCCAATTCGGCTGGATCTGCTGTACTCTTTTGCAAGAGGGGACAGACCATAGCCTCTTTCAAGGGTGTTGGAAAACGCCCCTCCAAGAGGGATCTATTTATGATGTCCCGTAAAGGACATCTAAGCTCCCTCTGGCAAGATTTAATCAGCCAGGAGGGGCAAGGGTCCAAATCATAAGTTGTTGGGCATGCAGTCGGGAGAATTCCGTCAACTTCCTCCAGGCTGAGTGTGTCAAAGTGATCCAGAACTAAATCAGAAGACAGGCACGGGGCCTCAAGTTCATGTACTGTGTCCAATGTGGTAGGCAAGTCCTGGCGGAGCGACGTGGTCTTATCTGCAAAAAATTTCACAAAAGCCTCACAACCTATCTCTAATCTCTCACATTTGGTCTGCCTTGAGGCAGTGTAGCAAGATTTCCAATTATTCTAAATAATTGTGCCGGGCGCAAATTTGCAGACGCAATCCTAGCCGCAAAGTAATCTTTCTTTGCGGCCTTGACTGCCATCTCATAAGACTTCATAAACGTTCTATAGGATGTTCTCGTCGCTTCATCACGAGTATGCCGCCACTGCCTCTCTAGCCATCTGAGCCGTTGTTTCAGCTGTCACAGCTTCGAGGTGTACCATGGAACCAGCCTCACACGAAGGCACAGAGGGCGTCGAGGTGCGATCTCGTTGATAGCCCTGGATAGCCGGTTTTGCCAGGTCTCAACCAGGTCATCAAGGGAATCGCCAGGGGGCCAAGGATCCCGTAGAGCCATTTGGAACCATTCCAGGTCCATCAGGCTTCGCGGGAGAGCCAAAATAGGCTCTCTGCCCATACAGGGTTGAGGCGTCTCCATACGGGCCTTGAGAGCTAGGTGAACCGACCATGGCGCCACTTCTGCTGCAATATCGTTCACCAAAATCCCGGACACAAAGATCAGGTCTAACGTGTGCCCTGCCTGATGCGTAGGAGTCGTAACAAATTGAGAAAGTCCTAGTGTCGCCATGGAAGACACTAGCCCATCGCCTGATTGGAGGCCGCGTCATCGGCGTGGACATTGAAATCATCCAGGACCATAAGTCCTGGGTATTCCAACACCCAGCCCGCCACCGCCTCCATCAGGGATGGTAAGGCGCTGGCTGGTGCGTTAGGTGGATGGTACATCAGCCAGATCACCAACTCCTCTCCAACATCCCATGCTAGGCCAGCACATTCAATGCCATCTATCTTTGGGGCCGGGAGAGCTCAGAAGGAGTAACCCTCTTGTATGAATAATGCCACCCCTCCCCTCCACCCACTAGTCCATGATTGGTGAAAGACCGAGTAGCCCAGGGGGGTCATCTGGGTGAGAGCCACCATCTCCCCCTCTCGCACCCAGGTCTCAGTCACGTAAGCCGGGTCCATGTCCTGCCGGAGCAGGAACTCCTTAAGGATTGAGGTCTTGTTATTTACGGACCTGGCATTGCATAACACCAATGACGGAGACGGGCAATTCCTCTTGGCCCCACTACCTGTCACTGTTGGGATGGGAAGTAGACTGGAAGGAGGTCAAGCACTGTTTTGTCTCCGCCTCTTTCCCTTATAATTCTGTCTATTCCCACCGTCATACCTTCCCCTTCCCAGGAGCACTGGAATCTTCTGGCCAAGCATCCACACCTATGCCCGGTATGATCTTACTGATACTAGGACGACCTCCCCTTCCCACCTGGATTATCTGAAAACTCACAATTTAGGTTCCCACCCCACCATCCACTTCAACCCCCTAATTATCAGACTCACTATTTATTTAATCGATAATTAATTAATATAAAGTCCACCCTAAATTCCCCTCTAATTGATTAGTCGAAATTAATTATTTTCATTCTTAGCATTTTAATAAGAAAGTCCCCCCCTGATTCCAATCCCCCCAATTAATCTGCTAAAAATATAAATATATAATATTAAATCCGTAGTACCAATCAATTGACTAATATCTAATTAATTAATTAATAATAATTTCCAATCAAAATAGTGGTCAGTAAAAATCTGTTGTTCAATGGAATGGGAGTCCAGGATCCCAAATTAGGGAGGAAGATCGTAAAGTACAGTTTTTAAAGTGCCAGTGCTCAGGTATTCACGAATGTTCTCAAAGTGCAGGTGCAGTTCATATGGATGTGGCTTTCTCAGGGGCTACTAGCATTTGCAGCTCAGGCAACCCAGGGGGGGTGAGGCCCTCCCTTTGTCCTCCCAACTGTTCAGCTACGTCCCTGCACAGTCACAGTTCCGTCGCCACCTCCAATCCCTCCGTAGCTCAGCACACTGGGCTTCCCCGCATCACTCGAGCCCCATACAGGGCTTCCCAGTCGGGGAACTCCCAGCTGCCGGCCCAGCTGTGCCTGGGCAGCATCCACAGGGTAAAACAATGAGGGGCGAGAAACAAGAGTTGGAGGGTGCCCACCGAGACAAATGCCCCAGGACCAGTCCACCACTCTGTCCACTCACAACACTCCAGCAAGTTCCCTGGCCTCCATCCGAAGCAGCCTCCGGCCACACCCCGTAGCACGATTGCCACCCACATTCTCGTTACACCGCTCTGCACCACACTTCTCTCCCTGGCATCGTTCGGACACTTCCCACACTCCAGTCCGCGGCTGCGCCCAGCTTCCGCATCAGCGTTGGCCCGGCCAGCGGCGGTATTCCTAGTTCTCTCTCCGTGAGAATTAAGAGCCGCCGCCTCCGTTGTCTTGTGAGTTAAAGACCCTAATTGATGCTTGGTAGTCACACTGTTGTTAATTTTAGTCTTGTTCATTTTGTTTGTTAGTATCATGTTGTTTGTAGCTGTTACCTAGGCGGGAGCCCTAGCACCTAGGCTCTCACCACCGCCATCTTGAAAGTCTTTAAAGATAGTGCCTAAATTTAAAAACTGTGTCATAATAGGTGACTTTAACTACCCATATATTGATCGGGTCAATATGTGTTCTGGTTGGGAGAAAGAGATTGAGTTTCTAGACACTCTCAATGACTGTGCTATGGAGCAGATGGCAGAACCTACCAGGTGTGGGGTGATCCTGGATTTGGTCCTAAGTAATGCCCAAGACCTGGTGAGAGATGTAAAAGTGATTGCACTGCTTGGGAGCAGTGACCATAATGTTATTGATTTCACCATTTGTATAAATTGGAAGTTACCCCCAAAAGACCAACACAACCACTTTTAAGTTTAAAAGGGTAAATTCTCTGCAATGAGGAGGCATGTGAAGAGGAAACTGAAAGGAAAGGTAAATAGGGTAAAAACTCTTGGGGGAGCTTGGAGACTATTTAAAACTACAATCCTAGAAGCTCAGATAAAATATATACCACGTCAAGAAAAACACAAATAGGTATTTTAAAAAGTCTGCATAGTTAACAAAGTAATGGAAGCTGTAAAAGGTAAGAAGGATTCCTTTAAGCGGTGGAAAGCTAGTCCAAGTGAGGTTAATAAAAGGGAACACAGGCTGTGGCAAATCAAATGCAAGACTGTGATCAGGCAGGCAAAAAGGGACTATGAGGAGCATATTGCAAAAAACATAAAGACCAACATTAAAAATTTCTTCAAATACATTAGAAGCAAGAAACCAGCCAGGAAGGCAGTGGGGTTCTTGGATGACCAAGGGGTAAAGGGATTACTGAAGGAGGATAGGGAAATGGCTGAGAAGCTGGATGCATTTTTTTGCCTCTGTCTTCACTGTGGAAGATGAGAAGTGTTTACCCACACCAGAACTGCTAATTATGGGAGGGATGTTAAAAGATCTGAGTCATATTGAGGTGACAAGAGAGGAGGTTCTACAACTGATAGAACAATTAAAAACTGATAAGTCAGAGGCTCCAGAGGGTGTCTTTCGGACTTGGTCTGGCTGCTCCCAGACACACATTCCAGCTGCTGTCTAGGACAGCGACCTCCTGCACTTGGCACTTCCTTCTTGTCCACACATGCCTCTGCCTGCCTGCCATTAGCAGAGACTCTGACAGCGGGAGGGAGTGGGAGGATTGACAGCCTCTCAGGCATGGGCTTTCCGCCCCCTCACCCGGTTATGTGCAATGGGCTGGCCAATTCTGTAGTCCCGCACGAGCCTGACCCTCCCCTACCCCCACCTCAGCAGCTGGCCAATGGCGTGCGCCTGGGCGGAATCACCATGGCGACGGGTTGTCTCTCGCTCGTCGGGCTGCTCTTTCCCCTCCAAGTGTGGCATAATGTCTCCCCTTTGGAAGCCAACGAGCGATGCCATAGATACGCCCATGCCCGAGCGACCGGCCGCTACGTATGTCTGGATTGGGCTGCCCATTTCCCAGTGCTAGCCAACATGTTAGCCATGCCACTCAACTAGTTCTTTTTTCCCCCCTGTGGGTTGAATAGGCACAGAAACCTTTTCCAGAGTATAGAAAAGACAATATCTTTATCCTATGCAGTCCTTGCATTTTTGAACAGTGTGTGGGTAATTAATAATAGGAATCAAAATGCGACTGTTTTGGATGTGGAAATATCACCATTCAGTTGCAATTCATATATGTTCAGCCATTTTATGGGAAAATGTGGATTATTTTTTCAATATGTATTTTAGTATCAGTTTGTTCAAAGAGAAGTATATTTGGGAGAAATCTGTCCAACAGGTGAATTATATTATTCCCCCATTTAAAATGGACATACTAACACACCTTCAAGGGAATATTTTATTCACTATAAAGGAGACAACTTTTCTTCTAGTAAATATTTTAATTGGAGATATTTTACCAGACCTGTACCAAACCTTGTGCTGACCATCAAACACAATTTCTTTGAGCCCCCCGACCCATAAGAATGCCACATAAGAGTGCCTCAGCAAGGAGCCACATTTTTATTTATTAAAACATTTATACCCTGCTTCTCCTTCTCATTCAATCCCAGTCCATAAAATTAATAGAACTAAACATTAACTGGACCAGCATGGGACAAAGCTGTTAGGAAGCAGTTTACACATAGCTGTCAATAATGTATTCATTCTGTTTAGAAACAGAAAGTGGGTCTTTGATTCTGTGAGGAAAGATTCAGTACAATATAAGTCACAGTTGTTCTTATGTCTATATTATTATGCAGTAGCTATTGAGTACTAAATCCATGATGCACAGGACTATGATAAAAAGTTCATATACAAAAATATTTGATACATAGTATTAACTACAAGAAATACAATAACATCAAGGAAATCAAGCAGCATATGATAATCTGTGACAGAATTCAGCAAGTGTAACAGTGAGATTAGTCATTTATTTATATAACACAGTTGTGTGACTTTTTTTTGGCTATTTTCTCTGATAACCATGACAAATCTAAACAACACTGCATATTGCTGTTAAATATTCCAAAACTCCCTAAACCCTGGATGACTGATTTAGAGGTGCTGTCTCTCTACTGCTCTGTTCTTCTCATAGCAATTCCCCTCTTTAGCTGTATATATAAGTGCATCTTCTTATTTATATGTTACTTGTGTCCTCACATGGTGGTCTACATTGTTAGTGATTTCAGCTGGCTAGAAAAGAGGTTAACAACCAAGTGACATACCAGAGGACACAAAAACATATCTGCCAATACTTGTCTTTCACCTTCAGCTAGATCACATCTAATGAACATCACAGCTGTGGCAGTATTCTCCCTCAGTGACATTTGACATACAGAGGACAATGCCATTAATCTGTCAAGTCTCATATGAAAGTGAAAATCCAAAGAAATTGTTTCAATGTGTGTACAACATGCAAATGGCAGAGCATATTGTTCCACATTAGCTGGGTTACTTAGCTATTCACTGATAACCACTGGAATTTTTTAAAAATGAGATTTTGCTCATTCAGACCTTTCAAACTGTGTCCTGCATGAATGAACTGAAATCTCATATAAGCTTGCATTACACTAGTTTTAAAGTCTACAACATCTCAGCACTGAAAGATATCAGCGGTGAAGTGCCTATGCCCTTTTCCTACCTAACTCAAGGTAGGAAAACAATAGTACTCCTGCTTATTTTGCCATGGGTCTGATGAGAAAGGAGGGGTATAAAATAAAGGAGGAATTTCAAATAAACAAATCACTCCCAGTGAGCCAAGGAAGTCTGCACCACCTTTGCTATCTTTGGTGTTCAGATGTCAACAAACCATTGCAATGGCTTTTAAATGGGTTGTAGCTACAGAGATATATTCTGTAAACAGAGTCCTGATCTGATTAAGGCCATATTTTTTAATGCCCCCAAACATAGTTTAAAAACTGTGTCTTCTTGTGTACAGCAGGTTGTAGACATTCATACAATTTGAAAATATAAGAAAAACACAAACATACAAACCTAAAATTATGTTTAGTCAAGATGTGGCATGGAGATTAAATAGATGGAAAAGGAAAGGAAAGGTCCCCTGTGTAAGCACCAGTCATTTTTTACTCTGGGGTGACGTTGCTTTCACAATGTTTTCACAACAGACATTTTACGAGGTGGTTTGCCATTGCCTTCCCCAGTCATCTACACTTTCCCCCCAGCAAGCTGGGTACTCATTTTACCAACCTTGGAAGGATGGAAGGCTGAGTCAGCCTCAAGCCAGCTATCTGAAAACCCAGCTTCCACCGGGGATCAAACTCAGGTCATGAGCAGAGTTTAGGACTGCAGTACTGCAGCTTTAACACTCTGTGCCATGGGGCTCTTTTAAATAGATGACATGCATGTAAATTGACACACATTCCACTGTGAGTTTCACTTACCTTTTCCCACCTGTCATACCTGCTATATCTCAGTAAAAAAATAAGGATCTCTTGCCTCCCTCTAAGGCCAGCATGATCAGAACACTAATATGGAGGTAGGGCAGGGAATGTGGACTATTGGCTGGAAAGGAGAGCTGAGGAAACATAAATTGGCAGAGAAAGAGTGAGAAGACCCGAGTAATGTTTCTGAAGAAAGGATCCCAGTGTGACTTCAGCAGCAGGAAAAATGTTTGCCTATACAAGCAGTATCTACTTACCAGAACCTATGACACCTTCCTTCTTACCCCTATTTTTTGCACTTCTGATGCAGAGGTGAGTCTCTGTCCACCTCCAATATCTCAACCTTCCCCTCTCTTCACCTTTGATACTCTACTGTAATGTGCATTGGAATTTTCAGGAACTAGTCTGAGCAATCTTACCTCTGTTTCTTGTTCTAACACATTACCATTTTTTCCTTAGCATCTTGTCTTATTTTGTTAAGTGAAAATAAAGGCTATGCATTTTGACAGGCAAACAGTCACCATTTGAAGCAATCGTTCACATAATTATAGCCCAGAGCTTCTCATTTGAACGTACAGAAACTAGCAAGCAACATCCAGATCTTATTTATTAGTCATTGTCTGCCAGCAATTAAACAGTATTTAAACTTAAGGAAGGTCTTAAGGGAACACATAAGAAAGTGTGTCTTTAGATCTAGAGTTGTACAAAAGAAAAAAATCACTAACGAGTACAGCTATATGGCTTGTCTTTACCGTTAAAAAGAGGTGGTTTTTTTTTTTTTACTGTACCTTAGTTGGTAAATACCAAACTTAAAAAGTACTAGAGAAAAACATAAGGCTACTTTAGCGAGGAGATTCACATATGGCTGTCCAACTGTCACTAACATCTACAGAAATTACTATCTTTAATTAAAATAGTTGCAACAGTGTTGAGCCGCAGATTTCAGTGAAGGCAGAGGATATTGTTACTGGGACCCCTGCTATGTAAACAGTAAAAGAATTGCACCCCCAAATGCCTCCCATTTCCTCAACTCCTAATGTTTTGAAATACATGCAAATAAAGGCTGTATTCAAATGTCCTGCAGAAACAGGTTTGTCCCCAATGGCCATGAATACAGCTTGTTGCTGTACACACATTATCTCGCTCTCCCTTCTTCCATCACAGATGCAGCACCAGTGAAGGCTTCCAGCCTTGAATCAAGCTTTAATTCACCAACCAAATGCAGGTGAGTAGTAGACAGCTGCCACCCCCCCACACACACAAAATGAATACCGGATGATTCCTATGGGGGGCTGAGGCAACTGTCCCTGATGGGAGGCTAGTGAGCTCCTGATCCACCCATCCAACGAATGCCAGATGTTTCCTATGGCTATGGGGGAAAAAGAGGGGTCAGCCTATGCTTTTGGTGTAGCCTGCTTCATATTGTTAGGGGAAAGCATGCTTTGCAACACAGACATTATTTAGGGAATTGTAGAGAAGCAACTGAATTGTGGAGAACCAAACAGAGTTTGCTTAACTATTTGAAGCTACAGAGGAAGTGTTCCAGGCTGGGGGGAACAGTCATCTAGTCAATAATCATCTTTGTGAAATTCTCACTTTTAATCTTAACTTTTATTTCAGCTCTACAGTTTATGACAATTGTACCTTATAATAATGCTGAGAATCTGCTTGTTAAAATGTAAACTATTTATATAATTATCTTGCTCTCTCTATTCTCTGTTTTTCTTTCTGTATTATTATTATTCTTTTTTAAAATACACATTATTGTCATTTTAAGCAATAATTTTTATATATAATGATACAGTTCAAAACTACACAAAGTGCCTCGTGCAGGTTTAGAGTACATGTGTGTCTAGAAGAATACCCATTCTAGATATTAAATCAGAGCAATAGATATAAACTGAAGAGACCGTTGTTCAGCCCCGTGTTCATTTTTTGAAATAACTTCTATATATGTCTTTAAATTTATTCTTTGGCCAAATGCTAGGAAATGGATTCCCCTACATGGAGAAGGGTGGGGGGGACCGCTTTGTATTTGCTCCATGAACATCCATGGCATGTTGTGACAGTAACTACTGTATGGTTAAATTGTTGTTATAATTTTCCTTAGATCTACAGAGGTGGTAGACACTGTTGTCATCTCCCCCTTTATCTTGTGCTCTAGTTTAATAACTTGTAGCAAATAATGATTTTCCAATTAAAAGAGCAGACCGTGTTTCAAACAGACTGCCTGCACACCAGGACCTTCGCTCATGCTTTTTGCACATCTAAATTTTTTCCCCCTGTTTATATTTTTATTACTTTTTTGAAGCAAACAAGTTAATATCAGCATTGATGTGTGTATACAATGAATTAAACTTATGATAAGTTAAGAAACATGCACCAACCCTTACATATATCATAGAATTCATGGATGGGTTGTGACCAGGCACACTGATCATTTTTCATTTCAAAGAGAGAAGTCAACATTAATACAAAATTAAAAATTGAAGCAATAATACCATTTATAATATGCATATAGTCACAATAATTTGCAATGTTATAAGGTAATGTTATGAATGTCTAACTGCTTAATACGGACTATACATTGTGTAAAAATAAAATTTCTTTGTTGGGTGATTCATATTGTGGCTGGCACCCATAGTTCTGTGCCTATCAGACCACTGCTATTAAATTTTTCTTTTGACAAATTATGCATTTAAAATCAGAGGCTCTGGCAGCCCAAAGAACTAACATTTTTTAAAAATGTTCATTGCATTGAAATGTGAGGGAAACTAATTACTTAAAAACATGTAACAAACAGACACAGCTCTGCACAGCTTTTGCACATGCACAAATGCTGTGCATTAGAGATGCCAACCTCCAGGTGGAAATCTCCTAGAATTACAACACATCTGTTTTTTAAAAACTCTCCCATTGCAAATACAAAACAGCCTTGTAAAAAACCCACAATGGCAGCAATTTTTTTTATTTTTTTACCAACACTTACCATCACATCTCTCAACAAATAGGAGGGGGGGCACACCCTCTTTCTAGCCATCCCCTAGTCAAGAGACGAAGTTCTTTCTGCTTATTTATCTTAACTGACCTTATCAGGTCTAAGCTGGGACAGATGTGTTTAAGAATGCCCAGGAAGTGTTAAGATGGCAACATTTGAAATATATTGTACAACAACATTTCTGTAACCTTCTGCCGCCTGCACTTCCCATCCTGTAAAACCATTGACCTAGAGCCCCTGACCTTTTAGGACTGTTTGCAGGTCAAATGCTGTTTGTCTCTCAAATAGCAAAATATAAGATCAATCAAAGTAGAAGGCAGTTATCAAAATATCATGAAGCTGAAAATGTTTTATTCTGAAAAGTTCTACCTTGTTTGGTTTTTTTTAAAGCTATGTTCCAAAGCCCCTTGGAAGAAATCACTTTCCCAGACATGGGCCTGTGAGAATCTTTTTGCAAGAATGTGCTTTTGTTTTGGCAGCCAAAGTTAGATTCTCCATTTTGGAGATTGGCAACCTCCCTGAGTGTTTGCAGAGAACAAGAGGCTGTCTTCTTAATCGTCTGAGAACAGGCCATTGAAGATGCTAGAAAAATGGGATTTAATTTTGGAAAAGAGTGAATAAGAAACTATAGGTGTTTGCAATTAATAATTAATGGGGCAGTGTTATTAGAAGGGTGGCAGAACTAGTCATGCTTGCCTTGCAACACTTTCCCCCCCTGTAAAACATACAGAGAGACACTGAAAAACCTTTAACACCCCCAACATAGCTTCCCCCCCCCCCCAAAGCACAGCTTTTGCACAAATGCCCAGCATTAGGATTGCCAACCTCCGGGTGGGGATCTCCTAGAATTACAACGCACCTGTTTTTGAAAAGCTCACCCATTGCAAACACAAACCAGTGCAAAATAGCAACCATTTTACACACAACAGCATCCTCTCAGCAAATAACTGTGGGGGGTGCCAAACCAAGGATCTAGGATTCAGGCAAAACTCTATGGCTTTACTGAGTCCCAGAGAGTTGTATCAACATGCAACCTGATGTTAAAGGGACATGTTACTGGTATAAGGTTAGCTGTGTTCAGTTTAAATCCATCATTTTATCCATTGGGTATGTCTCCTCTCCAAACTATGTCAGCTTAGAACAGTTGCTTCTCCACAATTCTCTAAATAACGTCTGTGTTGCAAAGCATGCTTTTCCCAAACAATATGAAGCAGGCTACACCAAAAGCATAGGCTAACCCCTCTTTTTCCCCCATAGTAAACATCTGGCATTTGTTGGATGGGTGGATCAGGAGCTCACTAGCCTCCCATCAGGGACAATTGCCTCAGTCCCCCATAGGAATCATCCGGTATTCATTTTGTGTGTGGGGGGGAGGGGGAGGAGGCAGCTGTCACTTTGGTATGCGGCTTGATGATTATAGGTACCCTTATCTACTCAGGTGCTGCAGTATATATAGTTTGTGTCTCTCCCCTTCTACCAATAAGAGTTTGATCCTGGGTTTACAGACCCATTTGTGAAGAAAGAAGAATTCTAGTTGCTCTAGGTCAACTAAGTGCTCTGACTCTATGTGAAAGGGGTCATGAAATGACCATGCAAACAAAGAAACAAGTTCTCATTGTGCCCATTTCAGACAAAATTCTCCTATCTGTGCCATCTGAATATAACCACAGCATTAAAAATGCGGAATTCTTATAACTGGGTTAGTAAACTACAAAGCAGTCTCTGTCTCATAATCTCTGATATTATTACACAATGAAGTTATCTTCCGCACCCTAATAGCTGAGGTTTAGATGATGCTTCTTCTCTCTTTATGCACCACTGAAGCAGAAGATGCAGACATGGCATTATGACTGCCCTGAAATTTTCCTTTGGCACAAGGAGCTACACATTATCAGGGATGTCTCAGGCAATTTTCTGAAGCTAATTTTCTATAGGATAGGATGAAGGAGTCTGAGAGGGTTTAAGGGAAGAACTCTGTTTTTTGACATTTTGGGGAATAGCAGAGTTTAGGCTTTTATTTTTTCTTTGGGTAAAAAGATAAGATAATGTGGAGGATATTGGAAGATAATGAAAGAAACTGATGGGGGGACACGTCTGAAACAGAAATCTGGTAACCTTCAGATTATTCTGCCTATTATAACTATTTATGATTCATCATCATAGGAGTACATTTTGCACCAAGGGACAGAGAATTACAGTTGTTTTTTATTTGATTTCTCATTTGTTTAATAGTCCCTAGATATTTTACTGTTTTACTCAACAGCCTAAGTTCAGACTGTAATATTAACCATCCACCCATCCACCCACCCGTCCACCCACCCACCCATCCACCCATCCTGTCAAGCCTGGCTATTTCAGTGTAAGATGGTTGAACAAATGTCAAACTCAGGCTCTGATTTTCCTCCATTATTTACAACCCCCTTTCCACGTCCTCCCTGCCATCTGGCTAAGAATGTTTATGTAACGGTGAATGGCCTGCTATGTCTAAAGCGTATACTCCCCAACATTCACAAACGTTATCAGTTCACGGGTTGGTGATAAAATGCTTTGTAGAATAAAGGAAAATTACTGCTATACCCTTTGAACCTTAGATTTGAACAGAGCACTTTTTGTAACAGTTTATGATACCCTATATAGCATCTTGTAACCTCTGGTATCTCATTCTTTCCAAGAACCATGTTCCTTGGGCACCTTCGAGTTCTTAAATAAACTAGTCTTTTTGAAACAAAACATAGGACTTCATTATTAAGAATATCAGGGCTTGATGTATCCATCCAGATCTTGATCTTTTTCAACTGCATTCAGGGCAGCATGGGATTATCCCTTCACTACAATGTATTTAATGGCTTAGTTTTAGCAACTATCTATCAATTGTTTTTTTCCCTAGAAACACAAGTCAGCCAGCTACTTATTCAGACGTGCATAAACAAAATTCAAGAGGCCCAAGTCATTAATAGTTAAAGTAGCAGATCATGAATTTAGAGATGTCTACCTGAAAAAAACCAACAGTATTTTTAGATTCACATTTTGGGAAGTGTATAAATACTGGTATTCAATGATATTTGGGTCCCCCAGTACTATTTTGCTCTAACCTAGATAGCCCAGGATAGCCCAATCTTGTCAGATCTCAGAAGCTAAGCATTGTTGACCTTGGTAACTATTTGGATGGGAGACCACCAAGGAAGTCCAGGACTACTACACAGAGGCAGGCAATGACAAACCACCTCTGAATGTCTCTTGCTTTGAAAACTCTACAGAGTATCCACAGGTCTTTTTTTGTAGAAGAAACTCCTTTGCATATTAGGCCACACCTCACTGATGTAGCCAGTCCTCCTGGAGCTTACAGTAGACCCTGTACTAAGAGCCCTGAAAGCTCTTGAAAGATTGACTACATCAGGGGTGTGTGGCCTAATATGCAAAGGAGTTCCCGCTACAAAAAAAAGTCCTGGGTATCCATAAGTCAGCTGCAACTTGACAGCATTTTCCACCACCACCAATAGCATTTGAGGATTTGCATTCAAGGTTTTGTGGAATTCTGGGATTGGTTGGGTTCTATTATTCCATTTGGGTAACTTAATGGTGGCTGTTTTTCAAATCAAATTACACTACAATGGCAGAGCAACCAGTGCTGCCAGTCTGTTAAAGACACCCCCCCACCACCATGGTTTCAACCTTGGGAATTTAAAACTTTATGGGTTTAACAGTGAATGTTCTAAAGAACCTTTCAAACGGAATGCATAGTGGACAGGTTCCATGGGCCCCACAACAAGGTACCCCTCAGCCATCCTACTTGCAGGAGAGAGGACTGCAAAGGGGAAAGGTACTGGAAAAGGCATCACTCTTACAAAGGATGGGAAGGAGTGATGGAGAAGGAGCCAGCCAGACCCACAGCTCTGCAATTCCCACTGCCTAACTTGTGCCAGCTATGAGTCTCCCTCCTGTTGCCTGGGAAATTGGTTAAAGTTTTAAAAAGTGGAAAGGAATCCTTAAAATGCCAGCCCCTGGTATTCCTGAATATTTTCAGATACCAATACCACTGAGGATACCCAAATATGCCTGAAAAATACTGATAAGGTATTCAGAGCAGATATATTCAAGTGCACTGTTGAATTTCCGTTCAGAGCAAATTCCTGGGAGCAATACAACCAATGAAATTTGAAGAATGTTATACAGTTTGCCCCCCTTTTTACAATGGTATGTTCTAGTATGAAGAATTACTTATATGTTCTTCTGAGAATTAATAGAATGGATGATAAATATTAGACAGTCATTCTAAATTTTATGTCATGCAGTTCATCTAACTGCTGATAAAGCTTGTTCAATAGCAAGTGATTAGCTAGCATGGTAAAGATTATTAATGTTGGCCATCAGCATCTCAGGTATTAAAGTATGTGACCTTATGTGCTACATGATGCATCTTCTCCTGTAAGTGATATTTGGTTTGAGAAAGCACTGCCTGCATGGAACAATCACTGCTATTGGAATATAATGTCACACTGTATTAATAAGACTCATCCATTACACTCATTGAATAAAGTATGCCAGGAAGTGAGTATTCTTATGGGATAAACAGTTGTACATTGGATGGCAAAAACTGGAATCCATTGTCTTGGGGATTTAAGACTGAATGTTCTGAAGAACCTTTTCAGCAGGATGTATGACAAGCAGATTTCTTTTCTTATGAATTCACTGGGAATTTATGAAAGCTACTTTAATTATTGTGTGAAATGTGTATTCATAAGGTTCTTCTTGCATATGTGATCTCACCTCTGTAGATCTAATGTACTACATTATTGGAGGTTAGCATATATATCAAGACTTAGAATGTACACACATTTGCAGGTGTTGCTCAAAATTCAAAAGTACATTTTAAAATGAAGGAATAAATACAAACAAGTCATCCTGATGAAGATGTGTAGAGACAACCCTCAATAAATATTTAAAGTTTAACATGGCTAATTATTTTTTCAAAGTCTTTCAGACAGATCTTGGTGGTATTTAGTGGAGTCAAATGCATAACATACTATCTGAATCTAGGTCATTTGGCTGGAAATTCATTTCTATAATGACTACTAGACAATAATCACTATCAAATGCTTACCTCTAAAGCAGCTAATTATTTGAATAGTTCAGCAAATGTAGTTTTGATAGCACTTAGGTGCTTTCTACTCCCCCAAAGGAATATCAAATTGAGTAATGTCACAAAAATAATTAAAATTGGACACTGACTAAATATTTGTCTTGACATATATGTTGGCAAATGGTGATGTATCATCTTGACTATGATGACATTAAAAAGTTGCTTAGGAATACAAAGCTTCAAGCAACTGTTTTTAAGCTCTATTAGGTATACAAAGGTGTACTTTCATATTACACAGGCAGCTTGAAGTCACAAACCTCAGCTGCTTTGTCTCTAGCTATGAACTGTCATTTCAGGAAGGAATTTGCAATGGAGAAGTGGTGGACAGCAGGAGGTTTTTCTTATTTATTTAAAATATTTACACCATGTCTTTCCTATACCTTAATGCAGCTTACTAATTTAAATTTAAAACATAATAAATTGACCCGTAACTCCCTCCTTCCCCCCAAAAAATGACTCCAGACTACCCCCATCCAAAGCCCTAGCAAACAGAATAACCTTGAAGCATTGCCTAAACACCTCTAAGAATGATGCTCCCTCTCATCTCCTCAGGCAGCATATTTCATATGGTGGAAGCTATGATGGGAAAAGCATGAGGCTGTAGTTTAAAAGCATGGGGTTGTAGTTTATGTTGGGTTGGCTATTGTAAGTGAGGCAACAACTATCAGGTGGCATCCTGAGGAATAAAACTGGAGCACAGGGATATGCGAGAAGAGATAGTCTTAAGCTATGAAGGGCTTCAGAGGTTATAACCAGCCCCTTAAACTGAACTTGGAAACAAATTGT
Source organism: Heteronotia binoei (assembly GCF_032191835.1). NCBI lineage: Eukaryota > Metazoa > Chordata > Lepidosauria > Squamata > Gekkonidae > Heteronotia > Heteronotia binoei. The sequence continues at coordinate 60,697,025 of NC_083230.1, forward strand.
CAGCCAGCATAGCTGTTTTAAAATAAGAAAGATATATTCCCATTGACTAGGTTCAGCATCTGCTTCTGCCTAGTGTGGTCTGAGAAATGTTTCTATTGCCTAGAAAAAGGATGTTGGTGTTGGGTAATGTGACGTTGTGTCAGTAAAATTTCCTTTGGGTGGATTTGGCAGATGTGAACATTTAGCAAAATATCTTAAGATGTGCGGAAATGATGTACGCATACATATATTACTGACATTAAGTGAAATCTATTGTTTGGTTTACACCCTAATTTGTATAAAACAGCAATTCTGTAATGTGCAAGGTTCTGCCAGTTATTGACACCACTCCTCACATTAAAAGAGTAAAAGGTTTATTAAGTTTAAATTCAGAGCATGTGCCTTGTGCTGCAAACAGCCAAAGCCAGGAATAACGAAAGCAGGAACAAAGCATACAGTTATAGTGAAAAAAATGCATGCAAAAAGTCTCCTACCATGGATGGCACTGCATAGAGCTATTTGGAGGATGAAGGTCAACAGCGCTGTTGTCCTTATGTGTTACCAAGCAATATGATAAGTACCAGTTCAGTTTAGAGTACAATGGAAAGCATATGTGGTTTACTCCCTATTCCACCTGCACATTTCTTAGTGCTTACATAGTTATGTCTGTTACCAGTCTAGATTCAAAGTTATAGGATTCAAAGTCTATAGGCACCATGAAACAGTATGCCCATGGAATATCATGTTACAGAAACAGAATACATATGGAAAGGCATGTTACAGAAACAGCATGTCAAGCTCATGCTGACATAATAGGTCTTACATACATATAAAGAGAGAAATTCTGATTCCACTGCAATTAATTGCAAAGGGTCAAGTAAATGTTAGCTGTATTCCTGTCATTTTCCCACACAGCTGAAGAGTTAAAGAACATCAACAATAAAAATATTAATAATGATGAATAGACACTCAGGTACTCTAAATCTTTGCAAAAAAACGTGATACAATGAGATTTGAGAATCTAGCTTGGGAGATTGGCAAATGTATCATTTCCTGGCTCATGAATCATGAGCATAATTTGGATCCATATCCAAATACAGATTAAAATGTGTATCCAGGTGTGGTTGTTGCCTATCAATAATGCCTGGCACAAAAACTACTTTGACCAATTTGATCTTGGGGTTGTAGCTAGATGGTATATGTCATTCCCAGGTCTTATGGATTGCTTTAGCAGCAAAAAGAATTAGGACAAATTCTTACACTGTGACCATGTGGTGGAAGTCACTGCAAATGTTTCTGCATGGTAATGGTTGTCAGGGGTTGTTTTGTAGAAAAATAGATGGCAGAGCTCATTAACATAACTCATTAGCATATGCCACTCCCCCACCAGTCAAAAGCAACCTGATGCAAGAAAGAAGAGCCCTAGGTGAGTGAGGCCTGCTTGGGCTGGCTAGAGATCCAGCCAGTCCAAGCAGGCCTCACTCACCTGGGGCTCTCCTGGTCCCCATCCCGAGTCAAAAGGCCAGCAAGCCACTCGCTGCCTAAAATCACATAAGAAGTGAAGAAAGAGTGGCATAGGGCTTCTCCAGGGGTTAATGAGGACTGCTGGGGGTGTGGCAAAGCTCCTGGTGGCTGGCTGGCTGCCTGCTCTCTTAATCCAAGGATTGTTATGCAGCGGTACCTGCTCTTCAATGGACATGGTAGGTGGGGAGGAGGAAGGGGAACCCTCAGAAAGGTTCAGGAGCTGGGCCCCTGTGAGCTCCTGCTGAATCTGAGGACTGATGGTTGTATATATTGGCTGTTAATATGAGAAATGCTCACTATGTGCATTGGCCCAGTATTTGCCAGCACAGCACAGAGCTCTGAATTCTTGTTCCTTTGAGTATGTTGATTTTCATGTTTGACCTCATTTTTATTATATTGTACATCACCTTTCTTCTCTTACAATTAGCTCAAACCTTGAATAAAACTATGTTGGTCTTAAAGGTGCCACTGGACTCAAGCTTTGTTCTAGTTAATCAGAAATTTAGACTTTGTAAGCAATGCTCCCTCTAAGCAATGCTCACAATGCTCTTGTGAGCAAAAATTCTACTTTGTGAGCATTACAGTTGTGAGCTAGTGCATAAATTAGTTTGCTCTGAGGCCATTTTTCTTGAGCTGAGACAGAAATGTGTGAGACAGAGGCTAAAAAACTGTCAGCTAGCTCACACTAACTCAGCTTAGAGGGAACACTGTTTGTAAACATAGCTCAACTGACAGCCATTAGGGTTTTGGAGTCTACATGTGCACTGAATACAGTCTATGCAGCCTTCTAAGAGTCATGGCCCCTTCTGTATTGGGAAAACAGTAGGACAGGAGGCAGTGGCCTCTCCTCCCTCCACCCCATCACAGTCTCTGTCTGAATGGGGCCCTGGGGTGCTCGAGGAGATAAGTTCCCATGTGGCTGAAGTGAAGGCAGGTTGATACAGGGATAACCCTAACCTGACTCATGGAATTCACCTAGTTCAGGCCTTACTTTGAGAGCTTTGCAGAGATACGTGAATGGTCTGGTGTTAAATATTGCCAGTTCCTATAATCCATGTTCCGTTTGAGAGACATGCCACTCCCATGCTATTCTAGCCATCCTGGATGCTCCTCCTTGGATGCTCCCAGTTGCTTATTCTCAGACTAGAGGGAAGAGGATTGCTCCACTCTATATGCTGTCTTAAACTCAGCACCAAAGATCCGTACAGGAATCCAGCTTAGCCTTGCTGAGACTTAAATGCCTCCTCACTTCTTCTGACATGCCACCTACTTCTTCTTACCACCCTCTTCTTCAGTTGCCTAGGTGTTAGTGTTGCTAGAACAACAGCAGCATCAACTTTTAATGCTTGCCTCTGGGTCATCTGCCTGAAGCAGCATCTGGTGGGTTCTAGAACTGCCTTTTTTGACACTTGTTGAAACAGCAGGTTTGTGGCTGCTGGCTTCCTTGTCATCTTAATTTATAGCCACTGGGATATGCTATTGGAAGACCTACTCTAGGCAAGTGACAGTGCCATCTTAAGCAGTTACATCCTTCTATGTTTATTGAAGCCAATGGATTTAGAGAGATGTTTGTAATTCTTTTTAGGATAACACTGTAAGTGTGGCAATGGCATCGAGCTGGTCAAGCATGCTTTTGATTTATCAATTACAATTTATTTCTGTTTCTGTATATAATATTACAACTGCACACCTGTGCTTGATTTAATATTAGTGAAAATACAACACATCCTGGGGGGAAAGCAATTAACTGGAATGGGAAAAACTGTGTAAAAAAAACAAACCCAAGTAATTCCAGGCCCATCCACAAATCTTGTACTGAGCAAACTAACTTTAATCTCTATCAAGAACATTTTATTAAGCATAAAATACATGGAAAATTTCTAATTAGAGCATAGCCAATTTTTCTGTTTTTAGCTAGTTTTACTGGCTTTGACTGCATATTGAAATATCTGTAGTATAAAACAGGAAAATTGGCATGTAAAATTGCATTGTTTAAAGTTGGTCAGCGCTGTGAGAATGAATAAAATCTTGAAGGAAGGGGGAGGTAACTAGTGATTGGCTTGTTTTCACTCATCCATTTTGAAATCTTTCTGCTTTGTACAATAGCCTCTGAGCTAGATGCTCTGCTATGAGCAATCTCTGTGGTCTTTTTAATTTTGCAGAACTGGAAGGCAATACTGAATATGAAAGATCTGCTAAGGTTTTTTATATAGAGCTATTTGATAAGAAAATACAGTGTTGGTATGATTCTGTTGCTGGCTGTTCAAAAACACTGCAGTACAAAGAACTCAGTAGAAGCCAAGAAGGAATGACTTTGGCAGAGAACATCATTCAGACCCCATTGCTTCTGGTAACAGAACAATCAGAAAGCATTCAGGCTTTCTGCATTCAGGCACAGTTTCACAGCTAAGCATCCTGGGGATGAACCAGGACTAAACTGGAAGTCCTCTCCATTTTCTACATATGCTTTATCAGCACTGAAAGACCACTTCAATCATTTTTAAAGCAATTGCTTCAAAAGTGTTCACCTATAGGAAACATTACACTCAGCCTGTAATTGTTTAGCCTCTGTGATGTTATCACATAGCCAAATCTAATTCTCTATTAAGTGACATTTCTACAAATCACTGTAGTGATATCTTCTCATTCATTATATGATCCCTGCTTGATTGACTCAGGGGTACGAGCCCCATGGCGCAGAGCAGTAAAACTGCAGTACTGCAGTTGGAGCCCTCTGCTCAGGACCTGAGTTCGATTCCAGCGGAAGCTGGTTCAGGTAGCCGGCTTGAGGTTGACTCAGCCTTCCATCCTTCCAAGGTCGGTAAAATGAGTACCCAGCTTGCTGGGGGGAAAGTGTAATGACCGGGGAAGGCAATGACAAACCACCCTGTAAAAAGGTCTGCCGTGAAAATGTGAAAGCAGCATCACCCCAGAGTTGGAAAATGATTGGTGCTTGCACAGGTGACCTTTCCTTTCCTGATTGACTCAGGAGACATTATGTTCACCCCCCATTGGCTTTTCTTGGCCTTAGTAATATCATGTTGTATGTAATATCATATGTTGTATTGTAACATGGTCCCAAGTACTACTAAGGAAAACATGCATTTTCTACATGTCTCACAAATGGAAGTAGTTATGAATCTACCCTTGAGGCAGATGCATTCCTTCTCACAAAATACTAGGAAGCACGGAAAGAGAATGCCTCTTGTGCATAACATGAGAAATGTCTTGTCAGCTTACATAGTGACATCAGTTTCATTGACATCAATGGTGCACTGCCATCCTAGTTACCTTATATACAGTGTTCCCTCTAAACTGAGTTAATGTGAACCAGGTCACAGTTTTGTAGCCTCCAGATCATATATTTTTGTCTTAGTTCAGGAAGAATGCCCCCAGAGCAAACTAATCTATGCAATAGCCACATCCCTCACTCACAACTTTAATGCCAGTAGTTCACAAAGTAGAATTTTGCTTACAAGACTCCACAGCTTAGAGGAAGCATTGTTTATATAATGTAAATTTTAATGGATTATAGTGCCATTGGATTTTATCTACAATTGAAACCTTGCCTAGCAAGCTTCTCCATATGGTATTTACCAAAGCCAATAATATGAACTACTCAAATGACTTTTGTAGTTCTTGAGGCTATTAAGTTCTATTTCTTATTCTTTGTATCTCCTCCTAGTGTAGTCTGAAGGGGTACTAAATGTCCCACTATAGCTGGACGCCTCCTGACAACAACCCCCAACCCTGCCACTGCTCAGTAAGGAGAAGAGAAATGAGAGAAGAATTTTCACTAATTCAGTTGTGTTGCATCACTTCCAGGTTTGTCCTGCAAATGACATCATTGTGTAAATTTGATGCTCTAGGATTCACAGGAAACCTAATGGTAAAACCATAGAGTTTCCAGTGAACCCTTCAGGGTTATGCTGATGCAAGGATGTCACTTGCCCAGAACTGACAACACACCATTAGAGCAACAGGGCCATGACATACTTCACACACACACACCCAGTACCCTACCAGGAACCAGCTATTGGCTGGCAAGCCTAGTGGTCTGAGTTCTGGGTAGGCTAAGAAAATGCTATTTTGAGGTCAAGAACAAATAAATACAAAGGTAGGAAGCACTGGCGAAGATTTAGGTCCTCTTGAGGTCTAGAGAGACCCAGGGCACTTCCTGCTATTAGACCCCTAGCTATAATAAAAAAGATGACATACAATACATTTTAAAAGAAGTGAGAAATTATTGAATAAAAAAAAATGAACGAATGCCTAAATTTGTTACCCCTTTGAGGTTGAGGCTCAGGTCAAATTCCAACCCCATTAACCCGGCTAAGAGCTAGATAATTGAGAACTGGTGTAAAAATAATGCATGCCAGCTATTGTGTGCTTAGGGCTGCATGGATAACTGCCCTTTCCCAGACTGACCATGGCTGAAAAGGGTTCATTTCTGGCAAGACATTAACATTGGGAATGTTCACCTTCCTTTAAAAAGGAGATGTGAGCAAACAAAAAGTTTGTTTCTGTTATTGATAATGATAAAACTGGCTTTCTTGCAGCAATGTCTGAATAGTGAAAGAAATGAAGGCAATTCAAAGACACCTCATCTGCTAGGTTTGTAGACAAAACCTAAGTAGGTTACATGGATGATTCCAGGCAGACCATTCCTTCTCACCTCCTTACTGGTTCACTGTTCCCTTTCCTGCTCCAAAGTGTACTCTTCAGCTCTGGAACAGAGAATGTCTTGAGGCTAGTCCCCAGGGCTGTAGCCAGGATCTGGAAGGTCGGGGGGCATATAATTTTTTCGGGGGGCACTCATGCCTCCTGGCACCCCACACAACCTTCCCTTTCTTCACTCCCCCCACCCTCCCTCCCTGCTGCTCTCATCGCCTCCCTTCCTCGTCACTAAAATAGTGAGCGGGGCTGGGGGCAGAAGCAGCCCCCAGCTTCCAGCATGAGTTAAAGGGAGAGACTTTAATGCACAGGAGACTGGGGGCTGCTTCTGTCCCCCCGCCGCTCACTATTTTAGTGGCGGGGAAGGGAAGCTAACGATAAGAGCGACAGGGAGAGCTGCTCTCTCACCAGGCTTCCTTCCACGCCACTAAAATAGCGCATGGGGCCAGGAGCAGAAGCAGCCCCCAGTCGGTCCGTGGCCCTTTAACAAGAGCAGGGTGCTGGGGGCTGCTTCTGCCCCCAGCTCCACGTGCTATTTTAGTGGTGTGGAAGGATTGCTGGTGAGAGAGCAGCCTCCCTGCTGCTCTGGTCACCACCCTCCCCCACCACTAAAATAGTGAGTGGGCCGGGGACAGAAGCAGCCCCAGTCTCCGGTGCGTTAAAGGGCCCGTGGATCAGCTGGGGGATGCTTCTGCTTCTAGCCGCTCTCGTCTCTGCCCTCCTTTCCTGTCACTAAAATAGCATGCAGGGCCTGGGGCAGAAGCAGCTTCCAGCCCCCAACTGCTCCATGGGCCCTTTAACTCAGGCAGGGGGCTGGGGGCTGCTTCTGCCCCCGACCCTGCATGCTGTTTTAGTGGTGGAAAGGGAGGGCAGCAACAAGAGCAGTAGGAAGAGTCACTGTGGCTGCCGACCTTCCTTCTCTGCCACTAAAATAGTGCACCGGTGGGGGGCAGAAGCAGCAGCCAGCACCACCCCCTTGAGTTAAAGGGCCCACCAATCAGCTGATTGGCGGGCCCTTTAACTCAGGCAGGAGGCCCCTGCTGCTTCTGGTGCTGCCCCGCCAGCGACCTCTCCATCACCTGGGGGCTCCTTGGGGCCCCCGAGTCAGGGGTCCTTGGCAAGAAGTTAGGGGGCTGTGCCCCCACAGACCCCCTCGTAGCTACGGGCCTGCTGGTCCCAATCCTTGCCCTGTAATATTTTCATTTGAGGTTTGGTGAAAACATTATTTCCTCTCCATTGCAACACAGGCTGGAATAGGAATGTTGAATCTATTAAAATATATAATTAGGCAAAAGTGAGGCGACCAGAGATTAAATAATAGGAGGAGTGTTGCCATTATTCACACAGCTATTATAAAGATCACTTGATGAAAGGTTTTCCCTTTCACTGGGAATAATTCAACATGTATTTCATGTATTTCTAGTCATGTTTATTACTAGGCCTCCTAAGGAATTATTAACATAGAAGCTTACTACTATAATTTTTGACAATAAATATTCATTAAAGTTAATTAAATTTTATACTTTCATCTCTTTATAATCTGTGTTTATGATGGGGACCTTTGGGAGTTGTTGTTTTAAGTGGCTTATTTTGCTCCCATACTAGAAGAAGATACTAATACATTTTGCTATTTTTCATGTATTTATTTGGCAATTGTTAAGAAAATTATGTGCCATTGCAACATATAAATGAGTTGCTCTCATGAGACAATCTGAACAACTGAATTAATTGCTTTGTTTGATGGTACTGAAAAGCCATATTTCAGTGAGAGTTGTCATCATTCATCATGTTGTATACAATTTCCAAAATATTTAGACCAGAAATGTCAAAAGTCTGGTCCATGGGCCAGGACCAACCTGCCCAGGGCTTTAATCAGGGCTGCGGGACTCTTTTCTTTCCCTTCCTGCCTTCACCCTTTGAAGCTCTAAGGCTGCTGAAGTTCCCAGGTCCTTCTTCCTTGTCTTTGCAGGCTGAAGCAGGAAGCAGTTCTGGGTTTGCAAAGCTGCAAAGAAAATGCAGAATGGACTTTCCATTAAAGTCTCTGTGCTCAGATAGCCTAGTAATCTATCTGGGTACAGAGACCTTAATGGAAAGTCCATTTCTTGTTTTCCTTGCAGCTTTATCTGTACTGCAATGTATTTTAATGGTGTGGAGCTCAGTTTCACATTTCAGCATATATATTGCCAGTTATAAACTGTTCTTTGATCTTGAAAATAAAGGGTTGATGCTTTGAGCCAGCATGTCTTTGCTGAATGGACCTGAGAACTGGAGCCTAGTGAGTACTCTTACTGAGTACTCTAACCTGGGAACCCACAGCCAAAGAGAGCTATTATACTGAAGAGCCAATGCCAGTCTAAGTAGACCTGGGGGCAGAGGGAGAAGTTTGCAATGCCCAGACATTTCATGTTTTCTCAAGCCCAGAGCGTTTTATATTTTTAGTTTCCACTGTAATCGTTGTGCTTTTTCTTGATGTTTTATTTTTAAAATTGCATTGTCAAATGCTAATATTCCCAAACTTCTTACAGTTTCAAGATCTAGCTCATAGATTGCTCCATCTCTGCTCCCCAATGCATTATTCATCTAGTTAATAATAAATACTATATCAGTCCAGTTTACACAACTTAACCTATAGAAGCTATCACAACACAAACTTCTGCCTATTCCTATACTTACCTAGCGGTACTTCCTGCTTACATCTCCGAAGGACTAATGGAGATAAACGGAGATGCTTGATGAGCACATTTTTTCATATAGACGTCCTTCCTGAAGGTGCTATTGCCAGTGACAGAGCACATGTGCTGCACGCAGAAGTTCACAGGGTCTGTCTCTGGCCTTTCAAAGACCTCAGGTAGTGGGATTGGTCTTCCTCTACCTAGGACAGCTAGTTAAAGAATACAATTCTGAGTCAGATGTAGGCACATTCATATATGAATCCTCAGTGGTCTATCATTAGAGAAATTAAATAAATGGAGTAACTAAGTAATAAATGTCATTCATTTCATTGATTTCCCTATTCCGTACGTTCAGTTATTTACAAAATAACTGAAAATGTCCTATCAGTCTGAAATTTTTCTGGAAGGATTTGTTTGGTGAGGTATATAAACTCTGAACATGTCATCCCTAATTAGGCTTCCCAACCCTCCCGCCCTGGCGGGGGACCCCAGAATTTCCAGCCTCTTCCCCCGCTCCCCCCAAAAATGGAAGCGGGGGGAGGGAGGGAAACAGCACCAAGGAGCGTGGTGGGCCGCCCTATCTCGGAGCGGGCGATGCCGCTGCGCTGCTGCCGCCTCTTCTCCGCTTCACCGTAGCTGCTCCTCCGAGATGGGCTCAGGCTGAGCCCATCTTGGAAGAGCAGCTATGGTGAAGCGGAGAAGAGGCGGCAGCAGCGCAGCGGCATCGCCCGCTCCGCCTCTGAGGTGAAATCAGAGAAGGGGTGGGTGGAGGGAAGGAAGGCATTTTAAAAGTTGTGAGGTCCCTTTAATTGTAATGGACAGAACTCCCTTTGGAGTTCAATTGTGCTTGTCACACCCTTGCTCCTAGCTCCACCCCAGTGTCTCCTGGCTCCACCCCCAAAGTCTCCAGATATTTTTGGAATTGGACTTGGCAACCCTATCCCTAATGGTTAGAAATTAAAGAAGTTAATTTGAAAAGAAGTCTGTTTGAAAAACACACACTGGTTAACAACACAGGATTTCAAAGCAGCAAGGCCAGGCCAGGCAGTAATTTGTTTGCTGAATAATCAGCTCTCTGTGGGGGTGATAGTGAGGGTAATTCCCTTTTATTAGCCTAATGACACACAAGTGTTACTTCTTCACTGACTTGCAATTCTGGCTTCTGTAACAATTCTGCATCAGCAATTAGTAATGATTGCCATTGAACAATTAGCCAAGCACTTCTTTATCTCTCCCTGTCTCTCCAGAGCTGTCAAATGTACCTGATGTCTCCTATGTGACCTTTGTCCCATTTCTTTTGTCTGCCTCCAGAATGAGTAACCCTCATTGCCTGACATGTCTTTTGCTGGCTCTGCCTCTAAATCGAGGTATTCAGACAAGCGTTCCACTGGTGCAGGGCATGACTCTTCCATTCCCTTATCCTCAGAGAAGGAGGTAGCTGACTTGTTCACAACATTTATCCCAGGGGTGGCCAAATTGTGGCTCGGAAGCGACATGTGGCCCTTTCGCACATATTGTGTGACTCTTGAAGCCTCCACTGCCTTGTCAGCCAGCTTGGAGAAAGCATTTCCCTCTTTAAATTACTTCTCCAAACCAAGCCAGCAGGCAGCTTGGATAAGGTATTTAGTTAAAGTTGCTTTCTTTCCACATCTCCCTCCCGCCCCCTCTATTTGTCTTCCTTTCTTCTTTCTTTGCGGCTCTCAAATGCCTGATGTTCATGTCTTGTGGCTATCAGACATCTGATGTTTATTCTATGTGGCTCTTATGTTGTGAGTTTGGCCACCCTTGATCTATCCTGTTTCAGGAGCTATCTTGACTCACCCAAATTTTTGTGTCAATGCAGATCTGTCTGATTTAATTTAATTAAAGTACCTTAATCATGTTGCCTTACCCAGGTTTTTGTGTCCATATAGATTTGGCTCACAATAACCTAATAAAGGTATTTTCCCCATTTTCCACCACCAAAGTTTGACAGCAGTTCAACCAGCCAGTGAAATTCAGACTTTTTCTCTTGGACCTATCATGTTCCTGGGAAAGCGGATTCCCATGTCCAGCTATGGGATTCATCCCCTTTATTTATTTATTTATTTATTTATTTATTTATTTATTTATGATTCATATCCCGCCCTTCCCACCAAGGTGGCTCAGGGCGGCTCACAACAGGTAGTCAAACATAAAATTAAATTGGTATTTAAATATATAAACATTTAAAACATTCAAAACATTTAAAACCTTAAAAAAAATTAAGCATTACACCAGTATATATAGCAAGAATCTGGTAGAGCTACATTTAATTTCCTATGTCAGTTAGAAGAAGAAGAAGAAGATATTGGATTTATATCCCGCCCTCCACTCCGAAGGGTCTCAGAGCGGCTCACAATCTCCTTTACCTTCCTCCCCCACAACAGACACCCTGTGAGGTGGGTGGGGCTGGAGAGGGCTCTCACAGCAGCTGCCCTTTCAAGGACAACCTCTGCCAGAGCTATGGCTGACCCAAGGCCATGTAGCAGGTGCAAGTGGAGGAGTGGGGAATCAAATCCGGTTCTCCCAGATAAGAGTCCGCACACTTAACCACTACACCAAACTAGGTGTAAGCTAGCCGGAAGAGGGTTGTCTTACAGGCCCTGCGGAACTGAATAAGGTCCCACAGGGCCCTCACCTCCTCCGGCAGCTGGTTCCACCATGTAGGGGCCATAACAGAGAAGGCCCTGTCCCTAGTAGATTTTAGGCGGGCTTCTTTTGGTCCAGGGATAGCGAGAAGATTTTGGGTTCCCAATCTCAGTACTCTCTGGGGAACATGTGGGGAGAGATGGTCCTTCAGGTAGGCAGGTCCCAGGGCATATAGGGATTTAAAGGTAATGACCAACACCTTGTACCGGACTCGGTATATTATTGGCAGCCAGTGCAGAGCCCAAAGACCCGGCTGAATGTGCCCCCATCTTGGGAGGCCCAATAACAGCCGGGTCGCGGCATTCTGCACCAGCTGCAATTTCCGAGTTCGGCACAGGGGCAGCCCCATGTAGAGGGCATTGCAGTAGTCCAACCTCAAGGTGACCGTGGCATGGATCACTGTTGCTAGATCGTCACGATCCAGGAAGGGAGCCAGCTGCCTTGCCCGCCTAAGATGAAAAAATGTGGACTTGGCAGTGGCTGCTATTTGAGCCTCCATCTTTAAGGAAGGCTCCAATAGTACCCCCAGGCTCCTGACTCTGTCCGCCACTATCAGCGGCGCACCGTCAAAAACTGGCAGGGGGATTCCCCCCCCCCCCGGTCCTCGACGACCCAAGCAAAGGACCTCTGTCTTCACCGGATTTAGCCTCAGTCCACTCAGTCTGAGCCACTCAGCCATGGCCTGTAATGCCCGATCCAGATTTTCAGGGGCGCAGACTGGTCGGCCGTCCATAAGCAGATAGAGCTGGGTGTCATCAGCATACTGGTGACATCCCAGCCCATACCTTCAGGCAATCTGGGCAATGGGACTAATATAGATGTTGAATAACACTGGGGAGAGAACCGCCCCTTGAGGCACACCACAATCGAGTGTGCCCCTCCGGGATAGCTCCCCCCCCAATCGCAACCGTTTGTCCCCGACCTTCAAGGAAAGAGGAAAGCCACTGTAAGGCCAACCCCTGAATCCCTGCGTCGACAAGGTGGCAAGTCAGTAACCGATGGTCAACCATATCGAACGCAGCCGATAGGTCCAACAACATCAGCACTGCCGAGCCACCCCGGTCCAGATGCCGTTGAAGGTCATCTACCAGGGCAACCAACACCGTCTCCATCCCATGGCCTGGGCGAAAGCTGGACTGAAGTGGGTCAAGGACGGAAGCGTCCTCCAGGAAAGTCTGTAACTGCATCGCCACTGCCCTCTCGATAAGTTTGCCCCAAAAGGGCAAATTTGAGACTGGCCGGTAGTGTGCCAATTGGGCCAGGTCTAAAGATTTTTTTTAAGAGGGGACGGACCACTGCCTCTTTAAGCGGCATTGGAAAATGCCCTTCTGTCAAGGATCTATTTATGATATCCCGTACAGGATATCTGAGGTCCCTCTGGCAAGATTTAATAAGCCAGGAGGGGCATGGGTCCAATTTACAAATTGTTGTAAAAAGACCACCCCAACTGTTACACAAATCTGTGCTCTAAGTATTCTTGACCAATAGAAACACTCAGGGAAATCTATTGGAGGGGGAAGAAAAAAGTTTATTGCTATAAATAAAGAGCAGAGCTAAGCCAAAGCCTGCAAACTAAACTGCTCTACCCTCTTTCAGGGTGGGCAGTACTTTATATAGCCTTGATTATATGTTGGCATATACACATACTAATTTGCTGCAGTATGCGAGTGCCAACTACACAGTACTAACATATTTTGCCAGACTGGAATCCGTTAATTGGTCAGGATTTATGCCACAGAAAGAAATTCTACTTCACGTGCATCTTGACCAGATAAATCCAGTTCTGGGGTCTAGCTCCCCTTTACTTCTATTGTTACTTAGAAACATAGTAGAGATTCAGTAGGGCATAGTGAAAGTTATGTTTCTGTTATAGATACAACTAGAATGTTGGTAAATCTTCTGTCTTTTCTTCTTCTTAGCTAGGCTTAAAAAAAAAAAAAAAAAGGTAGTTCCCTGTGCAAGCAGACTCTGGGGTGACGTCGCATCACAATGTTTTCAGGGCAGACTTTTTATGGGGTGGTTTGCCATTGCCTTCCCCAGTCATCTACACTTTATCCCCAGCAAGCTACGTACTCAATTTATTGACCTCGGAAGGCTGAGTCAACCTTGAGCCGGCTACCTGAACCCAGTTTCCGCTGGGATCGAACTCAGGTTGTGAGCAGAGAGCTTGGACTGCAGTATTGCAGCTTTACCACTCTGAACCACAATGCTCTGCAGTCAGGCCTAGCTGTATGTTGACCTTTAAGGATGTTACTTAAGCATGCTTGTGGCCTTCCCAACTAAAGCTGTGTCCCACACAACTCAGTGAAAAGTGTGCCAGATTTTTCCAAATACTTGAATTCCCCTGCAACAATGTTGCAGGCTCCCTTTTTGTCCTCCTCACTCACTCTGGACCTTGGACCTCTCCAGACCCAGGAGTTCAGGTCATATGTCCCTTCCCTAAAAGTGTCCCAGTTTCCTCTTTCCCACCTTATAAGCAGGGCTTTTTTTGTAGCAGGAACTCATTTGCATATTAGACCACACTACCCAGATGTAGTCAATCCTCCATGACAGGGTTTTCCAAATGCCCCCCCCCCACCCCGTGGCCCAGTTATTTTTACACTTCTCCTTCGTGGCCCACTAAAATATGGGGGTGGAGCCAGGAGACTTTGGGGGTGAATCTGGGAGACAGGAAATGATGTACAAACAAGGCTAAAACTCTTGCAATATTTTGTTTAGGAAAGGGAGGAGAATGGTGGAATTTTGCAATGCAATTTTTAGAATAAAAAAACAAAAAATCACACAGCAGAAAACTAAAAATATAATATGCTCTCATCCTGGGAAAACATGAAATGGCAGGGCATTTCAAGCTTCTCCCCCCGCCCTGCCCCGGTCTACTCAGATTAACAATGGCAAGGAAGGAAGGAAGGAAGGAAGGAAGGAAGGAAGGAAGGAAGGAAGGAAGGAAGGAAGGAAGGAAGGAAGGAAGGAAGGAAGGAAGGAAGGAAGGAAGGAGAGAGACAAGGGAAAAGTCTGACAGAAAGAGAGAGAGAAAGAAAGAAAGAAATCAAATTAAATGGCAGGGCATCTCCCCCCCCCCCCCGCAGGTCTACTCAGATTAGCAATGGGAAGGAAGGAAGGAGAAAAGACTGACAGAAAGAGAGAGAAGATGGGACAAAAAGAAAGAAAGAATGAATGAAAGAAAGGGAGGGAGGGAGGAGGAGAGAGTTGGAAACGGAGGGGGGAAAGGAAGAGAAAGGAAATATGAAGGAAGGAAAAGGGAAGGAAGGAGTGAAAGAAAGGAGAGACAAAAGGAGGAAAGCAAGAGGAAAGGAAAAGAAAAACAGAAAAAACGGGATGGGAGCAACTCACCTTTAAAACTGCTGACTCTCGCTGAGCAAGTGCCTCCTCCTCTCTCCCTTCCCCACCACTGGTAAATTTCAGGCTTCGTAAAGCTCCCCCCCTCTCTTGTCGGCGAGGAAAACGGTGCTGAGCTAACTCAGCGTGGGGCGGGCTGCTGGTACTTTGAATGGACCGCGGCTGGAATCGGCGGGCAGCTGATCCCTCCCCCGCACTTCCTGGTCCATTTTCTTTACCAAGGAGGGGGGGGGGGCTTTACAAAGCCTGGAATTTACCAGCAATGGGGAAGGGAGGGAGAAGGAGGAGGCGGGCTGTGTGGCACCGCTGGGGGGCGGTGTGATGCAGGGGGGCAGCCAGGGGGAGGCCCCAGGACTCGACATTGAGCCCTGCGTGTCCCAGTGCCGGGCCCCAACCCTGCAATTGGGAAACGCTGCTCCAAGAGCTTACAGGGCTCTTAGTACATGGCCTACTGTAAACTCCAGGAGGATTGGCTACATCAGGGGTGTGTGGCCTAATATGCAAAGGGCTTTCTGCTACAAAAAAGCCCTGTATATAAGTGTGTCCTCTTGTTGGTGTGTGGGTGTGGGTGTGAGGTTACTTAGGGAATTAGTTCTCAGGTGCTTAGCATAGGTTCTTTATTTTTTTTTTTACTTTATTTTGTATGCAATTAAATTATCTGTTTGTATTTATAATCACTCTCACTCACTTTCTTCACAATTTTATTGTATCATACCCCTACTAAGATCCACCCTGGAATATGCAGACCTACAAAGTCCTGCATTATTCCCTTCTAGAACCCTTTTAAAAGCTAATTTCCCCTTCTCTGGGTCCAGTTTGAGTAGCAAGTGGAAGCCTGGGTCCAGAAACAGTGGAAGTGATCTTCCGTCTTCAAAGAGTGTAAATATGTTTTGTGAAATTTGCAATGCTTCCTTTAATACTGGTTATGCCAAACATGCTGTTCTTTAATACCTACTCATTTTACCAATCTGTGTTACATAATAGAAGTATACAGCCATGAAGCCACTGTTTCATATCTCTCTCTCTCTGTATATAATTACCACCAAATATTCTAAACACATATTTAGATAAAGTTAATTTAGAAGTACAGATTGAGTGTAAAACCTTCAAGAAACTGCAGTAAGGACTATTATGTCTACATAGCAAGACTGATGACTCAACTGTAATCAGAATTTTCTGCTGCAAAGAGCACTGAACCCTGGTCTTTTGGCAGCCAGTGGACAATAACTTATTGAACTATTGCAGTTCCAGGGAACTCATCACATCATGGGTGCAAATTTTGGGGTTTAGTTCTCAGGCCAATTAATTGAACTCTGTTAAAAATAAATACCTGTAAAGTTAAATTAAATACAAGAAGACAAATTCAAATCCTACATTTATTGTCAATAGAATAAAATAAAAATGAACATAATTCATGTTAGAAAAGGGATGGCTCGATGATATAGAAATACATTACATTATCTCAGAAAGCTGTCATGCTACTGAAGGATTAGTCATTTAAATGAACAAATGAAAAATAAATATAATTAGGATTAACTTGGATCATTTCCCAACAGAGTTTCTATGAGTGTTTCATGTAAGCCTATGGCAGTCTGAATGACATATGTGAGCACTAATTTTGTATTTAATTCCAATATTATTTATAGAACTAACTGTTCCTCAGTTTAATTGTTTATATTGTTTCATTTTTGCCAGTAGATGGACATTTTGTTCCACTGGTTTGCATGTATTTAAATATTTGCATTTAAACTAAGCACTTACATAACATGTATAACATTCTCATTCCTGTTACTCCTGCATGGATACTGGATGACCCTAAGATAAGAAGAACTATTGGTATAGAAATTAGACTGCCTCATACCAGCTGGCCAATAGATAGCAGCCCTGGGCTGCCTATTTAAAATTCAGCATGCACATTCCCATGCCTTCTTCTCCACAGATGTTGTATGGGTGAAGGTTGTAGCTGTTACAGCTTCTGATTTAATTAACTGATTAATTAATTAATTTTGAACTTCCCATCCCCACCAATGCAGGGCTCAGGATGGTGTATAATGTAGTAAAATTCATATAATCCATAATTAAAACAATTTTAAAAACAATAGAAAACACTATAGATTTATCTAAATGATGGTGCTAAAATTTTAGTAGTGACACTGCCTCATGGGAGGTAGGGAGTGGGAATGCCCTGAGGATGTAACCATCGCTCTCCTCAACCAAATACCTGGTGGAATATCTTTGCCTTACAGGCCTTGTGGAACTTCATCCAATCTCACAGGGCATGGATGTTGTTTGGCAGACAGTTTGACCAGGTTGGAGCCAGGGCAGAAAACATTCTGGCTCTAGTCAGGGACAGCCAGACATCCCTCTGGCCAGGGAACACCAATAGATTCTGATCTACTGAGTGCAACAGTCTTCTGGGGTATACCGGCAGTCCTGAAGATATATGCATCCTGAACCATTAAGCTGAACATTGGCTTAAAGGTCAGCACCAAGGCCTTGAACCTGATTTGATACTCCACTGGATGCCAGTGCAATGCACACAGCATGGAATAGATATGTGCTATACACGGGTTCTCTGTAAGGACCCACCCACACCACTGCATTCTACTCCAGTTGAAGTTTCCAGGTCAACCTCAAGGATACGTCCATATAAAGCAAGTTACAGTAATCAAATCTGAAGGTGACCGTTGTGTGGATTACTTTGGCTTGGTCAGGATGAGACAGGAAGGGGGCCAGCTGCTTGACCTGGCACAGTTAGAAGAATGGCAGTCTGGCAACATTTGTAACTTAGGCCTACATTGTTAAGGAGGCATCCAGGATCACACCCAAGCTCCTGATGGTTGGTGCTGATTTTAAAGGCACACTGTCAAAAGCTGGAAGTTGGTATTCCAAACCTGAGTCTCCATGCCTTATCCATAGAACCTCCATCTTAGAAGGATTCAATCTCAGCTGGCTCTGTTACAACCATCTCACCACAGCCTCCAACCCTCCAGCCAAATTTGCCAGTGTGGTATTCGGCCAGCCACCCATCAACAAGTAAAGCTGGGTGTCATCAGCATAGTGGTGGCATTCCAGCCCAAAACTCCACACTAGTAGGTGAGGGGGGGCAGGTAAATGTTAAACAACATTGGGGAGGTAAATGTTAAACAACATTGGGGAGAGGATTGCCCCCTAAGGAACCTTGTATACTAATGGGTACCTAGGTGACACCTACTCTCTCAGCTCCATCCTCTGTTCCTGAGAGGTAAGTCACTTGGAGAAATGTAAAGGTAAAGGAACTGGGAGCACAGGTTGTGTTTTTGTCTGTTTTTCCTGTTGAAGGCTTTGGCTTAGGACGAGAAAGAACAATACTTTAAATAAATGACTGGCTACGTCAATGGTGTCATCAGGAAAGGTTTGGATTTCTGGACCATGGTTTATGCTTTCAAGATGGTAGTCTTCTATTGGGAGATGGTTACAAAGGTAGGGAAAAAAGGTGTTTGGTAAGAGCCTTGCTAACCTAGTAGGAGGGGTTAAAACTAAATTGTATGGAGGAGTGAAACAATAATTCAAAGCCTTGTATGATGCCAATAACTGGAGATAAGAACACTAAAACTTTGCAGAGAGTGGTCCATACATTAGGTAACATTAACTTGCAGGTATGTGTGGTTGAAATTAAATCAGAAGAGTTTCTGGCTCAATATTAGGAAAAACTTCCTGACAGAGTGGTTCCACAGTGGAATGGGCTTCCTTGGGAGGTGGTGGGCTCTCCTTCCTTGGAGGTTTTTAAACAGAGGCTAGAAGGCCATCTGACAGCAATGCTGATTCTGTGATTTTAGGGGGAGGCATTTGTGAATTTCCTGGATTGTTCAGGGTGTTGGACTAGATGACCCTGGGTGTCCCTTCCAACTCTATAATTCTATAGCTCTTTTCACCAGAGGGTGGTGGCAGAGGTGTATATCACAAGTTTATTTTTGGCCCAGTACCCCTTTTGGAAGTGATTGGTTGGTCAACTGTGTGAATCTGGGTGCTGGACAAGATGGCTGATTGATCAGATTAATCATAGGTGTTCAGATTTTCTGATTCATATAGATGATACTGATTAAGAAAGAAAACAGTTGAAAGTAAACAGTAAAAAGATCTGTAGTTCAGCACCTGTAGTTCAGCATCTGCCCTTCCCTGTTTTGCAGTTGATTTAAGCCTGGACATATCTGAAGATGCAACCTTTGGCATAAGCCAGTGGGGTCATGGCCTGGGTCTATTAGCCTGGGTCTTACAACCTGTGACCCTGCAGCAGATGTGCTGCTACAATAAGCAGTGCCCAGAGTGACTATATCCTACTACTTTCTGAAAGTATATTCTAAGCGCCTGTATGCCTAGTTCTAAAGTGTGGTTTTATATATTTTGTATGCTTTGAGTCTCTGGTATCAGAGAAAAGTACAAATGTTTAAATTTTAAAAATCAAGTATTTTTGGTGGTATATTTAGTGCTTGTCCATTTCTCAGGCATGTGGCTGTGGCCCGAAAGCATGCCTCTGGAGCTGCGTCACAAAAGTTTCCTGAATAAGTTATAGAATCTCAGGGTTGGAAGTGGTACATTCATTTATTTTTGCATTTGTACTCTGTAGTACTCAGCTAACATGGCTCTTGGGACCCCTTTTCTCAAAAGAAGCTTATCCATATCTCCCCTTCTTTCTCTTACACATGCACATGCACACACAGTCCAAGCCACTTTAAACCACAAACACACTGAGAGACAACACCATATACTTTTATCCTATATAATCATTTTATCTGTACATAACTTTCTTACTATGGAAACTCCCCCCCTCCCAGTCTCATTTTCCCCTTACTAGTATATGGCTGTTAAAACTCTAATTAACTTGGAAACTTTTTCTCCAAATTTGTACCAGGGGTGTCAGACTCATTTGTTGTGAGAGCCAAATCTGACATAAATGAGACCTTGTTTGGCCAGGCCATTTGTGCCATAAAATGTAATGCAGGAGGAGGAGATAAAATGTAATGCAGGAGACACAAACAACCACATTTAAAGATTTTTTTTGGGAAAAAAACCCTTAAAATAAAGCACGCTTAAAAGATTAGCATTATTGCAATATTTTGGCCTAAAGGTGCTTAGTATCTCTTCCATGTGATCAAGGGAACTGGGCAAAAGAAGCTCTGGCGCTTTCCCTCCCTCCCCAGGAGATGAGAGGGAAAGGAGCATCATCAGACAATAGAAGGAAGAGAGGCTTGGTTCAGTAGCTCTGCTGTGTGATTGAGAGGGCCTGACAAAGCAAGCTCTCCCTCACTCCCTTCCTCCCCAAGAGAGGAGCATCAGCCAATGGAGAAAATAGAGTAGGCTTCCCAACCCTCCCGCCCTGGCTGGGGACTCCTGAATTTTCAGCCTCCTCCCCCGCTCTTAAAAAGTCTGGGGGCGGGGGAGAGAGAACATACCTGCAGGAATCATGTTTTACAGCTTGGGATCCGTTTTTAAGGCTGCACAGGAAACAGGAACGGCCCTTTAAGGCTGCACAGGAAACAGGAACGGCCCCTCCCTTTCTTTTCCTGTGCAGTCTTACTTTCTTTTTCACAGCCAGCAAATTCTGCTGGAAAAAGACCAAGTAAGGTAAATGTTTGTGTGTGTGTGTGAGAGAGAGAGAGGGAGGGGGCAGGGAGGGGGGAATTCCCTAGTTTGGAGGGCCCCCCCCCTTTAGAAAACGGGGGGGGGGAGGAAATGTCTACTAGGCACTCTATTATCCCCTATGGAGAATGATTCCCATAGAGAATAATAGGGAATTGATCCATGGGTATTGGGGGCTCTGGGGGGGCTATTTTTTGAGGTAGAGGCACCAGATTTTTAGTATAGCAGCTAGTGCCTCTTCCCAAAATACCCCCCAAGTTTCAAAAATATTGGGACCAGAGGGTCCAATTCTATGAGCCCCAAAAGATGGTGCCCTTATCCTTAATTATTTCCTATGGAAGAAAGGCATTTAAAAAGGCATGCTGTCCCTTTAAATGTGATGGCCAGAACTCCCTTGGAGTTCAATTATGCTTGTCACATCCTTGTTCCTGGCTCCACCCCCAATGTCTCCTGGCTCCACCCCCAAAGTCTCCTGGCTCCACCCCCAAATTCCCCAGATTTTTCTTTAATTGGACTTGGCAACCCTAAAATAGAGGCTTTGCTCTGTAGCTCCTTTGTGATTGAACAAGCCTGGCAAAGCAAGCTGTGACACAGAAGGAAGCAAGAGTCAGGGAGAAGAAAGAAGATTTGCTCACAGGCCTGATAGGAGCCCTCTGGGGGCCTGATCTGGCCCCTGGGCTGCATGTGTGACACCCCTGGTCTATATCTTCTTTGTTATTTACATTTGTCACAATCTTCATTGATTTAAAAGAAATAATGAACTATGTTTTATGTACATGAGTCTTTTACTGTTCTTAAAGAAAAGTAAATTGTTAAAAGAATAAACAAGTGGATAGTGGTGATTTGACTCTGATGATAACCCAATGCATTGTCACCAGAAAAGAGAGCTGTTTAACAAAACCACTGAAACATACAAAGATAATTAATTTTGAAGGTGGAAGCAGTAATATTATTATGTTGCTAGATTTTGAAAAATATTATTGATGTCAAAAAGGGAATAGAAAATGAGGCATCAGTCCCTGATGTTGAGAAACCATGCAATGAGATACTGAGCTATGTATAACCAGTTTGGTGCTCTGAGCTGCTCTGAGACTCCTTTGGGTAGTGAAGGGTGGGATATAAATCTAATCTCCTCCTCCTCTTCTTCATATATATTGCTCCCTTAAATCAATTGCAAATGTAACTTTAAGAGAGCCAAAACACCTATATCCAAGTTAGTTTCAGCATCCTTTCAGAGTTGCAAGGAGAATGACACATGATTAATGACTAAAAACTAGCCATTTCTTCAAACTTGATTTCTGTCCTTCCTCTTTTTACCCTCAAAGATCTTTACAATATGAGTTATTTATGTATTTAAATTGTTTACTTAATCAATCATTAGGAGAGAAATGATGGAATGAGAAATAAAGGAGGTTGAGTAAATCCTGTTCAGATGACACATACAGTTTATCTTCCGAAGACAGATAATTTAAATGAAAACAAATACCAACAGAGATGCATGATTTATTGGTATTTTCAAAATGATATTGTAAAACACTGCTGTGCAGTTCCTTCAAGTCCAGTGAGGACAGTGCAATGCTCTAAAAATGATGCTCAAATAGCTATATGTATTCCTTTAGAATAAAATCAGATCTGGGCACACTTGCAGGAGGTAGGTATTATGGCCTACTCACCCAACTGTTACATCTTGTTTCAGCCATTTGCAAATATATTACCATGCAGTCCTATGCAGAGATGGACCCTTCTATGGAAAGGTGTAATTCTGCATAAGAATGCAGTGTTAAAATTTCAGAGCAGAGATTTAAAAACAAGGGATACTCTACAGTGCAATTGTAAGCATACCCTTCCAAATCCATTGAAGGAAAAGGGCTAATAATAATAATAATAATAATAATAATAATAATAATAATAATAATAATAATAATAATATTTTATTTATATCCCGCCCTCCCCGCAAAGCGGGCTCAGGGCGGCTAACAGACACGGGAGTCCCATGATTCACATTGAACAATATAACCGACATGGGATCCCATGATTCATAAAACATAACAACATAACAATTTAAACATTAATTACAGATAAGTTATTTAAATACATAAAAACATATAAAATATAAAATAGGTGCTAAATTAGTATAATCCTGCTGTATTTAAGATGGCTGTTCGTTAGTCAGGTTCCATCTCAATTACCACCTGATGTCTCAAATGCCAGCTGAAAAAGAAATGTTTTGCAAGCCCTGCGGAATTGGTTCAGGTCCCGCAGGGCTCGCACCATCTCTGGAAGGTCATTCCACCAACGAGGGGCTATCACCGAGAAGGCCTGCTCCCTAGTGGCCTTCAGCCTAACTTCTCTTGGCCCAGGGATTGTTAATAAGTTCTGAGAACCAGACCTCAGTGCTCTCCGGGGTACATATGGGGAGAGGCGGTCCTTTAGGTCCTTTAGGTAAAAGGCGTAACTCTGCACAGGAGTGTTCTGTAGCATTTGATATACATATAGACCCTATTTCCAACAGCTTAGACTTATTATATTGCATTGGAACTGAGAATAAGGCAACCTAGGAGTACCTGTAGTTTTAGCTTCCAGTCAGGGAGGAGAAAGGCAGAGACAGTGGAGAAGAAGCAGATAAGGAAGAAAGCACAGAGATAAACATGATAAAAGGAAGCAATCTAGAAGAAGAGGGAAACAGTTTTACTTGTCTCTAAGAAAGCTGGAGGGATTATGCCAGACTTAAAGGAAAGACACTGCAAGAACCATCATGACCACAGAAACTTGGCCTATATTGGACCTTATTGGTACTGTACAACAACTGTTTCTATATAGTGTGTATAAGAAACACAAACTGGATTTTATGCAGTAGCAGTATTAGAATGAGGATTAGGGTTATTGGTACAAGATAGTAGATTTAGCATGTATCTGTTCATCCTGATCAGACAAATGGCTATGCTAAAGTAAATTCCACTGATCTGAATCCAATGACTCCTTTAAATTACGATTGATTCAGGTGGGTAGCCGTTTTGGTCCGAAGCAGCAGAACAAAGTGGCACCTTTAAGATCAATGAAGTTTTATTCAAACTTTCATGTGCACATGCATAGATCGTATCTGAGGAAGTGAAGCAGGGCTGAAATAAAAAGATATATTAAATAAGGTAAATTGAAAGCCATTAATTAGGCACAAGGGCAAGAAAGAAAAAGGTCAAAGAGATTTTGAAAGTGCTTGCTAGGTGCCTCTGTGAAATAATCCTTCTAGATTGTGAAAGTAAGGAAAAGAGGAAGTTAATCTTTCACCCACTGCAACTGCTGAAAAGAGGAATTGGAAACTGGCTGGAATAAGCATTGAGCAATATACCTTGGAAAATGTTTTGGGAGCAGGTCAAAGGTGCAAATATGTTTTTTATGAAGGATATTGCTGCAAGAGTGTTAGCAACATCAATGCCATGTATGGAAAGACCCTCCCTGTCTCCTCCTTGTTCCGTTAGTAATATGACGCTTGTAATCATGTATGGAATATGGGTTGTCCTTTCCTGTAATTTTGCAAGTGTTTACTGGAAATGATTGTCTGTGACTATAAAACTATTGACCTTCCTGAAATCGAGGCTCCCAGATTCGTTTAGACATGAGTCTGGTCTGGGGTCCATGTACATGTTAAATAAATGTCTGTTTCTTCCTGATTTCACCTGTGGCCTCGTTTCTGCCTGACCACCATTAGCTAAGGTTGCTGCTACATTTTTCTGGTGCATTGGGCTGGTCAAAAGGGGGGATTTGGGCCCCGCCCTTTGGCCCCCAGACCAGCCTGGGGCCATGGTCAAGCCAGCCTCGGGTCCGGGAAGGAGCTCCCAGCTGATTTCAGCTGCCTGGACTCTGTCTGCCTCTGCCTGGCCTGGCTGGACGGGTCACCAAACAGACCACAGAAAGGCATTCAGGAACCAGCTCTAGTAAGAAGACCTGCGCAGGTGAGTATGTGGATGGGGTTTAGTAGATAGAACCTCTCCATAAGAGACTGCTTGGCCTCAGCCCGTCTCGGAGGGAAGGAGGACTTGATCACCCATCGGCTGCACACTTGTAAAACTTGCTGTAGAAAGGGGATGTAGTTCTCCCCACCAGTGCCCTTGAAGCTGTGCTAGCCTAGTACTGGAACTGGGAAGGGGCTTGTGGTGAGATTGTGTGTGAATGAAACGTGACATTTGCTGAAGGCAGCAGCTGTTACGAAGCGACGTGTGTTTCCTTGTGTCAAGACCACTCTCTCACCCACTCCCTTTTGTGTCTAAGAATGTCTCATCTGTCTGGTTAACCATGGGAGGATCACAGTCTAGGGGACACCCTTAGACTGCATGATTGCAATTCTGACATAGGTTTTAGTGGAGACTATGGTATAGATAGGGCTCTTGAAGTGTTTGTAACATTTTGTGATCTAGAGGGTTTTAAATAGAGGCTAGATGGCCATCTGACAGCGATGGAGATCCTGTGAATTTGGGCGGAGGTATTTGTATGTTCCTACATTGTGCAGAGGGTTGGATTGGATGACCCTGGAGGTACCTTCCAACTCTATGATTCTAGAATGACCTACATTTGGTGTTGTTCAGTCATCTGAGGGTTCATGTGACAAAGGTTATGAGTTACCCTGACCACTCAGACTAGTCCTTGTATATTGTTTCTTAGTATAGTTTGGTTTTAAACCACCTATGTGGTTGCAAGATACACTACTCTTGGACAGGCATCTCAGGCATCTCAGTCTCAGGCCAAGGCAATCTATACCAAAGCACCCTTGGGAATCAGATATTAGGACATAGGGCAGTGTCTCTGTTGCCCCTTGCAGGGAGCCGGTCCAACACAAAGCTCCCAGCCTTTCCCTTTTGCCACTTAGACTTCACCCTCGCCCCCTTCATCGGTTAAGACCAAAGAACTCCAGATTTATGGGCTCCCCCAGAGAGGTCTCCAGAAGCAAGCCCCCTGCCTCTGGCCAGCTTGCCACCTCAGAAGAAGTCCCCGTCAGCCATGTGATGCCTCTCCAGCAGATCCAGGCTTCCCAATTCCTGGGCCATGATGGGACAGAAGGAGGAAGGGAATAACGTGCCATGACGGGCTACAATTCATTTCCCTGGAACTGACATCACGTGGGATGCCAACAGAGAGGCTCCCATCTGCCTATTAAGCCCATATCGGCAGGCCCTACCAGCAGGCATGAAGGAGGCGGCCATGAAACCCATTAATATGTGTGAGGTAGCAGAAGTCCTCCAGAAACCAGATGCCTTTTTGGAGCACCTATGTGAAGCCCACTGAATCTATTTGTCCACCAACCACAAAGTCGCAGGTGCTCAGCAGATGGTGAGTGGTGCCTTTGTGGCTCAGCCAGCTTCAGATATCAGGTAAAGGCGGCAGGAGGCTGAGTTGAGCCTGAAGGAGACTAGAGAGGTGCTATTCAGCCAGTCAGATGGAAGGCTATGGACATCAAGCCAAGCAGCTGGCCCAAAATGTGGAAGGCCTGCAGAGGAAGCTGTGGGCTGAAGTGATTCCCTCGATAGTATTTTCCTGCCCCATTTGCTGCAGGAGATAAGAGAGAATACCCTGGCAGAGGTGCAGGTCCAGATGGAGAAGCGGAGGGTCATCGACCTGGAGGTCCTGATGTATGCGGTGTCCGAGCTACTGGGCATCTACGAAAAGGTCAAGCAGCTGGCAGAGGGAAAGCTGCCTAGCAGCAAGCAGAAGACCGAGCAGATCCTCAAAGGGAAACTGGCTGCCATCAATAAAGCCTCATGCCTGAAGGCTGAAGTCGAAATTGCACCAGAGAGAGATGGCCAAGGAAACGGTAGAGGCACAGAAGAAGCAGCTGGCCCAGTGCCAGGACTTCGTGTGTGCCTACAGGAGCCTCCCCAAGGAAAAGAAAGCCCCAATTGCCAAACCCTTGTGTGAAGTTACAAAGGGGGGGTGAGCGAACACCCTTTAAAGTGAGACTCTAAGTAACATCAGACCTTAAAGAAGTTAAAAGGCTGTTAAAAGCTCTGGCCCTAGGGCTACCTGATGTCAGCAAGGCTGCCACCCTCCTCATTCCTGAAAGATATGGGACTACAGTTGGAGTTCTGTACCAGATGGAGTGCGCCAGGTGGAATATGCTGGGGTCACCCTGCAAAGGCAGAGCCAATTGCCCTGACCAGAACACTTGAATTAGCAGCTGGAGCCAGAGCAAGCATCTGCACCAATTTACCATGTATGTTTTGACCCTCTATGCCTATGAAGCCCTATCTAATGAGAAGGAATTAATTCACACAGAAGAGATTACTGAATATAACCCCAAGATCCTGAGATTTTTGGAAGCTGCACTGTACAGCACATCAAAGCCATTCAGCAGCAGCAGAAAACTTATCTGCCCAGTGTTTCAAGCCAAGCTATCTGAATGGTTTCACCATTATACCCAAGAAGAAGGAGGGAAAGCCCATGGAACATCTACCAAGGACAGCTATTTGATAATATGCTTATTTGTCCCCAAAGCTATAGCTTGGCCCTAGTGCAGCAAACTTATAAGAGAACACATTATAGGAGACTCTGCCATAGCAAGGCTACTAGATAGACAGGTGTTGTGGACTGTGTGCTACAGCTGCAACCAGATGTGTGTCCCATGCCAGAAATAATCCAAGACAGGGCCTAAATTATTTATTTATTTATTTGTTCGATTTATATCCCGCCCTACCCCACCAAAGCGGGCTCAGGGCGGCTTACAACACAGAATGCATAAAGCACACATCAATATACTATGCTACCTCTTCCTTAAGTCGGTTCTTCGAGTATTCCAGTATTCAAATATTCTGATGTTCATAAATTTGGATATTCAGGCATCCAAGTATCGGTCAGTTGTATGCCAACCGGAAGAGGGCTGTTTTACAGGCCCTGCAGAACTGTTCAAGATTCCGCAGGGCCCTCACCTCCTGCGGGAGCTGGTTCCACCAACAGGGGGCTGCAATTGAAAAGGCCCTGTCTCTGGTCACTTTCAGACAGGCCTCCTTTGGCCCAGGGATTATAAAGAGGTTCTGAGACCCCGATCTCAGCACTCTCTGGGGAACATGTGGGGAGAGACGGTCCCTAAGGTAGGCAGGTCCCAGGCCATAAAGGGCTTTAAAGGTCATAACCAGCACCTTGTACCGAACTCGGTATGTTATCGGCAGCCAATGCAGTCCCCGAAGCCCTGGCTGAATGTGCTCCCATCTAGGGAGCCCTAACAACAGCTGGGCGGCGGCATTCTGCACTAGCTGCAACTTCTGGGTTCGGCACAGGGGCAGCCCCATGTAGAGGGCATTGCAGTAGTCCAGCCTCGAGGTGACCGTTGCATGGATCACTGTTGCCAGATCGCTGTTCTCCAGGAAAGGGGCCAACTGCCTTGCCCGCCTAAGGTGAAAAAATGTGGACTTGGCGGTGGCTGCTATCTGGGCCTCCATAGTTAGAGTAGGCTCCAATAGCACCCCCAGGCTCCTAACCCTGTGCGCCACTGTCAGAGGCACACCGTCGAGGGCCGGTAAGGGAATCTCCCTCCCTGGATCACGGCGACCCAAGCAAAGGACCTCTGTCTTCGCTGGATTTAGTTTCAGTCCGCTCAGCCTGAGCCATCTAGACACAGCTTGCAATGCCAGGTCCAGGTTTTCTGGGACACAGGCAGGCCGTCCGTCCATAAGTAGATAGAGCTGGGTGTCATCAGTGTACTGGTGGCAACCCAGCCCATATCTCCGGGCAATCTGGGCAAGAGGGCGCATGTAGATGTTAAACAACATTGGGGAAAGTACTGCTTCCTGAGGGACCTCGCAATCAAGTGGGCGCCTCCAGGACAGTTCATTCCCAATCGCCACTCTTTGTCCCCGACCCTCGAGGAAAGAGGTAAGCCATTGTAAATCCAACCCCTGAATCCCCACATCGGCGCCCTAGGGGTGCAGTATGTAGGAACTACCCCATTTTTATGATAGTAAATTTCACTGAGCTGTCCAGATCACTAAGTACTCATTAGTTTTTGTGTGCTTACTCCAGTTGGAATAAGGCCTTTCCCATCAGAACCAAGAAGGCCTCTAAGATATCGGCCCCAGAGAAAGGTGAGAGAGTACACCGGTTCATTGATATAATTAGGTGGCTAAAATGTGTCAGAGAACTAGCTTTAAGTAACCTGACACATTGCCCATTGCGTTGTTCAAACTGAGAAGCTTACCCAGGAAAGGGCTGGAAATTAACTTCTTTTAAGAAATTATTCATGGAAGGCCCCTCCTAGTGTAACAGGGAGTAAGGGAGACCCGGCCCAGGTAGGGACTCTTGTGTGGTTTCAAGAGATTCAGTCATTAGGAAGAGCTATGAATGATGTGTCTAAATATGTGTTAGAAACTCTCCCTCTCCAGGTGCACCATCCCATGCATAAATTCCAACCTGGACTCATCTTAAACGAGCTTTCCCAGGTACAGTCTGTTCCTGGGCCTAAAACTTATCAGACGATTTCTGGGCCCCACTTACCCACAACAGTGGGGTTCACAGGCAACTAGATGACCCCTAGCTGCTGTCACACTAGCTCACGTGCTCAACACTCGGGAGGAAGAAGCCATCAAAGGAGCAACTAGCTGAAGCCATCAAAGGAGCAACTAGCCATCAAAGGAGCAACTAGCTGATCAAGCTGAAGACCTATAACAAGTCTTAGTCAATGTTTTGTGGGTTTTTTATTCTTTACTTGTGTTTAGGCAGATACTGGAGCTGGATTCTGCGATTTGAAAGCTAAGAGTTTTGGGAAAACAGGATTTTTCTGAAAATATTGCTGTCCCAAATTCGAATAGTTGAGATTGTGGTTAGAGGTCAAGGGAAAGTATTTTAGCAATCAGGATTTGGAAAGCCCATTGGCTGAATTAGACCCCCGTGAACCGGAGTGAATGGGAAATGTCATTGTCTTATAAACATTTCATAAAAGATGATGAGGAATGGGATCATGAAACCTGATTCAATACTCTAAGTAGGCCTTGGCTAAATAAACCTAGGGCCTCGCCAAACACAGACCTTTTGGTTTTAGAAAGTCAGGAACAACTTTGTCCCCATTATTGTGTGCAGGTTTGGGGTTACAGAACACCTGCAATAGCTGTGCTTCTGTTATATAGCCAAAAGTATCCATGATATAGGTACAAGAAGCAAGTGGAAACTCTAGTGGGTTGCTGCTACAGAAGTGTGCATGCACATGAAAGCTTGTACCTTGAATAAAACTTTGTTGGTCTTCAAAGCGTCACTGGATACAAACCTTGTCCTTTCAGTTAAGTTAGAGAAAGACTTAGTTGGTAAGAATCACTGGATTGGATTCAATAAGTATTTCCACTGGTAACTAACCATTGACCACTAAAAAGGCTTTGCTTGGGATCATGGGACATGCATGGACAAAAGACACAGGTCTGAGACTGTAATCAAGAGGAGAGTTGACTAAGACTGGGAGAAAGCTGACTGGATCACACCCATTGGATTCAATTTAAAGGAAGGGAGTCACTGACCAACCCCATTGATTTGCAATAGGACCAGCTTCCAGATACATTAGAATTACAGGAATATATTACAAATGATACTGAGTGAGGCAGTATTTGGGGTAATTAATAAGCGTAATTAGATGGCACAAGTTGTGCACTCTCACCTCTGTACTCAATATAGATAAGTTTTCAGAGTTAGGAGGCAATCAACATTTTCAATAGTTTTATTTAAAACCAAATCTCATTACTCCCCCCCTCCCTTTTCACATCATGACAAAGAGTAATGAGAATTCTTGCAGTCTGCAAAATGTCTTCTTCCTGAAACTAACTTTAAACGGGATATCAGCCCCATTAAGGTACTGAAGCTCTTTAACCTTTTAAAAGCTATTCTATATGTTTTTTTTTCCTAATTGGATTTTTTAGTTACCATTTCAGATTAGAGCTCTCTCATATTTTATTTTCAGGGGGTAAAATCCTTGGAGTTTTATTCATATAAGCTATCCTTCCAGAAAGGAGCACATTTTTACAGTTGTTTACTGGAGATCAAATTGCTAAAGTCACTATAGCAATGTCAGTCATTGATATACTTTATTAGATCAAGTGATACATATTTTGGTAGTTACTAACTTTTCAGCAAAGTATTATATATTTTTTGAAAACCAAAAGAAATGTATGAATTCACATTTAAAATGCATTCTTTGGGGTATCTAAGGACCAGTTACTATGGTCATCCTTTTCCGGCCCAGCTTCAGTTGCCCCCACCATCTTATGCTAGATGGGTGACAACCTGAGAAAGGATTATCTCAGTTGTGGCATCAAAACTGTAGAATTCTCTCTCAGGGATGTTTATTTGTTGAACGATGAAGGCTCTTTTGTTTCATTTGTCCACTGTTTATTTATATGATTGGCTGACAAACTGTGTACACTGCCAATAGATCTGTGGGGGAGGAATTGTGGGGGGAGGGGTGTAGGACTCTCATTAAACTGAAAATGTAAGTAAAACACTGCTGATTGCATGGTACTGTACTGTATGAATATATGAAAAGCAACCTAGTGAATGGGAACAAACTACACAGTGAATGGGAACAAACTCCACAAACTAAGTGGAGGGCATTCAAGCCTCATTCTTTAGACAAATTCTTGGTTTGCCAAAATGTGTGTCCTACTTTGCTCTCTGCTCTGAAGTGGGTCAGTCTTTGGTGGAGACAAAAGCCTGGATTGCAGTGTTTAAATTCTGTCTCAAAATTCATTTTAGAACAGATCCCAACAGCCTTCTTGATTGTATGAAAAGAGACCCATATATTTCGTCCTGGACAGCACTGCTTCTGTCTAAACTCAATCAATTGGGGTTAGAGGTAGATGATTTTTCTACCTCTGAAGAGTCATATATCTTCAGATGTATTAAACTGAGACTGTGGGAATTGGAGGAAACGAAATTACGGCCAACTCTCCCTTATACTTGCTCTCCAGCTTCCTTAGGTCTTTATGCTTTTTGTGGCAAAATGCCCAATTATCTATCAGACCTAACCACTCCAAGTCATCGCAGGGCATTTATGTTGGCCAGACTAAACGCGTTTCCCTCCAAAGTTTTACAAGGGAGATATCAGCGAGTCCCTTTAGCCGACAGACTTTGCTCCTGTGGAGCGAATACCCCTGACTCAATCCAGCATATATTGCTTGATTGTTCTTTTTACCATAACCTCCGTAAAGATTTATTTGGCAAGCTTTCTTTTTCTCCAGATTTGTCTATTCTGCCACCCTGTTATTATTTATTGAGTGATACTGAGGGGGTGGTTAGTGAGGCTGTGGCAAAATTTCTGGCTGATATCCTTAAATTTAATTCTGACCATGTTTGAATGTATCTGTAAGCTCGGTTTTATTTTGATTTTATCTCCAATGTTTAAATTTTTATATTCTGTGTATTTTTATCTGAATCTATTATGCCATTAAAGGTTTGGTATGGTATGGAATGGGAACAAACTATTTGTGAACAAATAAACTGATGAAAATTGTCTCCCTGCTCTTGATAGGCAAAAAGACCACAAGCCAGATTGGTGTTCAAGCATCCTTAATCTTAATAGCCAAAGAGTCATGGTTTGTAGACTGAAACAGGACAAAGAGGTCCAGCTCTACCACTTGCTTCTAAAAAATGCTGGGGAGGATCTGTTGATGAAATATTCATACTTTTAGTAATTTATATGGGTCAAGTAGCTTTTGTTATAAAGTTCGCAACTCTCTGAAACAAGCAAGAAACATTAGGGAAAGCTGACCTGTCAAATATTCACTCTCCTCCTGAACATATTAAAGCAGTGCCAGTTTTCAAAAGCATTTTTTCATATATTCCAGTCACCCACTGAGCTTGAGATAGACATCTTTTCCAGCTCTCCCCAGGCTTTTGCATCTTAATTAAAACCCTGTTTGAAAATGAACTTCAAGAACCTATTCCTGGTTAGCTGGTTCCAAAATATTCATGTTTAATTATATTCTGGGTTAGCTGTACCTGTAATGATATATTTGCCATTCACCTGAACATGAGGAATAAATTTTTAACCTCAAATTACAGGAAATACAGTTAAGGGCAGACCTTCACTTTAACCCTGGAAATGAAGACCGTCCCTCAGTAGAACAGGAAAAAAAATCCCTAGATACCAGAAAGGGGATTATGTTGAAGCCAGTTTTAAAAGAACCTGTCATGATTTACATATAGCTGATGAAGACTGGATGTTGTACTTAAGACCCCAAATTTATATACTCAGAAATGCATGATGAGGCGACATCTAACTATGAAGTATTCAAAGAAAGAGTTAGAATTCATTATGGGTTCATGGCTGAGCAAAGCTGGAAAACATTCAGATAAATTAAGAGAAAGCCAGGGGAGATATACTCACAATTAGGGTGTCACCTAGATAGAGCCCTAAACAGGCAAATTGAAGGAAGTAAAGTCACCATTTTTGAAGATTGGAAAACCTAATCAAGCTGGAACAATTTTACAGCCAAGTTCCCTCCCAGTTTAGATGGGTTCTGAGGGGGGTGGGATTAAAAACTGTGGAAGAGGCAGCCACAATACTTGATGAGATAAAGGGAGATTTAGGAAGATCTATGTGGGTGGCACCTATGAAAAAATCCAAAATGTGGGCTTCCTTAGAAAAGTGTGTGCCTGCTAACAACAATCGTTCAAGGAGAGCCAGTCCTCCTCAAACTAGAAAAAGGACAGTGAGCTGCTTCCACTGTCAGGAAGAGGGGCATTTTAGAAGTTTCTGCCCAAAGCTGGAGAAAGGGAAAAGAACACCAGTGACCAAAACTGTCAAAGTAGTGAAGTGTCTGAACCAAGACACAGAGACAGCAGAAATCCCTACACCCACAGTAAACTCACAACAAGAAAAGCCAGCTAGCATTTTACAAATATGGAAGGTGCAAGAGGATTTGAATAGAGAATATATAGAGATTGTGACAGTAAATGATGAAGAAGGAGAGGCTTATCTAGATATTGGCATGCAGGTTTTCTTGATCCAACCAAAATAAGTGCAGAAACACCAGTAGCATGGGAGAACATGCACCATTAAAGGCATTCATGGACCTGCATTGAAGTAGCTCTACCTGAGGTCCCTATAAATTACAAGAACTTCCAAGGCAAATGGATACTGAGAGTTCTGAAGGATATTGATATACCAATTTTATTGGGGAATGATCTGGCTTCCCAAGTTAAAAGCCAGGAGGAAGTCTCAGTTAACATTGTCACCAGAAGTACGGAAGCTCAACAACTAGCACAAGCTGAACAGCAACCAGATCCAAAAGCCCTTGGCAGTGCAGAAGAGGAGACATGATTACAGAGTGTACATGCTGCAGAATTCCTGACTGAACAACGAGATCCCAGCTTATAGGAACTGTGGCAGGAAGCTGAAGCAAATGAACAAGAGGTTACTGTGGAAAACCCTTGTCAATTCAAAAACTATGACCAAAGACTGTATCAAGTTGCCTTGAAAAGAAAACATAATGTAGTCTGAGAGAAAAAGAAACAATTTGTCATTCCCAGGAAATATAGAGTGCAAGTTTTTCAATTAGCCCATGAAACACCAGTGGCATTTCACCTGGGCATCAACAAAACAAGGTGCAGGAGAGGTTCTTTTGGCCCAGTATGGGAAAAGACATAAGGGCTTTTTACATATCCTTCCAGGCCTGCCAAATAGCAGGAAAAACTCTAGATAGAACCAAAGGAAGGTTACAGCCAATCCCTGTGGTCTCAGAAACATTTTTTGGGGAAAGAGTGGACATTGTTGGTCCCCTCTCTCAAGTCACCAGGAGACGGAACAAGTACATTCTCACCATGGTTGACTACACAATCAAATTCCCAGAAACTGTCCCTCTAAAAGACATTGAATACAAAACAGTGGCAGAAATATTACTAATGTATTTGTGGCTCCAGCACTAAGAGGAGGGCTTGAGGTGGGCACCCAAGACAAAAGTTTCTTCAAACACCTACAAATAATTTATTTATTTATTTATTTATTTATTTATTTTATGATTTATATCCCACCCTTCCCACCAAGTGGCTCAGGGCGGCTTACAACATAAAATCCCACATAAATTAAGTTTAGGTATTTAAACAGTTAAAATAATTAAAAACATTTAAAGCATTAAGAGAGGCAGAAGTCTAATAGAACCACACTTAGTTTCTTGTGCCGGTTAGTTATAGGCCAGCCGGAAGAGGGTTGTCTTACAGGCCCTGCGGAACTGAGCAAGGTCCCGCAGGGCCCTCACCTCTTCAGGCAGCTGGTTCCACCAGGAAGGGGCCATAACAGAGAAGGCCCTGTCCCTGGTAGATTTTAAGCGGGCTTCTTTTGGCCCGGGGATAACGAGGAGGTTTTGAGTTCCCGATCTCAGTACTCTCTGGGGAACATGTGGGGAGAGACCGTCCTTCAGGTAGGCAGGTCCTAGGCCATATAGGGCTTTAAAGGTAATAACCAGCACCTTGTACCGGACTTGTAAGTTATTGGCAGCCAGTGCAGATCCCGGAGCCCCGGCCGGATGTGCTCCCTTCTTGAGAGCCCCAGCAACAGCCGGGCTGCGGCATTCTGCACTAGCTGCAACTTCCGAGTTGGACACAAAGGCAGCCCCATGTAGAGAGCATTGCAGTAGTCCAACCTCGAGGTGACCGTGGCATGGATCACTGTTGCTAGATCGTCGCGCTCCGGGAAGGAGGCCAACTGCCTTGCCCGCCTAAGATGAAAAAATGTGGACTTGGCAGTGGCTGCTATCTGAGCCTCCATCATTAAGGAGGGCTCCAATAGTACCCCCAGGCTTTTGACCCTGTTCGCCGCTATCAACGGCGCACCGTCAAAAGCTGGCAGGGGGATTTCCCTCCCCGGACCCCGACGACCCAAGCAAAGGACCTCTGTCTTCGCTGGATTTAGCCTCAGCCCGCTCAGTCTGAGCCACCCAGCCACAGCCTGTAACGCCCGGTCTAGATTTTCTGGGGCACAGACTGGTCGGCCGTCCATAAGCAGATAGAGCTGGGTGTCATCAGCATACTGATGGCAGCCCAGCCCATACCTTCGGGCGATCTGGGCAAGGGGACGCATATAGATGTTAAATAACATTGGGGAGAGAACCACCCCCTGAGGCACTCCGCAATCAAGCGTGTGCCTCCGGGATAGCTCACCCCCAATCGCGACCCTTTGTTTCCGACCTTCGAGGAAAGAGGAAAGCCACTGTAAGGCCAACCTCTGGATCCCCACGTTGGCAAGGCGGCAGGTCAGTAACCGATGGTCGACCGTATCGAACGCAGCCAATAGGTCCAACAACATCAGCACCGCTGAGCCTAATAGTCTAAGTTACAGTTTCAGTTGAAATAACACACACACACACACACCATTTTTCAGAAAGAGTGGAATAAAATTGGCCACAACTTTATTGGTTACAGCTGTAGTAAGCCTAGGCACAGCAGAGGGTAACAATCCAGTTCATTGACTGACCCACCTGCCAGTCAATGATCAGCTTCTTGCCTTGGGATGGCAGGTTTTTGGATCCAACTAGGGCGGATGATGAGGTCTCCCCTGCCACCTGAGCATGAGGGTAATCCCTGGACATGCCCCCCGGCTGGGCATATCAGTTGCCCCTCACCAAGATCCCTTAGGGGGATCCCCACACTCAGGAAATGGACATGCAGGCTGGCTTCCTGAGAATGGACCCAGCCCCATGCTGATACTGCCAAGTTGTGACAAAAAGAAATCAAGTAGACAGACCCTTATGCAAACTCCTACCCAAACACCTAACTAAAGGGCTGGGAGAGTGGGCCAAGCTGTCTGATGGCCGAAGATGGTGAGCAGGAGTGGCATGGTGCCCTAAGTAGCCATTGGGCACCTCCACCCCCTAAACACCCAAGCCAGCTTATAGGGCTGGCATCGAGGCTGGCATCAGGTCAGACGGGCCCCAGATTCACATGCTTGACCCTGACCTACCCCCTCTGCCTGGTAAGGCGTTGCCATGGCTGCCCCTGCTCTTGCCCCTTCCCATGGTGCCATAAAGAGGACCTGGGTTAGTCTGGGTCCTGGCTTTCAAAACTTGGATTTCCCAAAGAGATGGTAACAGATTTAGGCATGATCTTTATGTCTCAGGTCATGTAAGAACTACTGAAAGCCTGTTGCATCTGACATGTGACAACAATTGCTTACCATCCACAAGCCAACAGTTTGAATGAAAGATTCAACAAGACACTGAATCATATGCTGAAAATGTATGCCTACAAACATCCCATTGATTACAACACTTGCTCTTTGGGTACAGGGAGGTACCCCAAGAAAGCTCATGGTTCAGTCCCTTTGAGCTCTTCTACAGGAGACAAGCAAGAGGTCCGCTAGACATCTTGAAAGACGTATGGTCAGAACATCAATGTCA
Organism: Heteronotia binoei; assembly: GCF_032191835.1. Taxonomy (NCBI): domain Eukaryota; kingdom Metazoa; phylum Chordata; class Lepidosauria; order Squamata; family Gekkonidae; genus Heteronotia; species Heteronotia binoei. The sequence continues at coordinate 60,733,872 of NC_083230.1, forward strand.
TTCAGAACATCGATGTCATCACCTACCTGCAAGAGCTTAAAGACCATCTACAGGAGTTGAGAACGGGAGCAACGGGCAACATGAGAAGAGCACAGTGACAAAAGGCATGATATGACTCCAAGGCCGGGTACGATAATTCAAGCCTGGAGATCCAGTTTTACTACTTAAGCCCAGGAGGAAGAACAAATTGGAAGTAGCCTGGGAAGGACCTTATACAATAACCCATAAAGTCTCCAATGCAAACTATTTGGTAACAATAAGTGATGATGGGGACCAATATAATATATACCATATAAATATGCTTAAAACATATTATGATCATAATAATTTGGTACTTATGATGAAAGGTGGGGAGAGTAATGGAACTGAGTTGTCTGGTTGGGGGAGAATCACAAAGGAGAGCGCTATTGATAAAGTTAAGTTAGCCGCTTCACTTTCTAAAGACCAACAAGGGCAAATACAAGCCATTCTAGCTAAGTTTCAATGTATTTTCTTCAACTTGCTGGGGAAAACAAACATAGCCCACCACAAGATCAATACGGAGGATTTGAGGCCTGTTGCACTCCCACCATATGAAGTGTCCGGCCCAAATACCACATATATGAAGATGGAGGTGGAGGAAATGTTGAACCTTGGACTGATTGCACCATCTGAAAGTCCTTAGGACTCACGTGTGGTTCTGGTTCCAAAACCAGATAAGACTATGAGGTTTTGTATAGATTACAGGTGTTTAAATAAAGTGACCAAACCTGATGTCTACTCAATGCCTAGGGAAGATGAACTAGTTGAAACAATTGGGGCTGTTAATTTCATTTCAACATTTTGATTTGACAAAAGGTTATTGGCAAGTGACCATGAACCCCAAAGACCAACCAAAAATACTTTCATTCATTCATTACGACTTCCGGGGTTGAAGCTTGGTAAGCTGACCTGTTTCCTTGTGTGGAGCAGACCAAGATCTTTGTTTTTGGACAGAAAAGGCTTCTTAAAGCCTACTTTCTACTCTTTCCAGTAAAGGAACTTGTCTATGGCATGCGTGTTTATTTCGAGGGGGATTCACTTTGGCTGATGAACGATCCCAGGAGGGGTTTTTTATTGGCTTTGAAGATTCCCCCGATGAAGAATTGCATTCTATTGCCTACAAAGAATCTTTGGAGTCATTAAATTGACAAACTCACTAAGGCTTCAACTTCCTATGAACTATAATAACATCTGAGATAAAGTGGACGGTATAACGAGAGAATAGATGTCGTTAATAAGGTAAAGATCCTTATCTGCTACTCCAGGTTTAATCTAAGCTTGATAAAAGGGAAGATCTGGGACCCAGAACTATTTTTCAAAGTGTGAAATCAAGGAGAAGTGGAAGGGGGTAGAAGTGGGTTTTTTGGACTTAAAAGAAAGCAGAAAAGTGCAGAAAAATACTTGCTGTTATGAATTCTTGTGGCTTCAAAAAAAAAATCCAGTCGTAACAAAGCTGCAGACTCTCTCCTTAAAACAGGAAGTGACGTTTCCTGCAATCATTGCAAGGCTTACAACCATTGAGAACAAGACTTCAGTGCTAGAGAGTCAGGAAGTAAGTGTGGAGTGAATGAGGAGCATCCAAGTATCTGGCTACTTGCAAGAGTCAGTAACCATAGAGAAACATCAGAGGCCAATTACAGAAAGGCCAAAATATTTTCACTAAATAACCTGAAAGTGTACTTTAAAAGGATTCAAAGCATATATAAACAATCTCCTAAGGGCTAAATAACATGGACTATGTGCTTGAAAATGGAAAATAAACCCTAGGGGGGAAAAGGAAAACTTTTTAAAAAAGAGAGGCTTGGAACTTTAAAAATTAATATCTTGAGCTAGGAAGCTCTGAGGACGGCGATTTTAGGCTTGTTGAAAAGGGCATGCTCTGTTCTGTTGAATGCAACTATCAGATTGGGGAGTGAAGATACCAACTAAAAACAAATTATTTGCAATGGGCAGTCAGTAATGTTTGAGCAGAAGTTGGAATAAAGAGTTACAAGGTTAAGAGCTGCCTCAGTGGGAGAGGGGAGAATGTCTAAACAAGTTCATGAACAACTGGATGCTATGGAAGCAAGAATATTGAAGGCAAAGAGGGATTTAATCACTAGAAATGAGAATAAATTAACTAAGGAAATAAACTCCAGTGTTGAAGAGGTAAAGAAAAAATTTAAGAAGAAAATTGATGAACTAAGGAAAGAGTCTCAAGCAATAGCTAAAAAGACTGATGAGATAGAAGTAAAAATTAGAGATCAAGATGCTACCATTAAGAAAATGCAAGATAAAGCAATACTACAAGACTGTAAGTTGATGGAGAACATGATTCGGCTAAGGGGAGTACCTGAGAATGACCAAGAGGATTTGAAGACTCATATTGCCACAATTATAGCTGAATTTTTGGAAGAAGATCCGGAGGAGATGGAGTGTTTATGTGTCTATGCATATAGAGTCAATTCAGAATTTGCCAGAAAGCGTAAACTACCCAGGGATGTCGTAGTGAAGTTTACCAGGAGAGACGTGGTGGGAAGGATCCTAAGCAAGCAATTTGAAACCCCAATGGTGAGAGAGGAAAGCAGAGTACAAATAATGAAGGAGCTGCCGAGAAAGATTATCAGTGACAGAAAACAATTTTAAAAATTGATGGACAAGCTAAGAGAGAAGGGCATAAGATATAGATGGATTCTACCAGAAGGTCTCAGCTTTGAATATAAAAGACTGCAAAAAATAATAATTGACACTCAAGGAATGAATGATTTTTTTGTGGACAATAAAGAATTTGAAGGTATAGAATAACTGAGAAAACATTATGGATTACAAATTAATTTCTTGGAATGTAAATGGACTTAATTCACTGCAAAAAAGAAGAGCAATTTTTCATTGGATTAACAAGCAGAAATGTAATATAATTTGTTTACAAGAAGTGTATATTAAACAATTGGATTACAAATTTTTATGGAATAAGGCTTTGGGAGAACAATTTTTTTCATTAGCTAAAGAAAAAAAAAGGAGTGGTTTTTTACATTAAAAAAGAACTGGAACCTAAACTGGTTTTTAAAGACAATGATGGCAGATACATTGCAATGGAGGTGTTGATAAATGAAAAAAAAATGTTGGTGGTGGGCTTGTATGCCCCTAACGGGGTGAAGGATGTTTTCTTTAAAGACATTTTGCAACAACTTAATCAAGTGACTTATGAACAGGTTATGCTAATGGGAGATTTCAATGGAACTATCAACAGCTCTCTGGACAGATCTGGAAACAAAAAGAAGAAAGATGGGAAGCTACCAAAGTCCTTCTTTGATTTAACAGAGCAAGAAAGTTTGGAAGACATTTGGAGAAAGTTTAATCCTAATGTACGTGACTATACCTTCTTCTCAGCAAGGCATAACTCCTTCTCAAGAATTGATATGTTATGCTCCACGAAGGAGCTGGGACTTATTACAAATAAGATGGAAATTCTTCCGAAAATAGGTGCAGACCACAATCCACTAATGTGGTCAGCAAAGGCTATGAGAAAGAGCAGAAGATGGAGACTAAATGAAGATCTGTTGCAAAAAGTGGAAGTAGTGAAGTCTCTGGAAAAAGAAACTAAAGCTTTCTTCCAAGCAAATGAAGACCAAAAGGTTAAAACACAGACCATTTGGGATACATATAAAGCAGTGATGAGAGGATTACTAATTACATTGAACAACAAAGACAAAAGAGCGAAAAAAAGCAACTGAAAGACTTACAAACAGAAATAGGCAAAAAAGAAAAAGATCTAAAATAACGACTGGGGAAAAAGAAAATAATGCGAGAAATCACAATTTTGCAGAATCAATTGAGATATTTATTGAACAAGGAGGTGGAATGGATGTTAAAAAGGTTACAGCAAAAATCATTTGAAGGTGCCAATAAACCAGGGAAATATTTGGCTTGGCAACTAAAGAAAAAAAGGAAGAAAAAGTTTGTAAATAAAATTTGTGTGTAAGGGAAAGAAATTGTAGATCAAGCTGGAATTAAAAGGGAGTTCTTTAAATTCTATGCCAAACTGTTTAAAGGACAACAGGTAAAAAAAGAAAAAATTGATGCCTATTTGCAAAGAATAAAAGTGAAACCCTTGAATGATAATATGGAAAAAATCTTGAATAATCCAATTGAGAAGGTTGAAATTGAAGCAGCGATTTGTTCAATGAAATTAGGAAAAGTTCCGGGTCCAGACGGCTTTTCAGCAAAATTTTATAAAGTCTTTGGCGGATGTACTAGTACCCAAAATGCAAAAGTTGATGAACTGTATTAGAGAAGATGGGAAGGTACCAGATTCATGGAAAGAAGCTGTTATTTAATTAATACCGAAAGAAGAAAGAGACTCCACGAATGTTAAAAACTATAGACCGATTTCACTACTGAATAATGATTATAAAATATTTGCTAGAATTCTAGCAGAATGACTCAAACAGCATTTAAACATTTCTATTCAGGAAGAACAAGCGGGTTTTCTCCCTAGGAGGCAAATAAGGGATAACATCAGAAATGTAATAGATATTGTTGAATACTATAAAAAACATCCAGAAAAGGAAGTGGCTTTATTTTTTGTGGATGCAGAAAAAGCTTTTGATACTCTTAACTGGGACTTTATGTTTGCAGTGATGGAGAAAATGAAATTAGGAGATGATTTTATAAGGATGATTAAAGCAATATATACAGAACAACAGGCAAAACTCTGTGTGAATACTGACTTAACTGAACAACTGAAGATCAGCAAAGGCACAAGACAAGGTTGCCCTCTATCTCCGTTGTTGTTTATAATGACCCTAGAGGTCTTGTTGACTCAAATTGATGAAGATAGTGAAATAGAGGGATTGAAGTTGAAAGGTTTTTCCTATAAATACAGAGCCTTTGCAGATGATGTGATGTTCATTAATGAGAACCCAGTACAAGTGATGCCTTTGTTGTTAAAGAAAATTAAAGAATATGGTGAGATAGCTGGCTTTTATATTAATAAAGAAAAATCGAAAATCCTTACTAAGAATCTGACACTAAGCAAACAGAAAGAATTACAAAATGCCACTGGATGTGAAGTTGCTTCCAAAGTAAAATATTTAGGTGTGGAAATGACGATGAAAAACATATAAGAACAATTATGAAAAGCTCTGGCATAAAATAGAAGGTGATATGTTAAAATGGAATAAACTAAACATATCTATGCTGGGGAGGATATCTGCAATTAAAATGAATGTTCTACCAAGGATGATGTTTTTATTTCAAACTATCCCAATAGTGAAAGATAAGAAACAATTTAACCTGTGGCAAAGAAAGATTTCAGAGTTTATTTGGGCGGGTAAGAAACCAAGAATCAAAATGAAAATCTTAACAGATGCAAAAGAAAGAGGCGGCTTCCAGTTACCTGATTTAATGCTATATCATGATGCAGTTTGTTTGGTATGGATTAAGGAATGGATGACTTTGATCAACAAAAAATTATTGGTGCTAGAAGGACATGGAGAAGTGTAAAGAAGACTGGAGTAAATTCCAAAGTTACATGGAAATACAATGGAGGGTGAAGAGACATTTAGTAGTTTATGACAACATTAATTGAACTTTAAATGATAAAGAAGAATCGTGATTATTGAGTTAGTAGGATATAGTTACATAGTAATTATACATATATGAGTTAAGATAAGATTAAGACAGCTGGAATTCCGGAGTTGAGTTTATAACTATGAGTTTTATGTTTAATAAGTACTAAGTTAATGTTAGAGAAAAGGTTAATGAAAGATAACTCTTTGTGTAAAAACTTTATAATGGTGAAGATATTTAGTAGTGTATGACAATATTAATTGAACTTTAAATGATAAAGAAGAATTGTGATAAAAGCATTAGTAGAACATAGTTATTTGGTAAATATATATATGAGAGTTAAGATAAGACTAAGGTCTTAGTCTTACATTCTTACATTCAGTCCTAGTCCTAAACCAATACATCTGTAGTTTTCTTTACAGATGAAAAATCAACGTCACAGCAAATTAGGTGGAACTCTGGAATTGATTTAATAATTATGAGCTTTGTGTTTAATAAGTACTAAGTGATTATTAGAGAAAAGGTTAGTGAATGATAATTTTTTATTTCTAAAGATTTTATAATTGTTAATTTACCTTTAATATGCTTTTAATTTGTTTTAAGTGCCGGCGGAGGTCATGAATAAGAGGTGTGGGGGGGAGGAAAATGTGTTATTTGAATTTGAATAGATGAATTTATTTCAATATATTGCAAAAATAAAAAGTTTGGTTAAAAAAAATACTTTCATTACTAGGGAGGGAGGATTAAGAGTTTGCTGTCACTTATATTGATGATATTGCGATTTTCAGCCAGACCTAGAAGGAACATTTGCAGCATCTTACAATTGTGTTCCAAAGAATAAAATACAGTGGTCTCACTGTCAAAGCATCCAAATGTCAGCTAGCCATGACTCAGATAAAATATTTAAGGTATGTGCTAGGAGGTGGTAAGATCAAAGTGGACTGGGGCAAGGTACAAGTTATACAAGAATGGCCCAGACTCACCACCAAGAAACAGATTTAGCATTTATTAGTGTAGTGGGGTACTACAGAAGGTTCAGTGCAATCACAGCTCCTCTGTGTGAATGCACTAAAAAGAAACACCCTGACCCAATAATTTGGAATTCAGAATGCCAAAAGGCATTTGACCACCTTAAGACTATTTTAACAGAACCTGACTTTTCAAAACCCTTTACCTTATTTACTGATGCATTTAATATTGGTATCGGGGCAATGTTAAGTCTGTGCAGAGAGGATGGTCAGCAACAGCCCATCCTGTACTTAAGCTGAAAACTGGTAGAAAGGGAACAACGCCTCTCAGTTATGGAGAGAGAGTGTTTAGCTATTGTGTGGGCCATAAGTAAATCAAAACCATACCGATGGGGAAGAAAATTCACATTGTGCATGGATTACTCACCTTTGAAATGGTTGAACCAGGTAAAAAGTACCTATATCAAACTGGTAAGATGGAGCCTGCAACTTCAAGATTATAAATTTGACATTGAGCACATCCAAGGTAAACAAAATGTGATTGCTGTTGCGCTATCGAGAACAATGCACAAGTGAAATGTAAATGAATGTATGTTAAGACCTGAAAACTGTTTTGCATTGTTTTATTGGTAAGTTTATTTATTACAGTATATAAATAAGGTTTGTATATGTAATATTATAGTGCTAAAATGCTATATAGTATAAGGTAAGGACAGCTCACATGTACCCATTACTCAGGAAAAGGCTGAAACCTTTCTCCTTGTGCAGTTGTCCTGAAGGGAGGGACATGTGATGGACTACAAGGCTTTTAGCTAAGCAGCAAGGAATCAAGAGAGCTGGTGCTCAAATAATTGCCCCTACAGCCCATCCCCCCTGTAGCCTGGGTAACACTGAACAAGAATTTCTAAAGATCAGAGCTCATCTTCTAGTCCTGCAGTAGAAGTCCCCATTGCTGGCATTATATTGCTCATCTGAGCAGACCATTCATGTCTGAAGTTATTTGCACAAGCTACGTAGCAGGTCCATCATCTGACCAGCTAAAGGATGTCTGTGTTGCAGCATTCACTTTTTTAAAATAGAAGATTTATGTGAATAGTCCAAAGAAAAAATCCAATTCTGTAACTTTTGTACAGCTCTAAATACAATCCTCCCAAAACTTCTTTAGCACAACCCCACATTGAAAGTAATGGTGCTGAAGAACACTTTATTCAACAAGTTCCATTCATTTCAGTTAACCTTGCATAAAAGAAACCATATACTCTGTCCTGTATGGATTCAACATACTTGGTTTACACATTTGGCTTCAGTGGAAAATTTATTTTTCAAGTGATACATGAAAGAAGAAACAGAGGAAACCAATTTCTTGAATTTTGTCAAGAGTTTGAAAGCTTTCATTAGCAACGGCTGCTGCTTTCCTAGAATAGCACTTAGGATGAAGTGGCTATCATGAAATTCATATAAAAGACAGCTATGGAGCAAATATCTGAAGGACGATCATGTGGCTATGACACAACAACAACAACAAAGCATCTTGTTACACCTTAAAGACTAGCAGATTTATTTTGACATATATTTTCATTTGCCTTTAAGATGCCTCAAGACTCTCATTTACTTTTATATACAGAACAGAACCCCCTGATGAAATCAAATGGTTCTGTAGCTATTCAAGAAAACAGTGGAAATCTTTCATGTTCAGGCCATATTTTAGGTCCAGATCAAAAAATCTTCATTGCACTGAAATTATGAGACTAACATTTATCTACATTCAGTCCTAGTCCTAAACCAATACATCTGTAGTTTTCTCCACAGATGAAAAATCAACGTTACAGCAAATTAGTCATCTTGTTTTCAAACAACCAAGTCACAACCTCAGTCCTGGTCTCAAACAATGCCTGTTTCATTTGACTAAATATCTCACAGTCAGAGTTCAAGTATGATTTATTCCCAAACAATAACATGAACTCTGGAAAGATAAAAGCTACAAACGCTTATGCTCAGCATGCCAGTATTACAGCTGGAATCCTCAACAATCTGAATTAGTGGGAAGAATATTAACTATGGAGAAATACCCTCTTTTGTAGAACTGTCTGAGATTCCTGACATTTTTAGTTATAAAGAAGCCTCCTGAAGCCCGCTGCATCGCAGCGTGGCTGAAGGGGAAGTTTTGCCCCCCCTTGGAGGGAGAGCGGACTCTTCGGCGCTCTTTTGAGCGCGTCCTGAGGGGGCGGGGCTTCAGCGCTGTTGCTGAAGCCCCGCTCGATGCCGCGGCAGTCTTCCCGGCGTTTTCGGCTGGCTCGGAGCTTGTGTATGAGCTCCTGTCGCGTCTGGGCTGTCTGTTTGTGGAGCGTCGGTGGATCGTCTGAGCCGAGCTGAGAGCGTCGAGGGAGCATTCTACCTTTAAACAGTTTGATTACCAGGGCTTGTGTGTGCCCTGGAGAAAGTTTCTCTTGTGGGCTGTTGCTGGGTGTTCTGCTGGGTTGGTTTTCACAGGGGTTAAAGAAACATCGCCTTTTGTGGGTAAAGAGCATTCCATTAGGATCCCCCCCCCCTCTTTTCTTACTGGCTAACAGACTAGCCCAGTTTTGGCAGCTAGGCAGGGGCAGCCCTGGTTAGCACTTGGAGGGGAGGAAAGGAAAGGTCCCCTGTGCAAGCACAAGTCGTTTTTGACTATAGGATCATCGCCTTTTGGGGGTAAAGAGCAGTCCATTGGGATCCCCCCCCCCTTTTTCTTACTGGCTGACAGACTAGTCCAGTTTTGGAAGCTAGGCAGGGTCAGCCCTGGTTAGCACTTGGAGGGGAGAAAAGGAAAGGTCCCCTGTGCAAGCACCAGTCGTTTCTGACTCTGGGGTGACGCTGCTTTCTCAGCGTTTTCACAGCAGACTTTTTTAGGTGTCTTATTCAGGACTGTGGTGCTGTCAGGGGATGGGGTGGCCATTTGACCAAGACTGTGGGGAACAGCGGGGCTGGGCGGCTGTTTTGAGAGGCTGAAGTTCAGGGGTGCTGGTAAGAGTACTTCTCCCTGAGGCTGGGTAGCCATTATTAGCTTTGCTTCTTCTCCCTCAAGCCGTGTGCTTGGGGCGGCCATTTTGAGGTGCTGTACGTCTCCCTGGTGCCTGACACCCATTTTGGCCTTGCTTCTTCTTCCCCACACCCCTTGCTCTTGCGGCGGCCATTTTGAGGTGCTGTACTTCTCCTGGTGCTTGGGGGCCATTTCGGCCTTGCTTCTTCTTTATCACACCCTTGCTCTTGGGGCAGCCATTTTACGAGGTGTTTAAGCGCGGCCATTTTAGAGTTCACTGAGGTGGTGGCCATTTTGAGGGCTGTTTTCCACCTTTTATTCCTTTGCTGGCCTCAGGCTTGGCTAAGCTAGTTAAAGAAAGTCTGCTGTTTGCTGTGCGCTTTAGCGAACATGTCGGGTCGAAAAGGCAGGGAAAATCAAAAGGGAAGCAGCCTGCCCCTAAGGCTCCTAAGCCTCCTTCTAAGCCCCCGCCCCCCCTTTCATCTTCGGACGATGAAGGGGACGATGAAGTTAATGCAGCCATTTTTTAGAGGCTGCGGGCACTTGAGCAGGCATTGGGGTTTCCACCTTCTCAGTTGCCCAAGAAGGGTTGGTTGTCCAAGCGTGCTTTGCAGGCAGATGTATTGACCCGCTTATCTCTTCTGGAAGGCAGATCTGCTGCAGTTGCTGCTGGAGGAGCTGTGGGGCCTGCTGGCTCTGATGTTGGTGCGGGCACGTCGTCCGGTGCGGGTGGTACTGGATCAGCTTTGGTGCCTGCTTTATCGGCTGGTAAGTACGGGGCGGTCCCTTTTAGTGCTATGACTTTTGGGGAGGTGGCTTTGTGCTGGGTGATCACCTGCTGCCTGCCACAAGAGAGAAAATCTTAAAAGGGGAATACGTGGACGTATTCTCCCTTTTATTTAGGGATTTGGAGACGAGGGGCAAGGAGGAGCTGGTCGATAAAGGGATGGAGAAGCTCAGGAAGAGGAAGGTTGATCGGACCTGGGCCAATTGGCTCCCGGGGTTTTTCATATATGCGGGAGTGATAGCATGTGCGCAGCCCTGGCGGGCCGCCGCGTTGATTCAATATATGGACATCATATACAAGGGGTATACGATGTTCAGCGGCTCGGCCTGTATCCAATATGACCAGGAGTTCAGGATGAGGGCCGCTTTGTACCCTTCACTCCCTTGGGATCAGATTCACCAACAGTTGTGGCTGCAGGTGATGTCACCTGCTCGGCCCAATTTGGGGGACCGTTCTGACAGTGGTCACCTAGTGACTAGGGCTTCCTCTTCGCCTTCTGGTGTGTCCTCCTCCTCCCGCAGGGTTGCGGGGCAGGCGGTTCTACCCCACTTGCTTTGATGGGAGTATGGGTCCCAGGGGGCGTGCAGTCGTAAAGGCTGCTACTTTAAGCACGGATGCCCCCTGTGTGCTGGCCCACATTCTTTCAACAACTGCCCTACAGTTCGTCCACGTAAGGGCCAGAAAAGATCAGGCGGTGGTCCCTTTCAAACTGGAGAGGGGTCCCAGCCCGATAAAGGTGGGGCCTCTTGAGAAGCGGCTTCGTAGGTATCCATGTGGGGAGGACAGTTGTTATTTGTTGAACGGTTTTACGTTGGGCTTTAGATTTCCTTTTCAAGGTCCTCGAGTGCCAACTTGGTCCAGGACCCTTAAGTCATGGGGTCTACTTCCGTAGACATTGGAGCATGGAAGAGTGGCCTGAGTTGTGGGTGCAGGCCGGTTTGAGCCGGGACCTCACGTTTTTGGAATTTTTTCCCATTTTAGTTGTGGTTTGGCTGTGGGGGAGTAATATGGTTAATTGCACTGTTCATTTTTGGTGCGATAACATGGCGGTTGTTCAGGTTATTAACTCCCTTTCGTCCAAATCGCAGCGGGTTATGGGGATGGTGAGGGCCTTCACTCTGCGTTGCCTGCGGCTTAACATTTTGTTTTTTGGCCAAGCATGTTCCTGGGGTGAATAACGGGGTAGCTGACGCTCTCTATCATAAACAGATGGTAAACAAATCGAGAGGTTTCGTCAGCTGGCCCCAGACGCCGATCTGGAAGCGGCGCCAATGCCCCAGGAGCTATGGCTGATTGGAGAGCCGAGGCCTGCAGAGCGATAGGCTTAGCCATTGCACCTAGCACCAGGAAGTCTTATGAGTGTGCCGTGCGGCAGTTTGAGGACTTTAGGGCTGAGGTAGGGCATCGCACTGTTTGGCCCCTCCCAGCGGAGCAGTTGCTCCATTATTATGTTTCCTTGAGAGGTAAGGGATTGGCCGTGCAATCAATTCGGGAACGCATGTCTGCGCTGGCCTTCACTAGCAAGGCCTTGGGGTTTAAAGAGGAACAGCAGATTTTCGTATTCGAAAGATGCTGGAAGGGTGGTCCAGGGAGGCTGGGCCTATGCCTCATACTAGGGTCCCTTTGTCTCCTGATATTCTTCGGGGTTTGCAAGGGGTTTGGAGCGCAGTGTGTGCGTCTCATTTCGAGGCAGTTTTGTTCCACGCAGCCTCTTTGGTAGCCTTTTATGGGGCTCTGAGGGTTAGTGAACTGGTGGCAAGCTCCACGCGTGATGTTTCATATTGAAGGATATTATGTTGCTGGGGGGTAAGGTGGTCCTTACTATCCGGCGATCTAAAACTGATCAAGAGGGCACGGGGACTGTGCTAGAGTTGGGTTCGTGCTCAGAGGTGGAGCTTTGCCCAGTTTCCGCATTAGCCGACTATTTGGCTTTGCGGAGGGGCTGCGAAGGATCGCGGTTTTGTCACGCTGGGGGCAGTCCGTTGACAAAGCATTAATTTTGGGCTGTGACGTCAAAAGGCTTTAGCCTGGTTGGGTTTGTCTGGATTGAGGTTTGGTACCCATTCCTTCAGAATCGGTGCAGCCTCTACGGCTGCTGCCTTGGGTTATCCTACTTCGTCCATTCAACGCCTGGGCCGTTGGCGGTCTCAGGCTTACAAAGGTTATATTCGCCCTTTGCTCCGCTAATAAGTTTTGGTTAGGAGCTGGGGTATTTTGAGGTTTGGGTTGTATAACTTGTCTGTTTTCCTTTTAGATGCTGTTGTTCCTGGCCGGAGGAGCAGAGTTCTCATCTGCGGGCACAGTTATGTGTTTCGGGCGGCACATCAAGCTCGGAGAACTGCTGTTGGCTCTCAGCTGGGGCTCAGCAAACGTGTCACAATAGAATGGAGGGGGCGCCGGGGTCTTCAGTGGCCTGGCTTGCTTCCCTTTTTGTTTCATGGGTCTGGGGGCCCTCCTCCGCAGGCATTGATTTTTCACCTGGGAGGGAATGATCCCGGGCTGATTAAGGGCAAGGCATTGATCTTGCAGGCCCGAGACGATTTCAGGTACATAAGGAACAGATGGCCTGGTACCATTATGGTTTGGTCGGCCATGATTCCGCGCTGGGTGTGGCGCAGTGCCTGGGGGTTTATGGCACCATGTGGCCTGGGGAGGACCGGTTAGCCTCCCCCTTTTGGGGAGTTAGGGGTCTGGCAGGATCAACCTTGGGTGTGGCTCGAGGTTTGTGAATCCAGACTGTCCTGGAGACTCGATTGGATGGGTGCCTTTCGCTGAGACTCGCGTCTGGTGTTTGGGCCCTCCAGTGCAAGCCTCCCTGCTGGGCCTGCCTAACGGGAGCTGTGGCTCACAGCTCCGGCTGGGGGGCCGGGTCTCTCGCCCACTGAAAAAGGCAGGGGAGCGGTCTGAGGAGACCCCTGGCCCTGACCTGGCCGCAGTTTGGTTGCCCACTGAGCGAATAAGGAAATTTGCAAGGTTCTGGAGGGTGGTTTGGGCCACTATTTGCCCCATCCAGATATTTCTAAGGAATGTCCCGACCTCTACAGAGGGGATGGTGTGCATCTCTCGGAAAAGGGTAATGTGCTTTTTCTGATAGATTTGCGGCAAGGGCTTTTGTTGGTTTGGGGTCTTTCTGTGGGTGCTAAGCCCTAAGTAGAGACTTGGCCTTAGTTGTGGCAGGTTCTACGGGGTTTATGGCACCATGCGGCCTGGGGAGGACCGGTTAGCCTCCCCCTTTTGGGGAGTTAGGGGTCTGTCAGGATCAACCTTGGGTGTGGCTCGAGGTTTGTGAATGCAGACTGTCCTGGAGACTCGATTGGATGGGTGCCTTTCGCTGAGACTCGCGTCTGGTGTTTGGGGCCCTCCGGTGCGAGCCTCCCTGCTGGGCCTGCCTAACGGGAGCTGTGGCTCACAGCTCCGGCTGGGGGGCCGGGTCTCTCGCCCGCTGAAAAAGGCAGGGGAGCGGTCTGAGGAGACCGCTGGCCCTGACCTGGCCGCAGTTCGGTTGCCCTTGCCGTTGCTAGTTATTTTAATAAAAGTGGCCCATATTTTCACCAATTTAATTGTGTCCGTCTCTTTATTCCGACTTGGGGGGCAAAGAAGCCTCCTGAAGCCCGCTGCATCGCAGCGTGGCTGAAGGGGAAGTTTTGCCCCCCCTTGGAGGGAGAGCGGACTCTTCGGCGCTCTTTTGAGCGCGTCCTGAGGGGGCGGGGCTTCAGCGCTGTTGCTGAAGCCCCGCTCGATGCCGCGGCAGTCTTCCCGGCGTTTTCGGCCCACCCGCCCGCCCTATTTGTTATGCAGGCAATCGCTGGTCGCTTCCGTTTGGAGGGGCCGGGTAGGAATTTTTTCACTCCCCGGCGATTTGGCATTTGACTGGGGGGTGTTTTTTGCCTACCTTGCATAGCATTTCAGTGGATTGAGGAATTGGCTTAGGGTTGGTGCCTTGGTAGAGTTGGTCACTTTTCAGGGCAGGTTCTACGGGGTTTATGGCACCATGCGGCCTGGGGAGGACCGGTTAGCCTCCCCCTTTTGGGGAGTTAGGGGTCTGTCAGGATCAACCTTGGGTGTGGCTCGAGGTTTGTGAATGCAGACTGTCCTGGAGACTCGATTGGATGGGTGCCTTTCGCTGAGACTCGCGTCTGGTGTTTGGGGCCCTCCGGTGCGAGCCTCCCTGCTGGGCCTGCCTAATGGGAGCTGTGGCTCACAGCTCCGGCTGGGGGGCCGGGTCTCTCGCCCGCTGAAAAAGGCAGGGGAGCGGTCTGAGGAGACCGCTGGCCCTGACCTGGCCGCAGTTCGGTTGCCCTTGCCGTTGCTAGTTATTTTAATAAAAGTGGCCCATATTTTCACCAATTTAATTGTGTCCGTCTCTTTATTCCGACTTGGGGGGCAAAATGTTTCTTGCTACTTCAGTGACCCAGCAGGGGTGAGCTGATACACACCAAACTGTCCTCATTCAGTCTTCTCTGACAAACCCCAGAGAATTCTTCCTGACAGCATTAGCATTTGTTTTGTCAGTCGCATCCTCATATTGTTACAATAAATACCAATTTATGTGTCCTTATGCCTGGAATTCCTTTGTAAGCCTAAAATGATCAATAATAATAAATACCATAATTAAGACAGAAGCAAGTTGTACAGTTTATATGCAGTGGTTGTGCTTGGTCAAGAATCTTGCTTGTATGTGTGTTTGTTGATATGATCCTTACTTTACATGCCTTTCAATTGAATCCTTGGAAGAGTTACACCCTTCTAGGACCATTGAAATCAAGGGCATAACTGTGTTTGCAATCCTAATGGTGGATGGGAGTAGCAGGGAGAAGACATAGGGAGAAAACACAAACAATGAGTTGGGATAAAACAGGCCACATCTTTATTGATTACATCTGTTGGAGCATTGGAGTGGTGCAGGGTGTGGATCTGGGCATCAGGTGACACTCTTGCTGGCCGATGAAACCTTTCTCTAGCTTGACTGCTGGGGATAGATCTGGAAAGACAGGACCAGTGGGCCAACATGGGCAGAAGTGGAGTGAAGTGACAGCCCTCAAGCTGGGCATGATGCTACCTGGCTGACTCCACCCCCAAGGACATTTTAGGAGGTCTTCACCCAAAGGAATGGGTATGCAGGTATATCTGGTCCAAGGCTTAAAACTGCCACAAGGGGTGGGCTAAGGCTTCTAAGGCTGCAACCCAGATATCAGGGCACCTCATATTCCACGGAGCCCTGAACAAGACCATCTGCCTGAAGAATATGTCTGGGTGATGAATTAGCACGCCACAAGTAGCCTCCATAAAACATTCAACTGCTTTGCTCACTCTTCTGGCACCATCCACCTTGCAGGAAGAAATTCACCTTAGGCCACAGGAGAAAAAAGATAATACTGGGGCAAAGACAAGAAGATTCACCACATCTAATCAGGAATGGCCAATCCCCTCCCCCAATGCATTATCTATTTTCAAAGATTATTGCCCAGTTACTTTTGTAAATCTTCACTGTGTGGCCCATAAGCATTAACTCATCTTTTATTGTCAGCATTTAGGACTGTTTACTTACATATGCTTTTAATGTATGTAGAGGAGTGACTGATACATTTAACTGTGTGTCTCCTTGTTGGGTTTGATAAATTTACTGGAAGCTGGTTGTTCAAGTACTTGGGGTCAATTTAGATATGACATCAACCACGATTACTTGTTATGAGTCACTTATTTGAGTAAGTATTCATCACAATCTCCATCTTGTTTAAATGTTCTTAGCACATGCTTAGACCATACATGTGCAGTATAGTCCACATTTCTCACAAGGGCCCAAATTGGATTACACATAGTGAGTCAGCACTATCAACAAAATGGGACATTTAATAGTCAATGCAATAGGATATTAGAAGTCTGGAAACCACCAGAAAGAAACTGAAGCACAGCATAAACTTTAATGTGACAGAGGTGCATTGGCCTGGCACATTTTGCCAATATGACAATGTTCTAATAAAAGTGTTTAAACAAGGCAGGATCTAAGAGTACTGCTTACATGGGAGAAAGTCTTGCAATATATCTCTAAATTGCAAGCTGTACTCCAGTTTACAAACATGCATAGTATCTATCCACTTTCTTCACATAGTACTTAGTACTTAAAACAATAAGCTATGCTGTGCACTAAATGAGACACACTCTTCCAACAATTTGTATATAGATGGCAGGTGCCAAAATAAATTTGTCTACTGTTGTAGTTTTGAAATCCCACAAGTGACTTAAGCACAAAAATAACCCTTCAAGTCAGCAAAAAAAAAATCTTGCTACTGCTGCCAATGTCCAATTAATTCAGAATTGCTAGGTAGCCTGAGTGTAAATTTTAAACAAAATCTGCATCTCATGTGTGATTTTGCATGCCAAAAGCCATCATGAAATAAATTGAATGATGAACTTCCATAATGGGATTTAACAGAAAATGCTGACAAGAAGCAGTGCAACCAGATGCTCGTAAATGGCCTTAAAATGCTGCATAGTACACATAAAACCAGGTAAATGTTGACAGTGCTGCCTTTGGGTACATCCAAGCAGAGCAGTAGCTACATATCAGCTCAGTTCAGTTCTACTATCTTAAAATACATTTGTGCTTATTTCCCATACAAATATTCTCTCTCTCTCTCTCTCTCTCTCTCTGCATGTGATCTTAGCATTTGTGCCCTCAATGAGTTCAGAAAGATTTCTCATCATTCCTTTTCCAGTGTGGCATAATTGGCATCCAGACAATTGAGAGGGATTACAGAAAATCCTCCACTCACTTGCCCTTGGCAATGTGCTCAACCTGATACAGCCAACTTGTTCACTACTTTCTACCTAATGAAAGAGGTCACCCATCCATAGACAGGCTGGAGAAGGCAGAAACTTACAGAATGAGGAGGAAGACCCCATTTATTTAATAATTCAACAGTACCTTTCCAATCTGTACAGAAGGTGGGAAATAGACTTGCAGAGAGATATCATTATATGCATTATTATTTAAGACTTTGTCTTAAATGATGACTAGTTGACCATGGCTTTGTTACAGAGATTGTTGCTTAATAGATTGCTTTTCCATTGAAAGCCTGTAGGTTCTCCTCCTTGGTCTCCTTTCGGTGGCAGCATTTAGCAATTATGCCTTTCCTGTATCCAGAGCATTTAGCTGTGTATTTCAAATTTATTATGTAATGTCTGTTTTACACTGATGACTGTAGTTTTTGATGGTGTTTTATCATTTGATTTTAATTTTATTGCTTGTACACACTGTGGAAAAGTAGGATATAAATCTTCTAACACCTGATGGTAAAATAAAGGCCAGTTATAAACACATTTGCCAAAATCAAAGCTAAATTTAGATCAGGGTTATAATAATGACTTCTGGTTGGTGCACTTGGGACATGGAACAGTTAGTCTAGATGCTGAGTTACGGATCTTTATTGAAACAAGACTGTAATATTTTGTGCATACAAAATATAAAGTTTTCTCCACATATTTTCTCTTAGTGCAAGTCCTACCTGACAGCAACAAATTTCTGTAATAAATCTTCAAATTTAAAAAAAAAATGCACCAATGTAGTTAGATAATTTTTCTGTATGAAACAGAGAAGAATTTTGCACAGGTGAACCATCCTCACTCCTACCTTGTAACTTCTTTCTGTGTCATATAGCAGCCCTGAGTACCGTTATGCCCTTGTGACTTTTGCCAATATAATAGCACCAATACACAATCCTTCACCAATGGTAACCTGGAAGAATTATGTGTTTAAACAATTTATTGGTAGCATATGGTTACAAAACTTAACTATTTCTTAATTTTTTTTTCGCATTAACCCATATGACATTTCCATCCCCCCTCCCTCCAATGTTGACTTCCCCGAGGTTATAAATTCAAACCAATACTAAAGGCACTTCTAACTGCTCAAAGTTCAATATATATATTCTTACAACTAAAAAATTGTCCAATGTTTCTTTACTTTCCAAGTTTTCTCCATATATCCTTTAAATTTTCTCCACTCCCTTTTGAATATCTCTAAATCATAGCCTCTTAGTGTTCTAGTTAATTTGTCCATTTCACACCACGATTCTTTCTTCCATATGTGGTGGACATGTGAAAAAGCGAAAGAATTCTGGAAGATGATACAAGAAATCTCCAAAATTTTGGGCTACGATTTTAAGAAAATTGCAGAGACGTTTTTACTTGGTTTACAATTAGAAAAATTTCCAAAAGAAGATAGGACTCTAATTTGGTACCTGTTATCAACTGCTAGGACTTTATACGCGCAGCTTTGGAAGCAAGAAAAAATACCAGAGAAATGGGATTGGACGGTAACCTGGAAGAATTAGGACACCAGAATAAAGTCATAGGTCACAGCATTGTGACAGTAGAGCTGTTTTTGACTCTAGCTGAGTTCTGAGTATTTCTCTGCTGGCAGAGTGACTCATAAGTTCAGACTGTTATAAGATGAAGGGGATATGAAATTGTTTTACCTCTGTTGTACTAAATTAATGTAAAGCCAGGTGCTGTGTCATTGAATTTTTTTGTGGATAGACCTTTCATCTCATTGAAGTTAAACTTTCCGGCTTTTAGGTAATTTGTGGATCATAGCATAATGGCTCTTGCTTCAATGAAAGCAGCTTTGCTTATAAGTTACTTTAATATTTCTTGCTTATTTCAAAGCAAGCAGCTGTTGAACTAATGATAGCTTATCAAAGATTTCAGGTTTTCACGGCTGGTAACATCATTAGGGTTTGTAGAATCTTTCGGGCTCAAGTGCCGTGTTCTACTGGAGAAAGCAGCCAAGAAGGTCAGAGCACCTGCTCCGGCTGCAACACCACTGAGGATGTTTTCCGCAGCTGAGAACGAAACGTCTGGAAGGAAAACTTTCTCCAGTAGAACACGGCACTTGAGCCCGAAAGATTCTACAAACCCTAATGATAGCTTAGTTTAATAATGCTTTTTACCCTAAAAATATTACCTGGTGTTTGAAAAGCTGGCCCTATTAACACAGAAGAGGAAAGATAAATACAAATAGGGACTAGAAAAGGGAGAAATGGCAACATGAAATCAGGCAAAGTGTGAAAATATTGTAGAACACTATAAAACCCATTCCCAGTAATTGTGGAAGGATTTCACAATATTAATTTTTTTGTCTTTCCCATCATATAGCATTCTGAAATAACTGAGAACATAAATATTAGATAACATACCAGGCTTTGAAAGATTTGGGATCTTTAAAGTATTTTGAGAAACCAGTGAAAGAAATGGTGTTAAAGTTCTAGGTTTTCAAAAAGTTTTATTAGTTTGAGAAAAAGATAGGGATGGGAAACAGGAAAATAAAAGGAACAACACATCCTGGTATTATTTTGCATAAGAATACTTTCAAAAAGCTTAATTCTACAAAATTTTCTTTACATAAATTGTCCCCTATTATTTTGTCTCAACTGTACATAATCCATTTTCAAATTTTATAGTATACACCTTTTGTTAAAATTATCTAGTAACAGGAAAATAAAAGGACAGGAAAATAAAAGGAACAATACATCCTGGTATTATTTTGCATAAGAATACTTTCAAAAAGCTTAATTCTACAATATTTTCTTTACATAAATTGTCCCCTATTATTTTATCTCAACTGTACATAATCCATTTTCAAATTTTATAGTATACACCTTTTGTTAAAATTATCTAGTAATATTGACAATTCCAGTAAAGGTAAATTTTATAATATAAAATACAGGAAAAAATGAGTTCACACCAGAGAATCTTATAAGTCTTGATTGTGTAACCAGGCATAAAATTTCATGCAATATTTTCTTGCTTCTTCTCTAGATTTCCCAGCCAGCAGCTAGGATAAAAAGTCCAGTTCTGCTGTTTCCAGAACTTTTCCCACCAAGTCAATTTTCATGGGGATTTCCTGAGATTTCCATCTCTGCGCCAAAAGAATACTAGGTGCTACGTTAAAGTGCGCCAACAAGTGCCTCATTTCTTTGCAATAGTCCTCAGGAAATATGTTCAATAAAAATAGTTCTGGTTTGAAATGGATCTGTGTCTTCATGATCTTCTGTAGCATTTCATGCACCATTTTCCAATAGTCTTTCACAATCTCACATGTCCACCACATATGGTAAAAGGAACCAATCTGTTTAGTACATTTCCAACACTGGTTGGACTTATTGGTATAAATCTTACACAATTTCTGTAGGGTCAGGTACCATCTATAAAACATCTTATATAGATTTTCTTTGAAAGTTACTGACCTAGTTAATTTAACGTTAAGCTTCCACAGTCTCTCCCAGTCTTCTAATGCAATATTGTAACCAAACTTTTTTGCCCATTGGACCATACAATCCTTTACAAGTTCACCTTGTGTCTTCATTTGAAGTAGATATGCATATAATTTGGAGATAAAGTTTTCTTGTGGGCCCAATTTTTTTTTATAAAATAAATATTGTTCTGTATTAAAACCTGTCACCTTATCTTTGGCATATCTAGATTCAACTTGCATTCTCAGCCACCAATTCATTTTGATATCCATATTTTCCAGTTTTTCTTTGGTTTTCAATTTGTTGTCTTTTCCCAACAAGTCATCATACCTATAATTCTGATTTAATTTTAGGAGATTTGGATGGGTAAATGCTTCTACTGGAGAAACCCATCTTGGAATTTTTTGGTGAATTCTAGTCTTTAACCATGACCACATATGATACAAAGATTTTCAAAACCAATGATTCTTAAAATAGGAGTGGCCTTCAAGTCTTAGGCATGCCACCCCATAGTCAAATCATGTCCTTCTAATAGCAGTTGTCTCTTGTCATTCAAAAGTATCCAGTCTTTTGCCCATAAAAGTGCAGATGCTTTATAATAATAATAATAATAATAATAATAATAATAATAATAATAATAATAATAATAATAATAATAATAATAAAATTTTATTTATACCCCGCCCTCCCCACCGAGGCAGGCTCAGGGCGGCTAGTCTGCCAGTCTGGCAGGCCCATGCCTGCTCTTAATTTAGAATCCTGCAATGTCTTTAGTTTAATCCTAGGTTTTTTACCTTGCCAAACATATTTGGCAACCATGTTGTTCAATTCTTGAAAAAATCCACTATTTAAAAGTATTGGAATAGTTTGAAACAGGAATAGTAATCTTGGTAGAATATTCATCTTTATTAGGGCTATTCTTCCCATTAAAGATAAGTTCAAATCATGCAATTTTTCCAAATCTTTTTTAATTTCTTTGAGTAGTTTGTCATAGTTATCTGCTTTTAGATTGCTGCATTTATTTGAAATAACAACACCTAAATATTAATTCTTTTTTAATACAAAAATCCTGATTTTTGCTAGAAGGATTGAATTTGTTCCATCGTCATATTCTTTGTCAAAAATTTTGTTTTATGATAATTAATCTTTAACCCTGCATAATATCCAAATTGCTTGATCTTATTTATAAGACAGTCAATTGAGTCCATCAGTTTGTTCTAGTATAAAGACTAAATCATCAGCAAAGGCTCTGAGTTTATATTGTTCATCTTTTATCACAGCTCCCTTTATATTTGCATCTTCCCTTATTTGGTTATTCAGCATCTCTAAAGATAAGATAAAAAGTAGAGGCAACAATGGACAGCCTTGTCTTGTACCTTTTTGAATATTAATAACATCTGTTAATTCGCCATTCACTGTCATCCTTGCATTTTGTGAGGAATATATTGCTTCTGCTCTCAAGAAGTTTTCACCACATTCCATGCCTTTCAGTTGTTGTAACATAAAATACCAATGAACATTATCAAAGGCCTTCTCAGCATCTAAACAAACTAAAGCCAATTGCTTCTCTGGATGACTCTCATAATATTCCAAAATATTACAAACTGTTCTGACATTGTCTTTCAAATATCTTTTAGGAAGAAATCCTGCTTGATCGTGGTGTATTTCTTCAAACGTTGTGCCAGTATTGCAGCAAAAAAATTATAATCCACATTTAAAAGGGAAATTGGACGATAGTTTTTAATATCTTTCAAATAATCATTTTCTTTTGGAATCAAAGATATTGTAACTTCTTGCCATGAAGCTGGTATTTGACCTTCATCTTGAATCTTTTCAATAAAACGCTTAAATGGTAAGAGCAAAGACTCTTCATAAGCTTTATAGAATTCTGCAGGTAAACCATCTGACCCAGGAGTTTTGCCATTCTTTTGAGATGTCATTGCCTCTCCAAGTTCCCTTATTGTTATTGGCTCATTTAGAATTTTTTGCTGTTCCTCTGTAAATTTGTTGAGGTTATTTTGATTGATATATTCTTCTAACTCCGTTTTTTGAACTTAAGCAACTTCATATTATTTTTTTATAAAACTGCTCCACAATTTGACATATTTCTTGCTTTTGATTTTCCTCTTTATTGCTTTCATCTTTCAGTGTCATAATGATTCTTTTGGTCTTCTCTTTTCTCATCCTATAAGCCAACCACCTTCCAGGCTTGTTGGCATGTTCAAAATTTTTTTGTCTAGCATACCTCAATTTAATCTCCATCTCTTCCATAAGAATTAAATTCAATTTATGTTGCATTTCTTTCACCTTTTTTTTTTTAAATTCATATTTTGTTGGTTGTTTTTTAAGATTCTTTTCAGCTTCTCCGGCTTGTGACATTAAATTTTGGATTTTTTTTCTTTCTTTTTTTTTGATACTATATCTAATTGCAAGGCCCCTATAATAAGCTTTAGCAGTGTCCCAGACTACTTGCATCTTTACTTCTTGTGTTATATTCTGTTTGAAAAAATATCCCATTTTGGCCTTGGATTCTTTAAGAAAGTCTTTATCTTTCAAAATTGAAGTATTTAACTTCCATAATTTTCTCTTCCTTAGACCTTTTAGCTTTATCATTACAGACCTATGACCTGAGATAACTCTTGTTTGAATTTCTATGTCAGCTAGATCTTTAATCAAACATGCCGAAAGCCAACACATGTAAATTCTTGAAGGTTTGGTGACTGGAGGAATAGTAAGTAAAAGTCTTTGGAATTGGGATATCTTGTACTCCATACATCTACCAGATCCATTTCTTCTGCTAATTTCCAAAAGCTTGCTGGTAACTGAAGACTTTTACTTTTCATCTGTTTATGCATTTTTTTATCCAGTTGTCTATCAGAGACTGCATTAAAATCTCCTATTAAACAGTATTCTGCATACTCCAAATTTGATAATTTAAGACGCAAATCTTGAAAAAATTTCTCTTGGTGATCATTTGGGGCATAAATATTTGCAAGTAAGATTTTTTTATTGTCCACTGTAATTTCAACCAATAAAATTCTCCCATTTTCAGAGACAAATGGCAATTGTGGATTAAATTTATCTTTAATATATGTTGCCACTCCTCGTTTCTTCTTATATATGTCTGTTGCTGTGAATAAATTACCCAATTTTTTATTTTTCAAAAAGTGTTGGTCTTTCATTAGAATATGAGTTTCTTGCAAGCAAATTATGTCCATTTCCAATTTTGCCAAATATCTAAACATCTTCCTCCTTTTAGCAGGAGAATTGAGTCCATTCACATTAATTGAAACTATTGAAGCCATTATGGATTTGGATTATCATTATCTTTCTTATCTTTTTTGGGGGTGTTGTCTTGTATGGTATCTGCATGGTTCATTTGGATTTTCTTCACCAGAGCTTTCTCCCTCCTCCTCCTCTTCATCCTTCTTTTCTTTGCTTTCTTTTTTCTTCATTTTTTCCAAAAAATTCTGAACTTTAAAATGGAGTTAATCCTGTATCTGTTCTTCTGGTATGTAAAAAAAAGGCCCTCTGGCATTAGCCACATATAAGGTATTTCTCTTCTTCTCAGAAAATCTGTTAACTCTTGATATTCTCTCCTCTTTTGTTTCACAGGCCAGGGAACCTCTCTCAGAATTTTCACCATATTTCCATATCATCATAGGTCTATCTCTTACTTGTTTTAGAATGTCATCTTTGGTTTTCTTCCTTGTGAATCTCAAATGAACTTCACTAGGCATTTTGTTTTATCTTGTATAGCTCGATGGTACCCGTCTAACTTGGTCAAATTCTTCTTCCATCCTCTCAGAAGCCACCTGTAAAATTTCAGCCAAGGCTTCACTTAGAATTTTCTGTAAATCTTCATTTTTCTCTTCTGGTATGTTTTGAAACCTCAGCATATATGCAGCTCTACCTACTTCCAATTGCAAGAGTCTAGAATCTTGTATACACTGTTCTTTTTCCAGATGTTCTGCCTTTTGAATATTCTCTGTCACCTGACCATCTAACACTTTTAGAGCCTTGTTAGTCTCAGCTGTCTGTCTGCTGTTTTTCAAAAGCTCTTTTTTTAATCTCTGCCATCTGTTCACCAATATTATCTACTTTGCTTGTTAACTGTACTATAGCAGACATTAAAGCAGTTTGCATTTCTTTCATATCTCCTTGCATGGTCATAAATTTGCCCGGTCCAGATGGAACATTAGGTGAAAGAAATGTTTGCTTTCCTTCTTTGTTGTCTTTTCTTTTAACAGTTTCTTTGGGACCACTCATTCTTGTTAAAATAAGTACACTCACAACCACAAATCCAATAACACCTCTTCCACATTTGTTTTGAAACTCTATATTCCTGTTTATACCAGATAAGCTAAACTCCACCAAAACAGTTCAAAAATGAAAACAACCTTCTGGCTTCTATCAACAGTTTGTGTTAGCCAAAACAATACTAAAAATAATAATAAACACCACTTTTCAGTTCACCACACTAGATAGTCAATAGGGAAAACAGTTCAGTTCAGTTCACTACAACAGCAGCCATTCCCTGATATGAATTTTGCAACAAAGCTGATTCAGTTGTAATCCAAATCACCACCAAGTCTTCCAACTAGATTCCAAGTACAGAAACTACAAAGTGTAAATCTGTAATCCAGGGCTAATTACCCTATTTGTAATCCAAGAGTGAGACCCAAAATCAAACAATAAGCCAGTAATCCAGACAAAAAGGGAAAAAAACCCAGCAAACACAAAAATAAAGGCAAAAAATACCTTAAAACCCAGGGTGACAGCATCTGTGGTGTCTGGCGGTCGGGGACAAACAGGCCTAGGAGTGGTTTATGGTCTGTGAGAATGGTGAAGGGTTGGCCATACAAATAATCATTTCTTAACATTTCTGAAATTTCTTAACATCAACAACAATGCCCAACCCTTTCTTATCTATTTGTGCATAGTTGCACTCAGGTTTTTGCAATGTTCTCAAATAATAAGCCACCGGAACCTCCTGACCGTCCAGCAGCATGTGCGCTAATACCGCCTCTACCCTGTAAGGAGACACACCACACGCCAAGACCACGGGCAGCTGCTCGTCAAAATGCGCCAGCAGACTGTTGAATATGAGGAGGTCCTTCACCGCCTGGAAACGTTGGCCTGCCGGCGGCCCCATACCCATGGGGCCCATTTGTCCAGTAAGCAGTGGAGGGGTTCCGCTACCACCGCCTTGTGGGGAAGGAAGGCGTGGTAGAAGTTGAGGAGTCCTAAGAAAGCCTGTAGTTCCGCTTTATTGGTGGGGGTGGTGTCAAGTCTGCTTTAACTCTGGTAAGGCCTGTGCTCAATCTTTGGTTCAGGAGAGAAGCATCCTGGGTAAAGCCATACTGTATGCCAATGCTGCTAGCGCGAGCTTTCCTCACCCCCCCCCCTCCTTTCCTTTGTTATGTAGTTGTGCTTTGAAATGGGAATATGTGAAAGAGATTATTGGGCCTTCTTAGGCTGGTCATCGGGGGAGGTTGGAGCCGAAGAGACACTCAAGGCCAAAGCAGGCCTGAGAACGAAATTGTAACATCAATGTGTGAATGTGCCCTGCATAGTACCCCTCCCTCAAGAATCCCTTTGAAGTGTACCTTATATGATTGCATTCTACTGTATGATCTTTAGTCTTTCAATCTCCTTGTAGTCGAGAACCATGATATCAATAAACTAGCTACTTTGTTATCAACAAAGACTCGTTATTGAATCTGCCGACTTGACAGGTGGGGGCATCACAGATGGCTTTCACCTTTTCCTTCATGGAGTATCCCAGGAAGTCAATTTTAGGAACCCCCAACAGACATTTCTTCCTCTTCATTTTCAGGCCTGCTGCGTCGAATCTTTGGAGAACTGCATAAAGGCGGGAAGCGAACTCGTCCTCCATGGCGGTGGCAATTAACACATCATCGAAAAATGGCTGGACGCCGGGATACTTTTTAAAAGAGAGTCCATTAGGTTCTGGAAGATACCCGGGGCCACACTGACTCTGAACTGGAGGCGCTTGACCTTGAAGGTGCCTCTATGTATCACTATTGTTTGCGCCTCAGCCATGGCGGCGTCCACCGGCAGCTGTTGGAAGCCTGAGCTAAGTCCAATTTTCCATAAATTTTGGCCCCCACTAGGGAGGCCAACACATGGCTCACAACTGGCATTGGGTAGGTGTGGTTCCGTAGCGCCTTATTTATCGTACACTTATAGTCCACGCAGAGGTGGACACAGCTGTCGGGCTTGACTGGGGTGATGATGGGCATCTCCCAGTGGGCATTAGCAACCAGTTCCAACTCTCCCTGGGCTACCAGGAGGTCTAGCTCCTCCTCTACCTCGTGTTTCAGGGCGAAGGGAACACGCCGGGCCTTCTGCCTTATGGGCTGGACATTTGGGTCTAGGTCCAGAGACACAGGGGCCCCCGTGTAAGTTCCCAGGGTTCCGTTAAAAACTGCCAGAAACTCCCCGCAGATGCTCTGGAAGTCCCTGAGCCAGGTAGGAACCTGGTTTAATCCAGTCACCTGGATTCTGAGGGGTCCAAACCATGTTCTGCCCAGTAAACTGCTCAAGTCCTCTTCCACAACTATTGGGGGCAGTCTCCCTGAGAAGCTGTCGTATTTCACCCTCGGAAACCCCACTCCCTTTATAGCAATCTCCTGCTTTTGGTAGTCACGGACCATGAACGGGGATGGCTGCAAAAGGGGTTCCCCCCAGGGCATAACTTCTGGAAGGTCCAGAGTGAAATTAGTCTGGGAAGTTGCATGTGACTACATTCATAGAGGGCAAGCCATGTAAAATGGAAGTGGACTCGGGGGTTGGACAGACTGTAATTTCACTCTAGACCTTCCAGAAGTTATGCCCTGGGAGGAAGCCCATTTGCAGCCATCCCCGTTCATGGACCGTCGCTCCTGCCGATTTCGGGAAGACCTCAACTCCATCTACTCCTCAGAGGAGCAGGTAAGCCAACTCCTCCGAGGAGTAGATAGAGTTGAGGTCTTCCGCCTTGGCGGTGTCTTGGTGTCTGCCCGCACTTTGCCAGTCGGCGATTCTCAGGGTGGATCGCCTTGGCCTGGAGCGGCAGACCCTTGTTAGGTGGCCCGTCTTTCATCACTGGTGGCAGATGGCATCCCAAAATCGGCAGGAGCGACGCTCATGGTCCTCCCCGCAGCTGGCACACTCCCTTTACTGCAATCTCCTGCTTTTGGTAGTCATGGACCAGGACGTCCATTCCGCAGGAGCTGAGGAGCAGCGCCTTCTTCCTGCAACCCATGACCTATTGTATTCGATGTGGTTCTCCAGCTGCTCTAACCACATTTCCCATCTCTCAGGCCTGGCCAAGTTGAAAGCTGGAATTGGTCCTGGTGTAGCAGCCATCTCTTCCAAGGCAGTGCAGGGTGCAGTGCTGGAACTGAGGCAGCGATGCGCGTTGTGGTGCTGGTCTGGGCCGCTCACCAGGATCCCACCTTCATCGCCACTATAATATAGTACGTTCCATACATGGAAGAAGCAAGGTGGTAGTGAATTATAAGCTCTTTATTGATTTCGGCATAGTAAGGCCTAAGTATACGACTGGGGAAAAGGGCCAACGGGGCCAACCTTATATACATATCAGGATCCCTGTGCTAGCATTCTATTGGACCATTCAAACCAGCAGGGGGCTCATGATTGGAGCAGGGATCTGGATCCTGCTGCCTATTGTTCCCAAGTCCCCAAGCTCTGGTTGTCTGGCTCCAATGAGCATGTGGAACACCCATTCAGTTCTCACTTGAGTCCTCATACATAACAGTCAACTTTGTCAGACCTGGGCCTGGACCACTATCCTTCCAATATTCTCCCTCCCTGGCAGGAACAACAGAGGCAGTGACATCACACAAATGCAACCAAGAAAAAAAAACGCAGTGCCAGGCTAGCAGCCCATGCCCCAGCCACAGATCCAGACAATCACTTTAACTGAAAATCCCCTGTAGGATTCTTGCCCCCTTAAGATCTAGCCAGCTGAATTCTAGAAGCTGCCTTCAGAATGGCTAGGGCTGCTTTTCACCCAGCCAATTTAAGGTGAGGGAAAGTCAGTAAGCTTTTCTGAATCAAGTATGGCTGCTAATCTTATGCTCTGTCTACCCTGCTTGCTTCTGTACTTCAGACTCTGTCAAGTCAAAGTTGGCAGGGTAAGTCTTTGCTCTCAAGAAAACTGGTCACTTGGATGTCTGAGACTATAAAAGGAATAATCTGCCAACAGCTTTCAATTCCATGACAGATGAAAGATGGAGTATAAATATAATAAATGATAATCTGCCATCCAAGTTTTTCCAGAAAGATGTCCAAACAGTAGCATGAGTATTGCCTCCAAATACAATCTTATGTCCAAGAAGAAACTAATGTGGCACAATTTAAAGTCTATTTTGACAAAGCCAAGAGAAATCTTATGGGGAACTAGAAATTACTCAGCACTGACTCACTGTATGGATACAAAAGAGTTGTGAAAACCCTCTGCCAGAAGGTCTGTTTTGGAGGCCACTGAGATCATCCCAAATAAAGTGTTGCATGGCTAGTGCCTGTGTACATCAGACCCCATTATTAAACAGCCAGGAAGATTCCAGAGTCATTTGGGGATGTAATCAAACCAACTTCCTGACATTTAACAAAAATACAGGACATCGCCTGTTACAGATGAACACTGACCCCAGTTCCACTCTCAGTAAGGTAATCTCAAATGGCATGACCAAAAAGCCTATAGACACTGAAGTTAAAATAAATACTTTCAAAACCCCAGAACTTATTCCATTTTAGTCCAAAGGACTGTCCACCATCACTACTATGCTGCAACTGCTCATCAAAACAATGCCCACTTTTCAAGATCTGTGTAACGTTATGCCCTCTCTGATTGGTCATCCATCTCTGGGTGGTAGGCGGAGCTTAGCCTTTGTTCAGTATTGGTAAACTTCCTTCCAAAATTTGGCTACAAGCTGCACTCCTCGGTCCAAGATCACCTTCTCTGGGAAGGAATGCAGCCTAAGAACATGTTGCAAAAACAATTTAGCCAGTTGCATAGTGGTGGGTATCTGTGCACATGGCACAAAGTGAGCCTGTTTAGAAAAAGTGTCCAGTCTTACCAAAATGATTGTCTTCCCCTTGCTAGGAGGAAGATCTCTCATAAAGTCCACTGTAATGATAGCCCAGAGCCTGAAAGCCATTTCTATGGATGTAACAGACCAGGAGGTTTTTTTCTTTTCTTTACCATGATGCACACTGGCCATGATGTGGCCTATTGAGACAATCATATATAGACAATCACCTGTGTACAAACAACCATCATCCCTTTTTTCCAGTTCACTTTTAAACTCTGCTTCCCCAGTTTGGTATAGTGGTTAAGTGCACATCTGGGAGAACCAGGTTTGATTCCTCATTCCTCCACTTACAGCTGCTGGAATGACCTTGGATCAGCCATAACTTTCATAGAGTTGTCCTTGAAAGGGCAGCTTCTGGGAGAGCTCTCTCAGCCCCATCTACTTCACAGGGTGTCAGTTGTGGGGGAGGAAGGTAAAAGAGAATGTAAGCCACTCTGAGATTTGGAGTGGAGGGGTGGGGTATAAATTTCTTCTTCCTCCTCCTCTTCCTCTGTTGCTTTTTTAATCCTCTCTGCCCAAATGTTGTCAGGAGGAGGGGTGAGCTCTCTGTTTGCTTGACTTCTCATTATGACTGATCCTCCCAGCTGAAACAAGAGTCAATTCCCTCCTCCCTTTTACTGTAATGTTGCAGGAGGTGTAACAACATGTCCACTAGGAAGTTGTACTTTCCAGGTAGATGCTTTAGTGGAAACCTAAAGAAAAACTGCCTATCTCACTTGTTTATCCCCCATTCTGTGAGGGGCTTTTAATGCTTCTAAATTCCTGTGATCTGTCTAAATTTCAAAAGGCTCCCTCCAATCATTGTTGCCAAGTAGTCAGAGCTAATTTAGCAGCTGAAGCCTCTTTATCCCACTCTGACCAATTTCTTTCTGTGTCATTGAACTTCTGGGAGACGTATGCACAGGGGTGGAGTTTACCATCTGACCTTTTCTGTAATATTACTCTGCCAACCACCACTTCACTAGCATCGACTTGCACCACAAAGGGGCAGTTCTCGTTGGGGTGCTGGAGCACTGGCTCTGACATGAACGACTGTTTGAAATGCTCAAAAGCCTCCTGGCATTGGCTAGTCCAATTCAGCCTGGCCGATGGCTGCTTATGTTCAAGGCCCTTCCCTTTCATTTTAAACAAGTCTGTGAGGGGCAGGGATACTTGCGCAAACTTTTTAATGAAGGGATTGTAGAAATCTGCAAAACCTAAAAATAACTGTAATTGTCTCCTCATTTTGGGGGCTTCCCACCCCACCATGTCTTTCACTTTGGCTGGATCCATCCCCATATCCTCCCATGACACTCAATCCAACTTTTGTTTGTGGAACTCACATTCTGAAAACTTAACAGTTTGTTTCATAGAGAGCAACCAGGACCTCCCTCACTAGCTTTACATGGGACAGGAGGTCCTCTGAATAAATTAACACATTATCCAAGTAAATGACTAAGTTCTTGTACGGAATTTGTGCAAGACTTCATTGATCAGGTTCACGATCACCCTTGGAGCTCCCTGTAATCCAAATGGCATCCCCAAATACTCAAACTGTTTCAACTGAGTGTTGAACGTGGCTTTCCATTTGTATCTCTCTTGCATATGCATGCCTAGAAATACGCATCATGCAAATCCAGGTTTGTGAATATTTTTTGTTTGGTCACCACCCCCAACAGATTTTTGATCAATGGAGTTGGATAAGCATTAGATATCAACACTGAATTTATCCCCTTATAATCTGTACAGTTTCAGCCCTCTATCCTTCTTCTGGAAGAGGACTGGGGCAGTGTGTGTGTGTGTGGGGGGGAGTTTGCCAGCTGGATGAACCCTCAGGCTATGTTCTTGTCTAAAAACTTCTTAATTTGGCTCTCTCCACGGAAGACATGGAGTATAGTTTTGTTTTAGGCAAAGTCTCTCCTGGAATAAGCTTTATAGCACAGTCAGTGGGTCTGTAAGGGGGCAGCTCGTCTGCCTCAGTCTCTTCAAACACTTGGCTCAGGTCTCTATATTCCCAGGAAATCTTGCTCAGCTCCTCCCTGGTCAGGCAAACAACTTCAGTGAGAGGAGGGTCTGAATCCCAGCATACATCCCAACTGTGCTCTTCACATCTTTTTTCTGCCCTTATGGGTTGTGATAACCACTGTGCCGCTAGTACCACTGGGAAATTGGCTGAGGTGATTGCTATAAACACCAGCTCTTCCCATTGGGTTCCCATCCCCATTAGGCTCAACTCAGTTTCTAAAGAGCATGGTTTTCCCCACATCGCAGAATTGTCTATTTGCTAAAACCAGGTGGGATCCGGGAGCTCCACTGTCTCTACCCCAGCCCAGTGACTATGTTGGGGGTAATTAAGTTTCTGGTGTACCATGAATCTAACAGAGCTTGCACCTGTATGGGGGTTTTCAACTTTGGGTTCACTAACATGATGGGCACACAAAACAAAGTTACTTTAGCCTTCACCTGAGGCTGGACATCAAGCCCTTGGACCTGCTGTCTGGTGCCATTCACAGCAGGTCTCTCTCATTTCTTGCTGGCTGGAGGTCTCTCTCTCACATCATTGTATTTCTTCACTGGGCACATGGCCACTGCTCCTTCCTTGCTCCTTTTAGGTACTCCCCTAGCGCAGCTTTTCATAGCCATCTTGACCATCACTTCTTCTTTCTTCATCAGAAGGGAGGCTCAAGATCCAGAGGGGCAGTCAACCACAAAATGGGTTCCCCTCCACATTTTAGGCACAGGTGCTGCTTCATCCTACACTGTCTTTCTGGTGTGGGGAGGCCCTTCCTCGACTGTGTCCTTCCCTCCAGGAGCCTCTTTACTGCTCCATCCGTGAGTTGTCTGCTGCTGTTGGTTCATAAATTTCACCATCTGTTTGCAGTTCTCTACCTCACATGCCAGCAGTACCCAACACAGGAGTGTACATGGGTTGTCCAGAATCAGTGCTTTGGCCACCAAGTCCACATTCAAGCCAGCCTTGTAGAATTTGACTTTTATACTTTCATTCCAGTCTCTCACCTTAGTGGCATAGGCGTGTAAATCTGCTGAATACTCTCTCACCAACTTTGACAGTCTTTTTAGCATTGATCTGGCCCACTCTTCTTCTAATGAGTATTGGAATTGTTCTCGTAATGCTTGGAGGAAGTTGCTCTCAGTGTGTAAGTCAGGAGACCTGGCTTCATACATCATCACATACTGTTTAACTGTGGTGCCTTCTAGTCTCAAACTGAGATGGTTGATGAGGCTTGCTTCTGTGGAGAAGATATCCCCCCACCTCTAAAGAAACTCCCTCACCTGCACCAGGAAATAGCTCTGCTTCTTGGGGTCACCATCAAACTTCACTTCCAACTTCCATACACCTCGTAACACCGAATGGGAGCCCCTGGCACTCTTGGTTGTGGAGGCTGGGGTTCTCGAGGTTGTCCTGGCTGGTCTCCCCCTCCTGGGGGAGCCTGTGCTTGCTTCAATCATCCATCTGGGTGCTCCCCTCCTGAGGGGCCACCTGCCTGAGCCTGCACCACTTGCATAGGTTGGTCTCCTGGCTGAACTTCAAAAATGGCTTGGAGGGATGTTCTCACATAGTCTCCCAGGGCAGTGATCTCCTGATAAAGTTCATCTCCCAAGGCATGCATCTTGGCTTGTAGGTGTGCTTTGTCACTCACCCCTGTGTCTTGTGTCTGGACTGGTACAGTTACTCCAGCTGCCCTGTGGGTCCCCCATTCATCTGCACCACTCTCTCTCTCCAGCCCCCGTCACTTCATCCAAAGTGACTCCTGGCGCCTTCCCTCCCTCCAGTTTCTCACATAGCCAGAGAGAATTGTGGCTGCTACTGCTGTGGGGTCATCCCTGGCCACCTGTTTGAGTCATCCTCCCAGCCACTTATTTGGGGTCCCCATTTCCAATCTTGAGAGGTGAAAGTTGCATCCCCTTGGCCTTCTCTTCCAGCTTGCTGAGATTAGGACCCTTCAAAAGCCCTATATCATCAGGCTTGTTCTCTTGTCTGCTGACAGCCCCATTCCCATTGTCTCCAGCTTCACTCATGGCATTGGGTGGTTTCAGGGATCAGAACTGTTCACAGTTGCAATGGAGTTCTGGCAATATGTAAGGTTTTGCTCTGAGTATCACTCAAGTGCACTTCTCAGGTGAACACGAAAGAAGCATTTATTGAGATAAATCAGCAAAGCAAACACTTATGGCAAGGAATGTTATAACAGGCAATTCTCTCATGGTCACACTTCCCTCTTTGGGGTTCCTTACTTTAAACAGTCTCTAAGTTAGTTACTCAGAAGGATTAGATATGCAACATAAGTTAGGTGAATAAAGTCGTATAGATATATCACTTGTTCATAATACACATCAGATAAACAATACAAGAATGTATGAATAACTCATAAGTAAAGAAAATACAGCCAAGAATATGATTCATAAGCAATGAAAACACTACAGGGAATATCAAGTTAATCAGACTGATACAACTTCACCATTAGCATACAGGACCATTGTCAGGAACCCATTCTGACCTAGTATGACTCTACCCTCATCCTCCATCCACTGTCTTATTTGATTTGCCAATGTATACAATCAAAATTGTTCCACTCAGTAAATTGTTAAAGTCAAAAGCCATTCTTAAACTACTATCATACTTTTCTCAACCTAGAGAGTTACTCCTTCAAATCAAAGTTATTGCTGCTGGAGTTCCATCCTAAAATCCAAGCAGCCTGTGTGAACCAGCATTTGCAGCGCTGGGAAACAAGTCACGCTAGGTTAAGGCAGATTGCACCCAAGGGCACAGAAAGAGATGCTGTTTGAGGCTTTGCTGCCACTGAGCATGATGGTATATGCCACTCTACATACTTCTGTGGGTTTGGGGAAGGTAATAAAAGAACTTCCTTTTCAGTTCTGAACATATGGTGTTAATGGAGATTTCAGGCAAAGCAACACTGGCATTTCTAGTTCAGCTTACTGCAGATAAGAACACAGGTTTTCACGTAATTCTACAATTTTACATCTAAAGGGGAAAAGAAGTATGAAAGAAAAATATTAGCAAATCCACATCCTGATGGTAATTCCCTTTGGATGTTTATATAGGCATCAGGGAGGAAAGTCTATTCATGGCAGTGAAAGATGGGGACAGATAAAGCAAACAGTCCAACCTAGGGGGAAAATCCAAATGCTATGACACAAAAAAGAATGGCATTTTTCAAAAGAATCAACTGATAACTTTAATTCTTTTCATGCTTTTATTATATTTTTATTGTTAAGGTTTTCTCTCATGCCCTGGCCTCTCCACTAGGAAGCTCAACTGCATTCACACTTTTCAGCCACAATATATGAAACTGTAATAGAAAGTGGGGACAGGGGTTGTGATTCAGTGGTAGAACATCTGCTTTTTATGCAGACGGTCTCAGCCTCAGGTTCAAGCCCTGATATCTCCAGTTTAAAAAAGCACCATGTAGTAGGTGATGTGAATAATCTCTTCCTGAGACACTGGAAGCTATTGTCCATCAGAGGAGATAATTCCAACCCTGACAGACCAATGGTCTGCTACTGTATAATGAAGCTTAATATGTTCAAAGGTTAGAAAGCATGCACGCACACTTCTGTCATGTCTAGATTCCACCATGTCTAGATTCCGTCATGTCAGCAAAGAATCCCCTTTTAATGGCATTTTTCTTGGCTTTTCCCAATTGTGAACTACTTTGGGAGCTAATTTTGACTGAAAAGTAGGATAATAAATAAACAACTATGCCATGTCCAACTGCAATTAGGCATGTGTGTGGATTCTCAATGCTACAGATACCTTCATCTACTTAATTTAGCCACTCACTTTGCATGCAAAAGTAATATTGTAGAATTGCAGAACAGCATGGGATTTTAATGACTTCATTAGAGTGTTCAAAGTGATCTTTCTTTTTAGTCCTAGATTCTATTTATGTTAACAGCTAAGGAGAAAGCTCCATGTAGTACTTTTCCAATGAGAAAGTCTCCCTTTAACACATCAAATAAGGTCAGATTCTAACTGCTCCGTTATATTGATTTTCTTCAAGCTCCATACCATTGAATCTCATCCCATTTGCTGTGAGTGTGTTACAACAGAAAACCATATATTAAACACCCAAAGAAAAAACAAGTGAAGTAAAACATACATTTGCTTCCCTTACCGCCCAAAACTTCCTGGACTCCATGGTCAAGTTACTTCCACAAGGGATATTCTTCAGTGGCATGAGGCAAGCATCAAATCAAAGCTTTAGCCTATCATTTCAGGATCTGGAGATTCTTTATACGTTTTCTAATAGTTTGTCATCTTTTTGCTTGTTTAAAAATACACATAGAATCCTTAGCCTACAATTATTTTCAGAATTTGTAAGTAATTAATGTAATGAAATGACTGTCACACAATACTTTGTTGGTATTTAAATAAAGTGCTTTAACTTTTCAATGTATATATTTACAGTTCTGTAACTTGAAACTGTAAAACAGGAAACTGCTTATAAAAGTCCTGGGATATCATTGGTTAAATAAATATCTCTGCACAAGGGTAGGGAAACCACTTTTAGAAACTTGGAAAAGCAGAGGACAGATTGAGAGTGACAGTTAATGAATGACATTTGAAAAAGTCAGTGGGAGAAATGACAGAGTATACTACCTAGGACTGAAACAAGAAGAGTTATCAAGGCTAGAAAATTGGACAGATTTTTTTTCTTGTTAAAAATAGCACTGGACAAGTCAGGGGAGTATTGAGATCTGATGCATTTAATCTAGACTACTGAGATGTATGAAGAAGCATATATATGCTTATTTCTGGATCAATCCACTTGCATATGTTGCTAAAATAGTTTTTAATAACAATCTAGGTTTAATCTTCTATGTGTTTTCTTCACAATAAGTTGTTTTAAAAAAAAGAAAAAAAAGAAATGAGTATGAATTCCTCATTAATTTCCCAATCCTTTTACCCAAGTATCAGGACACTGTGCAGAAAAGGATATGTCCCTAAACTGAGACTTCACAATAGGCTTGAGTGAAGCTGATACAGCAGACTCAGAGGTGCAGAAAAACCCTTACTGATGGCAGTGGAAATGCAATAATGGATAAGGAAGAGGTCTATGAAACTCCCTACTTAGAGCCATTGCCCAGGGAATCAAGCACTTATTGAGTGAGATGTTGCTGACTTTTCACTGCAAGTGGTTCCCCATGGCATTTTGGTAACAGTAGCCCTCCTCTTTCCTCCATCACTATATATGCCATCTACTATGTCCACTTATTAACTTGAGAGGTAACAGATTCAGGATACTCTGGTGTAATTCTGTTAAAATGATGGTTTGGTTTTTGTAAGAGTACTGTATTTTTAAGGCAGTATTTCTGGAGAAGATAGTGTGTGTGGAAAGAGAATGTGCTTAATACATGCTGATTAATATGCTACACGGTATTATTGCACAGAAA
Organism: Heteronotia binoei; assembly: GCF_032191835.1. Taxonomy (NCBI): domain Eukaryota; kingdom Metazoa; phylum Chordata; class Lepidosauria; order Squamata; family Gekkonidae; genus Heteronotia; species Heteronotia binoei. The sequence continues at coordinate 60,771,014 of NC_083230.1, forward strand.
GAAAACTATACATAGAATCATAGAGTTGGAAGGGACCTTCAGGGTCATCTAGTCCAACCCTCTGCACAATGCAGGAAATTCACAACTATATTCTCCCACACCCCCAGTGGCCCCTGCTCCATGCCCAGAAAATGATTTTTTAAAAAAACTCTGAGGATTTGTGGCCAAACTAGCTTGGAGAAAATTGCTTCCTGACCCTAAAGTGGAATCAGCATGTCCCTGGGCATATAGGAAAGGGCCATGAGAACTAAGTACTGATACAACCTTTCCTGCTCTTCCTCTCATAATCTGATCTAAGTTTACAGAGCCAGCACAGTGTCAAATGGCTACCTCACCTCTGTTTAAAAACCTCCAAAACAGAGCCCACCACCTCCAGAGGAAGCCTGTTCCACTGTGGAACCACTCTACAGAAAGTTAGAGTCAAATATTGAATATAATAGAATAAAATAGAATTCAAAATATTTATTTTAAATTTCAAACAAATACAATGTGATCTTATTAGTTGCTTGACTTGAGACAAAAGTTATACTGTAAAAAGGGGAAAGATCTGTTTTAATGCCTTGCTTCTAAAAATTGTGTATCTGATATTTGTTTTTGCATTTCAGTGTACATTTTTGCAGTGTGCATTTCTGCATTTCAGTGTACCATAATAATCAGATGATTACAAGGCTGTTATAAGTCTTCAGGGCTTTCTTCTCCAAGGGAAAGTTGCCTAGAGAAGCTTTGATGGTTCAGGGTTCATATATTACAGTTAGTGTGGTACAGTGATTAGAATGTTGGGCAAATGAGTCCATGTTCAAGTCCCTTGGGCCAAGACTCTTTCAGTCTAAGCTACTTCACAGGGTCATGGTGAGAATAAGCCAGAACAAGGAAGAAATACATATGATGATCTGAATTCCCTGAGGAGAGGCAGGTTAAAAGGGGGGCAGATTAATCAATGCATTTAAAGAAAAAAATAAATTAAGGACATTTTAGAATGTCTCTTCAACAGAGAAGCTTTTTGACGCATAAAAGGCAAACACACAAACATATTACTGTTCTGAAGAATATGCTGTTATGCAAATACATAACTTGGATTGTTTTAGTACTGGGGGGGTGAGGGGAGTCCCTTCAGAATCCCAATCAGCAGACAGAAGTTGTCTGGAAAAATCAGTAGGCTATTACAGCATCTCTGTTCTATTTATAAAAAGCCTTTCAAAGCACACTCTGCTGTCTATATCATGTAGCAAAAGTACAATGGCAGGACAAGCATTTTGTAGTATCTGTGGCACTTGGCAGGAAATGAGAATTGGTTTCAAGCCAAAGAAACAAAATAAGCAGTACTGTTGATGATGACGTTTGGGACAGCACTGGGGGAGGGAATGGAGTGGAGTTATGCATAGTGTGAACATTCAGAAAAGGCTAATGATGTACTAAGGATTGTGATGGACTGTGGATTGTGATGGACTGATGGATTGTGATGTGTGCTGTTACCCACAGAAATCCTACATTCCTTCTGCTATGAAGCTAAAGGTGTAGACAGACTTGGATTATACCAAGGAATCATTATAGGAATTAAATGCAATGAAATGCCATCTCAAAATAATACAATTAGTTTTATCTAGGGCTTGTCTTGTGACTTCATGAGATCTTACCTACACCCAGACCAAATTAATGACTGGTGCTTGTGAGACAATAACATTGCATTGGTGTTGACCTTTAAAATCCTTTATGATTTGGGACCAACACAGCTGAAAGACTCCCTACACCCTTATAAAGCTAAATGACCACTGTGATCATCCTCCAAGGCCTTCCAAAACCTTCTGAGATCAGGCAGCTGGCGACCTGGGAGAAGGCCTTCTCTGTTATGGCACCAAAACTCTGTATCTTTGTCTTCAGTGAGATTCAAATGAGGTTCAATGTGGCCAAGTGCAAGGTAATGCACATTGGGGCCAAAAATCCTAACTATAAATACAAGTTGATGGGGTGTGAACTGGAGGAGACTGACCAAGAGAGAGATCTTGGGATCGTGGTAGATAACTCACTGAAAATGTCGAGATAGTGTGCGACTGCAATAAAAAAGGCCAATGCTGTGCTGGGAATTATTAGGAAGGGAGTTGAAAACAAATCAGCCAGTATCGTAATGCCCCTGTATAAATCGATGGTGTGGCCTCATTTGGAGTACTGTGTACAATTCTGGCTACCACACCTCAAAAAATATATTATAGCATTGGAAAAAGTGCAGAAAAGGGCAACTAGAATAATTAAAGGGTTGGAACACTTTTCCTATGAAGAAAGGTTAAAATGCTTGGGGCACTTTAGCTTGGAGAAATGTCGACTGAGGGGTGACATGATAGAGGTTTACAAGATTATACATGGGATAGAGAAGATAGAGAAAGAAGTACTTTTCTCCCTTTCTCACAATACGAGAACTCATGGGCACTCAATGAAATTGCTGAGCAGTGGGGTTAGAACAAATAAAAGAAAGTACTTCACTCAAAGGTTGATTAACACATGGAATTCACTGTCACAGGAGGTGGTGGTGGTTATAAGCATAGACAGCTTCAAGAAGGGATTGGATAAGCATATGGAGCAGAGGTCTATCAGTGGCTATTAGCTGCAGCATATTTTTGGAACTCTCTGTCTGGGACAAGTGATGCTCTGTATTCTTGGTGCTTGGGAGGGGCAATAGTGTGAGGGTTTCTAGTGTCCTGCCCCACTGATGGATCTCCTGATGGCAGCTGTTTGGGTTTTTTGCCACTGTGTGACACAGAGTGTTGGACTGGATGGGCCTTTGGCCTGATCCAACATGGCTTCTCTTATGTTCTCATTCCCCCCCTTCTGTTGCCATCTTCTGCCAGCAGGTGAAGACATTCCCTCAGCAATCCCTCTTTACTGCCCAGTGTTTTAATTGTTCTTTTTATGTTTTGGGGGTAAATTGTAGATGACTGCGGAAAGCAGCAGCAAACCACGCTGTAAAAGTCTGCCAAGAAAATGTCCTGATGTGACATCACCCCATGAGTCAATAAAGACCCAGTGCTTGCACAGGGGACTATCTTTACCTTTTTATCTATTTTAGCTTTGGTTTTAACTGTTTTAATGAAGCATTTTTGTTGGTTTATATGGTTTATAATGGTTTTTAAGATATAATTTTATTATGTGTGTTTTAATTTGTTAGCCACCTGGTGGCCCTTATGAAGCAGAATGGTGGGATATAAATTTTGTAAAATAAAAATTTAAAATATAATGTGATATTTCAACCTACTCAGGGAATGTTGAACCAATATATAACCTATGAGCTACAGAAATAAAGTACTCATCTCCTACCACTATTAATATTTTCCCCAGAGAAAGGAATAGCAATCTTGATCCTACCACAAGCAAGAAAAGGTATGCATTTTAGGGATAAAATTCTAGGTTCAGCTTTGGCCCAGAACTGACCTACAGTATATCACTCAACAATTCTGGCACTTAAGCATCAAGCAATGTATGCACATACACCCGAGTCCCACTCTGAAACATTCTCTTCACTAGCCAGCAATGCGCTTCCATGTCTTTTGACTTGTTCCCTGGCTCTCTGCTATTAGTGTCTATCTCCTTTCCTTCTAGTCCCATCCCATGGCTCTGCTGGCCTCTTCTTACCACAAGAAGACACCTCTTTGTCCATTCTACCCCTCTCTTCTGCTCTGAACTCAACCTTATCCTCCTGGTCAGCCTGCTTTCTTCCTCAGCATGTTGCAAATAATGGTTGCAATCAGATTGGCTTTTTGGCCCACCATAGCCACCTACACCTCTGGATTTAATGTGTGTGATCACATGACCCACTCACCCTTACCATGTGTTAGGGCCTCAGAATGTATTAAACAACCACTAGGAACTTCCAAGTGGCAAAGTCCTTGTGGAGCTTCTATTTTGGCTATGGTCTTGAGGCCAAGAGAGGTTAAGAGAAGTGTGTGTGAAGAGATACCTACATATTTAACCTGCATTTCCAGGTAGCACATAAGTCTTCACAGAACAGCTAGAAAAAAGAATAAATTGTTTACTGGTGATCATCTTGCTGAATGTACAGTATAGCCTGCCAGATGCTTAACACCTCTCCTGTTTTTGCAGGCAACAGAAAGAGATTTCTCAAACATCTGGTGGGCTTCTTATCATAACTGGGGTAGATATGGTTCACAATATCAGTAGAAAAAAGTCTCAGAGAATAGGTGTATCGGGTAAAGTATTAAGGTTATTTAAAAACTCACGGGAATGTGACTTTTAGCCTTCCTCCAGAAGAGGACAGAAGACAAAAATTCTCAGAATCTGGTGAAGTGGCACATGATACTGCAACCTTGCGGAACCTAAGCAGGTGGCCTCCTTGAAATCCTGCGTTGAGCTGCACAGCTTTCTTGAGCTGCACAAAGGCAGATAAGCAGGACATACATGTAACAAAAATTGTCAGTCCTAAAAAAGGCAGTGTCCAGCTACAGCCACTTATGAAGGTTCCTCACACTGTCTTGGATGATGGAGTCATCTGTTGTCTACTTTGACCAACAACTGCTCTCCAAGATCTCATGCAGAGAAAGATCTTTCCCAGTAACTGCTTACTCAGATTCTTTTCCTGGAGATGACAGACTGAACCACTGAGTTATAGCACCTCCCTTCATCCTGAACCTTAACTGCACGTCCTTCAGCTATACCTACAGAGTTCTATTTTTCTGTGAAGGTTATCTTGAAAATTCACACTTGCACAGAATTTTTCATTCGCTAAAATTAGACAATAGGAAAGTTTGCTACAAAGAAAAAAAAATTATTTTATCCTCCCCACAGCCTAATTAAATAACAGCAAAGAGGATGGGAATTAGAGAAGACAGTTGACCAAAGTGGTGATGGTATGGTATCAAATACTCAGGAGTAAGGTCATGGGACAGAACTCATTGGTAGTTTATTTTAAATGTTCAGAATTAAAGGGAACAGAACTTCTGTGCCAGGTCATTGAAAATAAGGCATTTCCAGCCTGTATGGGGAAAAGAATATAGTGTCAAATGTGCCATGAAGAGTTAATTGGTTGCTCTGAAAACTGAGAACTTCTTGCTCTGAAAGTTGGATGTCTTATCTTTCCTGTCTTCCTGTTCACTTGTTAGATCCCAGGGTAAACACTTGTTGTTTAGTCTGCTGTAGCAAAAGTAACAATATTGTATCTAAGGTGTTAGTCTTGAGTGGTTTATGTTATGCTTTGGAAATTTACTCATGTATCTTTCTATGCCTGGAAGGGGGCAAATGCTTGTTAGTGTATCCTATAATACTGGAGGAAGATCTGGGACTTACCAGATCTGACTCAGACAAGATGTCTGTACCTGTTACTTTGGATCTTCTAATAAAAGGAACTTTATAAAGAAAAAGATTATTTTATTTTGGGGGACCAAAGTGGGGAATTTGACATACAGGAGTGACAAACATTTTCAGAAATAGTTGTAAATATTGATTCTGGATTTTTAAAAGTTATTCTAAGTGAATCAGCATAAAATATGATAGTGTGTTACCTTATTTACATGGTTGTTTGACTCCTTTGTCATAGGGACAGAGCCTTGGGATGTAGCACCCTCCAGCTTCACCTTTCCCCCCCAGCAGACCTTGAGAAGGCCTCTATTTCCAGGAGAATAGGAGGGGGGATTTGCTTGCACCCTGTTCCCTCTCTTCTGACTGCCTCAGTCCTCTTCTTCTAGCCTCTTCCTTATAGCCTGGCACTTTCTCCTTGGCCCTTTCTGGACCCACTTTTTGAGGGTTCATTGGAGGAGAGTCATCTCTAGCCCCTCTTTCTCCCTCCAGTCCAGGGGCTAGGTCACTGGGGCTTCCCCCTGGGTCTGGGCACACCCTACTCCACCCCCTGGCCTCCTCTAAAGGAGCTTGCTTCTATTCTACCTGGGTTTGTTAAGGCTGGGACTGCCCTTTTCTGTTTCATCATGTGCTCTTCCCTGGGTCTGTCCTTCCTGTCTGGTCCTTCTCTGTATCAGACCTATGGGATCCTTTGAGCAAAGTTGGGCAGCTCCCTTGGCTGGACAGCCTCCAACTAAGGTGGTTAATGCAGGGGTGCTGCCTCCATACAATGGTACTAGGCTTCAGTTCAACTACATGATGCAATCTTCCATAGGAACCTGGAGGATTTCTGTGAAACTGATTGAACTGATTCTATAGCTAGCATTAGGCTTCTTAAATTTCCTGCCCTCACAGTTTGACTACAGCTGTTGATTGACTGAGCAGACAGATACAATAGATATAATAAAGAGCAATACTTTGCAATCCTTGGGAGATGGCTACAACTGATTCAGATCTGATTTTATGAACAAATGACAAGCAATGGTGAAACTTGTAAAAATTGAGTAATGAGGATATGTCTAAGACAGAGGTCATGACCTGGCAGCTGCATATTGCATAGAAAGAAAGAAATGGTGTGTGTCAACAAGTTCATCAGAAATACCTTTACATACTTGGTGTTATCTGGCAATGGTATCTGTATTTTGAAGTGTGAGACCAAAGGGTTGCTATGGCAATAGAACACATGAAACAGGTGAACAAAATGTAAATTTAGGATATAAATGTAAATGTGTATCTAGGAAACGAATTGTTACTCTTTTGCTTACAGTTACTAGGTGATGCATTTTTAAAAATAAAAGATTAAATCCCTAGCCTTGGCCTATTTACTTTATTTTATGGGTTTTTACTTTTAATGGATTTATGATTATTCTTAAGTTCCCTTCCATGTAGCTCTCATGTATAAGGTGTAATAAATAATCTATTATATAAATATCTTTTAGTTCAGTATTTTGGTTAAGATCTGCTAACAGAAAACAAGACATTTTGCTGAATTTATTGTTCATTTTCTATATACGTTTTTTCTTTGCTAACCTCAGTATGTTTTAGACATGTTTAGTCTTTGTAAGTTTTATTCTGTCTTCAGTGGACAGAACTGTCACCCTTATCAACTGCACACCCTTTAGGCTTTGCAGGGGATCAGTCATTTCCTTGGGAGGATTCATGGGTTACTTACATTGCCAAATGGGATGTGACAGAGAAAATACCTTCCGAATCACATTATAAAAATTGTCATCGTGACACTGTCAGGGTCTAAGGGAACATGACATGAATTTTACTCACATAGAGGAAGTTCTAATCAAAACTGATTCTGATCTTAGAATATTGGTTGTGCTGTTCAAAGAACCTAGAAGGTCACTTGTTATCCTGTCAAGTAAATGAATGGAAATAGACACTCTAATTGTGACAAATGCTATAAACATAGGCATTTTTTTCCTTCCCCGATTTTGATAGTTTCAAAACTGTGTTGCATAGCTCTTTGTTTTTAAAGAAATAACAACACAGACGTGGATTTGGGCAACATGCAGTCAATTCTATAAATAACTACCTATCAAAAATTTCAGAAAGTCAAATTTCAGAGTTTAAACTGGAAAAATGAAAACCCTGTTAACTTCAAAATTGTTAAAGGATTTATGGAATTAGCAATGGATATATAATCCTTTATCACTGGCACTTGAAACAAGAGTATTTACCCCACATTTGCCTATTAGACCAACCTGCTAAAAGCAAAAAGTAAAATAGAACCGGAAGAGAGAGTGGAACAAACAGCCGCTAGGCATCTTTCCATCCCACTCAGCTGTGGGCACCTTCTCCCAAGTGCTATTGATACAATGTAAGGGGGGCAGAGATCTATCAACTGTGTCTGAATCCAAGTTATCTGAGAATCCCCACCCACAAAACATTTGTATTTCACTTTAATGTAATCTGCATCAAGGTTTTTTGCAAGGGTGTAAGGGACAGAGGGAAAGATATGCATGTCAAATGGTATCATGCCAGACCATTTTGTTTAGTATAGCAGTTCTTTCACTTCACCACAAAAACAAGGGTTCTGTCAGCAACCTCCTGTTAAGGTGCAGCCAGTGAAAGAGCACTGAACAGCAGCACTGTGTTCCTACACTGTGCAGCACTAACCTTTGGTACAGGGCTGTTACTGAAAACAGTACCAGGAAGAAGAAGATATAGGATTTATATCCCGCCCTCCACTCCGAAGAGTCTCAGACCGGCTCACAATCTCCTTTACCTTCCTCCCCCACAACAGACACCCTGTGAGGTGGGTGGGGCTAAGAGAGCTCTTAAGGACAACCTCTGCCAGGGCTATGGCTAACCCAATGCCATTCCAGCAGGTGCAAGTGGAGGAGTGGGGAATAAAACCCGGTTCTTCCAGATAAGAGTTTGCGCACTTAACCACTACACCAAACTGGCTCTCAAGGATCTACAGTTGATGAGGTAACCACTCTAGCTCCAAAAATTGTCTCTGAGATACACTCTATCCCAGGGGTGTTGAACTCATTTGTTATGAGGGCCGAATCTGACATAAATGAGAAGTTGGGCCAGGCCATGTATGTCATAAAATGTAATGTCAGGTAGCAGGTGTATATAAACTTTATAAAAGACACACAATTAAACATTTTTTTAAATGTAAAATAAAACACGATTAAAACATTAGCACTCATTGGTCTTAAAGGTGCTTTCTTTGTAGCTCCCCCATGGGATCCAGGGAGCTGGACAAAGGAAGCTCTGGCTCTTTCCTTCCTTCCCCAAAGGACCAGGAGGGAGAGCCTCAGCCAATAGAAGGAAAAGAGGCTTGGCTTAGTAGCTCTGCTGTGCAATTGAGAGATCCTGGCAAAGCAAGCTCTCCCTCCCCCTTCCCTTCATCCCCAAGGAAGCAGCCTCAGCAAATGGAGAAAATAGAGGCTTTGCTCTGCAACTCCTGTGTGATTGAGCAAGCCTGATAAAGCAAGCTGTTATACAGAAGGAAACAAGAGGGAAGGAGAAGGAAGCAGATGATAGCCAGTTGCTTGGGGGCCTGATAGGAGTCCTCCGGGGGCGTGATTCAGCTCTCGGACCAAATATTTCACACCCCTGCTCTATCCTGTTCAGTCCTGACTTGACTACATCCTGCTTTTGTAGTAGAGCTGCCATGCTGAACAAAATGGCCACTGTTTGTGCCAAATGTACCTTACCGCTGAAATAATTTTGCAGCCTTTACTTCAGTATCTACATGTGAGGTCATGCAAAAGTACCTTAATATACAAATACATGTGTCAGAGAGAAGCTTGAAAAATCAATCTCTAATAAGATAAAAGAAATAGTAGACTCATTTAGGTATGCCAGTAACTTTTAATCTACTCATCTTTTTTGTCATGTTCTTTTCAAGTTCAACGTGAATGGTGGTTATTGCTACTTACTGTGGCTGGAAACTAACTTGCCCATTATGTTTTTTTAAAAAATATTAAATGTGCTACATTTTCATTTTATTTGCCTCCCATTGTTCTCATTTCACATACTTACTTAGGACTGAATCGTTTATTTATTTTAAAGATACTTGTGGGCCCGGGGGCATGGGGAAGTACAGGTGAGGAATGAGAACAAATACAACCTGTGTTAGGAAAGTAAAGGCTACAGCTTTTATTGACTGCATCACAGGAGCATTGGCACAGCAAAGGGGTGGATTGGGTGACCCACCTGCTTCCCAATTAACCCCACCTCCCAGCCTGCCTGCTGAGGGTGAAAACCATGGAGTGACAACCCCTGGGAACAATATGGGTGCTGGCCACTACATGATTCCCTTGCCACCTAGTGGTGACATCCCTACCAGCAGCCCCCAAGTTGTGCATGCTGCTGAATTGACTCCACGCAGGCCCGTAGCTAACCAGGGCCCACGGGGCATGGCCCCCTTGACAATTTGGGGGCCCCCTCACCCCCAGATTGTCCTTCTCTTCTGTGCAATTTAAATTGGCTGCTGCCCCTCCCAAGCCATTTAAAGGGCCCACAAATCAGCTGATTGGTGGGGTCCAAATAGCATGGGAAGGGTGGTAGGAGCAGTCACCAGCCTCCTGAATTATTTAAATTGCCCCCTCGCCCTGTGGCCCCCCATAGCCCCCTCCCCTCATGGCTCCTAGCTACAGGCCTGATAATACTCCACTCCAAACCCCTAAAGAGAGTCCCCAAGCTGTGGGAGGCAGGCACTCAGGCATGGCCTCCCCCCACCAGGATCTGCCTCATTGCCCAAACAACTAGAAAAGCAGTGACAAGGAAAATTACAGAACAATAAGAAATTGAAACATGCACCTATAAGTGAAATTCAGGGAGGGAGAGGGAAAGCCACAAAAATGCATTGAGGTCAGAAGCATAGAGGCCACTGCTTAAAATAGAAGAGGCTAGGAAATAGGAGCCCTCAGACTGCCTGCTGTTCTTACCCCCCTCCACTGATGCATGTCTGATGAGCCAGGTCACCCCTGCAGCCAGCTGGACCCTACCCACTGGTTCCCAGCCATGCAGCAAGAAGACCACATGGCTACTTCCCCTTTGCCCTTCATCCCCAAGCCCACAAAGGCGGCTATGGGTGAGTCCTTGCCATAGCATATTCACACTTTCCAGAATCTGTCTAAGACAGTTAATTACATAAAGCAGCAAACAGACAATTTAAAATAAAAAATAATAAAAATAGCACAATACAATAAAGTAATCAATCAATATTTTAAAACAGCAATCAGTACAAGTCCTTGTATAGAAGTCAGAGAAGAACAAGTCATAGATATAAAATTCAATCAAATGCTTGAGTAAAGAAAAACATTTCAAACTGGTACTTGAAAACCAGTAATGCAGATGCCATGTAGGCTTGCCACGTCTCCCACTATGGAGGGACACCTCCTGGCAAACCTTTATGTTGCCCACTGATAGAAGAAAAATGTTGGCAAATCAAAGGGGCATGCTGGCATCATGCTGGCACACAGTGTCACTTTCAGGAAAAACAAAAGTGATGTCATGATGTAACCAAAGAGTTTAACCAAAGAGTTTTTGAGAATCCCAGAGTGCCCCGCCCCAGTCTTCATGAGATCACTTCTGGTTTTCACTGGAAGGGATGATGTACCAAGTGTGATAGTGGTGTACCTGCCCTCACCCTTCAGATGCTCCTGAGGATTCCAGGCTGTGGGCTGGCAACTATAGCACCAGGCAAATTTCAAGGAAGAGGGTATTCCACAGGCAGGGAACCATCACACAGAAGTCTCCATCTCTAGTTATTGCCTGCTTCACTTGTGTGAGAGGAGACACCAGGAGTAGTGCTTCTGTTGAAGTCCTTACCACACAAGTTGGACTATACAGAAAAAGGTGGTTCTTCAGATATTTAGGGCATTAAGTTCACCTACAGTCTTCCTGTGATCATTAAATTCATGACCTTTCCTTCTAAAGAAAGGTTTAAAAGAAATTTAACCTGAATACATAGGCTTATTTGAGTGTTAGTGTGACCTAATATCTGATGAAAGGAGCATTGACTCACAAAAGCTTATGCCTCGAAAATCTTGTTGGTCTCTGAGGTGCTACTGGACTCAAATCTAGCTGATGTCCTGTAGCACTCCCCTAGGAGTGTTGGTAATGGGAAATAGTCTCTGTATTTTATTGTCAGTTCTTAGTCATACACTATGGATTTAAAAAAACCCAAGCAGGTGAAGGACAAGACCTGTATTTTTATTACATATTTCTAATACTTGTATAGTTGTCATGGCATTGCATACTCATAACATCAAGCTGACTGTGGTGTGCACAATATCTTTTCAAGGTACTTTATAACCATTATGATACTTGACTTCAATTTGTAGTCTCATTGTAGAGGAGGAATATATTGATATTACATTGTCTCACAAAATCTTTGCAAAGCTTTGTTGGGTTAGAATTGCATCCTTTGAATGGAAGATGACTTTCCTTCCCACACAAATACAAAAACCCTATTCTTTGAATCTAATGATTCATTTTAAATATAACAATTTTCCCAACAATTGATAAAAATGTAAGAGGTCTGCTGGATGAGACCAATGGTTCACTTAGTCCAGCACTTTGTGGCCAACAGGATTCCCATTATACAGGCTTGGACCCTAAAGCATCTCTCTATTGTTGCTTTCCCCCAGAAAGTGATATTCAGTGATATTTTCCTGCTATAAATGGAGCTTCCACTTAGGCATTATGATTAATAGCTAACCCATTCCCTATTTTCACAGGCACTTCTCCTTCATCTGTCTTCTGACATACCAGTGTGAAGCCACTATTTGGTTGTGGGACAATTCCATTTCATTCCACAGGGTGCTTAAGAGAGACCTGTCCTGTAAATCAATCATATCCTTAATCATGAAGATAATTTCATTTCCTACCTCATTAGCAACTCCTTCAGACTAACTCAAGTACCTTGAAACATTCCACCACTAGCAAAAAACAACACGTAATTGTAAGTATATAAGAACCCCATGAGCCTAGCATTTTAGGGTTGGTTTCCGGAGAAATAAGTTTTCTGTTAATATTTTTAAAGTTTGAAACATGAGGTGTTATTGTTAAATATGAATGGGGGAAACATGGATTATAAAGTGATACAATGTATTTTATATACTCATCAGTTCATAAACCTAGTGACTGTCACTAAATTTGCGCAGTAAAATTTTAATCTGTACTATGTATTGAAATTGTTGTTGTGAGCCACCCTGAGCCTGCTTGCGAAATAGGGTGGGATATAAATCCAAAAATTAAATTAAAATTAAATTAAAATGAAGGGGAGGTGAAAAGTCACTGAAAGAGGCTTTCAAGTTCAAAATAGGATTTCAATGGTGGTGTACCTTGAGGGGTCTTGTAAATTTCACAATGCCAAGCAAGTGCCCAGCAAGTGCCAGCTGCTAATTTACTAGAATGTTCTAAACAGTATATAAAAAAAGCAGTAGAAAGAGGCGTGAGTGGCAGGATAGCTAGAAGGAAGCTGGCAAGCAACTGAAAAGTGGAACATATATGTAAAGATGAAATGAAAGAAAATATGATGAATGAGGGGCTAAAGGCAAGGAGGAAATTATCTGTGCATAAAAGGAGCACATATAGCCTAAGAAGGGATGTAAAAGTGATTGCATCGCTTGGGAGCAGTGACCATAACGTTATTGATTTCACTATTTGTATAAATAGGGAGTTGCCCCAAAAGACCAGCACAACCACGTTTAACTTTAAAAGGGGTAAATTCTCTGAGATGCGGAGGCATGTGAAGAAGAAATTGAAAGGAAAGGTAAATACAGTCAAAACCCTTGGGGAAGCTTGGAGGCTATTTAAAACTAGAATTTTAGAAGCACAAATAAAATATATATCACAAGTTAGGAAAGGTACAAACAGGTATAAGAGAAGGCCTGCATGGTTAACAAACAAAGTAATGGAAGCTCTAAAAGGTAAGAAGGACTCCTTTAAGCGGTGGAAAGCTAGTCCAAGTGAAATTAATAAAAGGGAACACAGGCAATGGCAAATCAAATGCAAGACTGTGATCAGGCAGGCAAAAATGGGACTATGAGAAGCATATTGCAAAAAACATAAAGACCAACAATAAAAATTTCTTCAAATATATTAGAAGCAGGAAACCAGCCAGGGAGGCAGTGGGGCCTTTGGATGACCAAGGGGTCAAAGGTTTACTGAAGAAGGATAGGGAAATGGCTGAAAAGCTAAATGAATTTTTTGCCTCCGTCTTCACTGTGGAAGATGAGAAGTGTTTGCCTGCTCCGGAACCACTAATTTTGGAAGGGGTGTTGAAAGACCTGAGCCAGATTGAGGTGACAAGAGAGGAGGTCCTACAACTGATGGACGAATTAGATAGATAGATAGATAGATAGATAGATAGATAGATAGATAGATAGATAGATAGATAGATAGATAGATAGATAGATAATTTTATTTATATCCCGCCCTCCACGCCGGAGCAGGCTCAGGCCGGCTAACAACATCATTCAAATTTCCATTATACAAAAGACAAAGTTACATTTAACATTAAACATTAACATTAAAATTCTGATAAGTTTAAAATTAATTAATTAAATTGATAAAAGTGCTAATGCTATTTGTTCTTTATGATGGCGGTAATCATTAGCAATTTCTTTCTACGTCAGCGAAAGCCAGTCGGAAGAGGAAGGTCTTGCAGACCCTGCAGAATTGTTCAAGGTCCCCACAGGGCCCGCATTTCCTCTGGAAGTTGGTTCCATAGGTTCGGGGCTTCAGAGGAGAAGGCCTGATTGCGGGTGCATTGCAGCTTCACCTCTCTTGGTCCGGGGGTGGTCAACAAGTTTTTACCAGCTGACCTCAGTGCTCTCTGGGGTTCATATGGGGAGAGACGGTCCCTAAGGTAGACAGGTCCTCGACCATATAGGGCTTTAAAGGTAATGACCAGCACTTTGTAACGAACCCGGTATATAACTGGCAGCCAGTGCAGCTCGCGCAGTCCAGGCTGTATGTGCTCCCATTTAGGGAGCCCCAGCAACAGTCTGGCCACTGCGTTCTGCACCAGCTGTAGCTTCTGGGTTCGGTACAGAGGCAGCCCCATGTACAGTAATCCAGTCTCGAGGTGACCGTTGCGTGAAGTACCGTTGCCAGATCTTGGCGCTCTAGGAAGGGAGCCAACTGCCTTGCCCGCCTCAGATGGAAAAAGGCTGACTTGGCAGTGGCTGCAATCTGGGCCTCCATTGATAATGAAGGCTCCAGTAAAACTCCCAGACTCCTAACCCAGTGTGCCGCTTTCAGCGACGCCCCATCGAAGACCGGGAGAGGTATTTCCCCTTCCCGGGTGCCCCGACCCAGACAAAGGACTTCTGTCTTCGCTGGATTCAGTTTCAGCCCGCTCCCCTTCAACCACATTGCCATATCCTGCAAGGCCCGGTCTAAATTTTCAGGGACGCAGTCAGGCCGGTCATCCATCAGCAGGTAGAGTTGGGTGTCATCTGCATATTGATGGCACCCAAGTCCATATCTCCTGGCAATCTGGGCAAGAGGGCGCATATAGATATTAAATAACATTGGTGAGAGAACTGCCCCTTGAGGCATTCCACAATCCAGTGTGTGCCTCCGGGACCGCTCGCCACCAATTGCCACCCTTTGTCCCCGATCTTCGAGGAAGGAGGAGAGCCATTGTAAGAATTAAAAACTAATAAGTCACCAGGTCCGGATGGCATACATCCAAGGGTTCTGAAAGAACTCAAAGTTGAACTTGTGGATCTTCTGACAAAAATCTGTAATCTTTCATTGAAATCTGCCTCCGTTCCTGAGGACTGGAAGGTAGCAAATGTCACCCCCATCTTTAAAAAGGGTTCCAGAGGAGATCCGGGTAACTACAGGCCAGTCAGTCTGACTTCAATACCAGGAAAGTTGGTAGAAACCATTATCAAGGACAGAATGAGTAGGCACATTGATGAATACGGGTTATTGAGGAAGATTCAGCATGGGTTCTGTAAGGGAAGATCTTGCCTCACTAGCCTGTTACAGTTCTTTGAGGGGGTGAACAAACATGTGGACAAAGGAGACCCGATAGATATTGTTTACCTTGACTTCCAGAAAGCTTTTGATAAAGTTCCTCATCAAAGGCTCCTTAGTAAGCTCGAGAGTCATGGAGTAAAAGGACAGGTCCTCTTGTGGATCAAAAACTGGCTAATTAATAGGAAGCAGAGAGTGAGTATAAATGGGCAGTCTTCGCAGTAGAGGACGGTAAGCAGTGGAGTGCCGCAGGGCTCAGTACTGGGTCCCATGCTCTTTAACTTGTTCATAAATGATTAGGAGTTGAGAGTAAGCAGTGAAGTGGCCAAGTTTGCGGATTACACTAAATTGTTCAGGGTGGTAAGAACCAGAGAGGATTGTGAGGCACTCCAAAGGGATCTGTTGAGGCTGGGTGGGTAGACTTTAATATGGCAGATGAGGTTCAGTGTGGCCAAGTGCAAAGTAATGCACATTGGGGCCAAGAATCCCAGCTGCAAATACAAGTTGATGGGGTGTGAACTGGCAGAGACTGACCAAGAGAGAGATCTTGGGGTCGAGGTAGATAACATGATTAACATGTGGAATTCACTGCCACAGGAGGTGGTGGCGGCTACAGGCATAGACAGCTTCAAGAGGTCCATCAGTGGCTATTAGCCCACAGTGTGTGTGTGTGTGTGTGTATATATATATATATATATATATATATATATATATATATATATATATATATATATATAAATTTTTGGCCACTGTGTGATACAGAGTGTTGGACTGGATGGACCCATTGGCCTGATCCAACATGGCTTCTCTTATGTTCTTATGTTAAGGGGCTAGATGACCTGTAGCTGAGCCAGTAAGGGGATAGGTAGAATACACAGCAGGATAAGAGGGAAGTTTGAGTATGTGGGCAGGGACAGTGGCTCAGTGGTAGAGCATCTGCTTGATAAGCAGAAGGTCCCAGGTTCGATCCCTGGCATTTCCAACTAAAAAGGTCCAGGCAAATAGGTTTGAAAAACCTCAGCCACTACCAGTCTGAGTAGACAATACTGACTTTGATGGACCGAGGGTCTGATTCAGCATAAGGCAGCTTCATATGTTCATTTATACAGTATGTTCATAACCATTTACCAGCACTAAAAATGACCTTTCAAGGCCAATCTGTAAATCCTTTGCTAAGAAGGTAAAGTACAGGCTGGGGTGGAGGACTACAGAAATCTGGCTATTTGTTTAAGTAAAGATAGTGACTCTTAGTGCCTCATTTTAATGACAATGATATGTGAAGAGACAGGAAAATGCAGGGCTTTTTTTGAGCAGGAATACAGTTCTGGATGGCTTGGCATCAAGGGGTGCGGCCTAATTTGCAAATGAGTTCCTGCCAGGTTTTTTCTACAAAAAAAAAAAGCCCTGGGAAAAAGTTTATAAATTTGATTTTCAGCTTTCCCCAAAATAATTTCTTTTTTTGTTGAAGACTTGTGTTTTTATTTTCCAGTGGATGTATATGATAGTTTTATAAAGATTTCAGGACTTGGTGTAGTGGTTCAGTCTGGTGTAGTGGTTAAGTGTGCGGATTCTAATCTGGGAGAACCGGGTTTGATTCCCCACCCCTCCACTTGCACCTGCTGGAATGGCCTTGGGTCAGCCATATCTCTGGCAGAGGTTGTCCTTGATAGGGCAGCTGCTGTGAGAGCCCTCTCAGCCCCACTCACCTCACAGGGTCTCTGTTGTGGGGAGGAAGATAAAGGAGATTGTGAGCTGCTCTGAGACTCTGGAGGGCGGGATATAAATCCAATATCTTCTTATCTTCTTCTTTCTTGGTGTTCAGGTAGTACACCTGCAAGCAAGGGTTCAACTGAATTTGCTGACTCAGTCAAGAGCCTAGGGGCTTTACTGGACCCAACATTACTACAGGAGAAGCAAAGTAATGTGTGCATGCACACACACTTTCTTAGTTCTGAAAATCTGAATTTATGCAAAGGTAGCATTGAGATTAGACTACTATAATAAACTGTTTATATGTTTTGCCAAGGCTTTTTTTTTCTGGAAAAAAGGTACCAGAACTCTCAAGAGGGAAATGAAGAAGAAACAGATGGCTGCCCCTCATTAACTTCTAAACAGTTTTTGAGAATTTTGTTTCCATGAAGAGGTTCTGGAACTCTATTGCACTGCATCCCCCCCAAAAAACCCAAAACAAAACAAAACACCCTGGGTCTTGCCTCAAAGCCATCTTGGAATCTCCATTTAGCACAAAATGCTGCAGCCTGATTATTATTAGGAAGTAGGCAGTGCCTGCATAGTACTTCCACGCAGCAGTTACTTCATTGGCTTCCCATTATTTATTTATTTATTTAGGGAATTTATATTTCACCCTACCCCATGAATGGGCTCAGAGTGAATTACAACATAATCAAACAGTAAAATAATAGGATTAAAATGGATAAAATCAGTATATTAAAACAGATCTTCATTACAGAGCAGGAAAAAGAGTAGTTCACAGCAGTACAATTTCTAGCTGACCAATAAATAAATTTCTAGCTGACCGATAAATATCATGTTACAAGTGGGCCATCAGATGGTGTACTCCAGCACACTTTTGGTCAAATGTAGTGTGCTTTGGCAAGGGAGGCCAGTTTGATGTAGTTTGGGCACCTGCTGCCTCAGTCAAAGGCCTGGCAGAACAGCTGCGTCTGGCAAGTCATGCTAAAAGGTAACAAATCCAACAAGGCTCTAACCTCCAATGGGAGCATATTCCACCAGGCCAGGACAGAAAAGGCCTTGGCCCTAGCTGAGGTTAGGTGGATGTCCTTAGGGCTGGGGCAACCAGCAGATGTTAGTTCTCTGAGTGCAGAACTCTTCAGGGCTCATGTGGGGAAAGGCAGTCCCTCAGATATGTCTGTCCCAGGCTATGCAGGGCTTTAAAGGTTAGCATCAAAACCTTGAAGTGAATATGGTACTCAGTAGGTAGTGCCGGTTGGATACATGCCCACACAGGCAATGCCATCAACAGGCATGCTGCTGCATTTTGCACCAGCTGCAGTTTCCAGATTAGCCCCAAGGGCAAGCCTGCACAGAGTGAGTTACAGTAATCTACTCTGGAAGTGACCATTGCCATGATCACTGTAGCTAAGAGGGGAGAGGTAAGGTGCTAGCTGCCTGATCTGCCGGAGATAATAAAAGGCCAACCTGGCAACTGTGGTGACCTGGACCTCCATAGAAAGTGAGGCATCCAGGATCACTCACAGGCTCTTTGCTTTCTGGACCAGCGCAAGAGGTGTGCTGTCCAGGGCTGGTAGCCTGATATCCTGTGCTACTCCACCCCAGCTCAGGTACAGGACCTCCATCTTAGTTGGATTAAGCTTCAGCTGGCTCTGCTGCAGCCATCCAGACATGTCCCTCAGTGCCTTGTTCAGATGATCCAGGGCAGAGTCTGGATGACTGTCCATCAACAGATAAAACTGGATGTCATCTGCATACCGGTGACAACACAGCCCAAACCCCTGGGCTAACTGGGCAAGGGGCTACATATATATGTTAAACATCATTGGTAAGAGAATTGCCTCCTGCAGCACACCACATTCAAGTGGGTGTCATGAGAAGACCTGCTTGCCAAGCACCACCCTCTGTCCTCGACCATGGAGAAAGGAGGAAAACCACTGCAAGGCAACTCCTTGAACTCCTATGTCGGCAAGGCAGTGGGCCATGAGATCGTAGTTGACTATGTCAAATGCTGCTATCAGATCTAAAAGAACCAGCAGCACTGACCACCTCGATCCAAGTGCCCCTGGAGGTCATCTGTGAGGGCATTTAATACAGTCTCCATCCTGTGGTCTGGGCAGAAACTGGACTGGAATGGATCAAGTATAGATGTGTCTTCCAGGAAAGCCTGGAGCAGTTTGGCCACCAGCAATTAGTTACTGGGTTCCATTCAACGTACTGGCCGTCAGAGATATCATGGTTCTGGACCCTCTAATCTTCAGGACTGCCTCTTCTCATGTGCCCTGCCACAATACCTTCACTCATTTGCCATCCTGCAAATGGGCAAGATCAACAACTGCTGGTACATATGCATTCTCTATATGGCTCCAACCTTATCCATTGGCCTGCCTGAGGAAGTCAGGAAGACTCTTATTCTTCTGGCTTTCCACAAACTATGTAAAAGAGAGCTGTTCAGGAGGACATTTTTGTACAGGAATACAACTACATTATAACAGAATTAGTCATTTAGGTGTTTCAGTAGAGAGAATGGGATTGTGGGCTATACTACAAATACAGACATATCTGTTGCTATATGTTTCTATCTTGCTCACTGCACTGTATTTCTAATTACATAATACCATTTCTTACATTGTTTAACAGAGCTGCTGCCTTTTGGACCAATGAAAGTTTCCAAACTGTTTTCGAAGGCAGTTTCACATAAAACAAGTTGCAGTAACCTAACCTGGCTGTGATCAGAACATATATTACCACAGCCAGATCATGCTTTTCAGATAATAGTTGTAGCTGGTACACCAGCCAGAGCTGATAAATGGTGCAGTGTGCCACAGAGATTACCTGAGCCTCCAACCAGCTACAAACCTGCTTCTTCAGAGGGAATGCAGAAAAGGCTGGCTCTGCAATCCCTGTGAGGCTTCTCCATTGACCAGCAAACCTCACTCTTGTCTGGACTGAGCTTTAGTTTATTTGCCCTCATCCATCCAATTACCTTCTGTAGGGTTTTGACCCACCCAAGCACTCTACAGGTGATTCTATGCGCTGCTTGAGGCAGAGAAGGGAGGAGACTAACCAATGTTAGGGTGGTTCGGAGGCCCCAGTGGACTCCTCATCTTGCTTGAGATTTAGGCAGTGAAAGGATGACCAGGTATAGAGTGGTTGGGAGCTCCTGACTGCCCTACAGTTGATTCCCTGTGCTGCCTGAGACTTACACAGTGTGGGGTGAAGTAATCAACTGCTACATGTTGATGTCCCTCTCCTACCATAGTTGATCACCCTTAAGCATTATACTTTAGCAAAATTTTGAAGATTTACATATGGATCATCTAGGTTGGAGGCTAATATATGAAACTGCTTTATAGAGTCAGTTCAGAATAAGGTGACTAGCAATAAATCTACAAGAACTCATGCAAAGAAAGGTCCAGCCTGACTGTTTTTTCACTGGAGATGGCTAGGGACTGGATTTGAGCCCTCCTGCATGTATACATGGACCAAGTACTGTACCTGATTCATAGCCCCTACCTACCCTACAGACCCTTTACAAAAACTATGAACAAATGAGAGCTGGTGCTTGATTAGGTTTTCTGGGTATTACATGCTCAAAGTGGGATAGCAAAGAAATGTTGCAGGTCTTGTCTTATCAGAAATTAAATGCTACTTATACGCTGTAATACATGCAATTGCACACAATAAAATAAAAATGACAGCATAGCCATTATAATTTTGTATTATTGTTTGATAATCTTTAGCAGAAACCATTATATAGGTAGCATAGGGTGGGTGTGTCCTGATTCACCCAGCCTTAATAGACTGGGCAGGGGTTGTCCTTTCATACTGTGGAGACAAGAAGCCCAAGTCCAAAGAAGCAAATCTCAAACAACTTTATTTAAAATCTTGTGGAGTAGTTCCATTCACTCATCCAAGTACAAAATATCAAGACCGTCCTCCTCCACTGATAATCCCAGGTGTGCCAAATCACTGCATTTAAGGCTGTGCCCAATAATTAGCTCCTTCCCCTGGAGCCTCATTCCATCTCTTCCCCCAACTCAGTCTGGTTCACAGATGCCTAAGGGCACTTTCTCTCCAGCAAGGACAACTGATCCCATAATCTAGCCTTGTCCAACAGAATGCATGGCTCCAAAATCAGATTGCCCGAGTTCCCTGATCAACGTCCTTGTGACCCCTGTCCCATCTGGGCTTGCCCAGTTTACCAGCCAAAGACCCCTCCCCTATTGAGAAGGTGACCAGTTCATCAGCAACTGCACGTTTTCCACCTGTTGGGGGAAAGTCTGCATTAATATGGGTTCCACCCACCCCATGATGTACTACAAAGATGCATAGCTGAAGAAATAGGAATCATCAGGTCAGCCACAGGTTATTGTCCTTCACACATTGTAAACAAATTAAAAGAGAATGATTGGTCACCAGTGTGAATGAAATCCCCATAGATAGTGCTTCAGAGTTTGCATAGCCCACTTTACACTAGGTCCTCCCTCTCAATCAAGATGTACCTCTGCTCTCACTCGGATAGCTTTTGGCTGAGATACAGGATGGGGTTTTCTTCCTTGACCACTGCCCCAATCTCATTCCAGACATAACTGTCTTCAGAACAAAGTGCTGCACTGGGTCTGGAATCTGTAACACCGGCTCTTGGGTAAACACTGTCCTAAACACCTTGCGCCACAACTGCTATTTGTGAGGCATTTGCTTCTGTATCATGTTCATCAGAGAAGTTGCCACCATTGGAAGCCAGGGAACGGAGCACCTATAATATCCTGCCAACCTAGGAAGTGCTATACGGCTTTCTTTTCAGTGGGCTGGAGCTACACTTTGACATTCAACAGATATATCTGCCCATGGTCAACCAAATATCCTAAATAGGGCACCTCTATCCAGGCTACCTTGCACTTTTTTGGTTTAGCTGTAAGACAGCTTCATTTAACCTTCTTAGCACCTGGATCACGTGAACCAGATTATTTTCCTAGTCCAGACTGAAGATCACAGTGTCAACAATATAGGCCAAGGTGATCCACTCCATCTTGGTCAGAACATAGTCCATCAGGCACTGAAATGAGGCTGCTTAGGCACCAACACAGAGGAACTTTGCTAGGGACTCTTAGACTCCTTTATCACCCCTAGCCATTGCATCTCTTCTCCATCCTGCTTGACACTGGCATTTACAGCTTTAGGCCATGAGTGGTGTCCTGTACACACCAACACACCAAGCTTCATCTCAATACCATGTTGAACCCAGGTGATATGCCCCAGCCTTCCTGGCAGTACATCCCTTAATGCAGCCTCTACAGCTTCACCAGGTGCACCTGTTCCAGTGACAGATTTTCCAAAGGCAACTGATGTCAGGCCCAAGCAACCTCTGAGACCAGGTCATAACTGGTGTCTCCTTGTCCTTCCTCAGCCTCCAGCACCTCAGCAAACTGAGACTCTCATTCCTGTCAAGTCTTGAGAAGAGTAACATAATAAATGTGGAGTGGATTCTTCATCTCCCGTCTCCTGACATCATTGTTTAGCTTTCCAACCCTCCTGGTCATCTCAAAGGGCCCCTGCCATTGTTCCAATAACTTGGAAGAACTAGAGCCAATTTGGTGTAGTGACTGTGAACACTCTTATTTGGGAGAACTGGGTTTCATTCCCCACTCTTCCACATGCAGATGCTGTAGTGATCTTGGGTCAGTCATAACTCTCTCAGAGTTGTTCTGCTTAAGACTAGTTTCTGTCAGAGCACTTAGCCCCACCTACCTCACAGGTTCTTCTCCTTCTCCGCCTCCTCCTGGCCATATACCCACTTCCCCTGAGCCTGGGATCCCTGTAGGGATCAGCCATTGTCCATGAGATCCTGACACCTCCCACTGTTCTTGCATCAAATTGAGGAAACCCTGAGGGTACCTCCTGTATAACAGCTCAAAGGGAGAGTGTTGTGTCCTAAGCTCAAATGGGAGAACTGTTACTTTTGGAGGGAACTGTTACTTTTGGAGGGAAGCTGAACAAGCCAAAGCTTGTACTCCACACCAGGGTTCCAGAGAAGGCCTAAGCGTGCCCAATCAGGGGAAGGATTGAAACATAAGTAGCCAATTAACATCTAGGCTCATACTGTACCCTGATAGGCCCTTAGGCCCCTGTAAATAGCCAATCCATGTACATAGTTAAGGACCAATCAGAAGGGGGCAAGAATTGTATAAAGGTGCGGGAGGTTTGAATAGAGCTCAGTCTGTGTTGTGTTCCTGAAGTAAAGCTTGCTGAAATCACTCTCCGACTCTGGTCTCTTACTGCGTCGACCCCAGTACTTTACACTGGCGACGAGGATGGGATCCCAGTAAGAACCAGCAACAGAACCAGGAACACGGAAAGGTGGCTAAATCCAAGCCATCTGGGTCCGCACCTCTGCTCTGCGCACACCCCATCTCTCAAGCCGCCCAGACACGCTGCCAAGAATGGAGGCTTCAGCTAACCTCCTGCAGCCCTTTAGCATCGATCGCCCCGAGCTGTGGGACTCGTGGGTCGAAGGCTTCCAGTCATACCTGACCTTCCAGAAGATTACAGAGACTACCATGCAGAGAGCTCTGCTTATCAGTACGTGTGGCACGGAGACCGTGGACTTAGCCAGGGCTCTTCTCCAACCCAGGAAGCTCTCAGAGACGCTGGTGGACAACATCATCAGCGCTCTGGAGAAGTATTTCCAGCCCCAGCCAACCAAGCTCACCCGGCACTGGGACTTCCGACAAAGGACACAGAAGGCAGGCGAAACCACCATGGCGTTCTTGACAAGCCTGCGCCGGGTGGCAAGCCGATGCAGTTTCGCAGACCTCAATGAAGCCCTGCTCGACCAGTTTGTATGGGGCTTGAGGGACGAAAAACTAGTACAGAAACTCCTGTCCCTCTCCGAGTGCGACCTAACAAAGGCAATCGACGTGGCCACCAGCTGGGAGAAGGGCAGATCAGCAGAGCCGCGGCTGACAAGACAGGCTGCGACACACCAGATCAACCCTGAACCATCTATGGAGGACTCGGATGAGGACAGAGCTCTACAAACCGGCTATCGTTCAGCAGGAAGGAAGACCACCCATGTCCCACAGGGCATGAGACACAAGACACCACCTGCATGTGCAAGTTGCGAGGGCCAGCATGAGCGGAAGACCTGCCGATTCCGGAATGCCACCTGTCGACTCTGCAACAAAGAAGGCCACATCGCCTGTGCCTGCAGATCCACATCCCGAGCACGTGTCCCGCAAAGATCTGCGCACTCCGAAGGCCAGCCAGACTTCGAGACCGACGCTCTCCACGCCCACCCATACCCGGTACAGTACCTACCCTCGCCAGTCAGGCCCTCCAAAATCCGGGTCAATGTAGGGATCGGGGGGGGGTGCCCTGCCAAATGGAGGTGGACTCTGAGTCAGCATCATCTATTATAGAGGCAGAGACATTTTTTAAAATCCCCACCAGGCTGAGGCCTCGTCTCAGGGACCCGGGGTTTACCTTAGTGGACTTCCAGAAGAATAAGGTGCCTATCTTGGGAGTGGGCCCGGTCCCAGTCCAATACAAGGGGTTCAAGGGCCAGCTACAAGTGCTAGTGGTCAAGAACCACCTTACAAACCTTTTGGGTCTCGACTGGTTCAAGCCCCTGGGAATAGAGATCAGGGGGGTCAATAAGACTGTCGGAGTGGACTTTAACAAGGTTTGTGAAGAGTTCCCGGCCGTTTTCAATGGCACCTTGGGCTGCTACACGGGTCCCCCGGTTACACTACACCTCGACCCCACAGTGCGGCCTATTAGGCTTAAAGCGCGGCGAGTTCCATTCGCGCTCAAGCCTAAAATTGAGGAGGAACTGGATAAACTGATTGCACAGGGAATACTAGAGCCTGTCACCCACGCAACCTGGGAAACTCCCATCGTGACTCCAGTCAAGCCCAGTGGGGAGGTGCGGATTTGTGCAGACTATAAGTGCACCCTCAACAAGGCTCTTCAGGCCCATGCATACCCTGTGCCCATCGTCAGCCACGTTTTAGCCACCCTAGCCGGCGCAAAATTTTTTGGCAAGTTGGACTTGGCCCAAGCTTACCAATAGCTGCCGGTGGATGAGGCCACGGCCAACGCCCAAACAATTGTGACCCACCGGGGGGCCTTTAGAGTAAAGCGGTTGCAATTTGGCGTGAGTGTGGCTCCGGGGTTGTTCCAGGAACTCATGGACTCTCTTTTAAAAGGACTTCCCGGAGTCACTCCATTCTTCGATGATGTGCTGATCGCTGCAGCCTCGCCTGAAGAATTCGCCGCCCGCCTTAGAGGAGTCCTACAACGTTTTGAAACAGCCGGCCTCAAGGTCAAACGGGAGAAGTGCCTCCTGGGCGTGGATCGGGTGGAATTCCTGGGGTTCTCCATCGATGCCCAGGGGGTCCACCCCTCCGACGCCAAGCTGCGTGCCATCAGAGATGCTCCAGCGCCCACCAACAAGCAAAAACTCCAGGCCTTCCTCGGCCTCCTAAACTTTTATCATGCTTTTCTCCCCCACAAGGCAGCAGTTGCCGAACCCCTGCACCGGCTTCTAGACAAGAACCAACCCTGGGCGTGGGGCCGCCAGCATGCTAAAGCCTTCCAGGATATCAAGGGCCTCCTGATGTCCAACTCCGTCCTTGCCCATTTCGACGAGACCCTGCCCTTGGTCCTTGCATGCGATGCATCCCCTTATGGCGTGGGGGCAGTTCTGGGCCACCGACTCCCGGATGGGACCGAAGTCCCTATCGCGTACTACTCGCGGACCCTCTCGTCGGCGGAGCGGAACTACGCCCAAATCGACAAAGAAGGGTTGGCAGTTGTGGTCGGCGTCAAAAAATTTCATGATTACATCTACGGCCGGCCCTTTACCCTCTATACGGACCACAAACCCCTCTTGGGCCTCTTTGCATGAGACCGGCAGACCCCTCAGGTGTTGTCCCCACGGGTCCTCCGTTGGTCCATTTTTCTAGCCGGCTACACTTACACCCTAGTGCATCGCCCGGGCAAGGCAATGGGACATGCTGACGTCCTGAGCCACTTGCCCTTGCCTGACGTGGATCCCGATCCAGCCCCGGCTCATCAGATCCTACTGATGGACATGCTTCCGGACAGGCCATTGCTCGCCCGCGACGTTGCTGCCCGCTCCGCTCGTGATCCAGTCCTCTCCCGTGTCTTGGACTGGGTGGGGAGGGGGTGGCCCAAGGGCTCGACTGGGCCAGAATTTACTCCATTTGCAGCCCGGAAAGACAAACTATCCACCCACAAAGGCTGCCTACTATGGGGCAACAGAGTCGTCATCCCCAAACCCTTGCAAGACCAAGTGCTTAGAGCCCTGCACGAGGCACACCCGGGCATAGTCCGCATGAAGGCTCTCGCACGGAGCTATGTCTGGTGGCCCGGCCTCGATGCAGAAATTGAGGCTTGGGTTAAAAGGTGCCCGACATGCCAGGTGTCAAGGCCTGACCCCCCACGTGGCCCAGTGCAACCATGGGAATCCACCAAAACCCCCTGGTCAAGACTGCATATGGACTTTGCTGGCCCCTTCCATGGGCGGACTCTACTCATACTAGTGGATTCATACTCCAAGTGGTTGGAGGTGGTCCAGGTGCCCTCGCCATCATCGCAGGCGACCATCACGGCTCTGAGGGCCATCTTTGCAACCCACGAGTTGCCGGAGACCATCGTCACCGACAACGGCACAGCATTCACGTCCGCAGTGTTCCAGGACTTCTTAGCCAGGAACCTCATCAGGCACATTCGTTCTGCCCCGTTTCATCCAGCCACCAATGGCCAGGCAGAGCGGATGGTGCGCACGGCAAAGGAGGCCTTGAACCGTCTGGGCCCCTCAGACTGGCCAAAAGACTTGGCGTGTTTCCTAATGGCCTACCGGACCACACCCACCGCCTCCACAGGTCGCAGTCCAGCCGAACTCCTCATGGGCCGCCGCATCACCACCCTGCTGGAGAAGCTGCACCCTGACCGAGCCCCAGACAGGCGACCGGCGCCGGAACACCTTAAAGCCCCCAGAGGGTTCTACCCAGGTGAGACAGTGTGGGCACGGAACTATGCCACCACTGGCCCCGCCTGGCTCCCTGGAAAGGTGGACCACGTCACCGGACCGGTCTCCTATGCAGTGACCTTGGAGGATGGACATCTCCTGAGGCGACACATCGACCAACTCCGTGGTCGCCTGCCTGCCGGGGAGCCAAGGTCAGAGGCTCCAGATCCGGACAACGTAAGTCCCCGTGAGCCTGACACAGAACAGGGTTCCGTGGAGCCCGCTTCGGCCCAGCAGGAGGACACCCCCGACCGCGCAGCTGAACCCAGGTCTCCCGGGGCCGCCATCCCAGATGTCTCCAGCTCTGCAGCCGCGGAACCACCAACCGAGTCGGAACGCCCAGTCCCCTCGGAGCTCCGACGCTCGACACGAGACCGCCGCCCTCTGGCATATCTCCAGGACTATGTCACCTGATAGCTGGAACTATGGGGGGAGGGGTGTTGTGTCCTAGGCTCAAATGGGAGAACTGTTACTTTTGGAGGGAACTGTTACTTTTGGAGGGAAGCTGAACAAGCCAAAGCTTGTACTCCACACCAGGGTTCCAGAGAAGGCCTAAGCGTGCCCAATCAGGGGAAGGATTGAAACATAAGTAGCCAATTAACATCTAGGCTCATACTGTACCCTGATAGGCCCTTAGGCCCCTGTAAATAGCCAATCCATGTACATAGTTAAGGACCAATCAGAAGGGGGCAAGAATTGTATAAAGGAGCGGGAGGTTTGAATAGAGCTCAGTCTGTGTTGTGTTCCTGAAGTAAAGCTTGCTGAAATCACTCTCTGACTCTGGTCTCTTACTGCGTCGACCCCAGTAGTTTACAGAGAGAATCCCATTCTGGCCTGGGAAACTTCTCTTAAGCCCTCCCCCTCAGCCACTGGTGCCATTGCTGTGGCTCTGTTTACATAAACTTGCACATTATTTGCTTTAAGGTCTTATTAAATCATTCCACCAATTCAATAGCTTTGAGATGGTCAGTGGCCAAATGGGACAGCTTAAGTTCTAGCAGGTACCACAGATCCCTAAACACTCATCCCAACAGATTATGTGCCTGATCCAACAGCCTTGTTTATGGGAAACCCATCCTGCCAAAGACAGCCAGGAGTTCATGAGCTAGCACCTCTGAGGTAGATCTGTGAAGGGGTATGGCTTCCAGACAGGGCCAACTCACCCACTAGGCAAACTAGTCAGTTGCCTAGGGTGCCGTGAGGGGGGCATCAAATTTTTCTTCTTCTCCTGCCACTGCCACCACCACCACTGCTTCCAGCCCTTTTCCTTCCCTTTCGCCACACCACGCTCTGCCCCCCCACCAACACAATCAGAGGAGCATGTCATGATGAGGATCGGCTCTACCAGCATTGAGGCGGCCAGCATCTGAGTGTTCTTTGAAGAGAGAGCTGGAGGAGGCTTTGCTCCCCCCTCACTTCCGGTTCTGGAAAGGAGGGGAGAGAAGCCTCCTCCAGCTCTCTCTTCAAAGAACACTCAGATGCTGGCTGCCTTGAAGCCAGTAGGGCTGTTCCTCATCGCAGCACGCTCCTCTGATCAATGGGGGGGGCAGGACAGAGCGTAGTGCTGCAGAGGGAGGTAGGGAGGCAGTGGGGGGAGCAGCCAGCACTGTCGCCAGGTACCATGCTTTCGGGTCCCCAGCATCTCTACTAGTGCTTGTGATGTGGGAGCATCCCAGGTCACCTGCAGAGTTGCAGGCTGTGACAGACTGCACTTTTAAAAGCGCTGTGTAAATAGATAAAGTACTGAGACGGGTTAATTCTCCACAGAGCCAAAGAGACTTGAGTGACAGCTGTTCCAAGAGATCTGATTGGTTAGTATCATCTGAGCAGAGAAAGACTTCTGAACTTGATGTTGAGGAGAATTCAATCTGATTTCAGCCCTACTAGGAGTGAATTACTGACAGTTTCAGAATTCAGCCCTGACTGAGAGCAGTTTAACAGAGTCAGAAGCCTGGAGGAAAAGTTGATAAGGAAGTTTGGGAAGTAGACAAAGACTCCCATTTAAGCCAAAGAAAGGGATTAGATCTTCTAGTGAGATGAGAATTAGCCTACTCAGTCAAACAGGGAGTTAGCTCTGAAGAGTGACGAGATCCCTGGTCTGGTTACTGCCTTTAGCTTTAAGAGTCAGTTAAAAACTCAAGACAAGTACTGGTGTTTCAATAGAATGGGTTTGAGTACTAGAAAGAATGTACCAGCCTTCTGGAAACCAAGAGTCAAAGAATACTCAAAGCAAATATACTGGAGTGTTTACAAAAACTGGAACAAAAGACTCTTAACATAAATATTCAAGTAACTGTGAATAGCTTAAGAAGCTCTCAGTTTGAAACATAAGAATTACAGACTGTGCATGTACTGATTTTACTTTAGAGTTATCTATATTGAATTACTTCAGAAATGTTCAACGCCTCATTTCACTTGACCTTTCCCCTCTATGTTAAATATTTTATTATTTTGAATTTCAAAATGCTTTGAGTGCCATTTAAGTTATTTAAGGGGGACTCCCAATCCTTCCCTAGGTTCCTGAGCAAACTTAACAGCCCAAACATACTGTGACAGGGTAGGATAACAAGAGTTCTTCAGCAAAGAAGAAAACACATTACTAGGGTGGCTCAGTAAAGGGAAAGAGAAACAGAGGGAAAACCTTGCCTCTGAGGGAGGGAAGTGGATGGGGGGCCTCATACAGACCTTAATAGTCTGGGTAGGGGAGGGGTCTTTCTTCCATAGTATTGGGGCAACAAGCCCAAGTCCAGAGAAATAAGTCTCAAACAGCTTTATTAGAAGCACTGTAGTGCAGTTCCATTCACATGCTCTGGCTATAGAGTATCCAGACCTTCCTCCTCCACTGGCCCCCCCAGGCATGCCAAATCACCACTATTAAGGCTCTTCTCAGTAATTAACCCTTCTCCTGGAACCTTGTTCCATCTTTTCTTCCAACGCAGTCTGGTCCATACATGCCTAAGGGCACTTGGCAGCTGAAGACATAATCCAGCCTTGCCCCACAGATGCATGTCAGGCCACACCTGGATTACTGTCTTAAGAACATAAGAGAAGCCATGTTAGATCAGGCCAATGGCCCGTCCAGTTCAACACTCTGTGTCACACAGTGGCCAAAAAATTTTATACACACACACACACACTGTGGCTAATAGCCACTGATGGACCTCTGCTCCATATTTTTATCTAACCCCCTCTTGAAGGTGGCTATGCTTGTGGCCGCCACCACCTCCTGTGGCAGTGAATTCCACATATTAATCACCCTTTGGGTGAAGTACTTCCTTTTATCCGTTTTAACCTTTCTGCTCAGCAATTTCATCGAATGCCCATGAGTTCTTGTATTGTGAGGAAGGGAGAAAAGTACTTCTTTCTCTACTTTCTCATCCAATGCATTATCTTGTAAACCTCTAACATGTCACCCCGCAGTCGACATTTCTCTAAGCTAAAGAGCCCCAAGCGTTTCAACCTTTCTTCATAGGGAAAGTGTTCCAGCCCTTTAATCATTCTAGTTGCCCTTTTCTGGACTTTCTCCAATGCTATAATATTCTTTTTGAGGTGCGGCGACCAGAACTGCACACAGTACTCCAAATGAGACTGGCTCTTGCCTGTGGCTCCAAAGTCCGGTTACCATATGTAATGTACTGAGTGACGAGATGGTTTGAAGGGAACATGCTTTATTCAGTGGTACTTTACAAGAGAGAGAACAAGCGGGCCGGGTCCCGCTTATATACATTCCCCGGAACTGCCCCCAGTCTGACCAGTCCAATCCTGGCCAGTTAAACTTCCCGCCACAGATCTTGATGGGTGGGGCATCTAGCGAGCTACATCTGGGGACCCGTGGGTTTCCCCTGGTCACCTCTGTAGCGATCGCCACACCCGGCCCGCTACCCACTCGGGGTCGCTTGCGTATTTCCTTGCGTACACAGGATCCCCCGGAAAGAACCCCCTAACCGGTCTAACCTTGTGATCAGCTTCCTCCCCATTAACAACTTGGCTGGGCTCACCCCGGTGACTGGGTTGGGGGTGATTCTATTGTCAAATAAGAAGAAGGCCAGGTGGTGGTCCCAGTCCCCCTGTACTATGCATCCCAGGGCCTCTTTTGTGGTGCGTACCATCCGCTCCACTTGGCCATTGGTGGCCGGATGGAAGGGGGTGGACCGTATATGTTGTATTAGATATTTCTGCAAGAACTCCCAGAATTCCTGGGAGATGAACGCGGTCCCATTATTTGAGACGATGGTGTCGGGTATCCCGTGTGTGCAAAGGACCCTGCGCAACGCTCAGACCGCCGCCGCCGTTGATGTGGAGGCTACGGGGATAACTTCCAACCACTTGGTGTAAGCGTCCACCAGAATGAAGAATGTTTGGCCCTGAAATGGCCCCACAAAGTCAATGTGTAACCTAGACCACGGCCTCCTATGGGCTTCCCAGCGGTGGACCTCCTATGGGCTTCCCAGCGGGGCACTGGGCGGTTCGGGCCGGAACTCCTGGCAGGCTTGGCACCTTCGAACCCACCCCTCGATCTCTTTGTCCATCCCCAGCCACCATACATAACTGCGTGCTAGGGCCTTCATTCGTACAATCCCTGGATGAGTTTCATGTAGGGCCTCCAGCACTTGTTTCCGCAATGGGGGGGAACCACCACCCTGCTTCCCCAGAGAAGACACCCCTTGTGTGTGGACAGTTCTCCCCTGCATGTTGTGAATGCCCTGAATTCTTTGGCCTGTTTTTCCTCAGGCCATCCCCTCCCCACGCAGTTGAGAACCCGTGCGAGTATTTTGTCCCGCCCCGTGGCCTTCGCTACCATGGCGGTGTGGAGGGGTCTCTCCAGTAGCGTTTCAATGAACAGCACATGGTGGGCTGGGGCCGGGTCCATGGAGGGCAGCGGCAGGCGACTGAGGGTGTCCGCTTGACCCATCGCCTTGCCCGAGTGGTGGACCAGGGCATACGAATAAGAGTTTAGGAACTGATTCCACCGCAGGACGCACTGCGGCAGAATCTGTGGCGTCTGGCGGTCTGGGGCGAGGAGTCCCAGGAGCGGCTTGTGGTCCGTGGCGATCGCAAAACGTCTACCGTACAGGTAGTCGTTAAATTTATGCACCCCCACCACGATTGCCAAGGCCTCCTTATCAATCTGGGCATAGTTGCGCTCTGCAGGGGTCAGGGTCCTGGAGTAGTAGGCTATCGGGACCTCCCTCTCGTCTGAAAGTTGGTGACCCAGGACGGTGCCCACCCCGTACGGTGACGCATCACACGCTAAGATCACCGGCAGGGCTTCATCAAAATGGTGGAGCATGTTATTGGATACAAGGAGCTCCTTGACCGCCTGAAAAGCGGCTGCCTGCTTCTTTCCCCAGACCCACGGGGCGTTTTTATCTAAGAGCCTGTGGAGGGGTTCTGCTATGGCCGCTTTGTGGGGCAAAAATGAATGATAAAAATTTAATAAGAGAGAGAACACACGGGCCAGGTCCCGCTTATATACATTCCCCGGATCTGCCCCCAATCTGACCAGTCCAATCCTGGCCAGTTAAACTTCTCGCCACAGATCTTGATGGGCGGGGTGTCTAGCGAGCTACATCTGGGGACCCGTGGGTTTCCCCTGGTAGCCTCTGTAGCGATCGCACGCGGTACATTAGCTTACGTTTCAAGACAAAACACCATATTGGGCCATTATTTGGATGCCCCAGCCAATGTCTCTGTGGTCTCCTCCCACATGGGTTTGCCTGCTCTGCTTCCAGAATAGGTCGACATTCATGCGCCCCCATTAGTCAACCAAAGACTAATTTTATAACATATAATTAGAAAATAATTTTCAATCCACAGATTATTGTTTAATTTGAACTGTGCTATGGGTGTAAAATCTGTATTTCTCTTTTAGATAGTTCAGCTTTAGTTTGCAGTACTAACTATATATTGTTTTTCAGTCACACTGTCGAGTCCAACTCTTTGCAACCCCATGAACAAAGTCATGCCAGACCCTCCTATTTTCTACCATCCTCTGAAGTCTGCTCAAATTCATGTTAGTTACATCAGTAACGCTGTCCAACCATCTCATCTTTTGCATCCCCTTCTTCATTTGTCTTCTGTCTTTCCTAGCATCATGGTCTTCTCCAGTGAGTGCTCCCTTCTCATTTGGTGGCCAAAGTATTTGAGCTTCAGCATCAGACCTTCCAGGGAACAGTCTGGGTTGATTTCCCTTAGGACTGACTGATTTGATCTTCTTGCAGTCCAAGGGACTCTCACGATTCTTCTCCAGCACCACAGCTCAAAAGGATCTATTATTCTGCGCTCGGCCTTCCTTATGGTCCAGATCTCACAGCCATATATTACTATTGGGAATACCATCGCTTTGACTATACAGAGTTTGTTGGCAGGATAATGTCTCTACTTTTTATTATACTGCCCAAGTTCACCACAGCTGTCCTCCCAAGGAGCAAACGTCTTTTAATTTCATGGCTGCAGTCACCATCTCCAATGATCGTGGATCCCAGAAATGTGAATTCTGTCACTACTTCCATGTCTTCCCCTTCTATTTGCCAAGGTGTGATGGGGTCGGATGCCATGACCTTAGGTTTTTTGATGTTGAGTTTCAAGCCTATTTTTGTGCTCTCCTCTTTCACCCTCAACAAGAGGTTCTTTAGGTCCTCCTTACTTTCTGCCATTAGAGTGGTATCATCTGCATATCTGAAATTGTTGATGTTAAATAAGCAAGGTGACAACATACATCCTTGTCGAACTCCTTTTCCTATTCTAAACCCATCAGTTGTTCCATATCCCGTTCTGACAGTTGCTTCTTGAACCTTATATAGGTTTCTCAGGAGGCATGTGAGATGGGCTAGTACTCCCATCTCTTTAAGGACTTGCCACAGTTTGTTGTGATCCACACAATCAAAGGCTTTAGCCTAATCAATGAAACAGAAATAGACGTTTTTCTGATACTCCCATGCTTTCTCCATAATCCATTGAATGTTAGCAATTTGATTTCTAATTCCTCTACCTCTCCGAAACCCAGCCTGAACTTCTGGTAGTTCCCGATCTACATACTGCTGAAGCTTAGCTTGTAGGATCTTTAACATGATCTTGCTGGCATGTGAAATGAGTGCAATGGTGTGATAGTTTGAACATTCCTTGGTATTACCTTTCTTTAGGACTGGAATATAAACTGATCTTTTCCAATCCTGTGGCCACTGTTGCATTTTCCAAATTTGTTGACATAATATGTGCATCATTTAACAGCATCGTCTTTTAGGACTTTGAATAGCTCAACTGGGATACCGTCATCTCTGCTCGCTTTGTTGTTAGTAATGCTTTCTAAGGCCCATTTGACTTCACACGCCAGAATGTCTGGCTTGAGGTCATCAATTTCACCATCATGGTTGTCAAGGACATTGAGATCTTTCTTGTATAATTCTTCTGTGTATTCTTGCCACCTCTTCCTAATCTCTCCTGCTTCTGTTAGGTCCCTACCATTTTTGTCCTTTATCATGGCCATCTTTGCACAAAACATTCCTTTTGATTTATCCAGTTTTCTTGAAGAGATCTCTTGTCCTTCCCATTCTATTATTTTCCTCTATTGCTTTGCATTGTTCCTTTAAGAAGGCCTACTTATCTCTCCTTGCTGTCCTCTGAAAATCTGCATTCAGTTGGGTGAATCTTTCCTTTTCACTTTTGCCTTTTGCTTTCCTTCTTTCCTCAGCTATTTGTAAAGCCTCATCAGACAGCCACTTTGCTTTCTTACATTTCTTTTTCTTTGTGATGGTGCTAATTGCTGCCTTCTGTACAATGTCACAAACCTCCATCTATAGTTCTTAAGGTACTCTTTCTATCAACTCTTGTTCCTTAAACCTATTCTTCACTTCCGCTGTGTATTCATAATGGATGTGATCAAGGTCAAACCTGAATGGTCTAATGGTTTCCCCAGTTTTCTTCAGTTTAAGCCTGAATTTTGCAATGAGTAGCTCATAATCTGAGCTGCAGTCAGCTCCAGGTTTTGTTTTTGCTGACTTTAAGGAGCTTCTCCATCTTTGACTGCAGAGCATATAATCAATCTGATTTCTGCGTTGCCCATCAGGTGATGTCCATGTGTAGAGTCGCCTTTTAGGTTGTTGGAAGAGGGTGTTCGCTATGACCAGCTTGTTCTCTTGACAAAACTCTATTAGCCTTTGACCGGCTTCATTTTGTTCCCCAAGGCCAAACTTGTCAGTTGTTCCGGTCACCTTTTGACTTCCTACTTTGGCATTCCAATCCCCTATGATGAAAAGGACATCTTTTTTTGATGTTAATTCTAAAAGGTGTTGTAGATCTTCATAGAAATGGTCCACTTCAACCTCTTCTGCATCACTGGTTAGGGCATAGATTACTGTAATATTGAATGGTTTGCCTTGGATACAGACTGAGATCATTCTGTCATTTTTGAGATTGTGTCCTATAACTGCCTTCCTCACTCTCTTGTTAACTATAAAGGCCACACCATTTCTTCTACAGGACTCTTGCTCACAATAATAGATGTAGTGATCCTCCGAGTTAAATTCACCCATTTCAGTCCATTTTAGTTCACTGATTCCCAAGATGTCGATGTTCTGTCTTGCCATCTCTTGTTTGACCACATTCAGCTTACCTTGATTCATAGATCTTACATTCCACGTTCCAATGCAGTATTGTTCTTTGCAGCATCGGACTGTTTTTTCACCATCAGACACATCCACAGCTGAGCTTTGGCCCAGCCGCTTCATTCTTTCTGTGGTTACTTATACTTGCCCTTTGATCTTCCCCAGTAGCATATTGGGCACCTTCCGACCTGACTGGCTCATCTTCCAGTGCCATATTTTTTAGCCTTTTGTTACTGTCCATGGGGTTTTCTTGGCAAGAATACTGGAGTGGTTTGCCATTTCCTTCTCCAGTAGATCGCATTTTGTCTGGGATCTCAGCTGTGGCCTGTCCATCTTGGGTGGTCCTGCATGGCATAGCCCACAGCCTCACTGAACCGCACAAGCCCTCTCACCATGTCAAGGCAGCAATCCATGAGAAGGACTAACTATATCTGGAACAAGCTACATATGTGTTCACATGACATTGCTAATCTGTTTTCCTGGTTAATGCACATGATAAGCTAACTGACTTGCATACTCCTTGATTCCATGGTTGATTTCTCTGAAATACTTAGATCTGTTGGTATGGAAACAAACTAGTTCTCCGTAATTCATAGTTCAAGCTTCTCTAGGTCACTGAATTCAGTGAGTAACAGTTCTCACACAACAGGACCAAGCCCCCAGACCAGGTAGAGATCAGCCTCTGAGAAGGAGATATAGCCACAGAGTGCTGGTTCATGGTATTTACATCTTGATACTCTGCTTTTCCTTCTCTTGGTGCTTCTTATTCATGCCTCTAAAGCCCTTCAATTGATTATCATAGATTCATAGAGTTGGAAGTGACCTCTAGGGTCATCTAGTCCAACCCCCTGCACATTGCAGGAAACTCACAACACCTCCCCCCTAAATTCACAGGATCTTCATTGCTGTCAGATGGCCATCTAGCCTCTGTTTAAAAACCTCCAAGAAAGGAGAGCCCACCACCTCCTGAGGAAGCCTGTTTCACTGAGGAATCACTCTAACGGTCAGGAAGTTCTTCCTAATGTTGAGTCAGAAACTCTTTTGATTTAATTTCAACCCATTGGTTCTGGTCCTACCTTTCGGGGCAATGGAAAACAATTCCACACCATCATCAAAGGCCTTTTCCACACTGGTGTCTCCAATGTGCATTTCAAAAAGGAAACCTGAGGAATGTAGTGATAACTTTAAAATGCAGTGGAGACCAAAATTCAGAACATGTTATGAATGTCTGAGGAATGTTGGAGACCTAGGTTCCTCCATCAACAGAGCAGAATTAACATCATTTATGAAGCGATTTTACTGGTATTGTGGCTTCTGAAAATGCATTTTGGTAAAGACTAATTTATTGCCTTGACCTGGATAGCCCAGGCTAGCATGATCTTGTCAGACCTCAGAAGCTAAGCAGAGTCAACTCTGGCTACTATTTGGATGGGAGGACTCCAAGGAATACTAGGGTTGTGATGCAGAGGCAGAAAATGGCAAACCACCTCAGAATGTATCTTGCCCAAACTCTACGGGATTGCTGTAAGTCAGCTGTGACTTGACTGCAAAAAAGCCATCTAATCAACTGAATGATGTTACAAAATTGTGTTAATAGATCACTGGTTTACCTAGCCTAAAATTGTCTTTTCTGATGAGTAATTGTCTTCTATGTACTATAGTTGGAGAAATCAGGTACCAATCATCGGTCTTATCCCTACAAAGATTATGACTGTTTTTGCACACAGCTTACCTCGCAGTTACAATCCTGTTCCCTCCGCAGCATCTGTTGGATTTCCCACCATCTGCACCGAAGTTACAGGAAGTGCCGCAGCTTTTGTGTAGCAAACGTAAACCGCTAAAACCCAGTTTACGTTTGCTACACAAAAGCCACGGCACTTCCTGTAACTCCGGCGCACATGGTGGGAAATCCGACAGACGCTGCGGAGGGAACAGGATTGTGACTGCGAGGTAAGCTGTGTGCGAAAACAGTATATGCTTTCTCACTATTCTATGTCTCTTTACTATCTGGAAAAAATACCAAGAACTCAGCTGTGTTTGTATTACTTATTTGATGAGTTATTTGGCATTGATAACAGATATTTTACAAAACATAACTCTGTACAGATTTTAGAGATCATGATGATCCTCCTGAACAATCTACATTTCAGATCTCAGTAGTTCTCACTTGCTACTGCATCTGTATGTAAATGATATTTGCTTGAAAGACTCTACAATTAATTCACATATAATGGACATACAACATTTTTACTTCCTAGAACAACACTCTTGTATTGAAAATGTATTCCTTAAAACATTTTAGGTACCAGTGAATTTTAAGACCAAATTAATATGAGGAAGTTCAAGGAACACCCTGCAATCAACACACAGATAAAGACATTACAATTTTGTCAGTTTTCCAAAAGGTCACTTGATACTTGCAGTTTTTCAGCACACGACTCAAGGCGGGGTGGGAAAAGCCAAAATTACTAACTTGCACCTGCTAAAGGCATTGCTTCATAAACTGCTTGCATCCAGTCTAGCCTGCAGATATTTCAGCATGTCTGGTTTATAAATCATTAATACAAGGAACAAATTATGAGGAGGAAAATGAATTGTAGCCTCCAATATAAAATGATTAGGGAATGAAAATACCCAGGTTTATTTCCCCCACTTAAGTTTAGGTTTAGGATTATTGGATTTATATCCCACCCTCCTTGCCAAAGCAGGCTCAGGGCGGTTTCTCATGCTTATCATTTTCAAATATAATCCAAATATTGAAATAGCAAACATATTCAATATGCTTTACTCCAGAGTAGCCACAAATAAATTGAAATTTCTGAAGAAATGAAACCTATTTTTAAAGTCTCTTGAGAATTACTGTCTAGCCCGTGGTTTAGAATGGTTGTGCTTAGAAATAATAACAATTTTAAAATATTAGACGACCTAAGAAGGCATCTGGACCAAGGTGGGTCAGCGCTGTTGATTCTTCTTGACCTATCAGCAGCATTTGACATGGTCAACTATGACCTAATGACCCACTGCCTCACCGTTGCCGGGGTGCAGGGGGTAGCCTTGCAATGGTTTTCCTCCTTCCTCCGGGGATGGGGACAAAGGGTGATGCTTGGTGAACAGACCTCCCTGTGGCACCCACTTATATATGGAGTGCTGCAGAGAGCTATTCTCTTGCCCATATTATTTAACATCTATATGCGCTCCCTTGCCCAGATTGCCCAAGGTTTTGGACTAGGCTGTCACCAGTATGCTGATGACACCAAGCACTATCTGTTGGTGGACAGCAGACTGTCTTCTGCCCCTGAACAGCTGTCCGAGGCATTAGGAGCCATGACTGGATGGTTACAGCAGAGTCAACTGAAGTTAAATTCAACTAAGATGGAGGTCCTGTACTTGAGTCGAGGGGTGTGTGGTTGTGCATCTAGCTCCCAGCCCTGGGCAATGCCATTCTGGTACCGGCCCAACAGGTGAAGAGTCTGGGGGTGATTCTGGATGCCTCCCTCTCCATGGAGGCCCAGATCACAGTGGCTGCTGGGTCTGCCTTTTTCCATCTATGGCAGATCAGGCAGCTAGCACCATACCTATCCCTCCAAGACCTGTCTGCAGTGACCCATGCAATGGTTACTTCCAGGCTGGACTACTGTAACTCACTCTATGCTGGCCTACCCCAGAAACTGATCCAGAAACTGCAGCGGTTAAAGAATGCAGCAGTTGGCCTGCTGACTGCATCACCTGTACGGGTGAGCATACAGCTGGCGCTCCTGCACTGGCTGCCTATAGAGTACTGGATCCATTTCAAGGTGTTAGTTTTTACTTTTAAGGTCTTGCGTGGCCAGGGACCAACATACCTACGGGACCGTCTCCTCCCATATATGCCCCGGAGGTCACTTTGTTCAGCCTCCCAAGATCTTCTGATAGTCCCCGGCCCAAAAGATGCCCATCTTGCCTCTACCAGGTCCAGGACCTTCTTGGTCCTGGCCCCGACCTGGTGGAATCAGTTCCCTATGGAGATCCGGGCCCTACCTGGCTTGTTGGCCTTTCATAGGGCCTGCAAAACGGAACTGTTCCGCCAGGTCTTTGGATGAGGCAGCGGCATCTATTTATTGATCAGTTGGCCTCCTCCCAACTGTTCTGCTGTTCAATACAGTGCACTGCTGTACTGTGATGCTGTATTGTGGTACTATTTTGTGCTATACCACCTTGCTGTCATGTCATCTTGCTGAATCATCTTGCTGCACTTTGATGAATGTTGTAATTGGTTTTATTATGATTTTATTTCTCTTTGCTGTACTCCGCTCTGAGCCCCCAATGGGGAATGGACAGAATATAAATAAGAGAAGAAGAAGAAGAAGAAGAAGAAGAAGAAGAAGAAGAAGAAGAAGAAGAAGAAGAAGAAGAAGAAGAAGAAGAAATATTGAAATATTACCTCTGGGGTTCTCCTATTGCCAGACATTAAGAGACAGTATGTTTATTCTCCAGGTTCAAAGAATCATAGAGTTGGAAGGGACCTCCAGGGTCATCTAGTCCAACCCCCTGCACAATGCAGGAAACTCACAAATACCTCCCCCTAATGCCAAGAACTCAGCTGTGAATGTTTGTCAGATGCCTTAATGACACATGGCTATTTGTGAACATGGAGGGGAAGGACATCTCTCTCTTTTTTAATGCAAGCTGGGAATTCACATATAATATAATAATATTAATGTGTTAATTTTTTACAACAATGCAAAAAGCCTCCCCTTGAGGCGGCGGCGGTGGG
Source organism: Heteronotia binoei (assembly GCF_032191835.1). Taxonomy (NCBI): domain Eukaryota; kingdom Metazoa; phylum Chordata; class Lepidosauria; order Squamata; family Gekkonidae; genus Heteronotia; species Heteronotia binoei. The sequence goes on from NC_083230.1 coordinate 60,811,446, forward strand.
GGGGGGAATGGCCAGCAGCAGCAGGGGAAACAGTTGCTGTGTGGGTGGGACTGAGAAAATCCAAACTTTTCCACCCACACAGCACAACAAAGCAGGTTTGAGGGGAAATTGGACAAAGGTCAGAGAAACCCTTAAAGAAGAATGATTGCACCACAATATTGTTGAGAAGTGGGGCAGGGGGGAACCCTCTTCCCAACAGCATCAAACCTTGGCCAATAACTTATGTGGAAATGGCCTTTTTCTTCTGTCCCCTGCACCCCTATGTTATGACAATAATAATACTAGTCTGCATTACAGGTTAAACAGGATAATGTGTCAAAACACTTTGAACACTTAAACTACTATATACAAGCTAAAAGTCAATTCATGCCGAGAAGCTTGTATTCATCATATAAAAATACAAAAATACAAAATATTGTGCACAAATACTCTTAACTGGTGTAAATAAAGTTCTATTATAATGAAATGAACAGCCTACAACAGTGGGCATACATTCATACAGTATAAATAGAAATAGAAAACAACAGTCTCAAAACAATATTCCAAGGAGGACCCCACACAGTCACAGAGTTTTCAAAATGAGTACAATGACTCAAAAATAAAGTTCCACAGGAGTCCCTCCGTTGTTTGTTGACTTCTGAAGGACAAATTCTAGCCTTCACGCAAACCCCGGATTTGATTGCGTTCCGCTGCTCCTGCAGCTTCCTCGTAAGTCAACTGAAAAATCCAGCCAAGTTCTTTCTCAAACGCCCATTTTGATATCTTAATTTGCAGCTTTTGGGCGTTTGAGAAAGAACTTGGCTGGATTTTTCAGTTGACTTACGAGGAAGCTGCAGGAGCAGCGGAACGCAATCAAATCCGGGGTTTGCGTGAAGGCTAGAATTTGTCCTTCAGAAGTCAACAAACAACGGAGGGACTCCTGTGGAACTTTATTTTTGAGTCATTGTACTCATTTTGAAAACTCTGTGACTGTGTGGGGTCCTCCTTGGAATATTGTTTTGAGACTGTTGTTTTCTATTTCTATTTATACTGTATGAATGTATGCCCACTGTTGTAGGCTGTTCATTTCATTATAATAGAACTTTATTTACACCAGTTAAGAGTATTTGTGCACAATATTTTGTATTTTTGTATTTTTGTATTTCATATATTGTGCTGCCACTGTTCTTTTGCATTGTATTCATCATATAGGCACAATTCTCAAAGTCATATACCATTTTGCCCCCCCCCCCAAAGTCGGAAAGAAGAGTCGGACACAAGGCATTGGTATAACTATGGGCCACTTTATTAAGCATAATAATAAAAACGGCAAGGGCACCCAAAACTGTGGCCTGGTCAGGGCTAGGGGTCTCAACAGACCGCTCCCCTGACATTCACGGGTGAGAGACCCAGCCCCCAGCCGGAGCTGTGTGACACAGCTCCTGTCAGGCCAGCCCATCAAGGAGGCAGGCCCCAGAAGGCCCAACCACCAGACGCACCCTCTAGTCAAGCCTCCAGGACAGTCTGCATTTTCCCCACCCCGGGTCATTAAACCCAAAGGTTGATTATGCCAGACCCCTAACTCCCCCAAAAGGGGATGCTTCGTGGTCCTCCCCTAGCCGCATAGTACCCTAAACCCAGTAAAACCTGCCACGTCTCTACTTAGGCCAAGTCTCTACTTAGGGCTTATCACCCACCGGGAAGCCCAAGGCTACCCGCAGCCCTTGCTGGAGATCCCTCAAGAAAAGCACGTTACCCTTTTCGGAGAGATGCACCCCATCCCCTCTGTAGAGGTCAGGAAATTTCATAGAAATATCCAGATGGGGCAGATAGTGACCCAACCCCCCTTCCAATGCCTTCCTAATTGCCTTGTTAGCTTTGTAGCGGGCCCTCTCAATACCTGCAGAGTCCCAAGCACTATGTCACACAAGGCCCCTAAGAATCAGAGGGGAAATAGGTTTCCGCGTGTCCAGCCTAGGTCCAGCCTCTCTGGCCCACCCCTCCAGCATCTTTCGGAGATGAAAATCTGCTGTTTCTTCCTTATAACCCAGTGTCTTGCTAGCAAAAGCCAATGCAGACAGGCACCCTCTAACGGCCAATCCCTTACCTCATAGAGAAACACAGTAGTGGAGCAACTGCTCCACCGGGAGGGGCCAAACAATGCGATACCCTACCTCAGCCCGAAAGTCCTCAAACTGCCACACAGCACGTTCATAAGATTTCCTGGTGCTAGGTGCAATGGCTAGGCCTATCGCTCTGCAGGCCTCGGCCCTCCAATCAGCCATAGCTCCTGGGGCATTGGCACCGGCTCTTGATCAGCATCTGGGGCCAGCTGATGAAACCTCTCCATCTTTTTATGAGAGAGAGCATCAGCCACCCCGTTATTCACCCCAGGGACATGCTTGGCTAAAAACAATATATCAAGCCGCAGACAACACAGAGTGAAGGCCCTCACCAACCTCATAACCCGCTGAGATTTGGATGAAAGGGAATTAATGACGTGGACTACTGCTGTTATTACATCAAAAATGAACTGTGTGATTGGCCATATCCTTCTCCCACAGCCAAACTGCAACTAGAATGGGAAAGCACTTGAGAAACGTAAGATCTCGGTTCACCCCTACCTGAATCCAGGAGCCTGGCCAACTGTTCGCGCACCAGTGTCTGCGAAAATAGACTCCAAAACCTAAGGACCCAGCAGCATCAGACATGACCTGGAGCTCAGCTTCCAGTCTCATGTCGTCTCTCCAAAAGGAGATCCCATTAAAAAACTCCAAAAATTCTTGCCAAACCCTCAAATCTTCATGCTGCTGCTAACTCATGTTCTATGTAGAGGCAAGCGTAGACCTGCCTTAGCGTCACAAAGCCTACAAAGAAAGGCTCGCCCCAGGGCAACCACTTTGCAAGCAAAGTTAAGATGCCCGACCAGCTGCTGTAACTCAATCAAGGTAACCTTCCGTTTAAGAAGAAAGGAATGAATCCTATTCCTTAAATCTACTATTTTTTGGAAAGGTATCCTGGACAGTTGTGCCAGGGTATCCAGCTCAATCCCCCAAAAGATCAGTTTTTGGGCCAGACCCTCCGTTTTTTCCTGAGCCAATGGAACCCCAAGTCTGCAGCCAGCTCCATAAAGCCAGACAACAGCTGTGCACAACGCCCAGTCCCCGCAGGACCCACAAAAAGGTAGTCATCCAAATAATGAACGACATCCTGCAAACCCACTTTTTCACAAACAGCCAAGCTGCACACGATACAGAGCAGCCCATTGGCAATGCTCTGTCCATGTAAAATCGACCCTCAAAAGGAAATCCCAAGAGCTCAAAATCAGCAGGATGGACAGGTAAAAGGTGAAATACAGATTTAATATCACATTTTGCCAACTCTGCCCCCTCCCTGCAGCATCGAACCATGGCTATGGCCTGATCAAAGCTGGTATACCTAACAGAGCATAAATGCTTGGGAATCCCATCATTAACAGACTTCCCTTTGGGGAAGGAAAGATGGTAAATCAAACAAAATTCCCCAGGTGCATTTTTAGGCACTACACCCAAGGGCAAAACCCTAAGTTTAGGCACAGGGGGGTGGGGAAATGGGCTCAAAATCCTGCCCTCAGCCAACTCCTTGGCAATCTTATCTTTGACTACTTGCTCTAAACCCTTAACAGAACTAAGATTCTCGGACATAAATGGAACCCGGGGCCCCTGAAAAGGAATCCTAAAACCGAACTTAAAACCTTTTAGCAGGTAAATGCTGTCAGCTGTCCACGGATACCTGAACAGCCAGTATTTAAGAGAACCCACCTTTATCGGCCCCTGGAAGCCAATTGGCCCAAGTCTGGTCCACCTTGCGCTTCTTCAATTTTTCTTTTTCCTTGTCATCCAGGTCTTCCTTATCCTTCTTCTCCAACTCCTGGAACAGGAGGGAGAAGATATCGACATACTCCCCCTTTAGGATCTTAGGAACAAATGATCCCCTAAAGGCAAAGCTATTTCCCCCAAAGGTAAAGTGGTAAAAGGGACCATCCCGTAAAGAGAAGGGTAGCCCCAACCTCCCATACAAGAGCCTGCAAGGGCCTGCTGCCCCACACCCGACCAAACTCCACAAGGGCCACACTGTCCAGTCGGCCAAGACCAATTTGACTGTGAGCCCATACCTGTGGGGGGAGAAAACCCAGAACTCACAGCAGGGATGCCCTGCCTGGCAGGCGAGGCATGACCCCATGACCCCCAAGGCCAAGCCAGCCCCGCATATGCCTGTGGAATCTCCCCAGCCTTACCAACAGATCCAACAGGCACCAGTGTCGACCCAGGTCCAGCAGCTCCCGACGATGACACCGATCCCCCATCTGGAACTCCGAGACCCATGGCACTGTCAGTGATGAAAGCACCAGACCTGCCCTCGAGAAAAGACAACCTGGTTAACATATTCGCCTGGAGCGCCATTTTAGAAGACTTTTCCGCTCCTACCCTCTCTGAAGGAGGAATACCAGACATCTCCTCCAGCACCAACAGCCTTTGCATTATGCTAGCATTAACCCCCTCATCACCATCATCATCAGAAGAAGATACAGGCGGTGGTGGCCTCTTAGGCAGAGCCTTAGAGCCTTTGGCGCAGGCTGCTTGTCCTTGGGTTTTCCAGACCCCTTCTTACCTGACATTGTCACAATGCTCAGGGCCAATAGTGCCTACAAATACATCCAAGTGGCCCCCTACGAAGATGTCCCCCAAAGCCACCCCTCAGAAATGCCTGCCTGACGCAGACTAGGGCAGACCCACAAAATGGCCTCCCCTCAAAATCCTTCTAAAATGGCTGCCTTCCCTTGGAGAAGAAAGGGAACCAAATATGGCCGCCGCCCCACACAACAAGGAGGGGAAGGAAAATATGGCTGACCCTGCTAAACAACACCCTCCCTGCCCCCAGCAGGGGATCCACACAACTCTACCAAACCCCTATTGCCCTGTCAAACAAGGGAGAGGACTAACCCCCCAAGCCCCTCAGGCAAGGGAAAAACATTTTTTTATAAAACCCTAATAACGATATACTGGCCGTCAAAATGGAGCTCCTTCTTCTCCCACGAAGCTCCTCAATGCCCAGCCAGACACCACAGCAAACCCCAGGAGCCACAGCTCCTCTCCAGCTTATCAGCGACCCAATCGCCAATAGCCACCCCAACGCTGAAACCAATGGGGGGGACCTCAACACTAGTCAAGGAGCCCCTAGAGCCTTCCAGGAGCGCTCAAAAACACTCCCACCTAGACCAATCCTCGTCTGGGGACTGAAGCAGGGAGCAGAGGTCTGGCCGTTACAATGGCCAAGCCCCGCCCCCTCAAACGCGTGCCCAAATGGGCTGGATATCCTCCCTTCCCTCCCAGGGAGGCAAAGCTTGCCTAAGCAGCCTAGCAGCATTGCTGCAGAATGCAAGCAATGAATTCCTGACTCTGACAAAGAGTCAGTGGTATAACCCTGACTAATGTATATCATGTTAAGCATGTAAAACAAATAACCACTCTCAGCCTCTGCCATATCTAAACTTGGCATGTTTTTAGTTTCCAGTCATCCTAAACACCCATTTCTGTTTTACACCAGTAGTTACTATTTTAAGATTCTGTACAAACTGACTGATAAAATATATGATATATATTTTAAAAATCACTTCCATTAATATAGCGGCCCCCTTGTTTGAGGACAGCTTTCATCTGTAAAATAAATGGTCTCAATGTCTATTATAAGACTACAGGTAATACTTGAAGGGCTAAAGCATTGCAGCTGCTAAACAGAGTGCATGGTTTCCACTAGCTATAAAATTATATATAACAAAAATGGTTTCAAATATGTTCTGCTGCTACATTTTGGTTGACAAAAGGCTTGAGTGAAACCTTCTGTTTCCCTGAAATAACACTTTTTGATTTAATGATAATGGGCTCAAACTACTAAGTGATACTTCTGAAGAAGCTGGAAATCCATAGTACAGAATCAGGCTTTGTGGATTCATCTTTCTGTATCTTTTCTAACATCCAGAAGATCCAATCTCAAAGATGGAGATTATATTGTGCCTCACACAGTGTTTTGCATACATCTTTAGCAATTAAAAACAGAGAATCTGCAACCTGTTTTAAAACTGTCTATTGTGCATGATGTTTTACATTATGGCTGCTGCTATGAATACAGAATGTTTTACATCTGTTTTTTTACTTTTTCATTTTAGACTAGGATTATGCTTACTTTAAGGTAACAATTGGAGTATTTTATCATGAATGTTTTAATTGAATGTTGGATGATCTTATGAAGAAGCAGTTTAGACATGTTTTAAATAATAATAAATGTGTCAGCACTTTGCACAGTAAACTAGATGTAAAATAGCATACAGGTTAGCACCACACTGAGCTATAGAGAGTCACTTAATACTTTTCTTTGTGAATAGTGAATGCTCAGCAACTCCACAAAAGCATAACTCCATAATTCCAAGAATTCCTGAGGGGGAGGCAACCATGACAGTTAAATAGTAATAAAATCTAAATAGACTCTTAAAACACACTCTAGAAAGCAGTCTATATTACTAAGGGATATATTACTAAATGGAGATAAGGACAGGTTACAGCACCAGATGTTATAACCACCAGATGTCTAACCACCAGATGTCATAGAAATCACCTATCATTACATCTAATTCTGCACTGGGCCATATTTATTTACTTAAAATATTTTTATGCCACCTTTCCATCTGGTCAAGGTCCACAAGGTGGTGATCATAATAATAATTAAAACATTTAAACCAGGGATCCCCAACCCCCAGTCCGTGACCTGTTAGCAACCGGGCTGTTGTATAATTATTGTATAATTATTTCATTATATATTACAATGTTTCTGAAATGCCCAACACTAAGCATTCTAACTGCCCAATTTTACCTCAGACACTTCTAGCATTTGTATATAAACATCTATAATTTCCCAGGCAAGTTAGGCGCACAGCCTTCCTCTGATGCCTTGAGACTTTGCCAGGCAGTCCATACTGTTTGTCACAATCTCAGTGGACAACTCTATTCCATTACCCAGTAGAAAAGTAACAGCTAATCTTTCATCTCTTTGAGAGAAGTCATCCCGAACCAGACACATTTCATCTTCTGTCGGCTTTCCCCCATATCATGTGCATAGGATAAACTAACAGTCACAAATTTGACACTAAGAAAGGCAACGCAGAAAAGCCTGTAGGGGAATTTTTTTTAAGTTTTTCTAGACATTCAATTACAGGAGTCTTGTTTCTGCCTTAGTCATAAGGGTGACTAAGTACTGAAATTTACTAAATTATGGCATCATAGATGCCTTCATTTGGTAAATGCATGGCTGAAGCCTCTGAGTCAGGGCAGAATTTATTTATTTATTTATGGGATTTCTATCCTGCTCTTCCCATCAAAGTAGACTCAGGGCAGGTTACAACATAAAATCATACAATAGAATACATAATATAATGAATTGATTGTCTCTAAAAACTTAAATGCATCAATTTAAACAGATAAGCAAACATTAAGACGGTGAGCATTAGTTCCTTATACAATAGAATACAAAATCATACAATAGAATACATAATATATTGAATGGATTGTCTCTAAAAACTAAAATGCATTGATTTAAACAGATAAGTAAACATTAAGATGGTGAGCATTAGTTCCTTGGATCTGATCAGAAATTTAATAAGTAAACCTGCTCAATGATAATTTTAAGCCAGCAATTTAGATAAACAGTATCGGAGTTTGAGCATATGTGAGCAAGTCTGAGTAGGTTTAGGCAGGAGGTGCTGGTCCTGTTGAATGCCCACTGCCTCAACTAAAAGCCTCACAGAATAGTTCCATTTTACAGGCCCTGCAGAATTTTAACAGGTCCCACAGGGCCCTGATCTCTGTGGGGAGCTCATTCCACTAGCTTGGGGCCAGACCAAAAAGGCCTGCCCTTTGTCATGATATCTGGGGGTTGGTGGAGGTAAAAGTGAAAAATATTTTAATCAAGGCCATAGGTTCTTTCAAGGGAATATCCTACAAGAACTTAGGGAGGGGTCTTTCCCTTTGAAGTGGTGAAACAGAGAGATTAAAAACAAGCCAATTATACAAACTTGGACCAGACTAGGTTTAAAGTTCAAAAAATAAATAAAATTTATTTTTATAAAGAATAGAACAGAACATGGACAAAACATACAAAAGGAAAAAGGTACACATTATTAGCAAAGCTAGCAAAACAAAACAAAACCCCCTAACTATCTATGCTTACCACATAGCCCTACAGCCAGCTGTAATTTTTAAGGCTTTTCCCAGAAACTCAGTAAGGGTGTTTTCCCACAGAGCTTACCTCGGAGCGACATCCCTCTTCACTGCGCAGTGTCTGCACGGATTTCCCACCAACTGCTCCGCATAACCAGGAAGTGCCGGACCTTTTGCATCGCAGATGTAAACCGCTAAAAACCAGTTTACGTTAGTGACGCAAAAGCCGCGGCTCTTCCTGGTTATGCGGAGCAGTTGGTGGGAAATCCGCGCAGATGCTGCGTGGTGAAGAGGGACGTCACTCCGAGGTAAGCTCTGTGGGAAAACGTCCTAAGTTTTTTACAGCAGAATAACTCACACAGCCTTGTGGTAGTCAGTGACGAACTAAGGTTCATTCACCCTGCAACATCTTCAGCTCTACCACCCTCAAGCTGGAGACCTTCTTGAGCTAAACTCTGACTCCCTATATTCTGGCCTCTGCATTTGGTCCTAATAGACCAATCTAGATGGTTAATTGATCTAGATGCTCCACCTAGATCAAGATCTGTCAAGCTGCTTTTTACCATTCTAGATGTCAAACTGTCAGATGAAATGTTTGCCTATACCCAGATGTATGTGATTGATGAAAGACCCAGCTGTTTTGATACCTAAAAGCCAGTTCCCTAATGACTTACACACAGGTGAAACCTTAGAATGAACAAGGGCTTGAGCCTTTACACAACTCAGAGACCAGGATTAACCCACCTAGGAGACTCGATCTCTTGACACCCTTGTTGAGGCTAGATGGATGTCTTTGGGGCCTTGGATTGCCAGTTGATATTGATTGGCCAGTCTTAGGACCCAAAATGGTTGCTGTGCACTCAATTTCTGAGCAATGTACACAGCTCAGAGTAATAGTATTTTTTTTTCTTCTCACTTCAAACTCATATCAGTTAATAGAACAAAGCAGTAGACAAGTTCACCTTTAAGACCAACTAAGTTTTATTCAGAATGTAAGCTTTCATATGCTCTTAAGCAGACTTCATCAGTTAAGTACAAGTAAAATCTGTACTTAGATGACACTGAATGTATTTTTTCTAATTGATGTTCTTTGAATGACCTCGTTAGCTATAACATTAATATCAATTTCCTGAGAGATCTGTTTATTCCATGAAGAAAAGCCATGTGATTGAGCCTTGCATGCTTGACCATAGAATGATCTTTACTGTATAAAGGCATGAGAATGACCTTTCTGAGGTGCAGGAGGAAACAGGTATGGTAAGCCTATTCTGATTCTGGTAGTATCTGATGCAGTGCAGACATTTCCCTTGTTCTCCACTGAATAGATCAGTCACATCACAAAAAGCTAAAATTTTAACTTTCTGCTCCCTAGCAATATCAAAAAATATATCCTGATGAAGCTGTAGTCAGGCAGCATCCAAATCAGTTTTGTGAAAGTTTAGAATGTATGTACTATTATCCTTTCTTATGGCAAACTTTTCAGTTTTGTTCATGTGTTTGAACACATCTGAGGAAAAGCTCTTGTGAAAACTGCTGTAGATAGTATCAATGATTTCACTTTTAAAAAATATCCTGTAGAAATCCTTAGCAGATTTAAACTGGTGAGGATCACTCCCAGCATCAACACATTGTGCAGGTTTAGGACTTTTGCTGTTTTGATTGTCTGTGACCAGAACTAGTCAACGTTGTTCTGCAGTTGCTTTGTACTCTCCTTTGCAGAAGTAAGAACTTCTGCTTGATGGAACTGTAGATTACTTTTTTGAAGAGTTGTGCTTAATGTGTCCAAATGACCAAACCCAAGCAGTAATAACTGTAAGTAAGAAGCAAATCTCATGAAGTAAGAAGCAAATCTAAACAAGCTTTGTGCATATCCACCAGCTTTTACCTAAGGATCTCCTCTTTCCTCAGAAGATACGTTCTCAAAAAACTAAATCAACTTCCTGGAGTAGTCAGTTTAGGGTCAAATATTCACTATTGTAGCACCTCAACAGTGTTCTCTCTAAGCTGAATTAGTGTGAGCTAGCTCACAGATTTTTAGCCTCCAGCTCACACATTTTTGTCTTAGCTCAGGAAAAGTGGCTCCAGAGCACACTAATTTATGCAGTAGCTCACAACTTTAATGCCAGTAACTCACAAAGTAGATTTTTTGCTCACAAGACTCTGCAGCTTAGCGGGAACATTGCACCTCAGATGGGAACAATGGGGAAGCAAAAGAGAGGAGATGGGTTGCAGGATGTAGCTGATGACAGGCGATCTCTTCAACGATGTTCTATTGAGCTGGAGGTTAGCTTTAATGGGTGGCAGGAAAATTCTTTTGTTTAGATGAAAAGATGTTGTGGCAGTTCATTGTTGACAGCTATGCCTTCACGTCTGCATTTCCAAAGTGTTTGCAGGACACTAGAATGTGGTGTTTGAGGAAGAAATCTTCTCTGCATGGCAATTTGCAAGAGAGAGTATTATCTTCTTGGAACATCTCAGGAACATGGTTTCTCTCAGGGCTGCTGATAAAGCATAGTCCAATGTTCCCTCAATTTTGCAGGCATAGGCAATTTACACAATAGCAGGCATAGACAGGAAACAAGTTGGATACGCTGCTGTACAGTCCATAAACGATAAATGTCCATAGCTGGTGTAGCATAACAGCCAGATGATTATGGTCCATAACAGTTCAAAGCAGTTGGAGAGGGGGTTCAGGGCTTACAACATGCAAAGCAATGAAGAAGAAGAAGAAGATATTGGATTTATATCCCGCCCTCCACTCCGAAGAGTCTTAGAGTGGCTCACAATCTCCTTTATCTCCCTCCCTCACAACAGACACCCTGTGAGGTGGGTGGGGCTGGAGAGGGCTCTCACAGCAGCTGCCCTTTCAAGGACAACCTCTGCCAGAGCTATGGCTGACCCAAGGCCATGCCAGCAAGTGCAAGTGGAGGAGTGGGGAATCAAACCCGGTTCTCCCAGATAAGAGTCCACACACTTAACCACTACACCAAACATATAGTACTGAAATTTACTAAATTATGGCATCACAGATACTTTCATTTGGTAAATGCATGGTTAAAGTCTTTGAGCCAGGGTATAATTTATTTCTTTTTTCATTGTAAAGGCCTCTCAGCCTTTACAAGAGCCTGTACTCCACTAAGATGCCCAGCAACGTTCAGTGTCCCATCATAGCATTAGCCACGACATCTGTCAAGAGAAAGACCAAGGTGACAGAATAAATTTTTCAGAATAGAAAAGAGAGTTTTAGGAGTGGTGGATTCGGTTTCATAAATAAAAAAATTCCTCCACAAACATCCTCTGCAGCAATGTGGAAGCAAAATGAAACCTGCTCTTGTATGGTGATATCTGTAGTCTCATCAACAAATATTCTGTAATAAACAGCTGCTTTAATCTCTCTCATTAGTGTATGTAGAAAATTCAGGCCTGGCATGTCCATAAGGCAGCAGTAGGTGGCTGCCTAGGGGTGCGGGCCTCAGGGAGGGTGCTGGTTTGGGCCCTTCCTCCCACCCTTACCTCTGAGCTGAAGGAAATAAGCCAGCATGGCAGTGCCACCTGCACCTGTGCACTAATCAGCCACTGTGGCTTCGCCTCCCATCTGTGCTTCCAGCACAAACATGGGAGGCGGAGCCATGATGGTTGGCTAGTGCATATGCTCTGAGGTGCAGGCACCAGGCCCCTGTGGTCATGCTTGTGCTTACATGGGAGGAAGAAAGAGGAGACAGCAGCAACACCTTGCCTGGGGCACTGTCCTTGTGCTGGCAACCTAGCTCTGCCACTGAGAAAATTGTGACCCATTATCTCAAGCATTTCATTAACAATGGTAGGTAAAATCCCTTTGTAATTTGTATGATTCAATCGTGATTTTAGCTATGGAATATCATCAGCATGTAGCTTTAACTCTTCCTCATCAGGTTTGATTCTTCCTCATCATGCACTGTCCTGACAGGTGAGGTATCTTATTGATGATAAAATTGTCAGCAGTGCCTTTCTAGTATCTTGCATTTGCTTCTACTGGCCTTCTGAAAACTTGCTATGTACATTTACCCTTGCTTTAACAGATGCTATGGCTTGGACAGCTGCACACTACAAATCAGAATTCTGATGGGGGGTGGGGCGTGGCGTTGGTGCTGAAGGAAATGGACGCCTAATTTAGTGCTCTGCTTCCTCAGCCTCCTTAAACCAAATAAATAAGCAATCTGAACTTTTAAATATCTATCTCTGACATGGGAAGTAAGAAGGCAAACAAGTCAGGGCCAGCTTTAAAGGACTCTAAATATATTCCTGAACTTTATGCCTGAGCTTCTGACGGTTTTGTCAGTGAAGAGAGTGAAGAAGAAAGCAACAACACGGTGACAGAACAAGCCCTGGTAAGCCCGCAGCCCCCCCAATCGCAAGATGAGATTTTTACCTCACTGTTTAATAAAATGGAACAGAAGCTGATGGCCAACATGTCAGCTCTTATTATGCCACTTTCAGAGCAACTGACTGAATTAAAAATATCGATACAAACTGTTACACAAAAAGCAGACTCAGCATATGAAATAAGCACTAACAAAATGGCTACCAGGCTCTTAAATCAGAATACGAACGCTTACAGTCCAAAGTCTTAGCCTTGGATGCCTCTTCACATAAAACTCACCTTAAATTCCGGGGCTTTGATGAGTCTTTGGCCCCAATCTTGGAACTCTCTACATTTCTAACAAGGTGACTTACTCATGAGTTAAAATTGGAGGTGGGGTGACTCCTTTAATAACAGCTGCCTACAGACTGGACTCTGCCCGCAATAATAAAAAATATGGTCCAAGGGACATTCTGGCTGTGATACCTGACTCTCACATGAGAAAATCAATCCTTGATGCTCCCAGATCCCGAGGTTCTTTGTCATTTAAAGGCTCTGCTATAGCTATCTTCCCAGATCTCCCTCCTGATGTTCTTGGTAAACAAAGAGATTTGAAACCCATTGCAGAGGCTCTGCGACATGCACACATCCCTTATCACTGGAAGGATCAAGTCAAAATACAAGTAGTCCATAAGGAACACACATATAGTGCTGATGACTGGGAATCTGGAAGACTCCTTCTTCAGAATCACCAAGTGCCGATGCCTGCTGATTTTGGGAAGTCAGCCTCTAAGCGTAAATGGGAACGGCCACTTTCTTCAGTGATAGATAAAAAAGTCTCGATTATTCAACTTTTTTACAAAGCAAGTTTTTACTTGCTTTGAAAAGTCTTTGAACATAAATTCCTTTGTTTTTGTGTGTGTATAGGTGGGTGGGTGTGGGTATACATTTGATTTTTACTCTAATTAACTGGTGGGGGATATATATATTTTTTAAAAAATTAAATAACATAATGTGGTCTGATCATGTGTGGGTATCTTGTATGATGCTTACAGATAATGATTCTCCTCGGGCAAGGGCAAGGCCTTATGATAAATCACTACTTTACTCAACATACTATACAAATGAATTGGAATTAAATGTCAAACATCTCTCAGAAAATGCTAAAGAAGATACTACATCGGCTATATGTTGGGATGCACTTAAGGTGGTTCTGCGTGGAAAATCTATCTCATTGTCATCTCACCTTAAAAGACAAAAGCAAACAATCTTAAAGACAAAATCAAATGACTGGAAGAATTTGCTTTATATAAAACAGAAAACATGGAGTCACTCTCCCAAATCCTTAAGACTCTTATCATGGAGAGTGAAGGAAAAGCGAGCTTCTAGAATGATTACTTCACTTCGAGATGCCAATGGCAAGATTCATACTAAGTCGCAAGAAATTGCAAAGATCTTTGCTGATTATTATCCTATGCTCTATACTTCTAAAAATCTTCAGATATAGATGAATATCTTAAAAAGGTGCCTCATCTACCAAAACTCTCTGAAGAACATTGTATGGACTTAAATAGGCCAGTTGACTCACAGGAAATTCTACATACAATTAAAACACTGAAGAATAATAAAACAGCAGGGTCTGATGGTTTCCCCTCGGAATTCTATAAGAAATTTGCCTTACTCCTGGCTGCTCCATTAGTAGATGCTTGCAATGAAATACTGACATCAGGAAGAATGCCAACATCATGGAATGAAGCATCAATAGTGGTGATACCTAAACCAGGGAGAGATGCTACAACTCCTGCTTCCTATCGTCCTATTTCTCTCCTAAATCAGAACTATAAAATTTTTACTTCCCTCATAGCCAAACGATTGTCTACCTTCATTACTTATTATGTTAAACCTGATCAAACTGGTTTTATGCCTGGGAGAGACCTCACTTCCAACATATTTAAGACCATAAATATAATCTCATCTTGTACGTGGGAGGGCCCAGAAACGTTGTTACTTTCATTAGATATTGAGAAAGTGTTTGATTAATTGGAAACTAAATATCTACTTTACCTTTTGAAAAATATGAACTTTGGGGATAATTTTGTACGTATGGTGGACACCATATATGCTAATCCTTCTGCATATGTCAGAGTGAATGGAACATTATCTAACAAATTTATTCTACAATGAAGTACACGTCAGGGATGTCCCAAAGAGACTATTCTCTTTGCAATAGCATTAGAACCATTAGCAAATGTGATCCAAAATAACAACAACATATGTGGAGTTCCCCTGCAAAATCATGAATTTAAAGTTAGTATGTTTGCTGATGGCATGCTTTTGTACATCACAGAACCAGAAACATCTTTACTGCATCTTCAAGAAGTTCTTGCAGAATTTAGCTCTATTGCAGGTTTGACAGTGAACACCTCAAAGTCTGCAATTTTACCTCTTACCTTATCAGATGATAGAATAAACTCTATGAAAACCCTTTTTGCTTATAAATGGTCAAAATCATCACTGCCCTACCCAGGGATTCAACTCTCCTCCTCATCTAGTGATTTGCTGAAGATTAATTATTTGAAGAAAATTCAAGATATCCAGTCGGATCTTAGAAAATGGAACAAATTATTCTTCAATTGGCATGATCGCTTCTACTTAATAAAATCTTTTGTGGTACCAAAGCTCTTATTTCTTTTTTGAACTCTTCCAATTTATATACCAAACAATCTTTTGACTGCCTGGCAAAGCATACTTAATCAGTTTTTATGGAAGCACAAAAGACCACGTATTGCTTTCAATATCTTAAGACTATGCACCTCTCAAGGAGGTCTAAAGTATTCTGACATAACTTTGTATTACATAACTGCATTGCTGACAACAGTGGTTAAGTTGCTCAGGAATGTGAAGTATGCTGACTGGACATAGACCATTTCTGAGCTCCCTCACATTATGAACATTCAGGAGGCTTTTTGGAGGAAACCATCATCTCGTTCACAAGTGATAAGTAATAACTTAATACTGCCAACTTTATTTAAATCTTGGGATTCTCTCAAAGGCAAGTTATTACCAAACATATCCAGATTCTCCTCCTTTTTACAAGATTTGTTCCTTCCAGGTTGTGACCCACATATCCTCTCAGTCTGGAGGAAAGCTAAATCACTCATCTAGTAGATATATCTTCAAAACAAGGCCTTCTTCCTAAGCTACTTCTGGAACGAAAATTACAAGCAGATGTTTCCTGGTTTTTCTATCTTCAACTTTGGCATATGACTACTCAAACTAAATATAGTATTGCAGTCTCCACAAACAGACTTTGAAAAGCTGCTAGATAGTAAGGAAATGAATTATTGTGGTCTTACATCGCAAATATATGCAATACTTTAAAAAAGTTCACGATCTAAAAACTCTTACCTTATCAAATGTCTTGGAATAAATATTGTAATAATGTTGTAACAGAGGACCATTCTATGCTTGTCAGTTCATCTTCATGACACATGAAGCTTCAAAACTTTAAGTTGTTAACTCACTGGTATCTTAGTCCCAAACAACTGGCTAAATTTTCAGCATCCAGCTCCTTTATGTTGGAAAGGGTGTGGAGACACTGGATCTTTCATACATTGTTGGTGGCAATGTCCATTTATTGCAGCTTTCTGGAACACAGTTTTTGAACACATTGCTAAAATGACTGGTTATAGAATCCCATTTCAGCCTCTGATACTTTTTCTCCAATATTGGCAAGATACAACAGTTCCTCCAATCAGATGCTCATTAATTGATAGTTTATTAATGGCAGCAAAAACATCAATAGCTTCTCTCTGGAAATCCAACACAACACCTTAAATCTTGTTATGGTTCACAAAAATATGGGATCAATTAATTGTGGAAAAAAATCACAGACCAAATAGCCAATCGGACATTTATCCTAAATCTACTTCTTTTGAAGAAAAATGGTTCCCATTTATGGAGTATATTTCAACTCATGATATCCTACCAGGCTACTCAACTTCTAGACAAATTCTTTCACTCTGAATTTTGAATAGGATTTGTTATTAATTTTATTTATATCTTACCTACTTTTTAATGATTTTTATGTTATTCTTAGTTCACTTTCTTTCTTATTTCATATTTCTTATCATCATCATTATCATACAATATGGGGTGCAGTCAGACAGTACCTCAGAATCAGTTTTTGAAAAATATTTTGTGTATTATTTTGGTTACACAAAGTAGTCTTACTCTTGATGATATCGTTATGTTGAATTTTCTAACTGTATTGTACAGGATTTATCGTGCTTATATGCTCAGTAATTTCTGTTGGAGGTTGCTAAAATGCTTCTTCATATATTTATTCTGTATTGTCAAAATAGTTAATAATAAAATCTTTAAAAAGTTTTTTTTTTAAAAAAAGAATTCTGATGACTTTGAAATCTGATCAATGCCTTATTTCATTTTGAGAAGCCATTTGAGCAAAACCTTCACTTGTATCTTAGTCTCTTGATGTGTTTGGAAGAGGAACATTTATGTCATTTGCTTCAAAGTGACAGATGTCACAATATGATTTTTTCATTGCCACATCATAAGAGAGCCATTCATAGGTTCTTTTCCAAGCATCTTGGTACTGTCGTCCTGGCTTTTGCTTCACATTACTGCAGGCTGTTGTAGGTGTACAAGATGAATATTCCGCATCAGAAAGAACTTTCCTCTTTCTAATTACAAGTCTATCCATGGCAAATTCAGTGGAATGGTGGACTGAAAATGTCAAAGGAAAATATCAGGATTCTGAAGGAGAAATTACATATAAAAATAGGAGATGGATAGCCATGTTAATCATAGCATCAGAAAACATAGATTTATTACCTGATCCTGAAGGAGGTCAAAGTTTGAAATAATACAAAAACCAACTAACCTAAAAATAAAATAAAATAAAATAAGAATCTTGGATGTAGTCTGAACATAATGGCCTGTCCACATTAGATGTTAAATTTAGATCCTTGGCAAATATGTGTGAATGTCTGCTGGGACAGGCTTGCCTGGGTTGTGTGGGCCCAGTGTAATCCCTACAGCTTCTAATTTTTTTGTAATAGCATTTCAAATTTGCCAAAGTATTTAATAGTTTTTTATCCAAACAATCACCATGCAAAGATGGCGCCCCCGGGATACTCTCCCAGATGGCGCCCCCGGGATACTCGGTCCTTCACCAGTCACGGACTAGCGGGCGGGGGGGAGGGGTGGCCCTGTTCATTCGAGAGGTTTACTCCTTCCGGGCCCTCCCGGCTCCGGAGATCAAGGGCATTGAATGTGCCGGCCTGGCGTGGGATGTTGGGGAGGGGTTGGCGATCTGCCTGGTGTACCGACCGCCCAACGCACCGGCCAGCGCCTTACTATCACTGATGGAGGCCGCAGCAGGATGGGCATTGGAGCACCCGAGGCTTTTGATTCTGGGTGACTTCAATGTTCATGCCGATGACGCGACCTCCAATCAGGCGATGGACCTAGTGTCTTCCATGGCGACACTAGGACTCTCCCAAGTAGTTACGACACCCACTCACCAGGCCGGTCACATGTTAGACTTGATCTTCGCGTCGGGAGTTTTAGTGAACGATCTTGCTTCCATAGCAGTGCCATGGTCGGATCACTATGCCCTCAAGGCTCGTGTGGACGTCCCACCCCAACCCCGTTTGGGCGGCGAGCTTATTTTAGCTCGCCCGCAGAGCCTGATGGACCCGGAACGGTTCCTGACGGCTCTGCGGGATCCCTGGCCCCCTGGCGATTCCCTCGATGACCTGGTGGAGTCTTGGAATAGTAGGCTCACCGGGGCCATCGATGAGATCGCGCCTAGGCGTCCTCTGCGCCCTCGTTCAAGGCCGACACCCTGGTATAACCAGGGGTTGCGGCGGTTGAAACGAGGACTCAGACGACTAGAGAGGCAATGGCGGCGTACCCGAGATGAAGCGACTCGAACATCTTATAGAGAGGTTATGAAGTCCTATGAGATGGCAGTCAAGGCCGCAAAGAAAACTTACTTTGCGGCAGAGATTGCGTCCGCAATTTCGCGCCCGGCACAACTGTTCAATACAATTCGGACCCTTACAACGCTGCCACAGGGCAGACCAAATTTTAATGAATTGGAAATTGGCTGTGAGGCTTTTGCGGATTTTTTTGCGGATAAAATCGCATCGCTCCGTTCCGACTTCCCTGCCACATTAGATACAGCTAGTGAACCTGAGGCTCCGTGCCTGTCTTCGGATTGTGTTCTGGACGGCTTCGGCGCGCTCAGCCTGGAAGAAGTTGACAGGATCCTCCTATCTGCACACCCAACAACTTGTAAATTGGACCCATGCCCCTCCTGGCTTATTAAGACCTGCCAGAGGGAGCTAAGATATCCTATACGGGATATCATAAATAGATCCCTATTGGAGGGACATTTTCCATCAGCGCTTAAAGAGGCGGTGGTCCGTCCCCTCTTGAAGAAAACAACGTTAGATCCGACCAAATTGGCACACTATCGGCCGGTATCGAATTTGCCCTTTTTGGGCAAACTTATAGAGAGGGCAGCGGCGTTGCAGCTACAGAGCTTCCTGGAGGATGCTTCTGTCCTTGACCCCTACCAGTCTGGTTTCCGCCCGGGCCACGGGACGGAGACGGTGCTGGTCGCCCTGGTAGATGACCTTCGGCGACATCTGGATCAAGGCGGCTCGGCGGTGCTGATGTTGCTGGACCTATCGGCAGCGTTCGATATGGTCGACCATCGGCTTCTGGCGTGCCGCCTTGCCGACGCAGGGATTCAGGGGTTGGCCTTGCAATGGCTTTCCTCTTTCCTTGACGGTCGGGGACAAAGGGTGGCGATTGGGGAGGAACTGTCCCGGAGACACACGCTTGATTGTGGGGTGCCTCAAGGGGCGGTGCTTTCCCCAATGTTATTTAACATCTATATGCGCCCCCTTGCCCAGATGGCCCGAGGGTATGGGCTGGGTTGCCATCAATATGCTGATGACACCCAGCTCTATCTGCTTATGGACGGCCGGCCCGCCTGCGCCCCAGAAAATCTGGACCGGGCGTTACAGTCAGTGGCTAGGTGGCTTAGGCTGAGTGGGCTGAAGCTGAACCCGGCGAAGACAGAGGTCCTTTGCTTGGGGCGCTGCGGCCCGGGAAGGGAACTCCCCCTGCCAGTTTTTGACGGCGCTCCATTAACAGCGTCGGGCAGGGTTAAGAGCCTGGGGGTGCTGTTGGAGCCTTCATTGACGATGGAGGCTCAGATAGCAGCCACTGCCAAGTCCGCTTTTTTTCATCTTAGGCGGGCGAGGCAGTTGGCCCCCTTCCTGGAACGTGACGACCTGGCAACAGTGATTCATGCTACGGTCACCTCGAGGCTGGACTACTGTAATGCCCTCTACATGGGGCTACCCTTGTGCCGGACCCGGAAACTGCAGTTAGTGCAGAACGCTGCTGCCCGGCTGTTATTAGGGCTCCCAAGATGGGAGCACATTCGGCCGGGGCTCCAGGGTCTGCACTGGCTGCCAGTAATATTCCGAGTCCGGTACAAGGTGTTGGTTATTACCTTTAAAGCCCTATATGGCCTAGGACCTGCCTACCTTAGGGACCGTCTCTCCCCACACGTTCCCCAGAGAGTACTACGCTCAGGTTCACAAAACCTGTTGGTAGTCCCCGGGCCAAAGGAGGCCCGTCTAAAATCCACCAGGGATCGGGCCTACTCAATAACGGCACCTTATTGGTGGAACCAGCTGCCGGAAGAGGTGCGGGCCCTGCGGGATCTAGGGCAATTCCGCAGGGCCTGCAAGACAGTCCTCTTCCGGCAGGCCTATGACATTAGCTGACAATGTAAAACATCTTGGGTGGAACAAAATGTATCTATAGGCCGCCGGTTTTATTCTATCTTGTTTTTTACTAATTTATGGTTTAATTGTATTTTTAAATGTTTTAAACTGAAGTTGTTTTAATTATTATGTTGTAAGCCGCCCTGAGACACTTAGGTGAGAAGGGCGGGGTATAAATCTTAATATAAATAAATAAATAAATAAATAAAGGAAGTCATATGCTTGAAAGTTATATGCTTGAAACCAGTTCCTGTTAACTGTAGCTTCCTAGGTGGTGAACAATTTTCAATACACGCCTACACCTACTTGACTAACTCTTTAGAGCAGCGGTCCCTTTTTGGCACCAGGGACCGGTTTGGTGGAAGACAATTTTTCCAGGGACCGGGGAGGGAGATGGTTTTGAGATGATACAATTGTGCATTTGTTTCTATTAGTTTGGCATGGTGGTTAAATGTACAGACTCTTATCTGGGAGAGCCAGGTTTCATTTCTCACTCCTCCACTTGTAGCTGCTGGAATGGCCTTGGGTCAAGCATAGCACTCACAGAGTTGTCCTTGAAAGGGCAACTTCTGGGAAGAGCTCTCTCAGCCCCATCCACCTCACAGGGTGTCTGTTGTGGGAGAAGAAGGTAAAGGAGATTGTGAGCTGCTCTGAGACTCTACAATTTGGAGTAAAGGGCTGGATATAAATCCAATGTTGTCTTATTATTTTTATTATTACTACATTGTAATATATAATGAAATAATTATACAACTCACAGCCCAGTTGCTAACAGGTCACGGACCAGGACTGGTCCACGGATCGAGGGTTGGAGATCCCTGCTTTAGAGTGTTGACATTTTAAAAAGAATGCTTAACAGGCTTGCTGGGCCATTAATTAACTTTTAAAAGGAACTGTTT
Source organism: Heteronotia binoei (assembly GCF_032191835.1). Lineage (NCBI taxonomy): Eukaryota > Metazoa > Chordata > Lepidosauria > Squamata > Gekkonidae > Heteronotia > Heteronotia binoei. The sequence goes on from NC_083230.1 coordinate 60,832,744, forward strand.
CAGCATCCACTTCAGCAAGCACAGATAATCACAGGCTTAAAGAAGGCACAAAATATCTGCCTACCAAAAGTATCCCCAGATCCTATGCCAATACATTTGCTGTAGTTTTGAAAGTGCAACTCAACTGATTTTTTTCAGTTTCTTCTCTAAGCATTAGCTAGTTGGTTGCCCCTTTGAAACTGTAGCACATCATTTTAAGTAACACCAAAATGAAGAGCATGAACATGTACATAGTACACATTCCTTGCCAATGTTCTCTCTGGGTTGCACATAATGCAAAATGAAATTTTAAAAAGGTCTTTGATTTGCATCCCCCTCCCTTCTTTATATAGATGGGCTTTCTCATTGCTTCAGAGAGACAGAACCCAGGCTGCCATTTTAGGATTTGTTCTTTTGTTCAGTAGATACCACCTCACCATTTAAAAATGAAATGGAAAATTGAAAAAAGAGTTTAGGAATGGCTGAAGCAGCTGCCCACCCCCCACCCCCGAAAAAAATAACTGTTCTCAGTCAAGAATATATACAGCCATCTCAAACCCAGCAAAAAGCAAGAACAGCAAGCATGTAAACAAACAAAGCTATTTTAACAAGGAAACAGTGCCTACCCTTCCCTGTGTTCCATTTCCAAAATACAATGTAATGGTAATGTAACTGAAAAGTAAAATAAAATAGAGAGTCACTTTTCCCCCAAAATGCAAATTGGAGCCAAGCAAGTTTGTTGGGCCCAACAGAAGCCTTGCAATCTGACTGTTGTTTTTTTGAAAGTGAGTGGAATCAGAGGGTTAAGGACTGAAAGGGGCCCCCTGAAAGTGCTCTGGGAGTCAACTCAGTCCCATGCTGGCATAAGTTCCAGTTACACCAGCATAAATCCAGTTACTTTGGTGTAAATGGCAGTTACAATGGCACAGGACGGCTGCAGTGCCCTGTCACTTGCGGGCACCAGTGGTGGGATGCAGGGGCCAGCAGCCAGCCATCAGTATGACAGAAATGTATGTCCCTATGTTGGTGGTGTTGGACAGTCTTCTGGACAGTCTTGAAGGGAAACCCCATATGAGCCTACCCATCTACTCTGGTCATTTTCAGTTGCCCCTCAATGTGAGGCTGTACAGTGGCAACCCTAGAAAGGGCTTTCTCAGTCAAGGCACCAAAATTTTGGAACTTCCTGCCTAGGGAGATTCATCTGTCTCTCTCTAGTGGTATCTTTTTTTGGATGGTTCTAGTAAACTTCCAATAACTGTTATTGGCTCTCCTCCCCAGTTCCGGTTATTGTTGATTTGTGTGTTTTATTGAGTTTTAAAAATAATTTAAATATTTTAAATTGTTCAGATGTTTTTATGTACGCTGCTTTGGGGACCCTGATTTGGTGGAAATATGACATTAAAATGTTTTAAATAAAATAATGTGAAAGGGAATCCCCTCTGTGGTCACATTCTTGTTTATATATAGTCCACTTGAAAATGAAATAATTGGTGCCGTTTGTGTTTGTGCCATATGAAGACAAGAAGACAGCTGAATGATCTGAAAATATCAGAACTAGAAACGGACTGGAAATGTGGATATTTTGCATCAATGTGGGAGGAGTAGTTATGATGCCATTTCCACTGTTATGTGAAAGCTCAGTCAGATAATTAATAGAAAAATATTGAGCACAAGTCATCTAACCATGAGTCATCAAGCAGATGAACACACTGGCATATTATTTAGAAACTATGAATTCATTAAAAAAAATAAAGGGAAAGAACAACCTCTTTGAGACAGTGTAATATATAGAAGTCAAAGAAGGACTGTAAGGTTCAATTTTTCCCTTTGCATTGAAGCTTGCTAGGTGACATTGGACCAATCATTTGTGAAGATAAAATAGGGACTAGGGTAAACATGTAATAGAGGCTTTCTCCCCAAGTTCTGATATTGTCTGATATGGGCAGCCATTCAGCAGACAGCACTAAAGACATACTCAGGCCTGCTTTGACCTCGGATCAAAGACAGTGTCTGCCTGATGAGGGTCTATTTGGTGCTACATGACTCAGAATCATAATTGTTAGAAAAGATATCAAAGCAGCTGGTATGGATGAAGTTTAGATTGTAGAGCTTCATGGAAATATGAAGTACCCTTTGTTTTCCCTGAGCAAAGAAAAATGCTTTGTGAACACTGTAGGCAGCTGATATTCATGCTTCATTTAGTAGTTTTCATCTCAGGCTGCATCTACATGAATGTAAGCATACACCATTAAGTATTTTTTTATGGAGGATACAATAGCAGGGGTATCAAACATACAGCCTGGGAGCTGAATTAGGCCCCTGGAGGGCTCCTATCAGGTTCCTGAGCAATTGGCTGTCACCTGCTTCCTTCTCCCTCTCTCTTGCTTCATTCTGAATCACAGCTTGTTTTGCCAAGCTTGATCAATCACACTGGAGCTACATAGCAAAGCCTCTATTTTCTCCAATGGCTAAGGCTTCTCCCTTGGGGAGGAAGGAGGGGAAGGATAGCTTGCTTTGCCAGGTTCTCTCAATTGCACAGCAGAGCTACTGAGCCAAGCCTCTCTTCCTTCTACTGGCTGAGGTTCTTCCCCCTCCTGGTCCCTTGGGGAAAGAAGTAAAGAGCCAGAACTTCCTTTGCCCAGTTCCCTGGATTGTACAAGAGAGATACATAGAAAGCACCTTTAAGACCAACAAGTGCTCATGTTATAAGTATGTTTTAAGTTTTTTTAAAAAAATCTTTCTGTTTGTCTGTGTCCTTTATAAAGTGTATATCTCTGCTACCTGGCATTACATTTTATGGCACACATGGCCTGGCCCAGCAACATCTCATTTATATCAGATCCAGCTCTCATAACAAATGAATTTGACACCCCTTCAGTAGAGTATGTACAGGGCTTTTTGTGAGCCAGAATGCACTGGAATGCTGTTCCGGCTGGCCTCAGCAGCATTCTGGCTGCCTTTGATAGCATTCTGGCTCTGCCTTGGCTCTCGTCACCTGCTGTGTTCAGGAGGCCAAGCTGTGCCAGTCTCCTGGTGCCCAGGTTGCTTGCCATATTTGAGGGTCCCTGTTGCACTTGAGCAGTGGTCTCCTGGTGCCTGGGTCACCTGCCACATTTAGGGGGCCCTGATGAACTTGAGCGACAGCCTCTTGGAGCCCAGGTCACCTGCTGCATTTGGGGGGCCGAGCCATGCTTGAGTGGTGGCCTCCCAATGTTGCCTGCCATGTTTGGGGGGCCCAACTGCACTCAAACGGCAGCCTCCCAGCTCCCAGGTCACCTGCTGCACTTGGGGGGCCAAGCCGCCTCACACAGTGGCCTGCCAGGGCTGCGCAACAGCATGTGGTGGTAAGACAGTCCTTTCCTTTCCTTTCCTTTCCTTTCCTTTCCCCCCTTGTTCCATTTCTCCCCCTTCATTCCATTTCTTCTCCCCTCATTCCATTTCCCCTTTCATTCTTCCCCCCGTCTTTCCATTTATTTCTTTCCATCTCTCCCCCCCATTCCGTTTCTCTCCCCCCCCCACCCATTGTTCCATTTCTCTCTCCTTCATTCAATTTTTGCTGTCTACTGAAAAGTTTTCTTGGTGGTCTCCCTTCCAAGTACTGATCCTGCAATTCTGATGAGACTGGGCTATACCATGGCCACTGTTCCTTCTGGTCAATGTTTTCCTGAGTAAAAAAACAGACTGAGGTGTTTACAGTCTCCAGAAATAAAAGTACAAGAGGATTTACTTTAAAAGAAAAAAACACCCTGAAAATTCAGGGATCTTGAAAATTCCTGTGGAAATGCAAGTCCTCCCCCATTTTGTGGTTATAGCCTTAATTTTCCCCCTCATTGCTGGCTTTTTTAAAGCAGAAGTGTACTGGGAAGGGGAAATGGTCCTGGTAGGTTGTCAGCCTACAGGTAAGACCCGGATTTCTCCAAGAGAGGGACTGTGGCTCAGTGGTAGAGCATCTGCTTGGTAAGCAGAAGGTCCCAGGTTCAATCCCCGGCATCTCCAACTAAAAAGGGTCCAGGCAAATAGGTGTGAAAAACCTCAAGACCCTGGAGAGCTGCTGCCGGTCTGAGAAGACAATACTGACTTTGATGGACCCAGGGTCTGATTCGGTATAAGGCAGCTTCATATGTTCAGGATTGCAACTGAACTCCTTTATTATGAGAGCTGGAACTGACATAAATGAGACATTGTGGGGCTGGACTATATATGTCATAAAATGTAATGTCAAGTAGCAGCCATAAAACTTTATAAATAATACAGACAAATACAATTAAAGGGTTGTGCAAGTGAAATTAATGTATGTGTGAAGATGATGGAAACATGTATGTGGATGAAGCACACAGATACAGAAACTTTTGCTAGATCTTGATAATTTAAAAAACCTACAGGGCTTTGTAATTTTTCAGTACCCCACACTCCTCTTCCTCCTTGGTGTGTGGAAACCACTGGAGTAATGTGGATGACAAAGATCACACAACTGAATTTTATACACATTTGGTTGAATCCAGTGCGCTGGCACTAGAGCCACAGTGTGTGTGTATATATAAAATTTTTTGCCACTGTGTGACACAGAGTGTTGGACTGAATGGGCCGTTGGCCTGATCCAACATGGCTTCTCTTAAGTTCTTAGAGCAAGCAGAAATGCAAGAAAAAGTTTATAGTAGCCAATTGTGCTAAATGTGATATATTGTATGCCCACTTCCATTTCCAATTACAAAGGAACTTGTGGAACCAATTTATGAGAATTATAATATACCAGAAGGAAAGCTGTGTCGAACTGTGAGCCACACAATAAAACCCACAGATAAACATTAGTTTCACGAAGCACTTCTTCATAACATGCTTAAATTAACTGCTAGAACTCATTGCCCTTGGAAATCTTAGTGATAAATGAAATAGATGGCTTTTAAAAATACTTTATATCAGGCCTCAGATTCAGTGGGAGCTCACAGGAGCACAGCTCCTGAACCTTTCTGAGAGTGCCACCTCCTCCTTCTGAGAGTTCCACTTCCTTGTCCATTGAATAATATTGCAGCTGCATAACAATCCCTGAATGAGCTCTACCACCTGTTTTTCTACAAAACGACCCCTGCTTTATACACAAGAGTTTTAAGCACGTTTGTATTTTGCTACAGTGGTTAGTAATCCTAGGCATAATCTTGAACAAAACTGCAATGTTTAAAAAATATTGTAGTTTAGAGCTAGTGAATGACAGATCACCTAGGAATGTGTATATAGCAGGGGATGTCTCTCTCTATCATGTCCTTTTAGCGAGTTTCTCAAAGGCATCTGGTTCATCACTGTTGGAGACAAAGCACTGAACTAGATGCATCACTGATCTGCTCCAACAAGGCAGTTCTCTTTTTATGTTCTCTGAATGTGCAGCTGGTTCATATGGTGTGTGTCCAAACAGACAAAAAAAAGCTACCTAGTGGAGAAAGCAGTAATAAAATGTATTACAGCCCTTGAAACATTCCCATTCTTCTGTTCATTTATAAACATGAGCAAAATGATCTGTCTTTCAGACAAATGAGACATAACTACAATAGCGAAATTGTTCTTAAAGAGCATGTTAGGAAGTTGGTTTTTTTAAAGGAGAGTATATTAGGGATGGGCACAAACCAGGGTTCATGGAGGTTTGTGGTTCATGGGGTCTCATAAACCATGGTTTGTAAACCTCCATGAACTCTTCCATTTTCCAAACTGGTTCAGGTTCATGGGGGCACTTTTAAATGTTTGCTTTTCCCTCCCCTGGTCTTGCTGCAGTGGCAGCACACTTCCAGTTGTGAAGGAAAAGCAATTTGTGGGCAGATTGTGAACCAGGTGGACAGTTTGGATTGTGAACTGGCCTGATTCATGATGAAACTTGGTTCATGATTTGGTTTGCACCCATCCCTAGAGTATACCTGTGTTTGAAGAACAGGACAGCAAAATGTCAACACAAAACAAAATGCAGATTTTATTTACTGCTACTGAAAAAAAGAAGTGCAGTAGTGCCAGTGCAGGCACAGCAGGGGAGAAACCTATGCAACAGTCCTCATTTGCTGGAGCCAAATATTAATGTATGTTTTCTTTCTGGCTTGCCTAATTTCTACCTGAAGTTGAGATATTAAAATTTATTTGTAAGGATAACCACTTATTGAATTAAGTTTAAGTCCAGTGACACCTTAAAGACCACAACAAAAGATAAAACAAAGGGAGGACAAAAACTTAATCCAAAAGAATTGAATTAAGAACCAAAAGTTTACAGAAGAATGCGAGGGCTTAATAAGTCTGTATCTAAACATAAAACATAAATATTACCAAATATACAAAAATACATGTATTTATTACAAATTAGATAAAAGAATCGGACTTGACTGCAACTGAACAAAAAAAAAGGTAGAAACAAACTTAGGCCCAAATTGTAGCCCCAAATCAGAATAAAATCATACAATTACCTCAAACATAGGCCATTTGTACAAAATTTGAGTCCAGTGGAATCTTTAAGACCACCAAAGTTTTATTCAAGGTATAAGTGTTGCGTGTATGCACACTTCTTCAGGTACATTGAAACAGAAATTACCAATCCATACATATAGGTAGAGGATGAGCAACAAATTAACATACAAGATTATGAAGATGTTTAACAGATTCAAGGACCAGCAGGAATAACAAGCTTAGTTTATATGGTCATCATTTGTGTGAATTTAATTCCAAGGGAAAACATAGTGAAGCAAATAAATAAACCATAATTGGAGATTGATGTGTAAAAGTAAAACATCTTAATTGTGGAACACTGAGAGTAATTAAGTGAGACCAACACAGCTACCCACCTGAATCCACTTATTAAACATCAATAATTCTACCTTCTCCCAGTTCCAACTGTGGAAATAAATTAGTTGACAGATAACATCATGTGCT